>NC_139494.1:2903527-4103527 GCF_008360975.1 Lichenostomus cassidix
CAACCCACAACATGCCTCATTAATGAGAAAAAAGAGAAGATGTTACAGTCTCCCCTTCTTCAACCTGGCAAAGCCAGTTGCGAGGTTGTGGGAGGATCTTATACCGCTATTTGAAGCTTCAGGATAAAATCCTCCACATGCCTATAAAGCCCTCGTCTGCCCTCGTTCACATTCATCTTCTGCCCCTGTGCCCCGCAGGCAGCGGCCCGGCGGCCACAGCACTTCCCTCAAGAGGACTAAGGATACCTTCTACCATTATATCTTGTAGCTGCTGTACACAAAATATGGTTCAAAACATTATTAAATACGACTGTGCTACTGACCTTATCGTGCTCCTGCTTTACTGATCTCCGCAGTGCCGTTGGTTCATATGGAAACCTGCTGCCGAAGGCAGTCAGGCTTTCTGTGGACATTAATGATGTCTTGATTCCAGATCCATCCCTGACGCCATTTTTCTGGCCTATGCCATCAATGTAAAGATGAACTCTTCCGACTGCGTCTTTGTAACTTACCTGCATTTCCTTATCGCAACCAGTGACAGCGTTTTCTCCCCGAGGAAGACATTCAGACCATTAACGTTTCATATCCCAAATCCTGGTAGAACTAGGCTTTGAAGATAAGGAGCGGTCTTCCCCTCCAGCACTTCTCTCGAGCGGAGCAGCCCACGGTAAACAGCAAAAGGAGCCTCTGGAAGGCACTGCTACTGCCGAGGACTTGGGTTTATTAAACCCATTAGCACATCCTTTTCTCATTCCATCACCCACACGGGTTTTGTCCTTCTCTTCCGAGGTGTGCATATTCATACTCTCATTACCACAGACCACAGGTAAACAGACACAGCCAAATCCATCCTACCAAGTAGAACAGCATTTATTAATTTTTTCCAAGTGCAGGCAACAGAAATGATCTTTTTGATAACAGAGGACTGGAGAGAAAGATCCTACACAGCACGATTTTTGCCAAGTTGATCTGGAGACATGTTCTGGAATTCTTGAGTTTCCTGGAGTTATCTGGAAGTTTGCTTTAAGTTTTGTAGCAAAAGGAAATAAAGATTCAGGTAGAGACCACTGTCTTGATGCGTGGATAAGAAGAAATGCTGGGGATTATCTTCTATCAATAAATCAGTCATGTTTGCTCCATGTAAGTCCAGGGCGAGAGGTGTTTATTCAGGACAGATTTTGACTTCTGGCTTGGGTTTTTATATTTTGTTTGGGTTTTTCTGTTTGATTATGTTTAGCTTTGGTTTTGCAGTTTTTTTGTTTGTTCTGTTGGTTTGGTTTTTGTTTTTGTGGTGAGTTTGTTTTGGTTGATTGGGGTTTCCCCCCACCCCACTTACCTGCTTGCTAAATTAATTCACTTACCTGGAATAAGTAGGTCTTTTCTGGAGAAATATTTCATGCCATATTCATGGAGATGAAAATGTAATGCCGCTGTCAGCAAATTTGATTTACAAGCTTCTTAAGAGCCGTCCTAAGTTAAGATTGCTGAATGTAAAATGCGGTAGGATGTCTTAAAACAGTAAAACAGCTGTTAATGAGAGGAACAAGCACTGACGTCGAGAACATAGGACATGGTGTCCCTTTTTCTGTGGTCTGAGCAGTTGTCTGTATGGTTTTCATATCCACCAAGTAGCAACTTCAGTAAATAGTCCCACAATGCCGGATATCTTAACTTAGCTAGAGATAAAAGTGTGTCTATATGCTAAGAAGCAAAGAATCCAGGACCACGTACAGGAAGTTGTTTCTTGCTTACTCAAATCCAGTCCATGTGAGATTCTTACATTCTATTGAAATCCAGTAGCAGTGGGTGACATCGGCAAATCCTTAGGCATTGTAGAGTTGCACTGCTAAGTGCCTTTTATACTACCTGTATCTATAACGACAACCCACAAAGGAGATAGGAAAAAGCTGCAACGATCCTGTAAAAAACACTCGGTGTTTTTTAGTGGAAGGCTTAGTTAGCTATATCAACTTTGGTCAGTCTCAGAGCATGCCCAGTGCTTCTGACTAAGCAGCAAGACGTGAGGAGTGATGATCCACATCGAGAACCTGTAGGAAAAATCAATATAAACTACTCACCTTCACACCCTGAAAGCCCATCAAGTGCCTGAACGCTACTCTGAGCCTCCCTCATCAGCAGGAAAGGACGAATGCCTAGTTAAAGTCCTGCAAAACAATAACCACGTGTTTCGACTTCCCAAGTTCCATTCATCCATCAGAGCTCATAGACTGACTGCCGGACTCTTAAAAAAACAACTACAGCCCACTGGCAAACTCAAGTCAAGAGGTTCGTCTCCTGTTGTTCTTTAGACAGCGGAGAGACACACAGATTTTTCGAGGGGTGTTTGGAACGCTCTCTTTCGACCCCCGCTGAAATCAGAACATGACTTCAGTTACACTTTGAGACAAGGAATGGAGAATCGGCAAGAAAAGGAAAAGCAGCAGCTCCTACCGAATCGATGCCCTGATACACGACACTTCCAGCTCAACCATCCCGAGACAGAAAGTACCCCACAGCAGCTCCACATCAGCCGGCTCAGGGCGACTGTCCCCTTCCACGAGGATCCGGAAAGAAAAGTCCGTCTCCTCCTGAAGGGCAGGCGAGTCCCTAACTCTCATTGTCGGATTTGTCTTCGTGTTCTTCTCACCTCTTTAGCGCAGTTCAGCAGTTAGAGCACGGCACAAAAAAGCCGGGTCTGGTTTCAAAGCCTCCTGAAGCCGAAAGCTTTAAAAACAGCCTCTTCTACCATTCAAGAGTACCCTAAGCACTGAGAGAAGGACTGCTCACGTCGGTCCCATCGGTCTTTCAGCGAGGCATTCCTCCCTGGACAATGCCGGTGGGGGACGAGGAAGGAGATGACCTGGTGGCTCAGCGGTTGGAGCACCCACTGCCGCAGCGTTTGGTCTTCGCTTCTGCACATCACCTCCAGCAGCCACGGAATAGAAGGGGGCAGGCTCAGAGAGCGGGGAACGGACAACAAACCCGTCCCCTTCCACCTCGGTCTTCGGGACGCTGGCACAGCTGTAGTCCCGACCTTCTTCGGGAAGCTGCCGGCGATGCCCGCGCCGAGCACCCAGACGCTGCTGCTGCTCGGCCGGTGACCGGACCCGCGGTCGGCCCTGAGCCGTTCCGCTCTCCCGGGGGACTCAGCGCCTTGTCAGCTCCTTCATTCTCCCCGCACCGGCCCGGCTCTCGCCTCGGTCGCGTTTCCACGCCGCAATCCGAGGGAAGACAAGAGCGGCGCCAGTCGGAAAGCGCGTTATTACAATATATAAAACAAAATAAAATAAAATTTAATACTAATAAAACAATAACAGCCACTGCCAAGCCACTCCCTAGGCAGCGCGCTCGTTCCTGGCTCACACAGAACCTCTCGGTCCCGGGGCGCTCCGAGGCGAGGGCGGAGCCCGTTCTCTCCGCCTCCCTCCTCCGCCCCGCCCCGCCGGAAGCTCCCGGCAGCCTTCGCTCCAGCCGCGGCGGCGGCAGCTCCGGGATCGGTGTTGCGGTTGGGAGGCGGTGCCGTCGCCCCGAGCGGGTCCGTCCTCTCGCTCATCCCCCGCGGCCTGACCCCGCTCGCAGCTGCTGTTCGCTCGCTGTCTCTCTCCTGTCGCTCGAGGTGTCGTCCTCAAGTGCCCTTTATTTCGGCTGGAATTTCTCCGAGCGGAGTTTATGGGAGCCGGGATTTTCTCACGTGTTAAGAATTTTAGGGATGTGGTGCTCACCTGCTAGCCGCTCCTGGATTCTCCCTCTGAGGGAAGGCATGTCTGCCCACACAGACTGCGGGCAGGCGCAGATGTCCTTCAGCAAGGAACATTTTGGCTGTTTATTCCGCGATGAGAGCTCATGCGATAACCACTGCACGCTGCCAGCCTTGCTCAGTTAACATAAGTGACATCCAGACATTGGTAGCAGCGCTGGGAGTCCCCATTTTCTCGGGAAGCAGTCGGCACCGAGCCCCGGCCGTGGGCTGCAGGTAATCTGCTCTGCCTGCTCCTTCGCTTCGCAGCGCTGGGAGGAGCTGAACTGAAAATCCTCCGAGAAAACACACGAGGCACGGTCACAGGTGGAGGATAAAACCTGGAGAACAATATTTATGGCTGGCAATTAGCACTGATTGGCAGGAAAGGCGGGCGAGATCGGCGTCCCTGCCCAGGGGTGGGGACACAAGGCAGCCCCTGGGAGCTGGGGTCTCTCTGGAGCAGGACCCTTTGGGAAGGATCTCGAAATAGAGCGAGTTCCCAGGGAGCTGGCCGAGCGTTCGAGGCTTGGAGAGACGATGCCCACTCTGGGCCTGAATCCGCGTTCTTTGCGGATCCTTGCAGGGTCCTGTCTCGGCGGTGAGGGAACCCCCGTGTTGTCCCTCTGTGGAAAAGCCGTGCGGAGAGAGAGTCCGGGAGCCCGGCCGATCCCATTGCTTTTCATTTGCTAAGTTCATTCCCCAGACACCATTAGAGCTGCCGCTCGGGAGCAGATGGTTCCCCTCCGTCCCCAGGTTCATCCCGGACAGATTGCATACAATTTATTAATAACCCAACAGATGCTCGGGCACTTTCCAGCTCAGATTATATTTCCTGATTGCTCAAATCCCAGCGGGGGGGGAGCTGTTCATTTATCTTCCACCGTTCCTCTTTGTGCTTTACCAGCACCACCCGACAACTAGAAAAGGGGTGAAATTCTTGTGTGTGTTCCCCCATCCCAATTCAGCGTTTAAGCGTCTGATAACTAAACGTGGCTTGATGCCAGCCTTGGTTCGGACCTCCCAGCCTGAAGAACCGCTGCCGGGGCTGCCCCACTTTCCCCCGGCGCTGCACGGACGAACCATCGGGGCCATCCGTGCTGCTGCAGAGGCTCCCGTTAGCAGCCCGGCTCGCCAGTGTCTGGCAGGGAGCGACGTGTCGTGATTCCCAGTAAAACATCAGGGACTTGTGCCCTTTACTTCCAAGGGTTATGCTAATTGGGCCGCGAAGAGCCAGGTTCCCCCTCCCGGAGCTGCTTTCTGAGCTGTGGGGGTTGCTGTGTCCAGGTGAAATTAAAATAACATCATGAAAAAAAACCCTCCACACGAGCTCCCTCTGCCTTGGGCAGCATGGTCAGCGAGACAGGCAGAGCTGGGGGGGCAGTAACCTCTTCTCCCTCACAAACACAGGTTCTTAAGAGAAGAAATTTTATTTTAAGGGTGGGGGGGGATGTACGAGGAGATGTACAGGGCTTATGCCCTGTGAGACCCCTCCTGGAACAAGATAAAATGCTCTGAGCTCCAGAAAAAGCCATCACAGACCTTTCAGCAATGCTGTGTTCAATTTTAATGTATAAAATGGGCTTTTCTTTGCTCTGTAGGGAGAAGCACAAAAGCAGCAGGTTGTTTATCCTACTGAATAAACTAAATGCAGGTCTCTGAGGGATCTTATGCAAACCACTTACCTTGAAACACAACCCCAAGGGAAAGTGAGCTATGGAGAGAGGCATAGTTAATGTTTTACATCTTCAAAGCAGCATCCAAGTGCCTGGCTTAGCACCAGTTACAATCAGGTATCATGGAAGGTAGGGGCTGTGGTTGTAATTAGGAATGTAGGAACCACTTTTAAGACATAGGTAACAGGATATTTGGGGCTGGAATTTATTGGAGCCTGAGGTAGGGGTTAACCCTGAAGGGTCAAGGCTCAAATTAAGTATTGAAGCTGAAGATTAATTGCTAAAGAGAGAGTTTGGAGGGAAAGTGCATTTATTATTAGGATGCATGCCACAGTGTAGCTTTAAAATAAAAATAGGCAATCATTTCTGCTCAGTGGTAAAAGGCACTTCACTTTCTATGAATGCAGGTGAGAGACGCTCTCAGCAATAACAGCAGAAGAATATTAAAGTCTGTTACATTTTTCATAGCCCTTGACATTTGCAATATAATTCCACTTCCTTGCCTTCACCATGCCAAACAGATTTAGTGCAGGGGGGAGTTTTCTTCATTTCAGCCTCTGTAAATAAAAATCAGAGAATGATGTTGTTGCAGGAAAAATAGTTCCTTCCTCCTTGCTGTACAGCAAGAGGGAAGAGCAGCATGAAATGATGCCGTGAAAAGGGAAATCAGGGTATAAAAGCTGAGGAGGTTGTGTTAAGATGGCCAGAGAAGATGATGCAAAGAGTGGTTGTGGGCTGTCAGAGACTGAGCTTATTGCAGTTTCAGGCAGAATCCACATAATACCTTGCTCCCTGTGCCCATAGCAATTTTGTTTCTTATCCATAGGTTCCCCTAATGCCTCCGATACCCTGAAATGTCCACCAGAAAGGAAATGCAGGGAAATTTCAACACTGGTGCAGGGTTCCTGGTCAGATAGTAGCTTTTGAATCCAGTTTTCAGTGTTTTGTCCATCTTTCTTTCTTCTTTCTGTAACAACAACTACAACTATTATCCCATGGCAGGAATTCTTATAGTCAGTAAATTGCACAAATCTCTACGCAGAGTTTTCTGAATTGCTCAGTGTTCTTCAATCACTCACCACTTTGTGCCACTGACAAATTGTCACCACAGTAAGTAAATCTTCTGAAGTCACACACACAGTTTAAGGGAGTGATGTAATGATGTGATCTGATGATGTTTTGCTAATTTCTAGTCCTGACCTCCTCATTAATAAACTCAAGAAAAGGGAAATACAAGCATAACCAAAACAACAATGTTGCAAAGTAGAACATTGTAACAAAGCAAACAAAAATTAGAAGGAATCACTTCCTATTTTTTTTCCTTTTTTTCCCCATCACAATTGCCGTATGAGTGAAAGGCTCAGCTGTACTATCCATCACTTGGAGGGAAGAAACATCCACAAAGACCAAATGGAATCAACCTCTGAAAAATCAGCCAGATAATCTTGCAGGAGAGAACTCAGATGGGAGCTTCAGCTGTCACCAGAGAAAGGATGTGGGAATGTTTGGGAAGAGAAAAAGAGGTGGGGAATCAGGGCACATGCAGCAGCTATTCCAAGTAGGAAAAAATGTTCATTATCTGCCGACTGCTTCTGCCTGTACAGATTTCTGAACAGGCACTGGTAGTGAATCAGGGCCAGGCTCTGCACATTGTCCTCGCACAGTTTGACAGGAAGACACTGAAGTTTTTTCTAAGGTACAAATCTGGTACAAACCTCTGCCTATACTGTAGACAGAAACAGTTGAATTATAAGTGATTGCAGAGGCTTGGGCAGTTTGGAAAACTGCTATGGCTAGTTGGTCTCTTGCACATACTACCTAAAACTTTTCCCCTCCCCTCCCCTCCCCTCCCCTCCCCTCCCTCCCCTCCCCCTCCCTCCCTCCCCTCCCTCCCCTCCCCTCCCCTCTCTCCTCCCCTTATATTCTCAAAACTTCAACTGTTTAAACTCGGATGAATGATCCTGGCATTGTCACAGAGGCGCTTCTGCTCAGGCAGTACCAAAATTACGAGGTTGCCCTATATTTGAGGTGGGAGGCCAAAAGTTTGGGTCAGTCAGCAGAGCCTGACTGGTGTGCAACTACTAGGAAGCATGATTAGTGTAGGGCACATCCAGGCTTTGGGAGATGCCTGGGAAGCCTGGCTCTGAATGAGAGAAAGGAAAAACGGTTTGTTTGATAGCTATGCAGAATATTGCCTCGGGCTATGTGTTGTATGCAAATGTGATGCAAATCTGGACGTGTCCAAATTGCCTCATTTCTTGCTGTGGTCACAGCGATGTGTTTGTCTCTTTTGGGTTAATGAAAGGAAAAACTGTGATCACAGAATCCCAGAACAGTTGTGTTTGTAAGAGATCTCTGGACAATACTTAGTGTGTCATGCTGTGTCCCCCTCCTGTGCTCCGAGCAGGTTCCTCAGGACTGAATCCAATCAGTGATTTTACTGTTTGTTTCCTTGGGATCAGCTTTCAGCATTTGAAAGCTGAAAAATGTGGATTTTTTGAAGGGTTTTGCTTGGTTTGTTTTGATAGAGATGTGTCCACATCAGTCTTGTTTCAGAGGCCTTTCTGTGTACATGAGCTTAAAAATGTTCCCTGTTTTTGTCAAGCCTGCTGCTCTCTGCTCATCTTTAAAGCAACAACCAGCTGTATGTGTGCCAAAAGATTTTACTGGAAAAAAACCCATAAAGCAGCAAGCAATCCAGTTAAGCCAATGAATGACAGCACCACAGCCCCAGCCTAGAAAGCACTGAGAGCTGCATCCAGACTGATGCTTAATTTGCCACCAAAATAAATAAATAAATCAAGCCTTAAGCACCCTGAGGTTCATCAGGGAAACAAAAGCCAGTGCCGATTAGCAGATTCCTCACTATTAACTGGGAGGAAAAGAATATAAGTGGAGCCTGACTCATAGTCTCAGCCCTCGCAACAAATCCAGGCATTATAGTCCTCTATATTTTGCAAACTGCAGGATATCAGGGACTGCAAATTTCCATCAGTCACCCTAGTTAGTCTTGCAGCATGGAAAACTGTCCCTGGTCTCTAATTATTTTTCTCTTTCCTCAGCATTTTGGTCTCTTTTGGACAGAAGAACACTAAGGTCTGCCCACAGGAAGATCTGCTGTGTCCTCTCTGCCCAGGGCTTTACTTCCAAAGAGCTCACTAGAAAGCTGCAGCTTGAGGGATTCTGCAGCTGCTTTATTTGTTCTGAAGAACATCAGACAATGCTGTTTTCCCAGATTTTTGCTAATACAAACTTCTTGTCAGGCTTAGTCCACTGCCTTGTTTACCACTTCGTGGCTTTTCCACTGAATCCCAGAAAGAAGCCAGACACACAGTCCTAATGAAAAGCTCAGCATGTAAAAAGAGAATTTATATTTCAGTTCTTGCCTTTGCTATTGGTTTTACAAGTGATTGCTCATCAGAAACCAATTACCCCAGAAAGACTTGGGTTTGGGTCCCTACTGATGTTAGCAGGATGAATAGCCTCATTTACAGTCTCTCAACTGGAAAACAAAAAGTAATGATAATAAAAAAAAAAAAAGTCTTTTCTAATTCTCTCTGCCTCCATTGTAATTCACAAGAAAATTAAACTAATAACTCTCTCTGTGAGCGTGTTATGCAGATGCCAGGAGTCAGGGATAAATGTATGAAACTATCCCAGGGAAAGTCCCCCGGGAAGGAACCTCTGAGCAGACAACTATTATGCCTTGCAACACTGAGAGCTTCTCTAGCAATGCAATCTGTGCCGAGAGGAGGCTGTTTCAATTTCCTTTCTTCTCCCTCCCCCCTTTTTCGATTGAATTCTACTTGCAGGCAGCAAAAACTTCCATTATTTTTTTTGCTGGGCTTATTTCTGACTCCATCTCCATTTCCCATTTGCATATAGAGGCCCCTTTATGAAAAAATTCTCCATGCCAACAGAATCAAGCTTTTCAGAAGTGGTTCCCAGAGTGGTCTTCCTTTCTAAGACCTTCAGCAACAGGCAGGAAGGCTTGGGGGGTGACACCAGGGTCCCCTCTGTGTTGCTAAGTTCTGTGTGCTGTGATTTATCCCTGGAGCTCAATCCAAGGTTTTTTTTTTTTTTCCATTTCAAAGAAGAGATAGCACTAAAAAAAAAAAAAGTCTATAATTTATTCCTGCTCATCTCCAAGAAAGGAGGAGCAGGAGCAAACTTCTAGCTCCTCCCTTGCAAGACTGGGAAGGTCTTGCTGGTCAGCCATGATTCCCTGGGTAGTTCCACCCTGGTTTTCCTGGACACCACAGTGCTGGACACAGCAGGGCTCAGTAGGCTCAAGCACAGCAGATAGGATGGATTTGTCCCAGTAGTGCTGGTGGGGCTGTGGATCATGTGGGTAACATGGAAGGGACACCATTTGACCAGGGTTTTGTCAATTTGCAGTCAAATCTTCATGGATCTTAATGGATTCACAGGAAGGTGGAGCAAAATAGGGATGCCTGGACATGATTGGGTCAGGCTTCTGCTCAAAGCAGGGTCAGATTTGATTGAATCTCACTAAGAAGTTACAGCAGATATAAAATTTGGACCCAAAGAGAAGCAGAAAAAGGGCCAGAGGTGGACCCTGCAGTGTGAGGGAGGAGCCTGCTGGAGTCTGTTCAGATACCAAAGGAACATGACCATCAGGGTGTGTGACATCTGACAGGCACCGAGGGAGTTAAATGGCTCATGTCATGTGGTACAGTGGGCCAAGAGGACTCTTGGGGAGCATAGGGAAAGGATTCAGCCCCAGACGGTCATCCTTTTGATGATCTCCTTACATTCTGGGGCAGCTGTCAGACTATTTTGCAGGCCAAGATTAAGAGGAAGAGGTGGTTTAGGTAAGCAAATGGACTATAACATTGCATTTCCTGGAAACAGGAAAAAGATAGTTTTGGGAACTAATTTCAGGATTACATTCCTGAAATTTGGTTTGTTAGGGGATACTCAAAACAAATGGCAAATCTTTTCCTTTGATCTCTGTTAAATTCCAGTATCAGACAGGTCCTGGGCATGTCTCCTTTAAATTATATTAAAGGAAGATCAAGAAGGAAAGTGGGGACAAGATGGAATCCCAAGGTGGGATTCAACCCCCGATTAAACTCCTTACATTTAGATCCCTGTGTGGATATGTTCCATCTGTACTCTGGGGAGCTTTGGAGATTTAGTCAATAGAGACTAAACAACTGCAGAGCAAGAGCAGTGATAAATTAATCCTAGAGCCCTCAGCCTTCACCCTTGGCAGTATGAAAAAAATCCTTGTTAGCTAAAATACCAAGAAATATCGACATGGACTTAAGAGTAGACTCATCAAACCAGTCAGGCTCCCCTGTGATGCTACAGTTCTAAACTAACCTCTGAATTTCAGATATACTCGGGCTGAAAAAGTCCCTGTGTAGAGATCTGCATTATTGTCTGCACCGTGCTGAACTCCAGTGCTTTTCACAGGAAGATTTGGATACAGAAATTGGGTGACTCACAGCAATAGAACAGAAAAAAAATGAGACAGCTCATTTTTTCTCTGGGTTCACGTAACAATTTAACCCCAATTTTTCTATTTCCCATGCAGCCTGCTATCACAGAGTCGCTGCATCCTGGCGTATCGGAAATCCTACAAATGCTCATAATAATTTTCTTGATTGATGGTTGCTTTTTCCTGCTTCTATTTCCTTAGTATGATTTATTTTCTATGCAGGCAAAATGTATGATAAGATACTTCTGGAGCTATTTAATGATATTTTCTATTGTAGACATTATTGAAATGGACGGATTGGATGTGAACAACTTAGTGAACCTTCTGGGAATCTTTGTTCTCTCTTAATTTCTTCTGATGCATTTTTTTTCACCTGTTGTTGCAGATATTCCTAGCAATAAATTAAAATAAATATCTCATCAGAAATGCCTGCAGATCCTCTGCATATATTTCTGATAGCTGACTGCACAAATGTTTTATTTTTCAATCCGTTTAACATGAACTTGTTTGCCTTGCTTCCTGGCGCTGGAGAAGCACTCTGAATTCTGAATGCTGAAATAAAAATCACTGCTATTGTTTAAAACATGCAAAAATGTATCATTTATTCAAATGTAAGATTTGTAAGTCATTGAATTTCATGGGAGACGAATCATTAGTCAAAGTGCAGACTGCACTAGGGGTCATATTTAATTTATTTTCAAAGCCTTCATTCGTGCTTTTTGGTCCAGTGTGTCATAAGTTATTCAATACACAAAGGTGTCTACTTATGTCTCAAAGTAATTAAGCTGATTAAGTCATATTATCACTAACAAGAAGCATTAATTCCACTTGAGTGAATGCTGCAAAACAGAGCCAGTGACATTTCCACCACTTAGACTGAAAACACATTATAGGCTAACAGGGAAGCAAAAGCTTCCCTCAGCCCTGGCCTGTTCCTCCATCTGATCTCTGTGGAGGAGTTGGCAACTGATGTTTTCAGAGCAGTGAAAAAGGAAAAGGTGCAAAGGAGCACAGAAAATCAGCACATGACAATCATGCAGACATTTTTCAGTGTGGCAGAGGCTAAGTTATTATGACAGAAACTAAAGGATATTTATTTCTACAAAATCTCTACTGAGATCAAAAAGGAAACAGGAGGAAAGGATCCTGCGTGGTGGGTTCAGGGAGATATTTAAGACACCGAGGCAATTTGAAAAGAATTTTGAATGGATCTTGACCTTGTGTTGAATAAATTAAGGTGTGTTCTAGCATCATTTTCGAATGAGAAGAGAAGAGAAAGAAATTTCTAGTATGGAGGATCTGATTAACCAGAGTGCCACACACAGGGCTGGGTTGGAGGTCCATGCACAGGTCCCCATGGATTTTAGCTCAGTGCTGCCAATACCACGCCCTCTGAGAGCTGAGACCACCTTTGTCCATGGCTCTCCCCAGCCTGACCTAACTGAATGCAGAGTACTGTGTCCATGCTAAGGCTTTCTGGGGGATTTGCTGGCTGCTTCTTGATTCCTTGCATGGCAGATGGGAGTAGAACTGAGCATCAGCCCCTCTGGGTCTTTCCCTCTAGCCTCTCTTCTCTCTACCTCTGGATTCATTTTGTCTCTCTGGGATACATTTCCAAGTCATTACAGAGATACAAGTAATGTTTCCATCTGAGCAGTCTATTCAGCAGCAGCAAGAGCACAAACCCCCTGTTTGTGCTGGTGCCCAGAAGAACTGTGTGCCTGCCTCTCATGGCCTGAAGCATTTTGCAGCCAACTGCACCACATGGCAGCTTTCCCACTGTCCTAGAAGCAAATCTCAAGCTGGCTGGCAGGTCCCTAAAAGCCAAATTTGCCTCTGGATCTCTGAGAGAGCTGGAACATGCGAGGGGGGCATCTTGAGAGTGTTCTGCTGGGCAGATCTCCAAAGGAGCTCTCATGCCCAGTGCATTACCAGGCTACAGAAACCAGCTAATGCTCATCAGCTGTGCAGGAGTGTAAGCACAGGGAGAGTTGTAAAAATAACTAGTTGTAGGGCAAAGACCTTGCATTTTTAATGAGACCCTGTCCCTGTGGGAGATCTTCAAAGGAGATCTCATCTATTAGATGGACGATTCTGACCAGACATGCCCTTTGAAGAGGGATAGTAGTGTGGTTGAATTAGATTTATGCAAGTCCTCTCTCCCCTAAAGCAAGTCCCTTTTTATTGTCCTTTTTATCAATATGGTGATAGAAATGAAAGATTGAAACTGAGATCTTGTCAGTGCAGGTTTTCCTTCAACTAAGTAAAAGCAACCCAGGGGATGTGGGGTGTTGGGACCTGAGCTGGGTGCTGTGTTGCTCAAATCCCTTTTGGACGTGGTCTGACCTGAACATGCAAACCTGGGGGTCAGCAAGAAGCATTGATGTGTATGTGTGTATCTATCTCATTCCACAGGATTATGGCCAAGAGTAACAGAGAGGAGAGAGAGGCAATTCAGTGGGCATCAGTGAGCCTTTGTAGTAAGGATTTAAAAATTCAAAGAAAATACACTGGAGAGTGACAGGGGAAGTGGCAAAACCTGTCCCTTTGGTTGCTTTGATTTTCCAAAGACAGAGATGCAAAATATCACTTTCAAACGCATATAGTTTCAGTGGTCAATTTTGAGATAAATTTCCATTTGGGAACCACACCTGGGAATCTGATACAAAACACCACTTCCATGTGTTCATTTAGATCTTGGTTGCCATGAAGCACAGGATGTACTGGGTGCTTTTGCTGTGTGAGCTGGAGCACAGTGAGCAGCTCGGCCCTCCTGCAGAGGGGCTGCAGCTGAGCCCCCGTGGGCTCTCTGCAGAGGGGATGCAGTCCTCTCCTAATGCCTGACCAGCACCACCTAAAACTGTAGGGAAGATACTGCCAGAGTTAATCCGGGAGAGGGAGATGCTTGTGCCCTGCAGGGAGTCAGGTCCATTTGATGCTTTTATTACTTCTTGGGCCTGTTATTAATCTTATTGTATGACTTTACATAATTCCCTTGTTCTTTTAAAGCACTGGAACAGGCTAATGCTGTACAGAGGTCTCAGGCAGTAGCTGTTTGGGGTTCTTTTTTACCCTTAACACTCTCTAGAGACCCTTGAAGAATGCACTTGGCAGCATAAAATCCTTCATCCTACTGTCTAATTGGGACAGGGAATATTTCATCTACCCGCAGTCAGGCAGATGTGAGCTGGGACTGAAGTCACCAGAAGCAGCCAGGTCCCTTTCATGTCCAAAGCACTGCCCTCCTGGGCCCCTGACTCCCACGAGGCCCCTTTGAGTGCTCCCTGCCCTCTGCTTCCACTGAAGAGCACATTGCCCACTTGTAGACAAGGACTTTTCTGGGTTAATCCCAAAAGCCGCATTGCAGCCTCCCCAAGCCAGTCACTGAGCAAGTACAGGGTGTGAGAAGGGCAGCCACGGTGTGGCCACCTCAGGACTCCATCTGAAGGTGAAGTGCTTCTGAGATCAAGCTAAGAGGCATCCCACCAACTCATACAGGCTTGTTTAACCCCAGGGAACTGGTCCCGACACGTGGCACAGGTCCAGGTTATCTCTGTGGCTCCTGAGGCAAGCTGCTGGTTGCCTAGCATCCAGGGAAAAGGGTCAATTAACCAGAGACACCACCATACCAGCCATGAGTTGTTATGCCATTAGTGCCACATCCAGCCCCTCTCCCCAACAGCTCGTGTTTGCCCACTCCATGGTGCAAATTCCTCCCTGCCCAAGCTGGAGCATGGAGCAAGAAGCTATGTGACATCTCCAGCTCCTTCTGGCCATTACCCCAAAATGCTTCTGAGCCCAGGGAAGGAGGGAAGGGGACCTTGAGCCCCCAGAATCCAGGTGAAGTGAAAGAAATGAGCTCTCTGCTGCAGAACTCAGAAACCCAGGAGGACAGATGAGTTTCCTGGAGTACTGCTCCAAGAGCTGTGTGGTAATCCCTGCTGTTGTGTGCAACTCAGAGACAGCCAGGAGCCAGGGTGAGATATTAAAATACAATTTATTGGTACAAATCAGACACAGTGAAACAAACTCAGTTTAGAAAGAGCTGTCATGTTCTGCACAGATGGATTCAAAATGAACTGTCCCGTGACTGGAGCAATTGGCAATGGTGACAGACAGACTGGTGGACAGGTGCAGGGTGCACAAGGCAGGGGAGAGACTGTTCTGGGGCTGGAGTCCTGCCCTTGAGGGCTCCTGACTGCCAGCTAAAAGTTCTCAAAGAGAAACAGGACACATTTGGAGATGCTTGTCCTGTGCAGGTGGGACTCCCAGTGCAGGGGTTCCTCCAGGCATTCAGGACTTGGGAAAAACAGAGATTCAAGTGAGGGCAGGGGCAGGAGAGAAGAGGCTGTCACCTGTGCTGGGGTCACTGCAATAGTTGGAAACTGTTTTTCATTCACATGATGTTGCCTTAGGCTAGAGAGCTGCCCAGCAGGGCCTCACCTTGTGCATCTCTCAGGTGCTGAAGCTAGCATCTCTTCTGGCCATCCAAGCCATGTGTGCACATGCTGTTCCTGGACCAAAAGCTGTCTCTGTCCTGGACCCTGGCTATGTCCAGCCCTGCAAGTGTTGGGTCAGGTTTTGAAGAGAAGCACTCATGAAGGCTGGGTTTTGCACTCACTTCCCAGAGAAAACAGACACCAATTGCTGCTCTAGACATGCAACACATCTCACTAGGTCTGAGGAACAGAGCAATTTCACTGTCCCAGTGTGTAAGGTCAGGCTTGGCTGAACCAGGCTTGGTCTGCATACACTCTCCATGCCTACTGGGACAGAAATACAGGCATGCAGCTCAGTACATTCACACAGCCAGACAAGACAAGTGACAATGTTTACAGAGATGAATGGTCCCTAAGGGGACATGGGAATGGGTAAACTCAAGGCAGATTTGTTTAAATCTGGTCATATGGACCACAAAGAGCACCTGCTGCCAACACAGCTCTGCAGGATGAGATGGGAGAAATTCCCCCTACCACCACCCCCCAATCCCTATAATTTTCAGTCTCTTGCTCCTTAAATCCTTCCCACATGCTCTGTTGAGCCACTCTCCCAGCAGCCCCATAAAGTCTTGAGTGGTTCATACATGGAGGCGTGTGCTGTGGGTGGACCTGGCAGCTGAAATAATGCAGGAGATTCCAAGGATAGAGCTACCCAGGCTATTTCAGGTCATTGTTGATAACCACACTGTCATGCATGTCACAGTAAGTTGTCATCTTCTTCCTCTTGCCAAAGGTGGAGAAGCTGTTCTTGTTCTCTCGGCCTGGGAAGAGGGGCCCATCCTTGCTGGAAAGCAGAGTGGGGGTGCCAGGGATGTAAACGTTGTGCTGATAATCCAGGGCTGGGTACAAGGGGCTGTACTGAGGTGTCCAGATGCTGTTGGGGCCTGCAGAAGCCTTCTGAAACTCTGGAGGAAAGATGAGTGTAAGATTGATTCAGGTCACATCCACATCCTGGGATGCAAGTCCTCTGTCACCAAATTCCATTCTGGTGCCTAGACATCCCTTCCACCCACAAAACTTCACCACTGCTAGGAACAGGGATATGATGCTCCCACTGAACCTCCAACAAGTGACCAGAGGGTCTGGTCTTCCCAGCCCCAGTGTCCCAATACTAACCAGAGACAGGGGTCACCAGTGTGCACAGCCTCTCGTGCTCCTTCTGGAAGGCTCTACGGATTTCTCCCACATCTTCCAGGCTCTGGGAGCTGAAGAGAAGAGACCAGTTCAAACCTGTGTCGAAGACAACCCCCCCATTACCCATATACCCCTTCCACCTGCTTCCTCTGTTCCCCCAGTGCTGTATGTGGTACCTTTTCAGGGTAGGTCGCTGTGTGCTTGGAGGCAGCCAGTCTGTGTTGGGCTGCTTGGCCTGGAAAACACAAGGAAGGGCAAGGCTGGTTATCGGGACCGCTATCAATCAGCCCTGGGACCCTTTGTCAAACCACCCAGCCCTGCCAGCACAAGGCTTCAAGGATGCCAGGGATGCAGGACCACATTGCCACTTTCTCCATGCCCTTTGTGGAGAAGGAAGCAGCACATTCCCCTTTTGGGGAAACTGACACAGCACTGAAACAGCCTGTTCCCTTCTGGACCTTCCTCACTCTCCTGAGATATTGGGGTGCTTTGGTGCTTGTCTTCTGCCTCTGGGAGTTTTAAGTCTGTCCTTCTGGGCAGAGACAGGTGGTTTTTCTATTCCTGTTAATTTTCAAAAGCCTTTTTGGCACGTGCAATGTTTACTTGGGTTTACTTAGGTCTGAGGTACCAAATGGTGAGAGATGCAGAAACTGGCTGCATGTTTGATGTCCCAGGAGGGTTGCAACAACTACAGGAAAATCCAATTAAGTATTAGGGAAGAGAGTCCAGGGGTGCAGGAAGACACATGGAGAGACTGTCTTGGCAGAGAGTCTTGGGCTCTCCTCGGAAGGGCTGGTTTATTAAAAGTCAAACGTAAGTGGATTAGACGCCTCATCACTCTCCATCCTTGTAATCGTGTTTTGGAGAATCTTTCATTGGGAAAATTAGACATTCCTCATTTCAATACCTAACAAATGTTGACATCAAAATCCCGCCCCAAAGACCCCACTCCCTGCCTGCTGGCACAGCCTTGTGCAGAACAGCAGCCAGGCCCAGGACACTGCAGACCCCTGCCAGCACAGGGGAAGCAGAGCAGCAGTGATGCTCAGACTGTCCCAGTGTGAATTGTTTACCCACGCGAAGGAGAAGCCACCCCCACTCTCCCCTCTCCCCTAGGGCACTGGAGCATCTCTGTTGCCTCTAATGGGTACAAACGACGGTGAGAAGGGATTTCCTCTCGCCTCAGCCGAGCCTGACACTCCCCCGGTAATTAGACCCGTCGGGAAGCTCGGTGGAGATCCCGCTGCCTGACGGCTCCTAATTCCCGCACTGATCAAAGGCTCCGGTTATTCTCTGGGAGAAGCCGTGCCTGGTTTCCCTGGTGGCAGAGGCTGAGGGAGGGGGCTGGGGGGACCTGCGGAGCACTGGTAAGCACTGCTGGGCATTATGTTACCTCTTTGGAGACCTGGAGATGCTGGTCTGGCCGGGAACGCTTCCCGGGATCCTTCTCGTTGTTCCGGGGGGGGCTGCAGGGTTTGAGGAACATGAAGTCACTCTGAGCAGACTCAGGACCAAGGCAGACCTTGTAGCAGTAGCCTGGGGGGCCGCCCGCAGGCACATCAAGGCAAGTGGCAGCCGTGGTCCCTGCAGGGGGCTGTGCCGTCAGGTTGGAAGTCTTCAGGCCGTCAGAGGAGGGTCTGGACCCAGGGCAGCAGTGGCAGCGAGGTGGTGAGCAGCTGTCCCCTTGGCGGGAGCGCCGCTCTCCACGGCAGCGAATGGCTGTGAGGATGAGGATGGCGAGAAGGAAGGTGAAGGAGATGGAGCCCAGGGAGACAAGGAGATAGAGGGTGAGTGGGGATGATGAGGAGACCTCTGGAGGGAGGCTGAACTCGCTGAAGTCAGAGAGAGTCTGGGGCATGGTCTCCACCACCGAAAGCAGAAGGGACACGGTGGCAGAGAGGGCCGGCTGCCCACCATCCCGCACCTGCACCACCAGCTGCTGCCGGCTTGCATCCTGCTCCAGAAAGGAGCGGAGGGTGCGCAGCTCACCCGTGTCAGGTGCCACGCTGAAGAGGGTGAAGTCAGTAGCCTGGAGGAGCTGGTAGGAGAGGCGAGAGTTCAGCCCCGCATCCGCATCCACTGCCGACACCGTGCCAACGAGGTAGCCAGGTCTGGCTGATCGTGGCACCAGCTCAGTGGCAACAGAGCCATTGCGCGGCATGGGGGAAACGATGACCGGAGCATTGTCATTCTGGTCCAACACAAAGATGTGGACGGTGACGTTGGCACTGAGAGGGGGAAACCCTGCATCCTGCGCTTGCACCTGGATCTGGAAGCTGCGGATCTGCTCATAGTCGAGGGAGCGCAGGGCATACATGTGCCCGCTGTCGGAGTTGATAGACACGTAGGTGCCCACAGGCATGCCATGGATGTGCCCATCGGCAATGGAATAGGACAGGTAGGCGTTCTGCTGGCAGTCAGGGTCCAATGCACTAACAGAGCAGATGGAGGCACCTGGTGCATTGTTCTCCATCACATAGACACTGTAGGAGGGCTGGAGGAAGCGCGGAGCATTGTCGTTCACATCAGATACCGGGACGGTGAGGGTGCTGCGGGTCAGCAGGGCAGGCGAGCCCATGTCTCGAGCCGTGATGCTAACGTTGTACTCAGGCACAACCTCCCGGTCCAGCGCTTGCGTGGTGACCAGTGTGTAGTAGTTCCGGAAGGAGGAGCGGAGCTCGAATGGTACATTGGGGCCAACCTCACAGCTCACACGCCCATTGTCCCCAGAGTCCCGGTCCAGCACACTGATGACAGCGATGACAGTGCCTGGGGGGGCATCCTCCTGCACGGGTGTGGACACAGAGGTGAGGGTCACCTCTGGTGCATTGTCATTGACATCGAGGAGGTGCACAAGCACCCGGCAATGCACAGCCACAGCCGAGGGTCCGCGATCCTTCGCTTGCACGTAGAGCTCGTGGAGGCTGGCCCGCTCATAGTCCAGGCGGCCCTTCAGCAGCACCTGCCCACTCCGAGGCTCTACATGGAAGAGCTCCCGGACACGTGGTGGTGCATGCCCACTGAAGGAGTACTCAATCTCCCCGTTGGGGCCCTCATCCAGGTCAGTGGCATTGAGCTGGATGACCAGAGTGCCAGCAGGAGCATCCTCAGGAAGGCTCACACCATATGAGGGCTGGTCAAAGGCAGGCACATTGTCATTTGCGT
Source organism: Lichenostomus cassidix (assembly GCF_008360975.1). Taxonomy (NCBI): domain Eukaryota; kingdom Metazoa; phylum Chordata; class Aves; order Passeriformes; family Meliphagidae; genus Lichenostomus; species Lichenostomus cassidix. The sequence continues at coordinate 2,923,205 of NC_139494.1, forward strand.
CCAGCACCGTGATGAGGATGTGTGCTGTGCCTGAGCGTTCAGGGACACCACCATCGAGAGCGGTGAGCAGCACCCGGTGCACACGTTGCTGCTCACGGTCAAGGGCACGCTCCAGCACCAGCTCTGCAAACTTACTGGCGTCACTCCGTGTCTGCACCTCAAGTGAAAAGAAACCGTTGGGGCTGAGGCGGTAGGTGTGCACAGAGTTGGTACCCACGTCAGGATCCTGGGCGCTCTCCAGTGGGAAGCGGGCACCAAGCACCGCAGACTCGGCCACCTCCAGCACGTACTCTTGCCAAGGGAAGGTGGGTGCGTGGTCGTTGATGTCCAGGACCTCCACCTCGACGCGGTAGAGCTCCAGTGGGCTCTCGACGAGGAGTTGTAGGTGGAGCAAGCAGGTCCCCCCGGCCTCGCACACCTCCTCCCGGTCAATCCGCTCATTTACAAAGAGGATCCCGTTCTCTAGGTTCACCTCCAGGTGCTGCCTGGCCCCGGCCCGTGACACGATGCGGAACCTCCGCGCTGACAGAGTGGACACATCCAGTCCCAGGTCCTCACCTAGGTTGGCCACGAAGGCTCCGTGCTCCAGCTCCTCTGGCACGGCGTAGCGCAGCTGCCCCCGCGCCGGGTGGTGTGCCGGGGGCCCGGCCAACAGGAGGAAGAGGAGGGAGGGGAGGAAGAGCTGCCCCCTCCCGAAGCCTGCCCCGGCCCCCATGGCTCCGCAGCAATCCCGGGGACGAGGAGTCGCACCCGCGCCACCGCCTCCTCCCTCGCCTTCGCTTGCCTCTTGCACTTTCAAAGAGTTTCGGGCTCCCGGGGGCGGCAGAGGAGGGCTTTGCCCAGAGCTGGGGGGCCGAACCGCGGCCACAGGCAGTCGCTTAACCCTTTTCTTGCTGGCCCCCGCAAGGGGTTGCAATCCGGGTCCCGGGGCCACAGCGGAATCTGTTTACCGGAGCCAGACGCACCTGGGGAAGGGACCACCTTCGGGGAGATCCCGTTAACGGCGGTGGGAGCTCCAGAGAGACCGATCGCTGCCCGGGGCACCGGTATTACCCCGCAGATGCTGCGTTCGTCCCCGCGATAGATTAAGAGGAGCCCAGATCGCGGCTGCTGCCAAATCCCCCGGCCGCGTCCCCCCGCCGTGCCGGTCCTAACCTTTACCAGATGGTTAAGCCCCTCCAGACTTGATTACATTTCCCTGCACACCGTTTTCCTTGTAATGCGGAGTTTTTAATTACCGGAGCAGGGGGATTACAGCCCTGGATAAAGCTGAGCCCATCAGCGCGGAGGCACAGAGACCCCCTCCCTTCTTTCCCTGCCTGCTTCCACCCCCGACACCCTGCTTGCCCACAGCCCCGCGTCCCTAGTCCCTCTCCCCCACCGGGCACCCCGGTGTCAGCCCCCTTGGGCTCTCGGGGCACGATCCCATCCAGATACCCCAAGATCTACCTCCCTGCACCCCCAGCAGTGCCCCCACCGTGGGCACAAACTTTCCGCTCCCCGCGGAAGGCGAGGGGGAGGTGGGAGCAGAGCGAGCCGCGGGTCCCCCGCCGGCCCCCGAAGAGCGACAGACGGTGCCCCCTGCGCCCCCCCTTCCCCTCCCCGCCCCGGTACCGCTCACGGTCCCTCCGCTGGCCGGTCCGTTCTCCCCGCAGACCCGTCTCCAGCCGCCGCCGCGCCCGGGCAGCTCCGTGCGTCGCCTCCCACCGTCGCCGTCCCCGGGGGCGCTCGGTAACGGGACGGGGCGGCCGCTGCCCCCGCCCCGCTGCTGCACAGGGTGCGGATAATCCCCTAACGATCTAGTTAAAGGCTCGAAGGGGCTCGGAGCGGCTTTAGCCGGGCACTGATATTTCAGCGCCTTTGTCTCTGCTTACCGGTCCCCGTTGGGAAGGGAACCGCCGGCCCCAACCGCTCCCCCCACCTTGCTCCCTGCGGGGACCCGAGTGGGAAGCAGGATCCAGGGGAGACCGGGAGACCGGAGGAGGCAGGAGGCGGCGGAGCTGGAGGGTTTTGCCGGGCTGGGAAAAGGATTTGGTCCCTGGGAGTGCAGCGAGACCCACGCGGGACGTACGGCGCTCTTGGGGTCGCCGGTCGGGGAGGAGGGCTGGCAGGGGCGGGCAGGTGGAAGGAGCGGAGCGCCTGGGGCACGCGTGGGCTCGGGCCGCTCACGGGTGGAATCGGGACGGCTCCCGGTAAGTGAAGCCCAGCCTGCATCGGCAGCGCCGGTCACTGCCCGCCTGTCCTCCGCGCCATCTCCCACGCCAAGACCACCCCTGGCGGCATCATTGTCACCCCCGCCCCGATCTGTTTCTTTCTAATCCCCCCCCAATCCCCGATTTACGCCCCCCCCCCCACCTCCTTCCATCACCGCCCAGCCCTCCCGGGGCTGAGACCCCGGAGGTGGAATGGAGTGGGTACTGCTCCTCCGGGAGCCCCCTCGAGTGCTACTCAGGCCAGAGGGGGACTGAGGGTGGGGGTGAGATGGGACACAGAAATTTTTGGGGGTCTTATTTCATTCCCTCCAGTCCTTCCCCCGTCTCCGACCAAATGTATTCTGCAAAATCATTGGAGCGGCTCTGGTCCTATTGTTTGATTTAGATTAAAATATGCACCACCACCTCCTGCTCCCCTAGGTGCACCCGGCAGGATCCGAGCTCCCCCGGCTCCCTGCCCGGTCCTTCCCGCCCTTCCTCAGCTCTGCTTGGTAATGCACCCTCCACCCCCGCGCATCTTCATCGCTGCTTCCTTGGGGGGAAGAATTGTGTCATGTCTCCCCTTGCTTCCCTCCCCTAAGGGAGATCGCAGGATAGTTCCACCCCGTTCCTTTTCCTCATCTCCCCAGACCCTAGAGTCTCTTCCTGCTCCCCTCCCAGACCCCACTATTCCAGGGGGTCAAACGGGGTGGGGGGGTCTTGAGAGGTAGCACAGACTTGTTCCAAGGATCTCTTTCCTGAAGGAAATGGCACAGGCTGGGGATGCCGTAGAGGGATGAGGTCTCCAAAGAAGAGCCTTTTTTGGGGAAACATAGCAGAGGAAGGTGAGCAGCAGGATGAGGGGGGGGTTGGAATGGGAACAGTGCACCACTAACACCCCACTTCATATCCTGTAGATTTTAAGGACCCTCTTGTGGTGCAGGGGAGTGTTCAGCTGCCAGCCCTGTTCTCTTGGGGCAGGGAATCAGGATGCAGCTAGGAGCTTGCTTTTTGGAAAATGCTGGAAGCCAGAAGGGGGTATGTCTCTTTGAGATGTCTTGGCACAGGCGGGCGGGTGGCCAGTTGCCGCAGGTCAGAGCTGATGTGCCTTGGCAAGGCCAGACAGAGAGATCAGGGTGGGATGTAGCAGGAGATGCCGCAGGTTGAGCTGCCTTGGAAAAGTCATGCAGAGAGCAAAGGACTGGGGGGGCACCATCACTCAGCTGCCTGTGGGCACTAAACCTTGCCCAGCCACCACTGTCACTCCATTTTCCTGCCTGCTGCATTCTGGGGCAGCAAAAGGGGCTGCAAGAAACGCTGTCCCTGCCAGACCACACAGCCCTTCCCCCAGCTCCCCAGGGCGCCCGTCTGCCCAGCCGTGCATGTGGCTTCACTGCTCCCTTCTCGCTCCAAGCAGGAGCAGTTTTAGTTCGTGGTGCCCAAGAGGGCAACCGCAGTGGAAAGGGGGGTTTCCTGGTGGGAATGAGAGCAGCCCTGGCCCTGCAGCTGGGAAGTCACTCCGGGGTTGCTTCTGTAGGGTCAGGTGCTGGGGCTTTGGTCTGTGAAGCCACAATGCTCTCTGAAGCAGGATGCCCTGACTAGTGCTCTGTCTGCTCCAAAGCTTTGGTGTTCTGCCTTCCCTTGGGAGAAAAACCCATGCCCTGAAGGGGATGGTGGCTGTCTTGGCGTGTTTATCAGGACTGGTGGGCATTCAGCTTGCCCTTGTGTGCTGGGATGCAAGACATGACACATGCCCATCTCCCTTCACAAGGAGAAGTGCACAGGGACAGGATGAGAAAGAAGGGGCATGAGCTGGAGAAAGAAAATTCTTATTAAGGACAAATCTTCACCACAGGGATGGGAAAACACTGTCACAGGGACCAGACTAGGGTGGGGATTGCCATCCTGGAGATCCTCCTGAGCTGCCCAATCTAGGTCTGAGTAGGGATGCTCCAGAGTCCTCCAACAAATCCCTTGTGAATTTGGAAAGTTCCAGGCACCAAGCATAAGTGAGTAGATCACCAAGGCAAGGGAAATCACTGCTCAGAGAGCCCAGGCTTCCAGAGCAAAGGTCCCAGGTTTGTCAGGAGCCACTTCTCTTCACAGGTACCATGCCCAGGGGTGAATGGAGCAATGCAGGATGCCAGGCCTCTATTCCCACTGGAAGTCCTTGTCCATGAGCTTTGTCCTGCAAGGTGCTGGAGTTGCTTAGCACCCTCCACTTCCTCTGCAGTGATGCAGGAAGAACTTTTGCACCAGGCAGGATGTGTTCATGAAGTTCCAGGTGGTTTGTAGCTGAGAAGATGTATCTGAGGTGACCAACTCAAGGAAGGCTCACAGGGAAGAAAGGTGGGCAACAGTGTGATGATTGCATGGGGGAAAAGCAGAAGCTTTGTGAGAGAGGAGGAGACACCTCTCCTCTGTCAGGCACCAGTGTGACTGATCTTGGAATATTATGCACAACACTTGAGCCTGAAGTTCTGAAAGGTTAAAAAGCTGATTTAAGGCTTGGAATAATACCTTACAAGGAGAGGTATAAGTGAAACTGCCTGAACTCTGTGCAGAAAGAAACCAGAGGAGAAGTGATGGTAGGGCCAGGGAGGTGTTGGCAGGAGGAAATGCTTTGGACAGTTAGAGGAATGCAGAGCCATGGCTTGAGCCTGACAGCTTCATGTATTGGGCAGTGAGAGGGGATCAAGCTGTCAGGACTTTTGATGGTGTCTATGTCTTTTGGTCTCTGCAGATCTGCAGATCCTCATGGAACAAAAGATTCCAAAATTACCCAGTATCATGATAAACTGGGAAGACTGGCCTGTGAAGAGAGTTTCTGATTGATATCACCTCCTCCAGCAGAGAAACCACTGCAGCTCTCCCACTCATGTGGGTGATTGTACAAGAAATCTGACCTGCTCTTTTCTATAAGAAGAAGACCCTACAGTCACAAGGTCTGAGCCTTGTTAGCTCCCCAGGAAAGGGTTATAATCCTAATATATCCTAAACATAACCCTTAGAGCTTCCTTTGACAGGACTCCATGATCCCGTGCTTAGATCCTGAAACCTCTCCTCTCCTCTTCTCTGGTAATGTGCTAAATAGCAGCTGGAAAAGTTGGAGCTGGGACCCCAACGAGGAGGCCAAGGGGCAGAAGTTGGAGTCGATGTTTCCTCTCCCCATAGACATCTTGCATCAACACCCAAACAACAACCATGTGCCTGTAGTTCATGTTGAAGTCCTACATCCCTAGGATAGGTTGGTGGTTTCAGAAGGGAAAGGCAGGAAAAGGCATGTTCTCCTTTGTCCCCATTTCTAAAATTCTAGTTCTTCCAGTCCAGGACAGATATGGGGATGTTTTCTGCTTCCCTGAAGGAAACATCCCTATATTCCTTCCCTTTCCTTTCACTTCATTTCTCTGTCTCCATTCTCAGGATAGGGACCACCTCTACCTTCCCACTCTCCCCTCACCTGTGCCAGGGACTGTGTCTCCCTGAGACATACCCCACCATCCCCGGGAGCTTTGCAGATCCTCCAGGTCTCCCTTTTCTCCCCCACCAGCCCTACTTCTTTCCTCTCTGTCTGAGAGATCAGTCATCGAGGGTGTCAACGCACACGCACCCGACTCCCCCGGGAGGATGGGGAGCTTGGAAGCTGGGGGTGGTGTTGTGCTGCGAGAAGGCAAAGCTGCCATCAGCAGCCGCTTTGATCTGGAGACAATTACAGACGAGTGTAGGACCCCGCTCCACTCAGCCAATAAATAATGGAATTTGTGTGTTGACACAGACAGATTTCCCCCAAACTGTCAGAGAAGGGGAGACAGAGTGAGTGAACAGGAGCCCGAGAGGCTGGAGGGAAGGGGAGAGAAGCAGGAAGGGGAAGGAATGAAGCGGGCCTGTGGGAAAACAGGGAGAAGGGAAAAAAAAGAAGTTTGGGAAGGCAACACTGATGGGGGGAGCTAGGCAGGGAGGAGATGGAGCCTAAGGAACACATATTTGTAGAGGGGAAGGAAAATCAAGACAGGAACTGTGGGTGGAAAGGGGGGGGAGTGCTGCATACGCAGCTGGAAGCAGAGGGAAAAAAATCTGAAGGTGGAAAAGAAAGAGAAGGAGGAACAAAGGCATGGCAGTGTCCCCGGGGCTCCCCGGCTGCCTGGCAGATCACACGCTCTCCGAGCAGGGACCATATTCCCGCAGCCCTCCGCAGAGCGGCCCTGACCCCCCCGAGGCGCTCAGCACTGCGGAGCTGGCGATGGGGAGGCACGCATGAGTTGGTGAAATGGTGCCACTGGTGTGCAGCCAACAGCAGAAATTTGCTCTGAGATCACAAGTCCCTGAAAAACCTCCTGCGGATGCCCTGTCCCCATGCTCCCCCTGCTCCTCCCCATCTCCCTCTCCCTGCTCCCTCTCCAGCCTGGAGCTGTTTGTTCTCTGGCTGATGATGGTTTTGTACTTCACTTACGACAAAGCAAAACCTCCCTTGTGCTCAGGAGCCCCACACCGAGCCCAGCAGAAACCAACCCTCCACCCTGGATGCAGCAACAGACCTGGCAGGGATGGGGGAGGCATCTGAGTTGTCTCCTTGCTCCCAGTTTGGAACACTCAAGAGCCCTATTTGTTCTCTCTTGGCCCCATCTGTGGCCTGAGCTGGCTCAGCCCCAGAAACTGAGTGTGTGGAGTATGGCCCAACTTGCTGAGGTCTTTAGGCCAAGCACCACTTCACCGTGGGTGTCCCTGGCTCCCAGCTTGATCCCTTTTGCAAAAGCAGACATCCAAGTTTCCCATTCAAGCTCCAGATGGGAAGCAAATACTCCTAGACCAGGAATTCTCCCCTCTAAAAATCTTCATCTCACCCTATCCCTGCTTCCCACCCCTTCCTCAGCCAATGGCCAGAGAAGCTGTGGCTGCCCCATTCCTGGAAGTGTTCAAGGCCAGGTTGGATGGGGCTTGGAGCAACTTGGGATAGTGGAAGGTGTCCCTGCCCATGGCAGGGCATTGGAACTGGCTGATCTTCAAGTTCCCCTCCAACCCAAGCCATTCCAGGATTCTATGATTCCTATTCTCTTTTGCAGCAACCCCAGCTCTAATCAGGGGCTGGACCTTTGCCCTTGCACAGATCAGATTCACCCCTGGGGACATGAGGAAAGCTCATGGATACTGACTGGGCCAAGTGGTGACTGATCCAGGTGGCTCTCAGTACAAAAGATGTCCATAGAGCTGGGAGGGAATACTGGCTCTGGAGTTGTGTGGGATGGTGCCACAGCAGGTTGACTGATGGAGTGTGGGAGACCCAGGAGCCTCAAAAGAGCAGGGGTTGGTGACACAGACTTCTGGCACCACTGCACTGGGTCAAAGCAAGGCAGGAGGGAGGGTTTCCAGGGATATTGCCAATGGAAGTTGTTTAGCTTTAATGCTGGCAAATGGCAGGAGTGCTTGCCTAACTGGGGCAGCAGTAGCTTGTGGCCTGAGCAGTGGGAGGACTGGAGCTCCTGCCAAGCACTTAAATCTTTCAGGATGTAAAACTGGTGTAAATAGCTGAAAAGCAAGGTCTTTCTGCTAATAAAGTTACAGGGAATGATCCAGCTAGTCCAGGCAGAGTAACACACAGGGCCAAGCTCGGACACCTTCAGAATCACTTCAAGTCCCTGGTCCCAGTCATTTTACTGGGCTGGTGGGAGTGCTACTGCTGCTCCTCTCGTCCCAAGCAGGATGGTTAGAGAGTGAGGGGAAGGTGGATCAGCAGGAAAGGACAGGGCTGATGAAGTGCTCAGCAGCCTCCCAGGGTGCCCAGGAAGGAAAGAAAGAACAGCTGAGTATTCATGCTCAGCCCCTGCATGAGGCCTCAGCCCTTCATCCCAGGATAATGCTAGGGAAGAAGATGTCTGCAAGAGAGGTAGTGGAGGAGGCAAGACATATTTGTGTTTTTTCTGGGGTCTGCTGTGTTTTTTACTGGAGAAGTATGCCTGAGTGCTTCTCCAAACACTGCCATCAATGTTTAGTGGGATGGAGATAAGGGAGGCCAGCTCAAGCTGAGCACAGTCCCCAGCCTTCCCCAGGTCCTCCAAGCCATAGGTCACAAGGAACTTGCACCTCTGCCTAGGCACTGGGAACAAGCATCAAGCTGGCTCCAGGCACCCCAAATCACTTTCACATTGAGAGCAGGCAGGACATCTCAACCTGTATGAGTGAACCATGCAAAATGTCTCTCCATACTCCACCAGATCCCAGTTTTAACTTGTGGAAGAGCTGTATTCCTTTTTGGCAAGAGCAAACTGAGAACAAATAGGGACAGAGCACCCTGTTCACTGGTGAGGAGAGCTGCAGAGCTGGGTCTTCTCTCTCCAAGTAAACCCCCAAGTCCTGACCCGCGTGGGCACATCCAGCACCTTAAATTCAACATGGAGATGGCGAGTGCTAACAAAGAGTCATGGTGAACCACTGCTCCAGCACTGGAGGCTGAGAGCAAAGGGTTAACACCACGCTAAGCAGCGGTGGGAGCAAAGGGTTAACACGGCTGGTACAGGGAATGTTATCTGTCTTCTCTCTAAATATTATTTCCTCCCATGAAACCAGCTTTTCATCCTTGGCTAGAGGCAGCTCCTGCTGCTGGGAATCCAGCAGGAGCTTGTATCTGCTGCCGCACACACCACTGCTCCCAGCAAGCTGCCGAGACAAAGAGCTGTGCTCCCCCGGCGCGAGCAGCCCCAGCACAGGGAGCTGGGGCTGGGGCTTTGGCCCCCAGGGTGCAGGTGGCCTCGGGATGGGCTTGGGGATAACAGGCTTTACACCAAAGAGGAATCTTGTTAACGAAAGCACTGCACTGTAGAGGGATTTCCTCCCTGTCTTGCAGGGACCGGGAGCAGCAGGCAGGGACAGGCAGGGCCCAGTGGTAGGAGGCTGTAGAAACCTCACCACCACCCCAGGAAGGCTTTTGCAGGGCTGCCCATTTCACACCTTGCCCCTTGTGTGTGCCAGGATGGACAAAAACATCAGGATACACCGTGAGGAAACCAAGACAGCAGTCACTGGCTCCAAGGTCACAAGCTGGAAAAGATGGGGGTTGCAGGGCAGGCTCTGCCCCCTCCTCAGCAGCACCAACTCAATGGCTGCATTGAGGGGCTGGGTGTCTGCAAAGCTGGTGGCTGGGATAAAATGGCTGCTGCTAAATTTTCTCTGAAACATCCTAAACTTTTAATGTGTATGAAACCACGGCAGCATCCCTTTCGCACCCCGGAGGGCACAAAGGCGCGAGCGTCTCCGCTCTCCCATTCAGCCAGAGCCACGTGCTGCAGCCTGAACAGCGCTAGGAACGTGGCTAGAATGAAAGTTGCCCTCCCAGCCCGTGTGCTCAGAGAGCCGAAGTCAAAGGATTGCCAAGTTAAAAGGGTCAAACCTCCAAGGACAGCTGTATCTGACTGGCTATATATCATTTCAATAGCATCTTCAACGGGGATTATAATCTGAATTGAAGCGGAAAGACCTGAGGCAATGAAGCTGTCAGCAGGCTAAGATTAAGGAATTAAAACAGCAGCACAACATTACAGGATTTGTTCTAGATGTATTAGAAAGAGCAGGCTAAACACTGCAGCCTTCCCCAGGCTGGAAATTTCATACGAGCACGGAGAAGGGCAAGCGCAAGGATTTCATCAATATACATAAAAAGAGAGAGGAGAGCGAGACAGAGCTATGAAAACCCAGCCATGCAAAATATAAATCCTAACTGCAGATGGAAATGAGTCACACAAGGTTTGACTGAGGTAAATAAAAGCAGAAATGAAGTGGATTTAGGGGAAGGCAGAGGTGAAAAGACACTGACAGCCAGTAGACAGGAAAAAAATGGCCCTTAATATACTAAGGCTGGTAAAATCTGGAATGCAGCCCAGCCTGTCTTGGATTGCTTGATGGGAATGAAGGTCCTCAGCCCTGAACTCTCTTCCCCTTCCATGTTCTTACACCCATCTCCAGAATTACTCAAAAAAGCCAAGAATGATGGCAATGGCATGCCTAGGGCAGCTGGGAGCTGAGCCAGCAGAGGAGGGCACACACCCTGCCCCCTGCCACTACTGGGGTCCCCAGAAGGTTACCCCAGCCCTGCACTGCTGAGAGACACCAGCAGCTCTTCTCAGTGGGAAACAGAAGCTCTCAAAATAAAGAAGGCATCAAACCCCCACCAAAGGGCCAATTAAAACAATCCATTTATTTCTGGCAAATTGCACACACCTTTCTTTCATTTGCTCTATCCTAGACCAGTCATGGGGAGGAGTTTCTCCCCTAACTTAAAGATACTGAAATTATGGGATAAAACACAAAAGGTGGGAAGTCTCCCTTGAAGATAAAACATACAGGAAAGTTTCGGCAACCCAGACTCCATGCAGCCACCAGCTCTGCTCAGCACAAGCCATAAAGATGCACCTCTCACACTGCTTGCTGCGGCACATTTCCTTCCATTATGATCCTAAAAGCAACTGAATCCCTCCCAGCATCTCAAACACAGCCTGGGTGACAAGTAGGGCCTGGTTGACAACTAGATTAATCCTGAACCAGGCCACCTGTGCAGAATGGCTGCACTTTATTGACAAAAAAATGTACCCAACAGAGCACTTCCCTGCACACACAGAGCAGCTGAGCAGGCAGATCTAGGACACAGAAGGAGAAGGGAAGCTAATGAGAGGCAGAGCTTGATCTGCAGCACAGGTAGAGCATGGAATCGCTTTTCAACTCCTCCAGCCAACTTCTACTGGGAGATTTACATACAAGTCCTCAATCAAGTCTTTGAAGAGTTATCCAGAGTTCCCTGGGTAAAAACAAGCCGTTTAGAGAAAGAGGAGAGTCCGGAGCTGCTCAGTGGCTCTTTTTGGTTGAGCCAAAACCAGAGAAACCCATCACAGCTGCCATTTCATCATCCTCTTCAAAGGTCAAATCTTCCTCCGCCCGCCTCTTCTTCTCTCGCTGCTTCTCCTTCTTGTAGGCTTTGGCCTTCTCCTCCTGCAGCAAGGGACACAACAGCAAAACAATTTGCACCTCCTGAGCTGAAGGAGTTTTGAGACACCAGGTATTTCACAGTTAACACAAATCCTGCCCACAGCAGCCAAGATGTGCCTCAGGAAATAAACAGCAGAAATTCTGGCCTATAGTCTTAAAGCAGGAAGTTTACCAGTGATTCCAGACCACCCCTGGTCCCAGGCCAAGAGCAGAGCCACATACACAGACAAAAAGAAGCATTATGAAACTCTTCTGAGCAAACATCACAGGTTTTGCCTGGAATCAAGGCTGAGGCAAGAAGGAGCTGGTTTGAAAGCAGGAGGCCATTCCCTTGTCCAACGCTTCATGCCAGTGACCGTGATGCCTGCTGGCTCTCAGCCTGGCAGAGTGACAGCTGCTCACTGGAACAGAAGCCGAAGCTCTGAGCAGCTTTGAGGGGGGTTTTGGCATCAAAGAGTTTGCTCTGCTCTAATCAAAGTGTTTTGCTCTGTGAGGATCACGAGCCCTGGAACAGAGCCAGGCTTGTACCCAGTGACACTGAAGCATGGTTTCAGCTCTCAACTAAGCAACTGCTCCCCCATCTTCATTACTGTCTGCTGTGCCACAGCTCCTGAACACAGCCATGCCCTGGAGAAGCTACACCAGGAATTGCTGCTGATTTCCTTGTTGCCATCCATTGACTGGCAGCAGTGTTCCAACCCACAGAACTCCCCGTACTGCTGGGGCACCTCCCTCCTATCCCCCAAAGAGACAGGGCTCAGCAGCACCACAGCCTGCCCGAGAGCAGAGCATAGGGCTGCTCTGTGAGCACCCCAAAAAGCTCCCCTCTGGTGAAGCAAAGCTCAGGGCTTGGGCAGGGAGACTCAAACAGGCAGTGATTTGTAACCTTGATTTATGTGGCTGCTGATAGAGCAGAAGCATCCACAGAAGCTTTTCAGCTGTCAGAACTTTGTTGGATCTTCAAACAAACTTGATTTTCATGTTTACTAACACCTAAGCCCCAGTTTGGGAAGAATCTGCTGTCTTTTATTGCCTTCTCGCACATCTCACAGCACACCACTCACAAAGCCCTTCTACACTTGGGGTGGCCACACAGAAGCAAGTGCCTTGTGGAAGGGCCTTCCAGCAATCCTAAGAACCAAGGAAAACAACACATGAAGATGCAGACCCACTACCAGACCACACAAGTTCCAACACAACTAGTGGGACACAAAAAAATGGGCTTGTGCTGCTCTCAGTGGAAACCTGAACCATCAAAAGTTATGCTCACACAGAGAGAGGGGAAAAGGGTTTCCAGCAACACAAACTTTTCAAAAGTAAAGAAACAACCCCCACTCATAGAAGCAGATGACCAGCCCATGCTACCACGAACAAGGCTTCTGAGGACCAAGATTAGGAACAACATTAGGAACTAGGGTTGATTTCCTCCCAAAACACATTTCTGGGGAGCTTTGCTTCCTCAGTTGTTGCCAGCACTCACCTCCTCACGGAGTTCCTTCATCCTCTCCTCAAAGTCATAGTCCTTCTGCTTCTCCTCCATCTTTTTCTTGTTCACCTCAAAGCGTTTCTTCACCTGGTCCAGCGTGGAACGCTCCACCCGCATGGACATACCCAGATTCCTCTGGTCTGGAAAACAGGAGTGCAAACAGCAGTGTTCAGCAACACCTCCGTATTTTGCACGAAGTCTCCATCCCTGATCCCAATTAAAAAAGCACAGCACTGTCTGCCTGTCTGTCATCCATCCCCCCCAAACAGCTTCCAGGGCCAGACCAAGGATGTTGTAGTTTGGGGAGGTGGGCTTTAGGGGGACACCATAACCCATACAACCAGTGGCCACAACAATCCAAACACTACTTGTAACAAGAACACAGCCTATTCTTCAAAGGTTCCTTATTTGGATGCTCCCTGTCATATTAGTGCTCTGATGCCTCAGGAAATTTAATCTTGGACCAGTGGAATAAAAAAGGGTTGGAGTGTTGAAAAAGGAGCCAGAATAAAACTGACAGGCTGGCATCTCTCAGCTGTGGGCGATGCTAAACAAGACATGAGTGGCACTCAGAGATCCTGATTACACAGGACATTCCTAGCTAAAGCAGAGAATATAAAGGCAGCCCTCTGATTCAGTGGCTCTTTAGAGCAGATTCACAGTTTTTCGCTTTTGGGTAATCCTATATTGAAGGGGCCACCCCCAGCAATGTCTCCAACGCACATTCCTGAGTGGATCCATACAGCCTGTTCACTCCAGCAGCCATGCACAGGTTTGTCCCAGGGATGCAGCAACACTTGGAAGCTTAAACTACACACCAGGAATTAGCAAAAGGGCTGCCAAGAACAAGCAGGTTTGAGCCAGATTTATAGACTGGTTTAAAAGTTCCCAGACATATTCATACTAAGGTACTGAGCAATCAGCTACTTTCCAACCCCAGTTCAACCCTGTATCTCATGCTCACCAACACAGCCATGCCAGGATTTTTGATTCCAGAGTCTCTCATATGAACTTCTTGCTAATCTTCCAACATGTCAAACAAGGCATGTCAGCACCTTCCTCCCATTCACATAAAAGCACAGGTTTTTAAAACACTGTGTTTTCTTTCCTGAGCAACAGAAAACCAGTCCTCAGGTTTCTTCTGAACCTCCTGTTCTCAAACAGCCCCATGTGCAGGTCCAGAGCACACACATCCCCGCCTTTTTGTAAAGGCATCATTTTCTGACTTCCACAAGGAGCCAAAAACACCTTCAGGAGGAGAAACAACATGAAAAATGTGTCAGTCTATCTTGCTTCTCCTTTACTTTCTCTACATTCCCCATTCTCTGAATTTGTCAAGGAGAAGCAGTGCTCACAGTTGGGTCAATGAGGGTATAGCCCTCTTTTCCAGGTTAAACACATTAAGGGAATAGACTGATACACAGGGAGTTCTTTCCTCTTGTCCATATCTTAACTAGATAGGAGCAGAGACAAGAACAGAATGAGGTACAGGACAACACCACCACACTGCTGGACACAGCTCCAGGGTCAAACTGCCCCACTCCTGCCTTCACTCATCCTCTGCCTCCATCCTCACAAGGCCTGATCTGTACGCTGGAGTTCTGAGCTTTATACTTAACTTCTACAAAGAGAAGTTTCTGATCCAAAAATGGGCTAGTCCCAAACCTTTTACTGATCTAAGTACTTCTTTACAGTTTCACTGCTGTAAAAGGCCTCTCTCCAGATTTACAGAGACATCAGGGTTTGGGGGTTGGACTAGATGACCCAAACTGTTCTAGGCTTTGCTGACCCTGGGTTTCTCAACGCACTGACACTATGGGTGGGGAAAAATATGTCCACCATCTGGAGTACACCAATCACTGTTTTTGCTGGGCTTATCCCATGAAAGTGGTCCAGCACTCTGGAAGGTGCCAGGAGATAAGGGCAGCACCTCCACAGCTCTCATGAATGAACAGGTTCTACATCCTGATCTCCAAAGCTCCCTGATCCATGGATAAGTGTTCAACCCTCAGGCATGGGTGATGCACAAAAGGAACAGTCCCTCCAACTCAACCAACCCTCCAACGAGGCAAAGAAATGGTCCTTACGTTTTTTGCCATTGATGTGATCCAAGAAGTTAATGGAATCTTTCACCACACAGTCACATACGTTACAGTAATACCTGTCAGGAGAGACAGAAAAAGTTAACCTCAAAGCATGAGACAAAGCTCATCCTGTGGAACAGCTACTTGAGACAATCTGTGTGTCACTTGGGATACGGACACTTCTCTAAGACAAGAGGGCCCCAGAGAAGAGCAAGGGCAAGGGCACACCCCAGATGGATAGAGCTACCCTGGAGGTACCGACCTTTATGCTGACACCCCTCTGACATGATAGATGCAAATTCTGACCTGTTCTGCAATATATCAGCCACAGCATCTTTCCCTTCCAGTCACAGCCTGCTGGGTGGGATGGACTTTGTGACAGCCTGCCTGCCCCCAAGGCAGCGCTGGCCACCAGCCCAGGTTTCCATTCCAAAGCCTCTCACCTGGCTGTAAGGTAAGTGCTACCATCCCTATCATCCCACAGAGAAACTTTCTGATGAGCACAGCAATGCTTTCTGCCCATCTTAAGAGCTGCTGTGAAAGTCCAGCCAGGGGCTGATCTTCCATCCTGGGATGCTGTTCAGGGCTGCACATCCCCCTGGCACTACTGCTCAGGGAGACATCAGTTCCTGATGCTTCACGTGCTTCCCCTGCTGTGTCACATCTTCCCAGTCTAACCAGAATGACTCTGAGACTTCAACAAGACCACAACCTACCCTCCCATCTCTGACTGAGGGGTAGTTTTGGTGATGACAATGGTTTTCCCCAGCTTGGATTCCAGGTCCACTTTGTAGTCTCGGTGCCGCAGAAGTTCCCTTTTGACAGGCTGAGCTGGTTTGCCTAGAACATAAACAAAAAGTCAAGCTTGACATGATGGATTTCATGTTCCCTCTGGGGAAGAGGGACCTGCTGGGAACCTGGAACTACCTGATCCATGCAGAAAATGCACCTTTGTTTTTAAATCAGTAAAGGATATAATCTTCTCCTCACTGTTTCCTGGTTCCTATTAGAGCCAGGTACATCTCTGAGGTATCTCCAGCTCTGACTGGAGTCATATTCTAAGATCTCCTGGTTTCCAGGGGCTAACTGTTCCACTCCTTCCCTAAAGAAGAGTCAGCCCCTGGAAAGGTTCTCACTAATTCATTTCATCAAAAAAATACACTCAGTGGCAAACACAGCAGAAAAGATCAGAGCAAGCCAGCTCTTTCGGGATTTGACTTCTCATTGCTCTCTCTCTCCCAAACTCCATGGTTTTGGGAGGCTCCCTACCAATCCAGCACAGCTTGCCTGGAGCCAGTACACTACATACCATCTTTCTTTTCTCTCTCCTCCGTGAGCCGCTTCTCTGCGAGTTTCTCATATTCATCCTTGTCCCACTTCCGGCGGAAGTCCAGGTTCTTGGTCTGGGAGGGAAAAAAGTTTGTTAACATTTATTATACAGGCTGATCACCTCTGAGGGGAAGAAAGAGGTGGAATCACTTGGCCTGTGAGGTCAGTGCAGTAAATTAGGAGAATTACAATATATCCTCATGTCCTCTGTTTTCCATCTAGGAATTATGGATGTGGTTTAAGATAATCGCTTTCAGCATGCCTCTAGCTACTACTAGAATAATTTCAGAGCACTGAAAGAAGAAATGAGTTGATCTTAATAGCCCCTGAGATGATCATCCAGGCTTTTGCCTTGAAAACCAGACCCAAATGGGATTGAAAGTGTTGGATCTAAGACCTGGGAAGAGCCCCTTGACAAACACAGCAGTAGGATTACACCTCCTTCTTCCAGAAGTCAAAAGAACCCAAGCTGCAATGTCAGACAAGGAAGCTCTAAAACACAGCCTGCACTATAGTGTTTGATTACACTGCAGGAGCAGGGAAGGCTGTGCCTGTCTGCTCTCAGCAGTGTGTCTACGTGTTACAGGCATCAAAGTGCCGAGTTTGCCATGAAATCACAGGCACCAGTGTGGGATTTCCAAGTGAGCACATGTACAAGCAAACCAGAACAAGCTCTGAAACAATGTCTGTCAAGGCAGGGCTTGGAGGTAACAGGGAAGCATCTGTACAAAATGCACAGGAAGCTGTCCTGCTCCTGCAGCTTCACACAGGGAAGGACAGAAACACCTCCAAGGCATGCTGGCCCTTTGGGAGCTCCACAGAACTATCTGGCAGGGACAGGATACTTTAATAGAATCCTGGAATGGTTTGGGTAGGAAGGGACCTTAAAGCTCATCTTGTTCCACACCCCCTGCCATGGGCAGGGACACCTTCCACTGGACCGGGTTGCTGCAAGTCCCATCCAACCTAGCACTGGACACTTCCAGGGATGGGGCAGCCACAGCATCTCTGGGCAACCTGTGCCAGGGCCTCACCTCCTGCACAGGGAAGAATTTCTTCCCAGTATTCCATCTTACAGTGGGAAGCCATTTCTCCTTCTCCTGACAGTCCATGCCCTAGTTCAAAGTCCTTCTCCAGCTCTCTTTGAGCCCCTTTAGGTACCATAAGGGGCTCCAAGGTCTCCCTGTAGAGATACTGGTGTTCAGTTTTCCCCAGGCCAAACACCCCAGATCTCCCAACCTGTCTCCAGAGTAGAGGGGCTACAGCCCCTGGAGCATATCCATGGCTTCCTCTGGGCTCACTCCAACAGGTCCATGCCTTTCCTATGCTGGGGCCCCAGAGCTGGACACAGAATGTACATGAAAATAGGCTGAATTCAGGTGAAGCTGGCATTGAAGAATATAAAGACTGCATTTTTGGGTGGCTTTTCCCCCAGTCCCCAATGTTGAGGGCAGAAGTGATTGGACAAGAATTCCTGTTCCACTCACACCCACTCTGACCAAACCAGCTCAAGATCTTCCCAGCATTTGCCCCATCTGCAGCTCAGGCCCCAGCACCTGGGATCAGTCACAGTTTCACTCAGCCACTTCCTGAATTTCCTGAGCAGATAACTCCCCTTTGGATAGAGCTGCATTTCCCTCAGCATGGCAGAGAGAGCTTCTCAGTTTCACATTAAAGAAAGGACAAGATGTATTTAAAAACACCTCCGGGAGAGAAGGACCC
The DNA here is from genome assembly GCF_008360975.1 of Lichenostomus cassidix. Classification (NCBI taxonomy): domain Eukaryota; kingdom Metazoa; phylum Chordata; class Aves; order Passeriformes; family Meliphagidae; genus Lichenostomus; species Lichenostomus cassidix. Next base: position 2,940,988 of record NC_139494.1, read on the forward strand.
CCCCCACACACCCCACCGCCTTCTCCGCTCAGCCAAATCAAGAATCCAATCACAATCCAAAGGACACAAATCCCATTTGGAGCTACAGCAGCAGCACAGCCATTTAAAGTTCTCTCCTCTGGCAATCCTTCAAATGGAACGAACAACTACTGATAGGGATGAAAATGCCTTGGGGAGGCGTAGAAAAATTCTCATTTATTCCCAGAGCTTCTTAAGCACTTTAAGGATGTCGTAACAGGTTTTATTAACCACCCTGAGCAAAAGAAAAGAAAATATCACTGAGTGTAAATTAACGTTTGGGGGTATTTTCCAGACTCTCCTGCATGCCAGGCATTATCACAAATCGTAGCTGGTGGGAGCCTGCAGAGGAGGAGGTTTATTAGCTGCTTCTCTCTCCTGTTGTAATAAAAGGAAAAGAGTCTTTTGCAGCTCTTTTACCAATCTGCCTCTACCAGGCATGGGGAAAGAAATTAAATTGAACTGCGTGACAAGATCTTGGTTGGACAATATTTGAAGGGATGTTTCTGAATTGCTCTGATGGAGGTAAGGGGCTGCAAGCCCCAAAATCTTTATCTCAGAGGTGTTTTGGGTGACAGAGACTATTTCCTGAATAAATAACAACAATTAATAACCAGAAGTGCCCCACAGCCTCCTGTTCCCTCTGGAGATGGACACTAATGATCTGCCCAGTATCAGCACCAAAGCCTATTAAATGATACAGGAGTCTCAAGCCAGGCTCAATCCAACAGGAATTCTCAGCTGGCAGCTGAGAATAAGCCACAGGCCCCATCTCCCTCACATGCAGACATCCTGCTACTGACCTCCCACAGCACTGCTGACTTCATGAAATGAACCCTGGCATGGCTTGGATTGGAAGGAACCTTGAAGGTCAGCCAGTCCCACCCTCCTGCCACAGGTAGGGACACCTTTTACTGGACCAGATTGCCCCAAGCCCCATTCAATCTGGCCTTGAACACTTCCAGGGATGGGGCAGCCACAGCATCTCTGGGCAGGGCCAGTGCCTCACTTTCACTTCTCAGCAAGTGGCTTCAAGGAAGGAAAGATAAGCCAAACCCCACAAAAACACAGCTTCTGTGCTGCTGACAGCTTTGGGATGTTGCTGGAGATGTTCAAACCAGCCTGGCTCTCCAGTCAGGCTACACCTGCAGCATCTACCTTACCCATCCCATTTTAACACTCACAGAATGATTTAGGTCGAAAAATACCTCCCAGATCAAGTCCAAGCTGCAACTGATCCTCATCTTGTCACTCTACCCAGGGCACTGAGTGATACATCCAGTCACTCCCTGAAAACCTCCAGGGCTGGCGACCCCACTACCTCCCTGGACAGCCCCTTCCAATGCTGGACAACCCTCTCTGGGAAAAAATTTCTCCTGCTGTCCAACCTAAACCTCCCCTCCCCTACTGTAACTTTTGAGGCCCTTTCCTCTTATCCCGTCGCTGGTTGCCTGGCAGAGCCCGACCTCCACCTGGCTGCACATTCCTGTCAAGGAGTTGCAGAGAGAGGTTTCTCCATCAGAGCAGTGTGAGAGTCAGCTGGGAAAAAGACAACCCTTTCCCTGGGGAGGGAAAGGAAAAGAGAAAGCAGTAACCTGCATGAGCCATCGCCCAGCCCCTGGAGATGGGTGGGGGTCCCTCCCAGGGGGCTGGAGGTGGGTGGGTATCTCCACCCCGGGGGCTGAAGCAGCTCAGTCTCCTTATGCTCCCTGGCTGGGACGGGCGGAGGTCTGGCCCTAGGATGGGATGGTCACAGAACCAGTGCGACTGGAAAAGACCTCTGAGATCATCGAGTCCAACCTATGACCCAACACCACCGTGTCAACTAGACCAGGGCGCTGAGTGCCACATTCTGTGGTGTCTTAAACACCTCCAGGGATGGTGACTCCACCAGCTCGCTGGTGGGCGGATTGCGGTGCGGCCACCCCACTTCCAGCCCTGAAGGCATAGGGACCTCTCAGGGAAACCCAAACCTCCCACCCCCCACACACAGAGGTGTAAAGAGCGGGAATGAACCCCGTCCCACCCCACATACGCCTGCCCACCGCGGCACCCCCGGCCCCGCCTCGTCCCTCATCCCGCGGCCTGGCAGCGGGCCCCGAGCGCGGCGCGGCCCTGCCTCCGGCCCTGCCGAGCCCAGGAGGAGCAGCGAGGGCGACCGAGCCGGCGGCAGCCCACGCCCCGAAGGCAGTCCCGGCCCCAGGGCAGCCCCGGCGGCAGCACCTACCCCGCTGCCCGACGCCATGGCGAACTGAGGGCACAGCACCGGGAACTGTCGCGCGGCGCCGTAAAGCGCGGCCCACCGCGTGGTCACGTGCCTCGCCGCCGTCACGTGCCCGCGCTCCCGGTGTCAGTCCCGGTGCGAGTCCCGGTGCGAGTCCCGGTGCCGCTCCCGGTGCGAGTCCCGGTGCGAGTCCCGGTGCCGGCCATGCTGCGGCTCACAGCCATCGCCGCCGCTGCCGCCCGCCCGCTGCCGGCGGGGCCCCGCCTCGGGCCGCTGTGCCTCGCTGCGAGCTGGGGCAGCTTCGCCCGGTCCCGGCCGCCGGCCGGTGACTGCGGACCTCTGTCCCGGCAGGTGCGGGCGGCGGGCAGCGAGCGGGCGCCGGCTCTGAAGACACCCAAGGTAAGGGCGGGCAGCGGGGCGGCGCCGGTGGGTACCGGGTGTTCCCCCGCGCCCCCGCCGCTGACGGCCGCTCTGTCCCGGACAGGGCACCCGCGACCACGCCCCGGCGCAGGCGGCGCTCCGCGAGCGGCTCCTGAGCGCCGTGGTGTCCTGCTTCAAGCGGCACGGGGCCGCCGCCATCGACACCCCCGTGCTGGAGCTGCGGGTGAGGCGCGGCGGGAGTCTCTTCCCCCTTGGTGTGGGGAGGACACCCGGCCCAGGGGCTGTGGGTCTGTCTGCTCCTCCGGGACTGGGGAGCGCTCCCTGCCTGCGGGGCTTCAGGGCAGGTCTGGGGGCTCCCCCTGCATGGGGTATGGCCAGGTGCGGTGGGCAGGTGGACATTCGCTCTTGGCTCCCGTTTTCGGGGGGACGGCAAGGTGGACCCAGGTCCGAGCGGGCTGGAGGGGGAATGGATGCATTGCCCTGTTCGGGAAGACTGAGCTCTGTGTCCCATCTCGGGGACCCTTCACCCGGAGTCACCCCGGTCACCAGCCCCCTTGGCCCTCCCTAGGAGACGCTGATGGGGAAATATGGGGAAGAAACGAAACTCATCTACGAGCTGCAGGACCAGGGAGGGGAGCTGCTGGCCTTGCGCTATGACCTCACCGTATCCTGTGCTCTGAGGGGATAGTAGCAGACCAAGGTAGGGGTCACCTCTGCCTTGGGGGATCCCTCTTACCCTGGCATGCCTGTAGGTCCCATTGGGGTGATGACAGCCCCCTTGGCCGTCCCAGCTGCTCTGGCTGTCATTGTCATGACTCCACACCATCCCCCAGCCAAGCCAAGACCTGCAGCAAAGTCTCTTTCTGCTGTGGACATACACCATTATGCTCCACTGTACTGGTTTTATCTCCTCCCAGTTATAGTCCTCACCTCTGCTCTCCCTATCCCACCTTGCCAGTGCTACCTGGAAAGGTGTTTTCTGCAGTTGTCCATTCCAGGCCTTCTCAACCTCCACATCTCAACATGGGGTCAAAATCCCTCTCCTTCAATGTCCATATGGCTGTGCCATGCTTTGAATTCCCACTGATCACGCTGTGAGAGGGTGAGATGGCGAGAGGGGGCTCTTGTGCATGTGATGTTGTCTGAAGGAGGAAATGGAGCTGTCTCAGTGTTGAAGAAGCTCCCATGGTTCATTGTACTCATCCTCAGCCTGGGGTATGATTTCAGAGGTCATGGAATAATAGAATATCACGAGTTGGAAGGGACCTGCAAGAATCATCAAAGTCCTACTCATGCCCCTGCACAGGACACCCCAAGAATCCCACCGTGATTTTGAAAAAATTTGGGAAGTGGCTGGCAAAGGCAAGGGGAGATGGGAGACTTTGAGGTTCAGCATCTACAGCTCTGGGGATCTCCATGTTCCCATCCTTAACTCCTCGGGCCCAGGTGCCCTTTGCTCGCTATCTGGCGATGAACAAGATCACCAACATGAAACGCTACCATGTCGCCAAGGTGTACAGGAGGGACAACCCAGCCACAACCCGGGGCCGCTACCGCGAGTTCTACCAGTGCGTGAGTGTTGTGGTGGCCAGTGCTGCTGCCAAGGCCACAAGGGCAGGAGGGTTTTCCTGGCTGGAGTGCCTCCAGCTGCTGCAGAGCAGCAGGGTGTGCCTTGCCAAAGCCCCTCAGCTGTGCCAGGAGCTCCCATCACATCTTCTGCCCCCAGGACTTTGACATTGCTGGGCAGTTTGACCCAATGATTCCTGATGCTGAGTGCCTGAAGATCGTGCATGAGATCCTGAGTGACCTACAGCTTGGGGACTTTGTCATCAAGGTGAGACTGGGTGGGTTCTCTGTGCTACAGTGGGAAGCAGTGGTCATTGTTCCTATGGTTTTACACAGTGGCACCTGTTCCCACTCTAAGGCCTTATCCAGAAGTTCATCCCATCTTTCTGCATCCTCATGGTATATATGCAAAGCTGGACCTCAGCTTGGACATGCCTTGGGCTGGGAATACCAGGAGTTTTCCTGAGACTGCAGTCAGCAGAATTCTCTTCAGGATTAACCACATTCTCCTGCAAAATTCCAGCAGCTGACTAGATCCATGGAATCACAGGATGGTTTTCATATCTCTACACCTTCCCTTCCTGTGGAATTCAGGTGCTGGGGAAAAAGCACAAGGAAATGCCAACAGCTGCAGCTTCTCTGGACATACTGGGACAAAAGGAATGACACCCCAAGGTAAGCGTGCCTCTCCCTCTCCCAGGTCAACGACCGTCGGATTTTGAATGGTGTGTTTGCTGTCTGTGGTGTTCCAGAGAGCAAGTTGATACCTGCCTGCTCCACTGTGGACAAGCTGGACAAGGTCAGCATTGGGCTTATGGGGAGACACTTCTGGTCTTGGGGTGGGTGTTTTAGGCTGGGCAGTGTTGTGGCTGTTCATGTTGTGAAGAGTTTCACAGCAGCTAAGATGTTGACATGTGGAAAGGATTTGAGGAGTTCTTGGGTCTGGTTAAGAATAAAGCCTGGTGATTTGTTAAAAATTCCTGTGAGAGAGGGAAGCATAACTAGTATGATTGCTCCCTGTCATTCCACACAAGTTGTGCACTCATGGGCTGATGGAGGCAGTGGGTGAGGAGAAAGTCCTGCAGATGCCCTTCTTTTCCCTCACAGGTGCCATGGGAAGAAGTGAGGAGTGAGATGGTGGGAGAGAAGGGTCTCTCTCCTGAGGCTGCAGATCGCATCGGGGAGTATGTCCAGCTCCATGGTAAGCGCTGTGGAGTGAAGCCCTTGGCCTTGTTCTGGGCTGGGGACAGAGGGTACAGGGCACACACACAGCTGGCTGGGCTGCTGTGGCAGGTGCTGCTGCCCTGGCACACCTGAGGCATGGCTGGTTCCCACAGGTGGGCTGGACCTGATTGAGCAACTTCTCCAGGACCCAAAGCTGTCCCAGAACAAGTTGGCCAAGGAGGGGCTGGGGGACATGAAGCTGCTGTTTGAGTACCTGACGTTGTTTGGCATCACAGGGAAGGTGAGGAGGTGTGGGGACAGGAGGGGGTGCTGCCTTTGTGGGCTCCTGAGCACCCAGTGATGGAGCTGTCCTTGTGGCCTGCAGATCTCCTTTGACCTGAGCCTGGCCCGGGGCCTGGACTATTACACGGGGGTGATCTTTGAGGCTGTGCTGCTGCATCAGGAGAAGGAGCACGTGGAGGAGCCGGTCAGCGTTGGGAGCGTGGCTGGAGGTGGTCGCTATGACGGGCTGGTGGGGATGTTTGATCCCAAGGGCCGGAAGGTGCCGTGTGTGGGGGTCAGCATTGGGATTGAGCGAATCTTCTCCATCCTGGAACAGAGACTGGAGGTAGGTGCTGCAGACAGTGCATTGGGGAAGGCTCTAGGAAGCAAAATGCTGTTTATTAGAGGTCTCCAGCTCCACAGAGCTCAAGAGAAAATAATTTTGGGGGAGAGGGTGGTTCCTCCCATGCCTAAATATCCATGCACAGAAGACAGAGCCCTTTTCTGCAGCCCATCAGGATGTGGGCAGGGGCAGCTAAGGCAACATTCCCTAGGAGATGTCTAGGAAATGTTAGAGGCAGTCCTGAGCTCTGCGCTTGGTTCTGAGCTTTGTGCCCTAGTCACTTTGCTCTTGGTGTCTTGCCTCTGAAGTTTTCTGTCCTGGGAATTCTGAAGTGATGTATTTGGTAACAGCCGTAACACTCACTCTAATGAGCCCCAGGAAAGCCTCTGAGGACATCATTCTGTTTTTGCTTCCAAGTCTGTGATTCCTAGTAAGTGAGGCTATGTGTTTGTACCTGAAAAATCAAAAGAGACATTGGAAAGCTGTCCTGGTCCTATCCAGGAGGGTGGGAAGGTCCCCTAGGAACAGCAGCACACAAGTAGTGTGACACAATGCAGAATCTCTTGGGGGCTCATTAAAGGTGCCCAGGTTGTCACTCACTGAGTTAAGGTCTGGTCTGTCTCCAGCACTAGAGATAGATGAGGTGAGGTACTGTGAGCTGTAGATTCCCAGAGTCACTCCCATGAGCATTCCATGTCTGTCCCTCCAGGCTTCTGGGGAGAAACTTCGAGCAACTGAGACCCAAGTACTGGTGGTTACACCGCAGAAACACTTGCTTGCTGCCAGGCTGAAGCTCATCTCCGAGCTGTGGGATGCAGGGATCAAGGTAAAGGAAAGACTTGAGCTTGACAGTGTCACAGGTTGAGGGAGGGAGGGCCTGAAGGGAGCTGTAGCACAGCAAGACTGACTCCATATGTTGTGTGTTTCTCTGAGATTTGGGCCTGTCTGAGATCACAGAGTCATTCAGGTTGGAAAAGACCTCTGAGATTATCAAGTCCAACCTTTAGATCTAGGCAGGCAGAGAAGAACAGCCCAGAGCAGTAAAGGCAACTGAGTGCTGCAGGGTTTGGTATTGGTGCTTTACTGCAGTATTCTTCAGACCGAAGTTGGGTTAGTGATTCACCCTTCCCACTCCCTCCTAGGCAGAGATGCTGTACAAGAAGGATCCTAAATTGCTGAAGCAGCTTCAGTATTGTGAGGACACAGGGATCCCCCTTGCTGCCATTGTGGGAGAGCAGGAGCTGGCAGATGGAGTCGTCAAGCTGCGAGATGTTGCAACAAGGGAGGAGGTGAGAATGCCCTTTTACACCAGGTTTCAAAGTGCTTGCAAACTCTAGATATCACTGGAAGGCTCTGGGTCTTCCCTGGGTGTTGTTCCTTTGGGATGCTGTAGCACAGGTCTGTTGGGTGACTCCAGAAAGCCAGTCACAAACTGAGTTAGTATCCTCACTTAGTCCTTAAAATTGTGCTCTGCCCTAATGCTGCTACCTACCCCTCTCTGTTTGCTTTGTAGGTTGATATCCCCAGAGAAAAGCTTGTTGATGAGATCAGGAGAAGGCTGGAGCCCTGAGGAGTTCTCTGGCCAGAGCTGCATGGCTGAACTGCTGTACATGTGGAACCCTCCTTCAGCGCCCTTAGCCATTCACTGCCAGCTGAGCTCTGGGTAACATCCACTAGCCTAAGGCTCATTGCCCCAGCTAAGGCAGTGAGAACAGAGGAGTAAGAGGGTTTTAAAAGCTATGGACGATGCAGTCACCAGTTTAACCTTCTGGTTAGCTGCTCTGAAGGATGGGTGAAGTTTGTGGGTTCCTAATACTGCAGTCCCTGTACCTGTACAGCCATTTCCATCACTGTGGGTGGTGGTGGCACAGATGGATGTGGTGCAGCTCAAGCTGGATCAGGTGGAGCTCAGGACTGGGGAGGGGGAATCTGTGGTGTGTTGGACGTGGCGGGCAGTGGAAGGGCACCCCGCCCCTATTGGGGATCCCAGCCCGCAGCCGGGCGCTGCCAGCGGGCACGGGGCTGCGGGACCGCCCTGGGGGGAGCACGTGTCCCGTCACTGAGGCACACAGCGAGCGGCTGGAGCAGCTGCGCGGACTGGGGCGCGCGCGAAAAAAACTCCATATTTTTATATATTAAACACAAACCTCAGTAATAAACCCAAACCGCACCCTCCGGCTTTTCTTTCCCCGCGGTGGCGGCACTGCGCGTGCGCGTCCCGTGTCTCGCGTGGGCGCGGCGGGGCGGGCATTGCGCATGCGCGGCGCGGGCGCGGACCCGCCATGGCGGAGGAAGCAGCCGTGAGGGCTCAGGCGGAGACAGTGCGGAGGCTCAAGGAGGGCAACGGCGATCCTGGCGAGGTGCAGGGGCTCGGGGATTGCTGGGAGTGGGGTGCTGGGGGAGCAGCAGTGTGACTGGGGGCGGGGTGCTGGGAGGGGCGGGGAGTGAGAAGTGGGGCACGGGCGGTGTTGGGGTGGAGAAGAGGGGCTTGGGGGAGCTGCGGACAGCCGCGCTGGGCTGCGGGTGGGTTGCGTGCTGTGGGGAACTGGGAGCACTGCTGTAGGGGTTACTGGGCTGGCGGCGTGGGGAAGAAGTGTGTCGGAAAGGGTGGGAGTGCAGGACTGGGAGGTGGAGGGGCTGAGCGTGCAGGGGAGACTCGTAGTGGGAACTGGTGATGCTGGTGTTGGATTGAAGGGAAGGATGGCTGGGGAGTCAGGATTGGGAGGAGGATGCTGGAAACTGCTAGTGCTGAGGTGCGTGCAGCAGGACCTGCTGGTGCTGGGGATGGGAATGGGGAGATATCTGTGGATGGTAATGGAGGTCGTGGGAGTCAGGGAATGGTGGGGGTGTTTGCGTTGCTGAGATAGGGGTGCTCGTAGTGGAGAGGAGCAGGGAATGGCCTCCTGGTTGCTGAGAAACTCGCAACAGCGGATGTATTGAGGTTGTGGAGTCTGGGTGCACTGGCAATGCTGAACCTGAAGCTGCTGGGGAGGGTTTTGGGCTGGGCCTGGGGAGTGGTCTTATCCCCAGCTCCCTCCTTGTTCCATCCCCAGATTGCAAAGGAAGTGGCAAAGCTGCTGGAGTTGAAGGCACAACTGGGGGAAGATGAGGGGAAACACAAGTTTGTGCTCAAGACCCCAAAGGTAACTCCCCGCAGCACATTCCTGTGCCTCTCTGTATGCATGTCCTCCCCCCATGAGCATGTCCAGCACTCCCCACACATCTGTGAATAAAATTCCAGCATGGACACACCCGTCATTGTTCACATTTGTTTCCCTTTCGCTTTTAGCAGCAGGAGGAGGAGGGATGAAGACATTCCCTGACAGAATTCAGCCCAGATTTGTACCACCTTAGAGACTTCCTTGTGCTTCTGTGATATTCCAACCACCGCTGGTGTGGTCAGGAATTGAAATTCCCTTTTAATCAAGCTTTGTTGAAGCTGCCCTGTGTGAGAGGTCTCATATCTGCCCTTAGTCTAAGGGGCTGAGTAATCCCATTTACTGAGCAGGTCTGGCCAGCTGCTGACATTTCTTTGTCCTCTTGTGGAAAGACCCTTCTTTCACAAGTAGTTTTTTAGTCTCCAGACCCCTAAGAATAGTGTCCATAATGCACTTTCTGCTGAAATACTTTGTAACATGAATGTTTCCTTACTGGCAGCTACTTACATGCTGTGGTGTGGAGACAGTTATGAATATTGCTCACAAACAAACCAGGCTGTGGTGATGTCACTGACATAGGAGATCATAGAAACACTGAATGGTTTGGGTTGGAAGGACCTTAAACTCATCTCGTTCCACCCCCTGCCATGGGCAGGGTCCCATTTTACTAGACCAGGTTGCTCTATGCCTCGTCCAGCCTGGCCTTGACCACCTCCAGGAATGAGGCAGCCACACCTTCTCTGGGCAACTTTACAGGGAAGAATTTCTTCCAAATATCTGAATGTCTCAAAACTATCTCCTTCGTCTATTTCCTGGATGACATGTTTTGTTAAATGTAATTGTGATGTGACTTCTGGGAAGTGGAACTGTTTAAAAGTGTGGAGAAGGGGATTTTGCAGCTCTGTGAGTGCCAGAGAAACACAACTGGGTTTCCAGCCCACCTCAGGCTTGTCAATGGCAGCTGAAGCCCACCTGACTGACCTATGGATGGGGTGGCTAGAAGTGCCTGGTCTCTGCTTTATCCTGTCTAACTCCCAGGCCTTAGAAAGTGAAAGTTGGAGGTCTAGCTAATTAAAAATGGTTTGTACGTTGCTGAGAGTGTAAAGGTAGTCATTGAAATAATTCAGTGGTACTTAACATCAAATAAATGCAAAGGGAGCATACCCCTCTGAATCATAGACAGACATGTCGCAGGTGTTGTATTTTGGAAGTTGATTTTTCTTTATGTTTGGAAATTTCAGGAATACTGTTTTTTCCCCAGCTTTGGAGCATGTCTGTCCTCTATTTCCATCTTTGGGGCAGCTCATTGGGCAGGGATCTGGCTAACAGGCCTGAATCAGAGCTGTAGACAGGTCCTGGCTGCACTATCTGGCTCAAAAGCACTGAACTCTGATTGTTGGATCTATTTTAACTTTTGTTTCCTGTATTGTGAGACTCTTGACTTGGGTTTCGCTCTGCAGACCATGGCAAACTCTGTCTGAACTGTGTTCTGATCTTTTCCAATGTTTTACATGCTGCTTTTTACCAGTATCTGGTGTCTGGACCTGGTCTTTCTGGCTTTCTTAGCAGTATGGCAGCTTCTTCATATTACTTCTGCATCTTTCTCACTTCATGCCTCTAACCCAAAGTGTCCTTTGCTCTTTTTCCCTTGCCCCAGGGCACACGGGACTATGGCCCCAAGCAAATGGCCATCCGTGAGAGGGTCTTCAATGCCATCATCTCATGCTTCAAGCGCCATGGAGCAGAAGTCATTGACACTCCGGTGTTCGAGCTGAAGGTGGGTGAGCACACAGCAGGTTGGCTGAGCCAGTGAGGATCCTGCAGTTGAAAGTGTTGAGGGTTTAGTTTTCTCCTTCCATTCTTAGGCATTCTCCCTTTCTCTCCTTGTTTTCTGTGTGTTCTAGGGCTGATCCTCTGTCACTGAAGATGCTGATTGTGTGTTGTTTTGTTGTAGGAGACACTGACAGGGAAATATGGTGAAGACTCGAAGCTCATCTATGATCTGAAAGATCAAGGAGGAGAGCTGCTGTCCTTGCGCTATGACCTGACAGTATCCTGCCACAGCTGGTGCTGAGGGGCCTTTCCTGTCCTCCTTTTGAGGCAGTGGGGGGAGGCATGACCCCAAACTGACAGGGAGAGTGTGAGAAGGCAGTGTGGTTCAGTGGGTGCAGAACCCTTGCTTTGTTATTTACTGTGCATTGTTTCTGTTTGGTGAACAAATGCTTAGAATTGTGGAATATCCTGAGTTGGAAGTGACCCCAAGGATCATTGAGTCCAACTCCTTACCCTGCACGGGACGCTCCAACCATGTGCCTGAGAGCATATATTAGATATTAGGATATCTTTTCCTAATATCCAGCTTGACCATCCCCTGACACAGCTTCATGCCTCATGTGTGTGGAAGTAAGGAGTAACCACTGAGTGTGGTTTCTCCCAAGCAGGGTTCCCAGATCAGGCTGCTGAAGTACACCACCCACATGAGGCTGAGATCCAGCCTAAGTGCTGCTGGAAGAAGAGACACTTAAAGGCAGCCTGTGTGGAGACCCTGGGGAGCTGTGATAAGTCCAGCTGTGTCTTAGCAGTGCTTTGCCCCATGGGTGCTGGGTGGGGAGACAATGAGGACCCAGCACTGCCTGTGACTGATAACTGGAGAGGATGATCCCTTCTTGTTCCCATCCTTAACTCTCTGTCTCAGGTGCCCTTTGCTCGCTATCTGGCGATGAACAAGATCACCAACATCAAACGCTACCACATTGCCAAGGTGTACAGGAGGGACAACCCGGCCATGACCAGGGGCCGCTACCGCGAGTTCTACCAGTGTGTGAGTTTGGCTGTGGATAAGGACACTGCCGAGTCAGGCTGTGGGTTGGGCAGCACCTATGGGCAAGTAGCAGTGTCAAAATACAGGATTGAATGCTGTGTTACCCTTCCCTGTGGCTGTGGAAAGCTCTGAAATCCGCTGATTTTCTCCTTAGTGTGTCTTTATGAGTGTGGAAAAATAGCTGGAGAGTGTGTGTGTCAGCTGTGACTTGTTGCTGGTATGGTGAGGATCTTTGTCACAGAGGCCCCAGGTATCACCTCCTTTGCTCTGTATGGGAGGACGGCTCCTTGCTCTATTCCACAGTGCCTGCCGGATGGGTGGAGGGGAAGAATTTCCTTCTGATCCCAAATCTGGCAATAGTTCAGTTCTTGGTGTGTTAGCAAGACACACAAACCAGACAAGGCTGTACACTACTTCCATGCCATGTTTGGCCAGTTTTAACTTCAAAGGAAGGAAGAACCCAGAGGCCAAATTGCAGAACAAATAGCAAAGCAATTTCCATTGTGGCTCTCTCGTGGTAGCCCCAAGGAACAGCTTTGCTCTGCTGTGCTGACACAGTCCCCAGGGGTTCATATTGCAAATAATTTTTTGTTTGAGAATTTTCCTACTTCATTATACAACCCCTGGGAATACCTTACAGCTTTGGCTTGGTGATTCCCTTTTCCAGATGACTTTGAGTCATTGCCTCCTGTCTCATCTCCTACTCCAAGGTCTCACTCCTAGGATAGCTAGAAATGGTCTTCTAATATCCCGGCTAAACTTATTTGTATCTGATTGTTTCCTTCCTCTCCTTTAAAGAGATCAGCTCTTTGAACAGTAGCTGTCATCCCTTGGTATGTATTCTTCCCCTTTCCCAGGTAAACATTTGGGAAATGTTTAGAGAAATCTTCATTTCCTTAGTCCACCTAAATCAAGTTCTGTTACCTGTGTTACCTTCTCTGCTTGGAGATATTTTCGTTCCTTTCTCAGCCTAGGAGCTTTTTTCACATCTTTTGTTCAATGTGATTCACCAGCCCCTGTTTTTTTCAGTGAGATTTAATCTGTGCTATTTATAATGGTATCAGCACTTTCCTGACTTTCTGTGCACTTCCTGTGCACTTCCTGTACTTCCTCATGAAACTTTCCCAGGGATTGCATCAGCCCTTTTTGGATTCAGCTGATCAGGAATTAACTATGTGATCTGATCTCTTTCTTCTTCCAATGCCCCAGTTTATTTTGAGAGCTTGGTGAAGCCCCGTTGAAATATATCCACATAATGAAAATTATTCTTGTACCCAGAATCTCACTGAAGACTTTGCATTTGGGGATTCCTAAATAGGAGTTGAAGAAGGGCTGTCTTGTAGCTTCTGTTTTTTATTCCTCTCTGAACACTGATGTTGTTTCCAATTATGGGATACCAGCCTATTAAAGCATCTTGATGTTGAGCTTTGGTTCTTCTATGCTAGTTCATCTGGTAATGTCTCGTGGGGACCACTCAGGCTTCCTGATTCTTTCTGTGTTAGCAGCTGAAACTTTGGTTTTGCTTCTGTTGTCTTCCCTAATCATTAACTTGATTGGTGTGTGTATGAAAAAAAGCATTCTAGGAATCAAGGTGAAACGTTTGGCATTTAGGTCATAGCAAATGAGAAGTAGTTTTTTTCCTCCTCTTTCTGGTTTTTTGTTCTATTTATTTACTGCTGGTCCTCCTCCTTTCAGTTATTTTTTGAAGGTTTCTGTTTCAGTGTCACACAGCAACTGGTGGGTCAGGGGAGCAGGTCACAGTGTACAGACTCTTTGAAATGCAGTGGACATGAGAGTACTGCTGCCTTCCATGGTAGAGGACCTAACCCACATTCTGTCCCTTCTGGATCCAGTCTGTAAGGGGTAGTGCATCCTCACATCCTGATTATGTTGGTTTTTGTACAGAAGCTGCTGTTACCAGCAGTTGAAGCTATTTTGCTGCAGCCATGCTGTAGTGCTGAATTGCTCACTGTCTTTTCTTCTGCCCCCAGGACTTTGACATTGCTGGGCAGTTTGACCCAATGATTCCTGATGCTGAGTGCCTGAAGATTGTGCATGAGATCCTGAGTGACCTACAGCTTGGGGACTTTGTCATCAAGGTGAGACTGGGTGGGTTCTCTGTGCTACAGTGGGAAGCAGTGGTCATTGTTCCTGTGGTTTTACACAGTAGCACCTGTTCCCACTCTTAAGCCTTATCCAGGAGTTTGTCCTTCCTTTCTTCCTCCTTGTGCCAAAGATTGGACCTGCACTTGGACTTGCCTTGAGTTGGGAATGCCAGGAGTTTTCCTGAGGCTGCAGTTGACAGTGTTCTCTCCAGAGCTAACCACAGTCCCTTGCAAAATTCCAACTGCCAAATAGAATAATAGAATGATCTGGGTTGGAAGGGACCTTAAATATAGTCCAGTTCCATTACCCTACCATGGGCAGGGACACCTTCCACTAGACCAAGCTCTGTCCAGCCTGGCCTTGAACACTTACAGGAATGGTGCAGTCACAGCTTCTCTGGACAATCTGTGCCAGGGCATCACCACCTGTGTAATAAAGAAATTCTTCCTAATGTCTGTCTAAGCAGGTAATTGTCATATTCACTGCCTACAGTAAAACAGTCTCTGGTCCAGGATTCCTGCCCTTATCACAGCTCCTGATGTCTGCTTAGCATGGGCATCTGCTCATTGTGTGGGGTGTTGTCTGCAGACTCCTGCCTTTCCACCTAGTACTTTCTGGAGCTGAAGCATGTCTAGAGCAAGAGTTCTGCCCTTCTGTAGGCTGAGCTTGCTATTTGCTTCCAGACACCTCTGTTCCCTTGGGATGGCAGCAAATGGTGCTCAATGTGTAAGTGAGGCAGGATAGGAAGGATACACAGGAACAGGAAAGCAGGTGGGTAGGAGTGCTCAGTGCACAGGAGGGTGGTGGGATCTATGAGGGACCCAGAGCTGGGCCATTGCTGGGCACTGAGGGGAGGTGAGCACTGCAGGCTGGATGTTGTGTTCCTGTTGCAGACACAAGGGGCAGGGGACAGGTACCCCCTCTTGAACCTGTCTGGGATGAGATGAAGGAACTGGGTGTTTGGGCAGTGGTGAAAGTGGTGCCTTTGAGGATGAAGACACTCCTGCAGTGGGGAGCAACAGAATAACCTGCCTGTGGTTATTCTTGTTTCACACAAGGCACTTCCTGGTTCATGTCAGTGCTGGAGGATTCCAAATTCCTATGCGGTTTCTTTGCTTCTGACTAACTGTAGATGTTCTCACTACCCATGGAAATGTTGAAGCCAGCTGAGCCTTTGGCCTCAATTATGTACTCTTACAGAGCATAATTAAACTACAGAATTCAGTATACTATCATAAAAGAATAAATCCACAGTAAAGCTTTAACATAGTCAGATGTCCCTTTGCTTTTATGCTGAGAGTGCAGGCTGATGCCCTGAATTCATCTCCTTTGCTCTGGTTTGTTCCTGAGCTGTTTTCACATCTCCACATGAGAAGACTCATAGGCCCTTGATGGGGCTTTTTTCTCTGTTGCATGAGATGTCTGTGGATCTGGAAGGAAATGTGATGGCTCTGCCCAGACATGGTAGATGTCAGTTGTGCTATTTGGTCTGCTCTGGGAAGCTCCCCAAGAATGGGAAAAACAAATTGCAAATAGTAAAAAAAACCCTTTGGCAGACATCTCCTTTTTTCTCTTCCATGCTTGAAACTACAGGGGAAAGAAACAGAACACTGCTGAAGCATCTGTTTGGGTTCATAATTCCTGATGGGCTGCTCCCTTTTCCCCAGGTCAATGACCGGCGCATCCTGGATGGGATGTTTGCAGTCTGTGGCGTCCCAGACAGCAAATTCCGAACCATCTGCTCCAGCGTTGACAAGCTGGATAAGGTATGGGCTGGAGCCCCAGGCTGCAACTGCTGCTCCTGGAGTCTCAGTGAATGAACCATGGTCCATGAGGATTGGCTGGAAAATGCCAATAAACATCGAGTTGTTGTTCCCACCTTTCCCTGGAGGGGGTACATGGCAGGACACAGCATTCATATAGGAAAAGTGGATCCTCTGTTTTTTTTCTCTAGTATCCCATGAGGTCCTGATAAAAGGAAAGGTTGGTGGGGGAAAGTGCTCTCCACATGGGAGGTTCAACACCCCAAACCTTTACCTGCTTAAGGTGTTGCTGCTTATGAACCTGGCTCATGCAAACCTGCACCAAACTGGGCTAGGGCATTGAAAAACCTTTTTGAATGCATCAGGTTTAGTCAGGTGATGTGAGGAATTACAATTGTGTCCCGGAATTATAGAACAGCCCAGATTGGAAGGGATTTTGAGAGATCATCCAGTCAAACCTTACTTAAATTTCAGACTTCAGGTACAAGGGGAGTGTGATGTAAGCATGAAGTGTCTGTGAGAATAGAGGAGTAGAGCAGTGCAGTTATAAGTGACAGTGTGTAGTAGTGTGTAAGACACTTTGCAGGTGAGAGGGCAGAGCAAAATGGAAATCACCTGGTGAGTAGGCTGACAAAATCATCGTATACAGAGCTGATGTTCGATTCTGGCCAGAAATCAAACTGAAAGTATTTTTGTAGGGTTGGCATAAAAACAGGCTGTGCAGAGGTACAAGAAATGGAGTTATACACACATGACTGTGCTCTGAGAGCTGCTACTTCTCTCATGCACCTTCTAACTATGGTGATGGGATTCTGCCATGCAGAGGAGGGCCTGTGTCCCTGGTGCAGTGGCTGATGTACTTGTCTTTCCTCACAGGTGCCATGGGAAGAAGTGAGGAGTGAGATGGTGGGAGAGAAGGGTCTCTCTCCTGAGGCTGCAGATCGCATCGGGGAGTATGTCCAGCTCCATGGTAAGCACTGTGGGGTGAAGCCCTTGGCCTTGTTCTGGGTTGGGGACAGAGGGTACAGGGCACACACACAGCTGGCTGGGTTGCTGTGGCAGGTGCTGCTGCCCTGGCACACTGAGGCATGGCTGGTTCCCACAGGTGGGCTTGACCTGATTGAGCAACTTCTCCAGGACCCAAAGCTGTCCCAGAACAAGTTGGCCAAGGAGGGGCTGGGGGACATGAAGCTGCTGTTTGAGTACCTGACGTTGTTTGGCATCACAGGGAAGGTGAGGAGGTGTGGGGACAGGAGGGGGTGCTGCCTTTGTGGGCTCCTGAGCACCCAGTGATGGAGCTGCCCTTGTGGCCTGCAGATCTCCTTTGACCTGAGCCTGGCCAGGGGCCTGGACTATTACACGGGGGTGATCTTTGAGGCTGTGCTGCTGCATCAGGAGAAGGAGCACGTGGAGGAGCCGGTCAGCGTTGGGAGCGTGGCTGGAGGTGGTCGCTATGACGGGCTGGTGGGGATGTTTGATCCCAAGGGCCGGAAGGTGCCGTGTGTGGGGGTCAGCATTGGGATTGAGCGAATCTTCTCCATCCTGGAACAGAGACTGGAGGTAGGTTCCTTTGATGCTCAGCTAAGCATGGTTAATCCCTCACTCCAGCAGATGCTGGAGTGAGTGTTCCTTGCTCCAGCCTTTGGAGAAGCCAGCCAGGCCTCTGTTGTGCTTTGCACCAGGACTCAGAAGCAGGATATTAACTCCAATTCTCCCTGGCCTGGCAGATGATATTTGGGGCTCCCACTGAAGATAAGACCCTTCTTCCCACAGCCCTCAGACATGGCTTCTGCAGCTGGAGGGGGCACTTAAATCCCTAGCAGTATGAAGTATGCAGGGCAGGTATCTTAGTGTTGTTCCCCACTGCATTAGGCATCCATATGAGTTCTCGTCCTCCTTGGCGAGGCAGCATTGTTCTGCAGGGGAGGCAGCAGCCTCACACATCTGTTTGTCTTGTGTATGGCAGTATGGGAGATCAGACAGGGATTACATACTCCAGGGCAGGAAGTGCAGTGCCTCTAGGGATTTCCCAGAAAGCTCTTTCCTTTTCCCCCTCCTCAAAGTTGTACTGTTCTCCATCCCAATCGATAGGTGTTAAATAGGTCTTTGTAAGCTCCCAAAATATGGCCACATGTTCCACTCCCCCAGAAGTCTGGTGTTGGTTCTCCCTTGGCAGTCAGACACAACTGTAATTTCTAAATAAAAACTGAATTCCTCCCCCACCACCTTGAGTCCTGGCCAGGTTTGTTCTTTTGCAGGTGACCTTTTAAAGGCTTCTCCCTTCTGGGAGGCAGTGGGAAAATGCCACTTGGAGTATCCAGCATCTGTCACAGGGGCTGGTGGAACATCTCAGCTTGCTGCTGTTTAACCCCATAGGTGTCAGCTCAGCTGTAGAGCAGGACTGTGTCCACCTTCTCCTGGGCATGCTGCTCCTAAGCTGCTTGGAGCAGGTATTTAGGAGGCCTTTGGGTGTGGAGAAACAGGAGAGAAACTCTGTTAAGCACCCATCATGGAACAGCTGCAGAAAATGAGATTCTGCTCTAGGATGGGGTCTGTTGGACCTCCCTGACTCCGAGTTTATGCTGTTGATCCTTCTGAGCCCAGTCCTGTTCACAACTAGATTGACAGAGCTGAGTGATGACCCTTCCTGCTCATAGAATCTCAGGTATCTTGGTATGTTTGTGTCATCTTTGGAGTTTTGTTCCCTCTCTAGGCCTCTGAGGAAAAGATCAGGACAACAGAGACACAGGTGCTGGTGGCTTCTGCCCAAAAGAAGCTCCTTGAAGAGCGACTGAAGCTCATCTCCGAACTGTGGGATGCTGGAATCAAGGTATGACTGGGTGATGGCAAAGTCAAGAGCTGCCTGGTTCACTGTCTGTGCCAGGAATGGATCAGATCTGGCTTTGCTTTTGGAAGAAGTTACAGGGAGCAGATGGGGAGCAGACTGCCTTCCTGAATGGAGCTTTCCTTTTCCCAGTGTCCCAAATCATGGGCTTTCCAGGAAGGGCTGGGCAGCAGGACTTGGTTAGCTGCTCTATGCCTTTTTTCAGGACAGATTCCCAAAGGAGGCAGTAGGGCCCTGGTCCCTCCCTTCTGCAGCCAGTGAGGGGAGAGGAATGCCTGGGTGCTCTGCTAGGCTCCTGGCCCTGTAGGGACAGCCCAGGTGACATGGACTAGGGTTAATGGCCTGGTGATTCCCAGGATAAGCAATGTCTTGTGACTACCTTTGAGCTGTGTTGTTGGGATAATCCTAGAATCATGTAGGTTGGAAAGAGCCCTTGATGCCATTGAGTCCAACCATTCACCCAGCGCTGCCGCAGCCACCATGAAACCATGTCCCCAAGTGCCACATCTGCATGTCTGCTCCAGGCATGGTGGTTCTACCACTGCCTTGGGCAGCCTGTGCCAATGCCTCAGCCTCCCCTGGCTCTACTTGAGGCCATTTCCTCTTGTCCTGTCCTTTGTTACTTGGGTGAAGAGCCTGAACCCACCCTGGTTCCACCCTCCTGTCAGGGAGTTGTGGAGAGTGGGAAGGTTTCCCCTGAGCCTCCTTTTTTCCAAGCTGAGTCCTCCCAGTTTCCCCAGCTGCTCCTTATCAGGCTCATTCTCCAGACCTTTCCCCAGCTCTCTTTGCCTGTCTGGACATCCTTCAGCCCTCAGAGTCTTTCTGCCATGAGGGGCCCAGAACTGGATGTGGGATTTGAGGTGTGGCCTCACCAGTGCCCAGCACAGGGGGACTGTCACTGCCCTGGTCCTGGTGGACACTCTAAAGCTGCTACAAGTCAGGTGCCTTCTTGCCCACTTGGATACACCTGAGCTTTTTGTTCAGTCATTTGTCAACCAGCACCCCAAGGTCCTTTTCCATGAGGCACTTTTCAGCCACTCTGCACCCAGTCTGGAGCATTTCATGGTGTTTTGTGGTCCATATGCAGGACCCAGCACCTTGCCTTGTTGAACCTGGTGCCCAGCCTTCTCCATGAGTCCATCCTCTCCCCACCACACAACCTCACCAGACTGCCCCAGCAGCGCCTGGTTGAAGGGGTCCAGTTGAAACATCCCGGTTTATGATGGTGGTGTGCTCTGGCTTTCTCCCAGGCAGAGATGCTGTACAAGAAGAACCCCAAGCTGCTGAATCAGCTGCAGTACTGTGAGGAGACAGGCATCCCTCTTGTCGCCATTGTGGGTGAGCAGGAGCTCAAAGACGGAGTCATCAAGCTGCGGATCGTGGCAACCAGGGAGGAGGTATGGCCTGTGGCAGCTTGCCATGGTGGGGTTGGCTATGTGACCCTTCAGCCCAGTCTTCCAGACCAAGTGGTCTTCCCAACAACTTCTGTAACACCTCATATTCCAGTTCCTTTCTCCATGCAGCTTCCTGGAGCTGTGAAATACTGTTGTCTCTAGCTCTGGAGAGTTTCCCGTTGTGTGGGCTCCTTGAACTCCTTGGTTCAGAAGCCTGGAGGGGTGATTCAGTGGCCTACATGGCTGCTCATGCTTTCAGTCCATGACATGGGACCATTGATGAAAGTCCTGGAGGTGCCCTCTTGGAATGAGTGAGACTGAACAGAACGTGGTTAGCTGTGAGCTGCGGGGCTGCTCTGTGCCTGTTATCTCAGGACAAATTCCCAGAGCAGGTGGTGCTGGAATCAGCACATAGGTCATTGGCTAGATCACTGCATAGATCACCTAGATCAGTGGCTTTGGAACTAAAAGGAAACCAATGGGAAGAGCATCATTCTCACAACCATTGTGCAGGAGAGGGCTTATTGGGGTTGCTGGCAGGTGCCTGCTCGTACAGGTTCAGCTCTGTGGCTGCTGCAGCCCACTTGATCCCTCTAGAGGGACTGCTGACACCTTGCTGTGACCCCCTAAGACACAGGGCCATGACTGTAGTGACGTGTCAAGCTGCTGGAGTTCTATTGAAGCAACTTTTTCCTCCCCCCGTGCAGGTCAGTGTTCGCAGGGAGAGCCTGGTGGAGGAAATCAGGATACGAACGAGTCAGTGTTAAACCCCTTCGGACATATCTACTCCTTTGTTGGATTCTGGCTGACATATTTCCTTCTGTAAATGCCTTCACCACACTCTGCAGCAGTGGGTAGGGTGTTGGGGTGACTTTGAAAGCTGTATTTATTCTTGTCTTATGCCCTCCCTTCCCTGTCGGGAGCAAAGAGGCTACACTGACTCCTGCGCCATGCCCTGGCCGTTGAGAATGTTGCTGGAAAGATATTGTGGAAGTGGCTCTGGCAGATGCTGCCCACGTGTCTGCTGCAACCCATGGAGCCCTATGTTGGCAGCAGATCCTGGGGGTTTGGCTACAGCTTCTTGTTCCTGTCACTTTGAATAACCATCCTGCCCCATCTTTCTGCTCTGGCTGCAGGGGGGTGACCTTATCCCCAGCAAAATATAATGGCACTGCTCCCAGAAACATAATAAATCTGTCTGTCCTCTCCTGTGGCTCCTGTCTCTGCTTGCTGCTCGGGGCAGGGATTTGCTCACCTGCCTCGTTAAGCCAGAGCTGTTTTCTAAAGGTCACTGTAGATATTTGTGCAGCCCTGATGTTTCCTCCTCCCTCTGGATACCCCTGGTGCTACTGACTGCTGGGCCAGGTACAGAGCCAAGCATCCACCTGAGGGCATCCAAATTTGATAGTATATTCAGGAAAACACTCCTTGAAGCCTTCATTTCCCTTTCCACTTCTGAGTTAACTGATTATTCCTTTGTTATTATTCATATCTATGCCTGTGGACAACCACAAATAGAAGAATGGAATTTTTTTAATGTGTTACTTAGCTTTCCTGAAGATATGTAGTATATAGGCATCTTCTGCAACCACTTGCTCTACACGTATGGCAGACTGGGATCACATGCTCATGAGGAAATTGAAATTCTGGGTGTGTTTTGTCCTTTATGACATCAATGCAAAGAACATTAAGCTAAGAAAGACAAAGAACAACAGCTGGTTGGAGCTCCATAGGTGACTGCCCAGTCATGGGTGGGACAGGCTCCCCACTCTTCTGTGGGGATGTTGGAGTGCTCCCTGGCCCCCTTTGCTGATGAGCCACACATTTTCCCTTATGTCCCCAAACCAGGTCAGTTTTTAAACTTGTGGTTCCCTCAATAAGGGTTAGATATCAATAGAGAAACAAAACTTTTTTTTTTTAATGTGTATAGAAGGGCTAGACAAAACATGGGAGGGGTAAGGAAAGCAAGGCAGGAAAGGGGCAGGTAAGGGTAGAACAAGGAGGCAGAGGCAAAACAAGGCAAGGGACGGGTAGGCCAGGCCTCCCTTGTCATACCTTGCCTACTCTACCTTGCCCCGGGCGCAGATGGGAGCTCAGCGAAGGGTTCTAAGGGGCCCTTGGGGCAGCGACCCGCGGGCGGGGTCTGGCGGGGGTCGGAGCAGGGGACGGGGGTCCCGGGAGCGGAATCCCGCTGGTCCCCGGAGCCACGGGAAAGGCTCCTGGACTCGTCCCCTGCCCCACTCTCCCGAGCACCTGCGGCCCCCGCGGCCGCTGCCCAGAGATTCCAAGGCCCGCCAATCCCGGGGCGAGGCAGCGCCCGGCACAGCCAATCCCGATCCGCCTTTCTTGGCCTCGTCCAATCACAGCCGCCCTTTCAATGCTGGCCGCGGTCCCGCCAAGCTCTGCCCGCTCAGTCGCGGCTCGGCCCCTCAGCCCGGCCCCGCCCCTCTGTTCGCCTGAGGCGCCGCTCCCGCCGCCGCTTCGGGAGCCGGCGGAGCCGCGGCCTCGCTTCGGCAGTCCCCGGCAGTTGGTTTTGGGGCCCAGGAAGGGCCGGCGGGGTCTCCGTGTTCAGGTCCCGGCCGGGAGTTCTCCCGGGGGAAGGAGGGGGCGGCGGGCAGCGGGCGCGATCGGCAACGGAGCGGTGGCGGGTCGGGAGCAGGGCCTGAGGGCACAGCGGGGTTCGGGAGATGAGCGCGGCGGGAGCAGGTGGGCCGGGATTGGCTGGGCCGGGCGTGCCTTCGGGCTGTGATTGGCTGGGCCCGGCCTCGCCGTGCTGGCAGGAGGGTATAAAGAGGGGCCGCAGGGGGGCAGAGGGCGTCAGTCCGGCGGCGGGAAGGCGAGAAGAGTGTGGAGCTGCAGCGGCATGCGGGGAGCGCCGGTGAGCCAGGACGGGAGTCCCGCCGCTGCTGGATCGTGGAGCGCCGGTGAGCCGGGGCGGGACCCTCGCGGCTGCCGTGGCCGGGCCCTCGGGCGGGCAGTGCCCCGTGCCGGCGGTGCCGGCCTGGCCCTGTCGATGCCCGGCGAGGGAGCGGCCCTGTCCCGCCCGCTGCGCCCCGCGGAGATCGGTCAGCGGCGGCGCCGGCCGCTGGTGCAGAGCCCGAGTGCGCGGCGGGGGGATGCTCCACTGTCCAGGGACACGAGGGTCCCCCGAGTAGGGGCAGAGGGATGCGGCCTCGCAGGGATCTGGGGTTAAAGTAATTTAGGAAATAAAGGTGCTAAACCTGTTTTATTCTGTTACTATTACATTATTCTGCCTTTATTTTCTCTCATTATTGGCTTACTCCTTGTCCTATTCCAGTAATTTTTTCATTGTATTATTGTGCGATAGAACTACGTTGTATTTGACTTTGTTTTGTTATTAGATACATAATGTTTATTAAATAAAGGTTGTAGAGCTGTGGCTTTGTCGTCGATTTTTGGGACGGGTGGGACGTAAAGGCCCTAGGGCTGGAATAGGTGCCCTGGGGCTGCAGCCAAACTCAAACCAATGTGGAGCCAAAACAAATCCTGCGGGAAAAGGGATGGAGCTAGAGCTTGGGGACTGCAATAGCTCCTGGGAGTGTCCCATTCTCCGCCCTGCCCCGCCCCCGTGGGACTAAACACACTGGGGATGGTTTATTTAGGGCTGACCCTGAGACTTTGTACCAGCCCAAGGCTACCTTTTAGGATGGGCTAGAGGGCCAAAGTCGCTGTTCCGAGGTCCTGATCCTGGCTGGAAGCGGGGGGTGGAGAGATGTGGGTGGTGTGTGTGATCTGGCAGGGGGAAGGTGTGTGTCGGGGGATCAGGGCTCATTTCCCCCAAAGTGGGGCACCCATTAGAATGAGTGCAAGAGGTCATAGAGATATCGAAGTGGTTGCAGTGACTGATCTTGTGGCCTTGTTGACAGCCCTGAAGTGCAGTGAGGACCAGGAGCAGCTTTTAGCTGGAGGCAGTGGGGAGCTGAGCACCTGGAGCTGAGGCAGCACAGCTGGAGGCGGCAAAAAGGTGGTAGGGTTGTGAGGCTGGGAAAAGGAACGTGGAGCTGGAAGTGAAACTGGCAGCAGGCTGGGATAGAACTGTAGGGACTGGAGCTGGAATGACACTAAGGCTGGGAAAGGGAAGGAGTGTGTGCATGGAGGTGGAATCACTGTGTGGCTTGGTGAGGGACTGCGGGGCTGGAGCTGAAACGTGGTGGTTGGAGCTAACATGAAGACCCTGCTGAGATATCGGGCATTGTGAGAAGCTGTGGAGCCAGAGCCAAAGCAGCAGAGGTGGCAGTGCAATAAAGCTTGTGGGTCCAGAGCTGAAATCATGGTAGGGCTGGGATGGCACCTGTGGGGCTGGAACAGCAGCGTTTAAGAGGGACTGTGGAAACAACCAATCTGCCTGGACCTAGAGAAGCAGCATCAAAAGAAGACAGCTGGAAGACACAAAGCCAGAGCTGAGGCAGCAGAGGTGGCAGTGCAATAAAGCTTGTGGGTCTGGAGCTGAAATCACTGTGGGACTGGGATAGTGCCTGTGGGGCTGCAGCTGCAATGTGGCAGAGGTGGAGGGAAGACGAACAACCTGCCCTGATCTAGGCAAGCGGCATAAAAAGACGACAGCGAGAAGATACCAACCTGGAGCTGAAGCAGCAGAGGTGGCAGTGCAATAAAGCTTGTGGGTCCAGAGCTGAAATCACTGTAGGGCTGGGCCAGGCACTGTAGGTTTGGGGAGCAAATGACTATCGGTTTGGGATAGCGTCTGTGGGACTGGGGCATGGACTGGGGGGCTCTCACTTCAATGTCTGTGGCGCTGGGCTGGGGACTGTGCAAATGGAGCAGAAATCACTGTAGTGATGGGTTAGGAAGTGTATGGGATGGTGGTGAAATCCCATTTGGGGCAGGGATAGTGCCTGTGTGCCTGTAATGCTGGAGCAGAATTCACTGTAGGTCTCTATCGCCAGAGGCTGAGAGCTGAAATCTCTGTAGGGCTCTAGTGAGGACTGTAGGACTGGGATGGCGACTGTGGGGCTGGGATAGTGTCTCCAATGCTGGAGGGGAAATGATTGTGGGCCTGGGATAGTGCCTGTGGGGCTGGAGCTGCAATGTTGCCGATATAGAGGAATAATGAAGTGAGAAATGTGCTAGAGAAAAAATGGTCTAAATAAGTAGTGTGAAAAGAAGACAGCTGGAAGATGCAGAGGTGGCACTGAAGCAGCAGAGGTGGCAGTGCAATAAAGCTTGTGGGTCCAGAGCTGAAATCACTGTAGGGCTGGGCCAGGAACTCTAGATTTGGGCTGCAAATGACTTTCGGATTGGGAGAGACATCTGTGGGACTGGGGCATGGACTGGGTGGCTTTCACTTCAGTATCTGTGCAGCTGTAATGCAGATTGTGCCATTGGAGCTAAAATTACTGTAGTGATGGGACAGGAAGTGTATGGGATGGTGCTGAAATCCCATTTGGGGCTGGGATAGGGACTGGCTGTAATGCTGGAGCAGAATTCACTGTAGGGCTCTATCACTGGAGGCTGAGATCTTAAATTTCTGTAGGGCTGTGGTGAAGACTATAGGACTGGGATGGCGACTGTGGGGCTGGGTTAGGGACTGCCGGGCGGGAAGTGAAATCTAGAGTGCTGGAGCCCAAAGAAAGTTCCTGCCCTGAAAAGCAGGGGCATCTTCAAACAACAATGAGGGGCAGATATGAAGATGGAGCCTCAACAGCAGAGGTGGCAGTGCAATAAAGCTTGTGGGTCTGGAGCTGAAATCACTGTGGGACTGGGATAGTGCCTGTGGGGCTGCAGCTGCAACATTGCAGAGGTGGAGGGAAAGTGGAGATCCTGCCCTGTCCAAGGGAAGCAGCGTCAAAAGATGTCAGTGAGAAGATGCCGACCTGGAGCTGAGGCAGCAGAGGTGGCAGTGCAATAAAGCTTGTGGGTCCAGAGCTGAAATCACTGTAGGACTGGGCCAGGCACTGTGGATTTGGGGCACAAATGACTGTCGGGTTACGATAGTGTCTGTGGGACTGGGGCATGGACTGGGGGGCTCTTTAAATGTCTGTGGGGTTGGGAAGGGGACTGTGCTACTGGAGCTGAAATCACTGTAGTGATGGGTTAGGAATTGTATGGCGTGGGGCTGAAATCGCAGTGTGGCTGGGATAGAGTATGTAATAGAGAAGTGGAAATTACTGTGGGGCTGGGATTGTGTCTGCAATGCTGGAGCAGAAGTCACTGTTTGGCTGGAAAGGGGCCTGTAGTGCAGGAGTGGAATACACGGTAGGTCTCTATCGCCAGAGGCTGAGAGCTGAAATCTCTGTAGGACTGTCATGGGGACTATAGGACTGGGATGGCAACTGTGGAGCTGGGTTAGGGTCTGTAATGCTGGAGTGGAAGTCACTGTGGGGCTGGGATAGTGGACTGTGGGCTGGAGCTGCAATGGTGCCGATGTGGAGGGGTAATGGAGGGAGAAATGTTCTAGAGAAGCAGTGTGAAAAGAAGACAGTTGGGGGACACAGAGCTGGAGCTAATGCAGAAGAGGTGGCAGTGCAAGAAAGCTTGTAGGTCCAGAGCTGAAATCACTGTAGGGCTGGGCCAGGAACTGTAGATTTGGGCTGCAAATGGCTGTCAGGTTGGGATAGACATCTGTGGGACTGGGGCACGGAAGGGGGGGTCTCACTTCAATATCTGTGAGGCTGTAATACGGATTGTGCCATTGGAGCTGAAATTACTGTAGTGATGGGACAGGAAGTGTATGGGATGGTGCTGAAATCCCATTGGGCTGGGATAGGGACTGTGGCTGTAATGCTGGAGCAGAATTCACTGTAGGTCTCTATCGCCAGAGGCTGAGAGCTGAAATCTCTGTAGGGCTGTGGTGAAGACTATAGGACTGGGATGGCGACTGTGGAGCTGGGTTAGGGACTGCTGGGTGGGAAGTGAAATCTAGAGTGCTGGAGCCCAAAGAAAGTTCCTGCCCTGAAAAGCAGGGGCATCTTCAAACATCTGTGAGGGGCAAATATGAAGATGGAGCCTCAATAGCAGAGCAGGTAGTGCAATAAAGCTTGTGGGTCTGGAGCTGAAATCACTGTGGGACTGGGATAGTGCCTGTGGGGCTGCAGCTGCAACATTGCAGAGGTGGAGTGAAGATGAACAACTTGCCCTGACCAAGGCAAGCAGCATCAAAAGATGATAGCTGGAAGATACCGACGTGGAGCTGAAGCAGCAGAGGTGGCAGTGCAATAAAGCTTGTGGGTCCAGAGCTGAAATCACATTAGGATTTGGGCTAGGAACTGTGGGCTTGGGGCGCAAATGACTGTTGGTTTGGGATAGCATCTGTGGGACTGGGGTATGGACTGGGGGGCTCTCACTTCAGTGTCTGTGGTACTGGGATGGGGACTGTGCAAATGGGGCAGAAATCACTGTAGTGATGGGTTAGGAAGTGTATGGGATGGTTCTGAAATCCCACTGGGGTGGGATAGTGTCTGTAATACTTAATGGGAATTGACTGTGGGGCTGGGATAGTGTGTGCAATGCTGGAGCAGAAATCACTGTAGGTCTCTATCGCCAGAGGCTGAGAGCTGAAATCTCTGTAGGGCTCTAGTGAGGACTGTAGGACTGGGATTGTGATTGTGGGGCTGGGATTGGGTCTGTAATGCTGGAGGAGAAATGATTGTGGGGCTGGGATAGTGCCCGTCGGGCTGGAGCTGCAATGTTGCAGATGTGGAGGGAAAATGAAGGGAGAAATGTTCTAGAGAGAGAATTTTCTAGAGAAGTAGTGTGGAAAACAGACAGCTGGAAGATGCAGAGCTGGAGCTGAAGTAGCAGATGTGGCAGTGCAATAAAGCTTGTGGGTCCAGAGCTGAAATCACTGTAGGACTGGGCCAGGCACTATAGATTTGGGGCGCAAATGACTGGGTTATGATAGTGTCTGTGGGACTGGGGCACGGACTGGGGGGCTCTCTTTAAATGTCAGTGGTGCTGGGATGGGGACTGTGCCACTGGAGCTGAAGTCACTGTAGTGACGGGTTAGGAATTGTATGGCATGGGGCTGAAATCGCAGTGGGGCTGGGATAGAGTCTGTAATAGAGAAGGGGAAATGACTGTGGGGCTGGGATTGTGTCTGCAATGCTGGAGCAGAAGTCACAGTGTGACTGTGATGGGGCCTGTAATTCTGGAGCTGAAGTCTCTATAGGGCTGTGGTGGGCACTGTCGGATTGGGATGGTGACTTTGGAGGTGGGTTAGGGGCTGCTGGGCTTGAAGTGAAATTCATAGAGTTGGAGCCAATACAGATATCCTGCCCCAAAAAGTAGGCACAGCTTCTACTGGCGAAGTGGTGTGATACGAAGATGGAGCTGCAACAGCAGAGGTGGCAGTGCAATAAAGCTTGTGGGTTTAGAGCTGAAATCACTGTAGGGCTTGGCCAGGCACTGTATATTTTGGGAAAAAATGATTGTCGGGTTGGTATAGAATCTGTGGGACTGGGGCACTGACTGGGCAGCTCCCACTTAAGTCTGTGTCGGGCTGGGAGGGGGACTGTGCTACTGGAGCTGAAATCACTGTAGTGATGGGATAGAAAGTGTATGGGATGGAGCTGGAATCCCTGTGGGGCTGGGATAGGGACTGGTGGGTTTAGATAGGGACTGATGCTTTTTTAGTTGCTGCATGGTTGGAGCTAGAATCACACTGGGATAGTGTCTCTGACACTGGATCTGCAACGACTGCAGTGCTGTGGTAGGTACTGTGAGACTAGGATACCTATGGGGGCTGGAATATAAATCTCTTAAAGGCTGGGATAGGCCTGGGGGACTGGAGCTGAAACCTCAGGGAGCTGCAGCTAAAATGGTCATCTTGTGGTGACATCCATGAGCAGCGTCAACCAGCACAGGAAGATGCAGGGCTGGAGCTGAAACAGCAGAGCTGGCAATGGAATAAAGGTCGTGGGTCTGGAGATGGAATCACTGCAGGTTTGGCATAGCAACTGTTGGATGGGGATATGGAGGGTGTGGCTGGTGCATAAATCACTGTAGGGCTTGCATAGCAACTGTGGCACTGGCGCTGAAATTACTGTAGTGCTGATGAGGGGACTGATGTGGAGTTTGGATACTGACTGGAGATGGAAGTGGGCCTGGGATATAAATCACTGTATGGCTGGGATGGGGACTGTGGGTCAGGGATAGGGACCATTGGTCAGGATCTGAAATCACAGAGGTCTCCACCTCTGCAACATTTCAGTTCCTGCCCCACCAGCACTATCTGACCCTACAGCGATTTCACCTCCTGTCCTATCATCTTTATCCCAGCTCTGTAGTTGCTAGGTCATCCCTGGACCCCTCTCCCAGCCCTACAGTAATCCCAGCTCCATCCCATACAGTCATATCCCTGTTCCCACTGTGACTTCAGCACCAGCTCTGCCGTTTCAGCTCCAGTTCCATATCTTCCCACAACTGTTGATTGAAACTTTTCTGGCTGTCACGGCAGGATCTTCATTTTGGCTGCAGCGCTGCAACGTCTCAGCTGCAGCCACATGATCCCTGTGCAACTGCTACAGTGATTCTGCCTCCATTCTTATAGTCCCTATCCCAGCCCCACAATCCCTATCCCAGACCCACTGTCCCTAACCCAGTTCCACAGCCACTATTCCAGTCCCGCAGTTGCTATTTTTGCCCTACAGGGATTTCAGTTCCTGTCCTAACTTCTGTATCCCAGTTCCACAGCACCTATCCCATGCATAGACCTCTAACCCAGCCCCACTGTGATTTCAGCAGTAGACCTAATCATTCTATTTCAGTCCTACAGTAATTCTACCCTCTGCACCAGCGTTGCTACGCAAGTACAACAGTCACCATATCCCAGTCCTACAGTGATTGCAGGTCCAGTCCCACAAGCTTTATTTCACAGCCAGCTCTGCTGTTTCAGGTGCACCTCCCCTGATTGCAGCTGCTCCTGGTTGTCAAGGCAGCATCTTCATTGTGGTTCTAGCACTTCAGTCACTTTCCCAGCCACAGAGTTGCTATCGCACTGTTGCGGTTTGACTCTGACTAAATGCCGGCACTCTGGCTCTCTCCTGCTGCAGATGTGCAGGAGAGGGGAAAAAAGCCAAACTGTAAAAACACACTAATTTCATGAGTTAAATGAGATAGGACACTGGTAGGAGGATGCTTAGAAGAAAGGGCAGACAGGCTCCAAACTTAAAGTTACAAAGTGATTTAATTACTTAACCGAGTCGGAAGATAAATGAGAGGTAACAATAAACTTTTCATACACTATTTTGTTTACTCCTTTCCTTCTTATAAACTCATTTTTATTCACTCCCTTTCTTCTTTTTAACCAACAGCTTGGGTGGGGGGGCAGGGTGTGGGGTATTTTCTCAGTCTACAGAGCAGGTCCATAAATCTATTCATTACTACAATTCTTCTACTACAAATACTCTTTATTTCTACTTATCATTCTTTCTCTCTAGACAGTTTCTCTGCTCTCACCCTCTCCCTCTTAAGAAGCAGTCTCTTCGCTCACCCCCCCTTCTCTCTTCTCAAATTAAGAACATGGGCAGGGGGCTGGGTAAGGGGTTTGTTCTTTGGTCAGTCCATCAGGGAGAGGAGTCCTCTACTTAGCCACGGGGTCCCTCCCACGAGAGACAGTCTTTTGGGAACTTCTTTGGCGTGGGTCCAATCTCATGAGCAACATTTCGCCTGAATTCTGCTGCAACACGAGTTTTTGTCCATAAGGTGTTGTGCAGACTCTCCTGAGCCGAGGCCAGGCTGCTTCCATGCCAGGAGCAAGGCCTTTCTCTCCCTTGCAAGGCTTTTTGTAGCTTTAACTCTTTTGATGAGTCTCCAACTACATCACAGCTTTTTTCAGGCATCCACTTGCTCTTCTGGCGTGGGCTGTGGGTAGATTTCTGCATTCTTGTGGACTCCATGAGCTGCAGGGGAACCTCCTGCTCCCTCATGGTCTTCACTAAGGCTAGCAGAGGGTTTTCAGCTCTGGTGCCTGGAGCACCTCCTCCCCCACCTTCTCCACTGACCTTGGTGTCTCCATGTTTTCCCCTCACATATTTTTACTTCTACCTCTTCCTCTTCTAACTACAAAGAAGTGTGTGCCTACCTTGTTTTGAATTTTTCTTAAATATGTTTTCACAGAGGTCTAACTAGCACTTTTAATTGGCCCACACTTGGCCGGCAGCATGTCCATCACCTTCAGAGCCATCAGAGACTGGCTCTGCTGGACTTGATGAAAAGCTTTTAGAACTTTCACTCAGGACACACAGGAGCCATCTTTGTGCCATTCCCTACCCCTTAGACACTTCCTCAGGCCTACTACAACAGCTCTTGAGGGGTTTAAATTTCTCTTAGATGTTAAAGATACATTTCCAATGTTTTAAACCAATCAAAACCACCACACGGACCCCACAGTGATTCCAGTTCCAGCCCTACAGTCCTTGTCCCAGCACTATTGTGACTTAAAGTCCAGCCCTTCCCCGTCACTATCCCATCCCTACAGACACTACCCCAGTGTCAAAGTTTCTATCCCAGATCCAGTGCTGGTAGCCCAGCCCTAGATTTCTTTCACCACAAATAAAGCAGTGTCTATCCCAGCTCCACGGTTGCTATACAATGAGAACCTATTGAAGCCCTAAACAGATTTCAGCTCCATCCCATACACTTCCTATCCTATCACTACAATGATTTCAGCTGCAGTGGCACAGTCCTCATCCCAGCCCCAGAGTGACCTCTGCTCCAGCACTGCAGACCCTACCCAGCCCCACAGTCATTTCCCCTCCAGCATTACAGACACTATCTCAACCCTACAGCCCCTATCCCAGCATCACATGGATTCCAGCTGAATCCCATACAGTTCTATTGCAGCACTGCAGCAATTACAGCTTTAGTGGCACAGTCCCCAGCCCAGCCCCACAGACATTTAATTAGAGCCCCCCAGACCGTGCCCCAGTCCCACTCACTCTATCCCAACCCGACAGTTATTTCTGCCCAAAACCTACAGTGCCTAGCCCAGCCCTACCGTGATTTCAGCTCTGGACCCACAAGCTTTATTGCACTGCCACCTTTGCTGCTTCAGCTCCGGGTTGGCATCTTCTCACTGTCGTCTTTTGACCCTGCTTCTCATGGTCAGGGCAGGCTCTTCATTTTCTCTCCATATCTGTAACATTGCAGCTCCAGACCCACAAGCACCATCACAACCCTGCAGTGACTTCTGCTCCAGTATTGCAGACCCTATCCCAACCCTACAGTGATTTCAGCTCTGGACCCACAAGCTTTATTGCACTACCACCTCTGCTGCTTCAGCTCCAGGTTGGTATCTTCTTGCTGTTGTCTTTTTAGGCTGCTTGCCTAGCTCAGGGCAGGTTGTTTGTCTTCCCTCCACCTCTGCCACATTGCAGTTGCAGCCCCACAGGCACTAGCCCAGTCCCACAGTGATTTCAGCTCCAGACCCACAAGCTTTATTGCACTGCCCACTCTGCTGTTGATGCTCGATCTTCATATCTTCTCCCCTTTGTTGTTTGAAGATGCCCCTGCTTTTCAGGGCAGGAACTTTCTTTTGGCTCCAGTACTCTAGATTTCATTTCCCAGCAGTCCTTAACCCAGCCCCACAGTCACCATCCCAGTCCTACAGTCCCCACAACAGCCCTACAGAGATTTCAGCTCTCAGCCGCTGGCGATAGAGACCTACAGTGAATTCTGCTCCAGCATTACAGGCCCACAGGCACTATCCCTGCCCCAAATAGGATTTCACCACCATCCCATACACTTCCTAACCCATCACTACAGTGACTTCTGCTCCAATGGCACAGTCCCCAGCCCAGCCCCACAGACACTGAAGTGAGAGCCACCCAGTCTGTGCCCCAGTCCCACACACTCTATTGCAACCTGACAGTCATTTGTACCCCAAACCTACAGTGCCTGGCCCAGACCCACAGTGATTTCAGCTCTGGACCCACAAGATTTATTGCACTGCCACCTCTGCTGCTTCAGCTCCAGCTCTGCGTCTTCTAGCTGTCTTCTTCTGACACTTCTCTAGATCATTTTCCATGTAGCACATTTCTCCCTTCATTTTCCCTCCACATCTGCAACACTGAAGCTCCAGCCCAACAGGCACTACCCCAGCCCCACAGTGACTTTTGCTCAAGCATTACAGACACCATACCAGCCCCATAGTCATTCTCTCCTCCCACATTAGAGACCCTAACCTGCTCCACATTCGCCATCCCAGTCCTACAGTCCTCACCACAGTCCTACAATGATTTCAGCTCTTAGCCACTGCCAATAGAACCCCACAGTGACTTCCGCTCCAGCATCATATACACAATCCCAGCCCCACAGCCATTTCCCCTTCTGTATTACAGACCCACTCACAGCCCCACAGTCACCATCCCAGTCCTACAGTCTCCACCACAGCCCTACAGAAATTTAAGATCTCACCCTCCAGTGATAGAGCCCTACAATGATATCCGCTCCAGCATTATAGCCACAGTCCCTATCCCAGCCCAAATGGGATTTCAGCACCATCCCATACACTTCCTGTCCCATCACTACAGTAATTTCAGCTCCAATGTCACAA
Source organism: Lichenostomus cassidix (assembly GCF_008360975.1). NCBI lineage: Eukaryota > Metazoa > Chordata > Aves > Passeriformes > Meliphagidae > Lichenostomus > Lichenostomus cassidix. Next base: position 2,974,584 of record NC_139494.1, read on the forward strand.
TCCGCATTACAGCTGCACAGATACTGAAGTGAAAGCCACCCAGTCCGTACCCCAGTCCCACAGATGTCTATCCCAACCCGACAGCCATTTGCAGCCCAAATCTACAGTTCCTGGCCCAGCCCTACAGTGATTTCAGCTCTGGACCCACTAGCTTTATTGCACTGCCACCTCTGCTGCATCAGCGCCAGCTCTGCATCTTCCAGCTGTCTTCCTTTCACACTACTTATTTAGACCATTTCTTCTCTAGCATATATCTCCCTTCATTATTCCTCTATATCGGCAACATTGCAGCTCCAGCCCCACAGGCACTATCCCAGGCCTACAGTGATTTCCTCAGACCTACAAGATTTCACTCTCACTCTGCTGTTGAGGCCTTCAGTGTTTTCTGCTCCTGCTTTTCAGGGCAGGAACTTTCTTTGCTCCAGATAGATTTCACGTCACCATCCCAGTCCTACAGTCCCCACCATAGCCCTAGAGATTTCAGCTCTCAGCCGCCAGCAATACAGCCCCTACAGTGAATTCTCCTACAGCATCACAGTCCCTATCCCAGCCCCACTGACACTAACGCAACCCGACAGTCATTTGCGCCCCAAATCTACAGTGCCTGGCCCAGCCCTACAGTGATTTCGCTCCAATTGCACTGCCCCCTGCCCAGCTCCGTTGTGTTTCCAGCTGTCTGTGCCCTAGTCCACAGTTTTTGTTTCCCGTCTTTACCCCAGCCACAGGCCTCCAACCCACAGTGATTTCAGCTCTGGACCCACAAGCTTTATTGCACTGCCACCTCTGCTGCTTTGGCTCTGGCTCCACAGCTTCTCACAATGCCGCATATCTCAGCAGGGTCTTCATGTTGGCTCCAACCCCCACGACGTTTCAGCTCCAGCCCCACAGTCCCTCACCAAGCCAATAGTTGCTATGCCAAACCTACAGTGATTCCATCTCCAGACCCATGACCTTTATTTCATTGCCAGCTCTGCTGTTTTAGCTCCAGCCCTGCATCTTCCTATGCTGGTTGACGCTGCTCATGGATGTCACCACAAGATGACCATTATAGCTGCAGCTCCCTGAGGTTTCAGCTCCAGTCCCCCAGACCCTATCCCAGCCTTTAAGAGATTTATATTCCAGCCCCCATAGGTATCCTAGTCCCACAGTACCTACCACAGCACAACGGTGGTTGCAGTTCGAGTGTTAGAGACACTATCCCAGAGTGATTCTAGCTCCATCAATGCAGCAACTAAAAAAGCGTCAGTCCCTATCTAAACCCACCAGTCCCTATCCCAGCCCCACAGGGATTCCAGCTCCATCCCATACACTTTCTATCCCATCACTACAGTGATTTCAGCTCCAGTAGCACAGTCCCCCTCCCAGCCTGACACAGACTTAAGTGGGAGCTGCCCAGTCAGTGCCCCAGTCCCACAGACTCTATACCAATCGGACAATCATTTGTGCCCCAAATCTACAGTTCCTGGCCAAGCCCTACAGTGATTTCAGCTCTAAACACACAAGCTTCATTGCACTGCCACCTCTGCTGTTGCAGCTCCATCTTTGTATCACACCACTTTACCTACTGTGCCTACTTTTCAGGGCAGAATCTCTATTGGTTCCAAATCTGTGAATTTCACTTCAAGCCCAGCAGCCCCTAACCCAGCTCCAAAGTCACCCTCCCAGTCCAACAGTGCCCACCACAGCCCCACCGTGAATTCCACTCCAGCATTACAGGCCCAAACACAGCCACACAGTGACTTCTGCTCCAGCATTGCAGACACGATCGCAGCCCCAGTCTTTTCCCCTTCTGTATTACAGACTCTATCCCAGCCCCACTGCGATTTCAGCCCCACACCATACCCTTCCTAACCCATCACTACAGTGATTTCAGCTCCAGTAGCACAGTCCCCATCTCAGCACCACTGACATTTAAAGAGAGCCCCCCAGTCCATGCCCCACTCCCACAGACACTATCGCAAACTGACAGTCATTTCTGCCCAAAACCTACAGTGCCTGGCCCAGCCCTACAGTGATTTCAGCTCTGGACCCACAAGCTTTATTGCACTGCCATCTCTGCTGCTTCAGTCCATCTCGGCATCTTCTCGTTGACTTCTTTTGATGCTCTTTCTCTTGGGCAGGACAGGTTCTTCATTTTCCTTCCACATCTGCAATGTTGCAGCTGCAGCCCCACAGGCACTATCCCAGTCCCACACTGATTTCAGCTCCTGCCCTTCTGTCTCTCAGCTCTGTAGTTGCTAGGCCATCCCTGGACCCCTCTGCCTGCCCCACTGCCATTCCAGCCCCACCCCCTAGAGTCCCTATGCCAGCCCTATCCTCTCTAACTAGAGTGCCACAGTCCCTATCCCAGCTCCAGTGATTTCAGCTGCAGCCCCACAGGCACTATCCCAGTCCTACAGTGATTTCAGCTCTGGACCCACAAGCTTTATTGCACTGCCACCTCTGCTGCTTCAGCTCCAGCTCTGCATCTTCCAGCTGTCTGTTTTCCACATTACTTCTCTAGAAAATTCTCTCTCTAGAACATTTCTCCCTTCATTTTCCCTCCACATCTGCAACATTTCAGCTCCAGCCCAACAGGCACTATCCCAGCCCCACAATCATTTCTCCTCCAGCATTACAGACCCGATCCCAGCCCCACAATCACAATCCCAGTCCTACAGTCCTCACCACAGCCCTACAGAGATTTCAGCTCTCAGCCTCTGGCGATAGAGACCTACAGTGATTTCTGCACCAGCATTGCACACTATCCCAGCCCCACAGTCAATTCCCCTTCAGTATTACAGACACTATCCCAGCCCCAGTCGAATTTCAGAACCATCCCACACACTTCCTATCCCATCACTACAGTGATTTCAGCTCCAGTGGCACAGTCCCCATCCCAGTGCCACAGACATTGTAGCCAGAGACCCCCAGTCCATGCCCCAGTCCATGCCCACAGAGGTTTTCCCAACCTGACAGTCATTTGAACCCCAAGCCCACAGTTCCTAGCCCAAATGCTAAAGTGATTTCAGCTCTAAACCCACAAGCTTTATTGCACTGCCACCTCAGCTGCTTCAGCTCCAGGTCAGCATCTTCTTGCTGCCACCTTTTGATGTTGCTTGCCTAGGTCAGGGCAGGTTGTTCGCTTTCCCTCCACCTCTGCAATGTTGCAGCTGCAGCCCCACAGGCACTATCCCAGTCCCACAGTGATTTCAGCTCCAGACCCACAAGCTTTCTTGCACTACCTGCTCTGCTGTTGAGGCTCCATCTTCATATCTGCCTCTCGTTGTTTGAAGATGCCCCTGCTTTTCAGGGCAGGAACTCTGTTTGGGCTCCAGTACTCTAGATTTCACTTCCCACCCAGCAGTCCCTAACCCAGCTCCACAGTCACCATCCCAGTCCTGTAGTCTCCACCACAGCCCTACAGAGATTTCAGCTCTCAGCCTCTGGCGATAGAGACCTACAGTGACTTCTGCTCCAGCATTACAGCCACAGTCCCTATCCCAGCCCCAATGGGATTTCAGCACCATCCCATACACTTCCTGTCCCATCACTACAGTAATTTTAGCTCCAATGGCACAATCTGCATTACAGCTGCACAGATACTGAAGTGAAAGCCGCCCAGTCCATGCCCCAGTCCCACAGATGTCTAACCCAATCCGAAAGTCATTTGCAGCCCAAATCTACAGTTCCTGGCCCAGCCCTACAGTGATTTCAGCTCTGGACCCACAAGCTTTATTGCACTGCCACCTCTGCTGCTTCAGCGCCAGCTCTGCATCTTCCAGCTGTCTTCCTTTCACACTACTTATCTAGACCATTTTTTCCTCTAGCACATTTCTCCCTTCATTATCCCTCTATATTGGCAACATTGCAGCTCCAGCCCCACAGGCACAATCCCAGGCCCACAATCATTTCCCCTCCAGCATTACAGACACTATCCCAGCCCCACAATCGCCATCCCAGTCCTACAGTCCCCACCACAGCCCTACAGAGATTTCAGCTCTCAGCCTCTGGCAATAGAGACCTACAGTGAATTCTGCTCCAGCATTACAGGCCCACAGGCACTATCCCTGCCCCAAATGGGATTTCACCACCATCCCATATACTTCCTAACCCATCACTACAGTGATTTCTGCACCATTTGCACAGTCCCCATCCCAGCGCCACAGACATTGAAGTGAGAGTCCTCCAGTCCATGCCCCAGTCCCACACATGCTATCCCAAACCGACAGTCATTTCTGCTCGAAACCTATAGTGCCTGGCCCAGCCCTACAGTGATTTCAGCTCTGGACCCACAAGCTTTATTGCACTGCCACCTCTGCTGCTTCACCTCCAGGTCGGTATCTTCTCGCTGTCGTCTTTTTAGGCTCCTTGCCTAGATCAGGGCAGGTTGTTCGTCTTCCCTCCACCTCTGCCACATTGCAGCTGCAGCCCCACAGGCACTATCCCAGTCCCAGTGATTTCAGCTCCAGACCCACAAGCTTTATTGCACTGCCCGCTCTGCTGTTGAGGCTCCATCTTCATAACTTCTCCCCTTCGTTGTTTGAAGCTGCCCCTGCTTTTCAGGGCAGGAACTTTCTTTTGGCTCCAGTACTCTAGATTTCACTTCCCGCCCGGCAGTCCCTAACCCAGCTCCACAGTCACCATCCCAGTCCTACAGTCCCCACCATAGCCCTAGAGATTTCAGCTCTCAGCCGCCAGCAATACAGCCCTACAGTGAATTCTCCTACAGTACTACGGTCCCTATCCCAGCCCCACTGACACTAACTGCACCCCAGTCATTTGCGCCCCAAATCTACAGTGCCTGGCCCAGCCCTACAGTGACTTCAGCTCTGGACCCACAAGCTGTATTGCACTGCCACCTCTGCTGCCTCAGCTCCGGCTTTGTGTCTTCCAGCTGTCTTCTTTTGATGCTGCTTCTCTAGGTCCAAGCAGGTTGTTTGTTTCCACAGCCCCTCTTAAACGTTGCTGTTCCAGCCCCACAGGTGCCATCCCAGCCCTACCGTGATTTCAACTCTGGACCCACAAGCTTTATTGCACTGCCTCCTCTGCTGCTTTGGCTCTGGCTCCACAGCTTCTTACAATGCCCGATATCTCAGCAGGGTCTTCATGTTGGCTCCAACCCCCCCGACGTTTCAGCTCCAGCCCCACAGTCCCTCACCAAGCCATACAGTGATTCCACCTCCATGCACACACTCCTTCCCTTTCCCAGCCCTAGTGTGATTCCAGCTCCAGTCCCTACAGTTCTATCCCAGCCCGCTGCCAGTTTCACTTCCAGCTCCACGTTCCTTTTCCCAGCCTCACAGCCCTACCATCTTTTTGCCGCCTCCAGCTGTGCTGCCTCAGCTCCAGGTGTTCAGCTCCCCACTGCCTCCAGCTAAAAGCTGCTCCTGGTCCTCACTGCACTTCAGGGCTGTCAACAAGGCCACAAGATCAGTCACTGCAACCACTTCAGTATCTCTATGACCTCTTGCACTCATTCTAATGGGTGCCCCACTTTGGGGGAAATGAGCCCTGATCCCCCGACACACACCTTCCCCCTGCCAGATCACACACACCACCCACATCTCTCCACCCCCCGCTTCCAGCCAGGATCAGGGCCTCGGAACAGCGACTTTGGCCCTCTAGCCCATCCGAAAAGGTAGCCTCGGGCTGGTACAAAGTCTCAGGGTCAGCCCTAAATAAACCATCCCCAGTGTGTTTAGTCCCACGGGGGCGGGGCAGGGCGGAGAATGGGACACTGCCAGAAGCTACTGCAGTCCCCAAGCTCTAGCTCCATCCCTTTTCCCACAGGATTTGTTTTGGCTCCACATTGGTTTGAGTTTGGCTGCAGCCCCAGGGCACCTATTCCAGCCCTAGGGCCTTTACGTCCCACCCGTCCTCAAAATCGGCGATTAAGCCCCAGCTCTACAACCTTTATTTAATAAACATCACGTATCTAAATAACAAAACAAAGTCAAATAGAACGTAGTTCAATAGCACAATAATACAACAATGCAATGAAAAAAATTACTGGAATAGGACAAGGAGTAAGCCAATAATGAGAGAAAATAAAGGCAGAATAATGTAATAGTAACAGAATGAAACAGGTTTATCACCTTTATTTCCTAAATTACTTTAACCCTAGATCCCTGCGAGGCCGCATCCCTCTGCCCCTACTCGGGGGACCCTCGTGCCCCTGGACAGTGGAGCATCCCCCCGCCGCGCACTCGGGCCCTGCACCAGCGGCCGGCGCCGCCGCTGACCGATCTCCTCGGGGCGCAGCGGGCGGGACGGGGCCGCTCCCTCGCCGGGCATCGACAGGGCCAGGCCGGCACCGCCGGCACGGGGCACTGCCCGCCCGAGGGCCCGGCCACGGCAGCCGCGAGGGTCCCGCCCCGGCTCACCGGCGCTCCACGATCCAGCAGCGGCGGGACTCCCGTCCTGGCTCACCGGCGCTCCCCGCATGCCGCTGCAGCTCCACACTCTTCTCGACTCCCCGCCGCCGGACTGACGCCCTCTGCCCCCCTGCGGCCCCTCTTTATACCCTCCTGCCAGCACGGCGAGGCCGGGCCCAGCCAATCACAGCCCGAAGGCACGCCCGGCCCAGCCAATCCCGGCCCACCTGCTCCCGCCGCGCTCATCTCCCCGAACCCCGTTGTGCCCTCAGGCCCTGCTCCCGACCCGCCACCGCTCCGTTGCCGATCGCGCCCGCTGCCCGCCGCCCCCTCCTTCCCCCGGGAGAACTCCCGGCCGGGACCTGAACACGGAGACCCCGCCGGCCCTTCCTGGGCCCCAAAACCAACTGCCGGGGACTGCCGAAGCGAGGCCGCGGCTCCGCCGGCTCCCGAAGCGGCGGCGGGAGCGGCGCCTCAGGCGAACAGAGGGGCGGGGCCGGGCTGAGGGGCCGAGCCGCGACTGAGCGGGCAGAGCTTGGCGGGACCGCGGCCAGCATTGAAAGGGCGGCTGTGATTGGACGAGGCCAAGAAAGGCGGATCGGGATTGGCTGTGCCGGGCGCTGCCTCGCCCCGGGATTGGCGGGCCTTGGAATCTCGGGGCAGCGGCCGCGGGGGCCGCAGGTGCTCGGGAGAGTGGGGCGGGGGACGAGTCCAGGAGCCTTTCCCGTGGCTCCGGGGACCAGCGGGATTCCGCTCCCGGGACCCCCGTCCCCTGCTCCGATCCCGGCCCGGCCCCAAGGGCCCCTTAGAACCCTTCGCTGAGCTCCCATCTGCGCCCGGGGCAAGGTAGAGTAGGCAAGGCATGACAAGGGAGGCCTGGCCTACCCGTCCCTTGCCTTGTTTTGCCTCTGCCTCCTTGTTCTACCCTTGCCTGCCCCTTTCTTTTAATACCAGGGAGGTACAGGGTACACAGGGCAGTGCAAGGAAGGGGCACAGGGTCAGGGCAGAGTGGCCAGTGGAGCTTCCTCTTCGTAAAGTGCTGAATGTAAGTGTATTGCATAGTCTTCAACTTATAGAATTAAAATTAAATAGTGCTCTTTTTAAAATGTTGAGTAATAACACCAGGCACCGTTCCTTATCTGGTTTAAATAAAGACAAACGATATTTCTGCAGTTGAAGTTTGATGTTGATGCAAAATTTTCCCCCATAGATTTATATTGGGTACATAGCTTAAGGTTTAATGTTTTCTTGCGACGCTTCTTAGCATGTATCTCAAGTCTTTATTCATCGTAACTATAAGATGGTGGAACTAATTAAAGAGAGAGCAGTACTGCCGGAAGGGAGGTCATTTAGATTTTAGTTTAAAGCAGTAAATGTATGCTTAGAACCTCTTGATACAAGTTCACATCCTTAGAAGGAATCCTGTGAAGTAACAATGGAAATCAGCCAATTTGTGCTGGTGATCGACTGGTTAAAGAGTTGCCAATTTCTGAATAATTCCTCAACTAACAATGAAGCTGAAGCTGTTTGGTGGCCTGAGGTGCTGGTTCTGCTGAGCATCAGAACTGTCTCCAAATTGGATGAAGCCAAGAGCAGCATTTGCTTTTACTAACACTCAATATTTTAGTTGCTGATTTTAATTTCCTCTGAGAAGAAGAAGAAGAAATATACTCTTTATATTTATTATTTGTGTTCCAGAGTCTGTGTGCTTTAAATTGGCAGGGAATTGATTTCATCATTCTCAATCCCCACCCCTGGGCTTTTTGAGATGAATTAGTAGTGGGTGACAGCAAAATTTAAATGTGTTATCTGAGTGTATGTGAAGCAGCTTGAGAAACTGAAACCATGGATACTTCTGCACCCTGTATTATAAAAGAGGTGTGAAATGATCAGGGGATATTAACAGCATTTCTTAAAAAAACTTATAGAAGGGGCAGTGCTCCAGAGAACTCTCTGGGATATGGGATGGAACTGCATGTGCCAATTAAATCCATATTGCCAGTAGCTCACAGCAGCTCTGCAAATCAGTGCTGTTTACAGAAACCAGGCAGTAAAACAGAAAGAAAACAAGGTTATTGGAATTACAGTTGCAAATGAATTATGGTTTCAAATGTGATACTCTGGGAATTTTTCTGCATTTCAACATCTTGATTCCATAGATTTAGGGAGTTGATTTGGACCTGTCTTAGCTCACATCTTGTGGCCTCTTCCTTTCCTCTCTGCTTGACTTGCACAACTGAGGTGGAAATAAGTGATGGTGGAAGCACAGAAAAAGCTTAAACTGGGATTTTCTTTCTGCCACGTAGGATGTTGGGACAGGGATATTTGATAACTACACATAACTGGATCTGGGCTGCATAGCATCATCTTGGTTTTCCAATAGCTGGGAGGAACGTAGTGGAAAAGTAAAATCACTACCTAGTGTTTCACTTGATTTCTTTTATGAAGGGTTTTCATAACCTGAAAATAATTGATCTGTCAGAGCAAATGAAGACATGCACCAGACCAATTATCTGATGGAAAGGGGATATTTTCTTTGAAGGAGATTCTTTCTTTTGTCTCAGGAGCAGTGCAGAGAGAAACCTTGTGCGTTTATCCCCTGGAAATATGGCATATACAAAATATATGGTTAGTAGTCAAGTTATTTATTTTGTTGTCTTAGATAAAACTGGGCTGGACCTTCTGAGATCTGAATCTGATTTCAGCTATGAAGTGTTTTCATGACATGTAAAGAGCCTCTTTTGAAGTCTTTTGATCTGCAATTGACAGATCTGAGAACCCAGACTGCTCCAAGGAAGCTATCTGAGTTTTTTTCTCTTTTTGAGAAAAATGTCAGAAGGGCTGAGAGATCCCTCTTATATTGTGAAGAGATCTAGCTGATGATTGTGCTAGCAGGATAAAATTCAATCTTTACAAGGAGAAATCTTATTCCCCTACTACAGGATTTCATTATTCAGGCCAAAAGAAAAGAGTTTTTGTTTCTAACCCAGCACCAAAAATGACACCATACTTCTCCTTCAAGCACAAATCCAACCAAACCAAACCAAACCACACCCAGATCTCTCACTCTTCAGAGCCAACAGCAGAAAATTATGGAAGCTGCAGAATTTCAAGGTGTCTCATACCTTTCCCTGAGAAGTATAATGGGTATAGGCTTTCCTTATCCTTATCCTTACACTTGCCTCATCCTTTTCCTCCTGTGAACCCCCAAAAAGCTTCTCCACTCTCACCCAGGCAGCTCTGAACTGGGAGCCCCACTGCACAGAAGAAATATGTTTTAACGAGGGTCTAGAACAGACTGCAGTGCTAAAACATGCTGCTGAGGCAGGCAAGAATATCTTCCACTGCCTACACAACACCAAAACATTTTCTTTTTTTCCCTTCTGTTTTCCTATGCTTGTTCCTCCCCCAGTTCCTCTCTTTCCCCTTCCTGTGCCTATTCCCTGAAACACCCCATATGATGTTTCATACAATCCATACGTTCTGCTCTGCACCATCCCCAAATTCTCCTTCCTTGCTGTAACTCTTATATCACATAGGGCCATTGTCATTCTTAAGCTTCATGACATTGCCAGGAGAGAGTTGCCTTCACCTTGACTGGCTTGGATGAGCCGGAAGAGGAGTGGGAACAGTTTGTGTTGGGGTTGTTGTTGCCTCCCATCTGATCAGCTGAGTGTGTTTTTTGGAAGTGAAATGTGTGTTGAGATAAGGACAAGGAGACACATGCAGCAGAGGATACCAGAGTGCTGTGAGTCACCATAATAAGCTTGTTCCTGGTAGGGGTGAGCTCACCCCTGGAAAAAGGAAATGGTGGAAGTCTGCGGAAAGCAGAGGTCAAGGTGAGACCTGTGACCCCTCAGACATATCTGAACACAGGGAACCATGAGCCTCCCCTGCTCCGCTGTGTTGGGTGGAGTTAGGCAAGTAATCCAAGGACACAGTGCTTGAATCAAGTATTAGAAATCTGACGAGCTCTGGAAGATGCCGAAGAAAAAGCCTGTATACAAAAAAGCAGGTGCCAACAGAGGCAGAAATTATTGTGGACAACTGCAAAGTTGGGTAATGGAGCTGCTGCTGCTGTTCTCAGGCCAGGTCAGCAAGATTAAAATGCATAAGGGAGAGGAGGGTGTCTCACAAAATCAGGGGCATGTTAGCCCACAGAATGCATGAATGAGGCCAAGCAAAGAAACAATGCCTTGCTGAAAGAGAGGGACCAAGCATGGAAAATTCATTCCTCACTTCCAAAACTTGTGAGCTCTGTGCATGACTTAGCAGAAAGGAGCAGGGCAGTTGAGGTGGTGTGAGAGGCTCAAGGGCTGTATGCAGGACCATCAGCTTCTGGCTCTGAAAAAGAAAAAATGAAGAGGCCACGATGGATTGCCTGGACAAGCCACCTGTAGCAAACCATCTTGGAATATTTCACCAGGCACCTGCAGCTTGGAAGGACTTTGTTTTGAGCAGTACTCCAGGAGCTCCATGGGGGAATGCAGGTGTACAACAAATGTCACCAGAGCTACTCTCCCTGTGTACTGAGCATTAGCCAGGATTGTCCACTCAGGGTAGAATGGAAAAAAGTCTCAAACTGGAGATGCAAAGCTCTTGGCTCCTGGTGGGAAGGGGAAGGTGACCAGCATGGACATTTGGGTGCCTTCAGCACTCACTGATGGAGGCTGGACACAGGTGGAGGGGAATGGGCAGACCGGGGCACGGATGGAGAATGAACACGGGATAAGCATGGGTGGAGAGGAATGATGGTGATCTGTGGGGATAGGGAAGGGAAGGGAAGGGAAGGGAAGAACCCTAAGAGTGGATGGAGAAGAAGGAAACGAATCTGAGGGCACAAGGGGCTGACCTGGCTCTGCTGTCTGTCGCACTCAGAAGCTTCCCTTCCAGCCCCAAAAGCTCCTTCTCTCCCCAGAGTCCCATTTTCTGCCCCAAGACACACCCCAAGGGCCCCAGACACTCCCGCCCGTTCCCCAGCTCCGTCCGGGCGATCCCCCCGCGCCCCCCGGCTCTCTCCAGCCCCGCCCCCGGCCCGCCCCGTTCCGCCCTCCCGCCGCAGCCGCCGCGGGTTCGGGCCTGGGCAGGCGGCGGCGGGGGCGCCGCGCCGGGCGGGCGGCGGGGCCATGCTGGGCAAGGACTACATGCTGGCCATCGTCCTGGTCAACTGCGACGGTCAGCAGGGCGGGCAGGGGCGGGGGCGGGCAGAGCCTAGGGGTCAGGGCGAGTAGCAGGAGCGGGGATGAGTTGTGGGGCCGGGGTCGGCTTGCGGGGCTGGGGTCGGCTTGCGGAGCCGAGGGCGAGTTGTGGGGCCGGGGTCGGCTTGCGGGGCGGGGGACGAGTTGCGGGGCCGACGCCGAGTTGCGGGGACTAGCGCTAAGGGTTGGAGCAGCGGCCGCGCCCGGCGCTGTCCGCGGTGCTGATCGGGGCCCGGCCCAGCCCCGCCGCTCCCCGCCCCGCCAAGGTCGCCGGGAGCCCACCCACCCCAGGGACACCTCCCTATTCAGGTCCCACCACCACCGGAGCACCCTCACCCTCCCACCCCCGGGACCCCCATCCCCCTGGACCCCCGCCCGGCCCCACAACCCCGCCCGGTCGGAGCGCGCCATCCCCTCGGGCCCGGGCTCGCTCCGGCCGTGCTGCGCCACGGCCTCGAGTCGGTGTCCGCGCAGGACTGGGGGTGCGGGAGCCACGGCTACAACGCGCTCCGGCTGCGCTCCTCGGGGCACAATCCTCTGCCCGGCCCCCGGCGTCTGTTCCGGCCCTTTAGCCGCCCGAGGGCTGGGGAACTCCGGGCTGGCGGCCACCAGCCGTGCCTGGGTGCCCCGCAGGGTTCCCGGCCTGGCACGCCCAGGCTGCCCTTGCCCTCTGTGCCCCGCCGGGGTTCTGCTGTCCCCCCGGAAGCCAGTTTGGCAGTTCCCTGCACTGGGGTCTGCCACCGCCGCAGCCTCACTGGCATCGTGCCATGTTCCCTCGCCAGGCTCCTCTTGTGGGCCATATGCCCAGCCATGCACCCAGAGGCCTCCGCAGGACCCTTTCACTGCTGGGCAAAGCTGTTGGCTCTTCAGGGAAACTGGGGGATCTTCCTCCCCACCCCGTATCTCACACAGTCTCTCTCTGGACAGACAACCTCTGGAGCGACCAGAGCCTGGAGGCAGACCCTGACCTCCCCCCAGGCTGGAGGAAAATTTGTGACTCTCTGGGTACCTATTACTGGCATGTGCCAACAGGCACGACACAGTGGCAGCACCCTGCACGCACCACCAGCCCAGGAGGGCACACGGAGGATGATGGAGAGGAGATGCTCCAGGGAAGGGTAGGGAATGTGGGCAGGGGTGTGAGAGCTGGTGTTAGATTCCACCTCTGGCAGAATTCTGCTGAAGAGTCCCCTGGGCATGACCGGTTCAGAGTCCCCTTGGAGCAGCCTGTCTGTGTCATCCCGAAGTCCTGCTCAGCCTATTCATGTCTGGGGTTCTTGAAAGGCTCCAGTAGGACACATCCTGGGGCTTACCCTATCTGGTCTCATCTTGGTTACCCAAGATGCTCACAAGCTTGCTGCTGTCCTGGGAGGGAGGACTCCTACCTGGTGCCTCCTGACAGCCCCTTTTGCAGCCCTCTCCCCTTTCCTCTTCTCTCCCAGGAATGCCAGGCCCCTGCAGCGAAGCACTCAGCAAAGGGCAGGCCGATTCCCAGCCCCATGGCCTCACTGTCCCGGAGGTAGGGCTATCCTTGTGCTTTGCTGGCTTGTTTGTGGGGTACCATTGATACTTGACCAGCGCTGGGTGCTGGGCCCTGGTGCTCCCTGCCAGAGCAGCCCCCCAACGCTGAAACCAGCAGGACCTTGCTGGGGGACCCCCCCAGGATGTTTCCCAGCTGGTGGCATGGGAGTCTGCTGGTTCTGGGGCATCCTGACACTTCCTTGGGTGCCCCAGGAGAATGCAGAGGGAGCTTCCCCTCACTGCCCCTTCCCTCTGCAGGCATTCGCTGTCCTGGCATGGAGATGACTTCCAGCACAGCACAGAGCCTGGCTCCAAGGTACTGCACCCGCCAGCTTCCCTGCTGCATCGTGGGCTGTGCTGGCACAAGAGGAGGAGGGTGGCAGCTGGCAGGGACGTGGCTGGGAGCCAGAGCAGGGGTGACCACTCTGGCACGGTGAGGGGTGCGGGACGGAGGTGGCTGCCCCAGTAGCACTGAAGCCCCACATGTCCCTGCTCAGTGCTTTGCTGTGCGCTCACTGGGCTGGGTGGAGATCCCCGAGGAGGACCTGGCACCTGGCAAGAGCAGCATCGCTGTCAACAACTGCATCCAGCAGCTCTCCAACAACAAGGGCCAGGGCTCTGCGGAGAACCAGGGTGAGGTAAGAGCCTGGGATGGTGCTGCCAGGCACGGTCCCACCCCAGAGCCGCTGCTGCTGAGGCTGGACCGTGATGGAAGGGAGCAGGGACCAGTGCTGCTGGCAGAGGCAACTCTGCACACAGGGCACCCATGTGATGGTCCCAGGTGTGGTGCAGGTGGGTCTGACAGTCCTGTTCCTTAGGAACAGTGCCAGGGTGCCTGGGTGGGTCCCCACACATGCAAATAGTAGGTGGGAAGGGCAGGGGAGGAACCGGGCTGACCCCACAGTTGGGCCTGAGTAGGCTGGGGGGACAGGAGTTTGCCTACATGTGGGCTGGGTGCTAGGGATGCCCAGACTGTCTGCCAGGCTGAGGGAGCCACTGCCCCTCTGCAGGGCCAGGACCTAGTGATGATCCTGAAGAAGGACACCATGAGCCTCGTGGACCCCCTTGACCGCAGCCTCATCCACCGCCAGCCCATCCTCAACATCCGTGTCTGGGGTGTTGGCTGCAACAATGGCAGGTGCCAGGGGCCAGGGCAGAACTGGGGGCCAGGGGAGTGGTTCTGCCCACTTGGGGGAAGGCACCCCACCAGTGACCTGTCCCCTCTCTTCCTCCTGACTGACACTACGGCTGCAGGGACAGGTAAGGGGACACAGGGCTGAGGGGCAGTACAGGGAGGGGGCAGACTCTGTCAGGGTCTCAGCGGCTTGCTTGTGGCCTTGCAGAGACTTCGCCTTTGTGGCCAGTGACAAGGACACCTGTGTCCTCAAGTGTCACGTCTTCCACTGCAATGTGCCTGCCAAGGGTATTGCCAAGGCTCTGCATGAAATGTGCTCCAAGGTGGGATGCAGGGCCCACGGAGGATGTGAGTGTGGCCTGGGGGTCTTGGGGGTGAGGGGAGGCACCGGGACCCCTGTCTCTTGCAGATCGTGGCTGAGCGAGCCGTAGCGAGCAGCAGGCTGGCACGTGCCACCACGCTGGAGCCCATCTCCGCCGAGGACCTGCCACTGCAAGGTACTGTCCCCCAGCACTGCCGGCGGCTCCCCCTGCCCACGGTCCCGTCTTTGAGCCAGAGCCCTCTGGCTTGTCGGGCTGTATCCCCGAGGTCCTTGGGGAAGGGGGGACACAGCAGGGGACACAGTAGCCCCACCTCTCCCGTCCTGCAGTGGATATCCTAGAAGCGGTGAGGCAGTCGATGCAGACCTACGAGGCGCTGTACATCGGCAGCCTGCCCGTGCCCAGGGCCATGGGTAAGCGCAGCTGCTCCCCCGCAGCTGGGGGTGCCCGGGAAGCCTCCCCGTGCCATGGGGCAACCGGGCGGCCGTGCCCTGGACCCGGGCGGCCCCGGCCCGCCCCATGCCCGCAGCCGGGGCCGGTGAGATGGGGTGTCCCTCTTCTCAGGGATGGATGTGTTGAACGAAGCCATCGAGAAGCTGACGAAGCACCCTGGGCGGGAGAACTGGACACCGTCCCTCATCTACGTGTCCGACACGGCCATGAGGGTGCACCCGGCACAGGTGGGGAGGGGACAGGGGGCTGTGGCCAGAGCGGGCACGGCGCTGCTCCCGGCAGGGCTGCCCGGGCGGCGGCCAGGGGTGGATGGGCCCGCGGGGTCCCCGCAGGAGCCCGAGGAGGCGGAGCACATCTGGGAGTGCCAGGTGCGGTACGTGACCTTCCTGGGCGTGGGCCGGGACGCGCACACCTTCGCGCTCATCGTGGACACGGGGAGACGCTTCCAGTGCGCAGCCTTCTGGTGCGAGCCCGACGCCGGCACCATCTCGGAGGCAGTGCAGGCCGCCTGCATGGTGAGCACCGGCGGCACCGGGGCTGCGCGGGTGGAGACGCCCAGCCCTGGGGCGGGAGGGGGTGACTCCGGTGCCGTGCGCCCCCGGCTGCCCCTCGTGTCCCCGCAGGTGCAGTACCAGAAGTGCCTCGTGGCCGCCGCACCGGGAACGAAAGCGAAGAGCGCGGCAGGCCGGGGACGGGCCGGGCCGGCGGCCGCGGGGGAAGCTGCCCGCGGGGCGGCCAAGGCGGGGGGCGGCGGCGGCGGGGCGGGGGCCGGAGCCCGCAAGCGGGGACTCTTCTCCTTCCTGGAGGTGTTCCGCCTCCGGCGGGCCCTCCTGCACAGCCCATAGCGGGCCGGGCCGGGCCGGGCCCGGGGCTGGAGCCGGCGGGGAGAAGCCCCCGAGCCCAACCCCAGCCCCGGCCCCGAGCGCGGCCCCCGGCGGGGCGGGAACGCGGCCGGCCCCGCCCCTCCCGCCTCGCCCCGCCCCACCGGCCGGAAGGGGCGGGGCCGGGCGTGACGTGGCGGGATGGCGGAGTCCTACGTGAAGCCGGGTGAGGGGGCGCGGGGCGCGCGAGTGGCACTTCCGGTGCGGGGGGGTCCCGTGGCGGGACAGCGCGGGTCGGTGCGGGGGGAGCCGCGGGGCCGCGGCCCGGGCGTGGGCACCTCCGGGGGGCCGTGCCTGCCGGGGCGCCGGGGCCGTTCCGGGCGTGCGGAGCGCCGGGAGGGACGTGCCGGGGCTGTCCCGCCTGGCTCGGGGGCTCCTCGGTCTCACCGCGCCCTTCACCGCTGCAGGGAACCAGGAGCGCGGCTGGAACGACCCCCCCCAGTTCTCGTACGGGCTGCAGGCGCAGGCCGGGGGCTCCCGCCGGACCCCGCTCACCCGCCGGGCCGCCCCCCCGCCCGCGGGGACACCCCCAGGTCAGCACCGCGGAGACCCCGCTAGTCCCTCACCCTGCCCGGCCAGGCCTGGCGGAGCCCCAGGGCCGCTCCCCGCCTGGCTCCGCGGGGAACTGCAGCCCGGCCTCCCGAGCCGCGGTGCGGGGGCAGCGGAGCCGCGGCTCAGGGCCCCACTTCTGCGGGGCCCGGTGCCGGCTGGGTCCGAGCTGACGGGCTCGGCGCCACCGCCTCTGCCCCGCAGGTGCCCCCGCGGACCCGCCCACTGCCCCCGCTGACCCCGCAGCGCCGCCCCCCCGGGCGCTGGGCCCGCCCCCGCAGGGTCCTGCCGGCGCTGCCCCGCGGGCCGAGGGCCGGCCGACCGCGGCGTGCCCGGAGCAGGAGGAATGCAGCGTCTCGGCCGACACCGTCCTCACCCCGCTGCGGGCAGCCCTGGACGCCTGCCGGGCCACGGTGCAGGTGAGGCTGTGGCCCCTCCCGCCACCTCTGACCCCGCGGTGCAGGAGGGGCGGCAGGCGGGGCAGCCAGGCAGGGCGTGCCTGTCCCCAGGAGACCTGAGGGGAGAAAAGAGCCGCCCCTGCCCTGGGGCCTCTCCAGAGCTGGTGGGGGCACATCCCTCTCGCTCCCAGCTCACCTCTGCTTCCAGAAACAAGTGTGCAATGATATCGGGCGGCGGCTGACAGTGCTGGAGGATGCGTGGGCTCAGGGGAAGCTGTCGGCACCAGTGAGGAAGAGGATGAGCCTCCTGGTGCAAGGTATGGAGTGAAGGGGGCTGCATCTGCACGAGCAGCAGGTCCTGGGCAGAGGCACCCACGGGATAGTGGATCCTGTACCCCTGATGGGGTCACCTGTCCTGACAGAGCTTCAGCAGCAGCACTGGGACGCGGCCGATGAGATCCACCGCTCGCTCATGGTGGACCACGTGAACGAGGTGAGCCAGTGGATGGTGGGCGTCAAGCGCCTCATCGCGGAGACGCGGGAGCTGCCCACCGGAGAGATGGACAGCAGTGCTGACATCGAGACCACGACCGAGACTGAGCCGGGGCAGGAGGAGCCCTGACACCGGGGACGGGGCTGTGGACTGTGAGCGGGGCAGCCCCTGCCCAGGACCACCAGCAGGAACAGGGCTCCTGCTGCCGGACGGCGTCTGGGCACCCCCTCTGCCTCCCAATCCTCATCCCGGAAAAGGGGATTTTAATCATTGCAACATTTTAGTGGCAATTCATTATGTTTAATAAACAGCACCAACCTGCCCCCTCCCACGGTCTTCCTGAGGGTTCTGGCACTGACAGGTCTGGGGTCTCCCAGGGTCATCAGGAGATGGGATTGCTGGGTGAGGCCATAGCTGTTTCATCAGGCTAGGCCAGGGTGCTCTTACCCACAGGATGTTAAGGGAAGAATCATCAGCACATGGCTGGAGCATGCAGCATACAAGCACAAAACTTGGCCCCTCAGCTACAGCAGCCCCAGAGCCCAGCCCTGCTGCAGGACGGGCCAAGGCTGTCTGGTGAGGCTAATGTGCCAACAGTCCCTGGCATGACCAGGGTTTGTGCTGCAGCCACAGCCCTGGCTCCCATCTGGGCTCTGGCTGTCCTGGCACATCTCAGACCCAAGAGACCTGGGTGACCTCAGGGACAGGGAGGTCCAAGGACAGACACATGCCCAGTCAGATGTTAACTGTACTGTTGCCGCCATGCTCACAGGACAACCTCACCATCTGCCTCCACCACAGCTGAGAACAGACCATCACACCTCCACCCCCCAACTGCAGCGTCACCCTCTACACCCTCCTGATGCTGCTCACCTCTCCCTGGGGGTGGGGACCTTGCTGAGCCCTGACAAAGACACACACCAGTTAGCACAGGGGTTTCACGGTGTTTATTGATCAAGCATGAGCTCCTAGGCAATTGCACCAGCCACTTGTGCTAGAGCCTGAGGTGTTACACGTCCATCCCCAGCATCAGAGAGTGCTGCAGCCAGCTGGTCACGGTGTCAGCACCTCCACGAGGCCCAGGAACAGGCCCAGCCATGGTCTGGAGATGGGGAGCTGGAAACTCAGATGTCCATCTCAAATTGGTCTTGATCTGCAAAGGCATGGATAGATACAGGACCAGGATTAGGACTGGGCTGTCTTGGCAGACACAGGCAGGCAAAGGGGCAGGAGCTGGAACTGGGGCTAGGTTGAGATCTCTCCTTGCCCCATGCCCCAGGCAGGTGGTCCATGGGCAGGGGCTGTGGCCCTGGGCTGCTCACCTGGCATGGCCTCTTCGCTCTCATTCCGCTCCTTGAGCTCCTCCAGCTTGACGAGGCTGGACTGGGCCAGGGATGTGACACCGGGGGTCTGGGGCAGGTAGCAGGGAGGGGTCCTGGCCGCGGGTGAATTCTTGCACTCCAGCAGGAACTTGCGGTCGCAGATGATGTGGGTACCTGCCAAAAGCAGGGGGCTGTCAGGCACTGCTGGCCCTGGCCACCCCCATCCCTGAGCACCTCAGCCCAGAGCAGGGGGTGGGACCCAGTGCTTGGCCATGGCTCACAGACACATCTGGCTCTGGAGCCACCATGGGACTTCCCACAAGGCAGCTTGTGACACCCATCCTGCCCAGCAGCTACACTCCACATTATTTCTCCCCTTCAGGCTCCTGGAGCTCTGCAGGATGCAGTACTCCATGCAGTACAGGAGGTCCAGCCTCCAGAGCGCTACCCGATGCTGCCTGGAGGGCAGAGCCAGTCCTGGGGCACACAGCGAGGCCCCACCCAGTGGCCAGGCAGCAGCAGCTTCACGTGGTGCCTTGTCCCAGGGTGGAGCAGCATGGGCTGGGTGTCCCACAGTGGGCACCCTGGGGACCTGTTCCCATCATCTCAGCCTCGTGCTCCCTGCACGAGGGCAACAGCTGGGTTCAATGGGACATCTCCTCCAGCCTGCTGGATGTGCAGTGTCCACCCGGGGCACACACTGCTGCCTCCCCATGCTCCAACTGCCTGCCAGCAACACCTGAGGTCGCACCAGCCCATGTGCCATGTCTGCAGCCCTGCTGTCCCCTGCCCATCCCTCCCTGCAGCTGAGCACCAGTCCCTTGCCAGGCTCTGGCAGAGGGTGCAGCCCAGGGTTCCAGGGAGCCCAGAGCTGCTGCCTGAGGTTCCAGCAAGCCTGGAGGTCCTACTTGGCACTTCAAACATCTTACACAGCCTGTGCCTGCCATGGCCCCACAGCACTGGGCCAGGCTCTGCTGCCCCAGAGAAGCTTAATTGAAGGCACACAATGGAGCCAGTGCCCACAGGGTGGGCACCTGTGGCTCATTTTCACACCAAACATGCCCAGCTCAGGGATGAGGCATGTGCTTCCCTGAGGACAGAAAGCAAAGGACCTGCTCAACAGCTGACCCAGGGGGATGGAAGCGGGAAGGAGAACAGGCCTGGAGGAGTACTGGGGGCAGCTCTGCCACCCTGGGCTGGTCAAATTGTAGAGGCACAGACTCTGGTGTTTCCCCTACACTTTCCCTGGCGCCAGCCAGCCTGCCCCGAGGGACCAGCACTGCACTCACCAGTCCCCCAGCACTGCCACCAGCCTACTCCTCAGAAGCACAAAGCCCTGCCTCCGCCTGTGCCCCCCTGTAACCATGGGGCAGTGATGGTCCAAACTTCAAGCAGGATCATCCTACAAAAGTTCAGGGTTCCCTTTTCCACTTCAGTGGTGGCTGCTGGGGCCGCTTGGATCTGGTGTCCAGAGCAAGTGCCCATGTCCCCAGGGAAGGAGCTGTGTGGTGGAGAGCCCAGCAAGGGATCTGTGTAGGAAAGAGCTGTCTACATTCAGCCGGGCTGGGGCGGCCGAGGCTGTTCCAGGACAGCCTCATCCCCATCCTGGGTCTTGCCCACCACTGTCATGGAGTAGACTGTGCCACCCACCCTGGAGCTGCAGCCCTCCAGGATGGGGAGACAGTAGCTCCCTGGGATGGTGCTTGCTGCAGCCAAGGAACCCACAGAAGTGGGCACCCCACCCCTCCCCTGCACCTCACCCCGAGAGCACATACCTACTGCACCACAGCACTGCTTCTTTTCAATACAATTGCTGCTGACACATGTCCCCTGCCCATGGCAGGGGGTTGGACTGGGTGATCTTTAAGGCCACTTCCAATACAAATCGTTCTGTGACTCTGGTTCTATGTTTCTCCTTTGGTATTAGCACTACCAGTGGGGCAGCAGCAGTTCAATTTTTTTTTGCATTTCTTCCTCAAATACCAAGAAAAATATCTGAATATACCATCCAGTAGTGCTTCTGAGGTTGATTTACCTGCGATACTTGGATACTGCTTGCGCAGTTTATGTTTTCAGTACTTCTTCATGCTTTTACTGGGGAAACACTGCTGCTGTATGTAAGGATTTGTCTGGATAAGGTGGAAGAAGGGGAAGTCTCCACCTGGTCTGAGATTGATCCATTAGAATAGACACTATGCACACTGGAGTTCCCTGCTTAAGGAATGGATCCAAAATTCCATTTGTTACTGCATTGTTTCGGAGCAAAAGCAGAAATAAGCACAATCCAAGTGCAGAAAGTGGAAAACTGGGTCAGGAATTAATGTTCACCTTAAGCAGTGTGCAAAAATCCTCTTCTTCCTCACAGAAAGGACTTGAGAAGCTCTTCGCAGATTTACAGCATTATAAGAAGCTTAGAGCTGAATCTATTATGTTTTCCTCTAGTGGGAAGACTTTTCTAAGATCTGCTTCTGGGCTGGTGAACGAAACCTGCATTCACCTATCACTGTTGTTAGCCCTTATTTGCAGCCCTGAGCAAAACCTGATCTCTCAGGCGACCACCTGCCAAAAGTGCCAGAAGCAGCAGAACTAATCCAGAAGGAAAAAAAACGGTAACACAGAAGCAGGTTCACACCAATAAAAGGCTCACAACTGGCAGGGGGAAGTACTCTGCAGACATCTGTAGCTTCAAACCCTCCCAAACTTGACTACACCAATGTGCTCAGTATGTGACCCTGGGGTGATGCCCTACTGGGCATGGCAGCAGCTACTGAGGACAATAACATACAGCCCTTTCCAAAATTCTCACACACAACCTATGAATGCTGTTTGCCTTTTATTGAGTATTCAGGTAAATATTTCACATTAATACAGGCTACATAAAGTAGAGCCACTATACGACATGAAATTTACTCAGCTTTTCCTTTTAAGTCTGTAAACAATTATACAGGTATTTATCACCCTAAAAGGTCAAAATCATGTCATCAGCTAGTTCTCTGCTGCATACAAGGATCATTCAGTAGTGTTTAGCCAAAAGCACTAGTTTTGTCTGATTTTTAAGTTTGAAGTGGCTAAACTAACTGGAGAACAGAATCTGTTTGTATAGGTAAGTCAATTTGTTCTTATACAATGGGCAATCGAGATTCCATTGTTACAGCCCACAGAAAATTGCTTAGTTAGGCACATGAAAAAAATCCCCAGGGTTCTTCAAGATCATAAAGATTCCCAAACCAGGCTAAAAAATGACAGACCCCCTTAAATCAGTTGACGTACTTGAGATGCATGTTTCCAATGTGAGGTGCCCAGGTGCCAGGCCAAATCTACAGCAAGAAATAAAAAGACAAATCTATTATAAAAACAAATAAAGGTTCCTTTAACAGTGTTTAACCACTGAGGGCAAGCGTAAGGCTTTCCTCAAAATACAACCAGACTGTCCAATGGCAGGAGCTCTCCAGCTCTGGCCAAGGTCTGACTGACAAACCTGCAAAGTGCCGAGTATGGATATAAACCCTCTCACTTGTAACTGTCCAGTACCTGGCTGAGCAGTCTTGAAATGCTGCTCGTTTTACCTGGAAGGTTTAGTACCAATAGCGCCACAGATATTTTATGAACACACACACACAAACACAAACACACACACTGCAGGGAAAATTCATGCAAACAATCTCAATTCTAGTTTTAAAGAACTGAAGAAACCAAACACGTCATCCATCCAAAACTGGGCATCACAGCACTGTATAAAGCCCCAAGAAAGCACAGGCGGGAAAAGGCAGCCACACTACCTGCTGAGCATCAGTACATTCTGTTGAGTTCTGGACAACTTTGATCATTGGATTCCAGGCGGGATCTGGAGTATGGAGCCCGTTAAAGAGGGGGCCTCCCGGGCCATCTGCCAGCTGGGGGTGCGAGGGTATCAGAGTGCCGCCGTACATGGAGATGGGCAGGCCCTGAAGGGACAAGAGAGCACTGGTGAAGGATGTGGGGACGGGTGGCTGTAGGACCAGACAGAGCCAGGCCACCTTCACAGGTAATGTTCCACTAATGGAACGTTAGGAATCTCAGCACTGCGAGGGAACACCGGGGCAGTATGGCACAGTGACTGCAGAGCTGGAGATTCCAGACAGCTTAGCCATTTTTCTGAGCTTACACCTAGCAGAGGGTGCAGCACACACAGAATTTTCAGATAAGCCCACAAAGCCAGGCAAGCAGCTGAACACTGGGACCTCAGTACTCCCTCCTCTCTGCAGGAAGGAGCACTGGACAGTCACAGTGCACACAGGGCTGCACTGAGCCAAACAGACTCTGCATTAAAGATTTTCTCTAATTGCTAATGGCCATCTAAAGTAATTCTGCCTGCTCAGAAAGAGCAACTTACAGAGCAGCTTTTTGCAATTAGGAGAATTCTTTTCCAATGTGTAAATGGCTGCTGCTTTGCCATGCAGATGCTAAGAGCACATGCTATGGCTCCTTCTGAAACATGCTGGGAGTCCTCTCCCTCCTGCCACTTTCCTAAGGAAGGTATGTGGTATTGTGGGCATGATTTGTGCTGAAAGCACTAAGCAAACTTGTAATCAGCCTCAAGAGCTGAGCAAGCTTTGTGAAACATTTCCAGGTGATTGAGCTTCTGAGAGAGGAAACACTGGAGAGTAATGAAGGCCTTCAGCTACTGATCAGACAATATCTGCAACCTACAAACTCTGGGTCTGTTTAGGCCTTCCTCCAGGCTTGGGCATCTTTTCTGGTCAGTTCTGGGATGAAAGGAGGTTCAGGACTGGGGTGACAAGCAATGGCAGCAGAGGCACACACACACAGTGTGAACAAGCAGAACAGGAGATGCAACGAAGTCAGGCCCTGGTCTTTTCATAAATCAAACTCTCTGTAACTTACTTTAGAAAAATCCACAAAACTATTTGGCATAGGTTGGTGGAAAATATTTGAGGGAGCCACTATTCCAGAATCATCTCTCTCCATAGGCTGATGTTGAGAAAACGTGCCCGGGTCCGACAGCTGCTGATGCATTGGATGACTTCCCATGACAGGCTGAGACCAACCCGACAAGCCTTCTGCAAAGAGATTAAAAATGGCTGATTAAATTCATTGCAGACACTCAAGTAGAACTCAGCAGCAGCACACACCTAAGGCCACCCAAAAGCACCTTGAAAACACACAGGCACGGAGGGATCTCAGGTATCCAGGAAAGGGTGGAGAAGATAGGGACTACTACAAACTGCATGTTCTATGTGTCCACTGCAAAATGGCTAAAATTTACCTGAGCTCCCAGCACTGTGTGTAAACACATACAAGCTTTTCTTGAAAACACACAGCAATGCTGAGACACAACCAAAGCATGGAGGGCTTCACTGAAGCATAAAACAAATGCAGGACTCAAATGCTTGTATTGAAAGCTACCAGTGCAAACACTCTACACTTCAAATACTGCACTTCCTCCTTTTCACAAAATCCAACTACCAGGAAACTAAATGTAAAACTTCAGCTGTTTCAAAGTCATTCTTGGAGAACCAAGGCAACCTGGAACAGAAGCTATCCCATACTGTTCAAGAGTCATGAGGAAATCAATGCAAAACCCAGCATCCACAGCTCTGTGTCCCTGGTGCATCAGCTGCACTTCAGCTGACACTGTAAAATGTGAGTGCAAAACAAGAGAGAAACCTGGCTAGAGGGAGCCAACAGTCAGGCCTGGAAACAGCCCCCTTATCAGATGGAAATTGTTTACTCTAAACTCTGGATCATTCTGAGGAGTCTGTATGAAGTTTCTTTTCAGGCTCACACATGCCTGGGGACAGATGATGCAGGCTGGGTGAGAACCACCAGCATCAGAAGGGGAAACCACAGTGCTCCCACTGCCCTGTGGTCTCCCACCACTGACACCAGCTCTCCCCTCAGGATGTATTACATGGAAATTGAGTACAGACTGTGGAGCTTTATTCCTCCTCTCCAACTTTCCTTTCAAATGCAGTCCTGAGAGGCCCTGGCAGTTTCTTTAGAGCAGCAGTACAAAAGCCTTACCAGACACACTGTTCACTCCAAAGGACCAGATGCCGCTGTGACCCACGGGAGCTGTGAAGTTGGTTCCCAAGGGTGTAGGAGTGACAGAGCCTCCCTGCCGGATTCTGGCAAGCCTCTCTGTCCCAATTGGAGGGGGGACCTTTCGATCTTGATTGGCGTTACCCGTTTTTGGCTGGCCCAAGTTAGAAGGTGCAGAAGCAGCTGAGAGGGGCGAAGATGATCCTGAGGAAACTGATGGAATAGGAGATTCACCTGCTGAAAAGAGTATTTCTCTTGCTTAATGACACACAAAGCACACAAGGTAGCAAGTATAAATGCCACCCCCTTTATTCCCTCAATATTATCTTGAAGCAAATAATAAAGTATTTTAAAGGCTTTTTTGGCAAGCATTCTTCAAGTCTTTCACAGAAATTCTGTCTAGGAGTTATTTTAACTCTAAATTCAACATTATAACACAAATGCTTTCAGCCATCAGAATCGTGATATTCTCATGACATAGCAGTGTATCTAAATTAATTACAAGAAAGAATAAGAAACATGGAAGAGTTTCAGGAAGAGGTGAAAACATCAGCCAAAATACCATAAATATCTAAACAGCCTGGTTTTGGTGTCCACCACTTCCAGCAGAAGAGAAATCAGAAAGCTTCCCAAAGCCACAGGTGTGACCCAAGAGCATAAGTCCCGCCAACTTCAGAAGCGTCACTGACTCTCCTTGGGAAATCCAACTTCCTTTGAGCACTCATTTAAACATTCTGGTTCTTAAACTCAGAGTGGCAATGAAGTTGCATGCAGTGACATGAAAAACCGCTTCAGCTAAGATTCTGAATCCAACACCCATATTTTCTGTAAAGCTACTTCCATGTTTTTCCCAGTAGGAGGAAAACCCACTGTTACCTTGGATGATGCTTAATGATTTTGGAACATTTTAAATATAACTCCAGATCCCAATTAAAAAAAAAAAGAAAAAGGAAAGAAAAAAGGCAAGTATAACTTCAAACCATGGCAAACATGACATTTTCACCTAAGACTGCACTTGTACTACTTAGAGGGTAATCTTTAGCTTGGCATAACCATCTCCATTCCCCTACAGCTTCATGCCCTCTCCTTTCAGAGCCTACAACGACTCATTTTTTGCCCCAATATGCCTTTAGTAATGCTACTAGCACTAGTGGCATGGGAAAAAGCCCACAAAATAGCACAGCTTGGGATTTGCATGCCATCCTCACAGCTGCTAAAAGCAATTGGAAAGCATTTTGTGCATCACTGGGTAAGTTCCCCTCAAGTTAGAAATCTACTAAAGACAATAGCTATGAATTTATAGTTAACTAAGACAGACCCATGAAGTTCCTACATGAATTTGTTGCGCTTGTCCAAGGATGTGGTGAAAAATGCTGTCTGTTAAAGCTGGGAGTCCCAACAGGCGCTGGCCCTTGAAGGTAAACCCGTGCTCCTTGTATGTTTGCTGAAAAGCCTGTCAAAGGACCTGAAGAAGAAGTTGTAGAGCTGTTGGATGGATCTAGAGAGGGTAAGCCTGAAATAAACATAAATTTGATTAAATATCTCTCTTTGGGAACCTGCTTCAAAGCACCAGAGAAAGCTAGTGCTCCAAATATAATTAAAGCATCTCATCACCTTCAGGGGCATCTGCACATGGTACGGTCATTTTACAGGTGCACGATTCTCCCTTAGAAACCGCAGAGGCATTTCTGGAGGCTCTCTAGTTTGGCCTCAAGTTTTAACAAGAACAGCCATCCCTTTGGTCACTGAAAGAAAATGATCTTAGCAGGGAGGGCAGAGCAGGAAAGCTGGGAGTGGCCACGATCGTTTCTTAAAAAAAGCCACACAAACCCAACAGGGATGTAGGGCTCTGTGAAAGTCCCAGGGGAATCCAGCACCAGGGAAGTAGTTCTCTGCAGAATGGGCTTTGCCATCCCATAGGTACCTTCACATAGAGATCAGTCAGAGCACGCTGTGGCCACAGAGACAGGGCTGACGAAGCACAGCGTGGCACAGGGAGGGGGCTGCTTCCTCCAGGGACGTGAGAGAGGAAGAGAGAGATGGAGAAAGAATTCAAAGTCCCACAGAAATTATTAGCAAGGGGGAATTACAGTTTGTTTAATAAGCCAAAGCTTTGAATTACTTTTCCAAAACGTTGTGAAAGCTCTTATCACATGTTATTACCTGAAAGCAGAAATGGGCATGGCCATATGTTCACCTGAGTTTAGGGTTTAGTTTCAAGGGCCTATTAAACAAGATTAGTTTCAAAACCATTTAAACATTTCAAAATGACCACAACCAGGACCAGCCTACATTGCTGCAGAGTGAGGTTGAAGGTTGTACCTACACAACCCCCACCACAAACAGCAGTGCTGCCAGGCAGTACCTTAGGTCAGAAACTAAAGGGGCACCTTTCAGTTCCTGAAAGCCAGGTCTTTTCCCCTCAGTATTATCAAGCCAGTCAACCTGATTTACTCCTTCCAGAAGTGCCAGATCCAACCTGCTCACATGGACAGAAGTGATTTGTTGGATTTGAAAGAGGTACTTCTCTCACTAGCTCAAAGGTTAAAAACAGAAGTCTCCCTTATAGCCAAGGAGAAACACATCCAACCCACTGCTGAAACATGGGGTGCTCAGCTGAGGAGCCCCCAGCATGTGAAGAAAATATTCCTGGGCTTGTCACAGCACCAACTCCATGGCTCTGAGCAGGATGCCAATGCCTGTGACTGCAGTGTGGTTAACCTGAGTTGTCTGTTGTTGCAGCCTGGCTCCAGCACGGAGCTCAGGCACAAGCCAATGGCAATGCCTGCAACCCAAGGGCCCCCTAGGCATCTGCTGTGGAGCCACTGACTGCACACTCTGACCAACCCTCTGTCCACAAACATGTTAGCCAAAGGGACCCGATGGGGACTGATTCCACTACACACCAAAAAATAAGCTGCCAGCTGGCTGACAAACCATACAAGACCCCCTGTCTGCCGCAGACAGAAGGGTAACAGAGCTGCTGCCACCCAGGGGCACTGCTGGGTTCCTAAACAGAGAATGGAAGGGGATTGTGACAAAAGCACAATCTCCTTTCTCCCGCAGGAAAGGGATGCCCAGCTGTCTTTTGATTGCTCAGCAGGACGATAAAATGACAACTTTTGGACATAGAGCTTGTGAAGTGCAATGACTGGACAGTCAAGACCACTTCAGCACTGCTGGATATGCTCCATGGGCTGAAGCAAGCATGACAGCCAGAGATGTACAAATCCAGAGGAGTCAGGTCACAAAGAACACTTTTTAATATTAGCTTGTCTTTCATAAAAGTGGATGAAAAACTTCACTCGATATTAAAAATGGCTATTCTGAACAATGACTTACCAAATCCCGATCACAATAATGAGCTTCTTATGTGTGTACTTACCAACGAAATCAGGTTTTCTAGTACTAAAACCTTCTGCAATATTATAGTCTGCAGTTACTTGGGCCATGAACTCAAACTCCTCATTGTGGTCTGAAGGCATAACTGAGCTTTTGAGAGGAATGTATTGGTCTCACACAAACTCTGCTCAAATTAAGTTTATCAAAGACCTCTGGCACTTCTGTAGATGCTGGTTACTGCAACATTACTTGCACCTTGCACCTTTAGAGCAAGGGCCTCAACACTCTCACTCTGTGTGACACAGAGACCAGCCATTTCACACAGTTCCATACTCATGTGCTGCCTCTTAAGCTGGCGTATTTCAAGTTTCTGACCCCTTTTAATAAGCAAGGTCTCAAACTCCTTAAAACACAGACCAGAAGTAACAGGTAGATTTCTTTTGGTCTTCTCCACAGCCTCCCCATATGGTTGGGCTAAGCCTGCCCTCAACTACAAACTGCCAGAGCAAGAGACCTAAAAATATGAGATAAATAGGCCATTTCCACAATGGATCCACAGCCAGTGAGATCTGTAGGGATATCTATACCTCAAAGGAACTGGTGAATCAGAGAAAACTCAATCTGCAGCTGAGCTTACCCATGAACTGAATAAGGCACCCATGAAATGGGAAAAACAGACTACCCGAACTCCATCCCGAGTTCCAAAACTCAGAGAACTTGTTAAGAGAACTTGTTAAGAGAACTGAGAACTTGTTAAGAGAAAGCTGGTTTAGTGCACCATCAAACCATATTAAATCTTCACCAAATCAGTTTGGAGGTGATCCCTTACAAACGTTCATGGAGAAATTTGCCATGGCCCAACTGTGCAAGAGAGGCACAAAAGACAAACTGCTGCTCCCTCAGGTGTAGAGTCACAGCCGAGATCAGAGGATGGGTGTCCACCTGCTCTGAGGCTGTTCCCACCCCCTCTCACCACACGGAAGTGCCAGGCCACGCCCTGGCTGCTCCCTGTCCATTGTGCTGCTGCTGGCCAGTGCATGAGCAGTGACTGGCCCTTCTGCCCCTTCTCAAAATCTCACGACCCCTGTCACCAAGCCCCATGGAAACAGCCATGGAAGTCCCCAGTTCAACCCACCTGGGAGGCTAATCCAAGGGCAAGGTCCATTTCCCTGAGACAAGCTGGTGAATGAGTTGGGTGGACAAACCACACTTAGCTCCGAGGGAAGGCAACAGAGAAGTCCTCAGCCTACTGTACCCGCTCCTTTCCTCTCTATCACACCTTCTAAACACTGTCTTGTCCTCAAGCTCCCCTAACCCCCCCTCCTCCTGGGTGATGGACAATTTAGATTCTGAAACAAAGATGATCAAAAGCAGCGTAAAGTAAAATGACATTAAATACATCAGCTAAGGACCTGACTAATCAGTCGCCTCCTGCCAGGCACAATTTTAGCAGCACACCTACCTATTTGCCATTTTTCTTCACTTTGCAATATCCTTATCAAATCCTAGCTCAGAAAAAATGTGTTCTGTCCAAATATTTTCAAGCTTCAACTGAGAACTTCATGCTTATCTCCCCAAAGTCAACTGTTGGAGCCCTCCTTGGCTATCCACCTAAGCTTTCTAAGGGCAGAAACAGATTTACACTGTTTTTTAAATACTTACAGTCACCAAAAGATATATAAAGGACCAAGAAATCTTCCCCCATTACAAGCAGATGACTTTAACATAAGGGACCAGCAAAATACTTCGCTGCTATGGGAAGCCCCAGTCAGCCATGTTTGAACATGAAGGATGCAATTGTCAGGAAATCAGCAGATCCCATTTGCCATAAGCTTCCTTTCCCAGGAATTATTTCAGCAACAGCCAACTCCCAGTTTACAGCAGTGCAGAGGAAAAGCCAAGCCATTGTCAAGTGGTTCTGGAGCCTGCTGGGAGTCAGGTAGCTCTTTATTAACAGTCTCTGATGAACCAGGTTCAGCGACTTTTTCTTCCACATCTGGTTCTGCTTACTATGCTTAGACTAGCCATGGCACAGAGCTCTAGGTGTGCTCTTGCTTTGTAGAGCTATACAGCCCAAATTAAACAATTAAGAAAACTACAAGTCATAGCAAACACCCCAGCTGTGTGGTTAAAGGCAGTCAGAGAGAAAATGTTCTGGTTTGCAGAAGTCCTGCACATTGGTCAAGCAACCAAGAGGAAAGTGAATGCTGAAGATCTCCTTTCCTCACCACTGCATCTTCCAAATGCTCCCTTCTCCTTTAATCTGAAAGTCAAACTACTTGACTTTTCCCAGCCCAGCATTCAAGTCCTGAAGCTTTAGCCCAAATACCCAACACACACTGTGAGGGTAAGGATGACTCTAGAGCAAAGCTCTCCAGCTACTCAGCTCCAGGGCACCCCACAGCCACCATGGCAAGGACAAAGGAGTGGCACAGAATAAATCTCTTGAGGGTCCCTTCCAACCAAATGGGTGCAGTTGGCTGTCTGCAACATAGTTTGAACACTAAGAACATAAAAATCCTGAAGGCAGAGCACAGAAAGGGCAGGGAGCTCAATGTCACTGTTCCTAACCCATTCAAATAAATCCAGATGTGCTTGTACTGCTATATTGAACTTCTGAATAAAACACCCCATGCTGTAGCACATCAATAAGCATCACATAGTAAACTTATTAAAATCCCAGAGCCATGTCAAGAACCAAAAGGCACAGAGGGTTCACCCTCTCTGAGTCAAGCTAGTCTCACATACAATATGGAGCACCTCAACATCTGCAATCTTCCCAACACCTAACAGCCTAGAAGAGCTGAAGAAAAAAATATCAACATTTTAAAGAGCACTTGGAAAAAACAGGCCATCCTCATTACATGAGCATTCTCCAACTGTCATGTGCAGACTACTTCTCCATCAGTATGATGATCAAAGTGCAATGGCTGAAGAAATAATTTTGTCCAGTGCATGATCTTAATGACTTACCTACAGGACTAGTTGAAACCCGCTGGGAAGGTGGCCTGAAACCAGGAGCCTTGGAGTTGTCGGGATGGACGTTTTCCACATGTCCTAGCACAGAGTTATTCAGAAAGGTAGACTGAACAGTGAAAGATGGGTCAGCTGCTGCTCGGGTAGAGAGTGGACAGTCTCCCCACGCTTGGTTAGCTGGCACCTGGTTGCTATCAAAAAGACTACTAAAGTGATTGAAGAGCGTTGCTGGCCCAAAGGCAGGAGGCAATGATTTGTTTGCTGGGTTAATGTGCATCTGAGAACCGTTCATAACGTTCATGGCTGACGAAAGCTGCACTGCAGCAGGTGGACCTTGAGAAGGTGTTAAAGGAACTTGATTCGTAACAAAAATAGACTGAGGATCTTGATGGAGGTTTGCATTTGGTACCACTGAATAGAAAGAACCTCTGGACTGCATCCTGTGAGTAACTCGAGGTGCTGGTACAGCTACTTGAGGTAAGTTACTGTTGTCCTGATTATCTGCAACAACTGACCTGGGTGACGCTAAGCTTAAAGGAGCAGTTTCTGAGCTGGATGAAAAAGGCATCGACATGGAAGGGCTGATCTCGGACATGCTGGTTGGCAGTATCTCATCTTGGGCGCTGTTGAGCGGTGCGGGGCTGCTCGCTGGGCACGTTTCGGTGCCTCCTGAGCTGCTGCTGGCTGACACACTGCAACTGCTTGCAACTGAAGCTGGTGCGCACGCGCTTGCGGGTGGCTGCTGCTCGGGGGTCGACACCTTCTCCTTGGGTGCTGAGACAGCCGAGAACGATTCCGCTTTCAGGGCGGAATGCTGCGCTTGCGGAGCAGTAGATGGCAGAAACGCTGCGGGCACTTGCCCGTTGTTTGAGGGGGCAGAGGAAGCTGAGGGCAGAGTGCTACAGGTGCTCGTCACAGTTGAGATGGCTGTTGCTGCAGCGCTCGTCTTGGGGACGCAGGCAAAGAGCTGCTTCCTGACTGAGGAGGGAGTCCGGTTACTGGTCGCACACAGCGGCTGGGTGGTAGCAGCTACAGACGAGGCGGTAACGGGACAACTGGATGTAGCTAATCCAGGAGACTCCGTCTGCAAAACGTTTCCATTCTGGCTAGCTACACGATTTGAACTATTATGCTTTGGAGAGCTGTTCGTGCTGCCAGGGTTAACTGGTCTCACTGGGAATGGTCCCCAAGTGTTCGGTGAAGGTGAAAAGGTTCCTCCAAATTGGGCCATAGGTAAGCGAGGGTGCCGGATCTGTTGCATAGTTTGGGCAGCCAGCAAGGCAAAATGAGGGTGAGAATAAGCGAGAGGAAGAGACACCGGAAAAGATGAGCGCACGTTCGCTGGGACATTCTTGTTTAATTTGTTAGTAGGCTGGAAAGTAGATAGTGTTGATGACTGCGATGTGACCAGGGATGGTGCTCCGAGAGGAAACGAGTTCTTGTTGGAAGCAGTCGCAGTGCTGACTCCAGATGAAAAGTTTGCGTGGATTGATTTGGTACTCGAAGCAGGTGTTCTTATATGAGTTTTAGGAATCAAGTCTTCCAGTTCCTTGGCAGGATCTTGAATAAGGGCATTGATGAGTTGCACTGCGTATCGCGTGGACTCTGTACCACCCCTAGATTAAACACAAACAGATTTATCTTTTGCAAAAGGAAACCTCACTTCATGCAACTTTCTGTAGCCTCAATCTTATACTGATCTGTAAGCCTATTGTAAGTTTACTGCAATAAGTTATTGCTTGACTTCTGTGTATCTTAAGGATTATCTTTGAAGTCAACTGTCAGCGTATCTTGGCAGCAGGAATGTATGTTCTATTCTAGAACAAAGAAGCTGAATAGATCCTGCCTTAGAAAGCAAACAAACTTTTCAATAAATGACACTGTGGACTAACTCAAGACTTTCATTTTGAGATACTGTACCTTATAGTGATCATTCTCTCTCCATTCTTATCTTTTTGCTTATCAACATCAATGTGGGCACCAGTGACATCTTGAATTGCTGTGATGTTGCACCCACCTCTTCCCATTATTCTAGATACGACAGAAGCTGGGACTGATAATTTCTTTGACCTATATCACAAAGATCAGAAATCTGCGAAATGCATTCAAACTTCAAAGACAGACAAAACCCCTTTGCTGTCTGACAATGGCTGAAGTAATATTCTTAAGGTCACAAAGTGGTTTTCTACTGATCCTTTCTTCACCCTTTGGAGCCTTTCTCAAAGTCCCCCACTCAAACTACTCATCATCCTCAGTACCTGACACGGATTCTCCAGAAGCATTTACCCCACCACTATTATAACACAGATATATATGAGCCTCACACTGCTTCAGAACCACTTTTGGATTTTATCTTATCTGGGTACCTTTCCAAAGTGAGACAAATCCTTAGCTTATCAAACTCAATTTACATAAGAAGCACTGACTCAAATATAAAAGCCCATGGTTTAGCTACTTTGACTGTTCATAGCAAGAAGAAGGTGGTTTTCCAGTGTTTTCCCAGAGATCAACACTGTAACGCCACCTGCATCCACAACCTTTTAGCATTCAGCTCTTTCAGACCTCAAAATCTGGAAGTGCAGAAAAACAACAGTGAGTGAAAGCAGCTGAAGGTGTGCAGTGCTGTGATTTAAGGAGCTGCTGGAAGCCCCTGTGATGCAGCCTGGATTTGAAGAAGCAGGATCACTGCCAGTCCACAATGCTGTCACCAATGCCAGTCAGTTTAGGGTTTTCCTGATTCACATAGTGCTGGTGGATCAGTACAGGCACACAGTATTGGGAAGTCTAAACATGAGCTCTGCTTGCATCCAGACCCCAGCTGAGGTCTCTGGGCCACCACTGTCCCCAGACTTTAATGTGTGAACCTCTTGCACCCATAAGATGCTTTCAGGCTTGCTACTGATATGCACTGGCTTGATGCAGAATAGAGGAGATTCAAAGGGTTTCAGAAACCACAGCAGTCACAGGTGCAGGTGCCTCTGAATGCAATACAGATCCCCACCACCCCCTGGAAAGGCTGCCAGCTTCACCTAGCTATTCCAGTCTTGGAAACTTGTAAGTAACTTGATCCTCAGGGAATTGTTTGTCACTTAGCAGGATGTAGAGGATGTATTTTACACACCTAAACACACGGAAATGTTCTAATGCATCACGTCATGTTGCTAAGGTGTTTTTCCTTTCCCTCATTCCTGCCAGGACAGCACACTACAACCCTTTCCATCCGCAGAAACCTCAGTGCATGCACCCAGCTCTATCCCCAAGGCTGTTTCATGCTTTGGGTTTTCTTCCCCACCTCCACTTCCAAGGCTCCCCTCTCAAGACAGATGTTGTAGTCACTCCCTCCTCAAACCAGAGCTCAATCATCACTTTAAGCTTCAAGAACATCAGTATTGCTCACAGGGCTCCTGACTGTACCTTGGTCTGCTGGGGACCTCTGGCAACCACTCAAGGAGACATTTCTCTTCCAGGAGAGCCCACCCAGCACCCAGTCCTGTCCCACCCATCATCCACAGCCATTTCCCTCCCTCCCTCCCTCCCAAGGCTGACGGTTTTGACCTAGAGAAGTGTCCCAAACAGTACCTTTTTGCTCCGGAACAGCAGCGCCCTCCTCTCTGCAGCTGAAATTGCTCAATTGGTGTTGGCTGCAGACTGTTGCTGGGGGGAGGGTCTTTCAAAACTCTGCCCACTTGCCTGTCAGGGGCAGAAGGGATGTTTGCATCGGTTACTTTGATAGACATCCCTTTCAGCTGAGGGTCACTCACAGGGAGAGGAAAGGAGAACAATTCTTGTTGAGACCAGGAGGGACTTTCAGAGAGGGAGCTCCTGGGCACTGCACCCACACATCTATGGTCACCAACAACGCTCTTTGGCAGGACACGCTTCCATCAGTCAGAGCACAGCAAACACCAGTGCACAACACTGTATGGAATGTTCCTTATGGCACAGGGCCTGATTCTTCAGGAAAGAGGATAGGGCAGGTTCTGGATGCCATGTCTAGAATCCTGCCAAGGCCACCACAACAGCAGACAACACCCACAAGAACAGCTGGGCTGAGCTGATGAGACTCGAAAGCCCCAGGAGAGTGTGAGCAGCCCCAGCTCTGAGAGGGGCTCAGGGCTGTCTGAGAGGCTCCTGCCTGCACAACTCCCCAGGTGGGGGCCAGACTGCCACCACACACCCAGCAAGGCCATGTCACTGTGGAGAGCCCCGTTGGTGACCACATCAAAAGGCAGAGACCAAACCAACTCTAAGGGTTCAAACACATGAATTTTCTTATTAAACTGCCTTTTTAACCTTTATTAAGAACAGTATGTGGCTTCCACTAATCCAAACACACTAAACCCCCTGTACAATTATGTTCTTTGCAAATAGCCTAAAATTCTCTAAAATGAGCGTATCTGGTCACTGCCCCTGCAGAACACAAAAGCAGGAGGGCTTCCTAATTGCATCCAAAGCATCTGACACTGGTATGTCCATGCTGTATTCCTTTTTCATAAAGAGAACAAAAAAAAAAAAGCGAAGCCAGATGATCATTCTAGTTACAAGCTGTAGACAACATAAAGGTTACAGAAGAGATACTGGGGTGTTAATGGCCAGCACATTTTCAGTGGAAGTCTGCTTTACAGCAAATCTTTAAATCTCACTGTATCTCTAAGCACTCATTTAAGGGTGACAAAATTTTCCATGGAATCAGTGATCAAGGCCACTGCCCAAAGCACAATGAATTTTGGCCTTGAAGGGATCATTCACCTCTCCCCTACTCACATGCATTCTGCCTTTAGTTCATGTGCAATCATCTCCTGTAGGGCTTTTCACTGCCCTCTGCTCTTTTCCCCTTTTATCTTTTCCCCAAATCCTTTACTCCACTGAAGTCACAGGTTTTCTTTATTTTCTCTTGCCAAATACAATGTTTATGTCATGTTGACATTACTTTAGTGATGAGCTACTACAAATTAGGACTGCAGCTGGTTCTTCCAGCACTGCAAGAGAAAGGGGGGTAGATTTTCTTCTACAGTAACTTTTCAACTATAGAATTTTGCTGGACATTCTATATTTGAGAATAATTTATAAGGTAAAAAGCTCACAGATAGTTTTGAGATATAGTATTGAAGTCTTTACCTTCTAACCACTTCTTTCCAGCCTTCTTCTCTTTTCTGGCCTCTTTTCGGACTGGTCAGATTGAGCTTTACATTTGGAGAGGTCAGAGGCAGGGAAACAGCCTTATAACTAGTTGACAAAGAATTCGAATGACCTTCACCGTCAATTCTGGGAACAGAAATGTACTGATTACAAACTACAGAATAAAATGACAGCATACAGTTTACATTCCTTCAGCTTAAAACTAGTAGCGCGAACTGTTTCCGTTCTTATTTTCTACCTGGAACAACTGTTGGGTGACTTTGGGAAGAGTTTTGTTTTTTACCTTTTAGTCCAGTCCATACCCTTCCTTCAAAAAGCAGAGTGTTAAACTGAATGAAGTAATACCAGAATCACTAAGGACATCAGCACAAAACAGTTTTGACAGCTGGTACACAGCCACATGAGCATCTCTTGATGATGTGCCTATAATGTATTCTCCCTTCATAAATAGCTTTTTAAGAATAGGCACTTTGGTAACAGTGTCCCTTTCCTACCAAATACTTGAAAATGTCTGGGTTTTAGCTCTAACTGTCACAGATTCCTGTACACTGGTTCTACCCCTCAGCCCCATCATTTGGAAGCAGGTGCCAGATATTGTTACCTGTGCCAATACTGCTACAACAATAATACAGTGATATGCAAAGTCTGGGTGAGAGAGAAAAAGAGGAACAGAGAGCAATCTTTTGTTGGGCTAACTAGTCTATGTGGAACTGTGAACAGCAGCACTGGGAGTTCACAAGGTCATCTGGAGCACTGAAACAGGCAGCAATCTCCAGCACTCACTGACAGCCTGGCCTTGTGTGATTCCACCAGCTAATTATGGCATAAGTCAAAAATGTACAGAAGACCCTCATGCTTCAGCTCTCTCGGTAAGCAGTACTCCTCTATTACATGCAAGTTTTTATTCATCCATTTTATTCTCCATTCTTTACAGCATTTTATGTTTGCTGTGTCTTCTCACAGGCAGACTGTTTATACTACATTTCATACAGACTTCAGAGATGTCACTGCATCTCAGTAAGCCAAACACAGGCATTACATGAAAAGCAAAAATTAGACAATATGCCTTTTAAGATGGCAGCATTTTCTCTCTTTACCCTAGTAAGTTCTAGCTCTCTGATAATACACCTACCCAAGGCATTTGCAAGTTCTGCGGAGAACTCTACTTGTCCTCAGTTAATAATGAGGATAATACTACTTATGTAATACTGAGGCAAAGAAAACAAGAAAATGCATATGAAAGAGAAAAGTTCACTGGGGAATATCAATTCCAGAGTAGACTTTAAAGCTTTTTCCTACTTTATCTGAAAATATCTAGGAATTTTTCAGAAGAGTATAATTATGCAGCCTGAGTTTCAGTTTCAATTACAGCAGCAGTCATCAGCATGTCTGTGACTGAAGAGGAATTCAGAAAGAACAAACTTAGAAATTATTTTCAGACAAAGTCTGCCTAGTGGAAAAGACAGACGCCACCATCAGAAGTTAATAAATACACCAGCCCCATTTTGATGTTTACATACTGTCTTGCTTCCTCAGTGTACTTTATCTAACAAAAGAACCACTTCTAACAAGGAGTCAGAAGGATACATTTAGCTTGTCCTGCCACAGTGAACTGCACAGGACCCAAGGATCCAGCAGGAGATCTTGGATGAAAGGTCCAAGGCAGAAACAATTTATATTTGTAGAACAGAACAGAGACAAATTCCAATTTTTAGCACTCCTAATGGGAGCCCAAAACACACACCCCCTAACCACAAGGGCCAATGAATCCACTCTTTCTGCATCTAACTTGAATGTGGGGAAAAACAGGGAAAAAAAAAATCCTAGCTCTCTTCCCACTCCCAGACAAACACCTCAATCAGTTTGACAACAATCCTGTCTCATTGCCTTTCCTGATACCACAATGTATTTCTATGGAAGCTGGCCTCTCAGTCAGCCCAGTGTCCTGCAGATCAACCTACATGCCCTCTACCCTCTCTTAGTGCAGAAAATGGAAAGAGAAAACAAAATTATGGGGGATCAGACATGTACTACCTAGATGTAAAAACAACAAAGACTACACACCCACATGGGATCTAAGCTTTCTGATTCAGACCAATGACCTATTCAGAAACTGTTGTAAGTTATCAGCACATTCCCAGGCAATCGAATGACCTTTTGAACCACTTATGTTCAAAATTCTGTACATTCCCTGAGTTCTTCTGACTCTCACCTCTGGCTCGACAAGGTTATATCAAACTGGCCATCAACCTGGCAGCTGAAATGCTCGGAGTCATCAACTTCTTCCCTCCTTAAAAGAAAGAGATTGCAAGCCAAATGAGTTAATGATGAAACCATAAAACAATCAAAAGGTAACAAAACCACTTCTGTAAGTGGATAAATAAAGCTGGCACTTCCTTATTAAATTCCCAGAACATTCACTTTAAGATCTGTTCTAACAAAGCTGACAATGCAACATGGATGCTTAAGAATTGCAGAGAGAAAAGGCCATTTTGCTCAAGTAGTATTAAAAACTAGCCAACAATGCCAAAAAAATCTTGTTCTTACTATTTTAAAGGGGTCGTGTCCAAGAAACTTAACACAACTATGCAAATGAAACAGCCTCAGTCTCTCTAGGCTTTGGGAATGTACCAGTTGGTGTAGAGCTTAAGCTACAGAAAATTTACACTGCCATAGGTGGAACCTTGAGGCACAACAGGGAAGCAACAGAGCAGTCTCACCTCGTTGGTGTTTTGGAAGCCGAGGTGCTGTTTTTTTCTTCCTGAGAGGGGATGAGCAGTGAGGCATAGCGCCGTTCCGAGGAATTCGTATCCATTGTGAAGTTCAGCTCTTGGCTTTTCCCTCCACTGCTGCTTTCACTGTTGCAATCTGTGCTATCCAGGTTATCTGAATCACTGTTCCCACTCGCACCACCACCTCTTGGCTCTCCATTTATTTTATTTTTATCCGCTTTTTGCTGTGCTAGAGATATATGCTGATCTGGCAAAATTATCTGCATATTCTGAGGAGTCTCTTTTGTTTTGTTTTTCTTGTTTTTTCTATTTGTGCTGGGGGTAGTCACCACATTAGCTCTCTTCTTCCCAAAGGCATTTGTGAAGGTAGTTGAAGTTGCAGAAATTCCAATTGTAGTTGTAGTAGTTGCACTTGGAGGCTCTATAGGAACTTCTTGCTCCACTGAAAGAAAAATTTATATACAATCAGAACCCACAACACAGAGAAATCTGTGCCCTCACTGAACACAGTACAGCTGAAGTAATGCTCCTTGCAGAGCTGTCAGACTACTTGCACCACACTCAGCTGTAAATCCTCCAAGAGTGAAAGACTTTTGTGAACAAAGGAGGGGGTGCAAAAATGAGCAAAGGAGTTTTGCCGGGAACTCTATGGAGGTGAAAACCAGAGTAGGAGCCATGCAACACTGTCAAATATGAGAGACCAGCTTTCAAACAGATTCCTGTACCTTGATGGTTAGAAGAAGGCACCCCCACAACTACAGTGCTCATAGAAACAGTTGTTCTTTACCTTCATCATCATTTTCTTCTTCATCGTCATCTTCTTGCAGTTCCAAAGTTTCCTTAGGCTTGTTTTCTTCATCTTCTTCTTGTTTTCTTTTTTGTTCCTCTTTTTTCTTCTTTCTCTTTTCCTTTCTTTTCTCCCTTTTGGCTGCAAGAGCTTGTTTTCTGCTCTCCTCTCTTGACTATGTAGGAGAAAATAATCCATATTTAAACATTTTCACACAGACTACACTATACTTATAATTCAGATCTTTCCCAGAAATCTGGGGGGAAGGAGAAAGGAGAGAATACAATGAACTAGAATGATTTTGCCACATACTGAATCATTACACAGAAACTGGGCAGACCTTGTGCAACAACAGGACTAGCTCATCCAAAAACTTCTAAGGAATGATAAAGTAACAAACAACCAAAACAGAAGTATTAAAAAGCCACTGTTTTACTGACCAGCAAAATCTTTCATCCTCTCAGTTCTTTCTCAAACAAACATTTGATCGGCTCAGTGGTATTTTTGGTGTGATGTTCACATCTTTGATTCAAAAATATCTCAAAATAGTATACTAAAAAATACTCAAAATACTATTTTTCATAAAATGGCTCTGATTTTAACCACTTAAAAAAAATATATGGAATACATCATCTGCTGCATGCACTGTTTGTGCACAGCAAGTGATGTGTGTTTAACAAGTCTACAACCTGGAAAATTTAATAAACTAATGTGGAACTTGTCAAAAACTGTAAGAATCTCCATTAAGAGAGCCCACTAAAGACTGTGTTACTCTAGAACACTTTACAGTATTCTCAGCAAGGGAGAAGGGGATTCTCTCCACTATCTGCTCAACTCCACTGAGCAGAAATCCATAAAATGCTTATGGACTATGACTTACACACATATAAACACACCATGTACCACACCATGAGACTGAAGACCTCTGTATTGAGCTGATCCCAGAGAGCTACTGCCTAAGGGAACTACTACTAAGTCCAAGCTCTCCTAAAAAGGACAAAGGAGTGGCTGAAGCAGAAGTCAGTTCTAATTTGCCATCCTCAGTACGTGCCTCACTTATATTACTTATTAGGGGAAGGAACACAGATACAGTCAGAGCATGAAGACTGACTGCCCCAAGAAGCATCAAAGGTAGTACAGCCTACAGATTCCCACACAGCTCAAACATTCTGCTACATGACAACAATGCTCTACTCACTTTTTCCAGGTCTAGCTCCTTCAGCAGTATAGTTGCATTTTTATTGGCTTCTGCAGCCTGCTGGTCTTTAGCTTTCACAATTGTCTCCACACACTGATGACACTTCTTCAACAGGTCCTGAAATGCAAACTTGTCTTACTACCACCGTAATAAACTACAACTGAGGAGTGAGGCTTGCTCTACAAACATACAAACTATTCCACAGAACAGGATCTAAATGCTGCTTTACTTTTTAAGTGCTGTATTAAAAAGGAGATATATACAAATTCCCAAATCAGATATATGTGAGCAAACATGTGAGCTCAGTTTTTGAATACTTAAGAATTTCCCATGGATATTTTTGCTGGAAATTCAGACCAGGGTTTTCTCCCCAAATCCAACTCACCTTGTCTGTGATGGTTGCTATGTAGCGCATGCACTCAATGTCTGAAGGAAACTGGTTAACTTCTTTCACCAGGAACTGAACTACTTTCACATGCCCCTAGAACAGCAAACAAAATTCTAATCTTTTGTACACAATTGTCAACCTTCATCAGCAAAATAAGTTTGATATCTCTTAGTTCAGTGCAAAAGACAAAATAAGCAAGAATATTTCTGGTAAGCTGCTGTTTGGGAAGAAGGGCATTTACTGCTTCCTCAGTGCTGACAGCAAAGCTATTGTTCTGCTTCAGGGTGGCAAAGACAAGCTCTTCCACAACTGATTTTTTATTTAAAAATACAAGGACCAGAGGCAGATCTTCATGCTGAGACAACCCTCTTTAGACACCATCTGCGACCCAATTCACTCTCTTGCCACTCACTCCATGTTTGATTACAAGCTAAGTCAGGTCAGAGAATTGAGCCACCTGAATGCTCTCCTGGCAAGCACACTCCTCTGCTGCCAGGGTACACTGCACCACCACACAAAGCACCCAACTGTTGCTTCTGAAGTTGTGTGAAAGCAATGCGAAAGCAGAGGCAAGCTCAGCACTGTTGTTTTGTCAAAAAAGCTGCACGCTTATTTGCTATTTTGTTAACAGCAAAGCAGCTACAGTTAATAAATTCCTCTGCTATAGCTACACTCCTTGCATCCAACACCCTAACTGATGGAACCATCACAAAGCAATGTTCTTCCTGCCACGAAGAAAAGGCAGTGGGTGACAAAAAGCTAACTACATAGTGTCCTGTCACAACAGATTAGGAACAGAACAAGAGAAGCACAAAGGAAGCAGGACAGCTTATTGCAGACTAGTATTGTGTTCATCTCAAAAAAAGGACTGAAATAAGCAGTACAGACTGCAGGAATACGGAAATCTCAGTCAAAGTTTTTGCACAGTGTACGACTGGAAATGATAAAGCTAACATCATTTATGGAACAAAGCTTTTCAACTCTCAAAAACTGGATCTGTGTGAAATACAGTAATTATGACTTTGAAGCACGTATTTTATTAAAGTAGTAATTTTCCCAGGTTATATTTGATTCTTCCAAAACCAAGCATTCAGATTCAAGACCAAACGAGAGGCACTGTTTTGAAAACATAGAAGTTCATCTCCTACCTTGCGAAATGCTGACATAAGAGGGGTAATTTTCCTATTATCTGCAGCATCCACGTCTGCTCCTGCTTGCACAAGCAGCTGGACCACATCGTAGTGCCCACCATTAGCTGCCAGCCACAGCGGGGTGTTTCCTTTCTTGTTCCGAACATCAATGTGTGCCCCTCTAAAAACACAAACCAAGTGAAATGAGATGAGCAAAGGTGGCAGTCACAGAGCAAGATCACAAAACATCAGACTACAACTGGATATGGAACTTTAATAACTGAAATACAGCGGCAAGATATGAGAAATTCTGTCCCTGAAATTTGCTGTTTCAATTGCAATATAGTGACATGGGAATTATTTAAACCTCCCTGGCAGAAATTAACTCTCATTTCACATCACCTACTGCACCAGAGATAGGCAACCAGCAACCTTTAAATTATTAGTGTGGTGACTACCCACAGGACAAAGCAGCCCCTTGAATTTTAGGAGCATGCTGGGTTATGTTTGAAAAGCTCAAGAGCTACTTCCAGGCTTTGCCCCCAGGAGAAAGTGAGGAAATGCTCACTTGGGAGTTGCTGGACTCATATACAAAAAAGCTGTCCAATCCAGACACTGTCTGCCTGCCTCTGGTCCCAGCTGCCTGCTTTGCTTAATTAACACTGCAATAGTAAGATATTCTAGGATAACACTGAAGAGTAGGGAACAGATTTAACATCTTACTTTCAAAGC
Organism: Lichenostomus cassidix; assembly: GCF_008360975.1. Lineage (NCBI taxonomy): Eukaryota > Metazoa > Chordata > Aves > Passeriformes > Meliphagidae > Lichenostomus > Lichenostomus cassidix. The sequence continues at coordinate 3,017,676 of NC_139494.1, forward strand.
TTCCCATTCCCTTTGCTCTTAGGTGCATGAGCTAATGTAAACAAGAGCACCCTTGCCACAGAGGGATAATGTGCCACTAATCATTAGTCATAGATGCTTTGGGCTGGAAGGGACCTGAAAGCTCATCTTGTTCCAACCCCCTTGCCATGGGCAGGGATGCCACCCACAAAATCATGTTGCTCAGAGCCCCACCTACCCTGGCCTTAAACACTTAATGAGAAGAAATGATTTACCGATTAATGAGGAGCTCGCAGAACTTGTAGTGACCCTTATCTGCTGCAATTGTTAAAGCCGTATCTCTTGAGGAAGGCACGGGTGGGGCATTCACATCTGCTCCTTTATCAAGGAGAACCCTTCCAACCTCTGCATAGCCTCCTGATGCTGCTTCCATCAAAGGTGTGAGACCAGTCTGTGCAAAGAGAACGAGTTACGCTGTGAAATCTGTACAATACGCTTCAGATAAGACATAAATGATTCCTACAAAGGGAAATCGGATTTTTCTTTAGCTGCTTATATTTAGTTTAGGAGCCTAACTTCAAGCAGTCTCTTCCTCAAAAAAAACAAAAAAAATTCCCAAAAACCCAACCAAAAAAACCCCCAACATCAAAACAAAACACCCACACACAAACCAACCAAACAAAACCAACCCAAAACCCAAATACTCTTGGGCTTTGATTTATACAAACCCAAGCAAACTGTTGACTAAGCACCACCAGATACCTGTCTCAACAGCAAATGCAAAGTTTATAACAAGATCTCTACAACAGAGGTTAGAACAGATTCAAATGAAGACACAAGTGTTTCTACAAAAATACTCAGAAACTGGCTTTATAGCTTTTCTCTAGCCTCCCTTGGCACTGACACTGATCTGGGCCCAACTTAGTTGCCAGGTCAGACTGTTAAAAAAACTTACACCAGCTGCTAACATGCCCAACTGACCATTTGAGAGCTGGCTTTTATCCATATCCCCTTTTCTCCAGCCACAGTCATTCCAGAAGCAGGCGGGGTAGACAGACACAGCAATTATTTCAGCAGCCTTAGGAGTTACCAAAAATTCCTTTGTGCTGGGGAAATCAGTCTGGCTGTCTACACAAGCTTTAAGCTTGCTTTATGGCAGGAGACACAAAGCTGTCCCAGAGCACCAAAGGATGGGACCTGTGGAGCATTTCAGAGGCACAGAAGGTCACAGTACTGAAGCCACGGGTTCTACAGCAACGTAAAAGCTTTACAAAGTTTGACTGCACTACTTCTGTTGTAGACAAGAAGTCTGTTCTATATGAGAATCACAAGCAACACTATTCTCTTCCTGCCTAGACTTCACTTGCATGTAAAAATATCTGTATCTGTTCTGTTACTGAGTATCACGTCAAGTTTAAACCTGAAAAAGTCTAGACAAGAGTCAATCTAAGTTTCACTATAAACTCAGAAGGACCAGTCAGCTTTTCCCTAATGCAAAAAAATCATGATCACTGATGCTTTTTTATTTTTTAAAAGAAACCAAACTTATATCAGAACACTTAAGTGCTCTGATGTAACAACTCCTCTGAGCCCAGAGAGGCTCAAAGTTACAGGAAAATTTGACGAAACTTGATGACTCAGAGGTAATAAGTCATAAGGAAAGGCAAGTCCCCCACTTACCTTTGCCCTGTGCTCGACATTGGCCTTCCTGTCCAAAAGCAGACTGACCACTTCTGCCCGGCCCTGGAAGCAGGCCAGGGTGAGGGCTGTGTTGCGGTTGGTCTCGATTTGGGCGTTAATATCAGAGCCCATATCAAGCAGCAGCTTCACGGCAGGTACGTGGCCATTCATAGCAGCCAACATCAGAGGAGAAATCCCCAGCTTACTCCCAGTCCTAAGGGAAAGAAACAAACCGAGGTGCTCACAGCCAAAGAAAAGCTCTGGGAAATGTAAGTGTATCCAAGAGCAACAAAATGTTGTGTTGTAAATCAGAAAGGAACATATAACCTACACAATATATAGGCACTGACCTAAAATAGTAGCATTTTTAATTGATTAGGAGAAACCACCAGCGGAACTATACGCAATAGACAATTGCAATTTATGAACAAGGAAAATGCATGTCAGCTGTCTGACATTCTGATGGCTGAAGCAGACAAAAGCCTTGAGCTACATATACTAAAATCAAGGCTACATCTGATTTTTTCTAAGAAGAACATGCTTCTAGTACAGCTGCATCTTTAACTTTCCCTAGCTAAGAGTTCTTGCTCTACCTAGTGCTAGAATATACGTAAGTTTTCTTAAAAAAAATAGAGAGGAGGCTTAAGAGACACAGCTGTGTAAATTTGTTCCTCTGTCTGAAAAAGACATCTTCAAACACACAGAGCTGCCCTGAGCACTTTGGCTGCTTCCTTTACATGGTTCTATTGGAAATAGTTTGACTCCCAGACCTCAAAAGGGTGGAAAATGGAAAGAATAGGTTTGCAAACTATAATCCCTTACAATTTAGGTATAAATCAGAGGAAATTTGTGATCATTAAAGGCAATTTAAAAGCACTAGGATCACATGAACATAGAAGATGACATCAGTGTAGAAAGACTGCTGTAAGGAGGTCTGAGAGCACCCAAGATTCCAGTCTGTGCCTCAGGATGGAGCCAACACGGAGTGCCTGTGCCACACTGCAGCTCAGCTGGTCACATGGTACATTACCTGGAATTAATTTCTGCCCCAGCATTGAGAAGAATCTTGATGATATTAACATAGCCACCAGATGCAGCAAGGCTTAATGGCGTGTAATCAGACACATTCCTGTGTTCTTTATTTGCTCCCCGGGCCAACAGCAAATCAACAACCTGAAAAGACAGGAGCTGTATTAACAGACATATTGTGGCCTTTGCTATTATCAAGGGAGTGAAAAGATGTTATCACAAGCTTTCCAGTGTGCTACCAGTTCCCCTTGTCAACAGACAAGATTCCATAGGAAAACCTCCACCCTCTTCTGCTTGTCTTTTCCCTATATCTGTACAGCCCCTACAACCCACGACCTCAGCAGCTGCCCACTTGTCTGCCAGAAAGATTATTTTAACTAAACAAAATAGCAAGGCTTTAAAGTGAAGCTCTTCCTGGGCACCTTAAGTTTGCAAACAAGGGATCTACCCCACTCCCATAATGTCTCACAATATGTGAGCATCTCTTTCAGAAAAACTTGTCTGACAACTTGAATTCAAATGACTCTTGAGCCAAGTTTGATTATCTATATTAAATAAACCTTCCAAAAAACATGTGCTAAAAATCAGAGCAACTGATGTTAATAGAACCAGCATGAGGAACGACTCCTCTATCAGAAGTTGCTTAAGAGGAATAAAACAGGAGAAAATGAAAACATTCTGGGTGATATACTGTACTTCAGTGGGCCTCATTTTACTATTAACGTAAGTTAGGTGAATTCCAAACAAGCCAGAAAAAAGGCTGTCTAAGCTAGAAATATAGGAGGTAGATTCTGGCATAAGGAAAAGAAAATAAAGAGGAAGAATAAAAGACTTCAGTTGTTCAATACATAATGCTACTACGACAGGCCATGCTGATCTTGCCTTTTTTTATGAGAAGCACTTTTATCGGTAAAGACCTGCAATTCGAAAGTGAAGTAGAAACTTTCCAATTCTGGCCAACTATTTTAATCCTTCATTAATCTACTACAGAGCCTGTGGCCATCTCTATGCCATCCTCTAAGGTACTATGAATGTGACTGAAATAGTAAGGATTTAACAAATCTTATTTGGACAACAACACACACACACAAATCTGACAGAATTCTGAAACATCCTTAAAAGACTGCTACAATGCATCCTGCATTGCATCTGCACTTATCAGTCCTGTGCATTATCATGAAAGCCATGTACTGCCCATACAAAATCCCAGTTTCTGTCCTCGTGTGCCTGCACCAGCAGTTTCAGGTCTGAGAACAGAGAAGATGGATAAGGGAAGTGCTCAGTGAATAAAGTTATTTAATAACTATCTGCTTCCCTCACAGAAGTACTTATATTGTGAGGATACACTGACTGAAGACAGACCACAAGTTATCATGACCATTGACTAACAAAACTGGGAGAGGCAAGGGAGAGAATACAGTCTTGAACACCTTCTTCCTTTCTTGGAAGAGGAAGAAGCTCTTGAACAAGCTACACTTAAACAGGTGAAAAACCTTCCAGAAAAAAAGTAGGATGTATCAGCAACAGAAGAAACTCAACACTGTCCAAAAAAAACCTATCTGCAAGTAACAACTCAAGCTCTTTGAGGACACGTCTGTACCTCCTGGCGTCCACCGGAGCATGCCAAGGAAAGCGGAGTATCCTTTGTGCGCTCAGACTGTGCTTCTATATCCCCACCTTTGTCCAGAAGAATTTCCACAACACCAACATGTCCAGCAGTTGCAGCCAGAATCAAAGGCGTAAAACCTAGTAACAAGAGATTGCATTAAAAAGCAACCTTTAGTGTCTCAAAAGTATTATTAATGCACAAATGGGTTAATTCAAAAGGAATTCTGTTGATCACGTCTATTCCTCATACTGGTGGATACCACAATCTCAGAGCCTTTCCCAACTCTCTTCTGACCCTGTCACATTGAGGCTCTGATTCCAGCTGAAGGCTCTTCAAAAGAAATCTAAACAGTGCTTGCAGTGATTAGTTTGGATTAAGTTCCGACCAACTCCTCTCCTTGGAGAAGTCACGGCTTTCTGTTTAATTCCTGTTTAATAAAGCTCCAGCCAGTGACCACATCTGCCCTGCGTGTGCTGCTGATTGCCAGTCGTCACTGTGAGCTCCAATGCATATGGCATGGTGGCTTTGTTCTCTCAGCTCTAAAAGATATGAGACTCTGCTGAACTCTGTTCCTGAGAACAAGGATACCCAACCCAACAACTGTCACCCTTCAGCTCTGTCAAGCAAAATTGGATGGATACCCCCATTAGCTCCTCTATCCAGCTTGCCAAGGTCATTCTTAGAGGGTGAGTCAAAAGGACAGATATCCTTCACATTTCACAAATTTGCTTAAGATCCCACTCGGGTGCACTTCCTATCAAAAATGCAGACAGAAGCTGAGTGGCTTTGTAAGGCCAATGTTACTACATGAAGTGCAAGAATGCAGTTCACATTTTGAAGTTCACTGTTTCAAGTTGTAATTCACAGTCAAACTGTGTCATTGTTTTCACTCACCCTTCTTGTCTCTGTGTTCAATATTGGCACCACGTGCGATCAGCACAGACACAAGTTCCTCGTGCCCTCCTGCACACGCGAGGGTCAGAGCAGTGTCGTGGTTACTCTCAGTCTTCACGGATAGGAAAGAAAAAGAAGCAGATATTCAGAAATTAAAAATAAAGAGCACTTTATTATTTCTACAACAGTGCTAAATTTTTATTTTCCTTTCAGGACTTATCAGAAAGCCAACGCACTCAAAGCTAACCTCAATTACTCACATGTGCATCGATGTCCACCGATGGATACATGGGGAGCACAGACTGCGAGGGCACATTGCTCGCTGCCTGCGGACAGGGCTCAGGCGTCGGGGACTCGGTAGTGTGCGAGGAGCTGGTGGAGCCGCTGGGCACTCTGCTATTCACAGCTGAAAAGGAACACCAGGTTTTTAATCCACTCTTAGGAATGTGCCATTTTATAAGTAAAATATTAAGTCCCATAAAACTGCAATGGTCTAATATAAAACGGTAACAGGGGTAAAACAAATTACATGTTCCTATAAACAAAAAGCAGCTTTCCGGCAGTTAAACAGTGTAAGCAACATCTCCAAACTGTGATAAGTTAGAAAATAATTGCATGAATTAGTCTGTACGCATTACAAGTGTGAATTATGAAGGTGATTAGTTACCCTTCTCTAATTGTAACCTTCACTGCAAAAGAAGAATTCAATCATATGCTCAGTTTAAGCAGGCAAATGATTCATCACTAACACAGAAACCTAATGTTCAAAAATACAGTCTCATTCTGGAATTCCAAAATTTTTCATGTAACGGTTAGTGCACACTTAGCCTTCAGAGAAAGTTTTCAGCGCAAGATGACTGACAGCAACTCACACTATTAATCATGTCTCAGAGTTAAACCAACCCAGGACAGTGGAAGGGAAGCAGACAGGAGGGGGCAGCCAACGAAAATAAGAAAGCTGACAACTGCACTCCAAAAATTTATTCTGATTGATTCACAGCCTGTAAAAGATGTCATTCTGAAGATCCAGCATTGCTCAGGGACACAAGTAATGCAACTTTATCTTTTTATTTCCTTTTTTTTTTTTTAAGTTACAATTAAAAAAAAAATTGAGAATCAGATGTTTTTCACCCAGTTTTAAAACAACAAGCAGAGAAATCTCCCTGGACATATCTGTGGGGCCAGGACTCCCGCCTCCCTCTGTAACCTGATGGGAGTCCAAGTGGAGCCCAGATCCCTGTAATCAGCTGGGATTACAGGAAGGTCTAACACACCTACGCACTAGCTCCGTGTGTGCTTTAGCTTCAGTAATCCCTGCTGATAGAGCAGCTGGATTTGACAAGTATCGTCACTGCTGGATTGCCAAAGATCTCTATTGTGCAGCCTCATCAGCCGGAACACCCGGTGAGCTTTAGTTATTCCAAAACACACAGTATTTTGCAGTATTCCTGGAAGAAGCAACTAAAGGAAAACACTAACAGCTACAGGTAAGAAATAAGCAGCAGCATTTTGGTTTTGTCCAAGCGTTAAGGGAAGATGATGAACTCAAACCTGTGTATGACTTGGAAAAAAATTTTGCAAACCTTTCCCACCTCAACCTTTCTCATTTCATTGACTGATTACACACCAGCAATTACTCATAGGAAAATGGTGTCGATTGAAAAAGCCCCAGCATGACCATTAATATCACTAATTCAGCCTATAGAGCTGCCTGTACCTGACAAAGGAAAACACAGACTGGAGCATGGGAAAATTGGTCACTTCCATTGGGTTCTGGAGACATGGTGAGGGGGTTCCCTGAAATTTGTGGAGGTTCAGTTTTCCATTGTATTTTTTAAGCAAAGCATTCTCCTTGGTGCACAGGCAAAACCAGCATTAACATTTTGTCACCACCTTTAAGCAATGAAGTAGCAGATCTGAATTCCTGTGAAAACCTTCATAAGCAAACCAGATTTGTATTAAAAGTTTCAAATACAAAAGCTCCCACTTCATCTGCTCACTATGGATTACCACTTGTAGCAGCAAATGAGCATTAATTAATGCAATACGATTGTTTTCTTGCTTAATGCACTGAAGTGCAAGATAATAATTGGATTTCTAAAGATTATTCCTTCCAAAATACAGACAACATGTCACCCTGTTAAGGACTTAGGTTAAATCAAGCTGGTCCTTCCTCATGGAAAACATTGGTTCAATTCTTTCAGATCTTGCAACTACAGATACACTTTAAACCACATGCATGTGCAGTGCATGCAGAACAGGGTGTGCAGAGGGACTCCACTGGAGCCAGTTTAAGGGTCTTAAAGTAATATATTCAGTGCTGCTGTCACAGGTTCCACAAATTCTCTGTATTTCACAACCATGACTGAAAATATCCAAGTATTTCTCACATACTTTAGATTTTCATCATGAGTTTGAAACATATGAGTGCGCATTAAGCACTTCATGTGCACAGTAACAATATTAAACGTGAGAGAACACCAAAGGCAGTAGAAATGAGATGTCCTGCACTGATATGCTAAAAACTGGTTTAAAATAAAATCTAACAACAAATATTCCTAAAACACCCACCAATTAATCACCCCCTCTATAACTGCTGAGTTTACAAAATGGCAGGATTTTTCAAAGTGCCATTTTTTATTTCCTCAGTGTGGTTGGCAAGCTGGGCCTATGGAGCAGCAGCATAATTTGTGCTCTGTGGAGCAAAAAAAGCCTGAGAACTTCTGCCTTCAGTTTCATGGGGCTGACACTGCTTGGCCTTGACTCCAGGGAAATACCAATTTTGTGACAAGAGGTTTTAGTTGTGTCTATAGGCTACAATATTCAAAAGACTTGCTTTTAGAAAAAAATTATCCTATACATGACAAAATCCAGGTTTCCCACATTATACTAAGGGTCTGTCATTGTATCAGTTGGAAGCTGGACACTGGTCTTTAAAGACATGGATGACTGTTTTCAAAGTCATGAAAAAATATCAAAGGAAACATAAGTAAAACAAAAGAAAGCAAGAACTTGGTATTTTATCAAAGTACAACTCTGCAGCATTGACAGTACCTGGAGCAAGCAGCTCCAGATGAGATTTCAGCTGTAGGCTGAAACTGCGGCAAAGCAACTGCTGTCATGACATAAGCACTGGCATTCACGAATACTGGACTTAGATTTTAGTTCCCCTTTCCTCAAATGAACTGGGATTTTCAGGACAGAGAGAAACATCCTTTTTCAGGCCTGAGCAGCGTTTCAGCCTGTCCAAGCAGCTTCTCGGTAACCTGCTATTGCAGAGGCTTTTGCACATTGGTAACTGCGGCTCCTTTCATGAGTCACCATTCCTCACTCCTGATTGTCTAATAACCAGTTTTAGTCCAAACACCAATCCTCAACACAGTAACTTAGATGTCACCTTCCAAATCCTTACCTTAAAAGACCATAATTCTGTATCACTGACTATAACCAGAATGTCAAAACGAAAGTTTCTCATAACACACCTGAAATTTCAGTTTAGAAACGCCAGCTTACAGGACGAGAGTGGGACAGAAAAGCACACAGAGTTTCTTGACTAAAAATACCAGCTGAGCAAAACAAAGAGAAATAAAAATATTCCAACTAGAGACAAACCCCAGCAATACAGAAAAGTAAGTGCTCATCTTTAACACCATAAACCAGAAAAGCCTCAATTCAGATACTGCAACTAGGAAATTTACTATGGCAAATGCAGAAGGTGAACTGAAATGAAACTCCAAATATGCAAGACAAAAGGCTCCAAGAAACCAAACAGATACTGAGTAATGAAAACGATAGATGTGTTCCAAATTTATTTATTGCTTTCCCACTCTCCACTGCACCATGTCTCTGCCTCTTTTGTAAACCTGGTAAAAAATTTGACTGCAGCTAGCCATACCTTTAATGTACTATTGGGTGCAAGATTTTTGCATCAGCATGTCTAAATAAGCTCCATTACCACCAAAATGTTCTGGAGTGGAAAGAGGTGCTCAATTTTCAGGTTTTAGCTGACTTCCCAAAGGTACTCAGTTACTTGTGCATAGCTTTATGAAAGCAGGTACATGTGCCATGACTCACGGACACTTTGCACCCTGACATTCACAACCTCAATACCTCACCACTGACACATCGTGCCAGCAGAACGGTAAGATAAATATTCCATTTATGTACATTGACACTGTTAAGTTGGTCAGCAAAATTAAAATTTGTAGCTTCATAGAAATTGAAGTTCTCCCTTACAACTGGTCCCAACTGGGGCTTGGAACAATTTGCCTCCTATATCACAGAATCCCAGAATGGGTTGGGTTGGAAGGGAACTCAAGGCTCATCTCAAACCAATCCCTCCACCATGGGCAGGAACACTTTCCCCTATCCCAGGTTGCTCCAAGCCCCATCCAACCTGGCCTTGGACACTTCCAGGGATGGGGCAGCCACGGCTACTCTGGGCACCCTGTGCCAGGGCCTCACCACCCCCACAGGAAGAATTTTTCTCCAATATCCCATCTATCCCTGCCCTCTGGCAGTGGGAAGCCATTCCCCTTGTCCTGTCCCTCCATCCCTTGTCCCAAGTCCTTCTCCTGAAGCCCCTTTAAGCACTGGAAGGAGCTCTGAGGTCTCCCTGGAGCTTTCTCTTCTCCAGGCTGAACACCCCCAGCTCTCCCAGCTGTCTCCAGACCAGAGGGGCTCTTGGCCCTTGGAGCATCTCTGTGGCCTCCTCTGGATATCGCCACTAGCAACGGTAAAAAGTATTTTGGGGCAGAGGGAAAAATAATTTCTGTTCTTCTGAAGCAGTCCCCACCCAAACTGAAATACTCATAAAAATGTTCATACCTCTTCAAAACCCACAGTCACTCACTACCATCACTGCAGCTCTAGCAGTGGGATCAAGGGAATCAGCACCCCGAGTGTGGGAAACAAGCTCCCTAAAAGCCAGGCTTCCCCTGCACCAGGCACAAGCCCCTGAACCATTTTATCTGGCATCCGTAGCAGGCGTTTAAAAAACAGATCTTGTAGCAGTTTTTATTGCTCAAAATTTCTTTACAAAATTAAGGACTAATGGGCAAGTTTGTGGAAAAAGTGCATTTTAGACATGGATCAAAGAGCTCAGAGTATGAGTGGATAAATTTACAATTTGTATTTATATTGATGTAAATGTGAGATATAGTAGGATTATAATTTACATAGGGGTCGCTTTTACAGTCTGGATTTACAAAGTGAGAAAAATATCTACCTTCTGACAATTTTTTTTAGAGGGGGAGAAAGTAAAAGAAACCTATGAATTTCAGGAGAAAATGTATTTCAATCAAGGAACATCAATGCATTTTTGCAGAAGCCTCTGGAGCTCAACAGCTACAGTCCCCACAAGTCGCATTTCTGTAAATGTAGTTTCTAATGCAGAAGAAGGTGCTATTTGTGGTGATTTTTGAAATAAGTAAATCTCATGTCTTAGCAAAAAATGTCTTCAATTACTTAGCAAAACCAGTAGCCGTTTTCAGAAAGCAAACCAATGTCTATTCACCTTTTAAAAATTATTAAGATACAGTTTTTCTGATTGTTTGCAATCTTTTTTCCCACAGCACAGTTCTCTCACTCAGCTGGATTGCAGCACTTTTCACTGTGGGGGCACTGAGTTTCTGGCTGTAGAATGAGCTGCTGACCACAAGAGGATACAAACTCCATGGCCTTGTGCCAGACACGTTCAACTCTCAGCAACAGCAACTACTCCAAAGATTAATCCCTTGTTGATTATGTTTTGCATTTCCATTCAAATTTTCCTTCTCACACACTCCAAAACTAAAATTTTGAGTAATAGAAATGGATAATGTTTTACTGTTGGCTGAATATTCTGAAGAGCACTACAGAGCAGGGAAGGAGGCTTGCCATGCCAGAACAGGGGGAACTAAGACTGATGCTCTATAAAAAACCTGGAATTACACTGAGGAGAGGATGGGAGCTGGTACAACCACCCCACTACTCCAACTCTGGGTTCCATGAGAAGTTGCAAAGTCACAAGTAGTCTTGACTTGCATGAGCTTGATGCAATTACCATTCCAAAGGCTCCCAGGAATGGTTGACCAAAGATCTCACTGCACACTTCTACAGCCTTGACATGAACTTCAGAGGACACGGCAGCGACTACGAAACGGGAGGGGCAGGGGGAGACAGACAGGAAAATAATGGGCAGGGGGACAGGCACAAGGTACAAAGAAAAGTTGAAAAACACTGAATAAAGAAAGAACTACAGACCAAACAACACTGGCTATATCCTACATACCTCCAGCAGCAAACCTCAATCCTAGTCAAGTCCACGAAATGAAGTCACCCAAAGTGATCCCTCTTTTGGCACAAGGGGACTCACACAACCTGATGTGAGGGCATTCCCATTCCTCTTCACACCGTACCAACACGTGGAAGGATGTTGGGGTTTTTGCTTTTCATCCAGCTAACAGGATACGTTTATGCCATGTGGAACATCTAACCAGCAGATATTCCCGTACAACACGCGGGGTTTAGCGGGGATTCTGCAAACACAAGCCAGCACAGAACGGAGCGGTTGTGCGCGGATTCCAGGCTGTGCTTAAGCTCCAGCAGCAGGGAGAGGGACATGTTTGTCCATACAAGTGACAACAATTTGGCTTTTTCTAGAGATGGCTACCACATTGAAGAAAGTCACTGATAAGGCTGCACAGAAAATTCTACAGAAGATAAAAATCTGTCATGCTTTTGGGTTTCCTAATGGGCACTACTAATTGCTCATGATGAGGCTTTTTAAAGAAGCACAGAAAAAGATGAGGCCAAAGGGGCTAAAACAGGTGTCCAGTACAGGAAGTTTTGCACTTTGGAAAAAAAGATATTTAAAAGTATCATGTTAGAATTGGAAGTTACTTTTGGATTAATAGCACTAATCAGGAACTTTATTCTTAAGCAAGTATTCCCAAACTGGAAAACCCCAAGACGTATTTGGAGGGAAGGAGAGAGAGGGAGACTGAGCACACAAATTAATGCAAAAATAGGTATATTTCTTAACCCACCTGCTATTAGGTCATCAAGAGTGTCGGTAAGCGTCTGTGCTGGAGTGGCAACCATTAATCCGTCTGGTTCTTGAACTAAGAGCCCCTGCCCAGCAATTTGCTGCTGCTGTCCTACATTCTGCTGATTCCCTAATGCTTTCTGAAGTTCAAGAGACTCTGTCCCATTATAACCTAAGTTACCAGAAAAATTACATTGCGGTGCTGGCAAAGGCTGGATAGGGACAAACTCTATTTGTTCAGCAGGTGGTGGAGACTGGTGTTGCTCGTCATCTTTAGACAAGATTTTGTCAACCTGAGGTAACCCTGAAAAGTTATCCTCTGGCAGACCCTTATCGGCTTCCACTTCTGGGAAGACCCCTGTAAGTGAGCACTGCTGCTGCAGGGCAGGTGGTGTGTCTGTCTGACCTTTGGTCTCCAAATATTCTTTGGTAAACTGCTGTTGGGTTTTCATCTGCAACTGCCTTTCCACCTTCTGCAGCTCCTTCAATATTTTCTTCTTCTTCTGTACTTGTTCTTCTCTGTTCTTTTTAAGTTCTTCAATCTTATCTTTATTTAAGGGTTCACCTTGAATTAATTCCAATGATTTAAGTTGTGCTTTTTCAATAGCACTAATTCTCTGTCCAAGTTCATTCAGCTTGCCTTCAGTCTCTTCTACTATGCATTCCAAAGGCTGGTATGGGTGAAAAGGTGGCAGTAGGTCCTTATCTGCTACCTGCAGGGAACTTGACTTCTGCTTGGATGCACCTAAGCACATGAAAAATGTTTGAAAAAATGCCATGCTGAAGATACCCCAAACCTCCCCTCTCACCCACCAAAAATAATAATAATAAAAAAACAAAAAAAAAAATCTTTACAACTAACTGCACATCTGTCAAAGCACAGAAAGGTAAACCCTACACTCTGTGTTAAGACAAGAAAGGACAAAGCAGATAGCCGGAATGTTCAATATTGGTCCTCATATCCCTCTGAGCACAGCTATTTTCATCTTACAAGGAACCTTTACAGTTTCTGACACACATGACAATGCACTTGGGAAGGGAAATCAGCAAGAAGAGCAAGGCAATTTACATGATTTACTGAGTTCCCAAAGTTCTGTGTGTGCAGAGCTTAAAGAGTATTTTTCCAAAGGCTGACTTCCAACAGCAAGGTTATGAACAGAAAGACTCTATAGCTGAGAGCAGACTAACCTGACAGTAAGATATGATACCTCAAACTAGGATTTCTCCAAATACTGTAGCATTCACCTTCACATTACAAGCAGAATCCTGCCACTGCAAACTTAGTGCTTACAAGTGGAGTGTGACATTTTAGCACCTTTTAAAAAATTCTGGGACCAAACTAACAACTTGCTCACTTCGCCTTCCAGTAACAAATGAATAATTCTGTTCATTATGAAGATTTTAAAAATAACCTTCACCAAGGCCCAACAAACCTGGGCAGCACTGCCCCAAGTGCTGACTGCCCTCAAGCAACCCCAAGGCTGTTTTCCCAAAAGCCACATCTGGGAAACTCTAGTCACATCTTATTGAAAGGAATCTATTAAATACTGAAATTTTAATTATTACTTCAGTGTCAGAACTTTAATTAAAAATGTGGAAGGTTTTAGCCTGATCAAATAATTTCTTGCAACAATACTCATCTACTTTACCCAAAGATATATTGATATATGGAGCCTTCAAAAAAAAACCCAAAACCCATGAAAGAAAACTCGAAGCTTTACAAAGCAGACTCATACAATTAATCACTAAAAGGGGAACTAAAATTATGTACCGTTTGAGCCATGGTTTAACCAAGTTACCTAAAGATCACACAGTTAAGTCAAAGTCTGGATGCAAGAACTAAGTCCTAGATCAGTCACCAGCCCTGGAAAGATTAAGTTTCCTGAAACACAGATTTATTTCTATCTGGGCCCATCAGTACACGAATTTACAAACAACTTCACTTTGCATTGCTGTCAAAACAAGAGTCACACATGCCTCACTTTGAAATGAATCTTTTTTTGGAGGAATTAATTGTAAACCAAACAAATGAAACAAATGTGAGATTTTTCTCTTATGAAGAGAAAGAACGAATACTAAAATAGAATTGGACCACCTCTGTACTGTATACCTTCAGCAGACTCCCTGGAGTGAAAGGGAAATATCTAATTATATAGGAAACAAGACCTTACTAATCCCAGGAAACAGCCCAGAATCCCACAGCCACCCTTCAACAACCCCAGAAAACAGCCCAACATCCCACAGCCACTGGATCCACCCTTCAGGATGCTCTTTCTGCAGCTCTGTACTCTGAGCAGGTCAGTAGTTCCAGCCGAGCACCTCTCCCCATCACTGCTATTACTTTGCCTCTGAACCATGAGTCATCAAACAATTTCTCAGCGGACAATAAGGAATTTGGGGGAAGTTCAGCAATCCCTGCCTCTGGGCTGGCTGGTGGCTGTTTAGTTTGAGCTCACTCTAACCTGTGGCCTTTTTGGCTTTACCATGCATTCAGGGTTTATACTTTCATTGTAACAAGTGTAACTCACAGGTTTTTGAGGCCACTCTCGAGAAATAAATTTGCACTTCCCCAAAAAATCTCTGAAAGGCTCGTCTGGATCTTTGTTTTGAAACTAAGCTGTGCTTCACTGCTACAGTAACCAAACTGCAAACGCACCCTGCCTTCAGCTGAGATGGGACCTCTCTGCCCTTGCTCTGTTTAATGTCATCCCTCAGGTTCCTTTATCCTAACACAAGGCATTCCCACAGCCCAGCAGCTCTGGACACCTTCCATCACTCTAGGAAAGAAAAGCTGCAGTTCAAAGAGCTCCCAAAAATAAAGTAACGATGTTGTGCCTCTCAGTTAAGTCTGACCTGGGAAGAAAAGAGTCCTGTCATGGGAGAGTTTTTCTAGGAGCACAAGAGAAAAGCAAAGAGCAGAAGCACAACCCCACCTTGAGAGCTGGGCTGGGCTGAGGAGCCAGGGCTGGGCTCAGACAGTGGCTCCAACCAGGAACCATCGTGGCATCGTGGCAAGTGTTAGGAAACCAGCAAGTGAAGAGCTGGGCTCTCAAGTTCCAGAAAAGGTACAGAAATTTACATTAGTTAGCGGCTAATTAGTTAAATGGTAATTAGTTAGCAGGGGCACTTTTCAGGTTCCACATCACCCTTTCTATGCCAGAAAACAGTTGCAACCTGTAACTGGAGATATTGGAAGAGAACAAGGGGGATGAAGAAAGATCTGCTAAACCGGACACATCCACCTGAACAGTCAGGTCAAACCCCAGGTGGAGAAGACACTGTTGGTGGTTCTGAATATGCAAACACTGGAATAGAATATCATCATATTTGAAGTACTAAAAAGTAGCATTTCCTAGTTTATCCAAATCTCCTCTATATTACAATATCCTGAAAAATACTCTGCTCATTTCAGTACATAGTTCTGAACAGACACTTTATACTTTCACTTTTGAAATATGTAAGTACAGTAAGACTTAAGAATCCAATCACAGGCCAGATCATAATGATGTCAACTTTAAAAAAAAATTGTTTTGTACATTTTTATCTTTTGGGGGCAGCATCAGTCATCTACACAATTGAGCTGTCAATCTGGCCTCTAAAGCAACTATTTTTGTCACTTTCAGAAGACTTGTTTAGTATGAAAGTAAGTTGTTTAGACTGAAGCTGACTGAAATCCAGATGTTACTACACAGATACCATGTGCCATCCAGTATCATGATTACAGGAAAAAAACTGATCAGCTGACAGGAAACCCAGAGTGGTTCTGGGCATGTCAGGAAAACCACAGAGTAAGGAAGGGACTTATTCCCCAGTTATGTTGAGAACAGTACCACCAGTTGCTCTTTTATTTGCATTTCCACATTCCCACAAATTCTGGACCCTACCCTGTTCAACTCAGCCTTCACCACAATTCCTGAAGAGTGTGCACATCTTCAGCCAGGTTTGTGACCAACATATAGGACTCAGGGCAAGATCTACTCTGCCCAAACACAGTTTCCCCTCCAATTCTCTGATTTCCACTTCTCTCCAGGAAGTGACAGGTGTTTCCTATGGAAATTTTCCATGCTTCTCCCTTACACTTAAAATCATCTCCCACAGACCTGAGTAGCAACAGCCTGTTCACCCCAATAAGCCTCTCTTTGGCATCATTCCTGGTCTCTTGAGCACCCAGTAACATGCAGAGAGGACACCAAGACCAAGAAAAATAACCTTCAGTTTTGTAGTCCTCAGGTGGTTTTCCCAAGCAATGGAACTCTTCTGATTCATGTTTGCTTAGAACATATTCAGTATTTATACAGTCACTGCCAACAAACAAGTCTGATACCGTATTTCCTCATGAGTGGTTTTGATTTTCAAGGAACTTGCTCTTCTAGCCCTGACTTATAATCCACAAGATGTCACATCTCTCAGGAAAGAACTCATTTACATGCCTTTCAGTTATATTTTATATTTTATTTGATGAAATTCTGAGATTTGTTAACAGCTCCTTTATTTCTATTGTCATTGTTAAATGAAAAAGTGGATCAAAATCCAAACAGTAAAGCCCAAAAGATTTTTCCAGCATAAAAAAATGACAGTAAGAAAAAAGTCAGCTGTGTGATACACATTTGTACATTCAAATACATCTTCTCTGCTGGAGACCCTGTTATACAAATCTGTATAAATCACCATGTCATTTCTGTGCTCTGTAACAGAATTGCTTGTCCATTGTTCTTGCACTTGAGGGTTTCTTAAAAATCTGATTTCACTTGCAAGTTGAGAGTTCAATTTGCAGTCTGCAATTAAAACTCACCAGCCTCATCAACAGGAATAAAATCAACTCAATATTGAATTTTCATGAAAATTCCACATTTAACAGTTATTTGTATTTTTTGCAAAGAAGAGGTTAATTGGTAGAAGGCTGAATGATGAAATGACTTTGCATGTTCACAGTGACCCTCCTGGAACCATGGAGTAATTTTGCCAGTCTTTATCACTCCTGCAGCTGTTTCTATGGAAAACTGCAGGGAATAGGTGCAATACTATCCAACAGGCAATAGCTACACAACTGAAACCAAGCCAAACTGAACTCAATTTTTAGCCATTCAGAAATCTGAGTTACTTTCCAATCTTAGTCTTCTTCCCAAGTTTCCTCTGGTGGCTTCATGGTATCTAACTGGAAAATTGCTAAGATGTAATTGAATTAGTTGGTAGCAAGCAGGTGACTGAAGCTTCAAAGGAGCAGAATTTCTCAAACCACCATGAAAAGACACGTTTGTGCTCCTGGGGACCTGCACGTGTCTTGGTGTCAAATCACCTGCCTGCACTACTGAGGACTTGCAGAGAAAAGTCTTTAAGTCCACAAAGAAAGTGTTAGTGAAGTTCAGAAGTCAGGAGACATGGATGGTGAAATCTCCCTAGGGAACTCATCCCAGACACCTGGGCCAGCTGCTGACCCAGGCAGGAAGTTTCCAGGAGGAAATGGCAAGAGTTGCTCAAAAGATACTGAAGCACATTAAAAAATGAACAAGCAGCTGGGACTGTGCAGTAGAAAAAATCTGGTAGGAATCAGAATGCAAAAGCTGGAAAAGTGGCAATATCAGTTTGCCTTACTAAGGTCTTTACCTCCACAAAAGCCATGTAACTTCCTAGTTTTACTGTTAACCTGGCCCCTATTTTTATCAAATCACACAATGCACGAGATGTCTGCTGGGACATGTAACTCAGTATTAGGCATAGAAGTCAGGTACCAGAGTAAAAAATATTTATTGAATTTGTAGCTATTGAAGTTACACAGAGATTGTTTTTCTCCCCTTTCTCCACACCATCAGATTGTTAGATTTAGCATGGGGATCCAGGAAATACCATATATTGAGTATCTAGGTGAGAAAGCTTAGAGATTCCAAAAGTACTACTCATCTATAAGGGAACTCTGGTCTCCTTCACTGGGTTCAAAGGCAAATATGGGCAGCTTTCACCCAAACAAGTCTATTAGGTCTTGTGGAATTCAAAAAACAACCTGCACCCCAAATGAGAACTGCTGCAAGTTACTGCCTACTTAAAAATGACAGTAGAAAAGTCTAATCACAGACTACTGACAGGTTTTAAGTACTCACTTTAGGCCAATTAGTTCATTTGTAAGCACAATTTCAGAATAACTATGAAGTAAAACAAATATGGAGAAAAAATTACTGAAAAACTGATACCTTAGTCTTCAAAACCAGACTATTTTGAACTTTAACACGTTCAAAACCAGCTGATGTTTGTCAAAATATTTCTACTCAGAAAACAACCTGGCTGCTTTCCACAGGCTCCCTGAGCATCCCTTGTTGTCCCAGGATGTCTGATGATGATCTAGAGCGTGCTCTGTGCTCCAGCCCTGTGCTCCCCAGCACAGTGCACAAGGCTCTGCAGGAACCATCACTTGCATTTACAAAGCAGACAGGATTATCAACAGCTGGTTTCCTGAAGAAATCCAGCAGCATTCCTTTGCACCATGCCCTGGGCTGGGCTCCAAGCCCCTCTCCCAGGGAAGCAAGTGCAGGGGCATGTGGAGCTGCAGCAGAGCCCTGAACTGCACAGCCCTTGTGGGGTCCAGCACACTTGGGTTTTATACCCAAAAAGCCCTTTGTGCTGAGCTGCTGCACCACAGCTGCTGCTGGGCAATCCTGTCCCTGTTCAGTGAGGGCAGCAGCTGGTAGAATCTGCCAAGGAAGGGATCTCCTGCCTCTCCCCATGGAAACAAAAAGAACTGAACTGCACTGGGATTACTTTTACATGGACACAACAGACACATGTTAAATGTAGTGCACTGAGAACAATCCTTCCTAAGCATGTAGAAACTCAAGTCTGGTCATAATTAATTCTGCTCCTTCTTTCACCTGATTTTTCTTCAGTTCTTTCCAAGTTACCATCATGGTGTGTCATCTTCACCTAAGCCTCTCTAGGTCCACTCTTGCCTCTGAAATGTTTCTCTTTTCAGTTGCTAAACACCGATATTAAATCCTTTGCCAAAAAAATTATTCAAATGGTAATGATCCCATGTGCTTTCATGCTTTACTGAAGAATAATAATAAAATTCAAAATCAGACCATAAATTCCTCTTGAAAAACCTCACATCATATCCTAATTGTAATAATAACATTTAACTGTGTTCAAGTTTTATATTTGACTTGCCAAGAACTCTTCAGAAAATAAAGTGTCACTACTGCATTTCTTGCAAAACGCACACAGGTCCGTAAAAAAATCTTACTGTGCTAAGGGTAAAGAAGGCAAGGTACAGCTCTTCTGCCTCCCAGTAGTTCACAGTATATACAAAAACTCAGGGGCTACTTCTAATTGAAGGCAAGTAATTGTTGTGCCCCCAGATAAACAATTTTGTTATGCAAGAACTTGACTGCTCTCCTGCCTGGGAAATAATGAATACCTCAACTCAACCCCTCTTTTGCCCCTCCTCTCCCAAGAAGCTTAGTGATGGAAGCCTGGTGAATTAAAGCTATGTGTGTGAAACAAGTTACAAATGGCAGCTCAGCACAGCACACCAACTCTGCACTGCAATGAGCACACAGCGTTTAGCACAAAAATACCATTTTCCCTCTAAAGATCTGAGAGACACAAGAGCTTTGCACAGTTTTTGGGAATGCTTCATCAGCCTGATGACACATTCGAGATTGCTGCATCTCCTGCAACACAGCACAGATGAGTTCTGCTGACATGCATGAAGCATGTCCTGAATCCCTGTGAACAATGAGATCTCCCTGTGCCAGTCCCAACATCAAGGTACTGCAAAAAACACACCTAAGGATGTGCTGACATTAGCAATAAGGTATTTGTAATGAGAGCTGTTTCCTAAACTACAGTCAAGTATTTGCTTTTCATAACTTGATTAAATAACATGAAACTTTTAGCTTTTAACTCCAGTCTTCTGACTCAGCACCAGCTAATCCCTCACTGATTCCCATGCAGCAAAAAATGTGCTCCCAGAACACTCCCACTCTGCAGTGCTAAGAGGCATTGAACTGGAAGGGCACACATGCTGGTACATTGCTTTTTGGTGGATTATTTGAACCAGAAGTTGTATATTCTTTTCATTTGTTTGGTGTTAGTTTTTATGAAATCCAAAATATCAAGTGTTGCACATCCTAGGATATGAGACAGCAAGTGCATCTGAGAGGTCACACACATGGCATATGCATGGAGAGGGACACAGCTGCACATTCAGACACCAGCAGGTACACGATGTTTTTCTCTCTTCATTTGTGCCCCTAAAGGGGGTTATGTTTGTTTGTTTGCTCTGGAAGTGCTCAGTGCTTCCTCAAACAAAGGATTTAAGCAGATCTAGCTGACAGAGCTTTGGATACTGTAATGTTTAAGATCCCCGTCCAAAACTGTAGATCATTAGGAGCTGCAGTTTGTAGCTTCGCACTTGAGAATCTGCTTCTCTTTCTGAGCTGACTTAGCAGATATGAAGATTTTGTTACAGAATCCTCAGCTGGAAACAAACTCCCTAATTGCCATTTAATGACTGCAAGGAGTTTTAACCAATGAGTTTGACCACGTTCACAGCAAAAACTCTGATGTTATGATTACTTACAAGAGAACTATTACTAATAGAACAAAAACTCTCTTATAAGTAGTAGATTTGCACTGGCATTTTATAGTGCCAACATGCTTGCATTGCTACTGTAGGAACAGAAAAATGTTGGTGTATCAAGTTCATGGATAATAGCTGCAACTATTCTAGAAGACCAACGGACAATATTCAAAAGTGAATACCATACCTAGAGTACATTAGCTTTTTCATCTGTCTGCACTATGGCAGTTACCACAAGCATTTTCTTCCATTAAGAATAAAATAAGCATAATTCTAATAAATTAGAATAAGCATAATAAGATTAGAAAAACCAGTGCTGCTATCCTGTAGAATGAAAGAAAATAAGGGAAAAACTATGAACTATATAAAATACTTTTAAGTTATACTTCATTAGAGGTGTTGAAGAACTGATGGAATGGACTATGCTATGCATAAGCTCTAATAATATGGTCCCCAGTATTTCCATTTCCAAACCACATATATCATATATTCTCCAAGTGGCTACATACTGACCTTTCACCACTCCCAGGAGAGGTGGGGAGTTCTCTTGAGGGGTCCTGTCAGGCTCCTGGGGAGGTACAACCATAGCGAGCGTATGCACCGGGACACGGGGAACCTTTAAACAAAGGCACAGACACATGCTCAGGTAAAAACACCTGCTGGCAGACCAGATCTTCAAGTGTTAATACAAAGATACAGATCTACAGCACACCCCAGTCCACTCTTCCCAAACTGTGTATTCTATGTTGCCTCTTGGTATGATCTGTCCAATGCTACTTTATTGGGGATAATATGTCAAAGTTAACTGTGCTACTCTGCGTGAAATCCCAGGCTGTGTTGGCTGCAAAACTGTTAACTCCTTTAGGCTTTTAATCAGCTAACTCCCCTGGAAAGCTGCCTCTTCAGACTGCAAAACTCTGAATTTACACAATGTATTTTCTTTTATATAACAGAACCAGTAACACCATGTGAGGGGTGCGGCCACAATGGTTTAGAACTGTTGAAATAAACTACCAAGCAAATGAAGGAAAGAAAACAGCATCCTTCTGAAACCCTAGGTTTGGGACTATCCTGTCCAGGGAGCAGAAAAGCAAAAAAGCTCATGCATTTTTCAGGTCTCTGCAGGTAGCACCAACCAATTCTCTCACTCTCGATCATTCTCATGTGTGCAGGGTTTTTAAAATTCCTTCCACTATCCATGTTCACTTTGAAATTAACTACTACAAAAGTGTTTCTTCCCAACATTGATGGTGCTGTTTCAAAAAAACTCTTTATGCCTTACCTGAGACTGATCCTGAGATGGAGGTGTGAGCTGGGACAAGTCTGCTGCAGGAACCGACAGAACGTTGTTTGGGTAATCCAGCAAGTAAGAAACAACATTTGTGTGTCCTCCCTTGGCAGCTTCAATGAGCATTGTTGAGCCATCCTGAAGTGAGATTTTGGAAACAAAAAGCCAGAAGATGAGTTTTGCTCCCTGGTGTAGCATCCCCCTATAAGATTTAATTCTATGATTTAAATTTACTACTCCATAAATCAGGCAGGTGGTTATTTCAGAACCTATGAGACATGACAGCTGCAAGTGAATACCTTGAGCCGATGAGTAGGATCTGCCCCGTGCGCCAGGAGAAGCTCAACCACGGCCAAGTGACCTCCAGCACAGGCCAGGGACACCACGGTGTGATCATTGTTGGCTGTAGCCCTGTTCACATTGGCACCTAGTAAGAGATGATCTTAGAATTAAACACAAAGAAATTCTTTCCTAAAGAAACTATCAACAAGTACAGTATTTCATGGAACAGAGACAAACTCTACTTTTCTAATCCAATTACTTCCTACACACTTCTAGGGAAAGAGCAAGGGATTTTGACAAACTGGTTGGCTTCTACACATCCTCCTCCTCACCTTGTAAAGACAAGGCAATTGCAACAGCAACAGTGGGCTTGTAAGTGTTAAGTGAGGGAACACATGGTGTAAGAAGCACAATTCCAAATGTTCACTCTGAGCAGCACTGCTTTGTGGTACAGTTGCTACTGTTTCAGACAGTACTTGATGTGCTTTTCTGAAGGAGGAAGTGCTTTTTTCAAGAAACTGAAAATATCTGCTGTGCTTCAAACCTAATCTTTACAATGGGATAGGAAAAGTTAACTAGCAAAATACTTTGTAATTCATTCTATCATGAACTACATGAAATTAAAAAACTCTTCGAGGTATGACAAATGCTCATAATACACATAACCATAACAATTTTGAATATGTATCACAAACACGCGGCATTGTGAAGTGGCATTTTAAGCTTTTTAATGAGTTATTTAAGCTAGCATTTACCTTTGCTAATAAGGAATTGCACGGTGCATAAGTGACCAGCTCGCGCAGCCTTCATTAGTGGGGTTCTCCCACCTTCAGATTCATGCTCCTGGAGAAGAAATAACAGATGTAGACACAGGCAAAAACTGTACCATTGTTTCAGTTTATGAAGTATTTTGTGATGGGGCCAGAATTACCCATCTCAGTGGAAGATCTATCTCACAGGCAGACTGTAATAAATATAAACTGGAGTAAATTTTTGTGTTACCTTAAGTACTAAATCACCCTGTTAAAATAAGGATTAAGACCACATCTATACTGGTATCACACTAGGAAGCTTCCATACTTACACCCCCATTTTTATTTTAGTGTTCAAATGCATATGTGTTCATTTAGTGTTCAAATACTGTTCATGAGAACAGTAACATCTTGTTTCCTCCTCCAAAAGGGTGGAAGATTTAACACAAATGTCACCCAGCATCAGGAAGTGCACAATAACCACAATCTGCGGTGCCACAGTCCAGAGAGCTGCCATGTGCTGCCAGACCTCAAAACTGCAACAATGCCTCGAGTGCACACAACACTTATAAAACATACCGAAGAGGATCAGTAATAAAAATGAGAAAAATCACTGCAGGTCACAAGTAATCTCAAAGAGGGTTGGAGAATAAAGCAGAAAGATGAGAAAAGGGCTATACAAACCAACAAAAAAGGAATGAGTGTCAAGAACAATTTTCTAATTTAAAAAGTTTCTGAATACTGGGACGATGTGGTTGAATACAACTGTATTAGAGCAGTCACAAAACTAGACAATGTGCCTGCTATGTAGACATGATCAATACAACAAAGAATGCTGAGCAATGATATCAACCCTCCCGCACAACAAGGGGAGAGAACATCATCTTCCTGGGAACGTTTGTATATGCACTCTATATTCAGTATTATCCTACTAGAGTAATATTCAGTCTGATCAATAATATACTAGGAATATGTGGTTTTTAATCAAATATCTAGGAAGCCAAGCTCTAAATTCACTGATTACTTTGTATTTGAATGTATACCTGAGAGTGAAAGTTAACATTTAGTACTGACAGTGGATGACACTGCTACTTAAAAATACAACCAGACCAGAGATTTGACAGAATAACTCAATTCCTTCTCATAGCTTCAGTATTCCTGAAAACTCTGCATATGTCCTTTGACATATGGCTTGCTTTGGTTGCAAGCTGCACATAAAGTTAGTTTTCTGTTCATACATTTGAAGGAGAAACCTCTTGACTGGATCTTGTGTTGGAGACTCGCCCCCAGTCCAAGCCTATCCTTCACTGTAAGAGGTTACATTGCTCCTCTCCTGCTCAGCTCCTCAGCCTTCACAAGAGCTCTGTGTTACTGTCCACCACTGCTTTAACACATGACTAAATCCCACATTAGTGCTCTGATTTCTTTGCTTACTCAGAAGTATAACACACAAGCACATGCAGGTAGACAGAAAACCTTACATATTTACTACTGAAGTAACTTCTTTTTTCTTTTTTGTAAATTAAATAGATTCCTCTCCCAGGGCAATGACTGCTGAGATGTCAATAAATACCTGCTTCTGGATTGTCTGCATGGCAGAAACATTTGCAGGACATGTAAAGCTAATTATGTTAACATGTGGCCCTATGACTGCAAGAATTAGTAGCATGCCCTTGAGCTCTGATGCTTACTCTGGTACCTGGCATAGTTTTTCCTTCCTCAGCCACTGACAAGAGATCCTAAAAAGCCAGAATGTGATGTGTGCCTGAAGCACAGCAAACCCCTGGCTCTGCTGGCACATCACTCCCAAAGCAGCTGTGGATGCAAAAAATTCCTGACCACCACTCTGCTCTGAGCAGGATCTGGACACTACTGCCTGAACTATTTCATACCCAGTTCTAAATCCCCACTGATGCAAAACTTATTTTAGGTCACCTTAGCTACATTCAAGGTAGTGAAAAGCATTCTATATTGCACTGAGATGTAGCAGATAACTGGCAGTAAGGTATAGCTATTTGCAACATTCTGCCTTCCTAACAGACTTCACTGTTGGAAGTCTTAAACACGGATGCCAGGAGGTTTCCTCATTTAAATGCAATGCAGTGATTCTGCCCAGTTTAACCAACTGTCACTTCCTCAAGCAGGCAGAACTTGATCCTCAGCTTCTACACATTTCCAATCCTTGCAGCACCATGCCTGCCATCAGTCCAGCCAAACCAAACCATTTGGGTGCCCACCTGCTGTAGATCTTCAAAACTTATGGCATTTTGATGGTATTTTTCACATTGGAAGACAGAAACGCATATTTTATTTTAAGATTAAATTAATTCTGTCTCCAGCACTCTCTATAGCCCTAATATTGGCTACCAGACAGCCACTCAAGCTCTATGGGAAGACATCTAGGAAAGGCCAAAACAAAAAGCTGAGACAGTGCAGTGCCTTTGTCTACTCACATCTCTTTTACCTAGAATGTATCTATATATATATTTTTCCAGCTGCATTAGATAATCAAAATCAGGACAGAGAACATGAAAGTTGTCCCAAAGAGTTTCCATTAACTTGCCAATGTGCTTTTCTCTTGTATTTATATGAAGTACACATCAATGCTTATTTTGTAAGATCTAAACCCAATAATTGTCTCCAAAGACAATTCCCTTGCATCTGTGCACTGCAGGACTCACCACAGTATACCATCTCTTGTCACTACCCCAACCCTGAGGAATATGGTAGTCAGTACAATCAGGAAGAGGAAGAAAGGAGAACACCTCTGCCACGTTTGGAAAGTCATTCCCTAAACCCCTGGGTGAGGTGCTCTCCTGCTAATTCTGCTGGGATAGAAAGAACATCTGAGAATTTTCTGTGGGTTATATTAATCACTAGGATAGCTTTTTTGAGGGTTTTTTCCAATGTTGCATGTTATTTAGAAGTTCAGGAAGAAAATCTGTATTTTCAAAGTAAAGGTCCAACTTTTCAGTTCTTTAACAAGTCTCCCTAATCTGTAACAACAGTGAATATTTAACAGAAATCTAAATATTATTCTAAATGAAATGATCTAGAGAAAGCTTTTGATGCAAAAAAAATACAGTCCCTAACACTTTCCTAATTTTCAAGACTGAACTCCTATTTCAGCAGTCACCAACCTCCCTGCCCCAAATAACCTTCCTGAGATATGTGGCAAACCAGTATTTCAGAGGAACCTAAAAACTCAACTAGTCCCCTAATTTAAAATAAACAACTAAAAAGGAAAGAACTTAGAGAAAACTATGAGATTTAAGGGGGCTGTTTGTGCTAACAGTCAATGAGATATGCTGCTTTTGGGAAGGTTGGGATATTATTTTTTAAAACCAGATCCAGAAAGCCCAACAGAAGGGAAAATACAGGATTAGAATGCTCCATCTAGTCTACACAGTGAGTCTCTAGATCTTTGAAGAGACTGAGATGCCTTAAAGCCATGCTTGTCTTTAGCATGCATCCTGAGGCTGCAGCTTACAAGCATCAAAGGCCAGCCTCACCTGATGCCTGCCCAGCTCTATGCCCTCCAAAACAGTCAAAGTCCTCCTGCTTGTCCTGCAGAAAGAAAAAGAACTCACAGCTCTTGTTCTACAAACAAATGTTCCTGGTCATGAAGACCTGGAACGTGAACTTAAATTAGATGAGATCCACCAGCTGAAAACTGGTTTGCTGGCATGAGGCAGACAAGAACCATGGTCAGACCAAGCAATGAAGCTCTCACGAGTTCAGATTCCTACCATGAACCATTCAGATCCACAGAGAGCACAAAGGTCAGACACAGCATCTTGGTACAGACAAGATGTTTTTCTTCACTACTGGCAAAACTAAGAACTTCATTGTACTTTGCACCATCCAGACACTGCAACACCCAAAAAGTGTTGACTACAAAAATGAGCTTCATACGTCCTACCACACTTTATCTGTACAAGACTAAGGGCAGCCTAGTCTAAAAAACCCAGAAATCCCTGACCTTCCCCTGATGGTTCAAAAACCAGTAATGAAAAACATAACAACACCTCTGATTCCTCACAGCAACACAGCAACCTCCAGAGTCGTTTAATTCAAATCCAAGTAGACTGGCTGCTTTTGTAGGTGTTTAAATGGTGCCTCATACACAATGCATCAAACCTACAGTGTGTCACACACATCAAGGAAAGTGAGTTTTTAATTAAAGAGACATGTTAGTGTGAGGAATGCTATCACCTGAAGGCAAAACAATGATCCCTGCCACGACAGAAACATGTCTGTAAAAACATTGTGTCATAGGAGAAGAATTAAGAGGTAGCTTGGCACACATATTTGGGGCTCTTTTTGCAATTAGTTATGTGGATGACAGGAAGCCAGTTTCAGTCTTCTAAGCAAAACAAGAATCTTAAGTATTGGAGAGTTTTAGGGAGACCTTGACAGTGTAAATCAAGAAAAATACAAAGGATGATGCTGTCCTCATGGGCTCTCATCCATCTTTCAATTTCATTATAAGGGCTCCCACATATCTTGTAGGAGAAAGGTAAACTCCATCACTAGATCAAATCCCATATATCAGAGCCTCATGTACAGCTGCAAGAGGGTCCAGGTTAAAAAAATCCCGATTTAAAACTCTTTTCTGTACTTCCCAGCTGAGAAAAGCTGAGATGATCTTGATCTTACTGTCCAAAAAAGAACATCTCTTTTTTGTTTTCAGCTACACTGACACAGTGAAGATGCAATCACCTTGTCAACAGCAGTGTTGTCTTCAAAAAGTACACCAGAATCTACTTCAGTCCAGGTGTGATTCTACATCAAAAGGGAACAGGCATCCAAAATGATCCTTTTTGTTTATTGAAAGGTAAGCAGCTTAAAAGCAGGATATTACCTCTCATTAAATATCACCAATACTCATGGTAAGATTTACAGTCCTTAACCTGGTTCCTGTGGGAACATTCATGTACCTCCTACCTTACCTTACACAACCCTTGAGATGAAGGTAACTGCTAGCAAAGACAGAAAGAAGAAATAGAAAAGGGAAAAAAAAAGAAATCTCATAGGAAAAATTATCCTGTCACCTCTGAAATTAGACACTGCTTGCTGCACTGGTAAATAGATGTATTACTGAAATGCTTGTTATTTTTTCCTGAAGTTACTAAAACCCTACCTCCACTTTCAAAAAATGCTTTATTAATTAATATTTCAGAATTCCAATCTCCAAAATTTTACTCACAAAATCTAAACTAGGTGTTCTGTCCCCACACAAGTTGCAAACAAGTAAAATTTACATTTGATCCAGTGGTAGGAACTCAAGCTGAGACCCTGGAAATCCCTACTCCTGAAGGGGATGGGGGAACTAGAATGTAACTATGGCACAGATGGGATCACAGGCTGAAGGCTTCAGATGTGCCTCAGATTCAGTCATTCATACACTTGGCAAAAGTGAGCTGATTTCAAAATGCATACATTAACAAGAAAAGGTGTAGGCCTGCCAGCCAGTTTTGCTACAGATTTTGACAGGCCAACTTTGTAAGGACATGGAAAAGATCCCTTAAAGAAGGGCATCAGAAAAGCACAGCAGAATTGTTAACAAGCCAGACTTCATAAACAATTAGTCACAAGGAGACAAATTCATTGAAGTGCTACATAGAATTGAGCAGTTCTCCAACAGACAGATGAGCGCTCTGACACTGCTCATTTCTAGTATGACTTGAGAGAGCTTTGAGGAAAAATTAACCACAAACTGAAGAAAGTTCATCCCAGCCACCATTTTCTTTTAATTCTCCTAGTTCTTACAAAGCCACATTACTTAATGAATCTAACAGAGCTCTCAAGATCTTCACTGGTTACTGAATTGAATTACATATTTGATATCTAGAGCAAATCAGTCTCTGAAAAGCATCAGTTCCTGTCTTCACTTGCCAGAACACCACCTGTTTTGTGCTGAGATGTGGTGATAATGATCACTCCCAGTTCAGACAAAACTCTATTGGGGACTACAATCACTTTTCATACAACAATCACAGAATGGTCTGGGTTGGACACAACCTTCAGAGACCATCCCATCCAACATCCCTGCCATGGACCAGGGCACATTCCACTAGATCAGGCTGCACCCGTTTTATTTTACTGTTTAGG
The DNA here is from genome assembly GCF_008360975.1 of Lichenostomus cassidix. NCBI lineage: Eukaryota > Metazoa > Chordata > Aves > Passeriformes > Meliphagidae > Lichenostomus > Lichenostomus cassidix. Next base: position 3,046,881 of record NC_139494.1, read on the forward strand.
ACATAACCAGTATTTTCTTCAAAAATAGCTGCTTCCCAACAGGGTAAGATGTTGCATGCCCAGCTCCCCAGTGACTCTGAATTAAACCTCAGGGATAATGGAAGTTTCTGGAAAACAATGAAGCATCAGTGAAAGCAATCCCAGGAAAGAGGGAAGCTAAGCTGCAGGATGAAAAAGGAAAGAAAGAAAAGTAATGGGAGATGTACTTTCTTTTGCTGTGTCTGAACACCAGCAGTAGAACAAAATTAACTGGACAAATTAACAGACCAATTAAATGCCTAAGCCCAGATCTCCATGCAATTCCTGACTTTCTGGGACAACTTACTGGAATTATATAAACTCATTAAAATGAAAATTGAAATCTAGAAGAAGAATCTCCCATAGTATTACCAAAGAAGCTTTTTCACACCCAGCAGTATGGTAACATCCTCCAGAGCTCTCCCTCAGCCCATGACAAAGATAACAAATCTATTCAAAACACCTCCCAACTTTGAACAAAGCAAAGCAACTCAAGGGTTTGAACAGAAACTGCTTCAAACCAGAGGCACATGCCATCAGCATCACTACCATTCTGCAGGCATTTCCCAGTTAACTAATAATCAGAATTCAAAACTGGCAGATTTACATGGCAGGTCTTCCTTTCAAAGCAATTTTCCTTTGCTTCCTTACTCTATTTTCCTTGCCTATTCTCCATTTTCATTAGCAGTACAAGAAAATACAGTGAAATAAAACTTTACTTTAGAAAGGACCAAGACTGTCCTCTGCAGTACTGAGAAGTTGATGCTGATGGCCACAAGCACTGCTCATCTTAGTGTTGTGAGGGGGGAAAATGACACAAGTCTAAGGATTTCAGAATTCCAGCATATCCAACCAAAACCTCAAGGCACTGCCCAAGCAAAATAAAACACAGACGCAGTGAGTGCATATGTGGGAAAGAAAAAGAGGATACTCCTCTTGGACAACCAAACAACAATCTTTCCTGCTTGAGGCTTGTTTGACATGAGGCTCCTAAACACCTTTGGAAGACTAAAATATCAATTGTTTTTACTAATAAAAAATCAAATGTTATATCCCTGTAGCTGGTGAGGAGGCAGTTTTGGGTCTCCTGCCACATCATATGAAAGAAGACAATTATGCAAACAAATTAATTTACATTACAAAAAATGAACATGGAGAAGTCAATGTGCTTAACCCAAGATTTAGAAGAAACACAAGAGATCAGATCATGCTGATCATTTAAAAGACATTGCTTTGTTTGGGGTTTTTGTGTAGTAGTTTTCAAAAGTTAAGAGACTAACAGTGTTCAGAGACCAACACTGACATAGAGAAGCAGTATTTCCTAACACTAAAACATTTTACATTCAGAGCAGATTACCTGTAAGAACTCTTATTTTGTAGACCAAACAGAATATGCAGGCTTTAGTAAAAGCTTCTTTCATGCCTTTTTTCAGATCTGTATACAAATCTTTATTCCTAAGCTCATCACTGTTCTCTAAGCACACAGGCTTTGCCTTACAGTTTGAAACTAAAGCACTTTGCCCAGAAGATGCAGCAGAAGCCTTACCAGATCAGCACCAGCCTGAAGCAACACATCTGCCACATCTGTGTGTCCATTTTCACAGGCGTAGGTCAAAGCTGTATCTCCCGTTGCTGTAGTGGCATGAACATTAGCTCCTACAAACACAACATTTTTTTCATATTGGACATGTCCTTATCAAGTATTTCACATCAGATAAACAAAAAATACTTAAAACAGCTATACCCTACTAACAGCCTCCACAGTCCAAGAGCATTGCTCTCATGGCAAAAATTGCTTTCATAGTAAAAATACTGCAAGGAGAGGGGGTAAGCCAAGGTTTGGAAAAAGCATGACTGACAATCTAAGCAGTTAAAACTTATATGCTTGTTTATTCCTGCAGTCCCTCTACAGCAAGAAGGATTCCAGTTGTTACAGCAAGTAAAAGGGAATCCAGACAGTTGTGTAGACTATCCATTTGACCCAGAACTGTATGCCAAGGGAAATCAGACAAAATGCACATTACTGAATTAGTATTAATACAACATACACTTCTATGTATTTCTCTTCTTTTCTGCTCTTTAAAATCATTTGCTTTAAAACTGTTTTGTTGAAATAATTTATCTAGCTTCATATACACAAGCCCTGTGAAAACTATGCATGACTCTTGATACGTAACACATTATTATTAAAAAAAGAAATGCCAATGGTATTAGCCATTTTCTTATTTTTAAGGTATGAGATATAATTAGAGACTCCCTGATGGCAAAACAAGGCTCCTTAATCAACTTTCTACACTATCAGCAGTGAAGTGCAAGCAGTGAGCGTTCAAAGGGAGCTGGTGACAGGTGTCACATGCTGGTGTCACTGTACCAAGTGGCACAGTTGTTACTGTCCCTCGATGAGCAGGGAGCTTTACTTTCTAAAATTACAAATCCAGACAATTTTATGTTTATTCTTAGAAAAGAAAATAAAATAAATCATCTTCCACAACAAGGAAGATTTCCCAAATACAGCTCCTTTTTCTTTATTATTTTAAAGCAGAACACTTTAGACTCTCCCAACTTTACACTGAGAGATGAACATTGAAGCATCATTTTACCCCAAAGTCCAGCAAAATTTAATTTTTACTACTGTACAATGTAGCAGTAAGGGTCATTCATCATAGAAGTTCAGCACATTCCAGAATCTGTCTTGCATACTACTTCCCAGGACACCATTCCTAAAGAACTGGTTATTCAGGGAGACTGAATGCAGATAACCAGGCTTAGCCAAAGCTGGAGTAGCAAGCAAAACCAAGCCTTATCTGTATTAAAATTTTGTCCTAGATACAGATAGCTGGAAACAATGTTCCTAATGAATGTGGATGCTTTCTAGATATGGAACAGGATCCAGTGCTCTGGGAGGCCCTTTCCTCTGTTAACAGTATCAAACAATACTGAGGTGCAACATATGCTTTTTCCTTCTTGTTAAATTATCTGAGAATGTTGTTTCTTGTCGAAACACTGCCACTATCAAAAACCCAGGTATCTTCCAAATCATACAGAACACATCAAGTCTATGGTATCTGTGGGCCTGATCACTTGCTCTGAACACATACCTGCTGCCAGCAAGTATTTCACCAATTCCAGATGACCCTCTTGAGCAGCTTCCATCAAAGGTGTTGAGCAACCAAGCTCTATATCAGCTCCTGCCTTAATTAGGAAGTCAGCCACTTCAGAAAAGCCTCCACAGCATGCCAGGGTAAGGGCTGTTTCCTGCGTTTCTTCCGTCTGTGCATTTATATTTGCCCCTGGGAAACAAAACAGCCATTACTGACCTGGGCAGACACCAGCTGGGAAGGTGAATGCTCACCACTCCCACAGCAGTCAGGGTGTCTGAGCTCTGCTCTGTGGGTACAGCAGTGAGCAGTGCCAACCCCACGCTACATCAGAGCAATCTGCACAGGACACCTGCTGGCCCTGGATCACACTTTGTCCCTCCAATGAGTGCTCCATCACCACAGGATCTCACCTTGTGCCAGCAGCAAGGCCACCATCTCCTCGTGGCCTTCCCGGGCAGCTTCCATCAGAGGTGTGTAGCCTTCATCATTAACCTCCTCCAGGTTGGCTCCCCGTTCGATCAGCAGCGCTGCCAGCTCCACGTGCCCGCCACAAGCCGCCAGAGTGAGTGGGGATTCAAAGGAATCCGCAGGCATGTTCACTTGAGCGCCGCTGTCCAACAGCAAACGTGCCACCTCCACGTGGCCGTCCTGCAAACAGAGGGCAACCCAGGAGTCAGAAATAGTTGAAGTCACTTGATGCTGTAGTTATAACCACTATCAACTAGGTCTAAAAAATGATCCTATAAAGACAGGGCCATTTTACTTATGATGGTTTAATTATGATAGTTACGGTAATACTTGGATCTAACCAACATTTAGGTTTCCACTTACATCTAAGTCAGGTTTAAATGCATGAGGAAAAAAAAAACATGTAGGTGTTTTTATTTCTTGAGAGAAAAAGAGTGATGGCATAAGACTTTCTTAAATATCCAGCACAATCCAGCACAATCCAGCACCAGAAAAAGCAAACAAGTGCCATAAGTAATAAACCCATTCCATGACTAAACCTCAAAACAAGCATTAGAAAAAAGTATTTTCTTATTCTGTGTAGTAGCAGTTGATTCATTACTTCTACAGACAAAAAAAAAAAAAAAAAATCCCCCAATTGGCAACTTCTAGACACTGGGAAAGATATCTGCAGAGAAACTGAATTGGGTTACAATAAGGCAGGTAACAGGAGGAAAGAAGACATGGAAAAATTCTTAAAGGTGACTAAAAAGTGCCTTGGGGTGAAGCCATAGAATAAGAGAATTAGGATTGCCAGAGTAGTCTGAGTCCTTATCAATCAAAGCACATAGATGCATCAATCAGCTTCTCAAGAAAGTGTTGTTAAACTTCCCAGGTAATTGAAATAGACCAAGTACCTAAAACCCACATTTCACCTAAGGTGTAGTTGGTGGAGAGCCACAACATAGCAAAAGGGGAAAGCATGAAGCAGGTTGTACCTAACCTGAGATTGACAGCGATCAGGGGTGCACATTAAACATAGGCTGCTGTTCTCAGAGAGGCTGGCTAACAGCCAACAGCCACATCATTAAAGGCATTTCCCTAAGTGTGGCACTGTCCTGACCAAAACACTCCGAGACACTTACAACACGATTGGTGATCAGAGACCAGACATCTCAGCAACCTGTACCTGCTGCATTCCTTAGACGGAAAGAGATGAAGACTGGCAACAGTCACAACAATTTGGAGGAATAGCTCCCTTGTGCAAGGGTGCAGTCAAATGACAACAAGGAACAAATCCCTTGTTATGGAGTTGGGGATTCAAAGGCTCATCTTCCTTTCTGTTGCTTTCAAATGTCAAATATACACTCTGTAATGTCAGAATACCTGGTCTGAAACACTTAAGAGCTAAAAACACACTGGCAAACCTCACAACTCTCTCCCCAAGTGAGGCACTTCACAGCCTCAAAGTCAAGCCAGTACTCAGATTGTTTCACCAGGAAATGAAGAAAAAGCAAACAAAAAACCCAACCTAAACAGAACAGTGGGCTGATTAACCTTTAGTCTGCAGTCATGTTGCAATCTCCTTTAGGTGTCAGCATATACCCCCTGTCCTCCTGAATTCCTTATTGGCACCAGGCTCTCCTACAGGGAAGGCTATTCAAGGATACTATTACCAGCTCACTATCGGAAGACTTGGACACAGCTTGCCACATTACAACCTGACCTTGGTCATTGCATCATCACCTCACAACTGCACTGAAAGAACACTTGATCCTCCAGCTCTCAGCACACTGGAGAAACACTGCAGCCTATCTTCTAAGGATTACAGGCTACTGGGAGAAAATTCAGTTTCCCTCTATTTGCTGTGCTTCCTTTGGAAACAAGGTCTCTATTCTTTCTTCAAAGAAGTGCCCAGCTTGAAGAAGAGAGAAAAGGTCACCCAAGGTCTGGACAAAAATGGTTGCAGATATGCTTTGACACAATAGCATATACTCTTTGTTAAGATGATACTCTTCCATAGGGAAGTTTTCCCTCAATGGCTGCTTTGAAATTATGTGGACAGTTGCTAGAGAACTAAAGACTACATTATTTTTCAAAATAAAATGGTAGGTCAAAAGAAAAACCTCACAACCGCATTTACAGAAACCTAGAAGAGAGCAAGTTATCTCTCCACGTAAAACACTTCCTGCAGCAACGAACAGACAATTGTAATCATGAATCATCCAGCTCAGTGCAGTTCTGGAAGGCTCATTCCACAATAGTCTGAGAGGCCTTATTTATAAAAACAAAGGTGGAAAACACACTAAAAAACCAAAAAAAAAAACCCAAAACAAAAACCAAATCCAGTGACTTGGACTACTTCACTGCACTGCAGATTAGTCACTTATACCCTTCACACAGGAAGAATTTAAAACAACACATCTCCCCCAAAACTTGAAATAATTTTTCTGTGTGAGCAGTTAGACTGAGAAGCTGGTGGGAGCTACAGTAAATGCTTTCTTACAGTAATAACACACATGTTCACTTGCAGCCCCCAAACAGCTTGTTACCCAAGGCTCACTTTATTTTATCACCTCTTGCAGTACAAAGATACTTACCATGCAGGCCTCCATCAGTGCCGTGTGCATCTCGTCTGTTTTGTGTTCTTGATCAGCTCCAGCTTCAAGCAAAAAACGAACCATATCTAAATGGCCTTCAAATGAAACAGATCAAAATAAATAAGCATTTCACATCATCAACTTTTTGTAGTACAGACAATACGCTAAAAGAAATCATTCAGATTTTCAGTTTGCCACTACAATCTTTACAAGTAACAATTGGCAAACCTGGGCTTTTTTAAAGTACTCTTTAAAAAAATATCAGTGCAAATGAGGCAGCAGCCTTCAGACAGCCTTTCCCAAAGGAAATAAGACATAGTCAGTTACAAGTTTTCATCTGCAACACGTCAAACACATCCACCACATCTAGACACAAACACAGACTTAATACCACTGTACCACAGAGGAGCATTTCCTGACATTGAGTTTATAACCAAAATCCAGTTTTACAAAACTGTTAGGAAAATATTGAAAGCATTGCTGAAAGTTTTAGTCAGACAAATCCTAGCAAACAAATTAAAAAAAAAAATACAAACCAAGGCAAGACACAATACCTTTATAGCATGCGAGTGTAAGTGCACTTTCTTTGAACTCGTTGGAGTGAGTGTTGATTCCTGCACCATATTCCAGCAATACTCTTGCAACCTCGACATGCCCTGCACTGGCTGCTTCCATCAGGGGGGTATGTCCGTTCTCATTGTGGTCTTCTATGTTAGCACCAGCTTTCAGTAGCACCTTCACCACGTCCACAAAGCCCCCAGCACAGGCGTACGTGAGAGCTGTGTTCCCTGCAGAGGAGAGTGTGCATGAGAGCCCTTTCCATCACCCACTCCTAACACGGGGAAGGAGATCAGTGTTAACAGCTCAGAACAAAACTAAGTACATCACCAGCAGCAGCCTTTCACCTCACAGCAACGTTACCCCAGCCAATCATTCCAGGCTGAGTACAAAATCCCAACATAACAGTAAAATGTTGGTTTCAATCCTGAGCCAGTATTACAAATCAGGATTTTTTTAGTTTGAATATTATGTTTCCTACTATAGCACACAAAAATAGATCAAATAAACACACACAAAAAGATCAGTGATAATTTTTACTGTACAGTTTCGGGGGGTTGGTTTTTTGGTTTTGTCTTTTTTTTATGCCTAAGACCGTATGCTGGAATTGCTTGAAAAACTTCTACTGACTAGCTGAGAATAAATTTATAATTTGAAACTCTGATACTGTAAGTGACAGACACTCACATATGGCTCATGTTTTAAATGCTCCAGTCAATTTTAAGGTGAGATTGCTTAACATGGCTAAACAACAAGAGAAAAGAAGATCTCATAGTTCGGACATACAACTTGCTTGCAAAATTTGAACAAAGTCTAAATTCTATCTTAATAAACAGAATCCAACTGCAGGTTAACGCTCTCAGCGAGGTTAGTTAAGCTGTGGTCAAGAACTAGCATTATAAAGAACATTCAATGCACTCAAAGAATTTTAACTCCTCTTTGGTAAAAAGAAACAGAAATAACTGGACTTGATGGGATGTGTCGCATGGTCTGGGTAATTTTGGGTTATACCAATGACAAATTATAAACTTCTTGCATTTTTCTTGTCATCTAACACCAGAGTGCTTTTCACGGGAACAGTGCTTTCCATTAGAATTTATATTAAAACCCATCTTTAATAATGACCAGTTAAGACTCCAAATACATCCGCTACAGATCTGGTTATTCCTAACAGTTCCTGTCACATTTTCTTGTGAATGAAAGTGTTAGACAAAAACACAGATGTTCAGAAGAGCTGTGTTCCTTATGTGCCAGCCTTACTAACTGTGCTCCTGCTCCCCAGTTACCTGTGGAGGACTGTGCATTGACATCTGCACAATGGACAAGGAGGAGTTTAACGATATCCACATAGCCTCCGCTGGCAGCTGCCATCAAGGGAGTGATGTCACCTTTATTCCCTCGATCTTCAACGTTTGCATGCATGGCTAGCAGCACCTAGGGAGAAAGTTCACAGTCACAGTGAATAAATTGTAACATCAAGCTTTTGTTTTTAGTTCAGTGGGGTTTGTGAGACTGATTCTCCAGCCCCTTGCAGCACTGCCGCAGTGTGAAGCCCAGTGCCACCCCAGGACCATTTACAGTTACTGCCTGCATTGGGCTCTTCTGCAGGAAATCCTGCATTCCTACATTTGTTCATATCTCTATGTTCCAGTGAAATACTAACATTTTTAAAAGTCACAGGGCAACTCACTGACCAGAATGACAGAACAGTAACTATCACCTGCAATAATGACGCACAGATCAAGCTCACAGGTGAGAAGTTCTCTGTTTTGGCACTAAAATATGGAGTTGGGCATTTCAGAGAACTATCACCCAAACATCTCAAAGCAGCTGCCCTTAGATACAGAAGCAATGTAGCTCAAAATTAACAGGAATTAGTGCGCTTTTGATACAAACGTGATTTTAAAAAGGATTGTATGACTGAGACATGAGATTTTAGAAGGTAACCAACTGTAGCATTTGCTGCTATTTTAGCTCCTCTTGCTTGGTAGAGCAGCTGGACTGCATCTAGAACAATGCCAGAAAAGAAGGTACATCACAAAACACAGGATTCATTTCTCAGACAAGTCCCTTCAACCTAAACACACATATAAGTGCATTTTCCATTAAAGAAACCCAAGCAATAACTGGAAACCCACAACAAGCTGTATTCACTGACATTCTGTTGAAAGAATAAAAAATTATAATACCCGTAATAGCTAAAATGTTTACCTACTAAAGAAGCCACACAGATAATGCTTCGCAAATGTTTAGTTCTAACTGTATGTTTTACTTACTTGTGCCAGTTCATAATATCCTGCTGAACAGGCCAAGCAAAGGAGGCTCTCCCCTTCTTCAGTGTGTTCATTTACGCTTCGTCCTTCATCCAGCAGCTTCCGGACAGCATTTACATCCCCATCGGAGCATGCTTCTGCCAAACTGCGACTGGAAAAGCAGTTACCGCACAGTGAGCTCAAAATACATCTGCAATAGGTGGGCAGCCTTCCTAGGCAATATATACACACACATTATTTCCACAGATGAAATGGAGATAGACACTTTCCTTACAGTCTGAATTAGCTCATTCTCATCAGTTCCTAACTCATAACATGCTCTCAATACAGAGCAGATGCAGAGAGGAGTGCTCAAAGCTGGGTTTTATGGTGTTTGCAAGACAGGAGCAAACCCCACTGATGGTATTCCCATTTCTGGGAATGTCAGACACACAGAGGCTGTGACCATGACAAACTGCAGACTGCAGGTACCAAGGCAAATTCCTGGTACAGACAAAGCCAAAAAGTCAGCAGCCAAGTATCACAGAGACCACCAATATGAATACTACAACCAAACTTCTGTAATTAAAAGAGTAATCACCCACTCTTCTGCAGCTAAGAATTTAACCTTCCTTGAATAAGAAATCAACTGGCTGGTACAAAGAAGGAGCAGCAGGTTAGAAAGTAGCACTTTTTGATATTTTTATCTTACCCTGTGAAGCCAATAACCTCATAGGACAGTAGCTACACCTTCAGATGCAATACCTTTCCTTCCACTAGCAGTAGAGCAGCTCTGTTACCAAGTACTAACTATAAAATAAACTGAATTTGAAATAAAGTTCCATTCTATAGTTGGTGAACTGCAGGCAGGGGCGGTCAGTACGTACTTGTCCACTTGTCCTGTGTTGTGATTGTTCTCGGCTCTCATCCGCGTCAGCGCCGCGGCCGCCTCGTCCAGCGCACAGCTGACGGACGACGTCAGTCTCCGGAGAACCTCGGGATCTGCGAAGGCTTTGCCATCGGCAGTGGACAATTTACCAATTCCTTCAGTGCACGTTCGTTCATCAGTCAGGTTAGTATGAAAGTCACACAAAAGAAATGCAAAGACACTTATTTTAGAGTTCAGCCACATGCACTATTAGTTAAAAATTGTTTGCAAACATGCCAGAAAATGAGCTACTTAAAACTCAACTATCTGCTAACATTTGCCCAAGACCTGAATATTTAATTAACTATAATATACCAGTAAAAATCCCATATCTTTCAACTGGCAGCTTTGTTACTTGCCCCAAAGTCTCAACTTATACCTTTGAAGAATTTTTTTAAAACCCAAAAAACCATGATATTGGGAGAATAAGGATAAATCCAGGCACTGAAGCCCAAAACCAGAAGTTTGGGAAACAGGCTTGGTTTAGTATTTTCTGAAAGTGAAGAATTTTTCAACTCAAAACACTTATTATCCCTTTCCCACCCAAAACAAAGCAGACTGAGCTCTCAAATATATTTTTTTTAACAGTAGGAAAATACTTTAAAGGTTATTAGTTTAAATTCCCAGTAATTTACCACTCTAAACTGCCCAGCTCTAGCTACAAGCAGAAAAGTTACGAAATGAAATTTCAAATATTTGAAGTATACTTGAAATCAGCGCCTCTCCTTCACAGCCATAACACAACAGAAATGCTTAGATTCAAGGAACTTTTCGTAACAGTTTCTCTTTTTATAATGGTTTCTTTGCTCAAGTTTTACTCTTTATAGTTCAGCACAGCCTATTTAACATGTGCAAACAATCACTGCAGTGTGGGCAGGGCTTCTATCTTCATGTACAAATGTGCAAATAGCACAAACCCCTCCCTGCCATCCACAAAATAACCCCAAACATAAATCAGTCAATTTCATGTGCTACAAAAAGCAAACAGTTACTGGTTTATAGATCAGACACCTTCACCTGGTTTATAGATCAATCAACATTGAAGTCATGAATCACTAACTTTTCAATTCCTTAGCTGTTAAAAAGGGTTAAATTAGATACAAACATCTGGAAATAAGGCACCTTATCCCTCAGAAGATTCACTATTTGGTACATGCATACCTCTGCAGGTTTGATTTACACCACATTTTCCACAACCCAGCTTGTAATTATTACGGAATAAATAACAAAATTGTATTTTAAGTTTGAACATTGTCTTCAGACAACATAATTCTCCAGTTTGAGAACATCCAATTTGCTTCTCAATAATGTAAGAATCAATACTTATCAAATTTCTCCACCCTGAACCTCTTTATGCCAGCACACACCAGGCACACTCTGTGATGTTACCCTGCATGGTGCAGTGCTCCAAGTGCTGACTGACAGCAATGGAATGTGGAGTTGCTGGAAATGATGGAGACCCCTTCTCCTACCATTGAGACAGACCCCTCCCCTGGGGTGCAGCAGTTTACTTGGCTGATGTAAATGAGCAATGAAGGTTCAATGAGCTGCTTAAGGGATGTGCATACCTCCCTGGCTCCAACATGCTGTGTCTGGATCCCTTCGGCATTGTCAAGGTGTCACTGAAGGGGCTATGAAAATCAATTTATAACTAACTACCCACTCTGCAATGAAGTCAGATATCACAGCTCGATCTGTCTGGGGTTGGAAGCCTGGCTAGTCCAGAGCAATCTGAGCACAGAAATGAGGGGCCATGGCACAGAAATGAAGAGGCCACTGGCCACATGCCCCCTTCCACCTCCAAACTGTAGAGGCCATCATCCTTGTAGCCACCGCTGTTAAATACAGTGAGATTATAAACAAACCTCAAATGCCACAGCTCACACCTCATGTATTAGCGTGAACTGAACTTCCTGGTGGTGTACAGGGGTTGGAAGTCCTGTCATCTCTGCAGCTGAAGCAGGTGGGACAGTGGGGGACAGTCACTGCAAAACTGGGTTGGGACAGCAATTAAGTACCAAACACACCAAGCGAGTGATAGTTTCTACACAGCTCTGCTTCCCCAGGATGGCTCACAGAGTAAATGCTGAGATGTTTACACTAGCTATTTCTGGTGGCACTGCTGCCTTATGCTGCCTTATGCTGCCTTGCAGTGTACATAAAGCACTGCTGAAGGAAAGACAAAGAATTAAGTCTTCACAACTCAGCACTGAGGCCTCATCTGGGACTGCTGCAACCAAAGCTGAACACTGTGGTAAACAACGTGGAAAAGTACTCAAGAAAAATCCATAGGACCCCTGAGCAAAGGCCATAAATGTGCAGATTTAGCTTACAAGGAGCAACACAACTGCAGCTTCCCTCCACATTAAAAGGGTCTAAATGAAGGAGCTGTTAACAGCCCTACTGTTGGCAAAAAAACTGAAAAATATGAAGTCCCGCCAAAAGAAATCAACCCAAAAAACTACCAAACCACCACCACCAAAACCCCACACAACCCTAAAGCCAAAGTGACCTGGCCAGCTCCAACTACACTGGATATTTCCATCATTTCAAATCTCCAAGGCAGTAGATCAGACAGGTTGCCTGGACAAGCAGGACCTACACTTGATATCCTCTCTGTTTTAAAGTTTGTTGTGGCATTCATACCTGGGATTTCTGAAGGCAGATATCCTGTGCCTGGTAAAGACAAATGAATTCGACCTACTATAGAGCTCCTATTCCAAAGCATCTGTTTTCATGGATTACAGCTGATGGTCTCCTGGAGGACCCACCAACCGCAGGTCACGGGCTCTTCCTTCTGGACAGTCAAAGCACACCAACAGTTCACTCCAGATTCCAACATTGTTCAAAAGAAAAGGACCTATAACCGACAAGGCCTTTCAGAGGGTAAGTGGAGGATGCCTTTTATTTACCTCACCAGCTGGAGCTCAACCCAGGTACCATCCCCAGCTCTTAATTTCATACTTTCATATTGCACATACCAAAACTAATCCACAGCCACAGGAGACATCAGAGTTGACATTTGTTTGGCTGGCTGGAATCAAAGGGAGACAGACTACAAGAATTACCACTGCAGACACCGATTCATTCACTCCCCTTTTGCACATTTTATCTCAGTAATTTACTGTGTAATAACAATTTGAAGTTTTTATTTTGCTATGATTTAGGATGACTATGCCAGAATCTCAATACTGTAATGCTCATGTATCTTTTAATCTCTAATTTATTTAATTTTGTGTCCAAACCACTTGATCTTGTGTCACTCTCATACACACAGGGACTGCAGCAGTCTGATTTATGTGCAGCATTCGGGCCAAAATTCTTCTTGCCTCCTCCCATCCAATAAATACTGAAAGCATCCTCAGGAACATTCTACACAGTTCTGCACCAGAGTGATCACAATTTCTCACATTATTACACTCTCTCTATTATGTTTTTGATCTGACACTACCTGAACTGAACACAGTGTCTTGACATTCTGTGCTTCCTGGAATATTACACAAGCCTCTATAGAGGCCATCCTTTCCAACTTTGCAGATCAACATATGACCACTGTTGCAGGTTAAGTCTGAAAAGAGAATATGGGACTCATTGTTTTTTATTGAGAATAGTCCACAGTCATTAATCTTATGGAGATAGTGATGTTCCTAATGGAAGGTTACAGTATACCACTAAAAATTTTAAAGAGTATGTTCTTAAGCAAGCCAAAACGAAGTGCCTTCACCCAACAGGAGATGCCATACAAAGACCAATAAGGTGAATTTGAAAATAGCGTGGACAGAATTACTGTAAAGCCTGTGCCTTCTACCAACCTAAGAACAGTGTCCCTGAAGGTCTCTATTTAGGGACATTCCTGAAAAATAGACTACTGGAAGAATACAGAGTGGTGTGGCCATCACTTGTACTGTGATTTTCCTGTTTTTCCCTCTGCAGTGAAAAGCAGGGCCACTGCAGGGTCCATAGAGCCATACACATCTTCACATCTTCTGTAGCGTGGCAGTTCTTCATCTGAACATCTGCTGCTGGAGCCATGTTCACAAACCCTGGCAGGAATAAGGGCAGCAGCACTATCCAACAATGGAAGAAGGAGATGACTGAGCACAGGGCCAGATAATGCCAGATGTTCCACACCTTAATGGCATACTACTGAACTATTTAAATTAGCCAGAAGTTGATTATAGAGGTGTATTAGAACAAGGAGCTCACCTTCCAAGGGAAAAGCTCACTCATCAGATACACACCTACATGCCTATAACCAACACTCCAATTTCCTTGTTGACTTTCAGACTCACCCGGGTATTTCCACCTTGTAACTACCGAGGTTAGAGTTTTAAGGTAACCTGAAATGAGCTGGTAACTTCTCAGTGTGATCTGAGTTTAACAAGTCAGAGATACAGATTATCACCTCAGAAAAAATGAAACACCAACAGGTTTGTGCCTTTGGAAAACACACAGTTAAGTCCCTCATAGGACACAGCTGGTGTCAACATATACTTTGAATATTAAAGGAGACTGCACCAAAAAGAGCAACATATCCAAGAGTAAGATACAATGTCCAATAATCCTCACAAAGCCCTGCAAATTCAGTGGTAATTATGTGCTTTCCCTGTCAGTTCCAGCACACTGCGTGTTTTAACACACATTTGAGGACATTTACTTGTTACATGTCCAATTTATGCCCTCATGTTCACCACAAAATCTAATTCAACTTCAGTTCATATAGAATCAGCTGCTGGTTTTTAAGGGCTTACACACCCCAAAGACAGGCTGTGATGGAAATGTGGACAGGCTTAATAGCCCAAAAGAAGAACAAAACGAAAATCATGGCCTGGAAATGTGTCTCTTATCTTTTTAACAGTATGTTGGGAATCTGCTCTAATCAGCTTGGTGTACAAGTAGCACCTCAAACAAGGTGAAGAGGGTTCAAGGAAGGAGAGGTGGGGTATTAGTTTTAGGTTCTTTACTGGAATCCCCATTCAGTGGAATTGGGAAGTTCTAAATTGTCCAAAGCAACTGCTTACAGCCTCATGCCAACAAGCAGTAACCCTACCAGAACAGTATTAACTCCAGCACATCACACAGCTGCTACAAGACACGCAGGCAACAAGCAGAACTGAACACACGCTGTTCTTTAAGGTCTCAGGTGGCTAATTGCCCATGTAACTAACAAAAAAGTGTGCACTTGGCTCCTCTCTGATGATGTCTAAATATTTTCCCAAACCAAAGTTTCATATTACATCAGTTTCAGAGCCAGTAAACCAAAGTATAGCATCCTGCACTTCCTTGTAAAGAGCAGTCCAAAGCCAAACAAACCAAAAGGAACAGTCATTTGCAAGTTTCCCTGCATTAAGATACCTAATTTGCAGCATCAGAATAAGGGACATAAATATATATACAATTTTTGAATATATTTTAAATATTTATGTGTAGCTTATTGTATGCTAATTGCTCAGATGAAAGTCCTCAAGGCAAAAGCCACATATTGAGTAGTGCTCTTTGGGTAAAGAAATTAGAAAATATTAATAATTCGTTCTATTCCACTCATCTTCTAAAATTCATATGCTTTTAAAAACTTTCAGATGAAGCGTTGTTAAAAAACCTAATTCACACTAAGCTAAAGAACGCTGGATTTACAAGGAAAGTCTACTTGTAGTATTAGGAAAAAACTGTTTTAAGTGAGAGTAGAGCCTGAGGAATGCCATTTGGGATTTTTGGGTAAGCATTTTATTTTGGAGAAAAGCATTAACCAGAATGCTTCTCCATTTCTCAGTGGGTCATTTCAACACTACTATTCCCAGGCAGGGAACAGTAGAGATTTGATACGGAAAGGATTATTTTAGCTTTGTTTTCTAAAACACTAAAAAAAACTACATTGAGGCTTTCAGTCTTTCCAAGCCAAGCACATGCTTTGCAATCATTACCACTGAAAATCACAGTCATGGTCTGATCTCAGCTCCAGTGCAATGAAAACTCACTTGCACCTCCACAAGCCCTGGTGTACCTGCACTTCACACAAGAACATATCCTTTTATATACATGTGATACAAATTTTCACTGTAAAACTACTTTCCCCTGTCTCACCAAGTGGATGAGACAGAACTCACTGGCTGCAATTTTTATTTTTCTTCTTCTCAATTAGTATTTGGACATGCTAAATAAAACTCATTTTGCATGAAATTAAGAACTACAGCTTGAGGGTTTTTTAGATTTTATTAATTAGCATTTTACAATATTTCATGTGTCACCATCACAGTTCCCCATAGATTTCAAGAGCAGCCGAGTTCTCAATTGCTACAAATCATATTCCTGACAGTAAACTGTGACACTCAAAAGTGACATTTTCAGTGCAATCTGAAAAATCATGTTCAGATCATCTGCTAGGCATTTTCTGGCAAAAGCAGAAATTTATTCTCCTGGATCATATTGCATGGTCTTAATCTCAAAATATCCCTTCTTCACAAATCCACACTCTTAAACATAATAGGAAATCACCCACAATATCCACCAGCATTGCTCACAGGTGAAAGGGGATGCCTGAAAAAACCTGAAAGGCTATCACAACATACATACACTTTTGGAGAAAACCTCCCCTAATTCCAGCTTCCAATTTTCAGTTACTTGACACTACAAACTCTTAATATTACACCTGCATTTACATCTATTCCAATGCACTTGTCAGAACAGGAGCCAGCAATCTCCATCACATTCTCTCCACTTTCCAGCATGGCAGCTGCAGCAGAGAGATTTTCCTTTTCCAGAATCAAAAGCCAGGAAGTACTTCTCCAGCTACAATTAGTTCTTGCTGTTATTTTCGTAACATTTTGATGGCAAGGGTTCCTTTTTGAGATCATCTCATTTTACATTAGTGTGCTCAAATATCTCAAAATCTGAAAACTAATTTTAAATGCCACACAAACACAAATCCTTGATTAACTAGTCAATAGTCATTAACATTTCTTCTGAGAAATTAGATTCATTAGGTTTCAATTTGGAAATTTAGATTGCAATTTAGTCTCAGTAACCTTCAATAAAGGTTACCTAGTCAGGGAATTCACTACCTCAGCCACCAACTTCCACTTTCAGTAAAGCTTGGAAGCTCAGTAAGTGAATTCAGCAATGAAAACCATCTCTATGTAGACTTACAGATGTTTCTAGCAAAATCCCAATCTTCCCAAATATTCTGCAATTTCATTTAATTCATCTCCAGCAACCCAATCCACCCCATTCCTTTGTTTTCAGAATGCAAGGAAGAATATAGGAATGGAATGGAATATAGATATGGAATACCACACATACTTAGAATACTGAAATAAAAGATTGGTTTAAACCTTGTAGCAGAGATTTGTAACCATATGAGAGGTCAAATAGAACAGAATAATACCAAAAAAAGATTACCACATAACTATCTCCTCAATACTCCTGATCTTATTTCCAATCCTGACCATGCCAGACTTTGCTATGGCAGAACTCTCAATTTTTCTGTTAGTTTGATTTTTTTCAAGCTTTCATTAGGCATCCATTTCCTCCCATATATGAACACTGAGTTACCTTTCCTAAACCCAAAATAACATGAGCTTTTCTGTGCCAATCTAATATTTGGCTACTTTTAGAAGGACGACTTTGTGCTCCTCCTCTCCCCCTGTTTCCCCAGGCACTCCCAGCAGCCCCACTGCTCTCATGCTGGAGGAAAAAGGGAGTTTTCTATCAGCACAGCAAGGTAAGTCTGACCAGCAAAAGGTCTTCCTAGGCACCACCAGAACTGGTAAGAGGAGAGGAAACCACTAGGAACAGTAGATTACTGCCTGACTGTGACAGCAGCCACTAAACCACCTTGCCCACCTCATGCACCTTTCCCCCTCACTCATTTACAATGCCCAAATGTTTGTTTCCTAATCCAGGGTCTTTATAAAAGAAATTCAACCCTTCAATTTTTCAAGATTTGGTTTCTCTTAAATCTCTATCAAAGAAATATTTGCCTTACTACAAGGCAACAAGTTCCCAGATGCAACCCTCAACACTGCTGATTCCTTACAGGAACCACGACTTCCAGTCACACTCATCACATTCATCACATATGTGCATAAAATCATGCTGATCACTCAACTAAATGCACTTGGATCCCATACATATTGCATGTAGTTTATATGGAAACATCCTGAATTGCTCTGGTGTCATGATTACAGATGTACTTCAGCAGCAGCAAACAGCTTTTCCACCCATCTCACTGCAGGTGAGCATCTGGGAGAGAACTCTGACTCCTGGGCTACCTCAAGCTTTAAAGCAGCTTGAGGTAACTACAAATAGGACAGAAGCGATATTACAGTGAAAACAACTGCCAGTTCTGTCTGAGAATAACAGCTACTTCTACCAGCTCCAGCAAATTGTTGCCATTTGTTCTGGGCTTGGTTTTTATTTTTTTAATGAAAAAAGCACTCTTACCCATTGGCAACTAAGACCTCCTTCACAAATTGTTTTTTATTGCAAGAAAATATAAGACTTGAGAAGAATACTTAAAACACAATGCTAACTTAAATTCAAACTATAAAGGAAAAGAATGGGATTAAACAGTGTTTATAAACACCTACATGACCCTGAAAAACCTGAATTTGCTTCGGTGCTTTGCTGTGATTAAATGGGAGTTACTGGATATCACAGTTAAGTGGGAGCTTAGCACTTCATTTTCAATTTTTTTTAGGGTTTTTTTTTTTCCCACCCGTAACACAGATAAAAGCCAGCAATACACACCCAGAAAGATTTACCACAGCAGCAAAACCACAGCAAACTACTTGGATGCCCAATGCCTTGGAAACCCTTGCTAGTATTCTCTTCCCTCCCTCGCTAACTCCTCCCACAACCATCCCGCCACACCTTTCCCAGGGCTGCAGCACCAGCGAGAGTTCAATTGCATTATCGTGATAGCCTTAAAACAAATGCTCTTCTGCCTATATCACGCTTGCCAGCGTTGCTGTGATTAGCTAAGGGAAAACTTCAGCCACGGGCGGAATTGTCCGCCGGGCTTTGTTTGGCTTTGAACTGGACACAGTTAAAGGGCAGCGTCAGCACATCTCCCGAGCCGGGCAGTCACCTGCTCCCAGCCTGCCCAGTGGAGCGTGAGCTCACACAGCCCAGCACATCCCAGCCAGACGGACAGCGCCGGGCAGGCGGGCTGAACATACACGGGGAGCTGCCGTCACCCACCCAGTGCCCAGCCAGAATCACACGGGCTCCACTCAAATTCTGAGCTTCGGGCATTAGCTCGGACATGCTTGTATGTCAAGGAAGCACCCAGGCTAGAGACTGAGAAGAAAGAATTTGATTGCTTCTGGGTGCTTATACAAAGTAGTATTAACCCCCAAGTCACTCTTAGGGAATTTATTTTAAGCTAAAATTGTACTGCGTACAGTATTTACCCCCACAACTAGAAAGGTGGCAACTTGGTAAATGACCCAGAAGCAGAAATTATGACCTCTGTAAAGAAAGCTACGGATTTTTTACTTTGTGCCATCAAATATGGAAAAATGTACAGAGTTTAATTATTTTACAGAAAAATATCATGGCTAATGGTTGGCAATTGTTCTTCATTTCCTGGTTCTTCCTTTCATGCCTTATCAGAGAGAAACATTTTCTCATTTCAAGTCTGACAATTGCTTGGCTCCAAGAATCTAAAAGACACATGTCAAAGAGCTAAAACTGCTACTGAAACATGGAAAGGAGGAACATGGAAATGGCACTGTCCACTATGGGAGGATAAGAACCAAAGGAGAACCTCACATATCCCTACCTCACATATCCCTGAGAAACATCAAGAGAAGAAAAAAAATATTCACTCCGAGGAAGGTGCACAAGATTCCAGTTCTTGACTTCTGGCATTCTAACTCAGCCCAGTATTTCATGTCTCATCCTCTTTAGCATTTGTGTCCTTTGAAAACAAGTTACTTTACAGACACTCTCACCTATTTAGTGGGACAAGAAGAGAGGGGGACTACTTTCTGCTCTTTGAGTAACCCAAGGCTTATGGAGGCAAAGTATCATACCTCTATGGAGACTGACTCCAAGATATGACCCCCCTACACAACAGAGATGCAGGAAGGCAAGAACTCAAATAACCTTTGAGTGCTATTTAAAGGCAAACAGCCCACTTGAACTCTTCTCAAAATTTCTGGCAGTCAGTGGGAAACTGAGCCCCAGTGGGCTGTAATTGCCTTCCTGAATCAGAAAGCAACTCTGACTCAGTACTGTACTCAGTTACTATCTGGGAAAAAACATCTGAAAATACTACTACATTTTCAAGCAAAGATCTAAGAGTGAACTCTCATTAACATCACTGACTTAACTCAGAAGGCCACAGACACTTAGTCCCCAGTTTATGCCACTTATGTATGGCAAAGCAAGCCAAAATAACAACTATTTTCAGAGACTGATGAAGTGCACCACTTCTTTAAAAAAATTATCACCACGCTAATGGTATATAGCACAGACTAGTGTATAAATTCATGTTTCAAATTGAACATTTGAGAAACTCTTCATAAAAACCTCTCCTCTGCCTAAAATTATCCACAGCCTTTCAGTGTACTGTCATCTTTACACACATGCTGCATAACAAAAAGATCCTGACAGTAAGACCTTTGAGAATGCCACAGTAGATTCGAGTACAAAACTACCAAAAATCAGACATTACAGTCTTCAGAAAGAAAACATGGAATTTATTTTACCATGACCCAACTTGAACAAAAAACCACACCCATCTACTGTTAACACTACTCTACAAGCATAGCCCAAGGGGCTCATCCCATCTCTTTATATTTGCAGCATTTGTTTTTAAAATTGCATCCTCTTACAGTTTTAAAAACAAAAGGGAGGAGATGCACTTTCACCCAGGCCCATGTCTCTGAAGCTCTGGTGCTTCCAATGGGAGATTTTGTCCATCCAAGGTCACAGAATCCAATATATGGCACCACAGAGAACAAGTTTTACTGAGCTTCTTCAGAGCACAATGCAGAGAGAAACCATAACAAGCATGAATCCAATGGAGAGAGTCACTTCAAATAACGAGTATGGGGAAGTCCAGCCAATTAAGGTTCTACCAAAGCAAACTTCTTTCACTACTTCCTCCAGATCTTTGCTCCTAATCTGCGTAAAGACTAAAATAAAGTTGTTCTACCTCTTACAGTGTCTCTACAGCTGAGGAGGATCAGGCACTGGGTGTACTCACTCTAAGCAAAGGCTAATATAGCCAAAAGCACAGCCACAGTGCAAGTTCATCCTCTTTTTGTTAGCAAATCTTTCTTCATGCTCCTTTCCCTCTAGAGACTTCCAAAACACGCTGTTTACTTGGTTTTGGCAATACTAGACAAAGCCAGCTGCAAGTCAGGCCAGGGTGGTTAGAACATTCTTGCTTGCTGTGGTCTTCCTCTGTTACTCAAAAGCCAAGTAATTCTTTGAAAGCAAAGACAGAATTTTAGCCTTTATAATGATTCTGAGTTGGGAAGTTTTTTTAAAAGACACAATTTTAACCTTTATAACTATTCTGAGTTGCGAAGGTTTTTTAAAGCACATGTCCAAACATCAGTGTCAGGGAAAAAAACCATATACACAGGAATAGTCAACTGCACACAGAGTAAAAATCAAATGCACAAACATGGATTAATTTATAACAGTTCTTCAGAAAAGTATTGGTAGATTTACAGTCAAATTCAACTTGCAAACCAAAGGCAAAAGGCAGACAACAAATGGAGATGTATAAACAAAAGCACAGCTTGCAGGACAGATGAAATAACACTCCTCTCTCCATGCATCAATAGAGCTCAACTTCAGTAACACGACTCATTTGGGGCATAAAGTTATGAAGAACAGAGATCACGTACAGAGACTCCAGAGGAGAACAAGAACAGACAGATGAAAGTCTAAAAAACATGAGTTAAGGGCAGAGAAAGGTTCAATGTTATTGAGCAAAAAAACAAAACAAAACAAACCCACAAAACAAACAAAAAAAGAACCCCCACAAACAAAAAACAACAAAACACCAAACAAAAGCCAAAAAACCTCAGAGGGTGATATCAGTCTGTAAGTCAGCTCTAAGGATGGCTGCACTGGAAAAGGGAACACTGAACCTGAATATGATACATTAAACAAGCAATCAAATCCACTAAAAACCACCAACTGCTTTATTATATCATTTTTGCTTCTCTCACAAAGCTCCTCCAAAGGAAGCAGCTCAGTGCTCCCTTCACCCTTGAATTACGTATTTCAGTACATAACACTGAATATGAATTTTTGGCAGTCAAAAAAACCTTCTCATCCCAAGGACTGCAGTGGGCTTGGCATGCTATGGAGCTCCAGCACTGGAGATAGTCTGTCTAACCAGTCCCTA
The DNA here is from genome assembly GCF_008360975.1 of Lichenostomus cassidix. Classification (NCBI taxonomy): domain Eukaryota; kingdom Metazoa; phylum Chordata; class Aves; order Passeriformes; family Meliphagidae; genus Lichenostomus; species Lichenostomus cassidix. The sequence continues at coordinate 3,069,155 of NC_139494.1, forward strand.
AAGCCACCCATCAGGAATGGCACAAGCACAGCTGAATTTGCCTGGAGAGAAGGAAGAGGATAAAACTAATCTACTAAGATTATTTTTCAGCCAAATTTTTTAAAAAACTTTAAGAAGCTGTACAGAATTTGAGAGAGAGGTGATGCTTAAATGACAAGTTAACAATCGCTGGTTTGGAGGAAAGCTTTGTTACACAGGGGGAAAGTCCTTGCAGAACTGCACTGTGCATTTTGCTCCCACAGCAACTACTTTCCTAATGGATACAAGCAGGATAACTTTATGCAATGCAATAATTTTTTTTTTTAAATATATCCTAGTATGTATTGAACCTTCAAGTATTTAAGTAATTCATATTCGCAAATAATATAACCTTCCTTTTTGTGCAAGATGTTTAATGTATTACAGCTCGTTTTAAATCTAGAGATTTAAGTTCATAGCTTTCAAAGTAAGGTGTGTAAAACCACACAAAATAATTTATAGCAGGAGATGAAGATGTTCATACCTCACTGCAAAAAAAGCCACTTGTTGCCATAAGCAGAATCAAAGATGAGTGGCAGTATATTTTATATATATTGTTTTTCATTGATCTGGTGAAAACTAGCTTGACTTTCTAGAAATAACCAGAACTGAATCATTTACGCTATGCATATACTATATTACCATTCGTTTTCTTAGAAATACCATTTGTTTTCTTAGAAATTACCATTTGCTTTCTTAGAATAAACAATTAAAAAACCCAACCAATTCATGTGTTACACTGCAAAGGATTGATGACTCAGTAAATTTCTTACTTCTGGCTCTGTAAAAGACCCCAAATATTTATAAGAGTATAAAACTGACAGAAGAACAGCCCACACCAAGAGCCCAGGTAACTCCTCTCAGGTGTCCCCAGACACTCAGCACACGACCTGGACTGTTCTGGCAGCAAACAGCCCTGCTCTGATGCAATGACGTTACTCCTCAGAGAACACTTGGGTCAGCTCCAGGAGGGGTGGCTCCTCAGCCAGACTACCAACCTGACTTACCAGTCAGTCCGGTATGGAGCTAAGTGGATGGCACTGGTTACTGCCACCACGCTTGAACATTAAGCTATAGAACAGCCCCCAAAAAATCCCTGAAAGGAAAATCTGATAGACTGATTCAGATCTGATCATCTGCGCACCCCAAAGCATCCAGCCAATACTCAGCTCTCGTTTGAACATTTCTAAACTGATTTTATCACCATGTGCTAAGGAAAATACATGACTGACAAAGGCAGACAGCAATTACAAAAGCAAACATGGATTTCAAATCAGTGTAACTGAGGTTTTTAAATGAACTAAGACTCTTCTTGCAGGAGATATAAGTAAGAGATTGAGGCTTGTCTACCTCCTCACTCCTTCTTCACTCTCTCCTGATGCATTTCAGGAGAAGAATTACATTCTGGTGAACTCAAACTTCCAAGAGCAGAACAACCACTTCATTTCTCACAGTTCCTGTCTCCGCTCCTCTCCCTCCCAGCATCCCAAGGACAGCACCACACCAGCAGCCATCTGCTGAGAGAGGAAGCAGAGACAAGGCCCACAGAGAGCAACTCTGTACCAGGTACATCCCATCTCAATTCAGGCATTACACAGGACTGTCAATAGAGCACTGCTGCTTTTCTCCTGCCCAAACTCTCCCTACATTCCTTTTGGCTGAGACTACTCCTAGCATTAATATAAGAAGTCCTGAAATCAATACTGTATGGAAAAAAGTTCTTAACCAGCAATAATATGTTCCTCATATTGGAATAGGAGAGCAAAGGGTGTTTCATCTTACAAAAGAATCCAATCTGTATGAAAAATAAAATACAGCTGAAGGAAAATAGAAAGGAGAAGTCAAGTTAATAAAAAGCTATATCCAGAACTGAAAAAATATTGTTAAAAGGAAGATTGCACAAATTGTTAATGGTACAATCATGAAGAACTTGCTGATTAATTATGATTACCTCTGAGATGCATATATAGATATATATAAATATGTAGGCCACTTGGGAGACTGAGGAGAATCTTGGCCAATTTTAGTACCTCACATAATAAAAATGGTAACTTTTTGTCTTCTCTCTTCCCACTCCCTATCCCCTCTGAAGAAAGATTAAAATCTCAGAATCAGCTTCACCAAAAATCTCCAAAAGTACAGCTTTCAGAGCTAGTACGGTAACTTAGCCATCTGATACCTAAAGGCATCAATTTAAGTGTTATGACAACGAGACTGTTCTTCACAGCAAAGTCCAGCTGAAAAACAGCTAAAAATATGAAGTTGGTACATTTAACACACTGTATAAGCATGGAGGTTAATTTGACTAAGAGCAGGATTAGACTAGACTTTTTCTAATCTAGACTAGAAAAAATATTTAAATCATGCAAAATCTCAGAGAAATATAATATTAATAATTCAATTACATGCATACAATTTAGACAGTTTGTCCAACTTACTCAAAAGCACAACACATCTGTATGTTTCACATACCATATATTCCTTCCCACTCTGAATCTTTAGATGATGAAGAAAGAAAATGAGTAAGCCATTGTAGAAGCTTTCCAGTTAACAAGACAGTGGTGATTTCAGTGGCAACGCAGCTTTGATCTCTAAAGAAACACCTACAACAAAGCCTATTTAAACTGTCCTAGTGAAAACTATTTCTCTTATTTGTCCGTATGCGTGTCCATATAACACCAAGTATTTTACATCTGATCAAATTACGGTGAAAAGCCCTTCCTTGGTTTACAAATCAGTCACATTAACTGGGCTAAGGTAAGATTTTGGCCATGTCGAAGGAGGTTGAACACACTTCAAATTTGATATTGAAACATTTTTACACAAAAGTTACATCTATGCTCAAATTCCAGCAATCCCCTCTGACTGCCCTCAGTAAAGACCCAACTTTTCTTATTTCATAACACCAATACAGATCTAGACATTCATTTGTTATATTCCACAAGCACAGAGGTATAACCAATAAATGGACAAACATGAATGTTTTCTGCAGACCTCCACTTTAACAGTTTCAAGTGGAGCTTGGGCAACCCTTCAGACATTAGGGTTCAAATGTCCACTTTCATTTAAATCACAGCTTAGTTACTCATCAGACCTAAGAAAAGAAAACACCATGCATGGATCTTATTCATCATAAATAACACGATCAAAGAATTTCTCTAGCCCAGTCTCTGACACTTTCCAAGGGTTCCCTCGGATGCAGGATGAAAGCAAGCTGTGCCTCTCTGGCACTGTTCTTTTAGACCACAGCTCACTCCCTGGTAAACCTTGTTGTTAGTGAATAATGAATGGGTTTGATCACATCACAAGAAAAAAAAAAAAAAAACCAGGTTTGGTCAATAGGTTGGCATGTGAGTAAACAGACATATACACACACAGAGGAAAACACTCAATTCCACAATAGCTGATATTTACTCTTTCAGTTTAACCTGAAGTAGGTAGATTTCATCTAGGCTCAATCATACTTTGATCCCTGTTCTATAGTTCCACTAAGTGGGTGATCACTTCCACTTTTTTGCCTTTCCCAGTTCCAAAACACACTATTCCCCACCCCTATCACCCTACCAGCTTTCCAAAGAGCAGTATCAGGCCCTCATGCCTGAATGTACTATTGAAATTCACACGTACAAACAGACACACATTACTAGAACTCAATTTCTCTTTCACCATTTACACTAAAATTAATCCCTCAAAGTCTCTACACCAAACCATTTATGTGAGGGTCTCCAGCCACCTTTAATACTGTATTTCAACAGAAAAGAAGGATGTGTGCAACTCTGCTCCCTGTTTGAACATAAGGATGGACTATTCCCATGTTTCCTTAAACAAACCTTTGGCTCAACATTCTCCCTCTCAAAATATTTTCCTCACAAGCCCCTTTGCAAACAATAGTAGGAGTCCTGAAGAACTCTCTGCTTACAGAACTCCTCCCTGTGTAGATACTCAACACGAACACCATGTGCTCCAAGGAAAGACTAAGTTTCTTTACCACTTTCTTCTGCATCTATTTTTTGATGCTTCATTGTCAAAGTGTTTCTATGCTCAGACTGAGAAGGAACACACTTAAAATTTCTGCTGGTTGGGACACAGGCACTCAAGTTATTTCCTCAAGTCAAAAAGCAGTTCAGTAACACTCTATGTCACTTCCCAGGAAACTCAGCCAAACCATGCTGAAACACTATCAACAGGGTTTTTTTTAACTGCAGAGATTAACATTTTGACATTTCAAAACCTTCTGTAGAATTCTGTGGTTTTGGTGCAGAATACACCAAACGGGCATCCAGGATTTTTATTTGGCCATGTGCCTGAACCAACATCTTTCTCTATCCTCTAAAACAACCTGCAGAAAGAGAACTGCACAACACAAGCGAGTCATTTCCCCTTCCCGATGCCGACACACACTGGGAACAGAAAATGAAACAGGTTTAACCTGTCGAAATTTTCCCACTTTGCCCTTTTACCAACATGCTGAGGACCCACAGAGGAACCCACCAAGAAGAGCAAGAGCTTTCAACACTCATTCCCAGTAGCAAGGAGCTCCCATCTCCAGCTGTCAACTACTGTCCCTAAAAAGGGCATTTAATAGACTTTCTTACCAAAGATCCACAATAGAATCATGACTCTTCAGAACTGAAATATCATTTTAAGAAATCAACAGTAGCCTAATTAATAGTGGAGTGAAATGTTTCTAGTGCAGAATAGGACTCCACTGTCAGAATACTAATAATCTGTTTAATTACAGCCTGAAAAATGGAAACATCCTCCAAACAGGATGGTTCTCATTCCATAGGTTATTTTACCTATAAATCTCTTCCCTGCTAATAGGAGTCAAACTGAAGGAAGATATACAAGATTTTGTTTAGGTTAAAATTTGCCAAACAACAGGATTCAACTGTTTTAACTTATCTTCAGTTTCTGAAGGTGGAGACAACTGTTATTTATGGCAGTCTCTTGGTCTTCAGATTGTAGAACTATTTTTTGTGATATAATAAAAACATTGAGAGTTCTTTAAAGACTTTAAAGATTCATTAATAAAGTGCCTATTCTTTCATAGAATGTCTTTAGACAATATATAGTTGTCTAAACTGAAGCTAATCAGGCAGGTTTTTAGAGGATCTGGCGAACACAAATCAGTGTTTGTGCAGAAATGGATATATATGTGTGTAAGCTGCTGCTGTGCCAAGAGAGCTGAGACACAACCTTCTTGCTAGAAATTGGGTGTATAGCTGTCATCCTCAACATCCACAACCCTTGAAACAGAATAAGCACGTTGAACAAGCAAATTCAGAAGAAAAAATACCCAGCACTCTTATGGTGGGTAAATACAACCTATAGAAACATTTCCAAGCAGTTCAAATAACCTCTGGCTTCTACACTCACCTATGCAGCAGCTCTCAAATCAAGACAGCTACTTACAAACAAAACACAGCTCCTACAAATCTTAAGTACACAATAGCTGAAAACCACTTCTGCACAAGTACTTTGAAGAACAAGATCCCATGTGGCTGCAGTTGCTAGAACTTACCTTCCAGAACTAATAAACAATATGTCCATGTGAGATCTGAGCATTAAAGGATTCAGGAAGAATGAGCAAAACTAGTTTTGCAAGTCATACTCATTAAGATCCTAATGACACAGCCACAAACCTGGCATGTGAGAAACCCCAAGAAATCCAAGACACTGAATACAAGACTGATTTTCCTCTAGGTTGTAAGGTGGAATCAAGCCTATCATGGGAGAGGGGGATCATCACAACCAAGGCCAAGCTACCCCTGGAAACTACAGACAAGGCTTTAAAATAACTGCTTGTTTGAGTCATAGTTCTGCCATCTACTTTTCCAAGCTATCCTGAATGCTGAGGACTGAACTGTGACTAAAACAGCAAAAATTATTTCCTTTTGCCAAACTGCAAAAGAATACAAAGGCCCAACACTAGGCTACCATGACGGAAGCCTAGAAGCTCACTTAGGGTTAAAAAGGGTATTTTCAGTCAAACCAGGCAGATAAATCCAGGGAAGATATTAGAGTATCTCCCAGAAACACTAACTTATTTTTCAATCACTGTCAAATTATGGCTTTTTTAAATGAACGACCAGATTCGCAGCATCTTCTTTAGGTTAGGTATTTTTAGTGCTTCAATTCACAGTGGGAAAGACAAGTACAGCTTAACTAGAGAACCTTCCCCAGAGTATTTTATTTTCACTCTTTTGACCTCACACATTCATCAAGTGGCATTAATTTCATCCAGTCTTTTTTGAGAGGGAGATGAAGCACTAAAACAAAGGCACTCCTTTCACGATTTGCTCTTCTTTCCAGATTCCTTCCATTCTGCCTGTGTACTTGGGAAAACCAAAGGATGGAAACCTCATCTTAAAAACAAATCATCTAATCCTGGGGACAAATACTCAACTACTGCTTAGAAATCTGAAGACAGCATTCTCATGGCTGCTACAAGCAGCAAAGGTACCTCCTGGATGCGTCAAATAGTGTGAAATCCCTTTGAGTGCTGCAGCCCAGCTCTAAGCACACATCTCAGAGATGCATTGCCCCATAACACCAGCCAGATCTGACAATTCATAAAGCCAGAAATAGGCTTTGGGACAGCAGTTACTAGGTACACGAGAGAAACTGATTTTCAATTTTAAAGGTGCTTAAAAAGGGACTAAATTATTCAAATGCCCTTAGTGCCTGGAGTATCCCAGGAATAGCTGAAAAACAAAGTTTGGTCCTCAAGAGTTGCAGCAGACAGGCTGCTGCAACTTTCTGCTGACAAAAGTTATGGTGTGTTCTAAGTTGGGGGTTTTTCAAATCCAAAATGCAAAGAGAACCCAAATCCCTGCCCCCTCTGCTTCCTCAGAATACAGTTCTCCTTTAAGACAGTAACAGCTTTGCATCTAAACACCTGCAACTAAGTGCTACTTTATGTAGCTCTTTAAGAGTGTTCCAAGGTAAGATCTGAAAACTCCAATTTCAGCACACCACTACAAGTCTGAGCATACACCTGTGATGATCAAATGGGATTTGTTTCAAAGCAGGGGTTTTACATCTCTTTGTCCTTGGAATTTTGCAACTAACAAATAATTTTTAAATCCATTGCAAACACCCCAGTCACAAATCGTAGGAGGACTGGAATTAGTCATGATTTCACTATAAAGGTAACAAATGTAGCAACTATGTTCATCAGGTCTGGTTCCAAAACAGTAATGTTTAATAACCATTTTCCAACAGTGATACCTCAGAACTACAGAATGGGAAAATGTTTTTATGAAACTTATAAGAGAGAAAGAAGTATTTTACCTGTAAATTTCTGGAGTAATGAATTAATAATTACATATTGACCAAAGCAGCAGGAAAAAAATTCAATTTAGCAAGTCTACTTCATTCTATTCTCTCCCCATTAATTCTCCCTCTGGTAACATATATAATCTCAAGTCAATGAAATACCATTTAATTCAAATTAATTTTTCTAACTTTGTATGTACAGAAAGAGTGGACCAAGCAACCTGCAACACTTTTAAGAGCTATGAGCTTTTTTCCCTTGTTCTGCTCATCATGGTAAATTTCCAGACTCCTGAACATTTCAATAGTGTCAGAATTTATGTGCTGCCAGATCCCTGTACAAATCAGGTTCAGAAAAAAAAACTATACAAACAAAGTACCTGCTGCCTCCAGTAAGGCTTCTAGTCTTGCTTGTGTTTCTGGATCCACAGTTCTCAAGTCCGCACCTTCTGCAGCACTCGATAAGAATAACTCCGATGTGGTTTTAAGTACTGGGTTATCAAGATCTTCTTGGTCCAAAATAAATGATTCAACCTGTTTGCCAAGTCAGAAACACAATTTTAGCATTTTTGAAGCTTTAAAGTAAATTTAAAATACTACAATAAAAATCCCACAAAAAGAATCTAACTGTACTATCGTAATTGCGTTTTAACTGCCAAGAATATAGAACACAACTGCAAAAAATATCTGGTCAACTCACTGAAGAGTTAAAAATCACAAAAGGAAAAAACCCTACATTAAAAAAAAATGCAAAAATTACAATTTAAAACACCTCAAATACACCAAGGCCAACACAGATTAAATACTGAATAAGTGTTATGCATGTTTGCACAGTTAACCACCCAAGCAGGTTGCCACAAGAGGCTGTAACATCTTTGTCACAAGAAGCCCATCTATCCTGTTATTAAAAAAAGCCACCAGTAATGACTCTGGTAGAGCCAGACCGATCTGAGTGCCAGGGAAAGATGGAATGTTTTCCCAAGATGCCTTTCACTTCTCTTTTAAAAGTAATTTCAACGGAGGTAGCACAAAGATTTTGCTTGTTTTGAGCAGGGACACAAGAGCTGACCAAAACTCCACACTGAAACATCCATCTCCAAGCTGGCACTCACAATTACCCCAGTTTCCAATGTTTCTGGCCAAGAACAGATCTGTAGAACGATTAAGCAGGTATTCCAACCGAGCAGCAATAATGCTGTCCCACCAGCACCCCACGTGATCTCCAAATACAAGCCCATGGAATTACTCAACATAACACACTGCAGTTTTATGACAGCTTGCCAGAGTAAACAAGGAGGATACCTGACTCACACTCTAATGAGAGCAGAGCTACATTTCAGATTCTCCCAAGTTCAAACATAATTTCCTCTATTTTCAGTAATATTTTAAGAAAAAAATCACTATTTCCTAATTAGATGTTATCTGTACCATCACTACTGATGCCTTAAATATGCTGCAGACATTCCTGTTACACAGCCACTGCTGCCCTCTCCCACTTCATGTCCCAGTCTCATCTTCCTTTCTCAGTTTTCCCCAAAATACTTCACCCTATTTTTCTCACCCCAGCAAAAAACTACCATCTCGTTCCCCCCTCAAAAGGGACAGTTTATACTTTAAAAAAAAAAATAAATAAATAAAATCAGGCCATCTGCAAATTCATTAAGTGCCCCATTGTGTGAACAATGTTAACAGGATCTGGGAGCTGCACAGAGCACTGCTATTCAAGAGCAACTTGGGTTCGTTCATTTCTTCCCCTTTTTGATATGTAAATAGCTGTAACACTATTCCCTGGTGTCCAAGCCAGCCCTGTGTGCCAGTGAAATGCTAACATGGGAATATAATGGGAATGAGGAAGCAAGTATGACTTTTTAGGAACACAGAGAACACGAGGTCCACATCTCAGTGGATATGTGTGATCCTGGCCAGCTTACAGATCTTGTGTGCCAGACACAAACATTAAAGGTGAGGCTCTGATTTGGTGCTCAAAGAAGCAAGATTTCTAGGTTAATCCAGGCAACGGTCCTAAAATAAGGCAACTGTCATTGCACGAAAATTAGTGACCTAAACCGGTGATACACATTTGTACTACAAACAAAGAAGAGCTATTTACAACTCACAGCAAAATGCACCCCTACAGAAAGATCCCCATGAGCAGAACTCAAATCCCAGGTTAGTCCACAGCCAGCTTAAGGACTCCCTGCTTTCATGAGCTCTGATGCAAAAATGACTTCTGGGAAAATTCACTCTTACCTACAGGAGTACTTCGGGGTTTTTCATTTTTTCCCACAAGACTACACAAGGCACTAATATGATGGAAATATTATTCCTATTGCAACATATTTGTGTGCTCTGGTGAAGGGCAGAAAATCCCACCGTGTGTGTACACAACCATTCATTATACATAGCTGAGAACTAGATACAAGAAATTTCATTAGAAGCTAATGGATATTTTTCTTTGTCACTACACCACTACACTTAAAAGCAGTCCTCCCATTTGAGGGCATACCAAAAGGAGTAAAAATGTCATCTATCAGTGAGTCAACTACACTTGAGATTAACAAATACTGCAGAAACACTCGGTGGCTCCTGGCAAGCCTTAGGGTTCAGCCTTGGGATGAGCCAGGCAATCTTCAGGCAAAGGGAAGCACAGCAGCCTTGCAGTAACCTGCCAGAAGCTGTCCTGCTGCAAGTTCTAAAACTTCATGGTTTCGACACTTTGGGAAAGATATGGACCATTTTCTGCCTGACTGCTGCCAGCCCAAGCTCACTGGGATATATTTACAAGGTATTACAGGCAACAATGCACCTCTTGAACCTAAATCAGTGTTAATTTACCATTCACAAATTCTCAGCTTGCAAGGAACCTCTCTCCTGCCAACAGGGAATACATTTTGCAAACAGGAACCTCTAAAAAAGTCTTTTTAACAATGATTGTGCAAACACTACCAAGTAAAGTGAATTACACACAGTTTTCACTTAAGAGTACAAGTTGGGTAGTACTGGTGCAATCTGTTCCCTTCACCACTATTTTCAATTCTTCCTGCCTTTCAGCTCTTCTTTACACCAGCAACTGTACTTCCAGAGACCTTGCACATTTAAAATTTCACAAAAAAATCTTGCTTCATATACAATATTTTCATTATAGTTTTATATCACAGGAAGGCAGATGCTTTCATTATTATTGCACATGTTGAGCATCAATTTTTAGGTTTTGTTTTGATTTTTGGTAAGAGCTTAATAACATACCCACAACACAAATATAACTTGAGTGTGAAAATACTGAAAATCCATAAACAAAATGTTAAAATAGCTGCATCACTGCTAGTCTCCCAGAACAAGCTCCAATGTTTTTTCAAGTCAGAATGTCTGACATTTCTGTAAATAAATGCAGTTTCTCACGTACTAAGACAAAGCTAGAGAGAATGAACAGTTGGATACCACCACTAATAGCAGAGTGAGAAATTACCTAATTGATCAGATGTCTCTTGTGAATGGAAGTGACCTACAATGATCCCACATTAATAATATTTTTTTTAAAAATCGAACTACCGCAAATACATCAAATAAACTTGTGTTTTAAAACAAAAAATAAACTTCATTAAAATCAAAACAAGCAAATAAAAACGCCAAACATATTTCATGTTAGCATTCCAGGAAGACATAATACACTGCTCATGTGGCAAAATTTAGGCACTCTGCTCTATCCTAATCAGATCTGCAGCAAAGTGATAGAGTAACCAGTCACTGTGCTATTTTTGGATTATTTTGCGAGCTGCTTTGGGCAGTTAATAAGCATCTTACTTGGTAAGGCTCATTAGGAACACATGGATTCAAGATATTATTCTAACTGCCAAAACAATTTCACCTTCCCAGTTTAAAACCCAAGAAGCTGCACGGGACCCGAGGGGCAGGGCTCCACTACACCGTGTGTCTCGTGCTCTTCCACAGCAACCATGGACCTTGCCTGAAGTTCTGCCAAGGACTGCAGCAGCCTCGCAGCTCTGCAGATCCAGTTACACCACTGGTTCCTCCCTCCAGAGCAGCTACATCGCAGCTATGTGGACTCAACTCCATCAGTGTTTATATGTTAATACCAGGACTGAGTGTCAGGGGGATGCAAAGGGTCTTTGCAGGCACCAACATCACTGCTAACCCTGGCAATTCTGGTGAGATGGACAATGACATGCAGGGTTACAACACATTTCTAATATTAAATCTAAACTGATCTTCTTTATGTTGCACTACTGCAAAGTACTTTTCCCAGAATAGCTTGGACCTGCTCACAAATAGCCTGTTCCTGACAGGCTACAGACGATGGAAAAGCTTCCTGGGTAGCTGTACAGCACTGTTCTCTCCTCCTTCTGCAGGCAAGGGCAGCAGCAGAGACAGCTCGTTCTACCTTCTCCTTCCATTTGTGCCAAACTACTGCTCCTGGGAAGACTATCTTTACAGAAAGTGTAGATAGGAGAGAGAAAGCTGCTATTAAATTATTTTCTTGAACTTGTATTTTCCAGGATCACATTGAGCTATGAACACTTTTTTGGGGTAACAGTACTCTTTGTTCAGTTTGTCCCAGCTCTTGACTGGAACTCCTAAATTCCTATTTTTTAATGCAAATGAAGACCTACCTTAATTTCTCTTCTCTGTTAGGAAACCCTAATTATTTCTGTAACAATTCCATTTACAAATTTTTATTCCATAATTAACAACATGTGCAATGATGTATTAGGATCACACTAGAAAGTTCTTGTGGATTTGTCTGATAAACCCAACTCTAACAGTTTATGTGCCATGCCCTCTATTAAACTGAATGTCAATATTGGATTAATCCTTGCAATCTCGCTCTAGAACTTTTGGGGAATAGTGATAGGACACAGCACTAAGTCAAGACTGGAAATGAGTTTGTATTTCAAATTTGATATCAAACCCCTTTAAATTCCACATATGAAGGATGCCAGTTTCAAAACCATTAAATATAATTATTCCAAGGAAAAAGTAAAGTGAAGGACTTTGTCCCGACATGACAATCTTAGATGCTCCCTGTGACAAGTAAGTGCAGCACTACCTCCCTGGTGAGGACTTAACACCACCAAAAGGCCTGGTTTTGATTTCCCAGAATATGCACTTTTCAACACTCTTCCCCTGCCAGCCCAGCCAAACATTTTCTCGCACCTGCTTAAGGTGCCTTCCTGCACAACCATTCCAGTTTCAAGAGATGGAGTAAAGGAAGAGGAAAAACCATACACTAATGTGGATATTTTCACAAAACCTTTCAGTGGGGTCTCAGGACACTGTCCTTTCTTGGCATTTCAAAGCTAGAGAAAGAAAATAAACATTTCAGGGAAGTACTCCAGAGTCAGTACCTAGAAACAACATAGAATCAATGGGAACAATTCAGACATAATTAATTATATAAAACCATACCCACTCTGTTTGGCTTGAGCTGTAATTTCTGAACACAGTTTCTTCCATTAAAAAAAAGTTCCAGCACAAGCAGACAGAAGTCACCATGATCTGTGAATCACCAAGAGGGCATTATGCAGCACTATGGACCCTGTGATCACCCAGCATCCTGCCAACCCAGGAGGGTACAGGGTGCTCAGGGACATCAGCTCCTCAGTGGAGAGCATAAAGTACCTGAAGCATCATTTCCAGCCACTGCTCACCTTGTGACAAGTCAGGTAGCTGTCAGACACTTCCATAAGTTGCTTTAACACATCAAAAAGGAAGAAAACTCTGGGGAGGGAACAAATAATTTTCTACCACTTTACTGGTATTTAATGGACTTACAAAGGGGTCTGACAAGCTGGAAGATCATTCTTCTGGGAACAGAAAGGCATTAGATCACCTCAGCTCCCTGTAAGGCCACAAGCTTACCATGCCTCCACCTTTAAGTGGAGCTGTCAGTGCTCAGCACCTGCTGCAGCCGCTCTGTAGGCAGGGCATTAGATTGGGAGGGTGGGGAGAGAAGGGGTGCAAATCTGTTTAGCTCTGATTGCAATAGGAAGCTGACTAACTTGAGGCAGGATTATCTAAAGGGCAGCCTTTATTTCCATAGATATTAAGCAATTACCAGCTAATGAAACAAGCAGCTATAGGATCTGGGCTGTGGTAAGCTCACTTCAGAACACAGGTTCATGTTGCAGACGCTGCTATAGATACAGTGTAAATACAGGTGACACAACCTCCTGGTCTGTCGCTGCAGGAAAGAAAAGGTCCTCATGCACACAGTGTGGGCCATGAATCCAACAGCCACAGGTAAAATACAATGTCATTGATGTGTTTTCACACAAGCTGATTAAAATGATGGGAGAGACAGAGGGCAGTGAGCAAGGACTGAGATCTTTATGGCTACTCCACCATAGCGTCTCAAGCCTGGCACCCCAAGTCACCAGTCAGTTCTCAAAATTACAGCTGTTATTTGAAACATGCAGATAAAACAATAAACGAGATTTAATGATTTATAGCACTGCTCTTCCTTTCCAGAGATTGCTGGTTCTGGTTTTCAATTTTCTTGCACTCATACTGAACCATAAGCAGACATTCCTGGACAAGCACCTGTCAAATAGTTCATGTCAATTTAACCACTTACCTGATTTCTCTCTTAAGCAAACACCTGACACTATGCCATTTAAGTAGTGCTGAATCCTACAAACTACACCTTATCACTTGCCTCTGGAAAGAGCTGCCTGGTCTATGGATCCTCCAGAAACAAGAACAATCCAATTGACTTTTATTAAAACACTGTTTCACAACAATATGCAACACTATTGCACCCTATTAACCCTCACAAAATTAAGGCACAGAACACGCAGGTTGACTCCTCTTGGTACAAGAAATTGGCAATGTTACAAAGTTTCTCTGTATAACAGAAAAGAAAGCTTTACTCATCTCAGTAACTACCGCAAAAACCCAAAAAACTGTTAAAACGAGGCTGTAGCTATCACATACTCAATGTCTGATAAACAAAATAATTATGACTAAGTTTTCCCAAAGTAGAAAACAATCACTTGCAGCAAGGAGCTGTCATGTCCAGAACTGGAACTGACAACTGAAGCTTATTCAAAATTCACATCAATCCCAGTAAATCAAGTGCCTATTCTTGACATGTACTTTATACCAAAGAAAAACCTTTGCATGGAGACCAGCAAATCTGACTAAAATAAGCACCACTTGCACTAAGCACTCCTTATTTTCATATATTCTATCTCAGTCCACTCTAAATCAAGTTTCCAAAGCTCCATCTTCCCCGTGGGCTCTAGGATTCCTTCCTCACCTGTTTGTTTAATCTAATATTCCTGCAGAAACAGCCCCTCTCTCCTAGCCTCAAACCAAGAAACAGCTGGCATAACTCAGTATTCTGATTTATTAGAATATAAAACAGAATTGTTGCATCAATTTAGTCAGGGCTTTCAGGATGATGTCCTTGCTCAAGTACCAAATCCCAGGCATTAAAACAAAGCGAAGGAAACTTTTAAGACAGAAGATGAATACATGCATTTGTTTGCTGATGCAAAAGCTCACACCCAAACAAGATGGGAAGTATTCAAACCACCTTCTTGGAAATGACCTTTCAAGATCTCTTTTCAATCCAAGGGGACAATGCCTACATAGAAAAAACATCATACAAGTGGATCTTGAATACAATAGTAATTCAATAATCTGTTTCCAGGCCAACCTATACATTTCAGACAGAAGAGTCTCAACATTTAAAGTGACTATCTAGAGGCTTATAGCAAACTGAAAATCATCCTGGGCTTTCTGTCCCTCTCAGAGCCCAAGCTAGTGGCAGCTATTCTTTTCAAGGCCTGGACAAACAGGTCTGCAAACACTGTCCTACTGCCAAAGCAGAAGAAACCCCAATGCAACTCCTGAGCCATCACTCAGTCATTTTAAAGAAACTATCAGAGAGCCCTGTCTAAGCTATGATCCACACAAAATTCAAGATGTAGCAGTACAAGGGCTATAAAATGTAACTATTTCAGAAAAACAATTAAAAGAGAGACATTGATCTATGCTGTTGGATTCATCGTAACAAATCCTAAATGTCAAGCATCCACATGAGACACTCTCTCTTCCCCTGGCTCCCTTTCAGGCTGTGGAGGAACACATACTCTGAACAGGTGATGCTCAGAAGTTACCATGACCAAGCATCAGTTTGAAAGCAGATCATTCAGCCCCCAGTGCTGATCTCCCCACTCCCTTCTCTCTTGAAATACAGCTGACTTACTACCTACCTGCCATGTGACTCTGTTAGATTTATTCGTAATTTTGGAAAGGGAAAAGTTCAACAGGTTTAGGGATTTTCCTAGAAGAAAAACTTAGTTAATTAGTAATCCCTATGTTTTACTGAAGGCAAGGGAGAATAACTGAGGGCCCTAGCTAAAACCTAATGCTAAAACATGAAATGTTCAAAACATGTGAGATGACTTTGTTGGCCCACTGTCCATCAGTCAATAAAATGTCCTCTTTTTTTTTTTATTAGGGAGTATTTTCTTCCTGCAGGATATGCAGCTAGGTACCTTTCAAAAGCTCTCCTGGCTAGCCACACTTCTCTCTTCTCAGCTACCACTTCTCAGCATTCTGACAAACACATCACCAGAATTCAACCGTGAGTGACCCCTCTCACTCTACAACCCTTTTCCTCCAGATTATGGGATGCTTTGGAAGAGCTAAAGATGAAAATACTTTTGAAAAAAAAATCTTGATTCTCTCTTGAAAGCAAAGGACAAAAGTGAGTAAGGGGTCTCATTTCACAAAAAGCAAGAAAGTAACAAGATCCAGCACAGGACCAACTCCTTTATTTATGTTTTATCCAAGAAGTGTTTTCTATCTGCATTTGTGCAGAAGATGCACAATACCGCAAAAACTGAGAAAATTTTCTTGTATTTTATAGAACCTTCAAATAATCAACATTACGTAAGAAAAAAAATCTTAAGTAATGAGTTGCAAGAGTAAAAAGAAGATACTATCCTATGATAGGATGCATTTCCATACATTTCACTTGCTCAGCACTCCTCCAAAAATGTACAAAATGAAACCTCTGCACTTTCACAACAAAAAGGGAAAGCTATTTGTTGGAGAAAAAAACCCCTAACTAACCCCTATCTGTATTCTATTACAATATACATCTGTGTATATTATGAACTATAGCCTATCATCGTTTTTAAATGAACCTCTAAATACATATATTCATTTGCCCATACCCCCCTGTGTGACAGGCACCATGGCTTTATAACAAAGGTTGCAATCTTGTTACTGCAGTCTGTTGCTACAAAAAAGAGGTATTTGTATCATTTCAAAGTTAAACTAATCTTTAGTTTATCCTAGACCAAGGTCATGTGAGGTATCAGCAAGAAAGTTTCTATTTAAGCTAACCTCTGAGGCCAGGCACTGGTCAAAAACTTCCTAAATTTACCTAAGTACTGGCACAAATCATTGATTTCTGAAGTTTGCTTACAGTATCCCATTCCAGGAGAAGGACATTCCCACTGGGAAGACAAGGTTTGCACCAGGCCTTTAGCTGTATTTGCATGGTACACAGGCTGCTGCTAGGGAGGAAAGCACCCATAGAAGACAAACAAAAGCACCCTACTGAAGAATGAGGCTTCAGAGCTTAAAGACTGCTGCAAAGAGTCCTCAAACAAGATCCAGGAGTTATTTTTCTTGCTTCATGAAGTTTTCAGTGGAAAAGAAACCTAAGAATGTTTCCTTTTTCCATATAAGTCAAGATTTGCCTCTGTTTTAAATCCAAGAATCACTTTTATTCTCCAACAACAGCTTAATATTGTAAAGGACTCTTCCTATATGTTACAAGACCTCAAAATTACCTACTAAGATCGAAGCTCTGCAGCCTCCTCACCTCCAGGGTCGAGCCCCAGCTGTGAACTTCAACAAACACCCCAATTCAGCCATGGAGCTGCTCCCAGTTTTAAAGGCCAGGCCACACATGTGCACAGAAAAAGGAGTGCCTGTGTATTCCCTTTCCCTCCACACTGATCCTTCTGTCAAGTGACTGTTGCAGGGACGGTCTGAGCTCTGAGCAGAGGACAATGTCCCAATGGCATCATCCAGCTGTCCTTATGGCTGTATTTCAGCATCCTCCAAGGCAAGGAAAGGAGACAAGAGAGCAGCCCAATACCAAGACCACAGGGGAGCAGCTGGGTAGCCCCAATTTATATCAGAACACAAGAACTGATATAATTAATGCCCAGACGAATCCTTCCCACCCCCCACCAGACTGTAACTAGTTGACTGGTGAAACCTATGTGCAAATTTGTACCTAAATATAGATGTTCTGCTAAATTTGGCAAATCTCTCCTTACCAAGGGGTTGCACTGCATATTTATGTAATTATACAGTAGTATTTCACATCTTTACTTTCTACACCTATCATTAGAAAACAGTTGCTGACATTTATTTTAGGTCATGTAATCAACTGAGTCAAGCTGCACTAAAGGGAGACCCAAGTTCAGCAAGAAACCTTAGAAACCAGTTCATTGTAAAATGTTATTGACTAGTATTAGCCATAACTACACCGTTTGTTTCTGGTTACCACAGGCCACACTTGCAAAGTTACTGAGATACCTACCGAGGTATTTCTGACACTTAGATGCCTAATCAGACTAGAAATAAATGAACACCCTACTAACCAGCTATCTGCATCCTGAAGAGTCACCTAAACACTTTTGGAAACCCAAACATGTTATCCCTTGATGTTTTCTAGTCAATGAATAATTCCTGGAAGAAAATTTTACTCTTTCTTCCACCTCTTACCTCCTCATCTTTGAAAGAGTTAGTCAAAATAAGAAAAACATCAACTGCTAAATTGAAACTTACATTTTTCAGAGAAAAGGCTTTTCTGCTTAATACTATCTACCTGAATTTCCATCCACATCTTGAATTTCTATTCCTTATGGTAAAGAAAATGCTGCTATTTACATTGTTTCTAATACAATGGAAACTAAAATGTCTGAGCATTACATTAACCTCAGAAGTAAAAAGATGCATTGTGCACACCATTTACAAAGATCCATGTTAAGGAGGTTCAACAATACAGCAATGACTTTAATAGACAACATTGCTAATTTGAAACAAACTATGTATTTACTCTGAATTTCAAACCCAGTTAAAAAATTTAGAGATCTCAGACTGCAGGGAGGGGAGCCCCAGACAAAATCTCCAGGTACTGAGCTGCTCTGGAGTGCATGCCATTCAACTACTCATCCTACTCCTTGTAGGAGGTATGTTATGTCTGATTTTTAATTATGCTTTATGTAAATATCCCCAGAGGCTTATGCAATAGGTACAGGCTTAAGTAAGGCAAGCTGGTGGAGGCAGCTCAGGAGAGGGAAGCCGAGAGCTGAGCTGACTCCATAGCCAAGGGCTGGGTGAGCTCCAGTTGTCATTGAAGGCCTCCAAACCCCTGAATTACAGAATATGAGAGATTTGCTACATTTGTACACTCACTGCCAAAAGCCACTCACTGAATCAAGCTCCTGCATCCCCTGCTACTTCCGTCGGCACCACTGGCTTCTCCTACTTGATTTACAACAGCTCAGCAAACTCACCATCCCCGAGCACTAACACGACCACATTTATCACCTGCTTCAACTCTTGCCTGCCACACTTCACTGCTGGGAGGGTTTTTGATGAGGACCTGCACATTCTGTGGCCACCAAAGACCCCATGAGCATGCACTATCCAGCACTGCCCTCCCAGCACACCTTCACCTTGACCTACAGCCCTCACAGCCAGGGCAGAGGAGGCTGTTTAATGCTCGTGCCTTTGGCACCACTGTAAGTGCCAGCGAAATTCACAAGGAGTGGTAAGAATACACTAAAGTCACACCAAAAATCTCACTCTAAACAAGATGCAGGCTGTGTTCACACCCTGATCAAGCTTAGAAGGCAACTAAGCGACTATTTGCACTGAGGTCAAAACCACCTCATTTCTCAGACTGCAACCAGCGGTGGAAGTTTCTCCAAGCACACAGGAGATCCACAGCAGCCTGTTTTACACAGGAACAGCACAACCCTCCTGGCCTCATCCCTCCATGCCCAAAGACATGCTTCAGCTTGCAATTGTTGCTATTTGCATGTGATAATTTTAACTGGTAATTCTAGAAAATATTCTGCACAGCTGCATTTAAATTTCACCTTGTGGACCTGACACAACTCATCTGTACAGGATCCACTTTTGGTTTCCCAACCAAGAGCCTGGTCACTACCACAGGCAGGCACTGAGCTAGGAAACCAGAAAATTTTTATTTTCTCCCAGTTCTGCAAGCCAGGATAAATTGGGGCACACCCTCTTCACCTGTAAAATGGGGACAGTACTCTCTACTGTAAAGTACTTGGAGATCTGATCTAAGAAATGCAATATATTTTCAAAAAGGTTAGGCTAAAACATATTGCTCTTTTCATTCTCCAGATAAATGCTTCATTACACTCTTTGTCCTGCACTTCCCTGATGATTTTCTTCTTTAACTAATTTGCCATTTTGACCAGTCCAATTATTTTAGCATATTAAACTCAGAGTAATACAAGGATACAAAACCTAAATACCACTGCAGACACGCAGCGGAGCCTACAGAATATTGTACCATTATTTTTATGGCTTCAAAAGTAGAGAGAAGAGCACAGATCAAGGCAGCAGGGCAAAAACTCTTTCTTTGTTTTTTTTTTTATTTTTAATTCTCCCTTTTAGTTCTCACTAATTCCACCCACTGGTAATAGCTGAAGGCATACACCCAAATCAGTGACTCATGGCACAAGACCACAGTCCAAACAGTGACTGACTGGCTTCTCAAAGCAGTGCTGTTCAAGAATTGCAGTGTTCCATCCATGGACCTTAACTGCCTTTTCTTTGCTCAAAAGAGAAAACAAAACAAAGGAAAAAAAAAGAGAAGTCCCCACCACTGACAACAGGTGCTTTCTTAGTTCTCAGAAAAAAAAATAAAAATTGAAAAATAAAAATTGGTGCTCCCTTGGTGCTCTCAGCCATGTAGCCTAGGCACATTCTTCCCACCCATGCTTCTTCCCCAGGTAACTCCACAACCAGAAACACAAGACAGAACTCCCCAGGCAATTTCAGCTTTGAGATTAGCCCACCTCCTCTCCATGTGTGCTGAAAAACTTCAAGTATTGCAATTCCAATTAATTTTTTATATTCCATATTTTAAACAATAAACTTTTTCCCAGGTTTTTCAAACTAATCATTTAACAGCTGTTTGGGAACCTTTATTTTTTTTACCTCAACGCCAACTTCCCAGACACATTATTTATAATGGGCTGTCTTTCTTAATACTTGCTATTAGTCAAGAGTGCTTAGTAAACACCCTAGCTGTCCATCTTCACATCCCTTAAATAATGGGGTGGGTTCAAAAGGGATAAGCTTTCAAAGTAGGACTCTGCTCACCTTGCAAAGAGCCAGAAACTCCCTGATACAGCCTACTTCCCATCATTTTCCAGGTTCTGTAGCTACTGCTTTGTATCTTCAAAGATACATTAAAATGTGACATAAAAGACCTCCTAGAGAGCAGACACTCGTCAATTACTTGTGTCCTATTGTATCTATGGTAGGTCTGCCAGTTCCCCAAAACAGGCATGTACTGGAACACCTAATGCCACATGTGACTGAACATGTACATCCAGGACACCAAACACACAAGCAATGATCACACAAGTGCTCATCTGCCTGATCATTCGATTTTTAGAGTAGTTAAATGTCCTGTTGATAGCACCATTTCTAAGGTAGGTTAGGCGGTCATAAGCAAAATGCACATGTGGGTCTGCATCAATTTCATATTTTTTTTTATTCAGATAAGACCTGGTTCAGGTTTCAGGAGGGCTGGACAAAAGAGAATCATCAATAGAAGGCAAAAAACTTAGCCAGAGGAGGATGAGTGCAGGGTCCCCTCCTTCCATCTCTTCAGAAGGAACAAGGACACATCCTGAATTACACTTGCTTGGCCTCCAAACTAAAAAGGGTATGTCTCACCTTGCCTATTTTCTTCCTCCTGCAGAAGCCCAAAAAAACTGCAAAAAGCCTGCAAGTGGTAGCCACTTTCTCCTGCTTTGCACTAAAACCATGTAAGGGCTGACATCCTGCTTTTGCTAAGAGACTACTAAGGAATAAAGATTCACCCTTTGGTGCAGCAGTGACAGACAAAAGCCTTCATTTACCTTCCCTCCCTAGGCTACATAAAGCAGCATTAGATGCCAGTTTATAGGTTTATAGTTTAAGAACGCTCCGTCTGGGTTGGGATAAGGCCCCAGTCCCTCCTCCACACCCTCCCTTTAAAACTCTGCGCAGGTTTGGAAGATCAAAGGAAGACACCTCCATTACCCTCTTCCATTTTGTTGGATAAGAAATATTTCTGTTGCATAAAAGCGTGTGTGTTTAGCTATATCTACAGGAATTTATCCATGTCTGGGAACCCAGGGTCCAGGGCAGCAATAGTACGGCTGACGGCTTCACTTTGTTCTCTGTCGGGTGCAGATATCGCCTCCCCCTCCAAACCTGTTCCCAGGTGGAAGCCGCTCCTTGAGGTCAGGACATATCCTCACCCCGCTGCGCGGCTGCGGCGCGCAAAGGGCCCGGCCGCCTCCGGCCCTTCCCCGGGGCCGCCGGGAGGCGCGGCGGGGCGAGACCCCCGCGCTCGCTGCCTCCTCCACGGCCCCGGGCCGCGCTGCCGTGCGGAGCCGCCGGGACCCGCCCATGGCGGCGGGAGGCCCGGGACGAACGGGTGCGGTGCGGTGCGGTGCGGCCGGCGCGGCGAGCGGGAGGGCGGGCGGGCCCCGGTCGGGCCTGTCAGGAAGCGGCGGAGGGGAAGGAGGGCGGGCCGGGATCGCTCACCTCGGACACCTCGTCCTCGTCGCTGCCGGAGCCGCCGCCGCCCCCGCTCCGGAGCACGGCGGCCGCCAGCTTGAAGTCGAGGGCGGCCTCACCGGCCGCGGGCGCGCCGGGGCCTCCCGGCCCGCCGGGCCCGGCCTCCCCGAAGAGGCGCACGGCCCGCAGGCCCAGCGGGGAGGGCCCGGCCGCGGCGGGCGGCTCGGCGGCGGCGGGCGGCGCGCGGGGCGCGACCGAGTCGATTTCCTCGTCGGCGGCAGCGGCGGCGGTGCCGTCCGTGAGCATCGCGCTGGTCCGGGCCCGGCCGTCTCCGTCCCCTCACGGCACCGCGGCAGCGCCACTAACTTCTCACACCCTACCCGGCCGCGGCCGCCGCGCCGCCCCCCCGCGGCTCTGCGCACGTCTATTGGGCGCGCTCGGCCGAGGGCGGCAGGCTATTGGTCGCCGCGTCCGCCACTCAGGGGCGCGTCACGCGCTCCCAGCATGCTGCCCTGAGAGCGCACGCCGAGGCGGTAAGAGTGAGCCGCCCCGCCCCGCTCGCACGGCCTCGCTTCCTGAACTTTCCGGGAGATGATTGGTCATCCCGAACATCAATCATGTGCCTCGGAGAAACCACGGGCGCTGATGGGGCAAACGAGCTGTCGATCAAAGCCCATCCAGGAATCACGGTTTTGATTGGTAGGAACGCACATCGCTCACAACGCATGGCGTCTGGCGCCTCCCGATTGGCTTGTGCGTGCCCTGGGCCCGCCTCCCCTTCGAACCCCTCTGAAGGACTCCGTCAGCGCGAGACACCGTCACACGCCCGCCTGTCCCGGGCGGCGATTGGGCCGCGGAGCTGCCAATCAAAGCGGCGGGCACGCCTTCCCCCCGGCTCCGTGCCCCGTCCAGCGCAGGCCGCCATAGGCTGCTCGCCCTGTCTGTCCGCTCAATCGGCCACGCCCTGTGTGACGTCACTGCTCGGCCACGTGGCCCGGGGGGCTGGGGGGCTTCGGGGACCCCCGGGGATCTCGGGTCCGGCGACCCCCGGCCCGGGGCGATGTCCCCGCACAGCCCCAGCCCCGCCCCGGCCTAGTTCACGGAGAGGTTGATCTGAGGTCCCGGGCGGTTCATCGGCTCGCACTGCGGAGAGAGCAGAGAGTTGGCGGCTGGCACCGCGCCCACCCCGGGCGCCCCCGCGCCAGCTCCGCCAGCGTCTCGGCCCTGGGGCGGCTGTGACCGAGCGGGGCTCGCAGGGCACCACCGACCTCCTCGGCTCTGCTGCCCTGCTCCGGCCGCTCCCCGCGGTGTGTCCCCGCCGCCCCCGGCCCGGGCAGCGGCCCGTCCAGCCAGCTCAGGTCGTGCGGGGAGAAGATGCGCTCCAGTCCCTTCCGGATCCCCACCAGCGCCAGGAGCTGCGGCCGGGGCCAGGCACGGGTCAGCACCGCTGGGGCCGCGGGACAGGCAGCATCTCTCTGTCACATCCCTCTGTCACCCCAGGAGATGCCAGGGTGGTGGTCTGTCACCCCTCCTGGCTCTGTCCCAGGGGGCCCTACTTGCCCAACAGTGACGCTCAGCCTCTTGTGACAGCCCCACGGCCCCAGCGCAGGGAGTGAAGGCTGGTGGCAAAGCCATGCAGTGGCCCTGGAGGGCCCCTGCCAGCCCTTGGGCGTCTGAGCACCCCCATGCCCCATCTGCCACCGCCCATGTCCCCTCCCAAAGGCTCATGCCAGGCCCTGGTGATGCTCAGGGCAGGGGTGGGCAGCACTCAGCCCAGCACCAAAGCAGTGCTGCCGATTCAAGGAGTGTCATACCATCACTGGGAAAATAATAGCAGCCGTGGTGGACTTGAGAACCCAGAGCAAGGCCAGGCAGAGCAGCTGGATGACAGTGAAAAGGTGAACCCGGCGCAGGGGCACGTGGCGGAGGTAGGCAAGGTCTGGCTGGTGCTTGGCTGGCATCAGGAGCAGCCGCACTCGGTCCATGAGCTGTAGCGAGAGGATGGCAGGTGGGTCACACGTGTCCAGCTACTGGGCAACTCTCACCCACCTCAGCTGTTGGGGTCAGGGCCAGCAGGATGGGGTTTCACCATCATTTCTGCAGTTCAGCCCTCCTGCCATCTGTGCTGGCCCCCAGCTAACGCCTGGGCCGGTGAGTTTGTCTGCAAGACCAGGGGTCCTGGTATCACTGTCACCCCAGGCCAGGGGAGTGCTTTCCAGGCAGACCTCTAGAAAGGACTCTAGCTGCCCTTATAGGGTTAATTGAGAGATAACACCCCTTGATCCCCCTCACTTCACAGGAATCTGCTGCAGCCTCCTCCTGAGCACAACTCTGGATTTCCCAAGCGGAGTGAGGGTGGGAATTTCCCAGCCTGTCATCCAGAGCAGCATAATTGCAAGGAAACTGTACTATTTAGAGGAAAAAGTGGTGTACATAATTTGGGAACAGGGATTTTTTCCCCCTCCATCGGTTTCTTAGGAGAAGAACAGATCTGGCACATGAGCAGCATTACCAGAACCAAAGGACTGTCATGTCCCAGCTCTGCCTCCAGCTCCCAGACGAGGAAGTCCCTGTGGCTTTGAGAGCAAGTCTGTGTTATCTGCTTTGTCCTGCTTCTCCCAAACCACCTGATCCATCAGTGCACAAGTTTCTCCTGCTCCTATGGAGCCCTCCTTTTCCCTTTCCTCTGCCCCAGAAAGGTCCCTCTCTTCCTCCTTGTCCTGGGCCTGGCAGGAGACAGCTCCCTGCCTGGCTGTACACCACACAGAGCTAAAATCCAGGCTCTGCTGTGCAGTGGCAGCTGTTGCTGAGCAAACCCCCTCATCTCCAAACAGCCCCCACCAGCACCCCCTCCCAGTGCAGCTCTCCCTCACCTGGATGCTGTTCAGCGCCGCCACCCCCATGTGCAGGAACACCCCGTACAGCACCGGCATTGGGATGTGCTGCAAGACAGTGGGATGGGGCATCAGCAGGGCTGTTCTCTGGGGGTCTGTGCCTGTAGTGTCCTCTCGTGTAAAAGCCTGCATGTGTGTCCACAGCCTTTGCCTCCTTCATTCCCAATAGCCCAGCCTGGTCTTGTGTAATCGCTTGAGGTTCACATGAGCCCATGTCCTCCATGGACCCTTTGGTTGGCATCTCATCCCACAGGTGTGTCACTGCACCTCAGCTTGGTGCTGTCTGCAAATGTGCTCCATCCTGCTATCCATGTCTTTGGTGAAGATATTAAATGTATTTGTCCAGTAGGAATGCATGGAAGACACCCCTCGTTACTAGTTTCCATTTGAACACTGGGCTCCTGACTGTAGATCTCTGGACATGACCATCCAACCAATTCCTGATCCATCTAACTGTTCTTCCATCAAATCCAGGTTGGAGGTGGGAATGGTGGGAGGGCTCCATATCAAAGGCTTTATAAGACCAGCTTCAGAGCTGAGGAAAGAGGTCGAGGAAAAGAGACCTGTCTGCCCATAGGTAATCCAGGGCCACTAGAGGGTTTTTTCCTAACATGACTGGCAGCAGGTGAAAGCCAACAGCAGCCAGGTCATCCATGTGCCAGTGCAGAGAGGTAGTGGCAGTGTGTTTTTGGGGAGCACGAGAACCCAAATACACACGGGAAGTATGGACAGCTGACGTGGGACCACAGTGCCTTATGTGCCACCTCTACTGTGGCACTGGAGACAAACCCTTGGGCCAGTCCACACCCACACAGTGCACAGCTCCCTGCCTGCCAGACTCCCTGTGCTGGATTGATGGGTAGAGGGTGAGGAATCTCCCAGCCTTGCGGGATATGGCCACCCCCTGCCTAGGAACAGAGGCCACCTCAGCCAGGCTTCCTACCTTGAGCACGGGGGCCATGAAGATGGAGACTCCCATCAGAATGAAGACAGCCAGGCCTGTCAGCCTCTGCTCCCTGTGGGTGGCAGTACAGGTGTCACAGGTGCCTAGGGTCCCTTGGGAGCCCACCCCGCTGCCTGCTCTCCTGGCCCCCAGGGTCTCTGCTCTTTGCCATTTTGATAGTCACAGGGAAAGGGGTCATCTCTGGGGAGGTCCCCAAAGCCAGGTCTGATGGACAGCATGGGCATGTCCCTGTCCCCTGGCTCCACAGCCATGGGTAAAGAGTTCCCCAAAGCTGGGCCCAGGCTTGTTTGTTTACCTGATGCCCAGGAACTCGGGGTGCTCGCCAGGGGCTGAGGTTGCACTCTCCTTCCTCAGGCTCTCCATGTGTGCCAGGGAAATGACGGTAGCTGAGACATACCAGGGGAGGCCGGTGACAGAGGTGACAACCATCAGGAGAGAGACGCAGAGGAGGTCCAGGTGGAAGCCTGCTCCTTTCTGCAGTAGAAATGACAGCAGGACTGGAGGCATCTCCCCACTTTCCTGGCCAGTTTGGGGTTCTGCTCTCCCCTGGCTGCTTCTGTGGGGCCCAGGCAGGACCTGGATCCTCCCCATTGGCTGGTGCTGCCTGTTTCCTGTCCTCTGCTCACCTGAAGCTTGTACTCCCTGCGGTTAAGAATGACAGCTGTGATCTGCTGGTCCATGAAAATGAGGATGGTGACAAGGACAGCAGGCACTGCGGACACCAGGCAGACCCACCATGGGTTGGCTCCAAAGGGGAAAACGATCCAGCCCCGTGCTGGGTTTGTGGGCTGTGGAGAGCAGAAGAGTCATGGCAGCTGCCACCCACTTGTGGGGTGTGCAGTGCAGCCAGGTGATGGTACCAGCCCTAGGTGCCCAGGCTGGAACCCTACAGACACCCCAGGATGCCCCACCTTGGGAGTGGAAGAACATCCTTACTCATCCTGGGGATGCTGCTAGGCAGAATGACCCATCAGCCCCCCACAAGGACAACCTGACTGTGGCAGAGCAGGAGTTTGTTCTTGGACACCACAAGCCAGGAGCTGGGCATGTGCCCATGAGAGTAGGTGGAAGAGGTGGCATTGTGCAGTGTTGGTGGTGAGCTCGAGGAGGTGGTGATGAATGCCACCTGCACTGGGGCCCTGCCGGCTCTGCTCCACACCCAGGGTGAGAACACCAAGCCCAGAGCTGAGCTTGTGGCTCTTGTTCCAGTGTGATCTGTATAGTCCAGATCTGTATAGTGCTTGGGATCAGCTGTGTTTAACTGTTTGTCATTTTCTGGGATGCAGTCTGCACCCCTGTAGGGCTGGAGGCAGTTATGGGATGGACACTGACAGCACAGTGGGATGCTTACTGTGGTGGGCACAGACCCACACCATGCTGGTGCCGTGCCCACCCTGCTGGCACCTTCAGCTCGCTGGGGACAAGGAGCTTGGGAGTCTCCAGGCCCAGGACAGCATCGACAGTGCAGGAGGCGAAGATGGCCAGGATGACGGCGAAGTCGCTCACCAGCTTCCTCACCTGCAGATGGAGAGGCCTTGGCCCAGGCTGCCTGGGGTGGTGGCTGCTCCAGGAGCAGCCCTGGGGTGCAGCACCCAGAGTCACGTCACTGGGGTGGCTGACAGATGCTCACCCCCACAGGGAAGTAGCGGCTGCTCCTGAAACGCTTGAGTGCGGTGCAGGAGAGGAAGGTGCCCGCAAAGAGCAGGAAGGAGATAAGGGTGACATCGGGCACATACTGGCAGCTGGTCCCCAGGAGATGCCCACCTCGATCCAGGCACTGGGTCCTGCTCAGCCCTGTCAGAGTGGCAGGAGGCTGCAGGGACAAGGCAGGGATGAGGAGGGATCACACATGGACACCTTGGGCCCACCCCAGCCCCTCACCTGTACCTGCTGGGTAGCCAGGGGTGAGGGCAGCAACGTGTCATTTCCTGCAGAGCTGTGACCTGCAAAGTGACAGAGGTTCAGGTTGGTGCTGGCTTCATCAGTATGACTGGGATGATGCTGCCATCAGGCTGGGTCCTCAGGCTCTTCTGAGGGCTCAGGTTGCCTGATGGGACCCCAAGGGATCTCTGAGGCCCCAGCCCTGGCTGACACCCAGGGAGCATCAAGAAAGGATATCCCTGTGAAGGGCTTGGGTAAAGCACTAGCTGCTCAGAGGCACCATTGATCCCAGGCTGGCCAGCACTGGTGCTTTTGGCACATGGTGTTGGTCCCTTTTCTAGGGTCAGTGTGGGTCATGTCATTTCCAGGTTCATGTCTTCAAGCCCCAGAAAACAGCCCCTGATTTACAGACTGGGTTAGAAATGGCAGAGCAAACCCATCCAGGTTCCTCCTTCCAGCCCCTGGCATCCCCCATGCTGAAGGCACAGGAGATGGGCCAAGGCTGTCCTTGCTCCCTGTACGTACTGCCCTGTCTGGTCCTTGGGCAGTTCTGGAAGGCAGAAAGAGATGTGTGGAGGGAAGTGGAGGAATGTGCAATGTACTCAGGCAGGTGAGGATGGAATTAAAGAGCCTCCTCCTCCTGTGCCTTCCCCCACCAGCCAGGCAACAGGTTCCTGGCAGGGTCCTGGGGCAGCAGCTTCCTGCTCCCCACCCACCCACAGCTGCTTGGGCTCACCGGGGCTGGACAAGTTGCAGGTGCAGCTGTAGGAGGTGACGTTGTCCAGCCGGTACTGCCAGTTAATGGGGAAGGCATCTGCCAAGCTCAGCATCTTCTTCAGGGAGTCGTAGATGAATATCAGGCTGATGAGTGCGCAGAAGCCTTCCTCGGTGAAGCGGGTGAAGTACCGCACCAGGTGACTGGCCTCGGTGGCCACCAGCACCACACCAAAAAAGGCCACCCAGAGCCCAATCCAGAGGCGGAACTCCAGGTAGTCCAGGCTGTGGTCCCTGGGAGAAAGGGTGACTCAAAACCTTGCCAATGACACCTGCCTGGAGTGATGGTGGCCCAAGCCCTAGCCAGTGGGCTGAGGATCCTCCCTGACAGGGAACTCACTGGCTGAAGGAGAAGAGGAGGCGTTCAAAGACGAGCACGGGGCCGGTGCTGCTCAGGATGGTCAGGGGTTGGCCCGAAAAGAGGCAGAAGACAAAGCCAGCAAAGGCTGTGCCCACGAAGCTCTCCAGGACCCCCTGAAATGAAGGGAAGGGTGCCAGGTTCCAGGCACATGCCAGGGAGGGGCATTGTGGGCCTGCCCCTCCCCAGTAGCACACAAGAGCACAGAGTCAGTGCAGGGGACCATGGGGGAAGGAGGCAGAATTCAGGCGATGCTCAGGATATCCTGGGGATGCTGGTAGTAGGGACCCAGGGACCCTCTGGGCTGGGCTGAATAGGTTTTGTAGCAGGTACCCCGTGGCCACACTAACCTGCATGTTGGCAGTTGCATCCCCCAGCATTCCCCCAAAGGTGATGGCATTGGTGACTGTCGCCAGGTAGATGTAGAGCACTGCTGAGAGGCACTGGGGGTGCAGGGCATCAGAGAAGTCACTGCCGTACCATGGTGCCTTCCTCCGGATGTCTCGTAGCAGCCCCCCAAAAAGCCTGGGGCAGAGGAGGGCGATCTCAGAGCAGACCTCGCAGAGAGCTGCACAGCAAGGGATACTCCCTTCCCCTGGATACAGCAGCTCGGAGGGGCTTGGACATGGTGGCCCGCTGTGGCTAGCACAGGTTTTTCCTATGAGAAATTTTCTTGTGTTTTATAAATAAAGTTTGGATGTCGTTGGAACAGTGTCCCAGAACTTGGACAGTGCAGGCCTGGCCAATCAGGCCTGGGGGAAGGCTTCTGACTGACCAATCTGGGTGACTTTTGAGAACTCTATATATGTGATGAAATCAAAACAATAAAGGTCATTCCTTCTTGCCACTGAGAACTGGTGCTTTCATTACTCTGCTAGCTGCTCAACAGCGACAGCCCCATGAGAACCAGTGACCTGCCCCTAATCAAGCACCCTGCTGCACCTCCCACTGCCCTGGACCTTCCAGACACTGACCTGCCTGTCCTCTCCAGCTCCTCCCCAGAGCATGGGTGTCCTGGGCTGGCTCTGTCCCCAGCTGCTGTCATGTCCCCATTGCCATGTGACTGCTGGTCTCGTGGGTCCACAGCGGTCCTGTGGCAGAGCAGAGCCTGAGACAACAGGCTTCAGGTTGGGACCCTCAGGACCCAGCTGCATTTAGAGGACACTAGGAGGGGAAAGGGAGAATGGAGAGGGGCAGGGGTGCAAACAAGGCTTGTGTATCCCCTGATTATGGAGAGGAAAAAGATAAAGAAGAAGAGAAATGGCAGACGATGGTCTTTGAAGGTTTCTTCCAACACAGCCATTATTTCCTCTGGCAAGCCCTGGAGTCAGCCCTGCAGGACTAGTTTTAGTGGAGGAGCTGGGCAGAGCCCAGGGTGTCCTGCACAGAGGATGAGTTTCACATCTAAGTGCTGAATCCCAGTGTTCCCATCATCTCCCTTTGGAGGGCATGTGAAGGGGATTTGCTATCCACTGCCAAATGAGACGGCACAACTAACAGCAGGAGGGACCAAAGCTGTGGCCCTTGGCGGGACTTGTGGAGTGGCTTGGCTGGAAGGACCCCCGTGCTCCTGGACAACTTCATCCCCATGGAGATGGAAGTTCCAATGTCAAAACCAGCAGGATCATGCAGAGGGGCTGGCAGAGGTTGGGGTGCCCTCCCTCCAACTCACCTCCTGCGTGGCGATGGCAGACAGCTTGGTGGAGGAATTCGGGCACTAGGGTCCCATTTCCCAGGAGGAAGTACAATCACCTCATCCAGGAATGCCTCTATCCCTGTGATGAGGTCCTCTCGGTGCTCAGCCTGCCAGGCAACCCTTTGGAAGAACTGTGGGGAGATGCCATGGTTTAGCCACTGTGTCCCTGCATTCATCCACCTGGAACCTTCCTCCCAGCCTGCAGCCATCACCAGGAAACAAACCCATCCACTTCAGCACAACAGGTGCCCTACATCCTGCAAGCCCACCCAAGCCTTTTTTTCTTATCCTGGGCAAGGGAGGCCACCAGCTCACCCCATCCTCTGCCCTCCACTGTAGCCTGCAGAGCACTCCTCGTGTGCCCATTCCAGGCCCATACCATCCATGGGTGCTGTGCCTGGCTCACCTCATCTGTCAGCAGCGTGGCCATGGCCCTGCCAACCTCGTGGTAGGCTTTCACTTTGGGCGGACCCAGCAGGATGAAGAGGAACCTGTGGCAAGACAGCACATATCCAGAGCAGCCCTCTCCTCCCCAGGGGATGCTTCTCTGCAGGAGACCGTGGGGATGTGGGGATTCTGGGTAGGCCTGGGGGGCTTCTGCTATGCTAAAAGAGGGGTCAGGGGCAGAAGACAAGACACGTATCTGCAGTGTCTGCTGCACCTTCATGGAGACCTCACAAAGACCATGGGATACCTGGCTGAATCACAAGGGTCTGCAGGAACCCAGACTGGGAGGTGTGGGGGGAACAGGTCTTTGAGGCAGACAAAGAGAAATCCTCAGCTGAGGGTGTCTGTGGCATCATGTTCCTGGGAATGTTGCTTGCAGCAGGATGCTGGAGAGTTAGGGAAGGAGTGCTTGCCAGCAGCACGGGCAGCAGGTTTGACAGGACTCTGGGGTCATGAGAGGAGACGGTAACGAGAGCTCAGAGACCTTGGTAAAATATGGTGAAAATCCCACACTTCAGAGGATGGTGTAAAATCTGCAGAGGGACAGTACAGCCAAATATTTAACCAAGTCCTCCATGCCTTTCCAAAATTGGCAGAAATGGTTACAGTCCTGAAACCCTCAGGTTGTCAAGCAGTTCCAGTGACTGTACTCTGTGCAAACCCCAAGAGAGCAGGCAGAGAAACTCCTCTGGCAGTGCAAGTGGGGATTGACAGGACCCCCTGATGCTGGAGGCGTCTGGAGCCCGCTCCAAAGGGACGAGAGGTGTCAGTTGCCACTCGGGATTGCTCTCACCCAGGCATCTGCACCAAGGCGATGGAAAAACCTTAAGACCCTAGAGATGGATCTGGTTGAGAGACAGCCCTGAGGTGGTGGCTGTGCCTGTGGAACAGCCTGGCATGGCCAGGAAAGAGGATGACACCCTGGGCAAAGGGATGGGTAGGGACAAGATCTCCCTCCCCTGCGGCTTGGGGAGGAAAATACAGGGCAAGGGGTTATCGTGAAGCCCTCGAGACACGGAGGCATTCACTCTCTCCGACGCCCGTGGAGGAGAGAGTGGTAGGTGGGTGGATATATGTCCTGCTCCTCCCAGCTCATGGAGTACGGGTGCTCTGGGCAGAGTGACCAGGAGATGGCAATGTCCCTCCTGATCCATGCCTGCTTCCTCCGCGGGCTTCCTAAGGAAGTCCCCAGCTGAAGGCACACTGCCCATTTCCCCTCACGGCTTCAGACGATGCATTCCTCAGCCATGGGGAAACCACGGGGACCTCCTGTCCTGCTCCTCTCCCGCCACCCCGTCCCACCACTCAGGAGAACATCGCGGGCAGCGGGAAGGCAGGAAGCTCCTGAAAACCGGCATCCCGCCCCCGCCGCCAGCCCCCATGCTCCCGGCAGTAGGTGGAAAGCATCCAGAACCAGCTAGGGACAGGGAATACAGAGCCCAGTGGGAATGACCGAGGGGATGCCCCTTCCAGGCTGCCCACCAGATGCTCCACACTTAGCCCATTCTGGAGTGCTCCTAAAAAGCTGGGAAAAGCAGGAGGGGAAGCAGTGAGACAGGATTCTGGGACTACCTGTGGCACTGGTGCCCTTCCCTTTGCTTTGGATAAGCAAAGCCTTGTCTGGTGCGGGAGGAAATGGGGAGACAGGGACGGGGGAGGGCACAGGGCCGTCAGCCCAGCTCTGTTACCTGCTTGGGAGAGAAACTTCAGCCAGTGAGCCAAGGGACACCCCACGCCTGAGGCGAATGAAGGCAGCAAAGGGCTTTTCCAGGAATTCAACTTCACCAACAGCAACATGGGCTGCTTCAGCCCCCGGGGGGACCTTCTTCTTAAATCTGTTTCTCAGCTGAAAGGAAAGGGATGCAGCAGCTGGGTACTCAGGATGCCGTGGCTGGACATTCAGAATGCAGTAGCTGCTCCCAGCCCAGCTCCATGCTGCTGTACCTGCTCCTTAAGAGGCGTTTTGGAGAGCTGGGCTCTGGGCTCAGACCTGGCTTTGGCTTTCCCTGCAAAGAAAATGAGGAAGAAGCAAAATCCATGTACAAGCAAATGGGCAGCATGGGTACTGCCCCGGGCTGGAGGCAGCTGGAGGATGCCTGATGGGACAGCCGTGTTTCCTACCTTGGCAGGGAGAGAGACCAAGTTCAGCAAGGAGCTGCAGCAGGGGTTTTGTGGGCTGGTGCTGTGGCTGGAGGAGCAGGAGGGCTGCCAGGCGCTCCTTCAGTGCAGGCTGCAGTTCTCCTTCCTCAGGCTGCCCAGAAAGTGCTTTGTCTGCATCAGGGACAGGGACAGCTCTGAGTCCCCCTGGTTCACTGCCCATTGGGGAGCTGCCCAGGGAAAAGCCCCCTTAGCTGGAGTAGCAGACAGCCCCACTAGGTACCTAACTGTCATTCATCAGTGCTGTTCTGTAGGCACCTCCTGGTGGCCTGTCCCTCTCTGGTGAACAGCCCATCCCAAGAGATGATCTTTGCATTACCCATATACCGATTATTTCCTTGAAACTGGCGGCGTCAAGATCCAGGAGCATTGTCCCCTTCTGCAGGCATGTCTTGAGCTGGAACAGGCTGTGCAGGGGGAGAGCTGGGACATGGGGTATACTCCAGCGCTCCCCACCATCCTCCACCTTCTCCTCGAACTTTATCCACCTGCCCAGGGAGATGTGTGGGGTCAGCAGCAGGGTAGGTCCTGGGCCCTGTGCCAGGCAGTGGGAGCTGGAGCCTGGGTCCCTCTTTGAGCCTAGCATGGGGCTGGCACAGGCAGGGAGGGGTTTGGCTGGTTCAGAGGGGCTTGCAGTTGGTTCACAGCATAGGGGCAGCTGGGCAAAGTGGTTATGCCCCCTTTCCTGCAGACCCACACCTTGCTAAGATCAGATATGGGGAATTCTAAGAGTAATGAGATGGCTGGATGGTTCAGGTTTGAAGGGACCTTAATGCTCATCTCATTCCAACCCCTCCACCATGGACAGGGGCACTTTCCACTAGACCAGGTTGCTCCAAGCCCCATCCAACCTGGCCTTGAACACTTCCGAGGATGGGGCTACCACAGCTTCTCTGGGAAGCCTGTGCCAGTGCCTCACCACTCTCACAGGGAAGAATTTCTTCCCAATATCCCATCTAACGTTGATCTCTGGCAGTGGGAAGCCATTCCTACTTGTGCTGTCACTCCAGGCCCTTGTCCAAAGTCCCCCTGCATCTCTCCTGCAGCCCCTTAAGCACCAGAAGGGGCTCTAAGGTCTCCCCCAAGCCTTATCTTCTCCAGGCTAAACAACACCCCACCTCTCTCATCCTGTCTCCATAGCAGAGCTGTCCTGACAGAGCTATTCCAGCCTTTGAATCATTTCCATAGTTTCCTTTGGATGTGCTTCTACAGGAGCTGGATGTGGTGCCCCTGGAGGGTCTCACACAAAGCAGAACAGAGGGAGAAGCCTCTCCTCACCCTGCTGCCTGTGGTGCAGCCCAGGATACACTTGGCTTTCTGGGCTACAAGCACACGGTGCCAGCTGATGTCCCATCTGTCACCCACTAGCATCCCCCAGTCATTTCTGCAGGGCTGCTCCCAGCCCATCCACCCCCCAGCTGTGCTGGGACTGGGGGTGGCCCTGCCATTAGCAGAGCTTGCTGGAGTCAGAACAGAAGTGTCTTGAGCTGTTTCCACGCTCCGACCATGCCAAATATTTTAACGCCGGGCACAGACAGAGCTTCCCTTTGTCCCCATGGGTGGGCGCCCAGCCGCGGGGTGCTCGGCGTGCTGCACGGGCAGAGCGTGCTCCGGCACAGCAGGCTCCTGCCGAGGGACAGCCGTGCGGGGACAACGGGGCTGGCTTCCGGGGGGAGCCACAGCCCGGCGGCTTTGGTCCCCACAGACCCTCCGATCCCGGAGGGAAGATCCATTGGTGCCCCCAGACCACTGTGGCCCTTGTCCCCGTGCCCCGTCAGGGTGGTGGGAGGGTGGTGTGGGGCACAGGGACGTCTCAGCCCCGGCGCAGCTGCTGGAGCCTTGGAGGGGCAGCAGAGAGGAGCAGGAGGAAGGGCTCTGTGCCTGGCCTGCCTGACATCCTGCCCTCTCCCATGAAATTAAGTCAGCACAGCGTGGGCACTGACGGGGCAGAGCCCTGCCTTGGGGCTGGGGCTGAGGAACCACCAGCCTCGGAACATGCCTTGGGCTCCAGCTGAACTGAAGTCTGGGCTCCCAAAGCGTGGCCCAGCAGCTTGGCTCTCGCAGGTGTTCCTACCTGGCCATCTCCCTCCACTCCAGCCCCGTCGGGGTGCTGAGGAGCTGGTTGAGCTGGATGAAGAGCAGCGGGCAGGTGACGTCCCCCTTCTCCTCCCACTGCAGGGCGGCACCAGCTCGCCTGGCCGCTGTGGCCATGCCTGAGGGGAAGATGCTGCAGCCGAAAGCCTGTGAAGGAGCTCCAGGGTTGCTGCACTCTGGTCTGGGCTGTGAGCAGTTGTCTGTTGCCCGGAGAGCCGTGCCACCCGCCCCTGGCTTGTGGGGTCGCATGGTCATCGGCATCGGCAGCCACAGGCACTCACAGGATTCTGCTCATCCCACACCTTATAATAGCTGTGAACTGGTTTAAACTGGCCACAAACCAATACACAGGAGCCAAGCCCAAAACAATCACCTCAAAACAGCCCAAAACAACCACCTCAAAACAGACAAAAAGAGTCAGCCCCACAGGTCCCAGTATGGCTGTGTCCTGCCACTTCCAGCTGCCCATCTGAGCCAGGGACCAGGGGACCCACTTGCCCCCTGCAGGTGACCCGTGTGGACAAGGATGTTCTTGGGGACCAGTGTGCTCCCAATTCTGTCTGCACCCTGTGTGGGGGTGCTGTGCACAAGGCAGGAGGGGTGACATGGCCCATGCCAGCTCCTCGTGGGAAAGCGGATATGGGGACATGCTCTGGGGAAGGATGTGGCACTACTGAGCAAATTCAGAGTGGGGAAATGAGGGGCTGCTGGTGGCAGGCGTGACAGCAAGGGTCAGGAGGGTGTCAGGGCTGTGGACGTGCTGGTGTTCAGAGGGCTTCTGTGTGAGCTGCAGCAGGTGAGTGGATGGAGAGGGAAGGGCACAGGCACAGCCACATCATCCTGCCAGAGACAGGGACATGGTGGGGCCTGCACAGTGCTGCCAGCAGAGAGCTGCAGTGGTGCTCATTGTGCCCACTGCCACCATGCTTGGCCCTTTGGTCCCCTGCAAACAAACAAACAGTGGGGCTGTGTGCACTGCAAACACAGCAGCAAGACCACAAACACCCACAGCTCCAGGATGGGCGGGCTGTGCTGGGGCCCACTGGCCTCAACAGGATCCAGCCCCAGGAGCAGCTGGAGCAGGGCCAGGCACCACAACGGCAGAGTCACGTTTAGGGGGAGTGTGGGTGGGTGTGCGGGTTTCTGAGGTCCTGGTACCTGCCTCGCAGGAACTGAGGCCAAGGATCTGGCCCAGGGTGCCCTGGTTGTTTGCCCTGTGATACCTGTAGAAAGTATGTACTGTGATAGCAGTATGTAGAGAGGTGGCCTTAGCTGGGGTGGGGATCACAGGGAGACCCCTGGCAGAAGGACCCATCGATAAGGAGCATCAGGGATGCCATGAGACACCCAAACCTTCCCAGGAGTTCACCTCCCCCTCCTGTGGGGACTGCCTCAGCAGCATGAGATGGGGCATGACTGGCAGTAGGTGCAGGCAGGGAGGCTGTGAGGGGCTCCAGGAGGTGGGCAGGGGTCATGGGAGGCTGTGGGAGGTAGAGGCAGGAAGCAGAGGCAGGCAGGATCAGCAGCCTGCACACATCCCTCCTCTCCACCCTTGCCTGCTGCCAACCCTCTGTGCCAACACTCTCCCAGGCAGCTGACGTGAGCTTGTACCTCCCTCTCCCGAGGTGCCAGGTCAGCTGGCAAATGGTGCCCGTGCACACTCCCAGCTTGGCCCCAGGGATGTGCTGGGGGACTGGCAGGGGCAAAAAATTCCATCCCAACATGGGGACCTCCCCAGGAGCCAGCGTGTGGGACTGCCCAGGGACACAGCCATGCCCGTGCCACCACCTCTTTCCGCTGCCAGAGGCTTTGGGCTCCTGATGGCCGGAGGAGGCGGAAGGAAAAACATCCAGCAAACAATTGCAAAAGTCAAGTCTGAGCAAGAAGGAGGGTGTGAGTGGAGGCGGGGGGGTGCCAGATCCGGTGGTATTCCTTGGAGACGGCAACAACAATGGCAGGAATATTTGCTCATGCCTAGCTGAGCCCAAACCAGCCATGAGCTGGGGGCTCCAGACCTCGAGGAACCAGCCAGGGGCCTCTGCTGGCCCAAATGGGAGCTGGGGCAGGACTCTGCACTTACCCGGTGCTGACGTCAGTGATTTTTTTTTGACTGTCACCTGTGCTGAGGAAGGAGCCAAACACAACTCAAGGTTGACAGCATGGTGAAGGGGATGGAAAAGCTCTGGCAGTGCCCAAACACAGTAGGCTGGGACAGGGACAAGGACAGTGGCTGTCTGAGGGCTATTGTGAGATGAGGCTGTGACTCAATCACTTGGGCTGCAAAGGGGCACAAAGGGGGCCTTGGGGACAGAAAGTGTCTCTGTTGCCGTCTCAGGCTGCCACCTCCTCTCTCTCTTCTGTCGCTGGAGCAGTGGCATACGGGGGGCAGTGTGTTCCCTATCAGAGGGTCATCCTATCCCAGGGCCAGGAAGAGGTGCAGCCCTGACTCCTGAGGTCCTGCCTCTCACCTGATGCTTCTCTTGTGAGATTCACTCGCTCCCCCAGCACCCTCGGGCAACATCGGGCACCCATCCTGCCAACCAGGCCCTAGGGCCACGGGGACCATCGGGACTCCCCATCTCTGCCCGTGACTGGTGCCACTTTCCCCTGGTCATCTCCTGCCCTCCGCGCCCTGCAGAGACCCTTTTCTCCCCGGGCTGGCCCTGCCCAGCCCGCGGCGCGGAGCGGCACCGAGACAGCGATGGCTTTTGGGTCCCTGTCCCGCCTCCTCAGCGAGAAGGGCACCGATCCCGATCCCGACCGGCAGGACGCCCCCGGAGCAGTGGGGAAGCCCTTCCCGGGGGCGGGGCGGCCGCGC
Source organism: Lichenostomus cassidix (assembly GCF_008360975.1). Classification (NCBI taxonomy): domain Eukaryota; kingdom Metazoa; phylum Chordata; class Aves; order Passeriformes; family Meliphagidae; genus Lichenostomus; species Lichenostomus cassidix. Next base: position 3,107,366 of record NC_139494.1, read on the forward strand.
AGCCCCTCCCCGCCCCGCCCCGCCGCCCGCAGCTTTCTACCCGCCGCGGGGCCGCACCGCCGGAGAACGGGCAGCGCTGCGGGACTGAGCGGAGCACGGCAGTGGCTGGACGTGTGTGCCCGCGGGTCATGGACGGGCGGGCGGTGCTGATCCAAGCGCTGCTGGCGGCAGGTACGGGATCGCGTGGGGAGGGTACCGGCTGCGGGCAACGCATCCCAGCGCCGTGCTCGTCTGGAGGGTCCCGAACATGCGGGGGAAATGGTCTTGGGCAACGCGGGCATGGCCGGTCCTGGGCGCGGACAGAGCAGCCCCAGTCCTGGGTGTGGGCAGACGGGAAGATTGGTCCCTGACCCGTGTGGGGGGTCCCGGGTAGGGCAGTGTCAGCCCCCACTCATGACCGCTCTCTCCGCAGTGTGCTCGGCGGCGAGCGGGCTGCGCCGGGACGAACTGCACAACGAGGTGCTGCACAAGGGCGGCGGCGGCGGCGTGCCGGTCCCGGCCACGGCCCCGCTGCTCGGCGGCAGCCCGGAGAAGGAGGGCGGTGGAGCTGCCTCGGGGGACGACTTCAGCGAGCTGCCTAGAGGTATGGACGGGATAAGGGGTCCCAGGGCGGGGCCGGGGTCGCGGGACGGGCTGCGGGAGGTTGGAGCCGGAGAAGTCGCGAAGGCGCCGGGCTGAGCTCGGCTCAGCCCCGCGGGTACCCCGGCAGCAGGCTGGTTCCGTTTCGGAGGGGCTTGCAGTGGTGGGTGGGAGCAGTCCCCAGGTACCGAGCCCCTGCGGCAGCAGACCCGAGTGGGACTAGCTCGTGGGGCACCAGCACGGAGCAGTGGCCCTCGTGCCAGGGGCTGTCCGTGTCCCTGAAGTCCCCGGCAGGGCGGGTTTCAGGGCGTCCCGGGCCTCAGCTGCTTGGCCGAGAGAAGACAGAGCCCCTCGTGGCCGGGGTTGTCGCGGCCGGGGACCCGCGCTGCCCTCGCGGCGGTGGCCGTGGCGCGGGGACCGCCGTGAGTCACCACCGCCCACGCGCGGCTGCTCCTCATTCCGCGGCAGGGCTCGTCAGCCGGCGGCCCCGCCACGGGGGCGGTGGGAGCACTGCCGCTCTCTGGGGCTCCCGAGCACTCATGCTGGGTTCCTTTCCCCGGGCTGGCACCAGAGAGTGTCCCAGGAACTCTCACGGGTGTGGGACGGGGGCCCATTGCGGGCTGAGGGGGTGATATGTACCTGTGCCTCGCACACGCGTCATGCCCAGAGCCGTACCTGGCACCAGGAGCGTGCTCTGCCCCGTACAGCTCACCCTCCCATTTTTCCGTGTTTTTCTTTGCTTTCTGGCTGTGCCAGCAGACTGTGACAAAAAGCTGGCAAAACCGGGCTGAGCCACTCGCACCGGGGGGACTCAGCCCCCGGGAAAAGCAGCAGTGTGTGACTGCTAGCTGTGGCTGGGAGATAACCCGCAGGGCAGAGGAGGCAGGGGACGGAACAGCCCCTGCTCTCAGCCTCATCCGGGGGTTCCTCCAAGCCGCAGAGTTTCCTGGAGTATCAGTTTTCTCCAGGCGCAGTGTGGAGGATGTTGAAATAACTTTGCTAGGTGTGCAACCGGTGTGTGCCAGCATGACAGGTGCTGGTTCTGTGAGGAAGTGGCTGGGAAGGAATTGGGCAGGTTACTACTTGCCAGGTTGGACTCTGCTGCCTTCTCTTCCCCGAGCAGTCTGGGGCTTAGTTCACCGGAGTCACTGAGCACCATAGTTCAGGGGGAGCTAAAAATGCCCCTTGGAGCAGTGAGTGCTCTCTAGCACCTCAGCACCTAGTGAGATCAAGCTGGGACCTGATCTTTTTGCCATCTGCACATCTTAAAAATTATTCCAGTACTCTTGCTAGTGTTGGGCTGTGTATGGGTGAGGATTTTGGTGCTCTAGTTCCCACCAAGCCAGCAGGGAGCTGGCCTGCCACCAAAAGCCGCTGGTTATTGCACCACAATTAAAACACACCATTGTAATTCATGGGAACGATGCCCTCACCATCTCTTTGGCTCTGCAAAACCAAAACTTAAGGCTTGCTCTTTTAATCCTGCCCTGGGGTGAGCAAGGCATCCTTATGCCCACGGGAAGGAGAGTCCATCAGAGCCATGAATAGGGTCTTAGAAAAGCCTGTGCTTGTCAGGGAAATAAAGGCCAGATAAAGGGGAAATTAGCAATGTTCTGTATTCAGTGGAAACTGGTGCATATAATAGCAGCATTTGAGATGTATAAAGCTCTGTTCCCCCTGCCCAACTCCTTTCTTTCCTTGAGAATTGTTCTTATGAATTGGAAAGGCCATGATATTTGTGAGGAACTGAAAAAAATAAAGGCCCCCCCACCCCCTGGGCTCGGGGGCAGCTCCTAGCACAAAGGGCTGTGGGAGCTAGGGCTGAGCAGTTGTGGCAGCACTGGGATGTGGCTCTGCCTTCCGTCTGGCTGGCACGTGGAGCTGATCTGACTGCTGTTCTTCCTAAATTGTTTTCCAGTTGCCTTCCTGTCAAAGCCTCAAGGCCTGGTTACTCCCAAGAAAAAAGGGAACGGCAATAAAAGAAGAAAAGGCAAAGGCCTGGGGAAGAAGAGAGACCCGTGCCTGAGGAAGTTCAAGGATTTCTGTATTCACGGCGAGTGCAAGTACATCCGAGAGCTGGGAACTCCCTCTTGCATGTGAGTTGCTGGCGTGTGCCTGTGCGGGGGGAGCCTTAGTCACGGTTCCTTCAATTCTCCAGGCCGAGCAGAGGAAAAGCAGAGATATTTTTAGTGCACGTTCCCTGTCCGTGCAGGGACAACTCCGGCCTGGCCTCTTCCTTGTACTTCTTGAGAAGTGTCCCCCCCTCCCCCAAAACCTGTCCTGGCCGTGGAACCAGTGTCCCCTGCCAGCGCGGGGAGCTCTGGCTGAGCTGCCTGCTGGGGGCTGCAGAGCCATGTGTAGGGCTGGGCTCTGGCAGCTGTGGGCTTCTGCAAGCCTGATGTGGCAAACCTGACCCTGTCACTGTGTACCCCCCACCCTGAGATCTCGGGGCTCCTGCATCTGTCAGGGTGCATCAGTGCAAGTGGGAGGAGCATCTCTGCCATGCTACCAGCAAGGTGAAGTGGAGATAGCACCTTTGAGGACAGGCTGCCAAAGCCATGCCCAAGCTGTCCCTTGGCCCAATGAAAGACAGGGCTGTGTACCCCTCCTCGCCCACCCGCCTGGGGTGGAGAGCAAGGAAGAACTAGATGGGGCAAGTGGAGGAGAAGGTGTTTGCCTGCTGTTGGGGCACCTGGATACAACACTGCTAGTCCAGGAAATACCTAGGGGTGCATATTTGATCCCCACTGACGTGGGATGGACTTGAGCTGGTAGATATGTAAGAGGCTTTGTTCTTCACTATCAATCCTCTGAGCCACCCAGCCTTGAGCCCAGGGAAGATAATAGCTCCCTGGCTTATGGTGCCCACAGGATCTGCAATCTGCAGGGATCAAGCGCCACAGAGCTTGTTCAACTCCCTAGATTCTCCCTGTGGAAGATGTTATGAAGATAGGCTCTTGCACAGGGGACTCAGGACTGCCAGTGAGGGGAGATCTTTGCAGGCTCAGTTTGGGTGACCTAGCACAATGTGGGGTGCAGCACCCCTGCCTAGGACTGGGACAGCCAGGTGTCCCCTGCCCAGATCCCTGGGGTTGGGAGAGAGCCTGGCACACAGGCAAGCAGCAGGGATTTGGGGGCTGGCTGGGTCTCTTCAATGCAGTGGCCCATCCCTGGGTGGCGTCTCCCAAATCCATCACAGTTTTTAGTAAGTGACCAACTGCTTCAGTTCCTCTGATAAAGAGGCCTTATGTCAATTGGTGTCACTCAGTTGTGGCTGCTCTTGGTGGCTGGCTGTGCCTCTGTCCCAGAGTCTCCTGGAGTGTTGCTTTCTGGAGCACAGGGTGGAATGAGGATGCTGCTGGACTAGGTTCCTGTACCTTTGACATGTGCCCAGCCTTGCTGCTGTGCCTGGGAGGTGATGCTGGAATGTGGCATTGTGAGCCCAGGAGGAGGGCTGGCTGAGTCTTGGCTTGGAGATCAGCCTGAGGGTCAGTGGTGCTGGATATAGAGGGATATATATATCTGGTTGCATCAGTGTGATGTGGCCCAGGGAGGGCTGGAAGCCTCCCAGCCTGTGTGGAGCGTTATTTCTGTTACATGATCAACCTCCCAAGTCTCCGGGGATGGGACACCTCTCAGCTGGCAGGGTGTGTAGGGACATCCTGCTCCATGGGAAATACTGGACCAGCTGCCTTACTGCTCCCTTCCCACTTCCAGAGGTGGATTGAGCAACCTGTGTCTGCCCTGGGGGTGACTGGGAAGAGTACAGGCCCCCGTGCCTTCTACCAGGGGAGAGCTCAGCCTTTCTAAGAGTCTTGGTGCAGGAGAAGCTTAATTTACTAATACAATAGAGATGATGGTGGCACCAGACCTCCCAGCTCAGGGATGTGGGGACTGAGAACAGGCAGGGTGCTGGCTAAGGCTGAGCATACAGGCATTGCCTACCCATGGGCTGTGGGGGACTCGGAGACCTCCTGTCCTTGTTCACCACTGACCTTTATGGCTTTCCTTCTTGCCCAGATGCCAGCCAGGGTATCACGGAGAGCGCTGCCATGGCCTCTTGCTGCCGGTGGAACACCCGCCCAGTGCGTACGACCACACCACAGCACTGGCTGTTGTTGCTGTTGTCCTGTCCTCCCTGTGTCTTGTCATCATTGCAGCCCTGCTGATGCTCAGGTGAGTGAGATAAGACTGAACTCTCAGATCTGTGTCTCTGGGAAGATCATGTGCAAGAGAAGAGTGGCAGGGACTTCTGCATTCCCTGAGCATGCCTCTGCTTGGCCTTGCAGGTGTCACAAGAGGGGTGGCTACGATGTAGAAAACGAAGAGAAAATCAAGCTGGGCATCACTGTGAATCACTGAGGATGCCAGATGCTGGTGAGGTGAGTCCCTGGCTGGGCATGGGGCAGCAGTGGGGCTGGTGGACATCTGGGGGCTCTGCAGTTCATGCTGGCTGGGACTGCTCTGTGGATCCTGTGCCAGAACCTGGCAGGATCTGAAAGCAGCCTGAGTCTGGAGAAGCAGCTGGCTGGATTTGGCCTGAGAGCCTGGGCTGTCCTATGGGGCTCGAGCCCTCTTTTCTCCCCTTCCTGCTGAAGTCCCTGTCTTCTGACACCTCTATCACTCTCACCTCCTTCTTTCTAACCCCAAATCCCTGCTTTACGCTGGTGTTCCATGCTTTGAGGATGTTTGGTAGTAGGGAAGCTGCTTCTGTTTTGTTTAGTTTTTTTTTTCCCACTTGTTCTGCTCCCTCTCTGACCCTCTGAGTCACTTCCCCTCCTTAGATATTGCCTCTATTTATACATGTGTGTAAAAAAACCCCTTTCCTTTTCATTCCCACTCTGCTTATTACTTGCACCAGAACGGTGCCTAACAGCTTGGCACGGGGGGACCTTGCTGCCAGCCCATGCCTTGTTCCTCTGGCAGGGTCAGGGCGTGTGCTCTGCCCCAGAGATGGCTGTGGGGCTGGGTGCTGAAAAGCTGTCAAACTTCCTCTGGTCTGATCTAAACCCTGACGTTAGATGTGGTCATATGTATTACAGCTACTTCTCTTTTTAAAAAAAAGTCATTGTTCTTTGTGAGGATGAAGTAATGACTTCGGAGAATTTCTGTCATGGTTGTCATAGTGTCGGGGGTAGGAATTTTAACTGTTCGTAGGAGCTGAATTTTTGGGAAGGAGATTTGGCACAAGGCTTTCCTTTCTGCCCCCTTTACCCTGGGGATTGATGGGGTGGATGTGTCCTGGGGAAAAAATGCTGTGGTCCCTGGAAGGGAAGCGTGGTGGAGTATCTCGGCTCCCACCCTCCTGGGTCCAGCCCCGAGAGGCTGCGAATGCCCGCTGGGGCTTGGGTGGGCACGAGTGCCCTCCCGCCAGGCTGGGTGGGACTGGAATGGGTGGGATGGCACCTCTGTCCCACCATGCAGGGATTTCTCTGTGGCAGAGCAGCCCAGGATAGAGGTGTGAGCTCTCCCGACTCTCTCTTGCAGGGTCCGGCACTAATGCACTTCTACCTCCTGGAAGAGGCGAGACCGCGGCGCCAGCGGCACGGGGCTGCGGCACGCTGGGGGCTCGCTGGAGCACCAGCACGGCACCCGCGGCGGGGCTGGTCTGGCAGCGGCGGCACTACGGCAGCTCCGTGGCCATCTCCGGGACTGAGCGGGCTCGGGAGTGGTGCTGACCGGGGGCACGGGGCCTCTCCGGCGGCTCTCCGTCCACTGCAGTGTGTGCCGAGGAACAAGCTGTGAAAGGGAGGAGACCGGGCTCGGGGCTTCCTTCGCCGCAGGAGGGGGGGAGGGTAACAGCTATTTAACAAGATATTTTTCATTTTAAATTATATATTTATTTTAGATAAACTGTACATAGTATTTATATTTATTGTAGGTCTGGCCCTGCATCCTTCATGTAGGTCAAGATGACAGGGTCAGACCTCCCTTATTTTTTAAGTGCAATGTAATATTCTAATAAATAACACTTTGTAACAAACACTTGGGTTGTTAATTTAATCATGGACGCGGAAAGGAGATAGGATTCTGAAGGCTTCATTCAGCATCAATTCCATGCTGGTAGGGTATTGCCAACATCAGTAGTGATCCTTGAATGTGTGGTTGGGGCTGCTGGATCAGCTTGTGCTCTCCTTGGGGAGCAGTGTGGTGTAAGGGGCTGGGGGCAGGATCCATCTAGGTTTGGCCCCGTGTGGATTATTATGGAGATTTTCTTCATCTTTGCCAGTGGCTGATCTGGGAGAGTGTGATGTTTATGGGTCTATTCACCAAGCAAATTATGCCTCCAGTATGAATAAAGCCACTCTGGCTGTTGATCCATTCAAATGGGATTGGTTCCTGGTTTTAAACCAGCATTTGGCATTTAGACACTGGCACAGGTTGCCCAGAGAAGCTGTAGCTGCCCCATACCTGGAGATGTTCAAGGCCAGACTGAATGTGGCTTTAAGCAAGCTGGTCTACTGGAAGATCGACTGGATTATCCTAAAAGTCCCTTCCAACTAAATCATATTAGGATTTGGCAAAAAAACCCCTTGAGGTAGACTCACACCTCCCTTGCAAGGAATCCCAGCAGGTTCCTGGGGCTGAGGTCATTCCAGCAAGCATCACTTCAGATGGTGGCTCAGGAATGATTCCTTACTTCACAGTAAAAATAAACTCCAAACCAGTTATTTCCTATTCCCTAAGGGAAGTAAGATCAGGAACAGTTGCTGGCTCTGGTAGAGAGCCTTGAGGCAGAGAGAGCCAAGGGCTCCAGACCATCCTGGTCAGAATAGCTCTGCTGGAAGGTGCCTCAGCAGGCAGCTGGAACTTGTGCTTACTGCCCAGCTGCCTCTGCTCTCCTCCTTCCCCACAAGAACATGTTCTGCCCATCCGCTGGCAGTGCAGGCTGGGCTCCCCATGGGTGGACATTTAACAGGCCAAGAGATGTGAAACATGTTTGGGAGATGTAGGGAGCAGGATGCTAGCTGCATCCATGGGCTGCCACACAGGGCTGGGAAAGATTGGCAGTCCAATGGATGCTCCCTTGGGTTCCTTTTAGTGCACCCCATCTTTGTCAGCAAAATGGGTGGTGGGATTGAGTGCACCCTTAGCAAGTTTGCTGATGACACTGAGCTGTGTGGGACACTTGATATGCTGGAGGGAAGGGATGGATCCACAGGGACTCAGACAGGCTGGAGAGGTGAGGCTGATGTGAACCTCGTGAAGTTCAGCAAAGTGCAAGGTCCTACACCTGGGTCAAGGTAATCTCAGGCACAGCTACAGGTTGGCGGGAGAAGGGATTATAAGCAGCCCTGGGAGAAGGACTTGAGGGTGACATTTGAAGAAATTCAGTACCAGCTGTCAGTGAGTGCTGCCAGCCCAGAAACCAGTGGGATACTGGGCAACATCCAGAGGAGCATGCCCAGGAGGTTGAAGGTGATTCTTCCCCTCTACTATGTACAGTTCTGATGTCTCCAACACACAGAAGACATGGAACTGTTGGAGCAAGCCCAGAGGAAGCCGCAAAGTTGGTAAGAGGAGTGGAGAACTTTCCCTACAAAGACAGACCAAGAGAGCTGGGGCTGTTCTGCCTGGAGTAGAAAAGGTTGAGTGGAGAACTCATTGCAAATTTTTGGTGTCTGAAGGGGCTTCCACAGAAGCCAGAGAGGGACTCTTCATCAGGAACTGTAGGGACAGGACAAGGAGTAATAGGCACAAATTAAAAGGAGGAAAATTTATGTTAGGTATATGTAGAAGAAATTCTTTATTGTGAGGGTGGAGAGGCCCTGGCACTGGTTGCCCAGAGAAGCTGTGGCTGCCCCAGCCCTGGAAGTGTTCGAGGCCAGGTTGGATCGGGCTTGGAGCAACCTGGGATAGCGGAAGGTGTCCCTGCCTGTGGCAGGGGGGAGTTAGGATGAGATGATCTTTAAGGTCCTTTCCAACTCCTTTACAGTCCACAGGGATTGTTGTAAGGCAGGGATGGTTCTCCCCATCCGGGGGCTGCGGGCCTGCTCCCAACCCCGTGCAGCGCCGGGCCGGGCCGGGCCGGGGACACCCCCGGGGACCGGCCCGACAGGGGATTCTCGGCCCGACAACCCCACAGGGCGCGGCGTGGCGCGAGCAGCCCACACGGGAGCCCTCAGGGGCGGTCGGTGCCAGATCCAGTCCCACGGCAGCCCTCAGGCTCGGTAGGTACCGGTACCCGGGCCGGTCCCACGGCAGCCCTCAGGCTCGGTAGGTGCCGGTGCCCGGGCCGGTCCCACGGCAGCTCTCAGGCTCGGTCAGTCGGTGCCCGGGCCGGTCCCACGGCAGCCCTCAGGCTCGGTAGGTACCGGTACCCGGGCCGGTCCCACGGCAGCCCTCAGGCTCGGTAGGTGCCGGTGCCCGGGCCGGTCCCACGGCAGCTCTCAGGCTCGGTCAGTCGGTGCCCGGGCCGGTCCCACGGCAGCCCTCACGGTCGATCGCACTTGACCCGCGGTTGGGGCTCTGACTGCCCCGCCCCTCCGCGCATGCGCGCTGCGGGGACAAGATGGCGGCGCCCGTGGACCTGGAGCTCAAGAAGGTAGGAGCCCCCCGCCCGTCTGTCCCCTCCCCGTGCGTGTTCCCACCGTGTGTCCCACCCTTCCACCGCCTGTCCTGCCCCCTGTGTATGTCCCCACCCGCGTCCCGGCGCTGCCGGCCGGTCCCCTCGTGCCCGCAGCCCGGTCGTGCCCCCTCAGCCCGGCGTTCTCCCCCGGCCAGGCCTTCACGGAGCTGCAGGCCAAAGTGATGGACACGCAGCAGAAGGTGAAACTGGCCGACCTGCAGATCGAGCAGCTCACCAAGACCAAGAAGCACGCGCACCTCACCGACACGGAGGTGATGATGCTGGTGGACGAGACTCCCATGTACGAGGGCGTGGGGCGAATGTGAGTATCGGGCGGGGGACAGCCCGGCTCGGGTGTCCTCAATTCAGGAGGGACAGTGAGGGGCTGGAGCATGGCCGGAGCAGGGTGACGGGGCTGGGAAAGGGTCTGGAGCACGAGGAGTAACTAAAGGAGCTCTGGGGGCTCAGTCTGGAGAAAAGGACGCTCTAGGGGGACCGTCTTGCTTTTTACAACTCCCTTACAGGAGAGTGGGGACAACTGGTTGTCAGGCTTTTCTCCCAGGTAACAAGGGATGAGAGGACACAGTCTTAAACTGCACAATGGGAGGTTTAGGTTGGACATCAGGAAGAATTTCTTCACAGAAAGGATGATTAAACATTGGAAGAGGCTGCCCAGGGAAGTGGTGGAGTCACCATCCTTGAAGGTGTTTAAGGAAAGACTGCATGTGGCACTTAATGCCGTGGTCTAGTTGACAAGGTGGTGTTGGGTCATAGGTTGCACTCAGTGACCTCAGAGGTGTTTTCCAACTTGATTGATTCTGTGATTCTGAGACCCCTAGCCTGAGTTTCTATGGAGCCTCCAGGCTGCTGCCCCAGGGAAGAGGCTCTCCCCTTCAAAAAGAAAACACAAGCTTTCTCTCATTCGTTTGTTTTCTTTTTCTTGTTGTCTTTCATTTTTAATTCCAGCAATCTACCAGGGAATGCAGCAAAGCTAACTGGATTTTACCTCTTGGGATTAGGTACTGGCTGCCTCAAGAAGGGTTGTTATAAATGATATTGGCTTTGTGTGGTTTTGTTTGCTGGCTCAGCTCCTGGCCCTAGTGCTCTCCTCTGGCACTTCTGGGAAGTTTGTAATTTCAGCTAGCAGAATGGCATTTGTGAGAAGGCCCTCACAGATCTGCCCAATGTCAGTCATTTCCTGTGTAGGTTATGTCATACTCCTTGAAACCCCCTCTGTGCATAGTTCATGTGCTCAGGGCTTTGCTTGCACAGATGTTCTACAGAAATGCCCTGTGCAGTGTGGTGCCAGGGAATGGATCTAATGTCATTGCTAGGATATTTTTCAAACCCCTGGAAGTGAGCATAAAGTTTGTATAGATAGTGCCAATGCAGTCCTAAAGATGTGTTTCTGTGTGTTGGATGGCTGTCAAAAGAGACACCTTAAACCAGATCCTAAGGTGTTCTGATTAATTTCCACAATGTACTTTGGTGGGACTTCAGCCTCTGATAGAAGACCATTTAAAATGGTCTTTATGTAGTATAGTTTCACCATATAAAGTGATTTCAAATCTGAAACACATGCTTGCTTGACAAATATCACATTAGATTTCTGTGTTTCTGATTTGAGAAATAGGATTCTGTCTCATGTGAGTTGGGTAACAGAGATGACTGCTTAACTCGGGATGTGGTTTGTGAAATACTGGATTTGCTCTGACCGCTGCCAAAAGGGGTGATTGTATCGACCTCTTCCCTACCCTGTTTACCCCACATTCTTTGTGTCAAAGTGGGTGATCACAGGACTGAGCAGTGAGCCAGGTCAGACTGCAAGTGCCCTGATCCATCAGCCCACGCAATCTCCAGACTGAGCTGTAGGGAGGTGGCAGGACTGGGAAGCCAGGAATGGTGTGTACTTTGCCTTTTGCTGAGAGTTTTCAGGTGAGTTGTACTCAGGACAATGGAGCTGTTCAAAGTGGCAGAGTTCCCTTCTTGATTCCCACTAAATAAACTTTTCCAAGGAGGTGCATTAACTGCTGGGTTTGGTGGGGATGCTGGTGACTGGTACCTCAAAAGGAGACAGATTCTGGTCTCTTGCAAGAGGCGACTGATTGACCCGGGCAGCCTGTAGATGTAGCAAACACTTGTGTTTGGAGTAGTCATGAGATGTCTCAAAAGGCTTTTTTCTGTTTGGGTTTGTCACAGAGCAGACAGATGAAGAGTAAAAGATAATTCTGGAGTCAACATGTTTTTCTAAAGCTTTTTTAAAATCCGGAGTACAGAGTGCCTTTAGACTGGAGAGGTCCCTCAAGATACTTTAGAAATGTGGGTGTATTGGTCTTTTTCATTAAATAATCCCACCTGTGAATCAGATGTGGGGAGCAGATTTTATTTCATTGCGGTCTGGAGTGTACTGTTCTGCTTTCTGCTTCTGCCTGCTCCATAGGAGTAAGACACACACCTTCTTTGTGTCCTAAACCATTTACCCTTCCTGTGTACAGGAGCTGTGGGAGCCCAGTCTTTTGGGGAATCCTCTTTTCCTTACCTTTCTGTGACCAGACAGGTGTGAGGCATGGCTGGCAGCTCTGGCTCCTCGGGGATGGCAGAGGCGCCAGCAGGAAAATATTTGCATTACGATTTTGTTTAAAAACTGAACTCTTCATGTTGTTGTATTAGTCGCTATGCAAATATAGATTGAGTGCTCTTCTTCTGAACAGTACTCTTTTTTTTCTTTTTTTTTTCTTTTTTTTTGTTTTTAAAATTTTTTTTCCCTTGCTTAAGGTTGGTAGGATATTTCTGTGAGCTCTGCCTGTCCTGGCTGTGGGGCTGAAGCTGCACTGCTGATTGGCAGTGATGCTCTGGTGTGATTTGTGTCACTTTCTAGTGCAGACAACTTGCACCAAGTACATGAGGCACTTCCTGGAGCCCACTCCAAGCCCTAGCAGAGAATTTATTGCTGAAATTTGGGCTTTTAGCAAAACAGGCTAAAGCAGCCCTTGAGTAGGAGTTAAAATCCAAGGGCAGTCTGGCATCTTGTGTTCCACTGGAGACCAAAGGAGGTGGTCACTGTGGTACTTCTGGACACAGAAGCCATGTTCTGTGAAGTGGAAGAGCAGATGTCCTGCATGGACATCAGAGTTTGGCCACCAAAGGCATATTTGTGATGTCTTAATTTTATTTATGTAATCCAGCATGCAAATATTAGCACTCTAAAGGGTTTCAGTTATCCAGGAAGGGTGGAGGTCTGCGTCACTGTTAACTCTGATTACCAGAGCTCTTCTGCTTGAAAAACTAAATAATTGAAATAAGTTTTGCACTTCTATTCCTGTGCTTAATTTTTTTTTTAAATTTCCTTTTTTTTCCTTCTTTAACCCATCTAAGCTGCTACTTAGAATCTGGCCTCTGGTAGGGTTTCTGTGTTTTTCCTCCAGCTTGGGTGGTTTGGGCTGTGTGCAAAGGGCTAGCACTTGTCCTTCTGTAGGACAAGATACTCCAGGTCTTCGTGGAATTTGAAGGCTTGAGTAACTGTGGTGACGTGCTGCATCCTGGGAGGAAGTCTGCTTGGTTGAGTACTTCCTTGTGCGCTCCTTGGAAAGCAGTTGTGTGGTTTTTATTTTCTGAACCCCTATCCTGAGTCTGCTTCCTTCCCAGAAGGCTTTCCCTGCACTACTGGTGAATGTGAAAGTTCCATTTGTTGTTCCTCAGCTTGGTGTAGGTTTTTTTTTTTATTTGTTTTGTTTTTTTGGGTTTTTTTTAATATTGCAGTTTGTGTAATATGCTGAGGCCTTACTGGGCTCCACATGTGGAGCTCAATTTACTTTTGCTAAAGCTATTATTGGTTTGACACAAGAAATGTCAGTGCCACATAGTATGAGCTGATGAATTGCTGTGTACTGTACATATCCGTGAGGCTGGGATCTCATCTGGGTGGTGGCATCTTGCCAAATACATTTCAGTTCTGTTACTTCATACTCTTTTGAAAGGCCCGTTACATAGCCTGAGACAGCTACCACTGTGCTGGACTTCTGCTTAAGCTATTTGTGAACTGATATCATCGTGTTGCTTTGAGAACTATGTTGAAAGTTTAAGCTTCAGAATTCTGTCTGAATATTTCAGACCTTTCCCTTTACATTCTTCTAGTCCATAACCTGGACAAGATCCTTATTTACAGAAGAAAAATGTCTGGCACTTGGTGTGGGGCACAGTGAGGAGAGTGCTGCAGTTTTTCATGCCGTGCCAAAATAGACAGTCAGTTTTTGTTTGATATTGCTTTATCATCAGTTTACTTGTACAGCAAATGGGAGAACACTTAAAAAAGAAAATATAATTAAAAATCAAGCAAGTACTGTAGCACAACTTTTGGCTCAAGATTTTCTGCAAGTGTAGTATATTATTGCAGCTGTCCCTATAAAATGACTCTGTGCCATTACAGTATTTTATGGGACAGCTGTAATAATATGAATTTGAATTTTACATTTTTTTTTTAAAGAGTGGTTCATACTTTTGCTGGCTGAACCATATGCAGGTGAAACCTGAGAGAGAATTAAATGTTCTTGATGATTCCTGGGATTTAAATGCATCCTTGCTTTTACTGGGATTCTTGGTTTTGTTTGAAAATGAGACATCATCAGTCACTGTTCATCTTCCCTGAACCCCCAAAAGCAGCAGTCCCTGCTGCACATCTCTCAGTACAGCTGCAGGAGCTGCATTTTCACTGTTTGTGTGTGTGTGTGTGAGGTGTTTGATTCTGCCAGCACAGAACATGGCAGCTGCCCTGTGCTTCCTACTCACACGGCAAAAATCTCACAAAGAGCTGAAGGACATGCAAGGCTTAACCTTGATGGTTCAGTTACTAACTATAGGCTGGTGTGTGAAATCCGAGTGGCTTCTCCATGGTCTGTCTCCGTGGGTAAGGCTCGCTGTGGGCTGGGCGCTGGGGCCCGGCTGCTGAGGAACTGACAGGTGCCAACACCACAGCATGTTGCTTTCAGCCTCTGGTCAATATGTGGCTTATCAACGTGAAGTTCCTCCATATAGCTATTGGAAAAGGGAGAACTTACTTTCCACAGGAAGTCTGGTGTTTGTAGAAGTTCAATCAGACACTGAGTTGTGAAGAAAACAAAATTTGTGGCCACTGCTTCTGCTGCATGTTGAATGAGCTGTTGGGAGATGGTGCGTGAGGAACTAAAGGCTACATGGGCATAAGCCAAAAGGTTTTCTGTCACACAGTTGGTTTTTATTTCAGGTTTTTCTTGATTTTGAGCTACTCGCTTTTGTTGCAGCCTGAACAATGATCTTCACCATGTTGTTAGGTGTGAGTGGGCCTGTAAAAGTTTGCAAGATCTTCTTAGAGAGCCGTCATGGAAAGCGAAAATGAGAATGATGCATGCAGGGCTGATGCAGTAGTCATCTGCGCTGCTGCCTGTGACTTGGTCTGTGAAGTAAGGGGCAGCAGTTGGTTGTCATCCCCTTCCTGGTCAATTAGGAGTGTGAGAAGAGCAGACCTGGTCTGTGGACTTCATGGTTACTGCTGATGGTAGTGGGATACTGGGAATGTGGACTTCTGGATTTGGTTCCAGCTCAGAAAGGGAGCTTGTTCTCCTGGACACAGGCTCCTTTTCCAGCTTGATGTCTTCTGATTTCCAAACACATTCTTTCCCCACTGCCCTGCCCCCGATTAGTTCTTGATCTTATTCCTGCTGCCCAGGCTGCTCATTTGTAATCTCCTGGATATCTTGGTCCAGCTATAGCTCTTCTGCCCTGCTGCTCTACATAATTTCTCCATGCAATACTAAAACGTCAGAAAAGAAAAGATTTCCATGGCTTGTGTACAAGATGTCTATCTGCCCCATTCTAGGAAACAGCTGCATTCCTTTAAAGAATCAGCTTTAGACAAGAGAACTTGGACACGTCTGATAAAGTCAGTGTGTGTGAAATGTATAAGCAGTAGAAACAAGGCTCTTACAATAAAAATAATAGCTAATTTAAAATAAAAATAGGTCTTTTACTAATCCGTGCTGGAAATAAACCTGTGGGTTATAGTCCCCCACCTACTGTGTGGGCGTTCTGATAGAAGATTAGCAATACAGCTTTTCCTCCTTGCTTGTCTCCCTTGCCTGGGGACATTTAACTCTTTAGGAACATTTTTCTATTGGGACTAGGACTATGACATCCATACAAGTCTGTTCCCTTCTTTTCTTTATCCCTAACTTTTTCTCTACCTGTTACCTAGACAACACAGAGGAAGGAGCTACCTGAGTAAACTTACAGGAGATGAAGTCTAAACTGAGAAGAATAAGGGAGACTGAGTGCTCCTGCAGACTGCCCTTGTTGCTAGAAGAGGGAGTTTGATGTGCTGTGGGCCAGAGGCAATTTGCTGTCATGGAAATGCCAGAGCCTTCAGGAAGCCTGCACTCTCGGGCAGCATTTGCAGGTAGGGCTGTAGTAAGGCACCTTGGCTTTGTCCCTGCCTCTAGAGAGAGGGAAGCTGAGCTCTCTTGCAAATACAGCCTGTCTCTTGCTTCAGTGGCTCAGAGTTCTGTTTGGATATATGCTAGAAAAGTATTAAATCTTTTGAGGAGCTTACACTGCTCCTGCTTTTGTATCTTGCTGTGCCAAATGACTTTGCAAAACCATTATGGAACATGACTGACTGATTTTTCAAGTTCTCCAAGCACTTAAAATGTCACTCTGGTATTCTGAAACAGCAAGGAACTTCCATTTATTTTAATATTTACTGTATTTAAAGTACTGTATTTTGAAGCTTTTCCCCCATTTCCGAAGGAAATTTTGCAATCAAGGGTGAGAGTCCCTGGTGAAATAATGAATGCTAGAGCACTTCTTTCAGAATACAGGTTTCTCTAGTTTAGCACAGAGGATGTGGCTTTCCTGAAGCAGAGAAGAATGGCCAAATCACTGGCCCAAAGAAGTACTGGGAGATTGTATACAACAATCCCTGTTGTATTCCTGTCTTGCTTGGAGATGCCCTTCTAGGTGTGGAGTCAGTGGATGTTCAACCAGCAGGACAGGGTGTGACAAGGTACTCAGGGCCCACAGTGGTCAGATGCGGGTGCCCAGTGAGCCTCTGAGCTGGGATGTGAATAAGAAAAAAATTTTAGGTAGAACAGCCTTAAAACAAATGAGAAATCTTAAGTCTGAACATCCTGGCCTTGTCACCTGTTCAAAGCCTGAAAGATGGAGAGGCTTGTTCATGATCCCTGCATTAAAACACAGAATTAAATATGAGGAAAGCAATCCCATGGGATGAGATCTCCACTTTACACAAGTTTAATTGAGAGATGTAGGAACCAAAGTGCTGCATCAAATCTTGAACCAAATGCAAGACAACTTCAGTCTTGAATTCTGACTTTGTTTTCTCCAAAACTATTTGCTGAATTAACAGAATGTTTCTGCCAGTTTAGGAAAAAACCCCCCGGCTTTCTGAGAAGAAATTATTTTCAAAAACAGCATCCAGCCTTTTTTGGTCCACAGATGCTGATTCTAAGAAGTTTGTTCTTGCTGATTAGGACACAGCAATGTGGTTGTTTTAGTGCTAGCTAATTTAACTCCAGAATCCAGAAATATCTGTCTATTAATGTTATGCTTGAATTCTTTTGGCTTGGTTATCTTTGCGTCCACTGCTGTGATGTTTTCTGTAGTGCTTTGATGCTTTGTTGTAGCAGGATTTGGGGTGTGCAGAAGCCAAGACTGCTATTTATCCACAAGCTGGGTCTTCCTCCTCACTTTGCATTTCAAAGGTTTCCTCCTGGGCAAGGCAGAAAGCTTTTTTCTTTTTTTCTTTCCCCCTCTTGCAATTGTGGATGGATTTGCTTTTCGAAAAAGATGGATTCTGATTTTGCTAGTTTTCCTGTACAGGTTCTTAGGAAAGGGCTGCTGCTGAGAAGGGCATAAGTTTGCCTGTCAGAGTATAGCAGTATCTTTATGTCATTCCATTTGCTACGGCGAAGTTCACCTTTCTGATCACAGAATATTTATCAATAGGAAAAAAATTAAAATAGAAATGTCTTTAGGATTGATTTACCAGGGTGCTTACAGCAGTGTTTGCTTGTTTATCTTTTCCTTGGTGCATATCCAATTGGTGTCGTAGTTTTAATTTTTTTTGTTAAGCATTCTTCCAGAGGAATTTGGGGGGAATTCTTAAAAATAGAGCAGATTTTAGAAATGGATCTTGACTTCCTATTAGTGGAAAAAATTGCTTCTGTTTTCTGCTGCTTGCAACTTTCAAATCTGGTACAACCCAGACTGCAAAAAATCTATTTGAGGTGCATATGTTGGTTGGCATGTTGTAGTCATCTGAGTTCCCTTGGCTTAAATAAGCCATAGCTCATCACTGCTACATACTAACAAATTAAATGGAAAAAAAATTAGAAGACAAAACCACTAAGTCAGGAATATAGTGAGAAGAACTGCTCACAGGGATTTCAATTGCATGAACTGCAGTTGTTCTTGCGCTGCTTTCCCACATGGATTTAATCTCAAATGTTATGAATTCCTGTATGAGAGAGAGGAGGCATTTGCTTGCTTTTTTTTTTTAAATTCCATTTATGTCCATTGAGCCTTCAAAAAGAATTTATGATGCTCATTAAAAGCAGACCACAGCACTATTTTATTATTTTGGATTGTGCTATATTTAATACACACTTCGAGGTATATTCCTGATTTCTTTTTTTAAAGAACCAAACTTGAACAATGGTATAAATCTACCATCTAGTTAACTGTCTGGCAATGCAGAAACTGCTGTTTGCAAGCTGTGTTACTATCTTGGCTGGTGGTAATGTAATATGCTGTAGCTATTGAGAGATGCCCCCCAAAAAAGTGAAAGCTCAATGTAAACATGGCCTGAAGTGCAGCCCAAACCCCTCTGCAGGGCTGGGCGCGTCAGGCCAGCCCGTGCCGAGGTTTGAGGAAGCGAACAGCGTGGAATTCTTTGTTCAATTCCTTTAGCTCCTTAGAGTAAATAGGTTTATGGCTTACAAACGTTCATCTGAGTAAAAGTTACCCTTGTTGGGGCCTACATAAGACGTGGCTTGGCCGGCGTCCAGCACCACTAATCCTGATCCCTGCGTGCTCCGGTGTGCCAGGCTGCCTTTGCACAGGTTACACTGCCCACTGGGGATGTCTCCTGCCCAAACAGCTCCTGGTGCTCATCCACCTCTCTGAGGGCAGCATTAAAATGACTTAATAAACTGCTGCTCCTTGGAATGTATTCATGTATAATCCTCCCAACATAAGCTGTGGGATTTGTTTTGCTTTAAGGTATGTGGGGGGGAATAGTTAAGGTCAGCTATATCGAGGGTGACCCACTGACATGGCTGACCACTAAAATAAATGCAAACATGGGAAAAGCTTCAACTCATGTGTTCAAACTGTCTGTTCTGAACCACCTCAGTTAAGGCATGTGATCTGTTGATGGGAAATTCAAAATCAGCCTGAAAAAATGTGAAACTTAGACATGGAGGGTAGCAGCATAAGCTATAATTAGTGATGATTTTTCCTTTTTTTTTTTTTTTTTTTTGTTAATATTGCTTCCTTGTCTTGTTTGGAACTGGGTAATTCATCTAGGGTGACTAAAACTGGAATTTGCAGGGGTATATGCTGTGCTTGGTATGAACTGCATAGAGAATCATTTAAAGAAGCACCAGCAAATCCTGGGAGAGTTGAAGGGGACTACTGGGTGCTGGCAGTTCTGCACAACTGGCTCTGGTTCAATCAAGCTAGATTGCTTGGGATCAGCTCCTTGGAAGCCTTTCTTCCATTGGCTTTGAACAGTACTTAAAATGCACTAATCCTCTTCTGAGTCTGCTCAAAGCTTGAGCAGCAGTGCAAGTTCAGAATTAAAAAGCGTCTTTAAATAGATAAGGGCATGACTGGGCTTAGCCAAACTTTTCTCACGGAGTGGTCTAATGCAAGCACTTGGTCTCAAGGAGCAGGACATTCCATGTAAACACTGCTGTGATACACCACAACATGTTAGGTTGTTTAGAAATACAGTAAACATGTTAAAATAATGTTATGGCTTTGTACAAAGTTGTTTGTTTTCTTTTCAGTTTTTGTTGAGAGTTTCTGCAATTGGAATAAGAACCATGTAGCTGAAGTTACAGTGACTCTTTGTGTGAGCTGGGAGCCAGGTGAATGGACTTACAGATCTGTCATTCATCTTCATTTTGGCAAAATAACACTGGACATGTGTACCTGTGAAATTGTCTTTCTCTGGAATTAGACAGAGGGCTGTATACCCATCTTGGCAGGGGAAAAGCTGAGTTTTCCCTTGGTACCCTGTGCTGATTCTTGCAGGGATCTGTGTGGAGCCAAGTGGGAAGAGCTTCTTTGCAGGCTGGCTGTGAGGGGGTCCTGTGGCCTGTTGTGGGGCTCCTTCCCTCCTGATTTTAATACTTGAACACAGCCTCTTGCTCAGGCAGGCTGGGCAGGAGAAACACTGGGACCATGTTCCCTAACTCCAGGGGCAGAGGAGAGGCTGCACATGCCCAGGACAGCTGCCTGCCACTGAAAGCTCCAGCTGTAAAGGCTGAAGTTTGTTGCAGTTGCAAGTAATTGAAAGTAGGGATTCTTCATGGAAAACCTGAACTATGAGCATCACTGTGACTCCACCTTTAATAGCTTTAATGACTTGTATGTCATAATGAAGAGTGGCATGTGCTGAACAAACATCTCCATAACCTCATTCATTAAGAGGCGAATCTTTCAGTATCTAATATTATGTCTCAAAGTCAAGTAAACAGTGCATTTTGGAGCAAACAGGCTGAGTTATGGAATTACTTATGCTGGACGATCATCACTTTGTGGGTGTGTGTGTGTGACCCAAAGGAGCAGACAGATGATGAAGAAGGCAGCACTGGTGACCTGACAAGAGTCTGAAGGCCATTTGGGCCAGAGCATCAGGGAGTGCAATATAAACACTGATCAAATGAAAATTACAATAGAAAATTAGAATTGCGAAGGGGTAAGAGATCCTTTCAGAAGGAAACATGCAATGAGCCTCAGAGAGTGTATATAAACCACTTTCTCTGCCTTAGGGAAACAAAATTCCTGTTGTGGAGCTAGCAAAGAGAGGAAAATAGAAACAAGTGGGAATATTTAGACCGAGGTTTCTCTTTCAGTTCTCTTGTGCTCTATTTTTGTTCTCATATTGCACTTGAGAACCAGCAGTCACTGGGAGGCTGAGCATGTAGGTGCAGGCGATTGGCAACCACTTGGCTCTGCTCCATGGAGTTGTTCTTGTTGGCAGCCCAGGTTTGACTGAACACTGCTGTCCTCAGGGACACCCCTCCTTTGCTGCTTTAGTTTCTAATTTTCTTTGTTTTGTTTTGAGTTTTCACCATTATATATGGACACTGGAAACATTGTTAGCAAGTCCTGCTCTCTTTTACTAGCCCTTGCCTTTGAAATGGGTGGCCAGGTGGGATGAGGTGAACTTGTCCATTCTGACCCAGATATTCCTGGTGTTAATTTAACAACAGTGAAAAAGTTCCTGGGTGAAGAGGTGATTGTTACTAAGCCGTGTAATTGCCACTGTGGTGCTGAACATGTTTCTGAATCACTGTTTCATGTTTGATAGTGTAGGTGTCATGTTTGACAGGTCTATTAGTGTGTGCTGTGATGCTTCACTGAGAGGAGGTGGATATGGGTGAGCTCTCGTATCTGGGAGAAGACCTGGTTTGCTGCTTGTCTTCTATGGACTAGCAGTACTTAAACTCCATCCCAGTCCAACACACAAGCTCTGGGGGCTTGGAGTCTCCCATGGACTCCAGCAGAGCTGTGAAAGCAGCTCTTGGGTCAGTATTAGCTGTGCCACCTGCCAGCACTACTGAGCAGAAAGGGGCTCAGCTCAGTGACTCTCACGTGGGGCCAGGTCTCAGCTGGTGGTGAGCCTCCAGGCACTGAATTGAGTTAATGTGTTTGAAAGGCTTGTTCCCAAACTCAGGGAAGAACTAAGTTGTCAGAACATACCATGGTTCTTACATGAGCTTGAAAATCTGTATATAAAATAATTACATCTAAGTGAAACCAGGCAGCAGAATGACACTGCCCTGTTTCTCCAGCTTGGTGAGTTTTAAAAAAAAAATCATCAAGTTGATGTGTTACTTAGGGTAATTGGAAAAATGAAATTTAGATTATATTTAAATTCTGTTTTATTACAAGTGCCTTGCAGCACTTCTTACCTAATGAGCAGAACAAACTTCTGCTTTTTCCAAGTGCTGCCATAAACCACATTATTTCCTTAGGTAAGAACTTTGGCCAAAATCTCCATAATGTGTGTATCCCAAACTAGATGCTAAAAAACTGATGAGTTTTTTGAGTCCTGCTTATGTTGGAAAGCGAAACCACAGATTTAAATAGTTAACTGTGGATGTGGATTTATAGTTCAGCTTTCAAAGACCTGGCCTTTGGCAGCTTCCAGGGTAGCACCTGTGCACTTGAGGCTGAGAGCTCCGTGCTCTTGCAGCAGGGAGCTCAAACGGGTAACTTTGAGCAGTACTGGTGGAGACCTGCAGGATGCTGCTGGCCAAGTCAGGGGCATCTGCTCTACTTCGGAGCAAATCTGTGAACAGACACAGGTTCCAGCCCGCTGTTTTATAGCAGGCAAAATCGGGGTGGTTGTGTTTGTGCCCAGCTGCCCGCATAAGTCTCGTCAGTGCTAATTTCAGCCATCCAATTTTAATTTGCTGTCGCATGTCTGCCAGAGCATTGCAGGAGGGTGGGAGGGAGGATATTTTCTCTGATGACTGCTGTTGACATTTGCAGAATAAAAGTGAAGTCAGCCGGTTGTTTGTTGGAGGTTTTGGTGCCTGTAGCAGTTCTGAGCCAGCTGGGATCGCCCAGTGCCTGTCACCCTGCAGGGACCTTCCCAGCTGCAGCATGGGGAAAATTGCTCAAGCTCTGTTGGTGTTCAACTTTGTTTTTTAGACCAGAGACGTCAGGGAAACCAAAATGATCAATCTTCCTGTACAGTTCGGGGAAGCAAATGAGAAGGGATTGTATTCTTCTCTGCTGCCCTCACAAAAAAAGGAAATAATTCAGGAAATGTTCACCTACAGAGGCAGGCTCAGGGAAGGCAGTGACGTGGGAAGGGACTGATGGCTTTGTGTACAGAGGGCATCTTGCAGCTTTGCTTTTCACTAATGGCAGCTACTGCAGAAGCAAGGCAAAATTTGAGTCTTCACCCCAAACTCTGCAGGGGTGTGTGTGTGTGAGTGAAGGCTGATGTTTTTTTTATTCTGCTATTGTAGGCTTGATGTAAGAACATCAGAATGAAGTGTTTGCTGGTGGTCCTGAAAAGTACTTCTTCTCTGGCTGGATCCAGGCTCTAATAGCAGTGAAAATAACTTCTGTTTCCTAGAAGGGTGATCTTGAGCTTGATTTTCACAAAATCACCAGTGTTGTTATTTCAGCAGTCTGGTGTATGCCAGGACCCCAAACCATCACCACTGTGTGCAAGTGAATGGTGGGGACACCTCCCAGTGGGAAAGGGAGGATTGAGGGGACAAAGAGAGCCTCAGTGAGCTGTGTGGGTAAGAACAGAATCAGACAGAGAGCAAAGATGATGCCAGCACTAAGCTTGAGCCAAGAATGGGAAAAAATGAGAGAGATTTGAGAAAATTGCAACATAAAAGATGTAGCGGAAGTTCCTGTGGAAAAGAGGAGGTGAACTGGAACAGGGAAAGAAGTGGGAGGAGGAGGAGGTGCTTCTACATGCGGTTAATAGCAGCCCCAAAGAGAGTTTTAATTGGAAACCCATTATAATTATCCATGGTTTTCCTCCCATGCGTTTCAGGAATGTGTGTGGCAGGTAGTTTTCCTTTTGGCTGGGTTACTGATGCAGAGGGCACTGAGTTTCCAGCCAAGTGGCAGATCCGTGTTTGTGTTTACCAGACTCTGAGCAAACATGTTAATAATGTCATTTGTCGTGGGAGATGACTCTGCAAATTGATTTCAGGTTTTTCTGTAGCAGACGGGGAATGCATTCTCATTCTGCCCTGTCTAAAGCTGCTCATTTTAACTGTTGAAGCATGAGTTGTTGTCACCTGGCAGGAAGACATTGACCCTAGATGGTGCTTGAGGAGACCTTGACCTCGTTGGTATGACCCATGGAGGCTCCTTCTAAATCCCCTGGGGGACTTTCTAAGTAGGGAAGTGGGTGAATCTGCAGCTTGTACATTCTTTATGTCTGGAAGGATGAAAAACAACCATGGAGGGTTCCTAAAATTTGTTTGAACTTAGTTGTCCTTTACCTCTTCGTGGGATGCCAGTGCCACATGCTGGAGAGCTGCTTTGAATGCTGGTGCTCCTTCAGAGGCTTCTCTGAGCAAGGCAGGCACCTTTCTGCTTGTTGGCAAGCAGGATTGCCAGGACTCAGATGTTACAGATGCGTCTTTCAAATCCCTTCGGCAATTGAGAACAAAACAAGTGGAAACCAGTGGCCACAATTTCAGTTAAAAGCAGCCACTTCCCACCCCACACAAAATCACTTTGGCTGGCAAAAAGGTAGAAATTTGGAGGTCAGTGAGGGGTTGGGTTAAAGCCAAGGCTTGAGAACTGGGTGCTGTGAAAGTTCCATAGCTTCTGCTGGAAGTACCTGTCTCTGTTTTGTCAGATCACAGAAGGGTGTGGGTTGGAAAGGTTCTTTACAGACCATCCAGTTCTACCCCCTGCCATGGGCAGGGACACCTTCCACTTGGCCAGGTTGCTCCAAGCCCCGCCCAGCCTGGCCTTGAACGCTTCCAGGGATGGGGCAGCCACAGCTTCTCTGGGCATTCTGTGCCAGGGCCTCAGTGTAAAGCATTTCTTCTCTATGTCCAACCTAACCCTGACCTGTTGCAGTTTAAAACTGTTACCCGTTGCCTGTCATGACAGACCCTGGTAAAAAGCCTCTCTCTTTCATATAAGTCCCTTTTATACATTGAAAAGCTGCAGTAAGGTCTCCCTGGAGCCTGTTCTTCTCCGTGTTGTACAACCCCAACTCCCTCAGCCTTTCCCTGTGGAAAGCTTTGTTTTTATTGTGCATGTCTGTTTACATTGTGAGCACTAAACCCTTAATAAATAGCTCTTACCTGTCAAGAGTCTTCCTTGACTACATGCCATTAACTGATTTAAATCCCTTTGAAGGGAAGGTGCTGACAGACTCCCCTTGCTGGTTGTGTGCCAGAACTGCTCCCAGATCATTCAAGGACACTGAATGATAGAGGGAGATCTGTGTGTATCCATGTTCATCCTCCCAGAGCATGGGTGAGGCTGGTGAGCCTTTGAGACCAGCCTGGTGGGCTCTGGGAGCTGTCAGAGCAATTTCTCATGTCTCAGTCCAGAATATGGGGGTGAGGATGAACACTTAGCAGAGGTGGCTCTAGTTTAACTTGGTGTGCAGCTGGGGAACACTGATGTAAAAAGCATCCAATGTTTTCTGTCTCTTCTTTTTCACTTGTAGGTTTATTCTTCAGCCTAAAGGAGTGATTCATAATCAGCTCCTAGAAAAACAGAGAATAGCCGAAGAGAAAATTAAGGAGTTAGAGGTAAGTTTTTGCCAGGTAATGATGAGGAAAATAGAACATTAAAGGTCAACAAGATGCTGTTTGCTATGTCATGTCTTGTTTTTATCTGGTACTTTTCATGCTGAAGGATTGTAACTAGATGAAACACAGAGCCTGTTACAAGTAACCTACAAGTAACTCAAGGCAATTGAGTTAGCCTTTCCTAGATCTACATGCCATTGGGGGATGATTGTTCGCACTGTGTCCTGCTATGAAAACTGGGAGTGAGATTCAATTCAAATGAGATTATTCAGAGCAAGGTCTAAAACAAGCAAAAGGATGTTTATGTGGTTATTTGCAGCAGATAAGTAATGTAAAACTTCACCAGTGCTGTGGGTATTTAAAAGTTACACTGGCTCAGAACAATTGCACAAATTCATGGAAGAGAAATCCGTCGAGAATTACCAAATATGTAGAAATGGCATCCTGCTCAGGAAGTCCCTGAGCTAAAAATGTCTGGAGGGTGGGAAAGTATGAGAAGGAAGTACCGTGTAGGCCTGCCCTGTCCTTACACTCTGCCCTGAGCATCTGCTTGGGGCTGCTGTTGAAGAGCTGGATCTGTGGGGAGATGAGACTTTGTTTTGACAATGTGGTCAGAGCACTTCTGTGTTCTTGTCTTTATCTGGCTGGAGTATTCAAGGCAGAGAAGGATATCTAGGAAATAAAGAGTAGTGTCTGCGCAAGTTCCAGTGTTCAAACAGGCTATCTAATGAATCTTGACTATCTTCTTGTGGCTGCGTGTGCAGCTTACAGTTCTTTGAGAAGTGCAAAATGTACTTTTCCAAGGCTGTTAGTGTGGGTTTTTTATAATGCTCCTAAAATGTCATTAATACAAACCCCTGTTTCTTGGTCTTTGGGGAATGACAGAGAAAGCAAAGACCAAGTTGTGTCAAGCTGCTTTTCCTATCTGTTATTGTTTTGGAGAAAGTGATGTGGAGACCAGATAAACAGGGACAAGCAGGAATAGGAAATCTGTGTTCAAACCCAGTCAGACCTGTGCAGTTCCGTCTCCATTGTCTCCTACTTACACTAAAGCAGAAGTTGAGTCTGTATTTTTTAAATTCCTTCTTAAAACTCAGCCTGCCTAGGGAGCTGTGGAGCAAGCCCAACCCCAGAGGTTGTGTTGCCTGGAGTGTTTTCTGTGCCAGACACTAAGGGATTTTGTGTTTCTGCCCACGAGAGCTCTTTCTGCACAGGTCAAACAAGTGCTCCATGGACAGGCTGTATATCTAAGGTGGTATGCAGGCAAGGCACAGTAATTTTTATGGTTATGTGGTAAAAGCAATTGTATCCTTGCTCCTCTGGAGCTATCCCAGATAGCCGTGGCTTTGTGCAAAGACAGCCCTGCAGCTGGGATTGGAGAACTTCATGTCAGCACCTCTGGGTTTGGAAGCAGGTGGAATGTGGCTGGCAGCACCTCTGGGTTTGGAAGCAGGTGGAATGTGGCTGGCAGCCTGTTTATAAACTGCCCCTGAGGTCCCTTACTGCCAGCTCCAGCGGGCTGTGGTCAACTTCTTGGCTACTGCACCCTTCAGCTGTGCCATCTGGGTTTCTTCCTGTTCCTGGTGGGGAATTATCTTACCTCCTGAACTTTCCGATCGCTGAGTTCAGCAGAATGGATGGAATTTCCCACAAATTATAACCTTTGCTGTTCTTACACAAAGCCTCAGAACTGGCTGCTTCACAAATGTGTTTTTCTGCTTCATAGCTCCCTGTTGCTGAATTTCTGGTTATGGCCATTGAGTTGAAGTTCCCAGCAACAGTCACTGTCTCAAAGGGTGGTTGGAGTGGAAAGGTGGTTGCCACATGGATTGGTTTTTCTTTCAATCATGAACAGTAGGGCTCAGATTGCCAACACATTGAAAAGTTTGTTTTGAGTGAACATTCAAGTCCATCTTTTAACTGATCTCCTTCCAGTTGGCTGTGGCAGTTTTGTGAAGAGGGTTTTGCTTAGGCCTGGGATTCCCCATAGAAGAGTACAAGCACTTAGGCTGACAACTGCTGGAAACTGAGATGTTAGGGGAAATACCTGAGTCCAACTCAGAGAGCACTTATCACAGGAGCAGGGGATTTTGCTGTCCTGAAAACAAGTTGTGACCGAAGCAGGAAAGAATGCAAAACTTTGTGACCTTGTGCTTCCACCGCATCGTTGTAAAATAAATACCAAGCCAAGAAAGGTTAAACATCCCTCCATTCATTATTAAAACTGGGAGAGTTTTAAAGCTTAGGTTTATATTTTACATTGTTAACTACCTTATGACTTACTCACATTTCTCACTTTGCACAGCTGAATCAGGCTGGTCAGAGCAATCCCCCAGTACCCTGTGGTGTGGCTGATCTCATTACTCATGTAGCCTGAGCTTGAGCCAATTGTGCCTTGCTATGATGACATTATTGCCAAGGGATTGTGAAATGTGTATTTTTTTGATACATGCCTGCATCTGAGAAATGCTCTCCCCTCTACCTTGGTGCTGTTTGCAGAGGAGCACAGCACAGGGGGCTGGGTTCACTGTTGAGCTCTTCTGCAAATCCATCCAGCTGCCTAGCAAGGAGATGTCCAGCTGCTTGTTCACAAAAATGTGTCTCTAACTTGCTTCAGAGTTGTGAGTTGGTTTTGCTGACATTCACAGTTGCCAGTGAACTTTGAAAACTGTGAGGAGTTTTGTGCCTTTTCGTCCTCTGACATTCTCCACTGCAGTATGTGATTGCAGTCATTCCCTTTCCCTTGCTTCCCTCTCATGGGTTTCTCCACTGTTGAAGCAGTGCATTGTATTTTTCAAGGCAGCATCACAAAATATGGGATACTGCTGGTTTGGACCTCCTTGCTGCTCATGACATGACAAAGTAGCAAGGACAGGCAAACCTGTCCTTGTAGAGGGCTGGGAAAATAAAGCCTGGCTGGAACACATATTACACTTGGTGAGAGAAACTGTGTTCAGAAAGCACCAAGGGGTCTGGGTGTGGATGAAGGGGCAATTAGTTATTTTGCAGAAGCTATTCTGAAGGATGAAGGGGCAATTAGTTATTTTGCAGAAGCTATTCTGAAGGAAACCCAAGGTAGCTGTACCCTGCTTGTTACAGCTGTGTATGGACGTGGATATATCTAAGTATAGTTTGGGTTGGAAGGGAGCTTAAAGATCATCTTGTTCCACTGTCCTGCCATGGACAGGGACACTTTCCACTAGACCAGGTTGCTCCAGGTATGGGGCAGCCTCAGCTTCTCTGGGCAACCTGTTCCAGGGCCTCACCACACTCAAAATAAAGAATTTCTTTCCAATTTCCCATCTAAATTTCCCCTCTTTCAATTTGAACTCATTGTTCCTTGTCCTTTCTCCAGTTCTTGATGAAGAGTATTTCTCTGGCTTCCCTGAGGGCCCCTTCAGGTGCTGGAAGGTGCTATGAGGTTTCCATACAACCTCGTCTCAAGGCTGAACAGCCCCAATGTTCTCAGCCTGTGAACTTCATATGCACCTGTGTGGCATTCTGAACTTCACAACTTGTATCTAATCCTTTGGAATCTAAACAGACTGCCTAGGCTTGCTGGCACAAAAGCTGTGCCTGCTGACAGGCTGTGCCAGCAGGGCTCACCCAGACCTCCAGAGATTGGTGCCACAGGCTCCCTCACACACCAGCATGGGACACATCCTGCTTAGCAGGAGCCATTGGATTTTTCCAGTCCTGATACTATCAAATTCTTGTTGTGTTTCACGGTGCAAGGGGTATGTGTTAAATCTATTTTGAAAGCATTCTAAAGGGATGAGCACAGACTCTTTTTAGCTCAGCAATGTTTGTGCAGTATTAGGAGAAAAACCAAGTAATGTTTTTCTTCCCTTGTTTTTAAGGAAACATGATATGTGAGGGGTGGAACAATGCTTTGTTTCAGGAAATGTTATCCGTTTCCATTGTAGGGCTAGATGGATTCTGTTTTGAAATGTGGCATTTTAAAAAGAACAAGCTCTGTGATGTTATAAAGACATGGAAAATTGATTCTTCATTAGGGGTGGAGAAAGTGATTATCACTGTGTGCTTTCTCTGATAATATCTGATAGTCCCCTTCTCTCCTGCTATATTCAGCTTGTTTAGTTGTCAGGCGTTGTCAGACTAAATTGCTAAAAATAACAAATAAGGGGGAGGCTCTACTGGGCAGCTCTGTCTGCTGTGTGCCACTGAATTTAGCTCCTTCGGGAAAAGGGCAAAAGCAACCTGCAGCTTTCTGGTTGAATTGGATTTTGGTTTTAAACTCTGACCACAACATAGCTGTGTGCTTGTTTCCCAGGCAATTCTTTCACATGCCTGTGGGAGACTGAAAGTTTACTGCTGCAGAGATAAAGGGTTGGTTGGTTTCGTCTCTGGCTGCCTGGAGTAGAAAATATAATCAAGAAAGCTGTACCTAAAGGCTTGATTTCTAATTCAGAAATCCTTCATGCGATCCCTAAAACACCATGTCCAATTTCCCTATCCCACGCAGAAAATGTCTTTGCTCTCTTTTCTGGTGGAGGAAGGAACACTGAGCTCTCGAAAAACACTGCTGTGCTCTGTGTTTAAAGCTTCAGGTGACGTTTGCAAGGCTGGTGAAATTACAAAGCGACTGCACTGAAATGCCTTAAGGTGACCACTGACCTTTTCCCTGGTGTTGCCTGAGCACAGTCTTGCTTGTGCTGTGGCTTCCATTTCTCTAGTCTTCTCTTTCTGGGTGCTTTAAAATGGCTTTGCTGCAGCCCTGAGGCAGAGTGGTGGCGTTCCCCCCGCGATGAGTTGGCTCTGACAGTTGCCACAACAGTGTTTTCTTCCCCTGTGGGAACAAAGATTTCGGCAGGTGAGGTGTGGCTGGGGAGAAGTGCCGGAGCCTGGGGCAGGTATGGCTGGGATGGACCTGCTCAGTGTGGCCCAGGTCTCCAACGTGCTCCGGTGGCAGCTCTCCTTCATTTTTTACTGAAACCCTCAGCATGGAGGCCAATTCTGTGGGTGGCTTTAATGATGTGAAAACAAGTCTCTTGAGATTTGCGGTGCTCTTTGCAGACCACGAAGTGCCCATCAGAAGGTAGCAATTGTTAGGCTGTTCCCAAGTTAGACCAATTTCTTCCAGGCATTTACAGTGTAGAGGTTCTCATCACGTGGTTGGCTTGAGGTAGGCCAGTGCCCAGGAATGTGTGGTGGGCTTTTTAACTAAACAGGGGGAAATAAGGAATGCTTCTGTTTGCTTTGGAGAGGGGAAGCCTCAAGAATAGCCCTCTGTACATTAGCCTGGAGCAGATTCTGCTTTGGATGAGGGTGCTGTTCTCTCATTCCATTGCTGGCATGTGTGCACGTACCAGGGGCAAGATTTTAAGCACACGTTGCCACTGAAGTTGCCCCTTGTTTGCCAGTGTATTCACAGGAAAGGTCAGTCCCACTGCTTGCTGTAGAGGGAGGCAGGACACCTAATTTGGGGACAGGTGGAGTATGAAAGTGAATTTACCATGTATGATTAATATTCAGGCTTGCATGGATGCTTTAGTAGGAAACTGGGGTATCTCCACAAATGATGGATGGTGTGAAGATGAGCTGCAGAGCCTCATCAGACCTTTGGTGGGGACCAGGCCTGGCAATACCCAGCATCTTGCATGGCTTTGGGTGTCTGAGGCAGCTGTGGGTGTCTGGGCAGGTCCTTCTGGACACAGACATTTGGACTTGGTGACGTTCCTGGGAAATGTGTTTCATCTTGACTCTCTTGGCTGGTGTCATCCCATGTCTGAGTCTGTGCCCTCACTGAGGATTGCTGCTGCGTTTCAGGCTGCGAAGCTGGAGGCTTAACTTGCTTTTTGAGGACATGGGTGGTCCAGCTGCCTGCCTGTCAGCTGTGGAGCATCTAAAGGCACTCCTGTGGGAGAGCAGAGCGCAGGCTGCATGGCCAGAGCTGTTACCAGTGGTCTGCCCTGCATGAGAGGCATGTTTTGAAGAAGGGAGTAGCCAAAGCCAATTTTTTTCCCTATAGGGCTGGCTGTCTTACAGGGAGGAGAATCTGTGTTCTCATTCCTTCCTGATTTTTGAATGAAAGATACTTTGAGTGATGAGAAAAATAGGCTCTAAAATAACAAAACATTGAGGACATTGAGAGTGGAAGGGACACAGAGCTAATGCTATCAGCACAAAATCCTGCTTTGTGGAGAGGCCCTCTGACATTGGACTGGGGCCACACAATTTAAGGTAAATACTGGAGGAATTGGGGCATAGCTAATGCTGCTTTAATTCTTTCTGTTGCCTAAACTGACTCTGCTGATGGTTACATGAAGAACAGGCCTTCACAGCTGTGAAGAATCATTCACTTCACTTGCTTTTTAATGTTCAAAGCCTCGAGGTCTGTCTTGTTTGTCAAAAGTGAAGGTGGCAAAAGGATTGTATTCTTGCAGCTGAACTTCATGGGTGTTTCTGTGTTATGTGACTGTCACCTTTCATCGCAGACAGATGGAAATCAGCTGTGTGCAGCTAGCACCTTGCAGCTTTTAAAGGCAGCAAGTGCTCCTCAGTATCTGCAGGGAAGGAGGTGGATCTGTTTAAATGCTGGCACCTATGTTAGATTTGTTAGATAAAGATCAAATAACAGTATGTTCTGCTTTGAAAATTGTGTAAGAAGTTTGTCATGTGTTAAATAGTGCACAAGTCACTGGTTGCAAAACATGATCTTGGAATCTTAGAGGCACAGGGAAAAGAAATTCTCACATTTCAAAGGGGAAGGGGATTCCCAGCTCTCTGGAGGGGTCATCCACCACCTTAGGCCTGGGATGGCTTATAAAAACTAATGTCTCACCACATTTTTGTGAAGCATGGTTGTATGTGATGCTGATTTGAGTGGAATGATGTGAATTTATAGCATCACATGTGTGGGTATGCACTGGCAAGGCTGGGTCTCTCATTTGGAGCAATCATTTACTGCAACAAGTTTTCAAACTCCCAGCTTTTTGCAGGCAGTTGTTTCATTAGTAAATTGTTGTTAGTCTTCCCTGTACTGCAGACTGCAAAGTAAGCACAGAAACCAGCTGAGAGGGCAAAGGCTTTATGAAGGAAGAACTGGAATTTGATGACTTTGCTTTCACTATTCCTACCTTTATTTTTAGGTGAATAATTGTTGATTTTAAAAGCAGGAGAATAATTAATGTGGGGGTTGTTTGCTTCCTTTTAAGTCCTTTAGAGTCTAGTTGTAGACATGCTTTCAAAATACAAGCATCTCAGAACTTCTTTTAGGGGTTTTTTTTTGGTGGGGGAGATTACTCTTAATTAAAAAAACCCCAGCAGCCTAACAGAGAAAACTTTTCAAGCAACTCTTGCCAGTAAACTCACATTCCTTTGTAATTCAGAGGAAAATGAAATACATTATGCATTTATAAAAACTCACTTCTGTTGCTGTGTCTAAATGGTTTTGTCCATCCAAGAACATACATTTAGTCATCTGGGCCTGAAAACATTGCTTGTTTCCTCTGATTAGCATGAAGCTACTTTTATGGTTAGACTGAAATCATTTTAACACCAAGTTGGTTGATAAGTCTGTCATTTTAGAGCAGGGTCTGATTCATTGTCAAAGCTCTCCTTTGTGCTTTTGGCTGTGGAAGTATCCAAAGCAACGAGCTGAGCTGGATGCGGGTCCCTCTCCAAATTCCTCCTTGCATGAGTAATAATTAGTCACAAAACCAGCACTGCTGTCCTTGCCTTAGTCACCAGGCCCCTGCAGTGGCTCCTGGCTGGCCTTTGTGCCAAGCAGCTCTGGGGAGGGGGATTATCTGTGCCCGATAAACCTCCATCCTGCTTCCATCTCCTCCTTCATCTCGCCTGAGGAGAACAGGAAATGATTATTTGGAAAGCGTGCTGCTGCCTGTTGGAGCCCTGACCCAGCCCTGAGTCAGCTTTACAAAGCCACACCTTACTCCCAGGTATTCGGAGCAGCCCTCACGTCACGCTTCCTGCTGTCCCCACTGCCCCAGTCACCCCCTGCTTCGCCCCTAATGCCTCGGTGGTGGGCATGAGGCTGCTCCCAGTTCAGAACTGTCTGAACTGGGCAGGGATGTTGCCTTGTTGGGAGCTGACACCATCTTTTGTTGCTGATTTGTCTTTGAAATTTATGGAAGTAATTTTTCTTTTAAAGTGGCTGTGTTTGGCCAGGACTGCCAGTGCTGAAAGGTGTGGTATGGTTTTGCAAAAGTCCTATTGCCAGGAGGAATCCCGATGAGCCACACCAGCTCTGCGGGACCACAGAAACTGAGGCACTGAGTTAGGGAATCCTGATGAGCCACACCAGCTCTGCGGGACCACAGAAACTGAGGCACTGGGTTAGGGAACTTACCACATTTTGCAAGAGGCAGTTTGGTGAGGGATGCTTCCGCCGAAACAGAACGTGGGGGTTTTCAGAATCTGGATGAGTTTTTCCTCCCCAAGTTCTCTGTTTGACCTCACTCTGTTGTCATTGACCTGGTTAGGGCACAGTATCTGACCTGCAGCAATGTACTCCTGGAAACTGCTCTAAATGGGGAATTGTGCCAAGAAGGGGCGTCCCTAAAGGAATCCTTTGGGTTGATAATACATTTCTGCTGCCACCTACTGAAAGGTTCCCATCGACTGGCTTTTGTAGTAGTTCACATCAGGCTAAGGTGCAGGAGTTCACTGGGATAATCCATCATTTCCCAGTCATCTGTCACCACCTCTGCTGGAAGCGCTGTCCTGTGGCTCAGACAGTGGGTCCAAGCGAAGTGCTGCTGCCATGGGGCTGGGGTGGGCAGAAAGGCTGGCAGGCAGGCTTGCTTTCTGCCCCTTACCTTGCCCCTTCTTCTCTTGAAGGCACCAAGTGTGGAAGTCAACGGAGGCTTCTCCAACTTAGCTTTTTCAGAGTATGTTCCTCAGGGTTTTGAGGCACTTCAGTAATGATGGGGAAGCCCTGCTGGTTGTGCTGTGGTAGGATCAGTACGATGATGGTGGATTTGCACCAGCAGTTCTTTAGGCAGGTGCTTTTAAGGATTCTCCTGACTTGGCAAATGTACTTGTGTGCTCGATGTTTTCTCTTCCACACTCTAACCCAGGTAGTTCTGAAGTGACTGTGGGTCCCCGTTATCTTGTGGAAGGAATAGCTGAGGGAAAACACTAGGGTCTGAATCATCCCTTCTCCTCTTAGGTAAATGGCATCATGCTTCTGTCAGCAGCTGGCGTCAGAAACCAGCTGGGCTCCCTTCCTATTTCAGGTCATTCACTCTTTAGCAAACTCTGGGCAACTTCCTGAGAGCAATAACTCTGCTTGGAAAGTGTTGAAGTGGATCTAAATATTTGGTGGTTGCTGTAGAGTGGTAATTCCCAGTGTGTACATGTGCCACAGTGTTGAATTGGGTGAGGACCAGTTCTGGGTGGACCCATCAGGGCGTAGGGCTGCCTGCAGACCCACTCCACCCCACTGCTGGTGTCCACTCTTCTGGCTTCTCCTGGAGCAGGAGCAGCCGGGTGCTGTTCAGCAGGTCCACCTCCTTCCTGTTTATGGGTTCCAAGTGAAATCCTATTAAACAGAGCACATGTCCTCAGCACATCATCTTCCATGAGCTTAGTCTTACTGAAATGTTTGCCTTGCCCAGGGTGAGTGTGCCAGGGCTCGGAGTGCTGTTCTCTGCAGGGATTTTGGGCAGTGCCCTCCCCCTGAACAGCAGTAGTGGCCCCAAGAGTGAGAGCAACTCTGGCTGCTGCTGCCTGGCCCCCAGTGCAAGGACAGCACGGCTTGCCTTCCTCCCAGGGAAGATCCTTCTCCAGCTAACCATGTCTCCCAACTGTAGCTCAGGATCTGCTGATCACTTTCCCACAGAGCCCTCAGGGAATGCCAAATATGGTTTGAGTTAACTTTGGGGGATACAGAAGCTCTTGGCTAGCAGCAGGTTTCCTGAGGTGGTGTCACAAGATGAGTTGTATCAGAGCTCCTCTTTGAGGCACTGCATCATGCCTGAAGACTGCAGTGTTCCTCAATGGAAGCCTTCTGAGTGTGAGAGTGGGATGCCAGAATCTGGTGGCTGGTAGCCAAGCATGCTGAGAGCCATGGGAAGGGAGGTATTCTCTGGGAAGGGACCTGCCAGCTTGTTTTGTGCTCACAAGTTGGGTGTAAAACAAGTTCATAGAAAAACATTTTAAAAAACAAAAAAGGGAAAAAAAAGAACAGGCTGAAATGAATAGGCATGTTCCAATACTAGATCCTTAAATTTCCATGGAAACATTTTTGTTTGGGCTTAAGCAAATCTGTGTTTGCAGGTTAGAGGTTGAAGCTTTCTTTCATTTGCAGCAGTGACGTGAGAGAAGTGGAATTTGAAGAGCAAAAGTCAATGTTGAATGATAAACCGTGACTCGACACAGGAAACTCACCTGTGAGCGTGAGGGTATGGCAGCATGGATGGGCAGGGCTGCCGTGTCTGTTCCCTCTGGGAGCACAGGGCTGTTTGGGCTCTTGGAGTGGAGTGAGAATGCTGTGTCCTGTTCCCCTGAGCCACGGCTTAGGCCAAGGCCCTGCCACATGCAGGGCTGGTGGCGGCCAACCAGCTCTCCCTGAAGGCAGAGGCGTCTGAATCACAGTGCCGGGGGGAAGACGGTGCTTTGATCATCAAAAGCCCATCCAAGAGAAGCTGATGAATAGTTTTTTCTTGCTGTGGAATCTGTGGATGCTGGCTCTTTAATCTGTCAGGAATGCCAGGTCCGGGTGCGTCATCTTGAGAAGCACTGGCCTCCCCAGCAGCGTGATGCAATGGGAGCAGAGGTGGGAGGCTGGAGCAGGAGGTGACTTCCCGCCGTGTCAAAAGGCCATGGGCCACTTCTGTTAACCACAACTCCTTTTCTTCTTTGGGGCGTGAGCTGTAATTGTATTTGCATTCAATCTAGTCTTTCCACAGCCGCTGCCAAAAGCAAACAGTGTGGATCTGGTCAGGGAGCAGGCACTGCTTGCAATGGGGAGTGAAGGGCAAGGGAGAGCTGAGGAACGGGGTGGTGGCAGGGGCGAGTCCTACAACGTTGTTTGGCTGCAGCCACCCGTGCCAGGGCACAGCCTGGCCACGCCAGCACACCTTGGTCAGGAGAGTGCACAGCTAGAGCTGGCTCGTGGTGCTACCTGCACTGCCTGAGCTGGTGCTTCCAGGAACCTGTGCTTCCTGCACTGGCAAAACACCCAAGAGCCATTGCCTGCACCCCCCAAAGCCACTGTCTGCAGCCCCCACAGCTGCCTGGGAGTGTGTTGGCAGTGGGTATTGCATCCCACCAGGCCCATTGAATATCAGTGCCCTGTCTTCCCTTCTCTGTGCAGGCAGGGCTGGGGCTGGTGGTGCCTTTGCACCAGACCCTGTGGCTCTGTCTGTGGAGCTGTCAGCTGTACAGCCACCCTTCCTCCTGGGAAGGATTCCTGGGAGATGGATGTGCGTTTCCTGTCGGATGGGGCTGCGTGAGTGGTCAGTCCTATTTTTGGCTGCACCTCTGATGACATGGGAGACGGTGTCTTTAGTCCATGTAGCTGTATGAACCACATGCAAGTTCACCCCTTGCCCCATACACCGTTTTTAGGAAGGCTGCAGGAAGCCTTGGAAGTGGAGAAGGCTCCCAAGATCTGGCAGGGGAGAATGTGGGCCGGATTGGTGGCACATCTGTGCACAGGGGCAGGAGTGGTGCAAAGCCCCCAGGTTCTGAGCCCCCAGGATGTGCTGGGAGGCCCAGCTGGTGGGGTTGGCTCTGCTGCCCAAAGAGGGATCTTGTTGCCCTCCATCCTGGTGCCAGACAGCTATTAGCATGGCAGTTCTGTTTCCAGAAAGCAGATTTAGGTGAGAACACTTCCTTTGGGGCTAGTTTTGAGACAGATCATCAGGGCTGTGGTTTGTCTTGTTTCCAAGTGCTGCAGCCTTTCCTGCCTGGGGAAGGAACTGTTGGCAGTGCTATTAGCTTAAAGGAATTGGGAAACTGTAGGCTGGGAGGCATTGACTGCAC
Organism: Lichenostomus cassidix; assembly: GCF_008360975.1. Lineage (NCBI taxonomy): Eukaryota > Metazoa > Chordata > Aves > Passeriformes > Meliphagidae > Lichenostomus > Lichenostomus cassidix. The sequence goes on from NC_139494.1 coordinate 3,144,026, forward strand.
TGGCTTTTGGGGGGCATCTTCTGTGGAGTGCATCTTGCACCCTGTCAGTGTTCTACAGGTGGCTCAGACCTCACTGGGCTGTGGCAGAGGCCACGTGTTGGTCTCGTGTCCCAGTGCAGGTGGCAGAGCCCTTTCTGTGAGGGGCAGAATGGGGGTCAGGGGGCTGTCATTGCAGAGGAGAGAATGGATGAGAACTGGCCTGTGGCAGGAAGAAGTAGGGACACAAGAGCCTGTCCTGGGCTAGAGCAGGTCAGCTGGCTCACTTTTGGAGTGTGTGTGAAGTGTGCTGTCCGCCTGAAATGTGGAGCTGCAAATACTGCTACCTTCCCACATGCCCTCTGCCATGCAGCCTCCAGCTCCCCCTCCTTGCTCTGTGGGGGAGAAGCTTCTCCAGTGCTGACGGGACCTGCAGCCCTGGGTCATCCCTCCCTGTATGAGTGAACTGTGACTGGGTCATGGGAACACACTGGCCTTTCTCTGGGAGTGGCGGGGGCTGACAGGGCCTGGCAGCGTTGGTCAGAGACTGTTCCTTTGAAATATGTGTCAGTAACACCCCACAAGAGAGTTTTGTAAAATAAATCTCTAGCAAGTGGCTGTGGGAGTTGTGAACCTGGAGAAGGAACTGGTCCTTTGCTGCAGTTGGAGCCCTTGGCTGATACAGCAGCTGCTTCCTGTTGGGCCCTCCAGGTCTCCTTGTCACTGCCTTGCTGCACTCCTGGACTTGCAGGGGGACAGCATCACACCAGGACACTGCCCAGCCTCCCGTGGAGCCTGGCCCTGCTTGTCAGCCGGAAGCTGGGGCTTTTCTGGGAACTCAGTGTCATGTGGCAACTTCCCCTTGATGCCTTCTCAGAGCCAGTGTCCTTTCTCTGTCCTTCCCTGGAGCTCTGTAGCTGAGGTGGTGGTATCTGGGGCTGGTTTGGGCACCCACCTTATCTGTCCAGAGGCCCACAGGAACTGGGGGAGGGTGGGGGCAGTTTAGGGCACTGGTGTGGTGAGTGAGTAGGAGCTCTGGGTAAGCAGCTCACAGGTCATGCAGCCACCAAAGCCAGGGCTGCAGGGCCAGTGAGCTGCCATGTCCCCTTGGGCTGCTGCCATGTCCCCTTGGGCTCCTGACTGGTGAGCAGTTAAGCTACAGCTGTAGAAGTGAAACCCGAGGCTGCAGAGAGCAGCCACCTTTGGTTTCATGAGGGACCAAACCCAGCAGTGCAGTTCTGACATTGCCCTGGGAATTCCCACAGGGTGCCCTTGCCATGGCACAGGTAGCAGAGGATGATCACCTTGAGCAGCAAACACTTTTCTCAGGGAAAATGCGGGTGCTGAGGTGAAGCCCAGCAGCCACAGGCTGGCCCTAACCAGGGGCTCAGAGGACACAGGGTTAACTAGGGCTGCGAGTGCAAATGAAAGCTGTCAGTTGGAAGTTGGAGGTGGGGTTTGGGATACAGGGTGGTGTTCAGGGAACAGATACCACCAGCCTGGCAGGTCTGGCTGGACCGGAACAGCCTCCAGTGTGACTTCAGAGCTGCGCTGTCATGTCTCTGGGCTCTGGTGTGAGTAGGCAGAGTGTGTCAGCCGCTCGCTCGCTCGGCGCTGCTCCCTGGGAGAGACGGAGTTTCCTGTCTAGACCCCAGTAATCACGGCGAGGAGGAGTTTGCACGCGGCTCCTGCTCCTTCTCTGGTGATTACCGAAGCAGAACCCGGGCTGCAGTTCCCCCTTCCTGGGGAAGAAACACCTCGCTTCTGCCACGTGTCTCGGAAAATGTGGCGCCCGTCTGCTCCTCGCTTGCCCGTGATCCGGGCTGGGGGTTGGAGTGGGAGCCAGTCACTGTGCTGGCTCTGGCACTGCCTGGCTGCAGGACAGCTCGGGAAGTTTGCAGCCCCCCAGCTGTGGGTGCAGGGCTCCCCTTGATGCTTGAAGGCTGCTCCTCAAGCCCAGGGATGGGACTCCCTGGAAGCTGCTTCAGGGAGGGAGTAAAAGTACTGGAACCAACCCGATTGTTATGTCTCAAAAAATAGGTGACCAAGGAGAGTGACTGAGGGAAAGAAAAAGAAAAATTCCCTGGATCCTGCCCTGCCTGGGACTGCAGGTGCTGCCTAAGTGCCAAAATGGCATTTAACCCAGGCCCTTTGCCATGGGGAGGGCAGAGCATGTCACTGCACAGGGGTGGGCAGTGGGGGTCCACATGGGCCATGTGAGTGCTCCTCTGCTTTCAGGGTCCCTGGTCCTCATGGAAATGGGGCCCACACAGGAACCAGATGGGATGTCTGAAAGCCCACAGGTAGGAACATGGAGCCATGGCTGCAGCCTGCGAGCTCTTTGGCTCTCCCAATCCTGCTGGGCAGCCTGCCTGTGGAGAGCTGCCCTCTGGAAGTGTCTCCTGCTGCCTGGTGGGCAGGAGAGGCAGAGGAGAGCACAGGAAGGCAGGACCATTTCATGCACTAATTTAATGCTGTTAAAAGAAAGCTTTAGTAATTAATGACCCCCTAGAAGTCAGCTCCACTGCTGCCACTCTCCTCTGGTCAGCAGAGCCAGGTGGAGCTCAGAGCCTCAAGGGTTTTTTGGGCCTGTCTCCTCTTGCAGCCCTCAGACTCAGTTCCCTGTGTGAAATCCCTCGATGTCTGTGCGGGCAGTGTGGGTACAGCACAGCAGAGACAGAATCCTGCTCGTGTGTCACTGAGTCACTGGCAGTGGGAACCTGTGGCTGCTCTTCTTCTCCCTGTGGTTTCCTCAAAAGCAGTTCCTGTCAGCGAAAGGGGCCCCATGTGGCCTGGGGACCAGGGAAAGGGACAAGGAGCCCTTGCCATAACCCTGGCCCTGGCTGTCACAAGCAACCTTTAGTATTTAGATACAAACCCTTCGGCATTTACAAGCAGGGCTGGGAGAGATGTCCTCATGGCATGGGCGTTCCAGCTGAGTGCAGCTGTGCCACGGCAAGGGGACAGAGGGCCAGTGGTGGCAGCAGGACTGCTCCATAGGCTAATGGATTTTCAGCATTACAGGTTCCAAGTCCTGTGGGCTCACAGAAGTCCAGGTGAGGCACTCAGGGCATCAGCAGTTCTTGCTCTTCACCTGTCCTCAGTCTGGGTGGGCTCTGGGGGCCACTTGTGCTGCACTGGGCTGCTGGCACTGGGGAGGTGACTGGTAGAGCCTCTGGCAGGATGTTCTGGGCTGAGGCCTGGACTCCTGGAATTTAGTAACAATCCTGGCAGTGCTTATTGGTAGCTGGCATGGCCCAGAGCAGGGCTCTACATGGGCAGCACGGGAGCCTGTGCTCACAGCAGTTCCGGAGGAGACTGTTGTGTCTGTTGTTTGGAAACCCAGAGAAAATAGTCAAAAGAGCCAAGTGCTGATTTTTCCAGTCACAGAGGAGCACCCAGACTAGCAGGAAAAAACGCTGCATGCTGAATTCCTATCTTAGGATGCACGGCTTGGGGCTGCTTCCCTGCCAAGCCCAGCCTAATTACAGATGATTAAGGAAACACGTATTTGGTGATGATGCCAGGGAATTTCTGATAGAAAGGAGGATATAGGGTTAGAAAATGGCCCAGCTGGGAAAAAGAACCTTTTGTGCCCAAGGAGAGCGTTCTGCTGTGTCTCCATAAGGAGGCCTTGGCATGTCAGTCCCTCCTCTAGGCTCCAAGATTTATAGGATCTGATTTGATTTGCTTCCTTCCTTGCTGAGGTCCGTGGCTCCCACTTTTTGCAGTGCTGCTGTTGCAACAGCCCTGGCAGCTCAGAGAAGGTTTCAGGGGGAACAAAATTCAGTTTGTGTAAACATTAACCTGCTCCTGTGCCTCTGGGAATTTGTAAATGCTGTCTCGATGTGGGACACCTGCAGTGTGGTGGGTGCCCCAGCCAGCACCTACAGCTCTCCCTGGGAGGCCCTGGGTGCTGGTACCCAGGTGTGTGCTGGCAGGGCTGGGGGAATCCTGACTTTCCTCTGGTTTCTGCCTTGCAGCAGAAGAAGTCGTACCTGGAGCGGAGCGTGAAGGAAGCAGAAGACAATATCCGGGAGATGCTGATGGCCCGCAGGGCACAGTAGAGGCACCCCTGGATGCCCTGGGCTGATCCCCATTGCCTCCCCCACCTCCCCCAAATAAAACACTCCTGTGACACACAGCTCATGTCTCTGTGGCTGCTCTCCCCTGCAGGGGTGTGATGGAGAGAGAAATGGGGTGGTGGGAGAAGTTAGGGTCAGTGGCCTGTGGGGAATCCTGCTTCCCTAGAGCAGCTGTACCCTCATCCTGTGGACACCACTGCCTGCTGCCTGCTGTGGGCACTGGGAAAGGTCCTACTGGGGACTGGTGGTGGGGGAAGAGGGAGGTGGGCAGGGCCGGCACAGGCCCAGACACCGCCATGGACATGGACACAGGCATGGGCACAGGCACCGGCATGGGAACCGGCTCCGGCCCAGTCAGCCCGTGCCAGGAGGTCATTTCTGCTGTCGGGGGTCATTCCCTCTGTCTCAGGCCATTCTGCTGTCCCGCTCCATTCCTGCTGCCCTGGGCCGTTCCCACTGTTCTGGCCCATTCCGACTGTCCTGGTCCGTTCCCGCTGTCCCGATCCATTCCCTCTGTCCCGGTCCGTTCCCACTGTCCCGGTCCGTTCCCTCTGTCCTGGTCCATTCCCTCTGCCCCGGCAGGGCCCGGCGGTGCGCGGCCGGACAGCGCCACCGTGTGGCCCTTTTGGGCACTGCACAAGCCCCGCCCCACCGCTCTCCCCAGCGCCTTCCAGAGGCTCCCGGGATCTTGGAGGTGGGCAGGAGTTTCCAGGAATTTCCAGGTCCCGTTGCCGACCCCCCGTGCTGTCATTCCATAGGCACACGGGTGCTGTCACACTCTGGGCTGGCCCCTCACTGCCCCCAGGCTCCCAAGCAGTGTCACCTGTGTCGCCAGCAATGACCACACACAGCCCCTGCTGCAGCTGCTGACAGACACGGCCCGTGGCTGTTCCCCCGGGGCACTCACACGGGCACTCACACAGCCCTCGGGGGGAATTTGATAAGCTCGGACAGGCTGTGGGGATCAGGAGCTGGACACGTGCACTGACCAGCTGCTCATTGATACCTCCCTGGGCCCTTCAGCCTCACACCTTGCTACTTTTCCACAATTCCAAAATCACCTACACCTCTGCCTCAGGGACTGCCCTAAAACATCCCATAGCAAATCTTGTGCAATCCCAAACAGCTTTTCCCTGCATCCAATAGTGTCCCACTCCCAGGTATCAGCCCTGTACCCCAAAAGGTGATCCAGAGGGCTACCCTGGGATGGGTGTAGGTCAGACCTGGGGCTGCAGATCTGTGGGGACAGACCTGGGAAATGCCCCAGAAAATGTGCCCTTGGTTGGGTTCTTGCCTGTGCTGTGCCTGTGGGTTCTGCTGGGCTTGGGGCTGGGCCCATGAGGGGCTGGTGGGCCTGGGAGATGCCAGGCCATGGGTGGGCTCCGAGCCCCACAGGGCTGTCTGAGCTCCTGTGTGCAGAGCTGCTTCGCTCCATCACCTGCCCCAAGCTGCCATGTGCTGCTTCCCAACCTCAGCTCCTGTGTGCTGACATCTGGAAAGGTGTGTGGGAGGATGCTGAGCCAGGTGTCCTCATGTAGTCGCAGGGCAGGCAGCAGGCCTGGCCAGGCACGGTGGGTCAGCCCCTCGCTGGGTGCAGAGGCCAGCAGGGGGAGAGGTCTTGTCCCCTCCCTGTCCCCATGCACAGGTGCTGTGCCCCTGAGAGTGAGTGAGACTTGGCGGGTCTGTGACAGATGCCAGAGCAGAAGGCAGTGAACCTGAGTCCTGGTCTGGTCCTACGCTGGGGGCACACGGAGCCTGAGGCAGAGTGAGGAGCTGAGGTGAGTCCACAGGGCTGGGGCTCACTTGGACCCAGCAGGGCCATTTCTGGGGAGAGCCAAGGCCAAGCTGGGAATGCTGAGCACTGCACTGGGACACAGGGCTGGGAGGGGCAGGCACGGCCATGGCTACAGGGAAGCCACATGCTCCACTTCCCTCCCCCCCACTGAGGCGGGTGAGCCAGGGACTCCACTCCTGATTCCTGACAGCTGCCAAGCTGCCAGGGACGTGCAAGTGACATGGAATGTGACAGTGCCCAGTCCCAGAGCAGAGACTCTGGGAACCTGAGCTTAGGGCTGCAGAGAGGCAGGCCCCAGAAGGCTCCTGGGGACAGGGGATTGCAAGGGACTCATTAACCCCAAACACATCAGCTTGTCCCAGACCAGAGCCCCAAACTGCACTGCTGAGCCCTGAGTGGAGCCTTACAGATTGCCCAGGCTGCACACCCAAGGGACAGAGAGTGCAACACCCTTTGCAAACAGGTTCAGGACCCAGGGTGATCTCCAGGCAGTGCCAAGTAAAGCTGGAGTGTGTCAGGACACCAGGGTCAGCTCTGCTGCCAAGGCTGGGGGAGAAGCAGGGTGGGACACACCCCTCTGGGACCAGCAGCAGGTTTTCCCCACTTTTCTGCAGACAAAAGCTTTTTATCCCTTTTCTGGCCAGGCATGCCCTGGAACAGCTTCAGCTCTAAATCCTCAGCACTCGATTAATCCATGGCTTGTCTCTTCTTACCCATTAATTTATCCTGCCACAAGCCTCTGCTCTGCAGCATGGGATGATGGATCACAGCTTGGGACCAGCCCTTCCCCAGGAGCTGCTGGTGCACATACACAGCAGCTCAGCCTGTGCTTCTCTCAGCTCTGCTGTCCCAGGAGGGTCGTGGTTGCAGAAGGGGAGGTGACTGGTCAGCTCTGCAGATGAAAACCTGGGATGAGGGACCAGGACTCCCACCTACAGAGCCACTGCTCACAGGATGCCAAGGACAGACAGCACCAAGGGGGACACCCACCCCGCAGACAGATTTACTGAAACAGCCGGGACCTAGCGAAGAAAATCAACTGTTGGCTTTAATTATTGCGTATGTCTTCGTCTCTAGGGCTAGGAAAATCTCAACTGGTAAATATACATTTCATCAGAATGCCTTTGGCTGAAATACACCATTAGCACATTCTTCAAAGTTACAACAAAAGTCTTAGAAATGTTAAAAAGGGATTTTTTTTCCTTTACTAAAATAAAGGAGTGCACCCCCCACCCCGACAAGGCGCTAGGACGGACAGACGGGAACTCTTGGCTGTGCAAAGCAGAGCGTTGATTACAGTAACAGAAAGAAGTCGGGACAGAAGTGGGGAGCCTGCATAGCACTCGGTGAGCGGCGGGGCGGCAGCGGCGTCAGGTCAGCATGTCCCAGAGGCAGCAGCAGCAGAGCGCAGTCCAGCACGCCGTCAGGCAGGCGCTCTCGCCCGTGTCGTCCCTCCGCCGCTCCTCCACGACGTACACTGTGGGCACAGAGGGGCTGGTGAGTCACAGAGCAGCAGCGCCGCCGGGCACAGTCACAACACACAGTGAAGAGGACAAGAAATGGGTGTGGCCTGGCCACAGAGTCAGGAGAGGCTGGATAGGCCCCCAGGTCAGCTTTCCAGGAGGTGCCAGCTTCCCCAGCTGCAAGCATACCTGCAGCCTGTCTGTCTGCCCGGTTAGGCTGGCACTGCTCAGTCTGCTCCAATGAGCAGCTGCTCCCAACACTGCTCCAGACCTACCACACACAGAACTGCCTCCTTGGATGACAGGACAGGGACCAGCCCTTGCTCCAGCTCTGTGTCCCTCCTGCATGCAAGGGGACTCTCAGCTCTGTCAGCACCAGAGGCACAGGCTAGGAGGTTGACCTCAAGACCGCTCCAGGTATTGCCTCTTGGACAGAAATCATCTCTGTCCAGAGGCTCTTGGCAGTCTGGTGGGATTAACTGCACATTGCCAGCTGTTTGGGCACACAGGAGGGAGCCCAAGTTTGGAGGGAGCTCTCCAGGCAGGGTCTCCTACCTGAGGCCAGTGTGCTGCCTGCTCTGTGCCAGCTCCTGAGGCCCCTTAGGACAGGGGAGCCATTTCTGTTTGGTTCCTCCTCGCTAAGCCCAGGCTCTCACACACAGAACTTCAGCAGTCTGAGGGCAGACTGTCCTTCCTGACAACTTTCTTGGTTCTGATTGTTGTGGTCTGCGTGGGAAATGTGCCCTCACACAGGAGTCCAACCCAGGCAAGCAGCTAGTGCTGGACACACGGAGCTGGCAGGCAGATGCCTGGGGAGGACACAGCTCATGGCATCAGCCTGGCCCTCCCACTGGCTTGCTTTGTGCTCAGGAAACCATTCCCCAGTCACTACTTCGGCTCTGCAGAGCGAGGGGCGGAGGATGCTCTAGCTTACACAATGCCAAAACCCTGACACCACCAAGTGACGCAGACAGGGGGAGTCCAGTACCCCCCAAATTTCTGCACGTGGGTACAGCCTGTGCCTGAGCCTCAGACAGTCTCCCTCTCATCAAGGGGTATAATAGAGAAGAGGCACAAGCACAGCCCAGCTCCAGGGGAGCCCCTGCATGGCATCAGCACAGCACTGCTGCCCCCCTTCCCTCTGACCATTCAGTCACAGTGCCTGCAGCCCTTGCTCCAGGGACGTCAGGATGGAGGCACACCCCTTCTCCCTTAGCTCCAGGAGGAGGTGGCAGTGCTCTCAGCTCAGCGCTGTGACAGGCTGTGCTGGAGCAGGAGAGGTGCCACGTGCTCTCCTCCCTCAGGAGCTGCTGTCCCTGCCTACCCCTGCAGAGCCCTGGCTGGCACCTCCCAGCTGGAGCAGAGCAGGACCTGATGGAAACCTGGCTCTCTGTGCTGCTGCTGGGGGGAGGCTGCTCGACCTCCTGCCCACAGCCCAGGGCCAGCCCTGGTCACACCAGCAAGGAGTGCAGAACAAGGTCCATGACTTGTGAGCCTGGCACCCTGGCTGCCTCTCTCATCCCTCTGAAAGGGTGGACCACAGACCCATCCCACCCCATCCTACCAGGAATATGTCCCACAGAAGACAGGACTTTGGTCAGGCCCTTCCTTCCTCCCTGCCTGCAGCCCCAAACCTGCAGTCAAAGCCACGCTTGGAAGACTTAAAAAGAGAACATGGATGCTTGTGAGCTCTGACCTTACATAGCAGTGTGTCAGCAGCTCTGCCCACTCCCTGTTCTCCATGGAGAGGTAACCCAGGGGCTTGGTCTGGGCTTCTTTTTCCTGGTGGATCCAGGAGCTCTAAACAAGCAGTTCTTTGTGCCTTTATTTGCCCTAAGAAGGTCCTGTTACAATCAGTGGAGACTAAACACACACGAAATGTTTTGAGAGTCCTGTGTAAGATGGTGACATCCCTGTGCTGGAGCCCTGACACAGCCCTGGCTTCCAGCCACCTGCTAAGTTGCCATTCAAGCTGTCCCACCTCTGAGCCATTGGGAGCTGGATTGTTGCTGCCAGAGCATTGCCATACCCAAAACTGAGGGCCCAGTGCCCTGAGACATCCAGAACCACACAGCAGAAGGAGGCTGCCCTTTACCAGCGACAATCAGCTGTCCAGGACTGCAGGGATGCAAGAAATGTTTTCCTGAAGTATTTATGATTAATCCATTAGAAGTTTTAAGCTAGAGCCAAGTGTCAGGGACATGCCAACAAAGTATGTTCAAGGCATGTACAAAGTGCTGTTATGAAACACTTGCTGAAATATTAAATGAAATGGCTTTCCCAAGCTTGGGCTGTGCAGTGGGAGCTGGGCACTCTCAGCATGGCTGCTCAGCTGACTCGTGTTGGATGCTGCCTCTCTGCACAAGTGGGTCACAGTGTCCGTGGGCATCACCCCTGGCCCTGTCCCTGCCAGCCCAATCCCTGTGGGCATCACCCCCTGGCCCTGTCCCCTCCAGCCAGCCCTCCCAGCACTGCAGCTGCAGCTTGTGCTGGAAAGGGTTGCCTGGAGCTGGCCGAAGGACAGGCACAGCTGCCCACTAACAGCTGGGGGCAGGACTGGGACAGGGCAAGGGACAGCAGCCACGTCAACACCTTTCCAGGACTCACCATGGGTTTGGGGAGAGCCTTTCTGTTAGAAACAGTGAAACAGCACTAGAAAAAGAGACCATGTTTGTTCCCTCTCTTCTGCTAAAAGCTGGAAGCCATTTACACCAGCAGCATGTGGTGGCAAAAGCACATTTCTGTAGAAACCCTCTGAAAAAAAGCTGTGGTGTTCCCCCATGGCAGGTGGTTGCAGTACTTTTACAAGTCAGTTTCAAGGAACGCCCCAAGGAACACCTGAGATACACCTTTGAGAAGCTGCCACCTTCCACTGCAGAGCACCTCTCCAGGGAGAGCAAGTCTCCAGAACAGCTCTGCCAGCTCACAGGAGCTGGTGCAACCACTGCTGCGGTCTGAGTGTGCACACCATCAACACTGGAAACTTCCACATTTGGAGAGCATCTGGGCAACGCTCTGAAGAGAGACAGCCACCCCTCCCTCACAGTTTGTGTTTAATGAAGCTTTCTTTGAAGCCCCATCAATGCTTCAGGAGTTGCAGTTTTGTCGCTGTCACCACACAAATTGCCAGAGAGATTTAACCACAGCTATACAGCATTAATGCTAAACAGCTTTTCTGATCTGGGTGCACAGCTTGCAGAGGACAGAAAAGGAGCAGAACAGCCAAAGGTGGTCAACTGTTCAGCTACAGCTACCAAAGCACACAAGATAAAATCCAGCTCAAAGACAGGCTCCCAGCCCAGCCTCTCACTAAGCTGGAGATACCCTACACCAATCTGCTCATTTTGTACACTGCGCACCTGAATGTTGGCTTCAGAGCACTAACAGTCACACAAGTACCCAAGGACATCAAGAGCACATGGTAGCACCTTCACCCACTCCTCCCAGCCCATGCAGTAGTGCTGTACCAACACAGTGTCAACAGCACAGGAAGGGACTGCAATAATACCCCAAGCACCATACCCAAACTTCCTAAAAGCATTTTATTGGGAAGTCTTGCTCAGCCTGTTACTGATGCAAGTCTCCCCACAGCTTCCCAAATGATTGCAACCAGCAGGATCCCACTGACAGACATCAGGTTTTCTACTGGGATACCTTTGCCAACAAAACCCAATCCAAAATCTGTCAGTGAAGGCAACTACAGCTTTTGCAAGATTCTTGTCAGAAGCCTGAGTGCCCCCAAGCTAAAGCCACACAGTTTTCTGTGGTAAGCCCCACTGGAGACCTCATCAGCTGCTTTGTGCCTCTCTTTTGGCCAAGGTTGAGCACTCCAACCACCTCCTACAGCCCAAAGGGTGCTCACCACTATGAGCAGAAGCCTGGTAATGCCAAAAAGAAGAGAAACATGGGCAATTTCTCTTGGAGGCATTAGACAGCACTCGGTTCTAGGCTCCGGTTTTGATGGTTTCATTGTTTCTTCTAAAACAGGATGGGACAAGGTGTAAGCTGAGAGACCCTCCCACCTCCTAATCAGCCTTAAAGAGCGTAGACCACAATGAATCATGCTTATCCCGAAAATGGTATCACTCCCTGTAATCACGCAGTACTGGCCTGCACAAACCAGTGCAAATAACTCCCACTTTGTTTTTAAAACAAATACTACAATACTTTCTTATTTCATGTACAGTCTACTTTATCTTAAGCATACACATTTTGTTTCTTCTCATACCTAATTGATACATTAATCATTAGCTCCATGAGGGAAAGGAATGAGCTGTACTTTTCACCCAGTTTGGCATAAACTAAAATCATGACCTTAGACTGCAATGCCCCTTATTGCAGTGCTTTACTGGGTCTACAAGGATTGCAGCACAAGGGCACTGGCTGTGATGCCAGAACCAGTCCATCCTCCCCCAGGGTCCATACACAGACACCACTGTCAAGGTACCAACTTACCTACATGGGGTAGAGAGCCCTTGAGCTCTACAAGCTCTCCCACAAGTCCTGCTGCCCTTGCCTGGATATTTCAGATATGACAGGAATGATACCCAGGCACACAGAAGCCAGGAAGGGGGAGGCTCAGTGTCCAGGGAGCAGGAGGGGGAAAGACCAGCCCAGCACCCACCAGCTGCAGGGATTCTCCTCCTTTTAAGGTGGGAGGGCTCAAATCACACTGCCCTGAAGTTTACTCTTCTTTAGCTCAGCTGTGTGACAGCACAGGCTCCTTACCTGCACTCCTGGCTGTGAGGCAAGGCCTGGGGCACAAGAGAGGAAGCAGCAGCAAGTAGTTTACCAATCACTGCTAGTGCAGCCCAAAATCCCTTCCTGCAGTATCAGAATGGCTGTTTGCCATGGTAACAGCTGGTCAGAGCAGGAGTATTAGTTAATACCAGAGTCTCATCTGGGAGGGAGTGCACAGCACAGAAGGGACCCATAAGCCTCTTCCTACTTGTCAATTAAGTGGGTTTTATCACAAGCCACTTCTGCACCAAGAGCTTTGTTTTTGCTTCTTTAGTGAGCAAGAAGTCTTGCTTAAAACTGCTCACCACCACTCAGAATGATTTTGTGCTGCCCAGAGCAGATTACTAAGGCAGGCCAGCCTGTGCACCTGCTTTTTTTTACCTTCAAATTGTTCTCACCCAGGTCCTTGGAAAGCGTTTCTGTTCAGTATGGAAGCCAGAGAAGGGAAAGTCAGCACAAGTGCATCCATGGGATGCAGAAGTGACAGTGACAGGAAATCGAGTGTCCCTGAGCCCCTCTTTGAGGGGAACACTCTGGTCTGCAGACCCAGAGCTGCAGGAGGAAGGAACACCCAGCCACAACCTCCCAGACATCCACTTCTCCTGAAATAAACACCACACAGGCAGCAAGTGCAGAGGAAGAAATTGCAGGACTGGGGGGCAGGGACTAAAGCTTTGCATGAGCTGCCCCCAAGACTGCTCTCTGCACCAGGCCTCCTCCCTTGCCCACGAGATCTCCAGGGCACAGCCTGGACACAGATGAGATCTAACTCCCTTGGCAAGGAAGGCATTTAATTGTTCTTTCTCCTCTCTGGGGGTATTGCTCATGCCTAACAGCTTCAGGCCTGTTATTTCCCAGCCCCCCAACTCCTTCCTGCCCAGAGACTTTCACTGTGAGTCTCTACCAACACCACACTCAGATTTCAGGAAATACCTCAGCACACTCCTGAAACAGATACCAGAGCCAGATGGAAATTCAATAGCCCCCTTCCAAGCAAAAATCCTCCAAAGCTGCAAAATGCTGAGAACAAGTTTCACAACTCCCAGCTCCAAACACAAATGGCTACTGCCAGAGCCACCTGAGCAGAAACCAAGTGTCACGGAATGAAAACACCAAGGAGTACAGGCAGTTCCACCTGCAAACCCTCTCTGCCACCAGACAGCTACTGCTGACCCAGCCCAGATTTCAGCATGGGCTCAAGCAGAAACAACTGATTTACAACTACTCACACTGATATCAGACCTGTTCTCTTCCACGGCTACATGCCTGTGTTCAGCAGGTTTGGAAAATTCCATTCCCGTAAGTCTGAGCAGCTCTTACGCTCACCCTGGAGAGCTGTTTCATCTTTCAGGGAGCTGAACAAGCCACACATTTCAGGGAAATCACTGTGCAGGCGAGCCAAGCGAGCACTTTCCAGAGCCAATGCTGCACTGGGCAAAGCTGTTCCCCTCTCACAAGCCAGCCTGGGCACCAGGCACGGGTTAGGGCTCAGCAGGAACCACATGGAAGATTTTCTTGCAGTTGAGCTCAGGGCTGGAAAAGATGTTGTTTCCTCACCTGATCACACAGGGATGGGATTAAGAAATTCTTGAGATAATGGAAGTGATATCAATCAGCATTTATGGTGTTTCAATGTGCACAGGAAGGATTCAACGTCTCTGAAAGGCAGGGCTACAAGCACTCCTTGCAGGAGTCAGCACACCTTCTGTAGCGAGCAGTCAGGTCTCTGCAGGATGTCAGCAGGCATCAGCCAGCTCTCCAAAGCACTACAAACGCCAGCACACAGGTTAGAAAGCATACAGGAGACATGTCATATGAGAAACAAACTTTCCCCAGCTCAAATGCACAATAATAATTCAGGGCTTCAGACCCTTCAGCTTTCCCCTAGACTACAAGAGATGAGAGACATCTCCCAAAACCTACAGAATTTGAGAACTTCCTCTAACATTTTTTTAAATCAGTAAAGTCTTAATTTACTGTTAAAGCAAGGAGATGTTTTTAACCTAGTCAGCTGCGGGGCTAAGAACAGCACAGTCCTCAGCCTGAGTCAGTGTTTACACTGAAAATCAGCAACAGTCCTAGAGTTAAACAAGACCTGGCTTGGAGGGATTTACCCAGCACAAACTTCAATTTACAAGGGTCTTGCAAGCATGTTCTGGGTGACAGACAGGAGGAGGGACAAAGCACAATTTAAAGCAAAGGGAACATTCCCCAGGGAGATCCTTGTGCAGTCGCCACAGGGTCAAGTACCACAGTCTGTGCAGTGCCCGCAGTGCTGGGAAAAGGCTGTGCATGATTTGCTCCTCACCCAGCCTGGTGCACAGCTGACAAGGACTGGAAGAGCAGCCTCGTTAAATTCAGCCCACAGCAGAGCCAGCCTTGGCCTCCTGAGGCCAGTTTGTCTGAAGTGTGTTTTCAGATACTGGACCTGAATTGGGAATAATTTTCTTTGCACCAGGTTTTTATCAGATTAGTCCCTCCTTGAGGGTGAAAAGCAGTGAAGGTGAGGTGAGACAGCAGCCCCAGGACTGCACCATTTGCCAGCCAACAGCCCCTGCTGTTTGTGCAGCCAGGGACAGAGGGAGGGATGATACAGCAATCCTGGAGGAGAGAATGCTGGGTTTTAAGGCACACAAACGAATGAGAAGCAGATAAGAGGACAACTGCCAAGAAAGATTTATTTTTCTTTTTTTGGCAGGACTCCAGCATCTGGAGTTGCAGCTCCTGAAGGTACAGGAGCAGTTAAACTAAATGCTCCGACAGACTACTTAGAAAGGGTCAACAGGCTGAGAGAAAGCCTGTCCTCCAAATTATCTCCTGCTGGGGAAGGCTCAGCTCCACACGGCTTGGGAAGCAAGGGGGCAACCACTGAAAGGCACTGGAGAGCCTCACCAGAATGATCTGGATCCCCTCCTTTCCACACTGCGACAGATAAAGAGGAAAAATCATCCACCCTCCAGCAGCAGGCAGTGCCTGTATCTAGGTGACCTGTTTATTCTGCAGCTGGACAAACAGTAGGAGGCAGACAGCATCACTGTGACTATTACTCTTATCGCAGCCGGCTTTGCTACAAGTAATCAACTTCCAGAAATAAGATTTCCACCCTGTGTGTACAATGGGTCAGACGCAATACTGAGCTGTTTGCCTTCAGTGCCTGCTGACAGAGCCTGGTTCCCTCTGGCACAGCATGGAATAGCCTCATCCATTACGTTGGCATCAACAGGGAGGGGGGAGAAATTAAGCTGGTCAAATTGCCAACATCATCTTCTGCTTTTAAAATTACTATGCCACTTCATACTTTGGCTCATTCCACTTCTTTTGAAAGCATACCATTATCAGCTGCATTACGTTTCACCTCTAATTTACAAAGACAAGAAAGTACCAGCTGACCAGTCAGCAGTAACTGTGGTTTCCCTATGCCAGTTGATAAGAAACAATGAAAATACTGGTGGGGAAATGAGATATATTCTGGAATGAGATATTTTCTTCCTCCTAAGCAAGCCCCTGCTGTATAGAACCTGCTGCCTACACAATGCTCCACACAGTTACCACATTCTTAAAGCTCTGTGTTTCCCAGCCTTGTTCTGGTGCAGGCAGGTTCCCTCTAGCCACACCAAGCCCTATGTGGCACATTTACCCTGCTCCAGGAACTCACACCTGCATGGACTTCCTGTGGACAGACATGGAGACAGCCCTCAGCCTTTGCAGCAGGAAAACTGCAGACAGAGATCAGCACATCAGCTCACAGTGCTAGGAACTGCCAGACAACCTTAAAGATAATGTCCCTCAGGATCAGCATATAAATTATCATCTCGAAAGGCAAAGGTCAGCAAAGGTTGTTTATTTATTAAAGGCAAAGGTTGTTTATTTCTAATGAACAACAGCCAAGTCATTTGCCAGCCCTTGCAAGATGTAAGATACGGGGTTTCTTTGGAGACTTTGGTATCAGTAACCTGGTCAAGCCTAAAAGCCATCTATCCAAAGCACAAAACCAAGTCATCTTCTGTGCCACCTCAGCAAGTCACCAGTGAGTCTCCAGCATGCTGCTCCTTCATGTGGAGAGAAAACATATGCCTTGAGGCCTTTCCTGCCCTGAGGTAGCTGGGGTGGCTCTCAGGGGAGTAACAAGGGACCAAGGAACACTGCAATCAGCTGCAGTCTCCCTGTTCCACAGTGCTGTACAGGAGTGGCCACATGGCAGTCATATGGCCACCACCAAGTCCTAACACATAACCACAAGCTGATTTCTGCACCCCAGACATCCTTGTGGCTGGCTAATCCTGCCCATAGTCCAGAGGGGAACACACGTGTTCTCCTTGCTCAGAGCTGTTCTGGACCGCAGCTTCTTCCAACAAGCCTTCAGATTTGTCCCCCTATTCAATGCCATATTGAAAAGGTGGCAACATCTTTCCTTTCTCACCTACTCGTAGCAGAGTCATTGGGCCAAAATACAATGCATAATTACTTCCACACATTAGCATTAGTACACTGGCTCGATCTACAACACAAGAGCCCACTTTGCAGTTTGCCCACGAGGTAAAATAATGTAAAGTGCCAAATTTAAAGTACAGTAAATTTCCTAGTTTTCAATGTGGACACACATTTGTTCAGAAATACTAATGTACTACTTGGAGTAGCTTAATTCATTAGATTAAGCAAAGTCATGTAGGAGAGCAAAACATCCGCTCTGAAAGGAAAGCATCCACACAGTAGCTCTTCCCTGAAAATTGCTTGGAAACACCACAGGAACTGACAAGCCACATGAAATCACACTAGACCAGCTAGGCAGACTGCAAGGACTTGATTAAATTTAGACATCATTTTTTTATATTACAAGTTCAGCCACACCAACAGATACACAGCATTAGTGTAACAGATTTATAAAAAAATTAGCTTTTTCAGAGACATCCACTCTAAATGGGACACTCCTGGGGGTGATTCTTAAACAAAGCCCTATTGAAAGCTCTTTTACAGTGTCAGAGGACAAAGATCAGATTCCAGTTTGACAGACTGCCCAAAAAGGAGCAAAGGGGAAAAATAAAGGTGTTTAACAGAAGGAGAATTAAGAAAAGAAAGCTTTTGCAGACAAATGCAAAGTTATAGCCCTGACTTCACTTTTCAGACATTATTTAAACATGCTTAAAATAAATGTGTGCTGGCCAGAAGGAGGTTGAAGAGGTGGGGGCATGTGAAACTCATGAAGTTCCTGTACCTGGGTAAGGGCAATCCTAAGCACAAACACAGGCTGGGTGGAGAATGGATGGAAAGCAGCCCTGGGGAGGACGTGGAAGCAGGGTTAGATGGGATATTGGGAGGAAATTCTTCCCTGTGATGGTGGTGAGGCCCTGAGGTTGCCCAGAGAAGTTGTGGCTTCCCCATCCCTGGAAGTGTCCAAGGCCAGGCTGGACAGGGCTTGGAGCAACCTGGGATAGTGGAAGGTGTCCCTGCCCATGGCAGGGGGGGAAAATGAGATGAGCTTTAAGTCCCTTCCAACCCAACCCATTCTGTAATTCTATCACTTTTTTTACATCCACTTCATCGAAAGCAGGGAAAATTAGAGGCTCCCAAGGTGGGTTCAGAGACCACCCATAGCTGCAGGAAGGCAGTTCAAGGACAAAACTTATCAGAAGATCTTTGGTTTGTGGGTTGGAGTTCTGCAGAGCTGCAGCTGTGTTAGCTTAGGTTTAACAACAAAGCCAAACTTGTAGCACAAGCCTGGGACCTTAGTGAAAGAGACTCAAACACTTCACTACTTGTCCTCTCCAATTTCCCAGCCTATCCTTTGTTCTGGTCGACAGATTTGTGAGCAGAGCAGAAGACATTCACTGTCATCATTTCCCTAATCTGAGATGCAGTTTGCTATGAGATCCTTCAAGCCTCCAAGGCAGCAGAACTGTCTCAAAGCCAGACTGTCCAAAGCAACAGTCCCTGTCTCCCTTCAGCCTCTGCCAGCATAACTCTTTGTGTGGCTATAGCAGCAAAGCAACACTGGCACCAACCAAAGATGGTCAACATGGGAGAAAAGGAGTTTTTCCCCCACCTAGTACTGAGAAATATCTCTTAGCCACCCGAAAACCCTGGGGAAAACCCTGATTGCACTTTGAGTCCATGTGATGGAAGTGGTGGGAAGCAGCACAATGCTGCTGCCTCCTCCTCCAAGGTACGGCTCTCACTCTGTTACAGAGGAAGTTGAACTCATGATTCACACTCAATCCAGGTTCTTTTTCACTCACACCAATTGTTCACTGCTTAAATTTGGGCCCTCCTGATAAACCCACACCAGACTGTTCAAACCCACTGAACAGTCCAACCTCTCTCAGCTTCTCCTCATAGAAAGGAGAAGCTCTGGTCTCTTAATCATCTTCTCTGCCCCTTCTCTGACAATTTGAGCCTGCAGCAAGCACTGCAGTGAGCCCCATGAGAGCTGTGGGTGCCAGAGCATACCAGTGTGCCATATTGAGGAGATGTGGCACACAGATGGACCAGCCAGCTGCCAAGGGAAGGTACACTATCCTCCCTCCATTCCCCAGAAACCTGGATTTTTCCACAGAATAATAATAATAATAATTTCAGAAAAAACCAAAACACCCAGGAATGAGTAGATCACTTGGACAGACACTGATGGGCTCAAGAAAATGAAGGCCCAGTAATTCAGTAGGAATTGTACATTTGCATATTATAAGCTCTAACTGTGCAGCCTTTGGTTGAAACTTATCAACCAAGAGACAGGTGGAATGAGAGTTGTGGCAAATCTAAAGCCTGTATAACACCCTCAGCATAAGGATTCCCCGGAGGGATCAGCACTAAGGATGTTCAGCAGTATTCTCCAATAACCAGAGAGAACTGTTAGAGATACTACAGCAAAATAAAGCAGGAAAACAAGCTGTAAGCAAAACCACTACTTCAAACAAGTCTCCACCTCCTCCAAGCCCGTTAGGGGCAGGTGCTGGTGAACACATTATTTCAAGGTCAGCGTGTACTCATGTGAGGCAAACAGGTGCCCCTGACACCACCCGGGGGCTGCTCGGCCATACCTGTGTTTTTCGGCCCATCTGCATACACGGGTCCTGGAGGTGGAGGTGCATTCTGCCATCCATACTGGGGATATCCTTGGTAGCCTGGCTGGCCCGGCTGGTAGGGCCCGGTGGGTCCGGGGGGGTAGCCGGGGTAGGGGCCAGGAGGGCCCCCCGGCTGCTGTGCATAGGGTGGGTACGGGGCAGTCGGGCCCGGGCCGGGGTAAGGAGGAGGATTATCGTAGCTCATGTGGGATGCAGAATCTGTCCTGCAAAAGGAAACAAACAGGAGAACTGGTTTGCTTTTGCAGCTTATCCATGACCATACGAGTTCCATTTCCCACGGCTCTCCAGAGGGCCCCTATGTTGTGTGAGAAACAGACTTCAAAATACCTAGTCAAGCAGCAAATTTATTTTTAACCCTATCACAGGGGCAGAGACAGAGCTCAAGCGATTTCTTTAAGTGACACAAGTTTAGCTCAGCAGGAGTAACATGCTGCTTTACAGTCTTGGATCAGCTATTCCCCCTAAGACCTAAGTCTTGCAGCAGCAAAGCAAAATCCTCTGCTTCCACTCATGATTAAAATGCTTTTAAAAGAGATTTAGAAGTGATTACTTCATATTTCTGTCAATATCAGAATGGAAAACCATGGAGAAATGCTTCCTGTTCCAGGCATATTCGATAGGCTTGACAGGAGAAAGAGTGAATACAAATGTCCATTACACTTTTACTAATTTTTAAAGCATCCAGACCAGCACTCTGGAGCAAGGCTGTATATAAATAATTTCCTGATGACACTGTACCCCCGCACGTTATGTAGTCTTCCAGTCATACACAACTGAATCATTAAGCAGCCACAAGGAATTAGGGCCTTGGGCTCAGCCTCATTCAAAAAGCAACATTAAAGACACCTCTGAGAGTTGATGCTCATAAAACCCATGTCATGTATTACTCGTGGCACAGCCATCAAAACACAAGACTGTCACAATACTGCAACTTTAATGAACCTCTAAGCAGCATGACTAAGCAAACCATTTCTTACATTAGGCTTCTGGAGCTTCTCCCTGTCTGAGAAACAGAAGTGCATATTAATATCCTACGTGTTCAGGAACCTTCCTGCCTGAAGCAGCTGTACCCTGCTATTTCCTTCCCCTATTACAGGGTCACCAGTTCCCCTTCGCTACACACCTCCTCCCACACGCCACAGGCAGAAATACCAGGAGTGTAATTTGCCTCCGCCAGGCTTGCTGCTGCCGGCTTGGAGTGGGAGAGGCTGGCCGGCAGGGTCCCCTTTGGATGGCATTGGCATGGGCAAGCAGCCGGGCTGGGCTGACGGCTCAGCACTGCGCTCCCACTCTCGGGACGGGCAGATCTGAGACCATCCGCACACCCAGCCAGCTCTGTCTGCCGCAGCCTGAAGAATTCACCTTTGTACCAGCGGAGCACGGCGATGTGCAGGGCAGAGGCCAGGCGTGCCCAGCCCCTGGGGCTATGTTTAGCAGCCGCAGTCGCTGGCAGTGTTGAGCGAGCTGTTTACAGCTGCTGTTTCATCACCTCAGAGCGCCGGCTGTCCCTCCCCAAGGAAGGATCCCAAGGCTCTCGCTTATTTACACGTTGCTCCTGCCCGAAGGTCGCCAGCACGATGCCGAGTGGCACCGCGGGGCAGCCCGGCTGATCCCACACAATGCCTGGGATCCAGGGGAACAGGGCTGCCGTCCTGCCCACGATACTGAGAAGCCCTTGAGGCTCACAGGCTGCAATTCATCCTAATGCTCCTTTTGCCATGCGAGCCAGACATAGTCACAGACTCACAGAACATGCTGAGATGGACAAGGATCACCCAGACCAACCACTGGTCCTGCACAGACACCCCAGCAATCCCACCCTGTGCATGAGAGCGTTGTTTAAATTCTCCTGGAGCTCTGGCAGCCTCAGGAGCCATGCCCATTCCCTGGGGAGCCTGTTCAGTGCCCCACCACCCACTGTGGGAAGAACCTTTTCCTTATATCCAGCCCAACCCTGCCCTGACACAGCTCCAGCCATTCCCTTGGGTGCTGTCCTGGTCACCAGAGTGAAGAGATCAGTCTGTCCCTCCTCCTCCCCTCACAAAGAAGTTGTCCCAGCTAATGGCTAAGGCAGTGTTGTACCCTCCAGATGATGTCTTTTAATGGCTTTGTCAAGAGTTTTAACTGCTTAACCAATGCCAGGGATGACAGGAATTTTATTTATGGTTTGTTTTTTTTCCCCCCACTGCTAGGCCTACCAGACCACTTAACTGCTCACTTTAAAACAGACAAGCACAACATACACTTAACTCTAGGCTCTAACCACTGCACTGCAATGCAACGCCCCTACAAAGTCTTCAGCAAGGAAATTCTCCCTTCAGGGAGGCAGGGAAAGGCAGGCAGCAAGCCCTACAACTCACTTCAATGCAATCAATTAGAGAACTGGGACACAATAGGCCATTAATGTTCATCTAACCCAGAAAATCATCCCAAAATAACAAGTTCCCAACAAAAGCAAGTTCCCAGGGAAGAACAAGGCCAGAGTGAGTGTGTGTGTGTTTACACCTACAGACCACTGCACATGGCAGAGTAACCATCTGATGCCCAGACATGGCCCAGGCAACCCTGTGAACCCCCTGCTTTGCTCAGCCTCCCTGAGCCAATGTACAGCTGCCTGCCTGCTCCTGGCACAAAGGGATCCAGAGCATTGCTGTCTGCCTTGGGGAAAACTGCCTCCTGCCCCACTGGGTGACTGCAGGAGGTTACCCTCCCGAATTTAGGGATGCACCACACTGGAGAGGTGGCATGTGGCAATGCCCTGTTCCAGCTCAGACAGCCCCAGCCCAATCTCTGCTCCTTGGGCAGGGGACAACCTCTCCATCCATGTCCCTCTTCTCTGTTCAAGGGTGTAAGTTTGCACACTCGGTACAAATATATGTGTTTTTATACATACACACACACAAGGCATTCAAACGCAGAAAACAACAGATCATATTTTGTTCATAAACCTTAAGAACCCCCTGGGCTTAGCTTTCTTTGATGAGCACTGTCAAGCTCCAGCAGACTCACATGGATTACTTCAGTTTTTCAGTCTTTCTGCCCAAGAGGATGACCAACTCAACGTACCCTTTCCAGGGAAGGTCAGTCTTCTCTTCTGTCCCTTCATATGCATCAATTCACTTATCTACATTCAATATCATTGATATTTTAGTGCTGAAGCAAAGTTTAATAGATGCTGTGAACCCAAACTCAGTCAGTGGATAAACTCAGCCATCTCACTGCTCCCTTGCCACGGGGACTCAGGCTGGGACTGCCAGGGGCCACCCTTCTCTGTCAGGATTGGCCATTCACTCTCTTTGGTAGCCAAGCAGGGAGCCTGCCCACTGTCCTATGGCTGTCTGGCCTCTGTGCAAGCACCCAGCACAGGAACATGCCAAAATCCCTTTGGAGCCAAGCAGAACCACACAGGCAACCAAAGCACCTCTGCAAAAAGGTCTGAGGTGGGGATCAGGTGTACCTGGTAAAGCTCAGAAACCCCTGAGAGTGTGGTAAGATTAGAGCCTGGTTAAAACCAAAAGCCATGGGGATGAACAAAGAAAACTGCACATCAGCAGCTCTGCAGAAATGTCTAAGAAATGGTCAGAAGGAGTTAAAAATCCAATGGCTTGAACAAACAGGGAAGTGGCAGCATAGGGAACAAGAAAGGACTGCTAGTGCTCTTTGTTTACCAGCTCTCTGTTAGCCACAACAAAACAGTTTCTGAAGAGGAGGCAGGTTTGCAGTGGAGGCAGTAACTGAGATGCTACCTACTGATATGGGAGAGGGACTGAGGGGATAACTGGCCAGAGCCTACTAACAGCTGTACAGATACTGGGGCAGAGGTAGCAGAACAACAGAACAGAGGAAAAGATGGAGATTAAGAAGAGCATACGTCACTGTTGAGGGTAAAGTAACATAACTGAGATTAGGCAAGAGGTAAAAGAGAGTGTCCAGCATGAACACTTTCAGCAGCCACTGGGGATTTGTCTGTGATGAGTGAGGACACTCCTGATGAAGTCATCAAGGCATTCAGCAAACCCAGGAGGTAGTTGAGGAAACTAAGTTCTCAGAAAGAATCTTTCCTTTTGCCCCAATGTCACTATCAGTCATTGCCACACATACACACATCCCTTTCTGAGCTGTGACAACATTAAGATTTCCTTCACCCTCATGATCTCATACATGATTTTACATACTTCCTAGCCCTATTTACTCACATGGGTATGTGTTTGCATGGCAGGGCTTTGAATCATGAAGCAGATCCTTTTCGGAGACATACCTGAGCTCTTGGTCAAACATACCACCAAGCTACGCTGTGGGTTATCACCCCAACTAGTAATTCTGTGTGAGCTGCAACCAGGACCAGCCCCTGTGAGTTTGCATCAGAACTCATATCTGTGGGTTTCCTAGTGAGCACCTCTCAGAGGCAAAGCTTAAAATAAAGAAGCCAAAGCCCTTTGTTTTCCATGGCACTGCAGGAGGTCCAGCAGGAAGAGCCAGTGCAGAGCTCAATGGTCCCTGCACAGCCTCACTAGTGCTAAACTTCATTTAGCACTAGACCCAGCAAACAAAGAGATTTCCTTGACTGTCACTAAGCATTTGCCCTATCTGTTGCTGCTTAACAACTGAGAAATTGCTAATCCATTTGAAGAGAATGGCAAACCATGCTCCTGTTCCTCCTCCCCACCACATCAGTACTTTTGCTAAGAGGCAAGTTCATTAATACATCATTGTTTCCTTAAATTATCTTCAAACTCTTTTGTTCCACACTGCTGAGTAAACATTATTTCCTGCACCTCAACAAAAGGGTTTCATTTTTAAACAAGCTGCTTATCATACCCCAGAAGACTGCACTGTTGCTCAAAAGGTCTGCAAATCAGAAGTCACTGAAGTACAATGCTGTTTAGAGAATGCACATGGCACCAGATGTGCATGGACACATAGAGGTACCAACAGGCAAGAACCACCATCCTATGTGCGAATATCAGTCCTTCTATAGCTGTAACCTCTCTTTGGCTAAGACTTAGCAAAAGGGGAAAGTACAGAGCTATAATGCCTTGCATACATGATACATATAATTATATTTAATCTGTCCATTTTGGCAACCAATCTGTAGAGAAACAAATTTCAGCATCAGGCTTTGAAAAAACTTCTGATTGCTTCACACTTACTGCCTTGCACAAGGCCAGCAAACCAAGGCAGCTGCTACAGAACTAGTCAGTCATTGCTCCTGATCCTCTTCCTCCTCTAGCACACCCATGTATTTATTATCTTTTTTTCTCCAGGCATCTCTCCTGAACTGAATACTATCTGCTTCAACAGAGCCTGCACCATTCCTTGATTATTCTTTCCAGCCATCCCTGTGCCTTTTAGTGTTGCCATTTGTCTAGGAGGATGCAGGCAGACTCCCTCTTCGCACTGCCACAGCTGTCTTCTGCTTCCCACCCCTTTCCCAGCCCACTCCCAGGGCAGCTCTTGCCATCCATCCAGCTAAAACCAGAGCTCAAGCTGCACTGTACTTATTGCAAGTGCATGATCCTTCCAGGTGGGAATAGCTCCTGCAGAGCCTGTCACTGCACACGCACAGCTCACCACATTGCTAACCAAAGTGACAACACACAGTCTCTTCCACCATTTCACTGGCTCTTCCACGTCTCTGAAAATAGCGTTAGTTTCAACATGGGAAAGTCTCACCATCCACAACTTGCCACCTCTAAGACTAGGAAAAAAGAAACAGGAAGCCTAATTTGGATGGCTGTTGGCCATGTCACTCCGCAAGCGCAGCCTGAGGGCCTGGACAGGGAGGACTTTTGGTCAGAAGGTAACATGATGCAGGAAAACAACCAAGAATGAAGAGAATAAGGGAAAACATGATGGAAGAAAGCTTTTCTGTTAGCACAAGGGGTGCCCAAACAAAGACCCTTCACAGCCTGCCAAGATGACCCAGTTTCACCCTTTTCCCTCCTCCGAAAGGCCACGTACAAGGCTGGCGCTCCCAAACATCTCTTTTGAGGTCAGGATAATTATGTCCACTGTAATTATTGCCAAAGTGACTGGAGAGCAGTAGGAATCTGCTTCTACCTGTTGGAACCTTGTTACCTCGGCAAAGCTGAGGACAACATGCATAAAACCATCTGCATTTTTACACAGTAGGTGTTCATAGCTACTAATCCACCTGCAAAGAAATACCAATCCCTGTGGACAGCTGCCTGCAAGTCAGATCCTTCAAATGCAATCTCCAGTGCAAGTGAATCCATTAAATAAAGAGCTGTCCATGTGGAGTGAGATGACAATCTAACCAGGGTACTAAAACAGGGCGAAATGCCTTCTCTTGCATAGGGAACACTGCAAGAAACAGCCCCATGAAAACAAATGGGGGATTAGTAAATTAAAAAGACAAAAAGCCAAAGGAAATCAAAAGTCTGGAACACATGGAAAAAAAAACAAACAAACCCAAACAACCCAAAAGCAATTAGCAGATTTTTGGAATTTAAAGGCGAGAAGTTGTTTGTTTTTAGGACAGCAGAACAAGCACTGTACCTCGTGCTGCTGTAGTCAGGAAGAATCACATTTTGGGTATAGCAGGTATTGATTCAGCTGGTCTTTGCACAGATGAAGATGGAGGGCACGGTGAGAGGCCAGACCCTGAAAAGGACAACTGGGGCACCCTGATGCAACCCACCCCTTCCAATGCCTGCAGCGCTAGGAAGTAGTTTTCCAATACAGATCTCTAATGGAAAGTACATTTAACATCAACAATCCAGCTCCTGGCAACCAGCCTAGCATTTAAATTACATTTCATATGAACAGTATCCAAATAAAAAAGAGCACAAGTGGCTTTTAAATGGTACTGGCTCTGTGTTTCCCTGTTACCAGCTTATTTGTCAGCTCCATTTAGTGATTGTATGAAAGGTACGTTAAGGATAAATTTTAAGAGATTCCATTCTTGTTCAGTTCGCTTCCAGGAAAAGCTTCCTTCCTGATTTGCCCTCCCACTTCACCAGGTAGCTCCATCAGCCTAGAGTAATAGCTGAGGGGGAACAAGAGCTGCCCCCACCTTTTCTGACAAAAGCTGTTCAAAACTACTTTAATTTCTAAAATGTAGGTTTAGGCAGAAGCAAAAATCCCAGTTTTGTGCTGTAAAAGGAAAAGCTAAAACCCACTCCTCTGTTCAAGCCCATTTCCTTAAGAGGTGTCCAGACTCCAGGACACTCATGGTCCTTGGGAAGAGGTGCATTTCCTCACGTTTAGTTGAATGGCTGCCATGCATCTCCTGAATGAAACAACTGCTGCTGTTCATGTGGCTGAAGCCACCAGATCAGGCAGCTCTGTGCACTGAACAGTGTTTTGGATGAACAACCATTTAACCTCCCTGAGCCAGGTATTCCCTCCTCCTGGGATCCTCCAAGCCCTCCAGAGGTCTGAAGTCTGCCCATGTGTGAAAATGGAAAGTGCAACCGATGTTTGAGGCTGACACTGGTGTCCCTACAAACTGTCCCAGCCTTCTTGGCAAAACCGTAACGGATATGTGCATTTCCAGGTGATTTTGGTTTCAGAAATCAGGATCTGATCAGCTCCAAAGCGTGTAGTCATGCTGACAGTTTTTGCCTCAGAGGCAACATCCTTTGTGGAGCTTCACAGATCTGTCACTGCTGCTGTGTCTCCACAGAACTCTTACCAATGCACCCTCGCACCCACACAGGATTGCATGCCAGGATTTTCCTTCTTCAGACAAATTTCAGTGTGTCATCAATTGTTACCAACACACAAACCACTTCAGAAACAGTACCCATCACTTACTGCCTGTAATATGCTGCCCACTGTCTACCTACATGCTCTGCATGGCAGAAGGAAAGTATGAAGCTGACATAGTTCCTACAATAACAGCATTAGTGGACAAAAAAAAAATTCAAATCCAATGCCCTGCTACTGTTCTAACATGAATTGCAACCTTTCCCCCAGTTTTTCCGTTGGGGAAAAATTGTCAAGTTTTTCAGACATCTGATAAAAGGTTTTAGAAACGTAAACTTAAACACCAGGGACTAACAATTACAAAGATGGAAAGCACCACTGCACAGCCCCTTGAGTGTTGTCAGCCACAGCACTTGTTGCTGACACACCAGGTGAGAATGCCCAGGTACACCAAAAAGCAAAGTGCTTTACACAGAAATAATTTCAGAAAGAGGCATTAACATCTTGATTTCAGGTTTTGAAGGCTTTTGCACTCACTGCTCTTGTTCAAGTCCTTGTACAATGTGTTGCCTTAGATGATTCCAGAAATACATGACTATAGTTTGCTGTTAAAGTAGTATATTGACTGTTTAAAGGTGCAAAAATACCAAAACAACAATAAAAAAAAAATCAATGAAAACATCTCATTGGCAAGTTAAACTAGACCTGCAAATAATAGTTAAAGCAAGCAGCTTTGTTGGTCTAACTGAGAAGAGAATGTGAAACAAACAGTACAACTGGCAAGAAAATTAATAAGCACAGATAATACGTTCATATGTTATTCAGATGGTGTTCTGGCAACATTCCAGACATAGAACAGCAGCAGTCTTTCAGGATAACTTCCTCAGCTCTGAAACATTGGTGGATTAAGCGGAAGATACTACCCAGAGCACAAGATGATTTTCTAGCACCTCAAGCTGAAGCACACTGGAAGCAGCCCACAGCTCCCAAGGCTCTGCTGCTGTGTACAGACAGAAATACAGGCATTTTCTACAGCTGAGGTCTCATTACCCAGAAAGAGATTTCCATGGTAGGCTGGAAAATGGAATAAGACTGAGATTTCTCCCCGCCTTTCATGTTTTCTCACTTTTTCTGCTTT
The DNA here is from genome assembly GCF_008360975.1 of Lichenostomus cassidix. Taxonomy (NCBI): domain Eukaryota; kingdom Metazoa; phylum Chordata; class Aves; order Passeriformes; family Meliphagidae; genus Lichenostomus; species Lichenostomus cassidix. Next base: position 3,171,973 of record NC_139494.1, read on the forward strand.
TCCACATCCTTCATGTGGCTCTAACATGATGCTTTACTTTGCCTGTAGGGCACATGCAAGAATCCTCTTTAATGGCTGCTTGTCACGGGACACATGCCAGCTTCTCCCACATCAGTGGTCACCAAACCAAGAAAGCCTTTGCCTTACCCTGTCAGGGGCTGAAAAACTTTTAAACTTTGAGGGCACTGCCCTCAACAGCTGGTAAAGCCAAATAATACCTCAAGAATACATTATAATCCTAGTGTGGAAATATCTTTGACATGTAAGTGACAGAAACAGCAGCTTTTGTTCAGCAGTGGTGGTGCCTGGCATAAGGAATACAACAGACCAGATGGTTGCACGGAGGTCCATTCCACAAAGCCCTCTGCAATCCCGACTGGCTGTGCACAGCACTGCTCCCTCCCAGGGCAGCAGGGTAGTGGCACTTGCACATAAGGGGATTGCAGCTGGGAAAAGCTCCCAGGATACAGCTGTGGGGGTAGCCCAGCATTTGCCTGCCCCTCAGCACGGGTGTGAGGCCAAGCACTTCACCCCAAATCCAGGGGAAGGCAGTCTCTCCATGCCGGGGTGAGCAGGCTCGGAAGCTCCCAGGCTGCCTGCGGGAAGCCAAGCTGCTGCCGGCAGGTTGCCAGGCCTGGCAATACTGACCGTCTGCTTGAATGACTCAGGCTCCTTCCTATCTTTCCCTATTCCCAGAAATGACAGTGCTATTTTCTACTCATTGAGCCATTGGGTTTGAGGTCAGAAGCAGGAAGTTGAGAAAGACAGGATACACAACCCAGAGCATAGAAAATATCAATACTGATGGCAGCAGGCAAACCTGCCCATTCAAGGCTCCAGCTCCCACGAGAAGTTTTCAGGGACCCCTGATAAGCTTCCAGCTGTGCCACAGAGAGACCACAAACAGGGGACGGGAGAAATGCGGGCCTGTTTCTTGAAAATCCAGAGTTACACAAGCTTGCTCTGCCCTTGTAGAAAAAAAATCAGGTAACATATTCATCCTATTGTGTATAGAACTAACCTGAGAACAGGTAGCTCCTCTATTCATGGCACACAAAGCCTTCCAGGTACTTCTCCATCATCCCAGTGCAATGCTATGAGCAGGAACACCTCTGCTTACACTCACAAAACACCTCTGGTTTTCTGAGCAGCAGAACACTGCCAATTTTAAATGCAACATGGATCTGGGGGGGCACACGGCAGCACAACAGCAGAGCTCTCTCCTCTGACTGACACCAAGGCACTCCCTTGCAGGGTCTACTCAGCACACACAGAGCCCCCAGCCCTGTCAGAACCACTCCTTTACAGGACAGTCTCTTCGACCTCTGCTGCAAGGACACCCACCAGCCTCTGCAGATTATCAGTTACAGCTCTCACACCATTCGGAGAATGACAAATCAGTATTTAACAAAGATGGCCTTTATAGCACATGAATAAGGGGCAGAGTGAAGCAGACTTCATGCTGCAGAAGTTCCTGTGCTTGGTAAAACCACTATTCTACGCAGTAGAAGATTATTATCTAACATGCACATTAATCCGTGACTGTCCCCAAAAAGCACTGAAATACGATCAGTAAAATTTATAAAGTCTCAGTGTTTTCAACCTCCTCCTCCTCAGTCTACCTGATATTGTAATATTATTATCATCACCAAAAGTTTCTAGGAAGAGTCACTTATTATTTAAGCAACTGATGAAAAATACCCCTTTCCTAGCACAGCAGCACTTCCCACACCTTGTATCCTATCACTGTATTTACACAGCACAAGGAGAAGGCAGCTGCTCAGCACAGTCATTATAACTCACCCACACTTACTATCTTACCCAGACTTACCCTATTTACAATCAGGTTGTACAACACACGTCTCGTTGTAAAGGCATCAGAAGCAAAAAGCACCTCTTTTTTCCTTTCAGATAAAGCTAAACACGAATCTGGAATGGGTGGGACAGATCTTGGCACTACCCCGGACAGAAAGGGTCTGCCTACTGCCATCAGAAGGGGTGGCAGATCCATGTGGCAGAGGAGAGGAGACAAGTACTCTCCTTTCCTCACTCTCCTATTTCACCATGACATTTAATTATCCAAATTAGGTCTCCTCCGCAATAGGAACAGGAAACATAAATCCAGGACAACCACAATGGCTTTTAAACACACGCTGCAGCGCTATTATTTTTATTCTGAGTGCTACCATACCTCTTGCTCTACACGGAATAAGCCTCAGCATTAGTGCCACCCGTGCCCACCGCTCAGGGTGCCCGCCCTCCTCTCGCCCCTCGCTGCACGAACAGCCCCAGCCGGGCAGCGCCGCGCCCTCCGCGCCCAGGGCAGCGCTGAGCCCCAGCCCCGCTCCGCCGCCAGCCCGCATTGTTTGGGCACCCTGCGGACAACAACCGCACCGCCGGCGCTGGCACACGGGGCGGGATCCCCGGGCTGGGGGACGAGCCCGGGAGGGTTCCCTGGGCCCCTCCTGCCCCGAGCCCTCCGGAGCACCGTCCCCAGCGCGGTGACCCACCGCGGGTTCCCACGGACGGGACGGGTCAGGCCCCTCACCGCGAGGAGCCTTCCTCCTCATGCTCCCCATCCTCCCTCTCCTCGTCCTCATCAGTCTGGCGCGGCCCCACGCCCGGCGCCTCTCCCCCCCACCCGCCGCAGCTCCCACCGCACGGAGCCGAGCCGAGCCGAGCGGAGCCGAGCCGAGCGCAGCGCAGCGGAGCGGAGCGGAGCCGAGCGCAGCCTAGCCTAGCCTAGCCCGGCCCGGCCCGGCCCCGCCGCGCGGCCCCGCAGCCCCTCACGCACCGCGGTACCTGCGCCCTGCGCGTCTCGCGCCGCCGCTCGCACCTGCTGCGCACCCCGCGGGACGGTGACGTCACGGGCGGACGGCCACGCCCCCTCTGGGCGGGGTGAATACGTCACCGAGCCGGGCTCCGCCAGGGGGCGTGGCCATGTGGGGGCGTGGCCGGAGGGTGCCAGCGGGGCGGCCCCGGGCCCTGTCCCTGTCCCAGTGCTGGCTGCTGCCCTTGTCGGTGTTGCTGTCACTGTCCTGGCCCCTGTCCCAGCTAATGCTACTATCCCTGCACCTGCCCTTGTCCCTGTCCTGTCCCTGTCTCAGCTACTGTCCTTGTCTCTGTCCCTGCCCCGTCCCTGTCCCTGTCCCTGTCCCTGCCCCGTCCCTGTCCCTGTCCCTGTCCCTATCCCTGTCCCTGCCTCCATTCCTGCCCCTGCTCCTGTTTCTGACCCGGCTACCGCCACTGCCACTGCCCCTGTCCCTCTCCATGTCCCTGTCCTTGCCTCTGCCACTGCTATTGCCCCGGCCAGGCAGCGGAGTCTGAGGCGCCTGAAGTTGGAAAGGACCCGCCTGGCCCGCGGGGCTCCCGTCCCCACCCGTGGGGAGGGGGCTACCCGGCAGAGCAGCTGAGCGGGGGCTGAACAGGGGTTAAGCGAAGGAAGGACAGCGGGGTCACGGTGGGCATGGGGGTCTCAGGGCGCAGCCTCAGCCTGCTCGGGGCCGGGCCGGTAGCAGTGCGACCCGGAGAGCCTTGGCCCCACCAGGGACCCCCGGGCGTGGCAGGGGCTGGGCTGAGCCCCACAGCCCCCCACGCCGCCGCTGTCGCTTCCCTTCGCGGCGGGGCTGGACGGGACTCCAGGCTGGTGACTCGGACCTTTGCCCGGGCGCTGTGCCTTGTGCTGATAGCGGGACACGTGCGTAGGGGAAGGTCCGAGCACGGAGCCTGGGAAAGCAGTTACGGGTTTGCCCAGATAAAATAGGTCAAGGACACAGGTTGGAGCGTTCAGCCACCATCCCTGCCCCGGGCATGACCGTGACTCACGGTGGTGGCCAGCGGCGAGGGGACAGCAGTGGCCACCTGTGGAATGGCACTGTGCCCGGGGGCGTGAGGTGGGGTTCGGCACTGTGGTGGGGAGGTGGCTGGGGACAGCGGTGGTCCCCAGGGAGCAGAGCAGCACGATCCTGCCCCTGTGCTGCCGTGCGTGCTGAAACCAGCTTCCTTTCCCCCATCATCGATTGGTAGATCTAATCAGGCCAGCTTAATGCTGGGTCCCTAATGAGACTCAACCAGGAAGAAATTATTTAAATTAGTTACATGACATGCTATGTTCTTGGGGGAGAGAAAAACAGGATACACAGCTAGCCCTGTCTGAAGAACTCAGCCAGCAGCCGAATGTATCCCAAATGAAACCTGCTGGCTGATGGGAGGTGAGGGAGTCATTGGAGAGCCCTTTCCAGGCAGCCAGCTGCTCCAGGAGAGGCTGAGGCTCCCTGGCTGCAGGCTGTGAAGCACCAACACACCCTCTGATCCCAAGCCTCATCTGCCCCAGCTATGCTGCCCTCCTCATACAGAATCATAGAATTTTTTAAGTTGGAAAAGCCCTCTAAGATCCTCCAATTCAATAATTCCTCCTTCGCTGCCAAGGCCACCATCAAACCATGTCCTTGAGTGCCACACCTACATGTCTGTTAAACCACTCAAGGATGGTGGCCCCACCACTGCTGTGGGCAACCTGTTCCAATGCCTGAACACCCTTTGGGTGAAGAAATTTTCCCCAGTATCCAACCTGGACCTCCCCTGCTGCAACTTGAAACCATTCCCTCTCATCCTGTCACTCGCTGCCTGGGAGAAGAGACCAACTCCCACCTTCCTACAATCTCCTTTCACAGAGTTGTACAGTGGGAGAATGTCCTCTCTGAGCCTCCTGCTCTCCAGGCTGAGCCACCCAAGCTCCCTCAGTTGATCCTCATCAGACTTGTATTCCAGACCCTTCCACAGCTCCATTCCCTTCTCTGGACATGCTCTAGCACCTCAACATCTGGCAGAGCCTCCCAGGAATTTGCTCCAAAAAATGGGAAAAACTAACAAAACAAAACCCTCTGGGTCATTTTGTACCACACCAGGGGGTCCAAGTGGCTCATGCAAAGGGTGTGAGGAAGGGAAGGGCTGGCATGGAGGGGCCAGGGAAGGCACCACACGTGGGCATGAGCAGGGGCTGCTGCTCCACTGCCCTGGAGATGCAGACAATTTCCTCCCACTCAGTTTCTTTGCCCTACAATGTCATTTCCACATGCCTTTGGAAATGACACCGCTCAGCCAGGACCTCGCAGCAGACACAATATACATTGTTCTGCTGAGCAACACTGAACTTGTTCTGCTCCTTGACTCCAGTGCCAGTGGGCAGAAACTGCTGTCCTATTAAACATTAACTAAGAAAGCAGCTTGAAAAACATTGCTTGGCTTCATTAAAATCTTCAAATGACACTTGATACTTACATATCTTTATTAGCAGTTTGCACATACTTCAAATACTAATGCAGACCACACTTTATGGCTTTTACTACCCCCTCCAGCAGAAATTATACATTAATTTCTAGGTGCAGCTGTCTTTACCCTGGGAATGAGGCTGGTAGGTAATGCTGTACAACAAGGTGGGACTCAGCTCCTGCAAAGAGAAGAAAAGCCAGCTCTCCCCTGGAAAAAGTAGAGACAGGACACTGAGCAAAGACACGTGGAGGGTACATTCACCCAGTTTCCAGCAGGTGTGTTAGCACATCCCCAGAAGCCATCTGAGAGGTGTGGGAGAACCCTGCAGGTGTTACACATGCTGAAGTGATGGGCTCTCATGAGCTCCTGCACAGCTGCAATGGGTGGTGTGGCAGCAGCTGGGGGCAGGGAACTCCTGAGATACAGGACTGGAGTTGTTTGAAAATAGCGTCTGAGATGGTGGAGGACAGACCAGGTTTTGCACCCTTTGCACTTCTACTGGTGTTTTTTTCCTGTTTGCTTTCTCCTGTTCCCTGACATGACCCACCGTTATTGGCAGATGTGGGAAGGGAGGTGTGAATCCTGTTTACTGGGAAGCCTGTGCTGCCTGGAAACTCTGGTTTAACAACATTTATCTCCCTCCAGCCCTCCCCATGCCTGGCAAACTCAGCGGCTCCATAATCAAAGCTTTTGTCTCTGTTGTTTACCTTTTTCTTTCTGATTGCCTGAACACCACCAGCCAGAGGGAAGGAGTTGACCTTGCAGAGGACGAGGGCAGGAGCTGGACCTTGACAGCATGACAGGCTGTGGAGAGCAGGTGACCAGGAAGACAGGGAACAGCAGAGTGCAAGGCCATTGCAGTGGCTGCTTGCCCCCATTCCTGTTGGTTTCACACTTCTTTCCACACAGTAACTTGGTAAAGCCTATTGCAAAAGCCTTGTGAAACACCCCTCAATCTTTGCAAGAGAGCTCTGTGAGACTACAGGTTGCAGGCAGGGCTGGCATTCCTTGGTGATTGGTTTTGGTGGAGGTGTCTATGGGGCAGAAAGGATCAGGGAGGAGATGTCCTTGTCCTTGTCTCTGTGACAGTGCCAGCTGAAGAGATCCTGCTCCATCCCCACACTCCCACCTGCCTGTGCCTTCCTTCCTACTACATGCCAGTGTCTCCACAAAAATACTGTTTAGGACCTTGTGAGCAGATCTGGGATCAGTGTAACGCCTCAAAAGGAAAATGCTGCCGGGGAGGATAAAGTCCATGGATCTGTGTGTGTTGGAATCCCAAGCCCTGCCTGGGACAAAGGTCTTTCTTACCCATCACCCTCACTATCAGGAAATTTTCCTCACTTCCTTGATCAAAACATGTGGCTTGAAAGTTCAGATCCACAGCTGCTGTCAGTGACACACAGGGTTTTGGAAGCAGATGCTGGTCTGCCCTGCAAGGAGCTGTGCCTGGGTGTCTGATCCAACTCAAATGAGTGTCACTGGATCTGGGAGCAGACGGTGTTGGCACTCCAGCTGGCAAACCATGGTCTGTGAGCTGGGAAGCAGGAGCAAACCTAGGCTGCAGAGCCCATGTGTGAATGGATCATTGCTGTCCTGGCTGGTCCAGCCCGAGTCACAGCCTCCAGGCATGGAGCCATTGAACAGATCTAACATCCTTTCTCATCTGTCCAGCCCCACCTGGGTGAACCTAAGCTCTGCACTATGAAAACTGGCTCTGTGAGAGAGAAGTGGTGGTTGTTCTTCCCTCCTTATTCAGGATGGGTTCTGGTGTGCCTCCCACTGACTCAGGAAACCCTCCAAGTGCTCCTGGTCTCAGCTGCCATGTCTGCGGGTGAAATGGAGTGTTCCTGGTAGCATCTCCCTCTCTACCCTCCCATCTTCACAGGGAATCTCCATGTGCTGCAGCAGTGCAGAAAGCTGTCACATTGCTCACTGTGCCCTGACCCTGTGCAGGATAGTCCTGAAGCTGATCTGCTCTTCAGGGCTTTGGTGCTGGGGCATTCTGAAGGCTCAGGTTTCTGCTCTCCAGAACACTCAACGTCCTTTGATCTCTGCCTGCTTTGTGCTTATCTCTCACTCCCACCCAGTAAAGTAAGATTTATGCTGGTAGATAAGATAGGAAGGCTGTTATATTTGGGTGTGTGAAAACAAAACATCATCAAGAGCCACGCGGATCACGAATGGAAAGAGAACAGATCACCTGGCAAGGTCTAAGGCTCAAGGACCCCCTTAAGAAGGTGTCTGCTGCAGGAGCAGCAGGAGCCATAACTCTCCTCCTGCTGTACCAGGCTAAGAGAGGCTTGGGATGTATCTCAAATCCATGGATGCTCCCTGCACACCAGTGTGGCTGGTAGAACTGGGATGCACTACATTGAATTTACAGCCGTTAGTGCTGTTTAGCTGGTCTGGTCAGGCTCTTCTGCTTGCCATGGGGTCACTTTTCTGACTATATATTAGAGTCTAGTGCTCGTCAGTGGCTGCTTTTTGCTTTCACTGCTGCTGTAGTGCTTATCACCTCACTGGATCGTGCCTGGGAGCACTTTGATAACAGCCATGGCGATGGGCCTGGGCTGGCAGGTGGCCAGGGCAGTGCTGCTGTGTCTGTACTGGACAGGCTGGAGCTGAACTTGAGTTGAAGGAACTGTGATGTGTGAATGAGTCCAGAAAGGAGCACAGATCCACCTGCTGGCCGTGGGGGAGCCCATGCTGGAGCAGGGGGATACCTGAAGGAGAATGGCCCCTGTGGGGCCTGTGCTGGAGCAGGTCTACTGCTGGACCTGTGACCCCATGGGAGATCCAAGCTGGAGCAGTTGGTGAAGAACTGCAGCCCATGGAAGGTCCCAGGTTGGAGAAGTTCAGGGAGGGCTGTCTCCTGTGGGTTGGACCCCAGGCTGGCACAGGGGCAGCGAAGATTCCCTGCAGCCTGTGGGGCAGCCCACGGTGGGGCAGCTGTGTCCTGCAGCCCATGGAGAGCTAGGATGTGACCACACTAATGGGAACTCTGGCAGGAACCCCTTGGTGCAGCCAGGCTGGGACAAAGGCAGTTCAGTGCAATGATAAATCAGATAACCTGGCCCAAAAGCACCAGGGAGGGCGACTGCAATAGATCTATCTTTAAATTGTTGCAAGCCATGATTTGAGTTGTATATTTCAGGAATTACTACAACAGGAACCATTCAACCCAATGCAGGAGAAGCCTCCCAAGAAGCAGTTGCAGGGCAGCAGTGACCTGACCTGAGCTGCCTTTGGTGCCCAGTAACTCCCCCCAGGAGCACCTCTGCTGTCCTGAGTGACCACCAGAACAGAGGGAGCCCAAAGTCATGGACTAAATGAATTCAACAGACATTTTATTGATGCTTTATGGACATTTTCCAGAGTGGTGCATAGACTAAGGGAATGATATCTGTGTGTTGTATCAAAGCATGGGAAGAGGGGTGGTGGGTAATGAAATTGTGTTGAATAGTGTGGGACCTGGCATGATGTTAATGGCATGGAATGTGGGGTGGAATCTGCTGGGTTTGGCTGGGGTAGAGTTAATTTTCTTCCTAGTGGCTGCTATGAGCTGTATTTTGTATTTGTGCTGAACGCAGGGTTGATAACATAGAGCTGTTTTTGTTATTGCTGAGCAGAGCTTGCACAGAGCCAAGGCCTTTCCTGCTTCTCATACTGCCATGCTGCCAAGGAGGCTATGTGAGTGGTGGAGGTGGGGAGGAGACACAGGCAGGACAGGTGACCCCAGCTGACCAAAGGGATATTCCATAGCGTATAGCATCATGTTCAATGTATAAAGTGAGGAGAAGAAGGAGGGGAGGGGGGGACATTTGGAGTGCTGGTGTTCTCAAGTGACCATAATGTGTGATGGGGCCCTGCTCTCCTGGAGGTGCTGAACACCTGCCTGCCCATGGGAATCAGGGAATTCATTACTTGTTTTGTTTTTCTTGTGTGTGCAGCTTTTGTTTTCCCTATTATACTGTCTTTATCTCAATCCACATTTTTTCCCTCTTTTTACCACTCTGATTTGCTTCCCTATCCTGCTGGTGGGGGAGGGAGGGAGTGGCTGTGAGGGACTTGGCTGCTGGCTGGGGTTAAACCATGACAAGATGTTTAAGCCAAGGGACACTGAGACAGCACCAGCAATAAGCCAACAAAAAATCCATCATTGCTGGGCTGGCCTGACTGTGGCTCAGCAGGGGAATCAATGGGGGCTTGGCAGAGCAGACATGGGCTGTGGGGATCTGACCTGTGTTTGGGCCACAGGGCCCTTGTGGAGCTTTCTCCAAGAGCCCTGAGCAATGCCTGGGGGTCCTGCTGGCTGTGTGGGACTGCAGAGAGACATAGAGAGCAGCAGCACTGCCAGCCTGGGATGCAAAGGAGTGGAGAAGGTGTGGGAATGGTCTGGGAGTAGTCTCTGTAGAGCCAGAACAGCTCCCAGCCAGAGAGCCAGGGGAAATGCCTGTGGGACACAGGATTTACAGCCCCCTGTGTTTGGGGTACCTGGTGCCCAGCATGTGAAGCTCTGCAGCATGCACTGGCTGCTGGGGGGACAGGCAGCAAATGACATCCTGCCTGCAGAGGGGACTGACTCCAAGAGCAGCTTTTTAAAGAGGGAATGACCTGTTCTTGTTATAGTCCAGGCTCTCCCATCAGGACCATGTGCATCCAGGCTTCTGAAGGTCCAGGATTTTCATCATCCCTCAGGAGCACTGCTCTGCTGCTGGCCCCTGCACAGCTGAGAGGCTCCAGGACAAGGTGTTTGGAGGGTGGTAGGGCAGACAGCACTGCTCTTGCTACAAAAAGGACCTGCTCAACTGAACTAGTGCAAAACATCCTCAAAGCAGCCATAAATCAGCCTCAGAGCAACCCCAGGTCTGGACCTTTGGGCAGACCCTGCTGCCTTCTTGCACTGTAGGAGGAGCAGGGGCTGGACATGACCCATCTCCTGCTCCTGAGGGATGTACCTGCACGGCCAGGAGGCTGGGCAGTGCTTGGGGTGGCCTGGGTGGCCACTGCAGGGTGGGATGTGTGTGGAGGATGGCTGTGTCCATGTGGATAGAGTGCCCCACAGGCAGCTCTGGGGAGGAGAGGTGATGCAGGATGAGGCTGAGCACAGGAGGCTTCAGCAGGGGTTTTACCAGGCTCCTGCAGGATGGCTGGAAAGGGGGACAGATGAGGTTGCACAGAGGGAATTATATCTTAATGTTTGCAGTTTTCTGCTGCCAGGAGGCAAATCACCACTTTTACAGAAACTTATGGGGAAGATGGGGCAAGACTACTAACAAAAACATGTAGTGACAAGACAAGGGGGAATGGGTTCAGATTCAAAGAGACTAGGTTTAGATTAGATACTGGGGAAAAAGTCTTCCCTGTGATGGTGGTGAGGCCCTGGCATAAGCTGTGGCTGCCCCATCCCTGGAAGTGTTCAAGGCCAGATTGGAAGGGGCTTGGAGCAGCCTGGGACAGTGGAAGGTGTGCCTGCCATGGCAGGGATTGGAACTTCACTTGAAGATCTTCAAGGTCTCTTTCCAACCCAAATGATTCTGTGACCCTTCAGAGCAGACAGCTGCAGGTGTCCTGTGGTACCCAGGAGCCTTTGGCTCCTGCAAAGGAGATGTAAGAGCATTAGAGAGAAGGCAGAAATTTTAATGCTTTCATAACTGCCTTGTGCTTCCTACAAAGCATTTTATCCCAAGAATGCCAAGTGTTCTGCAAGATCTTAAATAATTAAGCCTTAGAGCAGTACCACGCAAGACAGAAATATCTCCCTCCCTCCCTCCTAAAATTCATCTGACTGGGATGGCCAGCACTGGGAGCCAATGGGCAGGAAAGGAAAGGAACAATTACCCCAACCCCCCTGCTCAACATGCTCAGAGTAAATCCTGAGCTGGGGTTCCCTGGGACACCCCCAGTTCTGCAGGGGTGATATTCCACTATTACTAGGATATGAGCCTGTTCAACAGCAGTTCTCTTTGCATCTCAATTTTGTTCAGGGTTTCGCTGGAATGATCCTGGGTTTTGGCCCTGGTCCTGGAAGAGCTGGGCATACCACATACCTGGAGAACAGTCCTCCTCTGTCCAAGCTCTGCACTGCATGTGTGATTTGCCTCGAGCCCTGTGACTGACGTTGGAAGCTCCCTGTGTCATTAACTAAGGGATTTGGACTCAAGCAGTTCCAAACTCCACATTATCCGCCTAGAGCCCTTCTCTTGGGACTGCCCCAGGGCCAGCCCTGCCCCATGGGACCTGCTGAAATAGGACATTTGTGGAATTGTACCCTGGCTGCTGGCAAGGCCCTTCCCTTGCACTTGTGAATCCCATTCCTAGGCTGTATCTCCCATGGGATGGCATGTAGGCATCAGTCTCTGTAATCAAGGGCTGTGCCAGCCCCTTCCCAGCCAGCCCCCTATTGCTGCAGACTGACCTCATTTCCAGACGCCTCAGCAGCAATTTAGAAGCTCGAGGGCACAGGGAAGTTCCATCTCTATCTTTGTGGGTGTTCAGGTTTTTTTCCAACACTGGCTTTCCACCTCCCAGCAGCAGGACTTAGGTAATTTCAGCCTTGTCTGTGCTGGAGGGAGAGGGTATGGCAGCTTCTGTGCTTGAATTCCTTTTTTCTCGTGGGAAGAGCATTGCTGCCGTGTTGCCACACAGCTCTGGAAAAGCCTCCAGCTGCTTAAGACACAGGCACAGAAAGGTGATGGAGGGAAGGAGGTGAAGGCTGAAATCACCCTAGGATGTATTGTGAGTAGCAGCTGAGCTTTGCATCTGCTGCTCCAGTCCTGTGGCTCCACAGCCGAGCAGGCTCTGGAGTTTAAACTTCCCAAGAAGTGACTTGGATGTGCAGTCCTGACACCATCCTGCAGACTCAGGACTCCTGTGGCCCTGCTGGGACAGGTAAGGGGACAGGCCTGCTCTGCAGCAATGCACTGGCACCCTCTAACGACACAGTTCTGAATATTTGTGGGGTCTGGGCTGCTCCTGCAGCCCGTCCTGCCATGCTGGTGCTGCTTGCTGCTCTGCTCACAGCTATTCTGGGGCTTTCCATGGGGCAGGGCTACAAAGCTGGGCTCCCCCTTCACCTGCTCTGCTCCAAATCCACACCTCCCCAGGGTGTCAGCACCAGGGAGACAGCAGGGAGGGTTTGTGGCTGTGCATTGCTCTGCCAGGTGAGCTGCTAGCAAGGAGTCTCTTCCCCTCCCTCAGCCCCAGGAGCAAAGCCAGCTGTGGTTGCCCCTACACCATGGCAGTGGGAGGGCTGGTGAGCCTGTGGCCACGACCTGGAACCCCAGCTTTGGTCATCCTGCCCAGCCTGCCTCAGGAAGCCCCTTTACTCCCACTTATCCTGCCCCAGAGACACTGGCACAGTTTGCCAGCTTGGTTACACAGGCTCCAATCTCCTTTCCAACCCACACTGCGGCAAAGCCAGAGAAGATGTCACTGAAATGGGATCACAGAATCATGGAATGGTTTGGATTGAAAGTAGCATTAAAGCTCATCTCATTCCACCCCACTGTCATGGCAGGAACACCTTCCACTAGACCAGGTTGCTCCAAGCCCTGTCCAATGTGAGCTGGAACACTTCCAGGGATGGAGCAACTGCAGCTTCTCTGGGCCTCACCACCCTCAGAGGGGAGAATTTTTTCTCAGCAACTAATCTAAATCTCCCCTCTCTTAGTTTTAAACCATTCTCCCATGTCCTATCACTCTGTGCCTGTGCAAAAAGTCACTTTCTCCTTTTTTATAAGCCCCTTTAAGTACAGGAAGGTGATGGTGAGGCCTCAGCTCGCTCAGCTTCATCCCAAGTGATGCTGAACCTGATGAGAACCTGAGCTGTACAATTGTCTTCTTGGTAGCATCGTGCTGTGGCCAACAGTCTGGGTGTCCAATGTGGGTTTTGGAGATGCCCAGGAGGGCACTGTGTCCTGTATGGAAGCTCAGGGGAGGGGAGGCTCCTCTCCAACTGCCCCAGTCCCACGGAGCCTCTGCTGCCTGACTCTGGAAGCCCACTGGAATTCAATTTGCTCAGCAAGGGTGGTTCAGCCACGCTCAGCCATCTGGCAGGACCTGATGGCAGAGCCTGCCGCAGTGGCAGGCAGCAGCTCTCTTGGCACAGAGTGGACAAACACAGTCAGCTCTGCCCTGGATGTTGTGTTGGTTAACAAAAGGCTTTGGTGTCCTGGAACTGAGTTTGGCCATCGGGAGTAGCAGAGCAGTCCCGATGCTGTCCTGCCAAACTCATGGCCAAAGTCAGTATCCTTCTACCTCAGCTGGGAGAAAGGGAAAAAAGCTGGGGAATGGCCCTAGCAAAACCAGGATTGTGGATCCTTGAATGAACAGGCCAACAAGACCTTGACCAGTCTGAATCTTCAACAGCCTTAGCGGGGCCAGGGGCCAGAGCTGCCAGGGAAGCCTTTGTCTCCTCTGACAGACATAAGGACTGAGCTCTGGTCCATGTCCCAGAGCATCCCTTCTCTCCTGCAGGAGCTGCCCAGCACTACCACCTGCCCAGGAGATGTGCCCAGAAACCTCTTCCCTCCAGAGCAGGTGGTTGTGGAGAGGCTGGGAAGGCTTTGGGGACTCTCTACAAACAGGAGCATAGTGGTAGGATGGGATGGGAATGAGGATGAGATAGGAACAGAAGGGGTATGGGATGGCATTAGAGACAGGGATGATGATGTGAAAAGAGTGGAGTGGGATGGGAATGGGGTGCAGATGAGAGGGATGGGATGGGTACTGAGGTGGGGTTAGATGGGGTAGGGAAAGGGATGAGATAAAGATAGGGAGTAGGATCAGGATGGGGAGGAAAGGGGAAGGGGGTGGATAGAGATAGGGAGGGAAAAGAATAGAACTGAGATAGAGCCTATAGCTTGATAGGCTGATGAATGGGGCTGAGATAGAGCTGGGGAGAAGCAGATAGCAAAGGGGAGAGGAGAAAGTCAGCTCTTGTTCAGAGAACACATGTTCGGGCAGCAGCTCACACTAGCTCAGCCACATTGGCCACAGCAGCTTTGGAGAGCACTGAATGCCTTTCTCTTCTGCTGCTGTCCCAAGGGGCTGTGCTGCCCAACCAGCCAACTGTACCAGCAGGTTTTTATTTTACATTTATTTTCCTGATGGCTTGGGTGGCCTGAAGACTTGAGCAGTGAATTGTGACTGCTCAAGATTGGGTAAAAATCCACACAATGGCTGTGCACTGCAGTGTGGCACCAGGGATGAGTCACCGAAATTGCAATTAGGAAAGAAAATAACAGTGGGTTTACAAGCTCCTTTCCAGGAGCATTGCATTTCTCTGGAACTACAATGGTTCCTTGGAGTGGTTTATGAGACATTGCTCCACGTCAAAAAATACATGGAATTGGAAAAAGTGGTAGCTGATGTAAAACAGTTTAACAATGAAGGGAGGAAGGAAAAGCAGCATTGATTTTTACAGTGATAGCATAGGTGCTTTGGGAAGGGCATGTGGGGTGAGCAAAGGAAACCACAGCAAAACCCAGGGGCATGGGACAGTGGAGCTGTGCCCTGACATGGAGCCCAAGGTGGTGCAGGGAGTCTGGGCAGAAAGGGCACATAGGAAAGGAGGCCCTGGGAGTGACAGGGGTCCCACGAGTGTCCCCTCCTCAGCTTGCAGCACCTTGCTGGAGAGAACCTCAGCAGAGCACAGCAAACAAGGAAGATGCATCACCCTTGGGTTGCTGGAGTCCTGGAAAGCAAAAGTCAATCTTTTATTTGTGTCCCAATAGCTTTATTTTATCTTTCCAGAAAGGTACAGACTGCTTTGCAGTGAGCAGGAGTGTAAAGCACTAAGCGAAGAAGCTCCATTGGGTTCAGGCAGAAATATAATCTTTGTGGCCTTGCAACAGCATCAGGTGTCAGCGAGTCCTGGGGATAGGCTGACCCCAGCCCTCCAGTCCACAAGGTGCCACTGACATCTCTGACTCCTGTCCCCTCTTTCTCAAGCCAGCCCAGCTCCAGGAGGAAAGGCCAGCAGCTCCCACAGGGCTCAGCAGGGCTCAGGCATGGGGACTCCATGGACATCCATCTGAGGATGGCTTCACTCCGAGGTCAGCAACTGCACAAGAAACTGCCAA
Organism: Lichenostomus cassidix; assembly: GCF_008360975.1. Classification (NCBI taxonomy): domain Eukaryota; kingdom Metazoa; phylum Chordata; class Aves; order Passeriformes; family Meliphagidae; genus Lichenostomus; species Lichenostomus cassidix. Next base: position 3,187,332 of record NC_139494.1, read on the forward strand.
ACCAGGGCCTTGGGGATTCAAATCCTCACCTCCACCCCAGTGCAGAGACACAGCTGTGCCACCCATGCAGGACCAGGGCAGAGGAGAGCTGCTCCTCACCCTCTCCAGGCTGGCAGCAGGCATCAGCCAGCTCTTGCCTGTGGGCTCTGGAAAGCCCTCATCTGCTTGGATTTACATGTTTTTAATTATTTTGATTAAACACAGAGATGTTTCAAGGTGGAGCCCAGACAGATACTGCTGCTGCTGTTGGGAAGCAGAACCCTGCCTGCTTGCTGTGGCCATTCTCCTGCACTGTCACTATCCCCAAAGTGACAGGACACAACACTACGAGGGAGCCAGCAGCCCATGTGCCATTTTCCTGTGCCCCAATGCTCCAGAGCAGCCATCAGGCAAGGCTTCACTGTTGTCAGTCCAAGATGTTATTAGTCCTTTCTGTCTCAGGACTCCCAGGAGTGCTAGACCCAATCCCTTGTTGCAGCCTGGCTTTTTGGGGAGCAAGGCAAAGATGCTTGGTCTCTTCAGATTAATTGACACAAGTGAAGGCTCAGTCCTGGTCAGCATGGGGTGAGATTCTGAAAACAGCTGCCCTTTGGCTCCACGAGGTGAAAAGCTGGTTAGACAGGTGTTGAGTTAAAAACACCCTGTCTGGCTGCTGAGTACTGGTGGAGACTGGAGTGCCAGGTGTCTCATCCTGAAGGTCATGGGTGAGACAGGGACTGTAGACTTCAGAATCCTGAAGGGAAGGAGGGTGAAAAGCAACAGCACAACCCTGGACTTTGTGAGAGCAGACTTTGGCCTCTTCATGGCTCTGCTGGTAAGAGTCCCGTTGGATAAGGTAGAGAAGTACCCAAAGCCTGCAGGAAAGCAAGTGTCACTACTGTTTGAGAAGGGCAAGAAGGAGGATCTAGGGAATTTCAGGCTGGTCTGCCTCACCTCCATCCCTGGAATGGGAACAGCTAATCCTGGATATCATTTCCAGGCATACGAAAAACAAGAAAATCATCAATGTGTGATTCCCCATGTGGAAGGCTACACCTGGAATATTGTGTCCAGTGCTGGTCTTCCCAGCACAGAGAGAGGCATGGACAAACTGGAGAGAGTTCAGTGGAGAGCCACAGAGATGGTGAAAGGACTGCAGCATGTCTCATGAGAGAGCTGGGACTGTCCAGCTTGGAAAAGGGAAGGCTCAGGGGGACTTTACCCATGTGTATAAATACCTGAAGGGAGGGTGGAAAGAGGAAGGATCCAGGCTCTTATCACTGGTGCCTGGTGACAGGACAGGACACAATGAGCACAAATGGAAACACTCTAAGTACAAAGAAGAACTTTTTCCCTGTTAGATGACTGAGAACTGGCACAGGTTGCCCAGGAGTCTCCATTCTCAGAGGTATTCAAAGCCACCTGGACAAAGTCATGGTCAAGGGGCTCTCATGGTTGAGTAGGGGTAAGACCAGGTGGCCTGCAAAGGTCCCTGCCAACCCACCCAGTCTGTGGGTGTGTGATTCTGTGACCTGGCACAGAAATGCCAGGGTGAGCTTTGAGGCAGGTGGGAGAAGGTGGGCTGGAACAGGTGCTGCTGGGTATCCATGCAAGGGACAGACAACCTACAGAGATTCCCCACTGTCCCTGGAGGTGACACAGTCACAGCTGCTCAGTTTGCTGGTTTTGCTGCTAAGCCAGGGCACACATGTGCATTTCTTCTGTCACACTGCACCATGTAGGCACCAAGCAGTGTCCTGTCTCCATCACCTGGCTGACACCTGGACAGTGAACACCAGGACTGAACCCAGCCAGGGAAGAGCAAGGTAAGCACAGCACAGTTTGCAGAATAAGCTGATTTATTGTATGGGCCAGAAGAAATGATAAGTACCTAAATAACTGCTTTAGCCTATATTTAAACAGCTACACAGCTCCTTTGAATTTTCAGAACTGCTGTGAGCTGAGCTACTCCTGTGGGACACAGAGAGTTTGTTGAGCCAGCTGAAAGACAAATTAGAGGTCAGCTTTGGGCGACTTCATTTCGCAGTGCTGGGTTGGAACTTCACACACACACACATTTCATGTGAGTATCTCATCTGAGTGCCCAGAGCAGCACACACAGAAATGAAGCACTGTCAGCCTTGCCCCTGATATTTGAGGCTTTCTGGCAGCCAATTCCTTCCTGCAGAATGAAAGCTCCTGGCAGAGCAAAGGCAGACAGGAAGGGTCACTCCTCCTTTTGCTGTCAAACCAACGCACAGTAGTGTGTGACCCACAGGTGACAGCTCTGCACCTTCCTGAGTGGAGGCTTGGGCAGCCACTGCTATCTAGGGGGCTGAGCTGGGGAGGTGAGAACATTTCCCATATGGACTGATGTGAGAGGGGAGGGCTGTGCACTGGGGCTGGGATTGTGCAATTCAGAGGTGTGCAGCCCACACGTGGGTGTGAGTGAAGAGGCTGGTGGGTCACTGTGCCCTCTGCTGTGGGCAGGAGGGAGCCCCTGCAATGCTGCATCCCACCAGGACACCTCCAGCATCTGCCCAGGGTCTGCAGCATCCCAAACCGTGGGCATATTCCCCCTTAGCCTCACTTTTGCTTTTCACTACCTCTTTCTGCCCCTTTCGTGGAGCAGAGCAGGAAGAGTCAGTGTAGATGTGGTGGGGAGCTGGGTGGCACAACCTCGTGGTTAAAAATGCCTGTTTTTCTCTTAAGGAAATGTCCAGACAGGATTTTGATCCAGTTGTGGGCATGGCACATATTTTCTGTCATATCCCCCTTCTCCCCAGCCAGCAGCTGAAGCTCTTGTGCAGGTATTTCTGATGCTTTTTTCTAAGGAAAACATAATGACACTGTAAGGTATTTTATAGCAATTAAAAGAGCAGTGAGCTGCAGAAGGAGTTTCAGGAGAAGCAGTGTTATAGAAGCGGTTTCCTGTGGTGCCTCTGGGGGCTTGTACCTCGGCTGAACTGTCACTGCAGCCTTTCCGTGCTGGGGGAGCAGCTTTAGGGGTCATTCTCCTGCCTGACCACCACTTCCTGTGCAGCACAGGGGAGCTGAATCACCCTGATATCTCACCCATACAATTTTTTACTGAAATTGGCTGAAATACAGACGCTGGTGGGGAAGGACAGGGACTGTGACAGTGCCCACTCTGAGCATCCTCAGCCGAGGCAGTTCTGCTGCTGGATGGGCTGGGGAGGATGGATGAGCTGACACGTGGGCAGCAAACTAGGCCAAGTGCTGAGCTCCAGGGCTGTCCTGGCCTGCAGCAGGGATGGAATCAGGGACACGCTGACGATTCTGCTGCAGAAGCTGGCAGCGAAGTGGGATGGGAAACGCCTGGGAGCGAGTGGGGGCTGGCAGAAAAGACTGTCCTGCCACCGGCACAGATGCCCCAGGGAAGATCCCAGGGGGATGTTGGGCAGAAGGGAGAGGAGGAAATCCCAACAACGGCACAGGGAGTTACCACCAGAGGGCACTTAAATATTGCTCTTGCTGAACAAATGGTGTTTCCTAGCGAGACGCCAGCTCCGGATTGCCTGACAATGCACATCTAAGCCTGAGTCATTGCTGGCACAGAAAGCAAAGGAAAGCACTCAAAAGGCATTTGAGAAGTCATGCATGAATGAGAGTTTACTAGCAGGACACAGAGGATTGAACTTTTCTTTCAGACCCTTTCAGAGAGGTCTGCCAAGGGGTCTCCACCCTGCCTAGTCAGTGAAGTGAGCAGTGCAACACCAGACCCTGGCCCATGTGGTATCCACAGGGCCTGGCACAGGGCAAAGAAAACTGCTCACACTCCATCCTGCCCGCTGCAGATGTGTCCTGTCTGCTCCTCATTGCAAGTGCTGAGACAAGAGTTTCAGCCCTGGCAGGGATCATGGCTCAGCACCTGCTGTGGTGCTTACCAGGTGCATTTGTGCCCTGCTTGGTATTCCAGAGCTGGGCACAAATAGAAATATTATGTGTCTTGCAGGGAATGGGAAAGGAAGGGACTGTGTAGGATTTGAGTGGGTGCCAAATAAAGCCTGCAGGAGTGAGGACAGCCAGGTAAGGAAGATGGAGAACCACTTTATGAGAATGGAGGAGAACAGCTTCCATCCTGGTGTTGAGAGCAAGCCACAGCACTCTGTCCATCACCCAGGATGTCTCAGACAGGCACCCTGGAGCTCAGGGTAGGATGTCAGATGTGGGGCTTATCCAGGGTCACAGTGCAGCTGCAGGCCTTGGTGCTATGCTGGCAGATCTCTGAGTACAACAAGCTTCATCCTGGGGCCAAAGCAGCTAAAGCTGGGAGTGCTACAGGTGTGGGTGATGGAGAACTGAGGGAGGGTGGCTTCCTTTCCTAGAGAGGAAAAGCTGAGTGCAGACAACAGAAAGCTTGTGCTGTGTTGGTAATGGTAGTGACTACTGCAAATATCTAGAGAAAATGGGTTTAACCCTGCAGGGAGAAGAGAGGCCCCAAGGCCTCACAGGAGCATCCATATGCCCTGAGAATCTCCCCTGGGTGGGCACAGGGTGCTGGGAGGGCAGGAACAGGGCTTGCTGTGTGATGTGGCATCTCCCAGCATCTCCTGGGACCATCTTCCCAGGGATTCTCCTGCCTTCAGAGTAGCCAGAGGCCCATCCTGGACTTTGCAGCAGGATTTCCCAAGATGAGTAATATGAACCCTCTCTGCTTGGGGATTGCTTCCAGGACTGAGAGATGGGAGGGCAGTTTGAGGAGCCACACGTGTGCTGCAGCATGTGGGCACTTCTGACTGGGTAGGATATGGGAAGAGCAGTGATGGTGTGGGGAGGCAATGGTGTCCCTATCTGTGGGGTTCTCCAACCATGACCTGTCAGGCACGTGCCCTCCTCACTCCAGCCAGGGCTCTTGCCTGTGCCAGGACTGGGTTCCCTCATGTTTTCAGGTTTGGCTGATTATTTGCAATTAGCACTAATTAGTGTCTCTTTTGACAGTGCCTTGTCTCTGCTTCCCCCTGCCTTATCCTAGCCCCATCATGCTGTGTGCTGGGCCCATTTCCTTCTGAGGCACCTCCACCAGTCTGGGCAGCAAAGCCACAGGGTGATTCTGGGGCTCCAGTCTGTTGTCCTGGAGGATCTACCCACAGGGGCTTCAGTTTAGGGTGTGTCTGGTGCATCTTAGCTTTCCTGGTCTGCTGCAGGTGTTCTGCCCAGGCAGATGTGGTTGTTCCCCGGCACCAGACATTGACAGTGGTATTATGGGGTCTCTCTGATCACTGCTGCAGAACAGGACTGTGGGGACACTGCTAGGCAGCCCTGTCCTTTGCCAGCCCCAGGAGCCATCCCAAGCCCTGTCAGGTGGCTGAAGCCATAAGGCTGGTGGGCCCAGGGTGCCTGGCACTGCCTGCCCCTGCTGCTGGCTCCTGGCTCCTGAGGACATTGAACCCTGCTGAGAATTGATGCAAGAGAGGTCTCAGCAGACAGACGCATTTGTTAAAGCTGTCCTACCCTCTGGATGAATGAGCTGGGGTGGCAGTGAGAGGGACAGGATGCTCTTGGGAGGGATGCCCTGCTTCCCTGGAAGCAAGCCCAGGAGAGACAGAGAGGAACCCTCAGCCAGGAAGGATGTAAAAGACCATGGTGAAAATAATACATCATAGAATCACAGAATATGCTGAGTTGGAAGGGACCCACAAGGATCATCAATTCCAACTCCTGGCCTTGCACAGACACCCAACATTGCCACCCTGTGCCCGAGAGTGTTGTCCCAGAGCTCCTTGAGCTCTGTCAGGCTTGGGGTCATGACACTGCCCTGGGGAGTCTGTTCAGTGCCTAACCACCCTTTGGGAGAAGAACCTGTTTTTTGTGAATGCCAATGCAACCCCTAGAGAGCTGTCCACTAAACCCACAATATTTTATAGCTGTTTAATCCAAAAGGCTGCACAGGAAATTATTATCATCTCCACCTTCCCAGGCTTGGAGCCTGATTGCTTCAAACATAAATCTTGTAAATGGATTTGTACTTTTCTCTGAGATTTATTTAAAAAAACAAGCATTTTATTTAATCTCACAACCATTCAAAGTGCCAGGGAGAGGTGGAAGATCTGGGCAGAATTCAAGTGCATCACATTTGGGCTGGGGTGATTTTGATGGACTGAAGCCTCTGCAGCATGTGTAGTCTTCATGCACTGATGAGAAATCTCTGTGCCAGGTAAAGTCAGCTGGAAAGAAAAAGGAAGGCCCTGTTCCTGTCAGGGGGCGTTGGGAAGCCAGGCGCAGGGAAGGCGTGGTGCTGGTTTCATTTGGGTGTTGTTGGTTTGGACACAACTTTGGTGGATCTTTGGGCTCATGGTTTTGTAGGTCTGGTTGGAAGAAGAGCTCAGGGCTGCCCAGGAACTGCTGAAATCCCCAAATCCTTTGTGCTTGGCTGGATTAGAGACCTGAAAACTTCTGATATGTAGTTTTTCAATACTCACAACAGTGTGGTTTGGTGCTTAGTAAGTAAGTGTTTGACAGCAGAACTCACAGCAGTTGGCTTCACTCATCCTTTAGAGATGCTGAAATTGGAGAAAAAGATTTAAAAGGCAGAAAAAAGAAAAGGATTAAAGAACAGCTGAAAGGAGGCAGAGTGAGAAAAGACACAGGCACCTCAGGAGAGCCAAATCCAGCAGCCAAAGGTCAGGAGGTGAGGGCAGGGAACCCTGCAGTTGTCAGAGGTTGGAGGGCAGGACATACTGGCCATCTCTTCCCTTCTCCAATGTTTGGGAGAACCAAAGCCCTGGAATGTCTCCATCTCCTCTTATCCCCAACCCACACCTTTCCTTTCCTCTCCACATCTTCCTGGAGCACCCTGTGCTGAGGTTAGGAGGGCTGGGTTTGCACTTGGCTTGCTCAGGATTACCTGCTAAAGTGAGAGGAAAACCAGCTTTCTACCTCATTTCAAAGCTATTTAAGCCAAGTTTTCCTGTGGGGACATTAGGAGAGTATCACCACACTGGTTTGACCAGGAAAACAGCTTTTCAATAATAGGCAGAGAAGCATTTTGTAGCCGAGCTTCTTGGTCAGATGTTGGGACATGTCTCCACCCCAGGAAAATGGGCTTCCTGCAGCCTCGTGGAGGGATAGTCCCTGAGCCCAAGGACAGCCCTGGAGGCCTCTCAGGGGAAGGAAAGGTACAGAGCAAAGGTTTGGCTGGTGAAATATAGGTGTGTGGAGAGATAAGGCAGAGGCAGAGCCTGCTGCCCTGGGCTGACACCCGTGGGTGTTCCCTCCTGGCACTGGCTGCTGTCAGAGGGGCTGCAGAGAATTACAACTAATATTCTACTTGAGCTCAAAGCCCACGTGCTGGGCAAGCACAGGAGGTAATGAGTTATTCCTTTCAAAATAGCAGTGTCATTAAAAAAAATTGCAGCTAACTCTGCTTTTCCCAGAGGAGCAGGTCTGTTAAGGGCTCACATGTGTGAAGTGGTCTCTGCTGTGACACTGTTCCACAGATGGTTTGTATTTTTCTGAATCACTGATTCCCACTCTGTGTCAAGGATCTGTCTGGGCAGAAAGACCTCAGGAGGCACAACTGGAAGGTGAAAAAGGCAAAAAGCCAGTTCTGATCTGTCCAAAGTGGAGCCCCAACCCAGCTGTGCACCAGAGGGGCTCAGCACTACACCACCTTCCTCATCCTCCTCTTCCTCAGGCACCACTTTCTGAAGAGGCTGAGAAGTGCATCCAGCTTCACCCAGCAATGGTGATTTGGGTCTCCTCACTCAGGTCCAGCAGTCCCAGTTCCCAGGCAGTGTCTGTATGTGTCTGCCCATCACCAGGGGTCAGGCTGCACTTTTTCCAACCACCTGCAAGGGAGTTTGGGAGCAACCCACTCCTCTCATTTGGCAAGGACCTGATCTGGATGTGTTCCTGGCAGGACTGGGCTGAGGCTTAGAGGTGACTGGACTGGGACTCCACGGCAAGCCTCACTGGACACATTTGTGGTATGAAGCAAAAAAAAAAGTACTAGAAATTTATCCTTCATCTGGCTTCCTGACCCATCCCTGCAAGACTGAGATTTCCCTTTCAGTAGGGGCTGAACGACTGGGAGGCACATAGGTCACAAGTCCCTCAGTCCAAGGTTCATATCCTCCTCCCCAGAGGGGCTCAGGTAGCAGGTGGGATCTCCCAAGAAGATCATCAGGCATCCCACTAGCCATCATGGCCAAAAGCAGGGCAGAAGACCACATTGTAGGGAATGAGTCTGTGTGAAGGCTAGCATAGCTCAGGAAACCCTGCCCAGCATGTTCCCAGTTCAGTGGCACTGGGAGCTGGTGGTCTGCAAGCAGAACAAGAGTCTGTGGGAGTTGAGAAGGTCTCTGTCCTGTCTGTTCCTTGTGGTATCTCCTGCTGGGGCCAAGGGTGGTGCCAGCTTTGTGCCAACACACAGGCAATAAGGTTTGGTGCCCTTAAAACTGAGAAATAAGGCAGTGGTGGTGGCCAGATGTTCCCACCAGCAGTTCCACATCCAACAGTCATGTACCCACAGCTGTTTGGGGGGATGGACTGGGTAATCCCTCCCACTTCCCAGAAAGCCATGGACAGGGGCTGCACAGACCATGCCAGGGTTCCTTGTGTCCTAGCACTTGGATAGGGACACCATGGCCCTTGGAGGCACAAAGGCAGTCCCCTGGCTGGGACACCAGCAGGAGTCAAAGGTCCATGTCCTGGTTTCAAACAGGATCCTTCACTCACTGAGATACTTTCTGGGGCTGCTCCCTCCTTGGTCACCTTTCCCAGGGCCTTTGCTATTGCCCAAAATGTTGGTGCTTCAGGAGCTTCTTTAAGTTCATGAATGTTTAGCCCTTAGTAGAGCCACAGATTTTTAAAATCAAAAGGTCATTTTTAGGTCACTGAATAATAACTATTGCTGTCCCCACTGTCACTGATTCCATCACAGAGAAGCAGAGGCTTGCTGAGAAATCCTTGAGCTGCAGGCTGAAAATGAAGGGAAATTCACCACAGAAAATGCAAGATTAGGGGCACTTAGTGCCATGGGCTACTGGGAGAAGAAGCAGGGCCAGGGAACACCTATTGTAGGGAATAGCTGGGCACAGGGATTCCCTACATCCCTGCTGCTCCCCACATGGGATTCAGCTCATCCTGCACACATTACTTTCAGAGTGCTTAGCACAGTGAAGAGGTGCCTGCAGCACCTTCATGCTGCACCTCTACCACAGGCCTGGGCTGTGGGGTTTTGGGTGCACACTCCTTTCTTGCAGCCTCTGGTCAAAGCAATGTGTTGGTCACAAAGTCTTTGGGGACATCACCGTTTGCTGTGAGCCAGGGCAAACCCTCACAGGATGGGGGGAACCACCAACTGGAGGGAAAGCTGTTGCTATTCAAGGAATAATGGAATGGTTTGGGTTTTGAAGGGACCTTTAGCTCTTTCTCCACCTCCCTGCCATGGACAGGGACATCTCCCACTATCCCAGGTTGGTCCAAGCCCCATCCAGCCTGGCCTGGAACACTCCCAGGGATGGGGCAGCCACAGCTTCTCTCCTGCTGCTAAAGGTGATTTTTTTGAGGAGTAACAGGATCTTTTAGCTGCATGGGATTATCTTGGGATAGATTCGCCAATTGGCAAAGTAAGGGGGAGCATCACCGGCTGGTGGGGGCAAACCTGACCTCCCTCACTCATAAAAGCTTTAGGGATCCTCTAAGAGCAGGAACTACTCATTCTGGGGTGAAGCAGCTCCTCCTTACAGGAGCACAGCAGTTACACTGGGCCTCCAACAGCCCTTGTGATTGATGGTCAGGATGTCATTCCTGCAGTGCAGCATGCAAAGCATGGCAAGGTGCTTTTCCATGACTGTTCCTGGGAGATACACTGCAGGTTCATTCCGTGACCAAGATGAACAGCCTCAACTGGGAATCCTTGCGGGCTGTGAGCTGTGGTGGAAGTTACAGCTGTAGTTACTGTCTGTCTCACATGGCTGGGCAGGGAGAGGTGCTTTGGGCATCTCCTGCCTCCAGTTTTAATACAGTTCAGTCCTTCTGGTTAGTCCTGGAAACATTTGCTGTTGCTGTGATGGATGCAGGCTGGCCCAAGGACACACTTCTGGGAGGGAGAGCAAAGGCAGGCACAGGGAAGCAAGCATCTGTTGTAGGGTCAGTAGGGCTGAGCTGGGCTCTGCTGTTCAAAACCAGCCCCTGCCTCTTTCTCACTATGTTTACGGCTCTCCCAGGGCAACCTTGTCAGGGTCAAACTCTTCTGGGCATCCCTTGGCACTGAGCTTTGGCTGCTTCAAAGAGACAACTGCCCCAGCAGTCCCTGTCTCAGCAGCCTGGGGACAGGCAGCTGCCTCCGAAGGCTCTGGAACAGCAGGACACATCTGTCTCCCAGCTAGCCCAGGAGGTGCAGAGCAATGGCTCCCCAAGAGCCATGCTGCCTTCCTCCTCGCCTGGCAGCAGAAATCACCCTCTGTCCTTGCCACAGCTTTTGATTCCCAGGCCACCTTGAATGTTGGGTAAGTTATAAAATTCCCCACATTCAGCATCTCCATATTTGAGACTTGGAGAAACAAATCCAGGACAAAATAATTCCAGTATTCTTTTTACAGTTCCCATGCTCTGCTGGGTTGAAAGAGAAGCTCTTAGAGGACACATCAAGTTCATGTCTATGCCTCTTCATTGCAATTATGCATTCCTGGAAGTCCAGAGCAGTCTCTATTCCCTACACCCATATGGCAGGACTGGAAAGGATTGGGCAGCTACCAGTTGGCTTTTGAGTCACCTCTCCATGTGAGCAGCAGTGGTGGAAGCAGCAAAAATACTTTCTCTGTTTCCCAAGGTCAGGAATGCCACCCTGGGGCATTGCTTTTTATCTTGAATAACCTACTTTAGCCAATTCCCAGAAAAGGCACAGGTTCTCTGCAGTGCCAAGCAAACCAGCATGGAAGGAATTTCTTTGGTTGGGAGCCATCCTGTGAGTCAAGGCCAGCTCAGGATGCTCCATATCTGAGTTACTGGAGCATTGCCCCATCCCGAGCAATTAGGAAACCCAAAACTTTGTGACCAGTGTTTTTGTCTGATGTTTCAGTTTGTTTTTTTCTTTAAGCATTAAAATGAGCAGTGGAGACAAGAGAAGCAGTGGGATCAATGCTGAGGGTTGTTCCCATGTGCTGTAAAGAGACTGTTGGGTTTGGAGTGGGATATTAAGCTAAAGAGGAAGTATTTTCTTCCAAAAAATGGGCCTTTCATGGCTTGGCAAGGTGTACAGCAGCTGCTTCCTGCTTCTTGTCAAGCACCAACCATTGGCCAGTGGGTATCAGCTTGGAGAAGCACCTGGTCCAGATAAGTTTCCTGATGTTACTCCAACAAATGGAGCCATTTCATCAGTGTGCCCAATTCTCCCCAAACCAGAAAGCAAATTTCTAGGAATATACTGCTTATAATCATGGGCTAGCCCACAAAGGAGATAAAGATGTGTGTTAAAATGCTATTCAGAGGATTATGTGAGAGCAGAATAATTTCCAGTGGAAACAGAGTGGTCTAACGGGTGAGCCGCTAGGGTGAAAGGCCCAGGGAGATCTGAGTTGTGCTGCAGGGCCCAGTGATGGATATCTCAGACGCTTCCAAATCAGTGAGGGTGAGGGGAGCGGGAAGGGGCAGGGGAAGGCTGGGGAAGGTGCTGCCCATGCACATGGAGCAGGGTCTGAGCTCACCCCTCCCCAGCCAGCGGGGCGAGCGTGGGGTGGGACAGGAATCCAGCCCTGAACATGGAGCGTGCAATCCACGTCCAACAACATTTCACCTAGTGCATAATGTAAGCACTGGATGGGTTTGTAGCCAGGGCTCTGGCGCTGAGAGCATTGAATTAAACATGGGGTGACTCAGCTCTCGTCCGCGCCAGCCCGGCAGAGGGGAATGCGGGGACAGGTGCATTATTGATAGTTTCATTTTCCCCAGGTTTCAGCGCCGCCAGAGAAACAGCGTCTGCGGCGCTTAGAGGGGGACACGGTGTGGCCAGACTCGGCATTTGCAACGCCTGCCTGCTCTTCCTGCCGCTCCTGGTGCAGGGATTTCTGCATCCAGCCTCTCCCTCCGGCCGCTCCCCACCTGCAGCCCCTCCACCTGGGCGGGAACCCCACGGCAGGGCAGCATCTGCCCCGTCCTCCAGCCCCGGAGCACCAGGGAGCTTTGGGGGCCGCACAGACCCCACGTCAGAGAGCAGCCCCTGGGCCTTGGAAGGGGTGGGAACCCCGGAATTTGCCTTTGGCCTTGCTGATGATCCAAAGCCCTCATCTGCTTCAGCCTCTGGCGACTGCCCACAGACCCCCAGGCCCTGAGCAGGGCTGGGAGCACAGGGTGCTCCGGCAGCCTGGGAACAGCAGGAAGCAGGACTAAGCCTCGCTGGAACTGAGTTTGACAGCTCATTACCTCACAGGATGATGTTTTACTTCTATCCCAATGCTTTCTGCTCTAAAACCCCATGCTGTCTCTCCAGGCCTCAGCCCGGTGAGACGTGCAGGTGAGCAGCAGTGAGTGCTGCAGGGCTTTGGGCTCAGAGCATCCTGCTCCCTCTCAGCTGCTCGGGATGTGAAGGGACAGCCTCAGGGAAGGGGCTGGAAAACGTGAGCTAGCACTCCTGTCAGGCCTCGCAGGGAGAGATGTGCTCTGCCTCTTCCTCAGAACCTAACTTGAACCACAAGGATGCAGTGAAAAAAAAACCTGCTTTGGAAGATTTTAAAGAACAGCGCGAACTAAAAAAACAGCTGCCAAAATGAATTTCCATTATTAAAAATCAGCACTGATAAGAGCCATCTTAGATCAAATAATTTATTTAGTAATTCCATGTAAACACTTCAGATTTACTAGCAAATACAATGCTTGCTGTTCTTTTAAATAGATCATTCAAAAAATAAGAATCTATTATTAATGGCAGGTTGACTAGAGATCTCCATACTACTGTACAATAAGGAATTGGTTTTCTAATGGATTTAACATTTCGATTTTTCTTGTTCTGCATTTGCTTTACACAAAGCCCAAAGGACACAGGTTTGAACTGCTCCCTGACGATGCCACTGCGGCCCGGGGTGTTTTGGGGAAGTACGCAGGCAACTCCTCCCATCCTGGCATTGGTGTGAGCTGATGTGAGGGTGGGATGGCAGAGCTCGCGTGAACACTGTTCACAAACACACGCCTTTTCGGTCAGAAAACAGACAGTGAACGGTGGAGAACTTCTCTTTGGGATGTATAAAAGCAACGAACTCCATCGTTGGCATTTAGTTATCAACACAGCAGTACACATACACGTATCCACAGTCTGGAAAAGCATCCTATGAGCTGGAGAAAGCAGTGGTTCTGAGGCTTGGTACACCAGTGCACTAAAACCAAAAGAATGATACCTTCTTACATAGTCAAATGAAAAATAAATATCTTTATTTTCTGCCTACTTTATTTCAGTTTTCAAATAAATTTTAAATAAATCTGTACAAAGTATACTGTTACAGTATATATTTGTAAGTGAACTGAAATGCCTAAGTGTAACAACACTACAGGAAAGCAGTAAAGATTGGCACATCTCTAATCAAGATTAACTTTTACACTCAAAAAATACCAACGCCTGTGAAAACCCTCGAGGTATTTTTGGTATTTTTATGCAAGTTGCGTTACAAACACATGACAGACCAATTCTCCCCTGCCTTGAAAAGAAAATAATTTCTCATGGTTTTCAGAGAACGCGAACATCTTTATGATGCTAAAGGGACACCATCAGGTGAAAAGAGAGAGAGAGATTTCAATTTTTAAAAAGCAAAAACTTTGGTCAAAAACTGTCCAGTTTTAGATTTGGTGCACTTTTGCCCATCTCCCCGAGCTCCGACTGCAGCAGGGCTGTGGGAACACCGCAACTGCCGAGACCCCTCGGAGCGGCCGGAGCTCTGCCCCTGCCTGGCTGCAGGCATGAAGCTGCTCTGGCCAGGGACCCAAACCCTCAGGAGAGGAGCTGTTCCCCTTGCGATCCCAAAGGAATTAACACACATGCCACAGGGCTGCATTTGGCATTTTTTTTCCCCCCAAAAGCAAGAATCTAAAATTGATCTGACAGTGTCCCTTTGCTCAAAATAAAGACTTCCGTGCTAGAGAGGTCAGGTACTGAAACGAACTTGTTCACAGGGTCAAAGAGCCAGGTACATCTCAAAATTCAAGTTTTCAAATCCAACTGCAGTTATTAGATTCATGAGCTTTCAAAACTTCCCAATATTTTGTTAAATAATTCCCAACTGGGAATTGGGGATAAATATTACAGATTAAGAGTGAGAGTTTTCTCTCTTAATCTTTCCAAAGATATATTCACTCGAAGTTTACATGCTGAAAGTTAATCTTACATTAGAATGTAATTGGCTGCAACATAAACCTATAAATAAATCAACTACCATAGATTAAACTCTGTTAAATATTTCTAAGTTAATAAAATATTGACAGTATTATAAAATTACAGTATTTACAATAAGAAAAATCTAGACTAATATATACCTTTAACAGATCTCTTCTCCAATTTGGGATTGCAACGGAATTATGAATATATGAACAATTTATTAGAAAGTTGCATTGCAATTATCAGGTTTTTCCACAAGAGCTAGAGAGGGTGAGCTATCACTGCCTTTGGAAAAAAACAAAAAGTGACTTCTGATGGTGGGGTGTAGCTTTTGAGTACCAAACTGGTAACAGGAGTCCTCCGCAAGACGTCTGAAGATAAGGTAGGACCAGCCTCAACTGCTCAGATTAAGGTTGTATTACAGAACTGCCAGCAATCAGAACCACCCAGGCTGCAAAAGGGGAGGAAAGGTAGTTTTCAGCTCAAAGTGCACAGCTGGAAGGGTTCCCCTCATTCTGGACTCCAACTAAGGCTGCAGGAGCTTCGATCTGCTCTCAGGAACGGCAAAACCCTCAGCTTGGGATTTGTAAGGAGGAAACGAGGGGTTCATGAGGAGGAAACGAGCCACGGTGCTCCTTAAAGGGACATAGTTGGGCTGCAGCTATGCCAAAAACACCCTTGCAAACCACGTACGACAAAACCACACTGGGCATGTGAGATCCTCTTTGACTTGCTCTTTTAGGAGGTTATGTTTTTGGGGGGGTTTTGGTTTGGGTTTTTTTTTTGCATTTTGTTTGCTTGGGAGAAAAAATTGGCTGGGGCCATGCAGTCAACTCATTTTCTGTCCCTCATCAGGTTCTCTATTTCAGGGGCATTAAAAAAACGTGCAGTGTTTGGGTGGCAGATACTTGTGGGGAAAAAGGAGGCTTCAACACTCCCAAGTCAATTTGTCTTGGGGTAAACCAAAAGCAGTGAAGAGTCCTTAAAAATTTTCAGCTGCTTTTGGGGTCTCAGACACCCAGTGATGTCCTTTTAAGGATCAGATCTTTCACTTGCCCTTTTTCACAGCCTCAGAGGAAGAGTTTACAATGAGATTAGGAAGGGCCACATTCACATTCTCTCCCTCCTCCCCACATCCACATTTGCTTTCTAAAAAAAAAAAAGGAGGGAAAATAAGTTTCAAACTCCTTTCCCACCCTTCCCTCCCCCAGTCCTGCTCACTGTAAACCAGAAATGGCAGTTTTTAGTGTTTATTTTGGGATAAATTATTTTCTCAGCCCCAAGCCTGAAGATGCTAGTGAGAGACCTACCCACAGGCTTCGGAGAGGAGGAGCAATTTAGGGGCTTCTACCAATTCCCGTGGTGGGCAGGTGGGAATACCTCTGTCCATAAAAGCAGGATTTAAAATGGTAAAAGAATAATTTGTAAACTTGGGTCTACGTTACCAACAGAAGGCTCTAGGTCCTGCAGGCTCCAATTCCCAGAGATGCAGAGCAGGAAAACTAGAAAGAGAACTCGGTACCTTTCAACCACCTGCTGGGTTGTACTGGGGGGAGTGGGGAATGAGAGAGACAAAATGCCAACTGACCTTATAAACAAAGGTATGTTTAGGGCTTCTGGTTTCAGGAATAAACCGATATTTACTGGTAAAAGTCTGCCAAAAAACAAAAACAGAAACACAGAATTACTGGTAAATATTGGTTTATATGGAGAATTTAAAAAAAAAAAAAAAAAAAAGAGAAAAAAAGAGATGTCATCGTGCTCCTGATCGCCATGTGCTCCCAGGCAGGAGCTGAGAACCGACCCATGGCATCCCTGCACCCGGCAGCGTCTCTGGCACCCGGACACCTCAAACCAGAAGCCTTGTGTTGAGAGGAAAGTCGTGTGTCTTTCCTTTACTCCCCTCACACTACGTGTTCCTGGATTCCCCCCTCCCTCCCCCGCAAGGCTGGTCCTACAGGGGTTTGGCTCAGGAGATGGGAAGTCTGCTTCCAAAAGCACTTGGAAGTGAATTTGTACATAATATGGTATCTCAGCACAAGGCTGCTGGGGCCTGAGCCTCGGCTGCTCCCTGAGATACCATAAAATATACAAGACTGAGTGTATATTTTAAATAAAGCATTTTCTTGTAAGTGGCATAAACCCATTCATTTTATTTACATGCTTATTTATTTCCAAAAATAGAGTTGGTCCACATTGGACAAGAGAAATCAAGAAGCCATACAGTAGAAGAGTTAAAAGTCCAACATTTAACCAAAGTACAATGAAATTCCAGAAGTCTGTGGCTGACTTGAACCACAGGAACATACACATGAGCCACACAGACATTTGTACATAGAGCATTATATTACCAATAATATTTGCAAACATGAGGTCAAGATGGCTAAAAACCCAGCAGGACTGACCCGGGGGTACTGGCTGAACAGAAGTGGGTGCTGAGGGGCCGTCACTGCTGCGGGGAAACACAACTCTCCAGAGATTTTGCTTCACTTTTGGTTTTTTCTTTAACTGAGAAAGTCCTAATTTTTCTGCCCTGGGGATCCAAATTGAGGACACGGTGAAAGCCAACCCCATGGAGCTCCCTAAATGCCGGGGTGCCGGGGGCTCGGAGCTGCGGGACAGCGCGGATGCCACTCGGCACCGGAACCGGCGGAACCCCGCCTGGAGGGCAAAACTGCCCTCTGCTACTTGGCCTTAAAGATCACCTGGAAAAGAAAAAGTCGGGATTTATACCCTTGTGGTGTGCTGCGGGGTGTGTGAAAAAAGTCTGGATGGGGTTTGTCTTGAAAACAAGGATTTCCCTCCCTTGCCGTGGGCAATTTTTGGCATTAGTTATTCCAGTCCTGTCTGTCTTTCCTGGAAGACCACAAATATGCTAGGGGATGTTGCACCGACAGATGAAGGAATAACTTTTTTACATTAAAAGAAAAAAAAAACAGCTTGGAGGATGGACAGCAGAAGAAAAGGAAAAAAAAAGCAAATGGAAAAGATGCCTTATCTCAGCATGAGGGCCCAGTCTGTCTGGGTATTTGCATGGACCTCACCATGATAATTATCTCAGTGTCTCCAAAGGATGGAAAAATAGATTTAAATCTGTATGTTTTCCTGCAGAGAATCACAGCTAGTAAAAGGGGGAAGACAGTTGTTGCACTTCTGGTACTTCTACAAACCACCCACTACATGGGGTAGAACCACACAAAAAGGGTATAAATTAATTTTCCTTTTTCAAGTCATCTTTGACACGCTATTAAGCCTAGTCCAATGTGAATGCTAGTACAGAGCTAATGTACAGAATACCAGCGATAATTATTGGTACCTAACAGGATTTAAAGGCGAGTATACTCAGTACATTTATTAAAAAACACTATTACCAGAACGCCAGAGCTCTGACAGCAGTTACACAAAGCAGCCGTGCAGGTCTCTACGAGGACGGAGCCTTTAGCACAAGTTGCTATGATCATCTGAGCCTGTGACAGACAACTTGATCTCCTAATTTGTTTCCTAGAACATTTCTAATCGCAGATGTGAAATACATTTTAAAACAGAGATGGGCCTGATCCTGTGCAGCTGGGTACATACAACACACCCCAGTGAAACTCAAAGCCCAAATTCCTAAAGAGAGAGCACAAGAAATTGTTTTCTTACATCAAATAACTATCATGCAAGCATACCACGATGATTCTATATTGAGTACTTCAAAGTCAGCTGGTATAATTGATCTAGAAAGTGAGCAGTCTAATGGATTTCTAAGGGTTGGGACAAAGGTTGTGCCAGTGACAACCACCCGATTACCAGGGGGAGCAGCACAGGAACACTGTGGGGGTCTAACGAGCTGTGGTACAGAGGAGCTCCTGCTCAGCAGCCTCACAGACCTGCACCTACACCTGGAATATGCAGGATTCCTGTGGCAGGCTGCACACCTTCACTTCATTTGCTCTGCTACCAGAATCTGAGTTCTTCTTCCTGAATGAGCAATTCACTTACAGCCTGGCATACTGATGGAGCATTAAAAATTGCTTTTTTTCCCCTGCTGCCTGTTGCCTCACATGTCCCAAGTTTAGTCCCATGCTCACAGCACCAAACCTTATCATGCTCTTCTCAATTTTCCAGCCATAGCCAGGCTGGGGTCACTTCTCCAGTATAACCCAACCACTGTGCTCCTTGTCTTTGAACATAAACTCTGACTGAAAGCGTCGCAGTGCCTGCAGTTATCCTGCTGCTATTGCAAACTCCAACAACTCATCAAAGCACTCACTCTTTGGTACCATGTTCTACTGGAGACAGGGAAGGTGGAAGAAGCCAGACTGTTTGCCATGACTCCTAGGCTTTTAAAAAGCTTAAAACTAAGCCAGAGCAGCAAAAACTTGTTTTAGCTGACACCAATTACCTGTGGGTCCTCCTGAGTCTCTTGGGAAGAGAGGTAGCACAGGTCTGCATGTGCACACACACCAACAACCCTCCCTCAAGGACAGACCTAGACAAGAGCTGGAAGATGCTGCCCAGACCTCTGTCCCTACTCCTTCCCTTTCTGCCCATTGTAAAAATCAAAACCTTTTAGTTTTTTCTTGGTAAAAAGAAAAGAAAACAGAACATACCCACAATATCAGACGCTGAGGCATGCTCTGGGATCTGGCAGACCTGCAAGTCCAGCTCAGGGCAGGAATTTGAACTGGCAGTGTTGCATTACAGGAGAACTCTGGATGCCATATTACCCAGTATTTTGGGCTTTTTTCTCCTTCAACCAGACTTTGCAGCCTGGAGCTAGTTGTGTCCACCAGAAAAGTTCCATGAAAATCAATCCTTCTCCACCCAGCAACTTTAGGTCGAATGATACCATTGAATAGAACTCATTTGCTCAAAGGCTGAAGATACAGACTTGGAAGCCTTTAATCACCTTCTCTAACTAGACTTTAGTCTACCTTCTGCTCCCCAAGTGACCAATATCAACTGCAACCAAAGAAAGATTTTGTGATATTTCTCTTCTCATTACATGAGTATTTTTTATCTTGTTTGTCAATGTGTTCAGACATTCTGTTAGGTGCCCCAGCAAACAAGACTGACCATAGAATCAAAGAGTGATTGGGTTGGAAGGAATCACCTGGTCCAGCCCCCTTTCTTTGCAGAAAGTATGTTGCTTTCCACCTCTCACAAATTGGAAAGCTACAGCACTTCAGCTTGTCCTTCTCAAACTGGAGGTCAGGGGTGCTGATCTGCAATTCCCAGTTTCCCGATTAATACTTCAATTAAAAAAAAACCCAAACAAATAAACAACAACCTGATATTATCTAGTCAGGATAGGATGTTATCTAGTCATGGAGAATACTAAGCTGTTTTTTGACAGCCCTGTTTTTGCTAGTACCTTTAGTGTTTCAGTCCCAAGCTTTTTTAAAACCCCTTGATACACCTGTTGCTTCTCCACTTGAATTTCCTGCAGCATCTCTGCCTCACTTGAGTTTCAGAGGGAGGTTCCTTATCTCACCCAAAAGGATGAGGTGATGCACAGCAGGCTCTCAAACATGCCCTGTACTCCAGAATGACATGGAGGAGTCACTTCAGTGGCTTGAAGTAGTACAGGAAATGAATAGTGTCTTCAGTTCCTGCACATCCAGATTTTCTCCTCAGTCCTGTCTCTGATATCCCTCAGACAGCACTAGCTCCCCAAGGCCCCCAGCTCTGCAAAGCCCCTCCTAAACTGCTTCATTTTCAGATCATGGTTACCTGCCCTACTGCATGGTTCTTCCAGTGTGCTCCTCAAGAGTCAGACTTCTGTCCTTTGATAGAATCTTCCTGCACTCACAAGTCCCTTCCTTTATAACTATTTTTAACAACTGTTTACTTTGCTCTTTCATGACAGAGTTCTGCCTCACCTGGATGCCTGTAACCCTCCCAGGTATCTATGGTAAGTCTAAGGACTTCATTTTTCTGATCTTCTCCCCTGCAATATTTTGCTACACAAGACTCACTTTCAGTCCAGCACCTTCCACCCCTGAGAATGCTGAACCTGCAATTCAGTGACCCCCAGCTGGTCACTGCTAGTTAACAACTCAACAATAATTGTATCTTGGATCAGTTCTTATATTTTAGTACTAAACAAAGGCTAACTCTAGACCAGGCTGTTACAAGAAATGATCCTTTAAGTAAATCAAGATGTTTGCTCACGAAAATGTTAGCCAGTTCCTTCCCAACCAACCTGGCTAGATAGCATGGTCATAATGGACCTTACTTTTACTAAAAGGTTTATGAAGATGCATGAGCCTGTTTTTTCTGCCAAGGCTCATGAAATCCACAACTTTCCTCTTGTTTGGAACAGAAAACTTCCTAATACCTCCATGTC
Source organism: Lichenostomus cassidix (assembly GCF_008360975.1). NCBI lineage: Eukaryota > Metazoa > Chordata > Aves > Passeriformes > Meliphagidae > Lichenostomus > Lichenostomus cassidix. Next base: position 3,207,971 of record NC_139494.1, read on the forward strand.
ATTAAAATACAGAATTTATATCCAACATAAATGTGGCTGTTTGGTTGTCAGTACTCCAATTTCCTCCGATTTTACAGCAACCTTTTAGATGTAGTGTTCCTCCTTTATGACCTAACATACCTGCTCAGTGGAGTACAATGGCAGGTAATGCAGTATCTTATTGATTTCCATCTCCCCCACCATGTTTCAATCAGACCAGCTGTGCCGAGGTCTTTTTTCACCGCTGAGCAGTCTACAACAACTATTTTTGTCTCCTGTTTCCACCCTGTTGTACAGACGTGCCCATTCCTTACTCCAGCCCACAGCCTGAAGCTGGCTGTCCCTCCTGCGCACACAACTCTGCTCCCAACCTCCGTGTACTCCACACCCAACAGCTGCCAGAGCCCTGACAGCCTCAGCCTTCCACCAGATTGTCCACTCTGTCCCCCCCAAACCCTGCCCACCTCCCATGCCACCAGTCTGGGGATGCCTGGCCTGAAGTGGAAACGCTGTGAAGTCACAGCTCCTCACTTCACCTCTCTGTCACTGCCTTTTCCCAGGCACACTAAGACTTCAGGAAGAGGTACTGCCACATCCTAAATTGTATCTCCTTCCTGGACCCCAAATTTAGCTTTCCAGGTATCTCAGCTTCAAGAAGAACATCCCAAGGCTTGCCCCAAGCATCCCAATACGCTTCAGGGCCTACATGTCCAATCAACAGGCAAATAGTCTGATGGATCTCCTAATCATTGGGAGCTTGCATTTCCCATCACCAAATTCTCTGCCATTCAAACCTCCCACAGCTGCTTCTCCAGATTCTGGAGGCATCTCCAGAACACAAGTCAACTCCTCAACCAAGGCTTTAGTTATAAATCGCTCCTTTAATCCTGTCCAGTTTCAAGTCTCCACAAATACAAGTCAAGGCAGCCACTGCCACGGTGGGAATGAATCCCGACAACCTGCAGAGGATTTGATGCCATCTCTCCTCCACCAGTTCAGCAGTTCTGGCCTCAGGATGCTTTCTGGAACCTGGAGTGCCCTCACTTGTTGCTCCATACAGTTATTTTATCAGCAGATAATCACTTGTAAAGCGTGTCCTCTCTGTACTCTTGCGTGCAGTTCTTTGTGCAATTAAGCCAATGTACTTCGATTCCCATAATTAAGCTAGGAATTTTACTTTATGACCATATAAAGTCCATCTTTAAACTAAAAATAGACTGACAGTCAACGGATTCTTTTTTTTTAATTACTTTAAACCGCCAATTAGAGACTTTCATTGGACAAGATAAGTTACATATGGCCTTGCAGAACCCTGCAAGGACTCATTTTCCAGGACTTTTATTGACAGGTGAAGCTCAGAAGTCAACTTTTTCTTTTTTTAAGATGGAATGAGCCTCTGAACACAGCAGACCTATCCACAAAACAAACTGTTCACATGCATGAAGGCAGAGATGACTTTTACATGAATTTGCAGTGCTTAGTTCAGAGTTATTAATGACAGAAAATAATTCAAAGCCTTTAGTCCCTACTTTGCTCAGACCTGCCTGGTTGGCCTTCAGCAGCCCCTGGCAACGGTGAATCTACTGTCATTTATTATTTAAATAAAACAATCTTTTTAATAAAAAGAAATTCTGACCCCATTTAAACTCTGTACCTGACAAGACACCGGCTTCTTTCCTTCACCTCTAGTGCTGCTCACAAAACATTTTTTTTAAGCTGACCTGCCCACACAGCTCCTGATAAGCCAATGCTACATTGCCAGCTCTCCTCAGCATCACTCGAGTGGGAGGTTTAAACACCAGATTTCACAAAATCCTTTCTCCATGCCCTGGCATTTCTTGAAGTATTGACAGATCAGCAAGCCTTCCCAGCTTGCCCAAAAGTGAGCCAGCTGGACCTGCTTCTGCTGGACTGACGCAGAGAGAAGAGCTGGTCCCTGAAATCCCAGCGCTCACCTCTCGACCCCCAGGTGAGTTGTGAGGAGCCTGGACCGGCTGACACCAATGTGCCGATTCAGACTCACTCCCCAGGAGCTGCTGGTCTGAGCTCCCCTGCCCATACGAGATGCCTGGGCAAAAGGTGAGCCCAGGCAAGTTCCAAACCTCAGAAGACTGCAGGCAGTAAAGCCAGCAGCCTACATCATGCTCACTATTGTGCAACTGGGATGAAGCATGGAGAAATACAATGCATTCCCCAGGGAGACACTAGAGCAAGCCCAAGCTGGGGGACAGAGACACCCAAAGCAAGGTGGCTGCCTTTCAAATGACAGAGCTGCTCCCAGACATCCCAACAGACAGGTCCTGCCTGATGCACAACCACTGTCCTTCCGCCTTTCTACCCAGAGTGAGAACAAAACCCCCAACGTGTAATGTCCCAACCTTGATGGACACACAGCAATTTGAGCCTGAGTCACACATCAACACATTCACCAGTAACAAACAACCACTGCTCATTTACTGACCCTCAGCAACGGAAAAACCAACCACTGCTCATTTACTGACCCTCAACTCCCAGCAACAGAAACTGTCCAGGCTGGTATGACATAGACACAGCCTCCTCCAGCCTCTGGACTTCAGCACTGGCCACATCAGCACAGCCAGTGACACAGAGGAGCTCAAACCATGCCAGGGGGTCAGCCCTGCAGCAGAGCCCCCGCAGCCCCAAAACATCCCATGCCAGTGCTGGCCCATGCATCAATCCACAGCATGATGATGATGATGTCTGAGAGCCCAAATCCAAACCCACTGGGGTCAGCATGGTCACGGGGCTTCAGATGCAGCTTGCAAGCCACTTTCATAAGCAATTCTCCATTGAAATCAACATCATGACTGGGATGACATTTCAACACAGGAAGATTTTTCCCAAAAAGCTGTTTAAACCTCTCCAAGTCATGCACTTGCTGTCCCAGTGGCATGCTCCCACAACAGCCACCTCCCTCCAAGGTCTCCCTTGCCAAGAAGGGCACATCCTTCCTTGCTGCAGATGTAAATCCACACCTCTCAACTCTCCAATCTCAAACAGAAAGAATGAAGCTGGTTTTTTTTTTTTTTTGCTTCCTGCATTTTTCAAGATAGTGTTTCAAGAAAAAAAATGCTTCAATGCCACAGTCAGGGAAGCTCAGCAGGAGCTCCCACTGCCAGTGTTGCAGCCAGTCCTCTTTGCACTTTGGTCTGCTACGTGGCCTATGACTCAGAAAGGGCTAAGGTGTGTATTTTTGCAAACCGAACGTCAGGATGAACAGCAAACTAACTGATGACCAGCAAAGCCAAGGAATCATGAGAGTTAAGACTGAGCACCCTGCTGGGGGAGATTCAGCAGATTCCCATTCAAACCAAACACTCTCCCAGCTGATGGCTGATGCAGAAAGGAGCAGAGGTTCACCACATGTCATGAAACCTAAGCCTCAAGACCAGGTGTGGAAATGGCCAGAGTCATCTGCACAGCCAAAGCCAAGTTCAACAGCAAAGTAGTCCCTGCCCAGGACCTGACAGCTATGTTATCTGTGTTTTAGATATTTCACTGTTCTGCAAACTCTAGCTTGGTCTGATAAACCTACTGCCCACTGGTTGGTGGAGCATGTCTTAAACCCAAACAGTATCAGGTCTTCTTCTCTGAGATCGCTCCAAGGTACATTACACAGGGACAGCAGAACTTCCCTACCGAACCACATGCCTGACTTGAGCCCCAGGTGATGTCTGGTCACCCAAAATGAGACAACACCCAGGCAAAATCTACAGCTAGCCTGATCAGGCTCCATCTTGGCTGGCCATGCTGCCTTCCAGAGCAAAATGCTCAGGACCAGATCCCCTCTCTGGGTGAAGGAGAGTCAGTAGTATCGATCTGCAAAGGGACAGTGAAGCATTGTTCAGGGATATCCAGCCATTCACTCTGTCTTGTTTTAATCAGTCAACATTCAAAAGACAGATAGAGGGGCCAAAAGTCATCTATCTTTCATCTTTTTTCACCTTATCTCCACCTGACATTTTTCTGGGAAGACATGCCTCGTTTCTTGCAGTATGACTTCAACTCTCCCTCTTCTGTGATATTTTGCCTCAAACAGGCTACATAACCAGTTACTACTTTTCTAGAGGTGGGTGTGACATCCTCTGACTCTTCCAAAACACAAAAGTGTTCATCTGGCTTGAGCCACCAAACTGCAGTGATGGGACCAGCAGAACTACCACAGCCAGGGAGCCCAGCTCCTGCTGCTCCATGATCCCCTGGGACCAGCTGCCTGACACCCTTTGGCTGCTTGTGGCAAAGAGCCACTGTCATTGGGCTCTCATGGGCTTCTCCAAGTGCCGCCCCCATACCCATCCTGATGCTGAAGCACTTGCATGGCAGCCCAGGTGTACCTTGGCCATCCACCTCTGCCACATCCAAACTCTCACCTTGCTCTGAAAGCCTTTTCCCACTCTCCAGACAGACAACACCTTTGCTGTGACTGCTGGAAGCTCCTCCCCTGGGACAAACTCTTTTCAACCAGAGTGAGTCTGCCAGCTCAGGAAATGCCTTTGTTACTGACAGCACCACACCTGCCTGAACACAAACCCGCTCATCCTTTCCCTTCCAGTGTAGTCCTCCAGCAGCAACTTCTATGCCATCCAAATCGCAGTATAATATCCAGAATGCCATTGGAGAAGCAACACCGTGAACCCCTGCAAATGGATGATTTGGCCTTTCCTTCTCTCTGCTATCTGCAGCTGTTCTGCACTAACAACAAACAACACACAGCCCAGTAAAGCTTTGTGGCCCACTTGTAATCCACAAGAAGTGGCACCGTTGTGGATCCTTACGTGAGCTGCCTTTCTCCCAGACTGCAGCGCTGCTAACACACAGTCCCATCAGGAACTGAAATGCTTTGGAAAGATAACATGCAAAGAAGAAGGATAGGCAGGCTAAGAGAAACTCCCAGAGCGGACCCAGGACCATCTGGCACAAACAGGAGCGGGAAGGCAGCCTCTGCTGGGAGCAGAGCAGAGCAGGCAGCCCGACTCCAGCTGCGGAGCTTCCGGAGAGCTGCCACATGAGAGGAGCATCCTTCCTGCGCCATCAGCCCATCACCCTCAGCCATCCCAACACAGCACATACCACTTCAGAGAAAAAGAAAACTGCCATGAACTTCAGGCCCAAAGATTAGGCTCTTAGGGTAATACAAGCTTTTAAAAAAGGTTATAATTTTGGAAGTCCATTTAAATTAACCTTAACTAGCTTTAAACTCTATATACGTATCTCCTTGCCACGCTCACAACCCACGCACATTTTGCGGTGCCAGCGAGCTAAATCATGTGCAAGTGAGCAGAGTAAAAGGAATCACAGGCTTGAAAAAAGCTCTGGGCAGAAACTCTCTTTCATTGTTGCAAGCGGCACGGGAGATGGCAACAGCAGAAGGAATCAGGAATAAAAATGGAACTCGCTTGTTTACCTCGTCGGTTTTGTCAAAACATTGTGACAACGCTTTGCGTGCAGCCCGTTTCTCTGTTCTGCCACCAAAAATTCAGAGCCCTTCACCTATCTTCACGCATTACAGGAGAAAGCCAAGAACAGTAAAACTTTTAGGGAGAGAAATGAGTGTGCAAAAAATATAGAAAAGCCCAGCATGAGAATCTCAAACTACTGGGCTCCTCTTCCAGATAGTCCAAACACCACCAGGAACAGTGACCCTCCAGCTGCACAAGCTGAGTTAACAAGGAGCAGGCAGCCAATGAAGGAGGAGAGTAAGACAATAAAGGGAAAGTTTGGGTAAGCCTGACAAAAAGCAAAAGAAAAAAAAAAAGAAGAAAAAAGCAAGGAAAAAAAAGCTGCAAACTGGGTTTCTAAAAATGAAAAATTCTTGACAGTGTCATTTTGAAAGAGAAACTCCCAGCGTTTCAGGCAGAGCCCTACGTCTCCAAAAGCCATCCAATCCAGTAGGAAGCAGTAGGTTTTTGAAGGAACAAATTGCACAGCTGCGGAAGAATTTGCCTTCACTGTCTTCTTTCCAACTCACCTAAGAGAGACTCACTTTCTACCTGGCAGACTAGCAAAACTGAGGAAATTGGTTGGTTCTAGTTATACTTTTGAGTTTTCATGCTTGATAAGAGCCCCTAAAATGTAAACCTGTTTTAGCATTCTTGTACATTAATGTCATCATTCTCCCTGCTGACTCCCACAACTTCTGCCACAGACAAGTCAATCAGATTTGGTATATGCCCTGGGACAGGGAAGGGGAGGCCTGGGTTTAAAGCAAAGAAGCAACCAAAAAAAATAATTATGTCAGTGCTCTGCAAGGTGTTGGATCCAAGCTCAGTGGATCTGCTGAAGTCTTCGATCCAAACCACTTGGCAATTTTACTTAAAAAAAAAGGAAACAAAAAAACCTTTGACCTGTTGAACTTAGAGAAAAGCAAGTGGCAGACCTTGGAGGAAGGGAGACAACGTGTGTGGGTGCAAAAACATGTGCTGTAGTTCACCACTTTAGAAGAAATCAGAGTTTTGCTTTGGTTGGTTTTGCTTTTTCTGAAGTGCCAGGGAAAGGCGCTTCCCAAGGGGCGACTTTAGAGTTTAAGGGTGCCAAGGTGGAAGCATGAAGTGAAGACATGCCAAAAACATCAGGTTTGCATAAACCCTTCTGGAAAAAGTGCACCGTGTTTCTAGGAAAAATGCATATCTACCAAATCTCCACTGACCAGGGGCCACTTGAGCACGCAAAGTTGCATCAATTTGCAGCATCAATGCTGACATTTTTGCCTTCTCCTTCCACCCCCCTCCCCAATTTTTTTCCTTGGGAGACATACAGCGCCACTGCATTAGAACGTACAAGAAATGAAAACAGTGAGTACGACTGATATAGATCCATTGACTTTTTATTACAAATGTACTTGATCACTTGGCTTCAAAAAAGTTTAAATCAACCCCTATTTTCTGTACGCCAGTACAAAGTAAAATCTATTTTACAAATTAAATACCTAAAAATTTGACAAAAATATTAAAGTTTGATGGAAAAAACAGTTATAAAAATCTTAAATCCCCTTTTAAGAAGATAAGAGATAACATTCCCTCCCAACCCCCACAGTCCTGTTATACAGTATTAATAGTCATTTTTTTTAGAATAGGTAGGTATGTTATATCTTGCTGTTAGCATACAAGTCACTCTAATAGCTTTATCTGTATATACTCCAGTTAGTGCATGAATGTCATCTGATTGAATATAATCAACTATCTTTAACTGATCCCTAATTTACATTTCATAGCTTGCATAGTTTGAAGGGACAAAGGTTACACTACAGCTAATCATAAAAAAGGTGGTTACAGTGCTATTTTTAAAGGCAACAAAGTAATTGCTCCCAAAAAACCCAAAAACCAAAAAAACCAAACCCAAAACAAAACAAAAAAAAAAAAAAGAAGTTACCGGTCGGCTCTGAGCAGGGGTTAAAGCCCCGGCAGCTCTGCCCGGCTCCCAGGGGCAGCCCCTCTGCGCTTCCCCCAGTCCCGGGACAGCTTGGGAACCGCTCTCCCGGCAGCGCTACGCCCGGCACCTTTCAACCCCTGCGAGGGATACGCGCAAAGTGACACTGTCAAGTATTTCTTTCCTTTTTTATTTTCTTCAATCGAATTTTCCAAAAACGAAAAGCCCTCCGCCTCCGGGCGCGCCAGGCTGGGAGCTCGGCGCGCTCCCGGCTCCCCGCAGCCGAGCTCCGCTCTGCCCGCGGATCCCGACCGGGGCTCCCGGCACCGGGACCACCCCGGAGCGCTCCGGCCAGACCCCCGGCGAGCTGCGGGCTGCCTCCCGCCGCAGCATCAGCGGCGGGACCGCAAAGAAGAGGCAGGAATCAACAGCGGCTCGTGCTGTTTCTTTTTTTTTTTTTTTTATTTAAATTCTCAAAGACAGAGCAATTTCACTTTTCTTTTTCCTTTTAACAAAAAAATAGAATTTTAATTTGGAGGACATTTCTCCGTTAGCATAAAACCACTTAAAGGGTGGTTGTATTTCAATGGTAAATTACTTGACAGTGTCCCTTTAACTTAAAAATAAAATAATGTCAGTATTGCAATGAATTTCAAGTTTTCTTGCACGTAGTCATTATAAAGTAGCTTTTATCATGCTCTTGGACCTATTCTACAAGACATTTCAAGGAAAATATAAGGCATACTTCTCAGGAATTACGTATCTTGGCACATTTGAGCATACTGTCTTTTTTAAAAACAACACATATGGTCAAATATACCTTTCTTCTTCTAACATTAAACAGGGTTTTCTGTACTTTGTTTTAAATACTGAGATATTAGAGCCTTGGTAAAGTACCGAGCACCTCCGGGAAAACAAAAATTAAAACAAAGAAAGCAAACAAATAAATCAAAAGAAAACTAAAACAACCAGGAGCAAAATCCCACGAATCTTTACAGTCATTTTAGTCTTTCGTTATCATCATTCATCAAGTCCTTGAACATACAGAACGTGCGTTAAAAGAAGAAAAAAAACAAAACAAAACAAAAAAACCAAGGAAACACGCAGAAGAAACCCAAAACTAGACAAAAACTGACCACAAGTTCTCGGCCACTGTTCACAGAACTGCCCGCGGGCTGTCCCAGGCTGTACTGGTTTGACTGGAACCGCGCGGCCCGTGCGCTTCTCGAGTCAGCCGGATCCTGGGCAGGATCCGGGCGGCGCGGGGAGGAAGACCACGGGAGCAGCCTGCCTCGTTAGCGATGCTCCCAGGAGCCGGGAGGGACGGAAGGACACTCTGCCGTGCTCTCCTCGCCTCCCGCTACTTATTGCTGGGAACGCACCGCGGCGGCGTGGAACTACGGGCGCCGGAGCGCGTCCGTCGGCAGCGCGACAACTTTGGGGAGGGCAGTGAACAGCAGGACCGAGACAATCAATCAAGTAGCAAAACCAAAGCAATTAAATTCCTAACTACGTCTAGCAGCATGGAGAGTGCAGTCCCGACACATCACAGTTGAAGTACAATAATCGCTGGAACTGCCCATCCAGAGCCTCCGATTTAGAAGCAGGTTATCAGACACATGTTTACATGCAATTGAGAACCATTTCAAATGTCACATTACGCACTCTGAAAAGCTTATTTCACTACTGGGAAATAGGAAAAGTGCACAATAAAGCAATTTTAAACATTTCCAGTGATTGTTTAAAAAGAAACAGAAACACCTCGCTACCAGCGTCTCGTGTTTAACTTTCTGTGAACACTAACAGCAAACTTCTTTCAAGGGCAATAATGCATGGTACAATGGAAACAGCTTGTTTTGACACTTACAGTACATCTCAAAAAAAAAAAAAAAAACCAAGAAGAAAAAGGGAATTATAATTTCAACTGGGAATAAAACGACAGCAGGAAATCAAATTCTTTAAAACAAGCTTTTTTTTTGTTTTCTCCCCACCCTTCCAAAACTCCATCCTTGCCCCTCGGTAAAGAAGCACTGGCAGCTCCTGCTTGCACAGGAGCAGCTCAGGTCTACCTGACCCCTAACTGTGCCAAGACCATTCAGCAAAATGATTGCATTCCCAAAAAACTTCCGAGTGGAACAAGATTCTAGTTTCTCTGAAATGCTCTCTACTGAATTCCAGCCAAGAAAAGAAAAGAAAAGAAAAAACAAAAAATAAAGTTTTGTTTTCACTGTTTAAGGCATCTTTTTTTTATAACATTTTCTCTTCACTCGCAATGATGATAGTCATGCAGCAGTTTAATGATAAAAATATATTAATATTTTACTATACAGCAGCAAGAAGTTAGTCAATTAAAAGCACACCAACTTTTTTTTTAAAAGAAAAAAAAAAACATAACCGAAAACAACAAAGACAACCTGTAAAAGTCTATTATTATTCTTATTATTATTACAAACAATTTCAATTTGGAGAACACACCTGGACAGATTAGTGTTCTGACAAATCTGTGTTTCCCTAGCCTAGGCTTTGAGCAGAGCCCGCACGTGGCGGGAGCTGGGACGGGGAGGGCAGGGCACGGCCAGGCTCGCCAGGTATGTAGCCAGTAATAATAACTAGCACCACAGCTACATGGAAATCCGTTACAGACACACACCGGCTTGGCTTTCACTGTCCAACCAAACTCCGACCCCCATGGCTCAGTGGGATCACGCTGCCCTCGCGCTGCACTGGTTCCTAACAGGCCTACGGAAGTTAACAGGGATCAAAGCATCGGTCTGGACCTCTCACGAGTTCAGGAGATAGTGCTAGTGCCAGTGGCGACACGGAAAGACTCGCTACCTGCTGTCCAAAAACAGGTGGACTGGAAACCGCTGCACGTCAGGTTTAGTACTTTAAGTACACAGAATAAAAAAAATATATTATGAACAATACAAGTACATCTCATATACACAATAATGACAATACGCCTACTCAGTTGTAAACCAAACAGGTGCAGAAAAAAAATATTATGGGAGGAAATTCTTTACTTTTCGTTTTTTTTTCTCTCTCTCTCTCTCTTTTTTTTTTTCTTTTCCTCTTTTCTGTTTTTTTTTTTTTTACTATTTGAATAACTTTGGTTCAAACGTAAAAATCACAAGTTAGCAAATTTCATTTAAATGCCTTTTTTAATAATTTTTCTTCATGTTCACAGAAGTTTCACTGACCATTTTTATATGTTTAAGGTCCAGATGCAATGCATATTGTATAAAAGAGAGCACTTATTGTTTACCTTGCATGAATTAAACCTACGTACCTTTTAACTCTACAAACTTCTGCATAACATTTAGACAAAGCTCAGACACACAGCATGCCTAGCCCTCATATATATATACACATCTCTAATCACAGGTATATAGGGTGTCAAATATACTATAGTAACCTCCATGTAAGGTTCGAAATTTGGTAACAAAATGAGAAGAAAAAACTAAAAATATTATTTTACGTGTTCTAAAATATCTCTTTTTTTTTGTGCTAAAGTCAAATGTTAGCTCAACATGAAAAGGACTTTTTTTATATAATTCAGCAATATTATAATCTTGACCATTTTTGCAAACACTTTTAATAATAATAGCTTAAACGTGTACAAAAGTTCTCGGTTAATTAGGGAAATAAACACTCAGTTCTTTATATTTTTAATCAAGTAGGAAACACAGTTCATATATAATGTTATTACTTTTTTTTTTTTGACTCTTTTTTTTTTGTGTGTTTTGTTTTTTTTTGTTTTGTTTTGTTTTAGCAGCTGCTTACTGTTTGATACGGTGGGTAAAGTGGAGGAACATCCAGCGATGGGTGGCGGGTCTGAGGCGCTGCTGCTGCCGGGCGGCGGGGGGGGCGCCGGGCGGGCGGCGCGGCCGGGGGGGCTTCGGGCGGAGGGGGGGCTCCGGGCCGCCGCCCCCGCGCCCCGCCGCCCGCCCGCCCTCCCGCCGGCGGCGGGGCCAGTCCGCGTCCCGGGGGGCGGGCGGTCAGTCCTCCTCGGGCTCCTCGGCCTGCAGCAGCGCGCCGGGCGGCCCGGCGGCGGCCGCCTCGGCCTCGGGGGGCGGCTCGGCGCCCACGGCGGGGGCGGCGGCGGCGGCGGCGCGCTTGTCCCGCTGCTTCTCCTGGATCTTCTTCATCTCGTCCGAGTACTTGCAGAAGGTGTGGCCGAACTTGGCCCAGACCTTGTAGGGGACGGTGATGGAGTTGCGGTAGGTGGGTTTCACCTCGCTCACCCGCATGAACACGCCGTACTTGTTGGAACCCACGTCGAAGAAGAAACGCTTGTTGTCCACAGTCAAGGAGGTGCCCTCGGGCAGCTCGGCCGGCTCCTCCTCCACGCCGTAGTCGTCGATGAGCTTGGCCAGGGCGTCGCGGAACTCGATGAGGCCCTGCGCGGGCAGCGCGATGGTCTGGCCCTGCGTGGAGCCCAGCCCCGGGCCGCGGTTCACGGTCTGGCGGACGCGCAGGAAGCGCCCGCGCTGGTTCTCCTTCAGATCCATGTAGTACTTGCGGTTCTCCCGCACCAGGAACTCGCTCTTCAGCGCCCGCCGGGGCTCGTCGGCCGCCTGCGCCAGCTCGGGGGGCTGGCTGGGCCCCAGCTGCGCGTAGTGCTCGATGAAGTCGCCCAGGTAGTCGCGGAACTCGACGGCCACCGACATGGAGAGGGTCAGGCGGCTCTTGTTGCCGCCCGCGCCCACCTCGGCGATCTTGAGGAAGCGGCCCTTGGCGTTCTGCTTCACGTCCAGGTAGAAGCGCTTGTTCTGGATGTCCACCCGCTTGGAGGCCAGCTCCTGCGTCTCGTGCTGCAGCCCGCCGCCCGGGCCCCCGCCGCCGCCGCCGCCGCCGCCCGGGCCGCCGCCGCCCGCGCCCGGCCCCCCGGCGCCCGCCGCGCCCCCGCCGCCGCCGCCCTGCTCGCTGCCGCTGTCTCTGTCCGCCATGATGCCGCCGCCGCTCCGCCGCCGCCGCCGCTCGGGCCTCGCCCGCCGCTGCTCGCCCCGGCGCGGCCGCCCCCGCGCCGCCGCCGCCTCCTCCGCCGCCGCCGCCGCCTCCTCGGCCGCCCCCGGCCGCCGCCGCCGCCGCCGCCTCCTCCTCCCGCCGCCGCCGCCGCCGCCGCCGCTGCTGCAACAGCCCCCGCGGCCACCAGCCGGCCGCGCTCTCGCGAGATCTGCCGGAGCGAGGAGAGGGCGCGGGAAGGCGGCAGAGAGCGGCCCCCGCCGCCGGCCGCCCCGGTGAGCACGGCGGCAGCGCCGCGCCGCCGAGCGGCCGCCGCGGGTACTGCAGCTCCGCGCAGCCCCCCGCAGCCCGCGCACCGGCGCCGCTCCGACCCCCGCTCCGACCCCGCTCCGGGGCACCGGCGCCTTGCCCGGCCCCGGCCGCTGACCCCGCTGCAACCGCGCTCCCGCACGCCGGGGGCAGCTGGCAGGGCCGCGGAGAGCCGCCGGGCTCGTGCTCCCCGGAGGGAGCCCTACGGGATAACGCTCAGCAGCGGGCCCTCCGCCCGGGTGGGATGCCCGAGCTCCCCGGGTGGGACGTGTGTTTATTGGGGGTAGATAACGAAGCTAATTAATAGGCCTGTGGCGCGGAGCGGGGCTTGGAGGTTGGGGAGCGCGGCGGGGATGGGGACCGGGGGGACCGGGCGTCCCCCCGCAGCGGGGCTTTGGAGGTGGGGCTTGGAGGTGGGATTTTGGTGGTTTGGGGGTGGGTTTTGGAGGTTTGGGGGTGGGTTTTGGAGGAGATGCTTTAGCTTCTGGTCCTTGTTTCCAAACCCTCAATTTTAAGCCAGCTCCAGCCCAAGTAAGGATGTTTTCTCCTGATGCTGCAGGTCAGGAGGCAAAGTGGCAGAATTGCTCTGGGTAAAAGTCACTTCCCTGCCTGCTGCTTCCAGGATTGCTGATTGCTGTGGAAGGCATGGATGTACCTCTAGAATCCCAAAAAGTCTGCAAATGATGCACTAGGAGTGGTGCTGCGAGGAGCATTTTGGGGTGGCCTACGGAATGTGCTTGGCACACAAATGGCTTTCTCGAGGAGACAGGGAGTGAACTGCTGAGACATCTTGGGTTAGATGATGCTCAGATATCACAGGAGGAACCCCAGCCTGCCCCATGGCTGTGGTTAATGCTGTGGTGATGGCGAGTCCATGGGTAAAAAAAACAATAAATGGAGAAACAGTTTCCGTTTTACCACAGAAACAATATTTCAGCACTGGCTGAGCTGCAGCTTGCCAGCTGTCGGCTGCAGGAAAGCTCTGAGTGCTTGGGATGTGCAGTGCTCTCCGTGGGTGCTGTGAGTGATTTTCAGCCCTGAACTGTCCTGGGTGTTTCCCGATGTGGGAACTGCGTGTCCAGGTCAGCATCACCACGCTGCACCCATGGCAGACTGTGGGCTGGTGCTTTGGCACTCTCTCTTGATTTGCTCTTTTTATCCTCAAGTCAAATGACATTAAACAACCTAACCAAGGCCTGTCCATGCCACCTGTTGCTATCACCAGCAGGTATCCCTATGGATGAACCACTACTTTATCCATGAAGTAGAGCTGGGAAATGCCAAACTGCTGAGGAATTGTGTTTGTGCCCTGGAGGTGCATGGCCTGTCTCTGACTGGGGTGCTGTGAGAATGGCTGGTGCTGAGGTTGCTGGCCAGCAGCAGAGGTTATTTTTTCTCCCCAGCACAGGCCAGTGTTACTGTTTCGGGGGTGGATGTGCTCCAAGTGGTAGCAGCAATCCCGGGAACACCCTGCCAGTGTCTGTGCTTTGGTGGGATGATGTTTTGCGGGATTCTGCTTGTCCAACACCTTTCTGTGTTGGAAGTCACAAGCACTGCTTAGTGCTCTGATTTTGTGCCTGAATTTGGCTTGAATAAGGCATTTGATTATTGAAGTAAACAGAACAGAGGAAAAAAAGTGGTTTTCTTCCCAAATAGTATATTATCTTTTCAATGGGAGCTCTACCATGGCAGGCCATCCTGGGGACCCACAGGGGTCTAAACTGGTCTGTCCAGTGCTAAAACAAGATCATGTGGCCAAGGCAAGCTTAGGATGGCTGCTGAATGAGGCAAGGTGCAAAACAGGATGGAGCAGGGTGATGGATAAATGCAGGAGCTGGGGGAGTCTCTTCATACGTTGTCCAGGTTTGGTCTTGTACAGGCCAAAGACTGGATTGGGATCTTGCAGGGAACTCCTGGGTCATGTGTGCCCATCCTGGCTGGTGCAGTCCTATCAGTGTCTTGCATTTGGTTATCAGGTTGCACACTGTGCTTCCTCTGTGGGTTCTGCTGAAACCCATCGCAAACCTCTTTGCTCTGAAAATCAGAAATCTTTAAATCTCCAGCCCCACAGCTCTCAGCTTTGAGATTTTATGAGATTTTCTAATGTCTTCCCTTCCATGTGTCTCACAGCAGCAATTATATCCCCTTCAGTCCTGTTCTGGTAGCCTAAATAAGACCAAATTTTGGTAGCTTCCTCTCATAAGATAAATCCTTCTTTCTTTTACTGTTGTAGTCATTTTTCACCCCAGTTTCAGTTCCTCAGAAAGACAAGGGAAAAGTTTTCCAGAGTCGTGGCTGGGATTTCAGGCTTAAGATCAATGGGCCTTTTGTTTTGAAATCCAATTCAGCGGGATTTTAAGAATATATCTGATCATTACTGTGAACATCTTGAAGTTTGGAGCCCAAGCCTGTTATTCAGCTATGAAACAACAACTCTGCTGACTCCAAGAACTTGTACAAACATTTATAATCAACAGGAGGGAAGCTAAGAGCCATTCAAACAACAGATAAGATTAGTAACTGAAGTGGCTGGGCTGCAATTTTTATTGTGCAAGTCAAAGAAAAGGCTGTCACACACGGAGGATGTTGCCAAGCAAGATTCATTCGAGCCGCCGAGTCATTCTTCTCTCATCCACTGTCCGAATTCTCCTGCAGTCTTCCCAGATCTATTCAGGCTGAGTCGGGTGATCTGCTGGGTTAGGAGGCAACTGAGTTTAGACTTTTTTCCAGGTTGTGTCAGATGTTTCCCTTGGTCCTGTTTGTGTCCCCACCATGGAAAAGGGAGCATTTTCTGGTTCAGAGGACTTCCTGCACTGTGATGGGACTTGGAGCACTAAAGCAATCAAAGCCCAGTTGCTGTTGCCTTCTCTCAGATGCAGAGCACTCAGAAGGCAGTTACAGCCATGGGGGAATGTCTGAGGCTGTGTGAAGGCTTAGACCAGCCCCTGAACCAGAGCAGTGACAGTGAAAGGAACAGGAACAGGATGGTGAAAGCTCCCTTTGCTTTCCATCTGGGTCCTCCTCAGAGCGTGCCTTTGGAGAGAGGAGCTCAGCATGGCTCGTCCAGTGTCGTGAGGCGTTGGTTACCCCGTGAACAAGCCCCATCGTGTGCAGCAAGCAAGAAACCAGCACACAACATATGAAAGTCATTTAGGAAGACAGGAACGATGAGCAGTGCACACAATAGAGTTGCTATTAGGATCTGTCGATCCTGATTAAAAAAATATTTCTCAATGAAAATTATTTATAAAAAGAAATCACAGTGACCCTAAATCAAATTATTTGTGAATGGTTTTTAGTCTCCCAGATCAGTTAAAACTCCTGCGTTAGTCACTGGACGTCATCCAAGCTACATGCTGAATGAATAACATCTCTGCCAAATTTCATTTTTTTTTCACCCTCACCCAGTTTGGCACAGGACAGTTAAAGTCATTTTTCTAAATATCTTTCAGAACATCAAGCAACTGTAAAATAACAATGGGAAAGCTTGGCCACCGACAACTGCAGCCCTCCAGTTGGAACCGCTTCTCTCCAAGAAAGCAACTCCATTTCCTTTGATGATCTGTTCTGGGGGAGCACCGAGGCAAGGACTCCACCACAGGGGAACTGGAGGGTCACTGCCCGAGGGGTCACCCTGCCAGGGAGTCTGGCTTCCAGATGTTCCAGGGACACAGCTGGATCCAGACTGGCCCTGGGTACAGGGTTTGTGTCTTTTTGGCCACCTGCTAGAGAGTGACATCCCGAGGACATATCAGCCGTTCCTTGTCCACAGTGGCAGTTTCCATGGTAAGCTGTAACGACGCCTCTTTTGCTCACTCTTCAAAAACAAAAACCAAACAAAAAGAAAGAAAGAAAGGAATCAGTGACTGCACAATGGCAGAACGAGTTCTTGCTTCTTGTGTCTGCAAAGATAAAGCGCTAGCTTTTCTAAGCACTTGGATGTCCCATCCAAGTGAATTAAGTTTGGGATGGTTTTCGTGATGGCTTGTTCCAGCTCCAGTGTGCTTTCTCTTCTCTTTTGCCTGGCCTGCAAGTCCCCCACTGCCCTTTTCTCAGCTGGCTTCCCCCTCCTGAGTTCTTTCTCTTTCTGACAACCAAGGACTCTGTGGTGTTGTCACCTGCAGAGAGTGAGGACCCTTCCCAGTTGTTGGTTCTCAGTGACAATAAGAGAGAAACATGGTTCTCCAGCTCCTCACATAATCCAGGAAGTGCTGGCTGCCCTTCTTTTGAAAACTAGCAACAAATGGCCACCAAATTCCAATCGTGCTGGTTTTCAGTGAGAAGAATTTATAAACCCAGGGTTCTCTGCTCATTGCCTCCTCAGGAGGAGTGAGGACTAGAGTCCAGCATCATGTGCAGCAGTTAGCAGAGACTGTGTCACCCCTATATGTGACTGTCTCCCAATATCCAGGTGGCTTCTTTGCCTCCAGTTAAACTGGTATGCTGCCTGGCTAGGCCTCCTGCTTCCCTTCCCTCTTCCCATGCCTGTGGCATTGCCTGGGAGGGTGCTCTGTCCACAGGCACATCCAGGAAGGTGGGCATAGCTGGCTCACAGGGAAAGCTGCTCTGGCTCCTGGTGACCAGCTGGTTCATCATTTTATTAAGATGACAGCACCTCCTGTGTTTTTGCTGTTTGATTGCTCTTGTTTTTGTGCTGCCTTGCTCTTGTCTCCAGAGCGGAGCCCAGATGGTCCTGTTGTTCCTACAGCCATGACTGCAGGTTCTGGACTTGCACAGCCATGCAGCAAGGCAGCTGACAGCCTCTCTGGTCTTGCCTTTCCTTCTGGGCTTATGGACATGCTGGGGTTTGTGGGCTGTGAATCCATCCCTCAAGGCATGTTTTTGGGAAGTATGCTTTAGAAAGCACTGGCTGGCATTGTCTGCAGCATTCTGGGTCTCTCAGCTTTGCCTGAGAGAAGTGCATCCCACTCCTGGGCCACAATGCCTGGTTTATCCTGCCATTAATTTGCAGCCTCTAAAGCTGTTGTATCACACCAAGTGGGGTCACTAATGTGTCCAAGAGCAGTCCAGCTGGTGCAGGCTCCAGAGGAGAAGAGAGTGGGAGAAGGCAGAGAGGAGTCTTGGCAGTAGAGGCTCCCAGGTATGAGTGTGCCTTGGATCTCTATACCTCCTCCTCCAGCCAGGGGAGCTTTCTGACCATTTGTAACTTCTGGTTTTGAGGTTAATACTCCAGCCCCACCCCAATGCAGCTTTTTGCAGGCTGTGATTCTTTCTCAGATTACTTGAAACCCTCTTTCCTTAAAAAGTATGTGAGGATGTTGGCAATTCCCAGCTCAAGGACTAGACATTTTACGATCTGTTCACACAAGGTTGTTCATAGAGCTGGGGTGAAATGGGCTGACTACTTCCATGTGGGGCCAAACAAACCCTAAATATCTGTGAGGATGAGAAGGAAGATACAGAACAAATCACAGTTTTGAAATGAAATTTAGAGTAAATCACAGTTTAGCAGTTTTGGATCCAAGGAAAGGATGCTTTGGGTTTTTCTTTTCCCCAAAAGGTTTTCTCTGAAGATGCTTACCCAACTGTTGCCACTCTGAGAAGACACAGTGAGTCCTCAGTCCAGGTGGGCTGGCTGCTGCCAGCATGATACAATGCTGTGGTTTGACCCCAGATGGCAGCTCAGCACCATTATCCACTCACTCCACTCTGATGGGATGGGAGAGAGAAATCAGAAGGATAAAATTGAGAAAAACTGGGGACTGAGATAACGACAGTTCAATAGGGAAAGCAAAAGCCATGTGTACCAGCAAAGCAAAGCAAAGCAAAGCAAAGCAAAGCAAAGCAAAGCAAAGCAAAGCAAGGAATCTGTTGCCCACCTGCCATTGCAGGTAGGTGTTCAGCCACTCCCAGCACAGCAGAGCTGTATGGTGTGGGATATCCCTTGGGTCACTGAGGGTCAGCTGTCCTGGCTGTGTCCCCTCCCAGCTCCTCATGCACCCCTGACCTGCTCACTGGTGGGGCGATAAGTGAAGCAGAAAAGGCCTTGGCTCTGTGTAAGCCCTGCTCAGCAATAACAAAAACAGCTCTATGTTATCTCCCATGTTTTCACCACAAATCCAAAGCACAGTCCCATAGCAGCTGCTGGGAAGAAAATTAACTCTACCCCAGCCACAACCAGCACACAGAGCCCAGGCTCCCCATCCTCTGTGGGGTTTGGTATACATGGCTTTGAAAGGAAAACTCCCAAAGCTCACATAACAGAGAGCAAACTCCAGCCTTACAGGTGGAGCTGTGCTCAGATCCATTGCTGGATTGCAAGTAGCTGATGATTCTATGGGGGAACCTCTTGCTGCATCCAGATAAGGGTCTCCCTGTGCCCACCTAGTGGGTGATTTTGAATCTTTTTTCCCTGTGGTGGTAAACTGCAGCCACAAGGCTAATGGGTGTATTCAAGGCTTGTTTGAGCAGTGTAAGCTCATTGCAGAAGCTCAGGATCTGCTTTTTGGGTCCTGGGGGCATATGTGTGTGTGTGAGTGAATGCAGCCCTGCAGGCACAGCTGGTATCTAAAGCAGTAATTTAAAGGATGCTACATAAACCCAGGAATAAAGTAATACCTATCTGGAGGAGAGCAGAGGCACTGGAGCTTAATTTAAACTCTTCCAACTCCCCTCCCTCCCAATTCTAAGATAAATGGACAAAAACATGCCCTGGAAGCTCTTGTGGAGCCCAGCCAGAGATGAGCAGGAAGGAGCCAAAGGCATTTCCACAGCTTGTCTTGCTGTGCAAGAGGCTTGGAGAGGTGTTTATTATAAACACCTTTTCTGCTCACAGTACTCTTGGCCCCTCTCTGGCTCCTGTCCAGCCATGGCCCTGGTCCAAGCTTGTTTTGAAGTGTTTCATCCCTCGTGCTTTGTGGAGCTGCCTTGGTGCTGAGGCTGAGTGGGGATTTGCCCTGGGAGCAGGTCTCCAGGGAGGATGGGAACTGCTGTGCAGATCCAGGAGGCAGGAATTGCCCCCTTCAAAGCTACTCTGGGGGGTTAGTCATTGCTCTTCCAGAGACAGGTGCCTGATCCCGGAACAACTTTAGTTGTGAGGTGTCACTGCCATTGGGGGCACAGGGAAAGAGGTTTTCAAGGTGAGATTGAGTGTTTTGGATGGCCAGGATGAGCTGGCAGCAAGCCTGGTGCTGTCCCTGCCTCTCGTGTCCTTTCCTCTGCCTCTTGGTAAGGGTCTGCATGCCTTGGAGGGAAGCCCAGGGACACATGAGGGCTAGGGGGAACCTTCTGCCTTCCTCAGGTCCCACCCCAGGGTGTTAAGCCAAGTGGTTTTCCCAGGGGCAGGTGAGCTGCTGAAGGGACAGGGCTGCCTGAGCAGCAAGGAAAAGGTGATAGAGCAGTTGTTTCTTTTCCCAGAGCTGCAGAGGACAATGGCTGCAGGCACCTGGCCACCTGGTGTGGCAATCTGGGCACTGGCAGAGGCGAGCTGGGGAGCTGTGTGGCAGCTCTGGCTGGAGGAGCACAGCCAGGAGTGGCTGCTGGGTGCCTTTGGGCAAGAGCAGTGCTGGGGACCTGGGTGCAGAGAGCAGCTGAGAAGCTTGGAGAGGGTGCTGGCAGGAGGGAGCCCATCTGCCTTGCCTTGGGGAGTAGAATTTCCTCCTGTCTCCCAGGTTTGTTGCCTCAAAGCACCAGAAGGAATGACCATCTCTTGTTTTCCCGGCATTCCCTTTCTGGAGAGTGAGACTGTCAGAGGCAGGCAGTCCTAGATTGGGGTGGGGGTCAGTCTCTGGGCCCCAACAGTGCCCTGCCTTGCAGGGCATATGCCAGAGTTGGTGTCTGCTTGCCAGAGGCCTCCTCAGGTTAAACTTGCCCATGCACAGTGCCCTGTGGCCAGGCTGTTCCTGAGGCAAGCCTGGGGGTACTAGGGGTGCCTGACCTGAAGGAAGGGGGCCATTTCTGCCCCCAGAGCAATGCCAGGCTGGTGTCATGGGCTGCAGATCCTTCTGAGTTGTGACAGCAGAAGAAAAAGAGAAGAAATCACTTGGAAAGACCTGAAGCAGTTGCGTGTCTCTGTCATCTCTCAGCCCTGGGGCCCAATGGTTTCTGTGTTTCCTGTGTTAAGCTGCCTCCCAAGAAGAGTTGCACAGCTCCTGGAGCTGGGTCTGAGTTTTCACACCAGCCCTGTGCTTGCTGTTGCTCAGTCTCAGAGAGCTGATGTGTCCCATGAGCTTGATCTGTCTCCAGCAGGGTGGAGCCTCAGGTGGGACATGGATCCCTCAGCCCTGTGGGATGAACACAGATCCAAGCAGGGCACCCATTGCTCTGCCCAGGGCTGGTGGAGCTGGTGCTGATCCTTTTTGGCAATCACATCATCAGGACAGGAATTTGGTTGGATCCCTCAGATGAAAACACTTGGTTGACTGTAAACAAACCTATTTACACAGATACTTCTCGGTCTGGCTTGGAGAATGTGAGAGCTTTGGTCCAGAAGAATTTATAGCTTGTAACTTCTAAATTCCTCATTATGCAAACATGAGATCAACCAAAGCATCTCATTAGGGGCTGCTCACAGCAACTGGCTGTGGTGGCAAACAAAGCCTGTTCAGAGGAGATACAAGATGATCTCTGGGTTTGATTTTGAGGAGTGAGGGATAACAGGATGAGTGCTTGAAGCCATTCTTCAGGTATTGGAAAACTGCCTGTTGTCCTGTCCTGTGGCCCAGCCAGGTGTCCTGCCCCACACCTCGGAGGAGGCATCCACTGCACCCCCAGTCCCTGTCTTTTCCAGGAGGATATAGGTGCTCTTTAAACCATTCTCCAGTGTCTTCCCTGGTCGGAAGTCACAGCTGTCCTTCACGGAGGGGGAAGATCTCACCTGTGCTGATACATGGAGGTATGGCCAGCTCTGCAATCCTCCTGTAAGAGGTGAGAGGGGGCTGCCATTGATGGGAGGTGGGTGTGATACCTCCCTTTAAAGGTCCATTGGTTTCTGGACCTCGGGGAAGAGAAAAGCCAACTTTCTCTTCTCATTTGAAGCTTTACCAAGAAGAAAAGGGACCATGGTGAGTGGGTTATCTAAGGCAGCAGAGTTGCTTGTCACTCACAAGGTGATGGGGTCGATTCCTACCAGCCCTGAGGTGATGAGAAGCCCAGCTCAGAACTGCAGAGTCCTGTGAGCCCAACAAGGGTGCTGCTACAGGGAAGAGTCAGGCACAAAGTGAAGTTCACTATTCCTTTTCTCTGAGTGACTTCCCATGGGCAGCATTAAGAAATGTACTGTAGCAGGAATGTCTCAAAGTATCAAAGTTTATTTAGTAATTATTTAGCATTTGCCTACATTTCAGAGCTGCTCTGGGGGTATTTTCTGGAGCATCATCAAAGCCCTGGGTGGGATTCCCTTCTGTCCTGTTGAGACCAGTCTGGGATTTGAAAACCTGGATTTCCTGTTCTCCTTGGCTTACCTGGAGACCACCAGCTCAAAAAAGTTGTCCCACAGGTCATCTCAGTGTTTTGGGTTTTGCAGAAAGGCTGTTTAATTGAAAACCTCTTAGGCCGTAAGCCAGACCCTTACCATTTTTACTGTTCCCTGAAAGATGCCATGAGAAAAATGATAAAGGTACTGAATTTTTCCACACTCTGGTTTCTCATAGAGCCATATAGGCTGCCGAGTCAACTCTGGCTTGGTGTCAGCAAGGAAACAGCTTCACTTTTTTGAGGTAATTCCTTGGAGGAGGACAGAGTAGAATAGGGTGGCGTTTGCTGGGCTGACCCTTGGATTTAGAGTCAGGAAAATAAAAGGGGATGTTTTTGTGGCCCAGGCCTAGAGGGGTGATGACAGCCCTGTCCTAGCAGCTCCTGCAGCACCTGGGTGGGTTTGGATCAGCTGTGGGCCTCCAGGTTGTCTGCTGATTGCTTTTAGACCCACAGGCCCCAGCTAGGGCTGTGCAATAGCCCTGCAGTAGATGAGACAAGGAGCACAGTGGTCTGAATCACACCAGGAGGAGGAGAAAACCATGGCTCCCCTAAATCCCACTGCTGTGGAGAGCAGGAATTGCCTGGCGCCAATACGGAATGCACCCAGCACAGCAAGAAGTCCTTCTCCCTCTCCAGGGACCATTAGGGTGATTTCAACCTCTCACAGTGTCTAGATAGAGGAGCTGGTTTGAGGATATTGCTTACGGGAATATTTTGGGAACTCATTAAAAAGAGAATTATAGACCAGCCCTGGTGTGATTGAGATAACGTGGTATATAAGTGTGCAGGAAACATGAAAATCCTCCCAATAATTAAATTCAATTAATTGTTTTACAGCTGCTTAGCAAATACCATGATGTTCAGGTGGGAGATGCAGTGCTGGGATTCCACAAGGTCTGTATGGAACAGGTAAGAGACTGTGGTGTGCAGAGCACCCGGTTTGTGTTAGAGAGGAAAACTATTTACAAAATAGAAGCACTGGCAAACTGGCTGTGCTGGAGAGTTGTGGGACAGTCTGCAGGCAGCACAGCAGCCACAGACCCTTGTTCTGGGGAAAGCAGTATGGGGGGCTGGGAAGGAAAGGGACTCCGGGGTCTGAGAGGGAATCCTTATCCCACAGCAGGGTGAGGTGGGAGAGGGGGTTAGTTCTGCATCTCATTAGGAAAGGCCTGACAGCAAATGGCATAATAAAACAGCTGCTGTAATAAGACAGAATAAAAAGAAGGACATATAATAGCATGAGGAACCAAAACCAAAGAAGTTCTCTCCAGGGAAGAGATATGTGCAGCACTAGGGAAAATCCATCCTGGGTCCATCCAATGCTGCACAAATACAGGGTGCTCTGCCTCTGAAAGGGCATAAGGCTTGCTTGCCCTTGATATTTCTCTTTTTATTCTGCCTTGTTAAAACAGTTATTTTTTCAAACCTTTTGCTGTTGGGCATTTCTCACTGAGCCTGGAGAGACCCCCACACCACCTCCTCCCCCACACAGCCCAGGGAGTGTCCCTGAGGAAAGAAGTGTGCACGGGGCTTGGTGGGGGACAAGGGACAGACTGCTCCCCTCAGATCAGAGCCAAGACTCCTGCTGGCTGCCTAGCCATGCCCAGCCTGGGGAAGCTGGAGGGCTGTGCCAGACCCCTGCACTGAAGTGCCTCTGGGACCCTCACTCAGGTCCCCATCGCTTCCCTGCATGAAGAAATGGTGACTCCTGGAAGGGGAACAGACAGTGCTGTGTGTCGTGTCATGGCCAGCCAGCATTTTCCCACTAGCTGGGGGCTCAGAAACAGCCACACCAGACTGGTTAGAGGTCATATTTCCCAGTTTCAGGGTCCTTGAAGGGGCAGTGGGATGGACGCCCTGGGATGCTCCTGGCCAGTGCCTGCTTGCACCATGGCTGTTGTCAGCACTAGGTCAGCATGACCCACAGCCTCACTGGGCTTAGCCTCATTAACCCCAAATGGTGAAGGACCCCTGCCCCATGCTGTGTGCTCTCCTAGGAATACACCACCTCCTGGGAAGGGAAAATCACCTGGATATCCATCCTCAGGATCCCAAGCTGCACTATAGAGCACTGCCCTGTGTGACATGTCCCTCCGAGGAGAATTTGGCTCTGTTGCCTTTGTACCTGCCCTCCAGGTAGTTTTTGGCCATTAACTCAGCCCTAAACTTCCCCTCACATTGACTAAATGAGACCACCTCCCATCATGCCTCCTTTTAGTCCCTGTGTGACCCAATGAGTCTGTATGTATGATCCAGCCTTCAGGAGAGGAGAGAGAGGCAGGAGCAATGTCCCCTGGGGCAGGTAGGTGTTGGTGATATCTGTGTCCCATCACTCCTGCAGCAAGCAGAGACTCCCACTGAAGCCTCTGTCTTGGCAGAGCTGGCCTGGCAGCCTTCCCAGGCGGTGAATTTTGGATGAGCAAATACAAATTGCTGTGCCTGGCTCTGCAGGGTTAATCTCAGTGCAGATGCATGTGGTCCTGCCTGTGTCCTCAGCTCCAGCCAGGACGTGCACAGCAAAGGGCTGAGGAGGGAGCTACAGACCGGGAAAGATGTGTGGCCTTGGATATGTTGGGAGAGTCTTGAAGTGCCCGTGGAGGGAGGATCCAGCACATGCACGTGTGTGCCCACGGATCACACGAGTGAGATGCAGCAGATGAGCTGCCTTGCTCTATTTGTAACCTCCCACTGCTGTTGCACAGGCTTTGCAAGGAGGAGAAGGAGCTGAAAATGGAGCTGAAAATTGAAACTTGAGGCTCAGATGCTTGGAGAGGCTCAGGAGCCCAGTTCAACCCATCACTCCCCAGGGAAGCAGGAGCTTCTGTGCCTCCTGGACCCTGTGTCTTGCTCTCAAGCTCAGCACAGAGTGAGACATTCATGCTCTACACTCGTGCAAAACTCATTTTCATTAACTCATTGAGGAAAGGAGACATAAAGAAACAATTTAATTGCAAACCACAAGATTACAGAATGAGATGAAGCGAGGAAAGAATGAGAGAGGAAAAGGAAAAACAACTTGGTCTTATTTTTCAATT
Source organism: Lichenostomus cassidix (assembly GCF_008360975.1). Lineage (NCBI taxonomy): Eukaryota > Metazoa > Chordata > Aves > Passeriformes > Meliphagidae > Lichenostomus > Lichenostomus cassidix. Next base: position 3,233,080 of record NC_139494.1, read on the forward strand.
TGCATCCCCTTAGCTAGCTGAAGGAGAGCTGGGTGAGGACATGGCAGTGCCATGGGTGGCATCCAGCCTCCATACCTGGGCATCACAGCTGGGATGTTGCATTCAGGATCCTGCCTCCTGAAAGCTGGTTTGGACAATCCCAGGTGGCTCCAGCCTGGCCACTGGTGAGTGCAGGATGAGAGGCTGGTGTGCAAGAAGCCACAGACACCTGTCCTGTGCCCAGGCCCAGGCTGGGGCTTTCCTGCCTGGATTCAGCACTTGCTGCCCTGGGTGTTGCCTTTGGGGAGTGCAGGATGTTTTTGGGAAAGTGCATGGTAATGGGAGAGTACAAGAACAGACAGGGCTCCTCTTCAGCCCCTTACATGCAGCACCCTGGGACAACCCACCCCTCTCCTGATCCCAGCTCTCCTTGCAAAGAGCAAGAAGGAAAGGTGAGGGATGAGGCTCCAGAACCCCTCCAATCCCCCTGGCTTCTTGCTGAAACTGCTAATTAAAGAGCCCATTTCATCAAGCGATTTTTTCTGATGTGAAAACTTTTCCATAAGGAACTGGTCCCGAATCCACCAACTCATTTCACATTTATTTTAAATCTAAGCTTTATATTGTGTAGTTTCCTCCAGGGCTTGATTAACTTCTCAGTAAAAGCTCTGTTGTTCTGGTTTGTGAGACCTATATTTAGCCTAGCTGTAAGGTCTGTGCACCTCTCAGTACAGGGCTCAAATGCTGCCACCTGAGCTCCTGGGCTTTCCGATTTATTTGGATCTATTAAACAAGTTATCACTTCTGTAATATCAAGGGCATTTTCCAGCCATGGGCTGCCTACAAGCAGTAACTTGTTGCTGCAGAAATGGTCTCCTGGGTCTCAGAAGTCATTTGGAGAGGGTCTCTTTTCAAACAATGGCAAATAATATTTAAACAGGGAATCAAGGACAAAGCCAGACAAAGAGCCTTGTTCCTCTCTATTACTGTGGTGGTACCTCAAGTCCTCATTCCGTGTTTCCTACACGTGTAATAAGGCATACACCCACTCAGCATATTTTTACATAAAAATACACAAAGTAGACAAAAGTGGGAGGGGACTTTACCTGTGAAAGGGATTCAGAGGTGCACAGATATACCTGATGCCTCGGTATGACTGCAGTTGTTATTTAATACACAGGGGGGTGTAAGGAGGTTGTGTGGAGAGAAGGGAGAGAGACAGAGAGAGGAACATCAGAGTGGCTGGCAGAGAAATCCAGTCCAGGGAGAATCTCTGGGATGGAGGGGTCTCTCTGGGATGCACCATCCTGTGGGGAGCATTGCTCTCATGGTGCCATTTTGCAACCATGTGCCCTCATTCTGGTGACACATTTCAGTGCCTGGGCACCACTGTCCTTCTGGGGCAAGAAGTGCTGATCATGAGCCCCCTGCCAGTGTCTGCCTCTGCCAGCCCCACCACAGGAATCCTCTGGCTCTGGGCAGTGGTGCCCTGCAGAAGCTCCCCCCATCTCCTCCACCCTGAGTGGTGTGAAGCCCTCCCAGAGCTGGAGCTGCTGACAAATGTGTTGGATGCAGCTGTCTGTATCCAAGGAACGGAGCGGGTGAGCGGCACAGCGAGCCAAGGCACGCGATCGGAATGATCAACGGGCAAAATCTGGGTGCTAAGGCATGGGCTGGAACATCTGATTGGAAGGCTGGGAGGAAAAAAGGGAGTCTGAATTGTTTATGGTTTGTTTTTCATTCATCATTCCTGCTCGTGTGGGTGGACAAGGAGTGAATGAGTTTCTCGGGGAGGGCAGCAAATAAAAAAGGCACACATTTCCTTGAAGGATGAGTAGCTTTTTTTCCTTCCTAGTGCCTAGGTGAATATGTCACAGAGGGGCTGAAGGGAACCCTAACAGCTTCTCTCCCAGGTGAATGAAACCACTTGCTCTTGATTTTTTTTCCCTTTGATCGCCATGTGTCAAGAGATAAAAGGTTTTTTTGGGGTGGGTTTCATCATAACAAAATACTGCTTTTTCTGCCTACAGCAAATGTTCTCAACTTGTCTTTGGACTGTTGAACATCTCATGGAATGACAGTGGGTCGATGCTCTCCCAGCTCAGGGAAGGATGGGTGGGTAGCTGGATCAGGCCTCTGTGCCAGGATGGTCCATTTCTGGGCGAGACAGCACTGGTGCCTACAGCTACAATGCTCAGTTCTGCCTTGCCCTGGTCTGGAAGGTGACATTAACAGGCAGGAGATATGGGAACACAGCAGGACAGGGGGAAGCACACAGACCACATGGCCCATGGGAGCATTGCTGGCGGAGGACTTCTAAGGTGCATCTGTTTCCTTTGCTGCAGCCATGCTGCTCATTGGAGCCTGGGACAGGCAAGTGGAATAGGAGATTTTGGAGGTCACTCTCTATTCTGATTTTTTACTACCTGGAGGAACTGGCAGATATGGCATATTTGACTGTGGTCTCCTGAGTGTCCTAGTGTAGTGGGAGGTGTCCCTGCCTATGACTGGGGTATAGAATTAGATGATCTTTAAGGTGTCTTCCAACCCAAGCCATTCTGTGATTCTGTGGTTAGTCAATGTCCAGGTGGGAGTCTCAGATTGAGTGCTGGGCTTTGCTTTTTCCATATAATTCCCGTGTTCATCATTTATCATCTGCTTTTCTAATTTCACTTCAGGCTGTGTGGGTGTCCCTCTGGTGCCAGGAGTGTGTTTGTCCTGGTGAAGGGCTGGCTCCTGCCCCACATGGCAGGCACTGATGCTCTCCATGGGCTGTGTACCCATTGTTACTGGACATCGCCAAACTGAATAAGCTAAATCCTTGCAGGGAAGACATGGAAGTGGGGAAAATGGCTGCAATGGATTTGTTGGCATTTGTGGCACTTTCGTAAAACACCTGATTGTTGCAGGGAAGAAATGTCCCAAAAGGAAGGGAAAGCAATGTTCCCTTGGCTGGGTTTTGGGATGGTGTCTCCTGTATTTGCTATCTTCACACCAGTAGGGCTTCAGGGTCCCTGCAGGGAACCAGGATAGAGCTGGTGCTGGGAAGGGCTGTGGGAGGTGGAGAGACACCCTTGGCACACGTGGTTCTGAGGCTTGCCTGAAATGGGGAAGAGCTTAGCACAGCCCCATGCTAGATAACACCAGAGAACAACTGGACCTGTGTTAGGTTGGATATTGGGAAAAGGTTCTTGTGCAGAGGGTGGTCAGGCACTGAACAGGCTCCCCAGGGAACGGTCATAGCCCCAAGGCTGCCAGAGCTCCAGAAGCATTTGGACAATTCTTTCAGGCACAGAGTGGCATTGTTGGAGTGTCTGTGCAGGGCAGGAGTATTGGACTCAATGATGATTGGGGGACTCTTCCAACCCAGCATATTCTGTGACTCTGCAGTGCTCCTTGTTATACCAAAAGCCCCACATCGGATTTGTAAGAGCACATCTTCAACTAACATGGGGGACGCTGAGCATCTGCAACCTGTGGAAGATGCTGAAGAAGGATAGTCTGCCTGCTTCTGCTGTTGGAGGTCAACATCTGTCCTTGCAGAAGAGCTGCAGGGTTACCTGAAGCAGGGAGGGACACTGGGACACTGCCCTGTGTGGCATCTGCACCAAGCAGGGCTTTGTGCCAGGAGCTCCCTTGGCAGAGGGAAAGAGAGACCTGAGAGGTGCTTTGTTTTCAGGCATCTCTGGGAAATTGCAGGAACAAAATTAAAGGAGGTAAAAGAAAAACCAGCCCCCACAGCATTTGCCTGAGGAATGAAAATCTCTGATGGTGCTACTGAACTCTCGGGTCCTCCAGAAAGGGTGGAATCCAGGCTGAGCTCAAATTCTCCATCTCACTGCCAGGATGGCAAATATGATGGGTTTTCAGAGCAGGGAGTTAGGGCAGAGATGAGCTTTGGATAAATTAAAGCAGACCACAGACCTCCTAAGGTGCCTGCCAACGGTTACCCTCAATTGAGGAAAATATTTTTAAAGTATGTTCTTTAGGCTTCAGTGTCTCAAAGCCAGTGTTCAGGTTGGTCTGGTGACTGCACCAAGCCTTATTTATTTCATATGTCAAAATACCCAGGTACTTACAGAAAATAATTATTTTCCATTTATATGGCAAAAACATCATAGAAAGGGGATAGGGATTTAGTTCTAAACCATTTCTGAAATGGTAAGAGAAAAGCAAGTGTCTCAAGTGATGAAAACCAGTTGGCTTCACAGGAGTTAGGCTGAACAGCAGGAAAAATACTGCTAATAGGAGATGTGACCAGTGCCCTTTTTTGAGGCTAAGTGTTCTGGGCTCCAAAACACCCCCAAAACAAAGAAAACCCTTACTTTTCAAAACTGTCCCAGGGGCCTCACAGGTGTCTTGCACTGAATTTCCCAGCAGTGGAACCACTGTGGTCCCACTGGGATTTCAGCCTGCAAAAACAGACAGGGATTACCAACTCAACTGCCTGGGCATGAAACTGTCCTTTCTGGTGAGGGGCAGGGTAGAGCAGGTGAGCTCCAGATCAAGTTATGCTATTGGATGTCTCCTTCCTCCTCAGGCAGAACCTCAGTTGCTGTCTGAGCAAAATGTTAGGGAAAGGGGAAATTCCACAGAGATTTATGCCAAAAGAAGAGAGAAGTCAGGTGGTTTCCCTGCTCCTCCGAGCAGCTTCCTGAATCTAAAATACTGTTCTTCCCTTTGCCGTGTTTCCACTTCTGGTCCCTTCTACCTCCACCTGCATTCCTCTGCAGTTCTGCGTGGTCACCAGTCAGGGGAAAAGAGAAGGCCTTCAGAAACATCTGAGAACACAAAGCCACACAAAATCACGCCTAGCCGGAGGAAATGTGCGCAAAAAGTAAATGGTCCCTTAGCCCTGCTCTGTGTACACTGCGGGGCTCCTGATGCACCACGGCCCTGCAATGGCAACGCTGCTCAGAGAGCTGTCAGCCTTCCCAGAGAGGGGAAGAGCGGTGGTCCTGGCTGGCAGCACGGAGCCACGGCCGCCCCTGGCTGCAGAGCCCTGGCTGCGTGTGCTGGGGCTGTGCCCTCGTGTGCCAGCGGTGGGACAGCGCTGGCTGCCGCCCCGAGCCAGGGAAACACGAGCAGAGGCTACGCCCCATGCCTATGCTGGGCTGGGCACAGCGCCTCTGCTCCCTTCCCATTTTTCCTGATGGTTCTGGCTGTGCTATGTTAAATGGAAAACAAATCCCTATCCTGCCATCTGTGCGCCTTTGCTCTCACTGATGGGCTCAAAGACCCAGCTCCTGTCCTCTCTTGAGGTTTGCTGAGCGGTTTTCCTGGGGCTCTACAGGCTCTGGGGCCGTTGCGGTCTGTGCCCAGAGCCATCCCCTGTGAGCAGGCTGAGCCCAGCCCTCCTGCCTCCAGGTCACCTCCGTGGGATGGGACTATGGCCGCTCCCCTTCAATGCAGAATCTAGTGCAACAACAACCACAAAATCCTCTGCTGCCGCTAATTGAGCATCTCAGATCCCTCCCGCACTGTCTGGGCAGCGAGGCTTTGGGAGTGCAGGTGCTTGAGGATCGGCTTTGAAAATAAACCCAAACAAGCACCTTTTGGAGCTTAAAGCGACTCCTCCTGGAAGCCACTGCAGGGAAAAGCATTTGTTTATTAACGAGAGGCTGCAGGAACAGGGCATGAAAGGCTGCTTTGTCTCCCCGGCCAGTGCTTACTCCGTTTGTCTCTATGTTAATGCCTTTCCCTCAGGTGTGCAGGGAATCTCGGGCACAAATCTCCCAGCTCCATAAAACCATCGAGCAACGAGGAATCCCCGGCTCCCGAGCCCTGCGCATCGCGGAACCCCCGTGTCACCTGCAGCCGCCCCCAAATGGGCGCATCTTTGGCTGCCTCTGCGGGGAAAAGGGGGGCTCTGCGAAAGCTCGGGGGCCTGCCGAGGGGCTGGCTCCATGGCCAGATGGGGGCAACGCGGTTTGCCTCCATCCCCGAGGACCCCCAGGGACGCGGAGATCCCCGCCGCAGCGGGCATCCCCGGGGGGGGAGTCCCCGGGCAGGGAATCACCTTTCCGGGGGGGTGCGGGGGTCAGCATCCCGGGGGCAGGGGCAGCTGAGGGAGCATCCCGCCTCCTCCCCGCGCCGCGCCGCGCCAGTGCCTGTGCCGGTGCCGCGCCGCGCCGCGCCAGGCCGTGTCGGTGGCGTGCCCTGCCGTGCCGCTCCGTGCCGTGCCGGTGCCGTGCCGCCCCGCGCCGTGCCGTGCCGCCCCGCGTCGCGCCGCTCCGCTCCGCCCCGCCGCGCCCGCCGCGCCGCAGCCCCGCAGCCCGGCCCCGCAGCCCGGCCGCCGCCGCAGGGCCGGCGGGCAGCGAGCGGCAGCCGGCGGCATGAGGCGCGACCCGGCGCCCGGCTTCTCCATGCTGCTCTTCGGCGTCTCCCTCGCCTGCTACTCGCCCAGCCTCAAGTCGGTGCAGGACCAGGCGTACACGGCGGCGGTGGTGCTGGAGGGCAAGGTGCAGTCCGTGGGCCCCCCCGCCGGCGGCAATGACAGCCGCGGCGCCGGGCCCGCCGGGGGGGTCCTGGTCAAGGTGCTCGACCTGTGGCCCCTCAACAGCGGGGGGCTGCAGCGGGAGCAGCTCATCAGCGTGGGCTCCAAGGCGCCCTGCTTCAAAGTGAAGCGCAACCACCGCTACATCTTCTTCCTCGAGCCCACCGAGGAGCCGCTCGTCTTCCGCACCGCCTTCGCTCCGCTCGACACCAGCGGCAAGAACCTCAAGCGGGACGTGGCGCGGATCCTCTGCGCCGACTGCGGTACGGGCCGCGCCGCGGCGGCGGGGGGCGGCGGGGGGCGATGGCGGAGCGGCGGCGGGGGGCGATGGCGGAGCGGCGGAGGGAAGAGCTGGCTCACGTCCCGGGCAGCCGCGGGGCGACAGGTCCGTACCTCCCGGACCTGGGGGGGACAGGTGCCCGGCGATCGTTCCCCCAGTTCACCCCCGATGGGCCCCGGGAGCCGCGTCTGCACCGGGGGAGATGCGATGCGATGCGATGCGATGCGATGAGATGCGATGTGATGCGATGCGATGTGATGCGATGCGGTGCGGTGCGATGCGATACGATGCGCTCCGCGCGGCCCGGCCGCCGCAGCCGCGCTCCCCCCATCCGCTGGCCCCGGGGCTCCTCTCTCGCCCGGCTCAAGGTCCCGCAGCCCCGGCCCGGCGCCACGCCAGCAGCGCAGCCCCGAGCCCGGTGCGAGGAGCGCCCGCAGCCCGCGGCTGCCCGGCGCTCGGCGGTGCCGCGCGGGAGCCCCCGGTCTCAGCGCGGTCCCAGCGCCCCGGTGCCGCTCCTTTCGGGGGCCTCGGCCTTGGCAGCCCTGGCCGAGAGAGCTGCCGGCCTGCGGGGGCTCCGGTGACTCCGGTGACTCCGGCCGCGACCCCCGCCCCGGGCGCGTTCCCTGCTGCGGAGGGGGCCGAGCCCGGGATGCGGGGCTGGGACAGGGGCAGCGCTCCAGGTGTTCCCTAAGAGCCGGGAAGTTTTGCCTCTTCCAAAATAACGGCCTGGCGGGGGGGAAGTTGGTTTTTCTTTTGTTCGCTCCACGCATTTCGGTGTCTCCGGTCACGGCTCTCGCGCGGTAGCTTGTGCTGTTCTTCCAGCACCTCTGGAAACGCGGTTATGAAATGACTTCAACGGGAAGCGCCTGCCGGAGCGTCCCTGCTTTTGTTCCTGGATTTTCCTTGCTGTCCTCTGGCAGGTGAACACCTGCGAAGGGCTGGGCGGTGGGGACCAGGCAAGGACAATGCCTGCATTTTCCCAGGGTTTGGATCTGAGCTGACAAAAATGCACGCCTGGCCCTTCATCCAGCCTGAATGCTGGATACTGTGTCACAAAATCTGGGGAAGGCCGGTGTTAACCCGGAGAGCTCTGAGTGCCATGCTGTGTCCTCAGAAACGGTTTGAATCCCTCATGTTTGGTGTGTTACGAGGATATACAGGGTGTATCTCCAGGGAATCCAGGCTCCCCACTCAATGTCAGTACACCACATCCTCATCAGGTTAATTGGCCTTTTGCCTCATTAAAAGCAAGGTACTTTGTCAAGTTATACTTAGCTCTGTAATGACCATATGTGTACTGCTCTGTGGTGGTGGTTGTTGTGTTATTAACTGGGTGTTTCTGGGGCAAATACTCTGCCGTTTGGGACTGCTGACCCCACATTGTGAAAGCCAGACCTGTCTCTTTTTTTAGTTATCCAAAAGATAAATTTAGAAGCTTGCGTTTCCTGGGAGAAAGGTGGAACCTTGCATATCATAATACGTTGTTGAGGAAAATGGGCTAGGACTGCACATGAGAAAACTAATTTGGGAGACACTAATTTCATGTGCATCTATATGTGGGCCATCATGGACAGAGAGGATTTAGTGAAAGAGCTGTGGTAGAGACAAGAGGAACGTAAACGGGGGAATTTCTCAGGACTGTGGTCTCATTGTCAGGGGAAAACACAGCAAAAGGTATGTGGTTTTTTAATTTTTTTTTTTTAAATCAAAAAGGATTCTGAACTTGTGCATCTCTGAGCAGCAGGGTTTGACTTTAAGGGGAATGGAGGCTGTTCCATGGTATCCTGGCTCAGGCCCAAAGCATTAACGTGTGGGCTGCTGTAACAAGTTAAGGGTTGTCATTCTGTCGTGACACCTTCTTGGAGCTGATGCTTTTGTTTCCGTGTGGCTTTGATGGGCTGATTTGGCTCCCTGGCTGAGGGACGCTGCAGGTTGGTGGGAGCCTTGTCTCAGCAGAGCTCGATGGCAGATTCCAAAGGAAAAATAAAATCTGGTGGTTGGGAACTGTCATAGCTGTTGTTTGGTTTGGTGATGAAGATTAAATGAGAGCCTCAGCTTGCTGAACTGGTGGTTCTCTGAGCACCTCATGCTCTTGGTTCATCTGGGAGGTTATTTCTGAAGGTGACTTTCCTAGCAGGATCTTCTAATTTGTAGCACCCGAACTGCCAAAAGGTGTGTGACCTGGGAAACCAGGCCACGGTTTGCCTTCCTGCTCTGTGGCTTGTGCTGAGAGGGAAGATCTGAAGGGGTGCAGAGGTATTTCCCATTCTTGCTGCAGATGTGGGCTGTGAGAACTCCAGAGCTGGCAGGGGATGAACGTCCAGGCACAAGGTGCACTCAGAGGGACAGCTGGGCTGCAGCTGTGTGAGAGATGTTATAGAGCTGGGGGACAGATGCTGGGGTCACTTCTGAGTGGGAAGGAAACACCTTGTGGCTCTGATCACTCCAATCCCCCCCACTCCCAAAGATGGAGGCCTCACAGGACCATCTTCTCCCTGCTCTGGCTCTGTGCCTGGGTCTGTTTTCCAGTGATTCATCCCCTTCTCACTGGCTAAGATGCTGTGTGTCTCCTGCTCTTGCTGCTTGCCGAGGTCCGGGGTGTGATGCAGGATTAGACTTGTGACCGGAGCATCCATGGCTCTCTCCAAGGAGCAGTCTCTGCTGTTTGCACAGCTCACTCAGAGGAGAGAAAGTGGGTGCTGAGATTCTGCATGGGACCCAGAGCCTCTCTGGGCAGAGCCAGGAGGACTGGACGTGAGAGAAGGATGGCATGGGGCGTGGGGGACAGAACAGGAATGCTGGTCTGTGCAGCTGGTGTGCGTGGGGTCTGGGCTGGGCTGCTTCCTGTGTGCCTCCTGAGCAGAGGTCCAGGGAGGGGGATTGTAACTTTGGCCATCTCACTGCTGGGCAGGCTCTGAAGGCTGGAAATTCCCCACCTGCAAACCCCAGAGGGGTGCAGCCTCTGCAGCTCTGCCCAGCCGTGGGTTTTCATCCCCCTGGCACACAGGGAGCAGTTGGTCCTGGGACCCAGCATCCTGCAGGTCTCATCACCCACTTGTCCATCTTAAAACCTCTTCTGCACTGGGAGTATTATTGTTTTTTTTCATACTGTTATATAACGATTCCTGTTATTGCTTCTCCTCCTGTCTCTTTTCTTTGTATCTTCTAGCTCCTTAATTTTGGATGGTCTCATATCTCCTTTGTGCCTACATGCACAGATCAAGGAGGAGGAAATAGGTGCAAGACACACCACTGGTGCTCACTGGTGAGGAAGCTGGTGGCATTATCCCCACTGGAACGACTCCTGATCTCAATCCAAAAAGGAGGTTGTCATCCTCATCCTCCTGGTCTTTAGGGGTAGCTTGTGTCAGCATCTGCTTCCCTCTCTGTATCATTCCCCTCTTTCTGAGTGAAAGGTATCTGTGCAGATATTTTGTACACAGGAGAGAGGAGACTTAACCTGTCCAGGCTCTGATATCTGCTTTCACAGAGGAACAAATGTCTTCCTGCCTCCATATGCAGGCAGTTGCAAAATAGCTTTAATTAGAGCTTGTATGTCTCCTGAAGCACCTCACCGAAATTGCTGCTGAGCTCTAGGATGAGGTCTGCGACTTGCCTGTAGGATTAGCTAGCTTAGCCTGGGCAGGTAATCTGGTGGTGGCAGATCCCTGGGAGGATTTGCAGGCAGAGGACCTGTTGTTGTAGCTGGTACTTCTTGTGAGATGAGGTTTTTATTTTTTTCCACTCCAAAGGTGTCTTGGTCCCAGTGGGAATCAGGAATGTTCTGGGGCTGTGGCATTGGCCTTGGTGGCTGCATAATGCTGGGAGCTGTTTATCCTGGAGCCAGGTTGGTTAGAGCTGGCCTGTGAGGGGAGGAGGGAGACGGGATTTTGAAGTGCCCGCTGGAAAATACAGCCCTCTGGATTACAGTGTAGGTGTTGCTGCCTGAAATAGCACTGGCAACTTTGGACCAGCAGCTCACGCAAAAATATCCCTCTTCACTATCCTGCAGATCATCGGACTCACTTCAAGCCACGCAGGCACAGGGGAGGGGTGTGGGTGGGCACCAGCCACTGGTGACAGTATTCTCCCTTCATCCCAGGACAGCTGTGGAGCACAGAGCAGTAAAGCTGGATTTTCTTACACACCACCTTGCTAATTAGAGCTGTCTGAAACTATTTCTCACCACCTTCAGAAAATCACACTTCCTTGGGTTTACAGAAGAGCAAAAACTTGCTTCCTTCTTGCTTTGAGTTTCTGCAGATGGGGAATGGTCACTGTGCCGCAGACAGGTTTGACCCCTTGCAAGGGTGGCACATTTCTGAGGGTTCTCTGAAATCCTCTCATACAGGATTTGGTCTGGAGTGGACCTGCAGTCCTTGTGGGCAGGTCAGCTCCTTGTCTCCCAGATGAGCCATCCAGGAACTGGCAGCTGGAACTTTGCTCGGCTGATACTGCAGGTCCAAGTGACTTCAGTGGTGCCTGACACAATGCAGTTTTTCCCCTCCCAGCAATGAGCTGTGTGTGGAGCAAAGCCTGGCTAGTTTCTCAGTCCCCCTTTCAGAAATGTTTGACTAAATAAAGCATCTCCCCAAGGATCTCCATGAGTAAGATGAGACTAAAACAGCTCCTGAGTGATCCCAGCAGTGCTGATTTCTGTACCTAGGGCTGCTCCATGCCCAGCCCCTGGCCCCAGCTGCTGCTTGGTGGCTGTTTGTGCTCTGCCAGCTGACAGCCCTTAGATATGAGCCCTGAGGCAGAACGCCCTTTCTAAATCACAGGTGACACCTTGACTTGGGTTTGGATCTGGATCAGGAACTGGTGCATGCTTGGGAGCACAGAGGCAATAAACTGCATCACCAGGCAAAAAGGGAGCCATGCTCTGCTGCAGCTGAGCTCCCCGCTTCGTTTGGGCTGTGCAAGGCAAGATGCACCATGGGCACCAGGGCCTTGAGCCTTCAAGCACTTGGCACACCCCAAAATGTGCTGCAAAGTGCCGCAAGGGATGGGTCTTGGTACTGTGCTGCTGTGCTGAGGGTGCCTCTCGCAGCAGACTGGAGGGGGTGGCCAGTTCCCATGTGCATGTGACACAGCTCCTACGCAGAGCGGCTGCTGCTCTGCCAGCTTTGGGGCACTGGATGCCAGTGCTGAAGTCACCTCATCTCCATTCCCCTCCTGAGTCAGTGTGACACTGCTGAGTATAAATGAGAGCTGTGCTTGCCCTGGCATGGCACCTGGGCTTCCCCAGGTGAGCTGTGCTGGCCCATGGCAGGTGACGGCGCGGCTGCAGGGAGAAGGACAGAGCTGAGTGACGCACTTGGCCAGGAGGAGCTCCAGGAAACTGATCTGTGGTGGGCAGAAGGTTTGGGAGGCTGCGAGCCCGTGGGCGACTCTGGTCGTCTGAGGAATTCTCACTGCAGAGGAGCCTGAGCGACAAAGTGTTGGGAGGTGAGGAAGTGCCTCCGCTGAGCCGGGAGGCGCCGGGGCTGTCTGGCAGCTCCTGTCGGTGCTCCCGTGCCCGCTCCGTGCCCTGTGCGCAGCGTGGCCACTGCTGCTGCTGCTGCTGGGAGCCGCGCCGGGCGCAGCTGAGCTGTAGGTACATCCTGCCCCTCTCTGCCGCCCAGAGGAGGCTGCCAGGATGCGAGTTCACCCCCTCCCCAAGCGCTGGGCCGCCCTGTCGTGCCCAAACGGTGTCACCTGAAGGCGAAAGCTCTGCCCCGCTCCCTGGTGAGGTGTTCTCTGCGCTGTGAGCTGCTCTGTCCGGTGCAGATGGCAGAGGACGCCTGTCCTCGGCGGGGGCTCGGCGGATGCGTGCGGCGAGGGGAGGCTCTGGAGGAAGCTCATCTCCCTGGAAACTTTGGCAGCCAGGCGTCTGCTTGCCTACTGAATTGGGTGTGCAGCAATCGAACCCCCGAAGGCGCCAGCACCTCTTACCGTCTCCGCCCTGGGGGGAGGTGGAGAGGTCTGCCAACTGCCCAAAATTTTGGGGACAGAGTACTGGGTCTGCAAGGGTAGGCTAGAGATCAAAAGGAAGATGAATCACTGTGCTGCTCTTTCTCTGCTGAATGACCGTGCTCCCAGGGCTCGGCTGCTGCAGCTTGGGGCTGGGCTGTGTGCTGCAAAGCCTGGGCTAAAGGGCCAGTAAAAACTGCTCTTGTTGAATCCCCATGGTCCAGCTCCACCCTGGATAAGACCCTGACCAGTCTGGAAGATGGAAAATATAAGGTACCCCAGAAGATGGGTCCTAGAGCAGAGCAGATGATTTGCATCTTGAATGAAAATAATTTGTATAACTCCAGGCAGAGAAGGCTCAGATGTCATCAGGTAGGGGGAGTTCACCTCTGTGCTGGAGGATTGGGAGACAAGTTTTGTAGGGAAGTCACAGCAAACAGCACTGAAGCTGTCTGGAGAGGGGAGAGAGTTCATGTTAGGGAAATGAGAAAATAAGAGATGCAGTGGGTTGGAGGAGGACAGGAGATGCTGCCTTGGAGACTCAGGGCACTGCTCACGCCAAGGTTGAACCCATGGCTGGCTTAGCTGGGCGATTGCCTGTGTCAGGGAATCTGCTCTGGTCTTATTGTTTTTCCTGTTTAGGGGTCTTACCCCAAGCAATTGCTCCCCTAAGGTACCTCTGCAGTGCAAACAGTGGCCAAGGGTGATCTAATAATGCTCCCCAGTATGAATGCAGGGTTGGAACTGGGTTGGGGCTCATGGTGGCTAAGCATGATCCCAGCTGCTGTGGCACTTGAGGATGGAGCTGGGTGGGCTGATGGGATCATGTTGTGTGCAGAAGAGAGGCCAGATGATGACAGTGATCCTGACAAGGCTTTGGGAAGTGTGAACCAGAGGTATCTGCCATTCCCTTTTCCCTGGCAGCCTGGCCTGGAGCAGAGTGAGAGCTTCCAGAAGAGTGAGTTGGCAGATGGTTGGGCAGACACTTGTGGGGAATGACCCTGGTATGGGTGACCCCCTTGCAGGCAGGCAGGAGAGCCTGCTCAGAGGGTCTGAGATCAGGGCCCAGATGGGACCATTCCCACTCTGTTGTTTGATGTTGTAGCTCAGGGATGAGTTTCTTCTTCCCACAGCAACTCTCACTGGACTGGGCAGTCCTTGAAGTTCCCTTGGCTGGAGTTGGTGGCCACAGTGGCTCTCTCTGGTCCCCCTGCTTGCCCCACATCCCTTGCCTACAGCAGGACAGCACCTTCCTTTCCTGTATTCCTGCCACTTACTGTTTGCTCGCCCCTGGAGGGCAACTGAGTTCATCCTTGCAGGCTGTAGCATGTGTTCTGGTTTTGCAGGAATAATACTTCATCTTTGGTGACCTACTGGTGCAGAGCTGGCTGTTGTCTCTGGGCACAGCATCTCTCTGGGGTGGGACACACATGCCTGATGTGTAGGGATGTGTCACACTTGAGACAGAGCATCCAGCTCCCACCCTGCTGGCCCCCTCTCTCTCGCTGTCCTGGCATGAGGAAACTGTCCTTTGCCCTCTTGATGAAGGTGAGAACTCTGGGAAAGCCTTCCCAGTGGTGCTGGAAATGAGCCTGTGGTATCTGCAGGTGAGAGCAGAGCCCCAGGGCTGATGGAAAGCAGATCTTGGATGTGATGGTTTTCTAGGGCAGGTCTGGATGGGCAGTGCTGTGCCTGATGGCTTGTGGAAAATCTGAGGAGGATGGGAGTGCTTTGCAGAGCCTGTGGAAGGACACACTGTACTACTTAGTGGGAGAGCTAGTCAGGTCCTGCCAATTTGGGGTCGGAAGGCAGGTATTTGCATTCATTATAATCAATCACTGCTCATCCACTTTCTGTAATGGCTCAGTAATGATGAAACGCTGTTCAGGAGCCTCTCGGTGGTCTCAGGGCAGGCAGATGGCTTGGCAGGAGGGTGGGGACTGGAATTAGGTCTGCTTTCTGGGCTGCCTCAAAGTTGGCAGCGATGCAGGAGCCCTGGCTGCTGCCCTGGCCGGAGCCTGTCCCCGCCGGACCCTGGCTCCTGCTGCCGCACCGGCCTTTCTGGCCACTCGGCTTGGCAGCCCTGGCACCAGCCATGGGATGGTAGCAACAGCAGTGGTAGGAGTGAATGCTTCTGGCCTTTGTCTGGACCTGCTGCTCTAGGTGTTCCTCTCCCACCCCTCCAGTCTCCCTCAGCTGCCCTTCCATGTGTCTTGGTGCAGAGGAGCAGTGGGGACATGCTTGGCTGGGTCTCCTCATGGCTGCTCTCAGCCTTCAGCCAGGCTGGCACATGCTGGGAGTCCAGCTGAAGTCACAAGCAACCCTGGCATGATCCCCTGCCATGTAGGGTCTCAGCCACCTTCACCCTGTACCTCTGCTGGGAGAAGGACCTCTCTTCCCATTCTGGCTGCCAGGTTGGCTCAGCCCTAGGCCTGAACTCCATGGGGAGCTGCCTGCTGAGGCTGGTGGCATCTGGGGAACATCAGGGACTCTTCTCACAGAGAAATGGGACACTTGCTGCCTGCCTGGGCTGCAATGAAGCAGAAATTCCTGTCCTTGGGGGCATTGCCAGCTCTGAGAAGAACTGGAGACCCTTTCTTACATCACTGGAGAGCCTGAATTCCACAGATACATCCCCAAAGATGCAGAGCTGAGGCAGCAAGAAGGAGCTGGAGGAGTTTCCCTGCCAGGTCCTTCCTGCGGCTCCTGAGTTGTCTTGGCACTCTCGGTGTGCAGGCAGAAGGAGCTCCATTCCAACAGCTGCACACTCAGCCCTGTTGATGGGCCAAACATCAGATGAGTACTCCATCACCCAATGATGCCCTGACCTTGAGCATTCCCAGAAGATGCCTTGGTGCCAGTAAATGGGGCTGCAGCTGGGGTGGAGGTCTGGGCTACACCAGGGTTGCTCTTCTCTAGCACTTTCTGCCTAGGTTGGTGATTTGCGCTGGTCCTCCTGGTGTGGGAGACACAAGAGGCCAGATGGCTGTTGGTTTGCAGGATGGCTGTTGTTATTTCTTGGATGTTTAGGCACAAATGCAAATGTAAGTGCTGGCAAATGCTACAGGATCCCCAGGCCAGATGATGCCCAAATGGGATTGCAAGGAAGGAGGGGAAAACCTAGTAGGGGTCAGGTATTCTGGTGCACTTGGGGGGCTCAGATGCAGCTGAGGTTCTGGAAAAGGCCTTGAGGGTTTTGAACACTGGGTAGGACACAGAGTAGATGTAGGGTGGTTTGGATGGGAATTAGGAATTATTCTATGCCTACAAGAACCGGGCTATGATGGGAGGTCACCCAAAGGTCCTTCTTCACACAGAGCCTTGCACACAGAACCTCACTGCAGGCTGCTGTGGGGCACAGGGGGAAAGGACTGGGGGATCCCCGAGGCCATGCCTGTGTGTACAGCAGGGTTGGGGTGCAGCTGCTGATTCTGCAGCTCCCCAAATGCCTCAATGCCAGAAGGCACAGCATGGGCTGAGGCAGTGCTGCCGTTTAACCCCAGGAGAGGTGTCCTGTGGTCAGTAATTCCTCTGTGGAGCCTGGTCTCCATCACCTGGACCATGCTCCAGAGAAGGATCTTCGTGGCATATCCAGCCCATCACAGCATAGGGATGGTCTGGGTGGGGGCTGCTCTCAGCCCCGTGTCAGTGCAGGGGTGCTGGGAACACTCTCTGCACTCAGGGGTGTTTGTGTTCCTTGGGGCTCTGGAAGGAGCCAATGCAGGCAAGGGGGCTGTGCTTGGAGATTTGGTTCAGGTCCCACCTGTGCCACTGATCACAGGAAAGCCTCTTAGAATCGCCACACTGTGATTCCCTGCCTGGCAAGCAGGAAGGATGCTGCTTTGCACGGTCTTCTAGAGAACAGGCAGAAACTGGTGGTGTGCTGGGTTCCCATCAGTGTGTCAGCACCAGGAATGGAAACAAACCCTCCCCTCCCTCCAGTGCCTGTCACTGATGCTCCTCAGCACATTCCATCCTCCTGGGTGTGGGGCTGTCCCTCTGCCAGCTTGTCCTCTGTGGGACTTGCAGACCCTCATATAAAGGAAGCAGACCCTGCAGGCATTCTCTATGCAGCTGGGGGCATCTGAGTTGGTGTTTGGGGTTGGAGGGCACCTGCCTTGTCCCTGAAAAGGGTCTGCAAGGGATCTGCAAAGTATCAGCCAGCAGAGTTTTTTCTCTCCTTGGGTGGCCATCTCGTTCTGAATGTATCCCAGCCGAGCTCAGCTCCCATCAGAGGTGTTAGACCCACAAGGACAGAAACTTGCGGTCCCCAGACCTGCCTCTGATCTGCAGCAGCACACTCCATCTGCGTGGGGGAGCTGTGACGTGTGAGGAGACAATTTCTGTCAGTCCGTTCCTGGTGACATGCAGGCTTCTGGCATCCAGGCTGTTTTCCTGGTGCTCAGCACTAGCTGGGAGTACTGGCGGCAAGCACAGATCCCCGAGGGCACTTGATGCTGCATGATGGTGTGGAGAGAGGATTTCCCAAGCTGTTAGAGGGCTGAGCGGCTCTGTGGTGCTTGCTGTGATGAAGGATGCTCGGGAGAGGCAGGCAGAGCGGCTGCTCTGCTGATGCCTGCAAACTTCTGTAGCTGCTGTGGGGAGCTGAGAGATTAGGGGTGCATTTTGTGGCTTGAAATGCCCCTTAGGGCTGCCACCAGGACCCATACCCCAGTCCTCTGGGATGCCATGTGTCAGTAAGTGGCACTGGGAGGTGATCCAAACCCATACAGGTAGGTGTTTGTGGGCATGTTTTCTTCTGCAGGCTCTTCCCAGTGAGGGGACAGACAACGGCACTGTCTGCCTGTGCTGAGCCAGCGAATCCAGGAGCCCTCCTGCCTTGGGTCACAGACGGCTCCAAGCCTCTCCTTCCTTCCCAAGTGCTGCAGGCTGGATTGCCTTCTGCTCTGTGTCGTCAAAGCAGGGGCAGGGAGTCCAGAGCTGTCACACCAGGACAGCACAGGTACAAGGAAGCAGAGGGAATCCTGCCTGTGGTGTGATACACCTGTAGAGAGAACAGCAGAATTTGCCAAGAACACACATGACGTCACTGTAACCAGACAGGTAATTGGGAATACAAGCACTGCTCCTGCAGGAAGGAGGCTCCGGATGTTTCTTTGAGCAAGGAGAGGAAATACCTTCCTGTGGTGAAGTTTGACACTGGCTGATGGGCAATGAGACCATCAAACCTCATTTTTAGATGTAAAAGCATCCAGGAGAGGAGCTGGTAACACCCAAACCATAAATACATGAAGAAGTTTCTGGCTTCAGAAGGGCAGATGGGCACACTGGAAGGTGCACTGGGAAGCTGTGACCTTTTGAAACCTTCCTGCTGGGAAAATGGCTATGGTTTTCCTGCCCTGGCTGATGCTGACAGCTGCCTGTTGTCCGTGTTGGATGTTGGCTGGCTGCACAGGCTGCAAGTGTGCTGCTGCCAGCAGGAGCTCCTGGGGCTGGAGGTGGCTTCTGCAGGAAGTGCATGGCTCCTCAAGTCATGGCTCCTCAAGTCATGGCTCCAGACAGCTCTGAGCTGGGGAGAGGGGGTTGTGCTGTCCTCTGCTCTGGATGCTGGGGAGGCACATGCTGTGTGTGCTCTGCTGTGGGGTGGCACCTCTGAGAGAGGTCACTGAGTCCCTGCACAGATGCCTGCAGTGTCTGTGTCTGGGAAGAGGGGTGCTGAGGCCTCGTGGGTAGAGCTGTTCTGCATCTGGGATGTTTCCTTATGTTGTGTAAGATTTACTGAAAGCCTTGTGTGAACCTGCTGGGATGGGGTGCATTGATGAGCTCCCTTTCCCATAATCTCTTTTGTAATTCAATGCCCTTTCCCATCATTCAGCCTTTGGGGAATTTCCCACCACTCAGGCTGTGTCCCAGAGCCAGGAGAGCAGTACTAGCCCTTTCCTCCTCTGGGGAGGCAATACAATCTTTGGTGCTTCACTTCCTGGGCTTGTGGATGTCAAATGGGACCTGACCTGGAGCACAGCACAGCTGAGCTCCACCCAGGCTCTGATTCTGCAGCCCAAAGAGGCTGCAGAGCCCAAGGTGTCTCATTCCAATATGAGGTGGGTCAGTCCAGGGGCCTTTCCAGAGATACCAGCAGTGTGGTCAGAGCCAGCAGTGGAGCTGCTGCCTGTGACTCCTTTGGGCTGAGGGAGTGAGGAGCAGGGTCAGCCATGCTCCACCGGGCAGCGGCTCTGCCAGCTCTGCTGTCTGCTGTCACCAGAGGCAAAACCCTGCCATGGCACAGCTCCCCAGGCATGGCACACCTGCAGCCAGCTGGAGGAAGGATGAGTGCTTATGGGGTGGGCAGTGCCTGCGTGGGAGGACCATGCACTGGGCATCTCTGGTTAAAAACGAAGTTGTACCAGGCACATGGTGTTCCCAGGAGAGTTATCAGATCAGTGTGGAGCCTGTGGAAAACACATCTGTGCCCCTGGGGCAGAAACCTGCCCAGCAGTGTGGCTTGGAGGTTTGGAGGTGTTGGCTGTAGCAGACACACACCTGCCAGAAAGAGAGGCTGGGAACAGGATTTTATCTGGAGCAGTTTTATGCTGGGCTAAACTCATCTTCTGCTGGAGAGTGGGGGAACAGCAGAAAGGGGGGTCATCTTCTGGCTGCTGCACCTGAGGGGAACCCTTATCCTCAAAGTCTTATTTTCATGGCCGACATTCTTCCAAATAATGGAGTTTCTTTCTCCTTCTCTGTGTAAGGGATGACATGGGAAACCCTTCTGCAAGGAAGTAAATTCTGCCTGTCACGGTGGCTTTCACTTGGCAGTGTTGAATTTCCTTCCATGCTGCTGTTGTCTTTCTCTTTTCCCCCTTCTCTCCCGCCCACACACTCTCTTTTCCATCATACATCCTCAGCTTTCAGAATGATAATTGCAGTTGAGTGAAGAAAGCCCTAATATGTTTTGAAGGATGGCTTCGGTGCCTTTTTCTGCAGTGTTCTCTGAGTCTGCACCCTGTTTGAAAATGTGAAGGTGTTTCAATGACCTTTTTTACCATTTAGACCTATTTTTTGAGGAAATTTCCTACAAGTTCCTGGAAAGCTCCTTCTTTTCTTTTCTGGAAGAAGCTGAATGAGCTGGGGGGGCTCAGCCAGGGGAAAAGGAGGCTTAGGGTGGACCATCTTGCTCTCTGCAACTCCTTGGCAGGAGGATGGAGCTGGGTGGTGGGGGGGAAGTTGTTCTCTTCTCCCAGGTAACAAGCATCCTCAAGTTGTGCCATGGGAGGTTTAAATTGGATATTGGAGAAAATTTCTTCATTGAACCAGGTTGCTCAGGACAGTGGTGGTGTCATCACCTTTGGAAATGTTAAAAAAATGTGTAGATGTGGCAACTGGGGACATGGTTTGGGGACATGATTTAGGTGGTGAACATGATGGTGCTGGTTACGGGTTGAACTGATGATCTTTGAGCTCTTTTCCAACCTTAACAATTCTATGATTCTACTCATGGTGGGACTGTGAGCACAGTGATGCTTCTGCCCATGCACCATATCCTGGGGCAAGCAGGACACAGGAGTCCAACAGCCCTGCCTGAGGCTCCTGGTCCTCTGTAAAGCTGCTTCTCAGACCTCTGTGAGCAGCTGCTGGACCAAGGAGGTTTGTGCAGAGGGGCTGTGCCTTGCTGACCACTACTGCCTGTGAGCTTTTTCCTCACATGCTCCTTTGGCCCAAGCCCAGGGCCATGGGTTGTCTGTGCCCCATGCTGTGCTGCGGCCAAAGCAGCCCTTCCCAGCCCAGCATCCTGGATGTGCTCTGGAGAGCTGCCAGACCAGCAAACCCACGCTGGCCATGACCATCCTGCACTCAGCAGCTGAGTCTGGCTTGCCAAAAGGTGCAGGATGGTTCAGAGAGGAGCTGGAGTGGGAGCAGTGGGAGGGGAGAGGCCATGCCAAGCAGGTGGCTATGGTGCCTCAGAACATGAGGGCTGCCCTCCCTCTGCCACTGACCCTTCTGTGCCTCAGCTGGTGCAGTGTGAGCTTTCTGGGGCTGTTGGCAGAAGTAGTGCTGTGGCTGCTGCGTTGGCTTCGCATCCCTCTCAGTGGAGATCAGAGTCCTTGGAGAAGCCTTCAGAGTCACATCAGTGTCACAATCCTGATAGCTGAGACAGCTCTGTGCTTCAGGGCGAGATGCACTCAAAGGAAAAAATACCCTGGGGCAACCTGGGGAACAGAAGCTACCATCAGCTGGAGCTGTACCGGTATCGGGTGACCTTTTTTCTCCCTTGAGCAGCCTTGCTCCGAGGGAAGCTGAGGACCCTTGATGCTGAGAAGCTGCACTGAGACACCCAGCAGCATGTTCTGTGTGTCAGAAGCTGCCTGCAGCGTGCGCGGGTGTTCATGGCAGGGAAATGAGGCAGCTTTGCCACTACCCATTCCCAAACCATTTCTAGTTCCACCTGGCTGCTTACCCAGCCAGCAGAGGCAAGGGAACTGTGCCTCCTGCCCGTGGATGCGGGGATATTTCCCTCCCCTCCCCCTGCAATCAGATGCTTGCAGAGCAGAGCTTGCGGCAAGCCAAGCATCCCTTGCACTCCATCAGACGTGGGTGTCTATAAAAAGCCTCCCTGGGGTTGCGATTGGGTGGGCTGCCTGTGCCACGTGGTCTCTCGTAAGGCCTGTGTTGCTGAGCAAGTGGCATTCCACTTATTTTTGGCATTAATAGTCTTTAGTTAATACATAAATTCAGCTTAAATTCTGGATGGAAAATAAATCCCAAGTGGAGGCTCTGCTAATAAGACGACAGACGCTTCGGGGAGCCTGGGACGCCTGTCAGCAGAGCGGTCGTGGCTGCTGAGATCCGAGAGCAGCAACACGCGCAGGCACGAGGTCCTGAAAAGTTACCACGAGTTGCCTGACTGAATTACAGAAGGATTAGGCAGGTGGCTGAGGTGAGATCGAGCTTTAACTGCTGTAGCTGAACTCATTACAGCAAGTGCACCAGTAAGATGCTCAGTCCCACCTGGCATGTGGAGGAAGGGGAGTCAAGGCATAGGTTTCTCTCTGACCACAGCAGAACACCTTCATCTCTGGCAGTCTCCTGACAGGCAGACCTGGCTCAAGGTCCCCTGCTCTGCTTCACTCTTGCTAACCCACTGGCAGTCCTTCCAGGATGCTTCCCCACATCCGAGTTCATCCCAGACCACCTTCACCCCAGACCTGGGTGTGTTGAGGGCTGCATCCAAATGGCTGTGTCCTTCCAGAGTCACACATCCCTGTGAGAACCTGGCTGGGAAAACCATGGCCAAGCCATAGGGAGTGTGGGACCTTGGAGCTCTGACCTTGGGCTTTGCTCCATGATTTGGTGCTGTCACCTGAAGGAGGGTTTGGCAGGGAGAGCAGATCCCAGCAAGCTGCACGAGGGTTTTGTGGAAGTGTGCTCTTCAGGGCTCTGTTAGGGTGCCAGAATGGAGGGTCTCAAGTTTGAATTCAC
The DNA here is from genome assembly GCF_008360975.1 of Lichenostomus cassidix. Classification (NCBI taxonomy): domain Eukaryota; kingdom Metazoa; phylum Chordata; class Aves; order Passeriformes; family Meliphagidae; genus Lichenostomus; species Lichenostomus cassidix. The sequence continues at coordinate 3,255,225 of NC_139494.1, forward strand.
CATGCCCACGATGGTTTTGAGGGTCGAGGTTGCAGCTGATTTGTGTCCCTGCCCCAGCAGGCCCTGCTCAGCAGCACCAGTACTTGGTGCCTTGCTCACCTTTGTGGTGTCCACCACACCTTCACAGGGGCTGCTGATGGCTCTGCAGCCCAGCAGGGGAACAAACCCCAGCTTATGTCCTTCATATGACCATGCTGGAGCTGTTCTGTGCCTGTGTGCCAGACTGACAGGCCAAGAGGGATGTGCTCACTCCTTGTCTCCAACTGCCTCCTGAGCTCCTCCCTGTTTTTATCTGGCTGCTGTGAGATGAAATCCAGAATACGTTGAATGCTTTTTGAGAAATGCCCTTGCGAAGAAGCAGCTTTCCAGGAACCTGGCCAGGGGGTGCTGCAATGGTGGTCTGACAGCATGTCCCACTCCAGCCCTTCCCTGCCCTGTCCCTTCCCTCAGAGCTGGGGTGGTGGTTGTGTGCCACTCTCAAAGGGAAGTGTCTGGGTGACTGGGCCACAAACCCCATGGCTAGAGGGTGACTTGCCACCGCCTGACAGGGTGCTCATTGCATTTTCTTGAATTCCAACTCTTACCAGAGTTGGAAAGGGGGGTTTAGAAGAATACCAGGTCATCCCAGTCTCTCCTGCCTCACCTTGTGCATGAGGTCAGCCCCTACCTACTCAGCACATTAACCCCTTGCCAGGAAGCAAAGAATTTAGAACAATTTTCAAGCCTCAGACCTGGGGAGCTTCAGGTCTCAGTTGCAGCCAGGATTGATGATCTAGCACTGCCCTCATAAAGTGGGGAGAGTCTGAGGGAATTCTTCTCCCCACGTTCCTTGCTGTGGATTTCCACCTGACCCTGCTTCTTTCACCTGCAGTTTCCACCTGAAGGAGTGACAAGGGAAAGCTCAGTTGTTTTGTTTTCCTGGACAAGGGTTTGCAGCCACATTATTTTCTGTATTTGTGGTGCAGGGGAGGTGGGGCTCATTTCAAAGCCCATGTGTTGCAGTTGGGAAAGTCCTGGCTGGTGGGACTGGTGGCTACCCCTGATTCACAACATGAGGGGGTGAAGTCCCAGCTACAGCCTCTGGGCAAGGTGTAACAGCCGGGAGGCTCTCTGCAGGAGCTGTAGGTGGATGCAGCTATTCCTCTCCTCTCTTCCCCCACATCTGTGTTCCCATCTGGGACCTGCCTTGGGGACGCATCACGCTGCAGTAGAAGCTGCAGCATGAGATGGTGCGGGGGCGGCCCTGGGATGCTCCTCTCTTGGAGCAGGGGCCTCAGGGAAGTATGTGTGTGTCCCTGTGCTTGTGCCAGAGGCTTCCTTTGGAGCCAGAAATGATCAATGCTGGAGGCTGGGGGGTGGGAGGGAGGAATCCCAGCATCTTCCTACCCAGTAGCCGGCAAATAGTCTCTTGGGATTGGCCGTTGCTAGGCAGAGGGCTGGCCAATGAGTGTAGAGTGGTCCAGGCACGGGCTGGGACATCCTGGCTGGGACTGGCGCCTGTGTCCCGAGAGGACAAACCGTGGCAAGGGACAGCAATGCACAGGAGGGAGCACTTGGCATGCCGAGTGAGTCTGGGCTGCCTGAGCAGAGCTGCGGGTTTCTGTGCCTTGGTTTCTTGCCCCCCAGCTTCTCCCCTCCCTGCTGCCCTTCTGGCCCCTTTTAATCCGAATTCCTCCATCGCTACCCTGCCCTTGTATCCCTGCTTGTATCCCAAGCCCTTGGGCAGACAAGTGTCCTCTCTGCCCCTATGTTCTGCCCCAGGGAGAGCTGACAGTGACATGTTTTTCACCTGCAAAAGCCCAACGACAGTCTCAATAACACAGCACTTTGAATAAAGCAGGATAAGGAGTGTATCTAGTGAGTAAATCAGACATCCCTCCTGATGCTGGGCATCCACATCAGAGAGATCCTGGACAGATCTCTCCCATGTCTCAGAGCAGATCCAAGCCATGGAGGGAAGTTCTTCCTTTTGGTCATTCATTATATAATTTCCTTCCAAGAAAACAACTCTCAAGGATGTTCTCACAAGGAGTATTTGCTGCACTGTTAGAAACAGGCAAGGCCACACAGGTGGTACAGCTGCTGTGCTTGAGTGGGAGCTGCCACGGGCTGTGATATCCTGCTGAGCTTTTCCCATGGGCAAGGGATGTGTGTAGCACAGCCCAGCCTGGAATGTGCTCAGTACATCCAGCACAGCCCAGCACAACTCAGCAGGGGTGTACTCAGCTTGTAGGTGCATCACTAACTCCTCGAGGCACAGTGGTCTCCTGGCCAGGAGCAGCACACTCCTGCAGCTGAAGCACTCTTGAAATGCGGGAGACCTGCTGACAAATGCTGGGGGGAGCTTTGGACAAGGGCATGGGGTGACAGGACAAAGGGGAATGGCGATTGGGATGTAGAAGACAAGCAAGGGATGGAATACAGCTGATATGGCTGGGAGAGAGCAGACAGGGCAGCCTCTGTGGCAGACCCACTCCCAGCTTGTGATGGGTTTGGATTAGCCGTGGAATCAGGGCAGGGGCACAGGGATGTGGGGAGAGCCTGAGCACAGGCAGGGCCAGCCAGTGCTGCTCTGCCTTCGCGCTGTCACTGTCCCTGCTCCGTGGGGCTGCACTAATCCCCGCCAGGAAAAGCAGGGAGGGAGCTGCGCTTTGATGGAGACAAGGAACGGTTTAGAGGGAATTAGAAGGGATTTATGTTGGTGGAAGAAAACACAGTAAGCGTGGCTGGCCTGGGTCAGGGCACTGGGCTGTGCAGGGGGCTGGCCTGCCTGGGCAGACTCCTGAGGAGTTGCTGTGATGGCAAGGGGGCTGCTCACAAGAGTTTTCCTTAAAGCCACAGTTCCCAGAGTTGTGCGACTGCACATGAATCTTAATTTTCTTGTAGAAGTTTTATGGTGACTAGAAGAAGCCTGAGAGAATGAACAAGCAAAGCTCATCCCATCCAGAGATGAGTGAAAATGTACCAGCATTTACTTAAAATCTTTTCTGTGTGCTTGAAATTCACCTCCCACCTTAAGGACGTCCATCTCTCAGTTCTGCACTGTTACAAATTAGCTACAAGAAGAACCCAAAAATGTCTGTTTGCTTCTTTCACTGAAGGTTCCTCCCAGTTAAAGCTTGGTTCCAGTTGGGCCATGGGATGGTTGCTCTGGGTACCAGCACTCACTGTTGGCAGCTCAGTCTGTTGTGCCAAGGCTCTATTGTGCAGCACTGTCCCTCCTGGCTGGCGGCTGGCTCTGCTGTGTGTGATGAGGCAGGATGTGGGATGGACAGGCTGCAATCCACCATTCTGGGAGCCTCCAGGGGTTCACAGGCATCGTCTGTTCCTCTTGACTTGCCTGGACAGGAGGCAGAGGTGGTGCTGATCCCGACCGCTGCGGTTGCTAATGGTTATGGAAAACATCCTGCTGGCCCGGCAGGTCCTGGCTGTCATCCCCAGCTGTGTCTCTGCACCAGCAGCTGGGACGAGTTGTTGGAGCAGTTTCGCTTCACAGCTCCGAGAATGCCAGGACGCAGCAGTGTCTGGAAAAACACAGGCAGGCTTCTCCGAAGGATCAGGGACCTGGCGGGTGGGCAGGAGGCTGACAGCATCTCAGCTGCCCTCAGCCTGCTGCAGAGACCACTGTCACCTTCCAGGGCAGCGAACTCCCAGCCTGTCAGTGAGACGTGTCTGAGCTCCCCATGGTGTCTGGCAGCACTCTCTCACTCAGAAATCACAGGGCTTGTTGATCTTGGCAGGCAGGGATTTGGGATGCGGCTGGACTGTCCTCTGGACTTGCACCCCTGTTATGTGGTGCTGGAGACAGTACAGTCCTGGGATGCTGTTGGGTGTATTCAGCTGAGCCCAGTGCAGAGGAGCCTCTGCTTCCCTGTGCAGCCTCCTCTGAACACTTGTGTCCAGCACAGACAGCCTCTGACAGAGCTCCAAGGTGACAGAGCGATTTGTCAGTGGCTCTGTCAGATGCTGAGGCCTCGTTCCACTGAGAAAGGATTTTAGGCTGCAACATGCACTCAGATACCCATTTAGCTGCCAGCTCCAGCCGGCTGTTGTTTTCCTGCTATTGGAGAATAGTGAGGGATGGACTGACCTGTGTTTTATTGGATCTACTTAATTTTTTAATGCTTTATTTGCTGGAGGTAAAACAAGCTGGGGCAGGAACTGGGCTGCTCAGGTAGACAGTTCTTGTTTCTCTTGCAGACTGCGCCTGTTGGGGTTCTCAGTGCTGCAGGATGATGGGGAAAACTTGGCTCTCCTGTCCTGCTGGGTGCTGGGCATGCCTTGCCATGGCTGATCTCAAAATCCCTCAGCTGCATTGCTGTGGGATTGCTCTCTGGCACAGACACCAACAAACAGCTGTGGAACAGAACCACGGAAACAGGACTACCTGCAGAGAAGGGTTCTTAGTGCTGTCAGCTCTTGAACTGTGACCAGGAGCTGTTTCGGCCCAGATCAAACAGTGTCAAGGGGTCTGCAACACTGTGAGAGTGCAAATGCTCTTATTCCCATGCAGTTTAATTTACTGGTATTGCTGGGTCTTGGTGTCTGGCTTTCAAGAGATCACAGCCAAGAGCAGCAGCAAGGCTGCCCTGGGAGAGGATGGGCACTGGGAAGGAGACCACTCCCAGCACAATCTTCTGGGCTTCTCTTCTGTGGAAGGGCTGTGGAAACCCCAGATTGGATCTTCTCTCTGGGTCTCTCTGCCCTGCTGAGAGGGCTGCAGGAGAGTGGGGAGCTGTGACAGATCAAGGTGCATGGAAGGGTTCTCATGGAACAGCTTCTCTCTGGTGAGGACTTCAGAATCCTTCCCTTCCACAGGGTCTGATGGAGGAAGAGCAACCCTGGGAGGGACCAAATTCTGCCAACAGGCTCCGCAGGAAGAGTGGACTGCTGTGCCCAAGACAGGGCAGGAGCACAAAGCTGACTTTGGGGGTGCTACAAGCTACCCCTGAGGAGGAGCTGGTTCTCCATGGCACTCAACATGCTCTGAGGAGCTCACAGCTGGAACACGCTGTCCTAGAAAACGGCGCACGTTAGTCCCAGAGTCTCCAAGGCTTCACTCCCGTGTAGTGACATCCAGTTACAGTAAAGTGGGACAGGAGAGACCTGGTGACAGCTCTGACGTGGTGCCAGCTCGGCTGGGAGGAAATGACGGGTCTGCCAGCTCCTGTTTTCTTGCTGGTGTGAGCCTGACGTGGGTTTCCCCCACAGACTTGGAAAAAATGGAGGGGAAACCAAGGTAGAGGGAATGAAGGCAGGCTCTCAAGCTCTGTCAAATGGTTTATTTTTCTATGCTTAAAGAATTTTCAGATCATAATTAAGGACCAATTAAGTGATTAGTGTCATTATGTCTTAATTAAGGTTAAATGGGCTGTGACTGTTGCTAGTGGTAGGCCATGATGATCTTCTAAAGTGACCTGTATCACCTCTAACCTGCTTGGGGTGGAGCCACAGCGGAGAAACAATCTGCCTGAGATGGGATGTTCAGCTGTCACACGACTGCCACTTGGTGAGGGAAGGGACTCCTGGATTAAAACCATACCTGGCAATAATGACATGTGGCTTTGCACTTGGTTCAAACAACCCAGGGGATGAAGTCAGGAGCACTTGTCCTTGCTCTTATCCCACCCCGTGGTGTTCCCTTGGGAGTCCCTCAGGAACAAGGTCTCTCTTCCTTCATGTCCTGCTCTTGTTCTGCAAACCAAAACCACCAGGATGAATTTCAGTCACTATAAAACTATATATCCCTAACACTTCTTATTTTTAAAGCACTGATTAAGTTGTATGAGCGCATGGGAAATTGAAGCAGCCCTTCTGCTATTTTGATGGGAGTTCATGCACAGTACTGTTCATTCCATCACTTTTAGTCCAGCTCTGCTTTGGCAGTGCTGACACCAAGAATCCAATGCTGGTTTTTTGGTTTGCCACAGGAAATGGCTGGACACAGGACATGCAGCTGCTTGCTCTGTGGTCATGCCAGTGCAGACCCCATAAATCCATATATTTTAATTACCATAAGCAATGCCTTCAGGGAACGCTGCTGACACTTTTCCTTCTAAAACTACATTTTCTGCTCTTTGTGTGGTTCCAAAGAATTTCCCATGGGATTGTTTTCCAGAGGAGGGAAAGCCAGTCAAGGGCAGCTAATGCATTGTTGAGAGTTTGCTGCAATGTCCAGCTGATTTCCCATTCCCCTGCTGTACAAAGTGGCCTCTGCTTGTCTTGATCTTCAGAGATATCCCATGCAGGGCTGCAGAGGAGTGTCTTGGTAAAAGACAGTTCTCCAATAAGTTGTAACAACAGAGGGTGTGGAGGTTTGAGAGGACCCTGCCATAGCAGAGCAGTGCTGCAGCCCTCCTGATCCCCACTTTCACCAGGATACATGGAGGCTCCTTAGGCTTTAAGCTGCTACAAGATGAGGAACCCATTTCAAAGCCAACTGTATCCTCTTACAGAAACACCAGTGCTGGGAATTGCAAGGGACTATGGAGGATTGAGAGTGGCCAACTGAGGGATGCAATGAGCTGGGACAGGGACTTGCAGGGACAAGGGGCTGGAAAGGCAGGGCCTGTTGCAAGGCACTGCCCCATACCTCCCTGGAAGCAGCCCTGTGAGAGGTGCTGGGAGATTTTGGACGGAATTCAAGAACATCATGCATGGAAGTGTTGAAAAGGCATGCGGATGTGGCACTTGGAGGTATGGTTTAGTGGTGAACACTGCGGTGCTGGGTTAACAGTTCGACTTGATGATCTTAGAGGTCTTTCCCAAACTTAGTGATTCTATGATTCTAGCTCCTAGCAAGAGACTTCTCCTAAACTCTCGCTCAGTGGGGAAATAATCTGCAAAATAGGTGTGGAAAGGGACCTGGAGAGCTCCAATCCCCTCTCCCATCCATAGGTGCCTGGTGCAAGGTGCAGCATCAGCTGTATCTCAGGACAAATTCATTCAAAAACATTCACCTTGCCAGCCACAGCTGTAGTGTTTGTGCAAAACCTTTTGTACAAGCCTGAGGATTTGGTCTGATAAATCAGGGGAGACTTTGGGCATAGAGTAACAGGAAGTTCTGACCTGGGTGAAGCATTTTCCAGGCTGGGCTCTGGGATCAGGCTAGAAGTGTCTTGAGGTGTGGGGTGGTGATGGTGCTGTTGCCTGGGACACAGGAACTTCCTGTTTCCACTTCCCCTCTGGGGTGGAAGAAGGTTTGGAGATAGGTGTGTCCAGGGCCCTCATGCCTCATTTCTGCACATCAACAACAGCTTCGACACCAGGGCTGGGCCAGGCTGCAGGACCCCTGGATGGTCCATGTGGGAAGGCAAACTGCTTACCTCCAGCACCCTGAGAGGAGGTAAATCCAGGACCTGAGCAGAATTACACCCTTTGGAGGCACAATCCATCACCAGTGCCTCTTGTAGGGCATCTGCTGAGTCTTGCACAGAAGTCTTGCAGTAGTTGGATCAAAAGGTCTCAGCTCTCTGGAAGTGCTTGGGCTGATCCTGGTGCCATGTTCCAGCTCTGTGGAGGTGGATGGGCTCCATGCAGCCTCCTCTCCCCTCCCTGCTGGCAGTGCCTCCCAGACAGTGCTCCCCAGCTCTGGCTGCTCAGGCAGTGCCTGGGTGGCAGGCTGGACGTGGCAGCCAGCCCTGCCCTTTGCCTGCCTGGAGTTGCCAGACACGGAGCAGATGGTTCCATCTGCACCCAGACAAGGCTCTGTCTACGGGGCTGACATGGGAGACAGGAGGGATGTGTGAACAGCTACACATTCCCTGTGCTGCTGCCTCCCTCCCCACCACTGTGCTGCGGCCAGTTGGGACTTCTGAGGGATAAAGTGAGGGGAAACCTGTGGGATGGCTGGGTAAACAGAGCCCCTTGATCACAGTCCAGGCCCGTGGAGGCGCAGCAGAGGCAGGGGGAGAGGAGGACTCAGTGGTGGTGTTTAGCAGGGACTCTGTTTGCAGGGGTTGCTGTCACACACTGACCGCGGTGCTCGCCAGCTCCCGAGGGAGGGAGCAATCTGTGTCATCTCGCAGCGGGCTCCCTTAAATCTCGGCCTGATTAAGCAATGGCAATATGGGCTGATATGAAAGAGCCTCCCCTGAAAAGGGCCGATTGTGTGTGCAGAAATAGCCTGTTTAATTGTTTGCAGGGCCCTGCAGTTGGAGGCACACGAAACCACCAGATCCTGCCTTCAGTTGAGCTGGAATCTGGAGATGAATAGTGTCCATCAGTGACTGGTGCTGCTTTGGGTACACACCGACCCTGTGGGCCATTCACCTGAGAAAGCTGCTTTTGAACACTCAGGGCTCTGTTTTTAACCTCAAGATGTCTGAGGGATTTTGGGAATATCCACTCAGCTTTTGACCTTTGTTTGTCCTTGAAAAAGCGGTGTGTGGCTTTCCACAGTGAGGCTATTGACTAAAACATCTGTGGGACACAGGGGGATGCTGGGGCTTGTGGGGTGGCACTACTGTAGGAAGAGGAGGTTGTGTTGATAGGTCTTGGGAGCAGTTCCTCCTGGATTCCTGTGCTAGATTTTAGACCCACTTGTGAATGTGGCCAGTGGTTTTCCATAGACACATTTGCTGAGAGCCGTGTCAGAGCAGGTCTGGAAAGAGTTTGATACTGAGACATCTGATGAAAAACTGCTGTGTGTAGTTACGTCAGAGTTATTTATTCATTGCATAGAGATAAAAGCTTTTTTGATGGAGTGCAGTCATCTTAGCTTGTGGCTGTTGTTTTTCTTAGTTTCTTGTGTATTTTAGGAATCTAATTAATTATAGGGAGTGATTGATGCTCAGAAAAAATACACTTCAAGCTGAGCTGCAGTTTTCTTCATGATTTCTTTGACTTCCTACCCAGAAAGCAGTGAGCCAGGACCTACCTTGGCAGCAGGTCTTCAGTATTCAACAGGCAAGACTAAAATATTGTCAACTGCAAGCTGAGCGAGAGAGGGAGCAAAGCTGTTGGGTAGTGCAAGCATATCCAGAGGGAGCTCAGCAGTGCCTCAGGACCTGCCAGAGGGGGTTGTTTGAGCCCCTCTCAGATTTTACTCTTGCCTTCCTGAGCAGCGTTGCCCCACACTGCTTGGCATGTAGGTCTGAGGAGCCCTCAGTTTCCAGGAGGGCTCTGGTTTGAGATCCTGCTGTTTTTAAAACAGGCAGTAGGCTGGCAGCTGGGATGTGTTAGAGGGAGGAGGTGAGTTCATGGGAGGAGGACAGCCAGCAGCTCAAGGACCTGGGAACCAGCTGGTGTTTCCTTGGGACCCTGTGGGGTTTTGCTGTAGGTGAGAAGAGGCTGCCCCAGGGAGCAGGAGAGTGTGACCCCATAAATCTGTGGGGTTGTCATTTGCCGTTCTGGACTATGGCTGAGCTGCTCATCTGGTGTCTTGGCTTTGCACTGGTTCATGTTTGGAGTACCCAACCTCTTGGTTTGCCCAGGCCCTGGACTGTACCAATAGCCTTAATGACAGGAGGTTTTGGTAGCCCCTTCCTTCCCCTTTCTCTGAACCTGGTGCCTATCACTTTTTTGCATTTATTTCCTCTCCCCATTTCTAGACTTGTCTCATGTATCCCTGCCTAGCTGTGATCACCACCATGATGGGCCTTTGCCTTGATTTCAGGGTGGATAATAGAGCATCCAGCATCTGATTTAATTTTTGCTGGGATTTGAGTTCCCTGGGAAAACTCCCTGAAGAGATGCTCAGCTTAATCATGATTAAGGCCAACAAAAATCTGGTGGCTGATCCTCTGAGCAAAGAGGGGCTGTGTTTGATCAAAAGGTGAACCTGGGGCATCTGCTGGAAACTGATAGGTTTTGGGGACCTTACTTGGTCTGCTTTCACCATCTGGAGTGTCCTACACTGGGAGACATGCTGGGAACACCAGTGCTCATGAGGGCGCTTCCATCTGGAGAAGGCTCCATCTACTCCACAAGGTGTCATGGTTTTCTCTTTAATATCCTAGGGATTGTTTTCAGGCTGGGGATGTGAGTGGAAGGAAGACCCTGAGGATGCAGATGGAATGGAAGAAAATCTAAGTGATTAAACAGCTGTAGATGAGTGGAGATACGGCTTAAGAGATTGATGGTCGCCCGCTGGGTGGAGAGATGGAAGGAAAGATTGGATTCACGTGCAGCAGGATTGCAAATCTGCCCCCACTCCCCATGTTAAATTGTATTTTTTCCTGGTTTTTAGCCTTCCCCTGTGTAAACTTCCACACAGCTCTACACCACACCTTTATGGCCACATCTGCTGCTTCCACCTCCCAGACCCTCTGGTCTGTTTTGGGGGAAAAAGCCCATAAAATAAACTTTGTGCAGCCACACATGCAGTTTGCTGCACCAGAGTTTTCTTTGGCTGGTGTGAGTGTAATGCATTCTGGTATGTGATGAGTGCCTGTGTCAGTTAATGTGCACAGAGGAGGGAGAGTTGCAGGTCAAAAATGCACCGAGCATCAGTGTATACCCCAGCAGATGCAGCACTTTAGACTTTCCTACAAAAGTGGCTTCAATGGTTTCTGGAGGCAGCAGCTCACGGCAGAGCTGTGGGTCTCTGACCAGGTCTCTCTGTGCTCACCCTGTGCAGGGTGAACACCCAGTGACTCGGCAGGACTGGACTTGATGTGATTAACGAGCTGTACCTGGGGTAAATTCCTCTGTCCCTGCCTTGGTGGTGCTTTACACAATCTCCAGGGATGAGCGAGCGTGGGAGGGGAGCTGGCAGGATGTGCTGCTGCTGCAGGATGTGTGGGGATGGGGGTGCTGCAGGCAGGGGGGTGGGGGGAGAGGCTGGCCAGGCTGGGAAGGTGTGCGCCCCGGCGGCACCCGGGGATGGGGGACGAGCGGCCCCCGAGCGCTTGCTGTCCCCCACTAGGTGGCACTGGGAGCCCTGCGATGGTGTCCTTGTCCCCCAGCACAGCCTGGCGTGCCCCTGCGCCTCTCCAGGAGCGGAGCACAGAGGGACCACAGAGCGCTCCATCCCGTTCCCATTGTGAGCTTCGATGACACAGTGCCGATCATCCTAGGAACGAGTGAATTCACACGTGTCCTGTGCTTCACATGCTGACCTGGCCACTCCGGGAGTCATGGCAGGGCATGTGCCTCCCGGGGAATTGGTGCCCCGATGAACCTGGTGGGAGTCAGAGCCTGGCATGTGTCCTGCCAAGAGCCAGGGCATCACCAGTAGCTGGTGTGTGCTGCACGGGGAGCCACTGCACTGCTCATCTCCTGCTGGGAGCCACTGCATCCCAGAGTCCTGCTGGGATTTGGAGTGTCCTGTACTGCCCTGGGAGCCACTGCATCTCCAGGGTCCTGCTGACAGCTGGGGTGTCACTGGCAGGTCTTGTTCTGCTGGGAGCTGGTGCATTTCCTGTGTCCTGGTTCTGCCCTGCTAGGAGTTGTCTTGTTGCCTGTGTCCTGCTGGGAGCTGGGTTGTCACTGAGGGCCTTGGCACTGTGTGTGTCCTGCTGGGAATCAGCTGGTCCCTTGTGTCTTACTGGGAGCAGGTGCATGTTATGGGGCTCAGCCCCACAGGGAGCTGGAGACAGGGAGCTGGGGTCAGTTCCTCACATCATCCCAGCTGGGGCATCAGCTGGAAGTTGGTTTATACCACGTTAGCCCTGTCTGGCTGGGAGTCAGCATGTCACATGCTAGCCCTGTCACACTGTCCCCTTCTTTCTGCGAGGCTGTCACACAGACCCCATTCCCCCAGTATGGCCTCCTCCCACCCAACCCAGCAGATCTCCTGCTCCCCAGATGAGAATCAGAAACACACAGCCACAGCTTGCTCTGCTGAAGGTCCCTGTCTGCGGCAGACACAGGGATGTCGTGGCACTGTGATTATTTGAAGTAATTTATTTTAAATATCTGTTGTGCTGAGAATGAAATGGCATTAAATAACTGCATCCCACATCCCCACCATCCTCTGATGCCATTCCCAGGAGCAGCATCAGGATTACAGATCTCTCCATGCCTGTCCCAGTGCCACTGTCTGCATGTCTCTCTCCCACCACCCACCATGCCCTGTCTCTGGAACTGCCCTGACAGCTTTGCTGGCTCAGCACTGCCGGCTGCATCCTGCCATGGCTGGGGCTTCCCCAGCTTTGGGGATCCTCTTTGTCTCACTCTGGGCCCAGCACTGCCCTGCAGTGTGAGTGGGAAGGGAGGGTGAGTCTGTTTCTCATGCAGGGAAAGTTGTGTGCTTCAGGTTGGTGTTTGCAAGGATGTGACCTCGGGCTGATGGGAGAGGCTGGCAGGACGTGCAGGCAGCTCAGTGAGGGCCATGTGTGTGCTCCAGACAGCCCTGGAAGGGGCTGCCAGGCTTTGCTCTTCCACACATGGCTGAGCTCCTGGGCCAGGGGAGTTTGGTACCTTGGCAGGTTATTTGTTTGCAATGGGAGAGACAGGTAAAGCAGGGATCTGGGTCCTCAGCACTGACAGCTGCTGGATGACTCCCCCACAGTGGGATGGGGGGAGAATTGAAGGGTAAAAGTGTGATAACTTGAAAGCTGAGATAAAGGCTGTAGTAGTCAAAGCAAAAGCCACACATGCAAGCAAAACAGAATAAGGAATTCATTCACTGCTTTCCACTGCTGGCAGGTGTTCAGCCATCCCCAGGAGAGCAGGGCTCCATCACACCTAACGGTGGCTTGGGAAAACAAATGCTGTAACTGTGAATATCACCCTCGTCCTTCTTCTTCACCCTGCTTCATATGCTGAGTGTGATGCTGTATGGCCTGCAATATCCCTTGTGCCAGTTGGGATCACCTGTCCCTGCTGTGTCCTCTCCCAGACTCCTGTGCTCCCTCACCCTGCTCACTGTTTGAGAAATGCCTCAACACTCTGTCAGCACTGCTCAGCAGTATCTAAAACAGCCCAGCACAAAACTGTTTCCAGCTCAAATCTGAAGCACAGCCCCATACCAGATACTGTGAAGAAAATTAACTCTACTCCAGACCAAACCAGCGCACTGGGGAATATCAGGAAATAAATGACCTCCCTCCTCCTCAGCTATCTTCTTATGTTTCTTCTTCATTGGAAAACAATCATGAAGGCATGTGCAGAACTGTTACACACCAGGGTCTGTAAGATGCAAGGTGGTTGTAGTCTCTTGGCTCATCTGGAGTCCTGGGTATTCACCTGTGCCACCTGATGGTCTAGACTGAATAGAAGGGTGATGGTTGTGTTAACTTCAACCTTCCTTTTGTTGTTTTCTTTGCCCAGTTACTTTGCTTTTTTTCCATGAAGTTGCACTATTAATTTTTATTTCTAGCTTATGCTGACTAGACCTGAGTGGAACAACCTTCTGCTGTCCCTGGAATGAATGCTGGAATGCTGGTTTGAGCTCAGTTTTCTGTTGCGTAGCTGTTTTCAGTTCTCCAATGAGCTTTTATTTGATCAACGAGGGCCAGTTGCAGAGTGCCCATGTGATGACCCTGCTCAGGTGACCGCAGCTGCCCAGTGCTTTTACCTTGAGGTCACTCTCAGCTCAGACTAGATTTTCAGTGGTGACTGTGAAGCTCTGCAGATCCTATTAGCAGCCTCTTGAGCTCGGTGAGACCTGTGTGTGCAGAGCAGCAGCCTCTGAGAGAGCAGCTCAGGTAGGTTCTGATGTGACCGAGGCATAAAAGACTAAACGACAGAGATTGGCTCCTCTGTAAAAATGTTGCCTGTTGTGCCTAAAACCAACTCTTGCAGGGATACTGCAAGTCATGGCCAGGCTGCTTAAACGTGCTCAGGTTGTCACTAGAGGGAGCAGCATGAGATTTTTCCTAAATCTTGAAAAAATGACAGGATGCAGAGACTCGGCTGGTGGAGCGGTTTGGCAGGAGGGATGTAGGAGAGACACTGCAGTACCTTTGGCTTAATAAACATGTGTTTCTGTAATGCAAGGGGATCTCCTGTGCCACTCAGCCAGGTCCGGGGGGAGAGGCAGGAGCGAAGCACTTCAGAAAGGTCAGCTTGCTGAGTGGGAATGGCTTCTTGACTCTCCTTTTGGCTCCTGGAAGTGCCAAGTTTTGAAGGTGGACAGGGCCCTGCCAAGTGCAGGCACTGTGAGCTCTGCAGGAGAGAGGGCTGGAGTGGCAGGGATGTGGGATTTCATTGGCTTTGCTGCCACTGTGAATTATCTAGGTTCGCTGTGGCTGTGAGGAGCCTGGTCTGACGCAAGCAGCTGCTGGAGATCTCCTTCACGAGCTGTCTTCCCAGATCCTGGTACCACTGCATGGCTGAGCAGGGCTAAGCTGTGTCTCTGTGCTGCCCAGAGGTACCCCCCAGGCCCAGGATCTAAACACATGATGAGGAGCAAGAGATTAAGAGACAAAGCAAGGAAACAAAGAGCCCATAATGGTATCCTGCCTTGCCTTGAATTGGACAATTCCCCTATGACTAGTTGGTGGGCAGTGGATTACTCAGTGGGTGGAAAGGGGTCTGGAGTCAGTCCTGTGGACTTCATTCCCTCATTTGTAAAAGGATGTTGTGAACATCTGGCTCACACATGGAGCGTGACACTTGGCTCACAGAGGCATATAAATGTTTTCAGATCCTTGAATGGCTGTTGCTGAAATGCGAAGGATCATCGCTAATGAAGTCTGCAATAACACTGACGGAGCGTTTGTGTTTGCTGCAATTTGTAACCATGTTCTAACACTTGTTAACGAACGCTATTGTGGGTTGCAATGCGACCAAGGAACACTTGAGGATAAACATGACCAAGTGGTTGTTCCTGGTTTGTGCCACAATTTATCACTGCAGGTGTTGAAACATGTCATGTTGTGCAGCAGGGCTTTAACTGGGTGGGTATGGCAAGAGGGGAGACTCAGCTACCGTGTCTTCCTTTGTGGTTTTTCCATCTGCTCCCCTCACACAGCACACACGGGAAATGCCCCCATTGCCTGGTGTAAGTAGAGTGGTGGGGAGCTGAATATCCACATGATATCAGGAAAATCCAGCTGGTGGACTGGAGGTTTGTTTTAGACAGCATGTCTTGGAGTAATGACACTCTCAGGTGTGTGCTGTGATTCTTGGGGTTGTCCTGTGCAGGGTCAGGAGCTGAACTTGATGATCCTTGTGGGTCACTCCCAATGCCAGATATGCCATGATTGTATGAACACAGCTACTCTCCATCCAGAGACCTAGGTGAGGATCTGAAGAAGCAAATGGTCAGAGTACCTGATGGGAGGCAACAAAGAGGAGGGAGTTGGACTCTTCTCAGGAGTGTCCAGTTGCAGGACCAGAGGCAATGAGCACACAGGAGATTCCATCTGGGCAGAAGAAAAGCCTTTTCTATTGTGAGAGTGATCAAACACTGGCATAACTTCCCCAGAGAGAATGTGGAGCCTCCATCTGTGGAGTTATTTAGAACCCATGGGGATTCCTGCCCCTCCTCCTCTGTGTCCATCAGTGGACAGGGATCCTGTGAAGGCTGTGACCCACAATTCTTTCTAGACCCTTCCTTGTCCCTTCTCTGCTCATGGGGATGACTGCCCTGATGTGGGCTGGCATGGTATATCCACATTGACTCACTTGTTTCTTATTTCTTTCCTGACTGCATCTCCCAAGTCCTTGAGATTGGTCTGGATCCAATGCCTGTCCTGTGATATCCTGGCAGCTTCTTCTGTGCTGGCATTATCCGTGTGGTGAATCAACCTGCCTCCTTCTCTGTTATCTGGCTGTAAGGAGAAAGGCTAATTAGGACTGACCCACACTTCATCCTGTGATCCCTCACTTGATGCATCTTCTGTCAGACAGCAAGCCATTTGTGTCTACTCTTTGAACACATTTTTTGAACAATCATATGGACATTGAAGCTCCCTTAGCTACCATAGGAAACTGTCACTGAACAAATGTCAAAACTCTTACTAACATCAAGAAGTGATAACTGTTGTTTTTCTTCAGCTGCAAAGGTCTTTTGCCTGGCTGTCCAGAGAGCTGGGTTGTCTGAAGGAGTTGTGTTTGTTTCTGCACCCTTCCTTGCTTACATCTCATTCTTATGGTAATGAAAGTTAATCTAATGGGTCTATATAGGCCCAGATTTTATTTTCTTCAATTTTCTTCTTATTTTTACATTTCATTTGCCCTCTCTATGACTTTCTAAGCCTACTTGGTTTTCTCTGGAGCCCAAAACCCAGAAACCTGCATCAGTGCCTTGATATTGGCTTGTCAGGCACATCTCACTGCAAGCCCTTCCCACAGAAGAGTACTCCTGACTCTGCTCTTGCTGTATCTGAGGGTTAAATCTCATCTTCTTGTAGGCACTAATAAATAGCTGTGCTGCACCAGCTGCTGCTGGTGTCTCACAGCAGTCTTTGTGTCCCTCTGGTATCTAAGACAGTTGATCTGTGCTTTCCAGCTCTGAGAGGTGGACATGCCTTGTCTTTCTCCCTCAACGGTTGTATTAAGAGCAGTTTTCCACCCTCACTGTTCCTCCTTTTGTGCTGGTGAGATTGCTTTTAGCTGTTGCTGATTGTGAGCCAACCTGGTGTCAATTCCTCCTTCTGCACTCCACATGAGATCCTCCACAAGGATCTCATGGTTCAGATTATTGGTCCCTTCCTTTTCCTCCTGCCTTGCCCTGGCAGCCAGAGAGCTTGTTCAAGGCCCTCTTCTTCACCAAACTAGCAGATCTGTTGCTGCTCTTCATTTCTGTACTTCATCCTTCTAAGACATTCATAACAAAGCTTAGGGCTTATGGTTGTTTGCCTTTCTGAAATCAGCATTGTAACTTTTCTGGCACCCCTCTGAAAGCTCCCCAATCCTTTTGGCTCAGTCACCCTCACCCATATTGCCTTTCATGTTTGTATTCTCCCCAGTCCTCCACACTGAGTCACTGCTGAGCGTGGGTCTGCACTGTTCCTGTCCCAGCAGATCCTCCTCAGTGTGTTACAGGTTGTCCTTTTGTCCCCAGAGATGCTTCTTTGCACTGCTGGGACTTTCTGTAGGTCTGAGTTTTCAGTTCTCCCTGCAGCCCATGCCTGTGTCCTCACAGCACACAAACAGCATCCCTTGTTCTTCCACAACAGGCTGATACTTTTCTGGGTTCAGTTTGAGTTCTCCCAGACAATCTGTTGCCCCTAGTAAATCATAATTCTGATCACTTATAAAGCTCGCCTGTTTATTTTTAGCTGGCATCTCCAGGGCATTTGGCAAAGTGATGCAAGGTTCCTTCTGCTCCTTCTGTGGCAAGTGGGACTCCTCCATCAGCCTTTTCCTGTTGTCTGGACCTGTTGCACTACTGCTACAGCCACCTGTGCAAAATTCCCAGGCTGTTTTTCAGAAAGAAAGATCTTCAAATTTTTTTTTGCATCCTATTATCACTTGTACATGGAATGCTTGAAATCTCTCTCCTTCCTGGTTTACCCTGTGGGATGTAGTGGCTCCTGCACAGCTGGCACACATCACTCCCCCAAACTATGGTCCTTCCACTGAGCTGACCCCCAGATGACCTGCAAGCTATTTGGCTCTTCATGTGTGTCTTCTCAGTGCCCAAGAGGATGGTGACACCTGGCTTGTGGCACTGAAAACTGCTCAAGGTCCCTCTAAGCAAACTGGGGGATTGCACAACACTTGACATGGAGATGTCTAGATCATGTGGCACAATGATGGACCCTGGCTGGCATGGGAGGGCTGTGGTGAAACCCTTTATCCAAGAAATCCCTACAAAGACAACTAGAAGGTTTTTTCTTGCACTGGTTTTTCATTCAATGTGGTGGATATGAGGCTGGCATGAAGTGATGGTCAGCTCTGTGGGATTAGCAGCGACATGAGCTGCTCTGCCGGGGTTAGTGGATCAGAACGGCTGTATTGTATGTGGAGTGAGTAGAGATAATAAAAATCTTTCTCTTTTTTCTTTGAAAACCTGCTGGGCCATGCTGGGATACCCTGTGAGAGAATATCCAGACCAGTATCCTAGGGAGTGGTGATTATAGGGCATCTAGTAATTTGCATCTTGGATACAGAGGAGACTGGAATATTGCTGGGGACCCTTGTGCTACCAGGATGCAACTATGTGCAGTTCTTGTGTGCCAGCAACTGGATTTGGAAGTCCAGTCTCTGTCACCATAACAGAAGACTCACAGGAGATGGAGATGTCTGTCCCATGGATGTCCATCTTCTTGCCACTGCCTTGTTTTTGCCACAATGGTTTCCTTCCTTTGAAGTCATTCATCCCTTGGAGCAGAACTTGTCTACTTGCTTCGAGTTTCCTCTTATTTCATGAGCACTCAATACATTCTCCTTCCTAGGACGCCAAGCAAATTTAAAGTATGTCCATTTAGCTTGCTTGGATGACTCAATGCAATAGATTTTCTCTTATTCCATTAGACCATTTTGCCCCCTGCCCTTTTTGTTTGCCTTGATTGAAAGCTTCTGAACTCTTCTTGCAGTTTCCAGTCCATCACTTGCTTTGTCTCTGTGTGACATCCTGTTCTCTGTGAGGTGCTAAGCACTAGGAATGCCATCCCTCAGATCATAGACTACAGGTTGGTGAATCTGACCCTGACCTAACTCCACATAAACAGAATTTCTGCCCTTTTATCGCTTGCTCTTCCTCTAAGGCACCCAGTTACTTTCAGTGGCACTTTGGCTGCATACATCACTAAGTTCCTGGGCATGAGATCATCTAATAATGACAATAAATGTGTAAAAGAGGACTGGTATTTTAGTGTAGGTGTAAGTGATGAACATTTGTTTGGCTCTTAAGGAGGCAGGACATGCGGCTTGTGTTCCACCACAAGCCATTGAGGTCTACAGAAGCCACTGCCCAGGGCCAGGGAGGAGGATGGAGCTGTAGAGGAGATTCTATGACAAAAAGAGACCACTGGATAGTGATAGAACAAAATTTCCCAGCATCTCCACAGCTCCTTACTGTGCACTGCAGGGCTGATGCTCTTTGCAGTGTGAGCTGGAGGGGTTAACACGATACCATCCTCTAAAGCAGTGTGAGTGATAATACAGTTCTCCTGACATCCCTAACCATAGACCTGAGATCAGGGCACCTTCCCTTCAGTCAGACCTAGGGATTGCTGGTACCAGCCACAGGTTATAAACTAATTCTGGCAGTTGGCCATAAAACTGCTCCTTCCCGTGAGACACGGAGGCGTCTGGTGTCAGCCTGACACAAACCATTTGACCAGGGAAAGGCCTCTCTCCTGGTGGGATTGCAGAAGGGCTGATGCTCTTAGTGAAGGTGGAAGTGTAGAGAGAGGGGCTCATAACCCTGCACTAATAAATATTAAATGCCTGTTATCAGGCCTGGCATTTGCTTTGTGGCTCCAGCTTTTTTGCCTGCTTTGGAGGTTATCCACAGAAGGCAACAGGTTTATCAGCAAGTTCAAGCATGTTTGGACTGCAAGGTCTCTCCTGGTGTCTGGCACGTGAAATTATCCTAATCTGCCTTTAATATCCCAGCCTGTACTCTGGGTGCCATGACACACAGTCTCTGCCCTGCACTTCTGCTTTGGGTTACTGCTGCTCACAAAGGGCTTTAATCCTCTCTCCATCTCTGTAAACATTGCAGTGTGCTTAGTTCCTCCCATCAATGCAGGGTGCCTGAGCCTCTGGGCTCCCATGGCTGCAGAGACTGAGGGGCTGTCCTGGGGAGCAGTGGGGGCTGTGCTTTTAGGGTGAATGTCAGCCCAGAAATGAGCATGGTGGTCCTTCATCCCTGTGCTGCCCATGCTGCCTCAGTGCTGATACAGAGATGTGTGGAGCTGTGTCCTGTAAGGCTCCTTCCCCAGGAGGGTGGGATGTGGGTCAGCAAAGTCCCCAGTAATGTGGAGGATCTCCATCATTGGAGATTGCTGGGTAATGGGTGCAGGAGATGAAACAAGGCTACTGCAGTGTGAGGAACATGAAATTCCATGAGCAGTTGTTGTAGGATCCTCTCTGGAATGGCCTCTCCTGGTCCCTGAATCACCATGTGCTTGTGGATAACCATGAGTTTTGCCAGAACAGAAAATGAAGGATGAACCTCTTTCTGACCTCTTAGTTCTGAGATGATGAGCAGCACCCTGCTCAGGCAGTGCATTTACCTGTCTGCTCCCAAGGAGTACAACTTCACTTCCCATATCCAATCCAGGGACTGAGACAGTGAGGTGGTTGCTATTGGTCCCTCTCATTTCAGCAGCTTTAAAAAAGGAAACCAGGGGACAAAGATCATATTTTTATAAGGCTTTGTTATTTGGGTTTGGGTTTCTTTCCATGGCTTACTGGCACAAGAAGGCAAAGCAAACCAGTCTGAAGAGCAACAAGGTGACTTATTAAAACCCAGACAAAGTCACAGAACCCCACCAAAGCTAACAGGTCGCTAGTGCAGCTTCCTGTCTGAACGGGACTGTGCTTGTCTGTGGCATTGTTTCCCTTTCTATCTGCTATCAAGGAAGATGGTATTCTTGTTTCTCTCCATCTCAGGGTGTGAAGCTCTAGGAATGCTTGGGAGAGCTCTTCCTTCACTGCTAAGGCAGCAGTAGTGGGTCCTATCTCAGCCCAAAGCTGCTGAATGTGCTCTGTTGAGAGATCACTGGCTCCTAGGACATCCCACCAGGAGAAAATGCTCCCAAAGAGGGCCAGTAGCCCACTGAGAGCAGAGCCAGTTCAGAAATGACTCCGTGCTCTGCCAGAAGAGTTCAGTTGGGATAATTGCAGCAGATCATTATAGAACAATAGGAGTGGAAAGTAGAGATTAAACCACCCCTATTTTTACTGTATATGTTATGCACAGAAGGAAGATAACAGTGTCAGAGGGACTCTGGTAGGAAATACTTTTCAGACTGGCTGTGGGCAGCAGAATATTTGGACAGAACTGCTCAGAGGTCCAGACTGGTTTGAGTGCAACAAAGAGCTGTTTGGAGCTGGTGAGGTGGGTAGAGGCTTCATCCTTTTCTCCCAAGGCTGACACTTTACTGTTGCTGTTTATTCCAGGAGGTGAACAATTCAAACTTGAGATGTTTGAAGGGCTCAGGATCTGATTTCTTCTTTGTTTGCTAAACATGACCTCCCCATGTGGTAGAGCAGTGTGAGCTGTCTCCAGCTGCTTGTCAAGGTGCTCTCAGGGCTCTGTCTGTTGCCTCAGATGCTGAGCTGTGTCTACTCGTTGGGTACCACATGAGTGCACAGTGCGAAGGAAGACAGTGACAAGTGTTACTGCAGGATGTGTCTCTTCAGGCACAAGGAGCTCCAGAAGCCCCCAGGGCATTACAGTGAGGGGAATCTGTACTTGTGAGGGCTGGATAAATGACTTCTGCTTTAGCTCAGCTCAGGGATCTTTTGCTCAGACCAAAAGAAGATGTTGTGTCCCATACCAACAGACCTTGACCAATCTCTTATATCAAGGCAAATCAGGAGTCAACTGTGAAGAGAGAATATCTGGTGATCTGGAATCCAGTATGGCATGGAGAACTGAGACCTGGCAAGCCAGGAAGAAGCAGCACAGGGAAAACTAGCCCCAGCTTTCCAGGGCCAAATTCAATGGAATGACAGTGTGACAGCAGAAAGGACACAAACTCTTCCCTGTTGACTGCTTGGTCCATGTGGTCCTGAGATTTTTAGCTACTTTCAGTTGGCCTGTGAGCACAAAAATTATATCATGGCAAAGGAATGGCTAGACCAGAACTGCCACCTCATGTGAAGTTATTTAAGCGTATCTTATGATATATTTTTATGCGCTGGTAATTATCATCCATACCCAGATTGCCCTACTTATGCTTTCCTCTTGCGTTGTTACTTGTTCATGCAGGAGTGTTTTCCCCGGGGGGTGTCATCAAATACACTATAAAAGTAGAAAACACTGAATTGTGTTATAGAGAACATTTTGCTTTTTTTTTTTATAACTCGCTTGTATGCAATTAGCGTAAAGTACTTTATAATCAGAGGTTTCCTGGTGGAAGAGATTGAGTGGATTAAACAGTCCCACTGTCTCAGGCAGAAGTTTCACCAGGGGAGATCACACCAAACAGCCCCATTCTGCACTGCCCTGGCATGATACAAGTGCCTGGCTCTGAAAAGTGCTCCCTGAACTGGATAGGGGATGCAGGTGTCAGAAGAGATGCTCCCATTGAGACAGGAACCAGAAAAAAGCAGAAGACACCATGAGGGAGGAGATGATCTTCTCTGGGGACTGCAGGGCCTCTAGGATTGAGGAGATGCTGTTAGCTGTCCAGCAGCCCCACAAAGGCTCTTGGGAGGCAGATGTGGTTTGCGCAGAGATGCTGTTATTCTGTAGGTTTCTTCTCTGTCAGGATGCAGGTCTGGAAACCCATTCCCCAGCCACCAGCTTGGCTGGAGAGGGTAATGGAGTGTGTGGGGACTGCAGAGACCAGTCCTGAGGCAAACAACTCAGCTGGGAGCTGTCCCAAGGAGTGGCAGAGTGGACAATCTCATTTTGTTGCAGTTCTGGGCTGACAGGGTTGCACCACATGTTAAAATCTCTGTCATCCCAGCTGTGAGTCCAATCCAACATCTCGTGGCATTCTCTCTATCCCTGGCCTCAGCATCCCTCTCCCCATGCCTGCAGGTATTTTCATGGGAGAGAGACTTTTCACAAGGGCATGGAGTGACAAGACAAGCAGGAATGGCTTGACAATGTCAGGGGGCAGGTTTGGATTAGGTATGGGGAAGCAATTCTTCCCTGTGAGGGTAGAAGGCCCTGGCACAGGCTGCCCAGAGAAGCTGTGGCTGCCCCTGGATCCCTGGAAGTGTCCAAGGCCAGGTTGGACAGGGCTTGGAGCAGCCTGGGATAGTGGAAGATGTCCATGGGCAGCATGGCAAGGGGTGGAACAAGATGGTCTTTAAGATGGGAACACATAAGGATGTGTCACCTCTGGGGAAGGCTCATCAGTGACAGCAGACCCTCTAGTTTGGCACACCCAGCCTTTGCCTTCAGACTGTCCAGTAAATGCCATGCCACTGGATGAGCTGGAAAACCTCCCCTGACTGTTTTTTCTTAGTCCAGCTCAGATGCTAGCTATGAGCCTATGCAAAACCCCAGAAATGGGAGGAGGATGTTCACCACTGGCTCTCCTGTAATGGTTTTCTGCTCACAAAGATGTCTGATCCATGCTGGGAGTTCTCACCTGTGGGAGGTACTGAGGGAAGAGAGCAGCACTCCTTGGCTTCCTACAGCAGCTTAGAAGGAAAGAGGTGTCAGGAAGGCACTTGCCTAGGTTTCTGGCTGGGTGGTATCACTCGAGTTGTGCTAACCCATACGGGCTGGTGACATGCTAGATCCCAACCCCACAGCACAGGACTCTGTGGGGAGAGTGTGAGGAGCTGCAGTGGGTGGTGGTGCTCCTCTGAATGGAACTGGCTTGTTAGACACCCCTGTGGGTGACCTCTGAGGGCTCTTAGAAGGGGAAGGCACAAGTGGAAAAGACAGCAGAGATGCCAGAAGGGATTCTGGAGCAAATTGGCTGGCACAGAGGGAAGATCATGATGTGTAGAAAGGGATGTGACTGCACTTTTCTCAGGTTTCTGGACAGTAAATGGAGTGAACTGAGGGGGGCAAGCTTAGAGCTTGACTGCACAGTGTGAGGAGAAATCAAAGTCCTGGGTGGAGAAGGGGCCTGGGAAAGAGCCTTTTACAAGGAGGGGGAGAAACTTTCCACAGTGAGCTGTGTAGTGAATGACAGCCAAGGTTTTAAGAAGATGTTTAACTCATTTCTGCTTTGATAATTCAAAATACTTTTTTCCAAATTTAAATTTTAGATTGTCCACATTAAGTATCCAGGCCCTGGATAATCTCTTTCCTTAGTTTTTGCAAGCACCACGGCCTGTGTTGTTTTCATCAAATCTCCCTTTCATACCACCACCTGGGAGATTTTCTTCCCAAATCACATGAACTTCAAGGTTACAGTGCCATGAGACACAAGGGGCTAATCTTGCCATGCTCACCGCAGGAACAGGATCTTGTCCCTACAGCTGCTGACCTCAAGGAAAAGGATTTGCTGGTGCCTCCAGTTAGCACGGACAAGGCTTTTCAAGGCACCTGTTAAAGAGGTTCTCTAAGGCCTTAAGAATTCCTTTAGTTCATAAATCTCTCACAAAAGAACCCATTAAAAAAGGGGAAAAACTACAAACAAGTAATTAGTGCTGAGCAAAGAGCTGTAAAACAAGGAAAGGTCTAAGCTAAAGGGCGTATTCTCTCCTTACCATAATAGAATTTTGTGCCATCAACCTCGAAAAGTCTAGTACAAAACTCCCAAACTTCTGCAAGAGCATCCTAATGGAGAAGTACAGCTGCTCATCCTCTACACACAAATGCACTGAAATATTTTTATTGGATGATTGGGAAAATCCAGTCCTAAGCCATTTGAGGGCTAGGAGGGGATCTTGCTTCTGTGATCTGTGTGTGGGTAACTGGGATAGAAGTACTGGGACAAAATTCAGTGGGAACCTTACAGAGGAAGGAGAGGTCTCGAGGTGGGAATGACCAGTGGATGCATCACAGTGCTAATGGTTGTGTCTAATGTCTCTGCACACCTGGACCGTGTTCAGCAGCATGTTTGGAGAGCAGAAAATGTATCCTGGCAACTTGCTTTATTTAGCTGCAGTGTGCAAACGTGAGGCTGTTCCTGCCTTTCACTCCTCATATGTCAGCGTGACTTTGAAGTGACAGATCTCTCCAAGATATGAAAGTGTCAGCATGCCATGAGCAGCAGCTCAGAGCTCAGATGAAGCTGTGGGTGGTGATTTTTCTCAGCATGGATTTATCTGACTGCAGAGAAACATTTCTTACCCTGTTCAACACATGCTTTTGAAACAAGAGGCTGAGCATGATGTTATGGGAAATCCCCTCACAGACCTCTTCTTTGCAGGTAATATTCTCTTCTCCATTGTTTTTAAATCTGTGCCAGAGGTTTCTTCTCTCTTCCAGTGTCTCCTAGCAGTGTTCCTTGCAGTTATGAACAATCAGCTTTGCTACTCTCAGGTTACAAATTCTGTGCTTGGGGGTCCTTGCTAATGGGGACAAAGAGGTTTTTAACCTCGCTGCTTGGGCCAGAGGGGGCAAAGAGCCAGACCTCGCCGAGGTGCAGCTTTTGGGAGGCAGGAGCTGATGTTCACCCATCCCTTGGGCTCTGCTGGAGTGCGTGGGAGCCCCAGGCACGCTCCGCTCGCAAGGCAGGCTGGACGGGACATGCGCTTCCAGGCACAAGCTCCTGCTTGCTCCAAGGCACGGGAATGTTGCTCTGCGTGGAAATGGCCCTTCTTTGATTTCCTAGCCCTCCCCTGCCGCTGTCACGCTGGCTGGCAGCTCCTCCCGGCTGGGCTGCTGCGAGGAGCCGCTGGAGGAGGCAGCCCGGGCAGGCTGGCACCAAGGCAGCTGGGCTGGCACTGGCTGTGCCAAGAGCTTTTGTCTCCATGGCTCGGGGAGGTGGTGTGATTTGTGCTCTCGGTCACTGACAGGTCTCAGCTGACAGCTCCCTCCCCCTTTTGTAAAAATTACTTGCAGAGCAGCTAGTTGAGACATGAAAAAGTTTTGAAAGAGGGAATTTCGTTTCCCATACGGTTTCATGGGAAAGGTCACTGTTCCACCCCCAGTGCCACTCTGGGTGAACTAAACGCACACAGCTGTGCTTGCTGCACGGGGAGGGAGCCTGGCACAGGACAGGGGATGCAGGGCTGGGGATGCAGGGCAGGGGCACAGGGCAGGGGGCAAAGGCTGCTGCACGACAGGGTAGGTCTTTTATGGCAGCCCTGGGCAGGACTGTGGCAGCACATCAGCCTTTTCTGGCATTGTGCACCTCTGGAAAGGCTCTGGATTAATGGTACTAGATCCATGTGGTGCCCTGGCTCTGTGCAATGATGAATTTACCTGTAAATTGATCACTGAGTATCAACAAAGTGCTCTGAAGCTTCTCTCACCTGACTCAGCATCTCCGTAAAATCATAACTCTTTTGAATGGTTGCAACCAAAGAGGGGAAATGGTCTTGATGGTGTTTGACTTCTGTACCTGGCTTGTTTCCTGATTCTGTACCTCAGCAGAAGTCTGACAGTGTAAATCACAAAGTGGCTTCAGCTTGCATTTGTCAACAGTTCCACTTGTGGGCTCCTTGTGGGGTAGCTGGTCCTGCTCTGCCCCACTGTGACTCATGGTGAGCAGATCCTTGCCTTTCACGGCTGAACTGGCTCCCAGAGATCAATTAGGCATCAATAGTTGCTACTCACGAGGGCTCAGTTTGGCATGAAGTGTGTGATGGTTTTAGCCCTGGGTTCAGTGGCCAGTGGGAGGATTCCCCTTCTTCAGCAGAGGTGGCCCCAGCAGGTAACCATGACATGTCCCTGGATGAACAAGACCATCCACCCAAGGCAGCACAGAGGCTTTCAGTCGAGGTGCTTTCTGGCCAGAAGGCCATTGCTTGAAACCCTGCTTGAGCAGGGAGGTTGGACCTGATGGCCCACTCTGGACCCTTCCAACTTTCCCCATTCTGTGATGGCAGAATCTGTGATGCTGTAGTTCCATCACCCTTGTGATTCTGTAGTTCCATCCACCACCACCCAGGTCTGGGAAAGTCCTGCTTGCTTTGCTACCCTGCTTGGGGAAGGAGGGGATTTTTTGTAGCCACTGCCTGCATTGCAAACCTGCAGTGGCCACAGTGCTCTGTGCTGGTTTTGAAATTGCTGCTTTTTCTGGCAGTGGCCAGAAAAAAGACAGAAAACCATATTAACTCCAAAATGTGTCTGCTTGCCCAGTCTCATCTGCTAATACTCTGCTACAAGCCCATGGTCCCTGGGATGGTGTGGGTTTGGGCCCATGATACCTTCATGTTCATTGTACTCAGAAGCCTTTAGATTCTGTTTGGCTGGAACATGGGGGATAACACAGACTCTGCTTGCAAATTTGGTTCAAATGGTTCTCTGATGCTCGTGTGCTCACCACTGCTCACCCTGTTGCTTCCAGTTTCTTCAAAAGGCAGTAGAAAGTTCTCTATGCTTTCCCCATGGCACATTTTTCCAGGTAAGGTATGCCCAGAGGGCTACTAGCCTTCTGTGAACGAAGCAAAGGGACTTGCTCCTATAGGAAGCAGATGTTCTGGGAAGTTCTGGGAAGTCCCATCAATTCAAGGGAGGCTGATCTGAAACCCAATCCCCGATGTGTGCGTGCATGTGTGTGCCCTTTGCATGGTTCCCTCTGTTGTCAAGGAGCAGGGATGAGCAGCAAGGCTCCAACACATTGAATATTAATTGTGTTCCTCAGCTGAACGTGATGAGAAATCACTTTCTCTTGCGTGCCTTGATGATCCACAGTCAAGTGAAAACAGTGTCCCATTGGCTGATCCCAACCCAGGTGACCCAAGGTGATTTCTACCTTTTGGTGTGTGGAGCAGCTCAGCTTCCCTTCTGGGGGAATGCTTGTAAGGAGGTGAAATGTGAACAAAGTGTAGCTCGGCTCCTTCAGCGAGACTGGAGCAAAGGGATCGCAGCGCTTGGGGGGTCGGTGAGTACAAAGGGGATATGGGTGAATCAGAGAGCTCTGCCCCGGATGTCAGGATTAGAAGGGACTTTTATGCAAAGGAGAAGATGACTCAGATGTATTTGAATGATCAGTTAAAAATTGTTTTTTTCTTCCTTACCAAGTCCTGGTGTTAAAACCTAGCAGGACGTCAGTGCTGTCACCCCTTTGTGAGCTGTACAAGTATGCAACCCATAGTAGTGTTTTCTGTCCTTCTCAACAGAAAAACATCTCACTTTGCATGTTCTTAGGACCCAGAGTTGTTAGAGCTCAAGAGAATGCAGGTCTGGGACTTCCTCCAGGAGGAAAACTCTTTGTTAAGATTTCTGAGCCAGAGCAGTGCAACTGTGGTGTCCCTGGTTTGGAGAGACTTCTCCCAGTGTGCTCTTCTCTTCTGGGCTCTACTGGGCATCCTGGTCTGGTGAAACTGCTCTTGTCATTGTAAGGCCTGGACAAATGAGATCAAAACCTGGGTATTTGACTCTATGCATCCTTCTTTCTCACTGAAACTTAGCTCTGTTGAGTAAAACAAACATCCTCAGAGAGGGTGTCTGCTTTGGACAGTGGAAGAGAGATAGAGCCATAGAATCATGCAGTCATAAAATCACAGACTAGTTTGGGTTGGGAGGGACCTTACAGCTCATCTCATTCCAATCCTCCTGCCATGGACAGGGATGCCTTCCACTAGGTCCAAGCAGGTTCTGAACATTTCCAGGGATGGAGCAGCTACAGTTTCTCTGGGCAAACTGTGCCAGAGCCTCTGCACCCTCACAGGGAAGAATTTCTTCCCAATATTTAACCCAGATGCCCTGTTCATCCAGCTGGAAGGATCCAGCTGAGCTCACCCCTGGTCACCCCTGCCCACACAAACCCAGGAGCAGAAGCAACGGTCCACTGGCCAAGCGGGAGCAGGATGGGAGGGGGCTGGGCAGAGCTGTGGGTACTGTCACTCAGGTGTAACGTTACAAGAATTGTGTGGGCATCCTCACATCCCGCTGGGCATGTTTAGGCAGATGGAAAATTCAACCAAAGGCAAATGAAATTCCATAAGAACATATAAATCGCAGCACAATCCTCATAAAATGAGCTCAGCAGCACTCGTCAGAAATGTCCTAAACCCAGCTGGGCATGGCTGGTTATGTTTGGGTTTGTGTTGGGAGCCTTGCAGAAGACATTGTCTTGGAGGAGTCAGTGATCTTGAACGTGCCATGTATGCTCTACTGCGCCTCGTCCTTAGTGCTTGGGAAACCTGTATGTTATTAACATAATCTGTAACTTATCATTCCTGTGGACAGGAAAGCTGTGTGTGGATCAAGGGGTGAACGCAGTGATCCTGATCGAGAGCCACTGTGCGTGGAGAGTCAGTGATCCATGACAGTGACCTGTGCTGGGCTGTGTGGGGTGCCCAACATGGCCCTGGGCTGGGCTGTGCCACACAGACCCCATGGCTGCAGCTCAGGCACAGCCAGCTCATGGTAACAGAGGAGCCTGTGGGCAGCTGCCACAGGGAATCTGTGATCACACTGCCTGTGTGGCCTGTGGACATCCCTTCTGTTTGGCAAAATGTGCGGTGAAGAGTTTTCTTGTAAGAAAACACAGCTCAGATGACCAAAAAGGAGATTGCCCCCAGGGACAGGATCTGTGCAGCCTTGTAGGAGGGCTCACCTGGGCTCTGTTGGATGCTGCAGGAATGCAGGGCTCCCAGCATCTGATTACTTGCTATCGATATTTCCCTTTAATTCTATCTTATTAAAGCAGCTGTTTAATTAAGGGATTTACTGTTAGACTTTTCTTACTGAACTTAAGACAGAGCCCAGCATCAGCTCTCCATCTCTCACCTCACCTGGTGCAGAACAGAGTTTATAAGCCCAAAACAATTACCCTATTTCTGTATTTTGAAGTGAGATTTGCTATCAAGCCTAGAGGGTCAGCACACACAGAGGGCTTGGGGGTGGCTCATCTCTGGCTCTGCAAAGTATGTGTTTCAGAGGATTTGGCCGTGAAAAAGTGGAAAGGAAAATGAGGCAAGTTGGCGTGAACTTGGGCCTGGCTTTGAACTTTGCATAAAGTGAAGGTCATCTGGCTGGAGGACATAGGACCAGGAGTGTTTGGCAGCCCAGGTGAGAGAGGACAGCCAAGTTATGGTTTCCTGCAGAAGGGAGAGGGAATGCTCTCCTGGTTGTCTGCTGAACTGAGTGGGAGCTTCGGAACATGACTGGAGGACAGATGGGACCCTTGCTAGCTGTTGGAAGTCCTCACTGGCAACAGGAAGGTCCTCAGAAAGGAGACATTCTCAGGATCTGTTCACTGCTTGTAACCCGTGTTCCTGCCTGGGCCACCCAGCCTGCCCACCCTCCTGTCTGTGCAAATCCCTTGGGCCTCTTACTGAGGTATTCAGCAATTCCAGGGCCACTTCAGCTGTGCCCTGCTTTGGGCTGGGCTGGGGTTTCACTCTCTGTTGCTGGAACAGCTGAGAGCTTGTAACCAGCAGAGAGAGGGAGTGAAGGTTCTGGGAGAAGTCTGGTCCCCAAACTGTCTGCAGCCACTCCTTGCTCTGTGTCACTCACATCCTCCCTCCCCTCTGTGTGCCAGGGGAAGTGACACAGCTGTAGAGAAGCAACTTAAAGCAACTCCCAACCAACCCTATGTGCCTCAGACACGTGACAGTCACACCTGCAGCTCACAATGTGAATAAGAGTGTTTCTAACAGGTACCCACATCCTTTCAGGCTCTAGAGAAATCAGCCAGCATTGCCAATTCAGGCTGTACCTAGCTGGGGAACCATGAAGTTCTGCTGGAGAAAGGCTTTGGTCGTGTCTCAGTTGCCTGGGTAATGTGCTTTTGGTGTAGAGCTGAGGCTGGAAATGTCTTGGGGCTGCTGGTGTGAGCATCCATCCAGTGCTGCTGTTGCTTGTTAATTAGAGTTTGACTGGCTGGCTGCTTTCAGAGTGACTCTCCTGTTTGTTAGTAATTCCTTCTCTGTGGTGGTCAGGCTTCTTTTTGGTGTTTGAGGGTTGCCCTACAGAGAGAAGCTGCTGGCAGCACCCTAGGTCAAACTTGATTTGATTTTGAAAAAGGTCCATGTTGGATCTGTAGCTGATGAGGATTGAAAATGGATTGTTCTTACTTCATGTGCTAAACATAATCTCTCTCAGCCAGACTTTCTAATTCTTCCTTCGACTGACCTTGGCCACTGTCTGCCTACACCGCTCAGTGCAGTGTGCTCTCAGTGTGGGGTGTGGACTCTTGACTCCCAGGAGGTCCACAGAGCCCTTGTGCTGCCAGGCCAGCACACTCTGCTTCCCTTCTGCCCTCCAGAGCACAGGCTGAGTTCTTCATAGAATCCCAGAGTGGTTTGGATTGCAATGGACCTTCGAGCTCACTCATTCCAGCCCCCTGCCCCTTCCACTATCCCAGGTTGCTCCAAGCCCTGTCCAGCCTGGCCTTGGACACTTCCAGGGATGGGGCAGCCACAGCTTCTCTGGGCAGCCTGTGCCAGGGTCTCCCTAACCTCACAGGGAAGAATTTCCAATCTAGAAGTCCTTCTCCTACCTGCCTTATCTGTGTGTGCTGTAAACACAGACAATCTACACAGCTCCACTTGAAATCAGAGCTCCCTTGGAGCTCTTAGATATTCCCAGAATAAACCTGTACCCTGGTAACAGTACAGTTCTCCCCAGAAATTATTGCTGTTTCTCCAAGCTCTTTCCAGCAGGTGTATCTCCAGTCCCAGGGATCGACTCATTTAAAGCTCTTTCTTAAGTCCAGGTTTCTGAGTCATCTTGTGCTGTAGTCAGAAGGAAGTCCAGGAGAGGTAACTTGTTCCTGTGATGCTTTGGCGTGTGTGCAGCTCTGAGACCTACCCAGGTGATGAACTAGTGTGTGAATAGAGGTCTAGGGCAGATGAAAGGGTTTCTGACTGTTTTGCTCTTGGTGGATGCAGCTCTCAAAATCTGACCCCCTCTGCTCTTTCCTCTTCCAGAATATATTGTTAACATTACCCCTGGAAAATTATTTACCCATTGGCATAACTCAGGGTTTGATAAGGGGGAACTTTGCAATGACTTGCAAGATCTGAGACTCATTGGAAGGTCTCCCTTTTTTTGATAATAAAATGGCCTTGATAGAAGAGACAAAATCCTTAAGACTTATGAGCATCATAGATTCCTCCATCCCCAGGGTTTTCAGAGAGCTGAAAACCCTGCAGGACAAAGGAAGGGATTGGCAAATTCCCAGTGCCACTCAAAAATCAGCTGTTCAAACATTCCTTCTGCCGTTTGCCTGCCAGTGCTGAGCAATCTGGGGGCTCTGCAGCCCTTGGCCTCACAGAGGGTGGTGAGAGTGTGACAGAAAGGCTCTCCCTTTTTAGTTGGGACTTAAATAATAAATTGGAGTGGGTTTCTCACCCTTTGCCCAAGAGAGTTCATGCTCAGAGAACAAGTGCACAAGTGCATAACCTCTAGGAAAATGCTTTGGAAGACTTTGCTCTCCTATAGGGTTGGTCTGCATTAGGGAGCAATTAGCTGTGCTCTTTATTGGTCTTTATTTCATAACCTCCCCTGATGACTCGTTCTTCAGTCTTGTTCTTTTTGCATCCTCCAGCTGCTGTTGCAGCAAAGAATTGTGGTGTGACTGGCAAGTAGAACTTTTTCTCATGGTTTTCCCCTGCTTCTGGGGTTGATGAGTTTGTGGAAAGATTGAGCTTAGATCCTCATCCCCAGTGAATTCCCAGAGTGCTGGTTGAAAGGTG
This sequence comes from Lichenostomus cassidix, assembly GCF_008360975.1. Classification (NCBI taxonomy): domain Eukaryota; kingdom Metazoa; phylum Chordata; class Aves; order Passeriformes; family Meliphagidae; genus Lichenostomus; species Lichenostomus cassidix. The sequence goes on from NC_139494.1 coordinate 3,287,412, forward strand.
AAACCAAGTTGCATGAATTTTCCTGGCAGAAACCTGGGTAGGCTTTGTTCTTAACCTTGGTCAGAGCTGATCTTTGGCTTCGCAGGCTCAAAGCAGGAGCTCAGCTTTCCAAAAGTGTTTATGAAGCATAAAGTGAGTCCCACTGGGCTTTGCCTTGTACCAGCCTTCCAGAATTATCTATGCCTCCTCATAGGGATTAATGGAGATGATTCAGTGATACTGTCAGTAATAGTTCCAGCAGGACAATCTGGCTTAGCACCATCTGTGAAGAGGCAAAGATGTAAGTTTCTGAATGCTTTTGCTAAAAGACAAATAAATCAGCCTCTTGAAGCCAGAATATGCACTTGCTATCTTGGTTTTGTAATGCTCTGTGCTTCTTTCTGTCCCCTGTTTGCTGTCACCAAGAGTAGACTCAGCCGTTCAGCTTGGAAAACTGTCTTGTTCCCTTTCTTGGTGACTAAACACAGAATGTTTGTTGTCAATATTTTAAAATATTTATCTACATAAATTGAAGTGGCCTGGCTGCTGAAAGCTGGGAATGCTGGTTATGGCTACTGCAACTCGACACCTTTGAAAACTGGGTTGTGTTGATATGTTAAAGTGAAATTGGCTTTGGGTGCTTGGTCTGATGGTGACCAAAACCCAAGATGCTTGACCACTGCAAAGTTGTTTGGGAAGGTCTGGCAGAACTGGGAGGTGAGTGCTGGCCCCGTGGCCCTACCCTTCCTGAGACACTGCTGTGCATTGCAGCACTGGGGACAGGAGGCAATGTTTACCCATGTTTATATCTGCAGAACCTGTACGATTTTACGTAAGAATAAAATAAATACTGTTTGTTTGAACAACGCAGAATGTCTGTTATTCTGGGAATTCGGTGGGGGGTGGGCAGTGAAAAGTGCTGTGGTCAGTTTAAGTGGCTGGAGCTGTGTCTGGTCTATTTGTTGTTGGATTGAATCACCCTGTGCATATCTGGACACGTTTTGGGATTATTTGTTTACCTGAGCGAATTCCTGTAATTTGATTGTACTTTCTGATAGGGGCAGATTTGTAGGGCTTCGTCCTATCAGATCCTGTGGAGTGTTTTAGTGCTGGGCTGCTCATCTCAGCCTTATCTCAGCCTCTGGCCAGATGAAAGCCTTGAGAAAGCAGCTGATCAATTCATCCTTTGAGATCCATTTGTCATTGCTTCCCTTTGTTTTGTGTGAGGGGGAATTTCCAATACATTTTCCTCATAAAAGAAGATGAGGGAGATATTAACCAGCAATGATCAAAACCTTCCCCATAAAGCAAAGCAACAAGGAAAGCCAAATTGGCTGGGACAAAATACAAAGTAGCTGGGTATGCAAGTGTCAAGACACAACAAGTGATTTTCACCATACCACTTAATATGGCATTTTCTCTAGTCCAGGTTTTCTGACTGGGACTCTTTGGGGATCCATGCTGTTCATTTGGAATGGATTTGGGTTTGTGGCCATTACTGATTTTGCAAAGGCTTCTAAGGTAATATACAATAACAAAGGTACTGAAAAATGACTAGTGGGATTTGGGTTGTCTTTGCCCTGCTTTAAGAGGAATTAAATTTCCACAAGTTGGTGGGGCTGGAGCAGATCTCCTCCCAGAGCAGAGTGGTAGGATGGTGCATCTCTTTGGAAACCTCGGCTCCAACACAGAATGTAGCCAAGGATGTCACTTGGACAAACACCTCCAGTTCTTACCATAGAGCTGGCAGAAGTGCTTGGGGTGGTGATGAAACATCCCTCACCCATCTGGTGGACAATCTCTGCCAATGCATTGTCTGCAGTGGATCTCATCCCACAGAGGGAACAGCTGCTGAGCAAGGGGCTGAGGATGAACTGTGTGCAAAGGACAGGTGAGAGGATGCCACTGTACACCCAGGGCAGCAGCACTCTGGGCTCACCTGCAGCTGCGAAGGTGGGGACAAAGTGTGGGCAGAGAGGTGGAGTAGGGTGATGGATCTGGTTTTGTTCTGAGCTCACTGCAGGGGAAGAGAACCAGCAGTGCTTAGATAGGCAAGAGTGTCTGTTCTCTGTGGCACCACAGGGGAACCAGCAGGGCTGGGAGGCCAGAGACAAGTGCTTTACATGGCACATAGATCCGTAGAGTTCTTGCTGTGTGGGTAGCTCTGAGGAGCAATCAGGAGACAGTACTTGGTCATCAACATTGTGTTTGGTCTCCATGGGTTCCTCCTTTGCTGATCACACTGTCCTGTGGGGTAAATGCATCATTTCTGGCTGCTAAAAGACTTTCTGCCACCACAAATGGCTCCCCAGCTCAAACTCTTCTCCTTGGTCTTCTGCTGCTGCAGCACCATGGGACTGACAGCTATTTTGAGGGCTAGAGATGAAGCCAGTGTCCAGGGCTGCACCTGGAGTACCTGTGCATCCTGGTACTCCTTGCTTCCCAAGGCAGTGCTGTCATACCCTGTCACAGCCACAAGCAATGGTAGAGAAGGGCCAGCTTCATTCATGGGGGAGTGGGGCTAGAATTAGGCCAACTTCAGTTGAGACCAGATCAGAAGGAAGAACTTTAATTGACAGACCTACTGAAAAGAAATGTGAGCCCAGTCTTTCAATTCAGGCATGGCTGGATTGGGAATTCAGATATGTGGAGGAGCAAAAGAGCTCTAAACCCAAGAGATGAGAGCCATTGCAGAGATGCCAACAAAGATCCAGGCCTTGTCTTGGTGTCAACTTGAGTGAATGCTAATTGGGTTAGGGAGTAAATTTGATTTGGAGGCTGGGGTAGTGGGATGGAAAAGGGCCCACTCGTCTCAGGAAAGACACTTTTTATGCAGACACCAGATTTTTACTCCAGTGCCCTCCCACACATCTAGGGACTGGGTGTCCTGCAGAGCTTGGTGCAGCAGCAGGGTGGGAGGGTGCTGGCCAGGAGGGCACTCGGGCATAGGAAATGCCCATTCTGCCTTAGGAATGGGGCTGTTTACAAGCTGCCGGTGCTGGTGGATTGTTTCTTTAGGTCATGGCATGCCAAGTATTGTTTAGTTTAATAGCCCTGTTAATAGGATTATATTTGCCTGCACTATTACGTGAAGGAAAATGATTCCTACTTTGAAGGGAAAAGACACTTCAGTAGCGATGTTGCAAGACACACATCTGTCGTCAGATGCTGCTACTGAGCTCAGATGTCTCTGGGCTGGAGCCAAGGTTCCTTCTCATGCTGCAGTGCCTGGGCTGGGGTGGGACACACGCACAGCACAGAGCAGCCTGTCGGGAGCTCTGCACGCAGAGCTGGTGCGAGCAGCGCTGGAGGTCTGCGTTCCCTGTGGAGATGTCCTGCAGCAGGGAATGTCAGCTGGCACAGTCAGCAGGTACCTCAGCTGGGGTGGCACTGGCTGCCCAGGTAAAGCTGAGCCACCCCATGCTGGTGACGCTGTGGTTCGTGCAGTCTGCCAGAGCTCCTGCAGGGCATGGATTTAGTGGTTGTTCTGGGAAGGTCCACGGAGCACAGCTGGGACCTTGGTGTAGCACACAGCTCTCTAGCCTGAAGGCTGCCAGTCTTGTGTTCTCTGCCCATGTCTGCCAAGAACATCTCTGCTCATTTAAACACTTGGCTCCATGTTTCTTCTACTTTACTCCTGCCACCACCCAAGCAGGGTCAGGCAGCTGCTGGCAAGTGACAACTGTGACAACTTGACATATGGGGTAGAAAGTGCAGTGAGCAGAATAAGAGCCTGGGAGAAGTGGTTTTCATTTGTGGAGCTCTAGAAATGTTTTCCCATTAGACTCCTGAGCAGCTCAACTGGTCACTTATGAATTCTGGATTTCTGGGCTATCTGCAACAGGAATCAAACAGGGGCAATTCCCCAGCAAGCACCTACAGGAACAATGCATCCTGGGATTTAGTCATTGATTTATGTCTAACCTTTGGAGCTGGGTATTGTGCGGAAGTCATTACCAGGTCTTCAGCAGATGTGAGCCACTGACAAACGTGTCTTCTCAGCATGGGGTTGCCCTGTTACTGTCTTTGTCCAGGAAGCCAAGAATGTCAGCTAAGAGGTACAAGAAAAAAAACCAACCAAACAAACCCAACAAACAAATCCCACTGTAGGTTGCACGATCCAGCCTTACTCCACAGAAAGGAACTAACAGGTAGCACTCTGAGGGCTGGCAAGCAGCTGGTGTTTCTAGATGGGTGAGGGTCTGCTAGTTCCCAGAGAAGGGCAGGGCACTCAATGAAAGAGTGAAAAAATATCCATGTCCCTTTTTTCAAAGGGCTTTTCTTCCTGAGAGTTGGAGAAGGGCAACAGGCAGAGATGCTTTTAAACCCAAGCCTCATTATCCTTCACAGATACCCTGAGCAGGCACAGATGAAATCATTACTAGGGTGGGTGGTCAAACACAGCAGTGGTGGAAGGGGACCAGTGTCCTGGGTGTGGGCACTCAGAACTGACTTCCACTTTTAAAAATACTGAAACTGGGCTGTGGGCAAATTCAGATCTGTGCAATGCATAAATCTTCCATCTAGGCTAATGTGTGTGATTTTAATCTCTTCCCCACTGCCTTCCAACCAATACCCGAGTTTTTCCCAGCCCAAAAGTCCCTGTATTCTTTGTGTCCCTTCCAGTTATCCTGCTTGAGGCAGGAATCACAAGTGCTAGGTGGCTTGTGTTCTTTGTACCTTCCAAGGAGTTATCCTGGCCTTCCTGGCCCTTTACCTGCTGAACTTTGTGTGGGAGAATGTAATCTTTGTGATTTTTCTGCTGGTGTTGTCTCAATTCCCTTTTCCTGGACTGTGAAATGGATTGCTTTGATAAAAAGCTGGGCAAGCACTGCCTGCAAAATGTCACGAGCAGGGAATGCTGCCTCTAAACCCTCCTTGTGTCACAGAGACCATGGCTGGGCACTCCATTTCAGTGTGCCATCCACACAGGCTGTGTCCTAGCTCCTCCCTACAGAAAGGGGCAAGTGTATCTGCAGGGTGATGTGAATCTGAGGTGGGTTCACCTGCCCTTTGGTGTGGCCAGCATGGGTTTTGCATCACCTTGGCCATCTGGGATGACTCCGAGCTCGTGTGTCCTGAGGACATCCATCATCCTTTGACCTCCCTGCTGGTTCCCAGCTGCCAGGCTGTGTCCTATGGCTTTATGTGACATAGGCTGCTGTGACTCAAGGCAAAGAGTGACTGCTGCACAAGACCTCCCGTGAGAGGAGTTCAATTGGGAAGCACAAGTCCTGGATGTAGCAGATGTTGTGAGTGGGCTCTGAGGTCTGTGCTCAGTGGCTCAGCCACTCTGTCCCCAGTGCTGGGACAAGGACATGAGAGGCAGGAAGGGCTGGTGACCAGAGGGAGATGGATTGGAGGAACACCAAAGGGCTGGGGGGTGCAGGGGGCAGGGAATGGTCCATCTGGCTCCATGTCTCTACTCTGTTCTGTTTGACTGAAAGAGCCAAGAGGGACAGAGATTGCTCTGAGCTGTCTCCTGTCACCCCATGCCTCTGAGCCGTGGGAACCTCCCTCATGGATTGGGACACTGAGGGAACACATGGCTGTCTGTGTTTCTCTGTGCAACGTGTGATGTCTCAGAACAGGATGCAGCCTTGGGGTATTTACATTGCCAACTTAGTCATCTGAACTGAATTTGCCATTGAAACTGCCAGTGTACCTTGTCCTGGGGAGCTCAGAGGACAGGGCTGAGTGGTGGGATCACTCCAAGTTTTATGCCTTAGCCAAGAAGAGAAGCAAAACCTCTTGGCCATGCTCTAAACAGAGGCAGATGGGACAGGCATTTCCACTCTTCATGGGCCAAATTGTTCAGGGTCGAATGATGGCCAGAGAAGGACATAACTGTTCTGTTATGGCACACGAGGCAGAAAAAACTCCTCATCGTGTTAGACCCAAGAATTGCAGACAAAGAATTCTGACTGGGAATGGTGGAAAGTGGAAGGGAAAGAATCTTCTCCCCTCAAGTGGGGAAAGGTATGGGATTAAAATCTGTTGTTTTGCAAGAAATTCTGCCATTTCTGCTTGTGTGCTTCATAGAGGAAGGCACTAACTTCTGTTTACACTTACCTGAGTTAGCAGAAGTCTCTGAGACAAAGCAGAGAGTCTTTCATCAGGATAGTGGGATTTAACCCTATAGAAAGGTGCCAACACTGCCCTGTACCCTCTGAATCCCTAGTGTGCCAGTTTATGTCATCACTAGTCCATTTGCAACATTTTTCCACTACTTGAACAGTTGAATCATGAATTTGGTGCATCACAGGCTTTCACTTGAGACCCTGGCCCTCTCCCTTATCTATGCTCAAGGAGGTGTATCATCATGAAACTTCCCTTGGGGCTGAATGAGGCCACTGCAGATGGGACAGACTTGTCAACCAGCTTATTTTTCGGCAGTGCTATCAAAGCCAGCTTGTCAGCAAGGGCTGAACCAGGTTGGCCAGGCTTTGAGGTGCCTCCGACAATTTCAAGTTTTGCATTTGTCAGAGTTGTAGGTTGTCATTAACAGGGCTGTTTGGTGGTTAGGGAACTGCTGGGACTTGTGACCTTGCCTTGCCCAGCACACGGGCATCTGGAGCAGGAGGGATGCCAAAGTGCTCCATTATATAATGCAAGTTTATATCTATATAAAAATGATAGCTGCAGGGAGACAGAGCGAGTCTCCTGGTGCGAGTGCAAAAGCAGACACATGGGGAGTGCTCAGGTTGCTCTCTGTTCACCAGTGCCCTCACCTGTGCTGGGCAGACCCAAGCCCACAGCCACATGTGTGTGATTGTGGCCATCACATCTGGGGTTGCTGTGTGGACAGAATGCAGATCATAACGCATGACCTGCGTCAGAGCCTGACATTTCCTCCTGTAAACTATTCAGCAGATGTTTATAAATGTATTTGTAATCTTTAGCTGGTAAGATCAGCTAAGAAACATTTTACAAACAGGAAGAAATATCTAGCTTTTCAGTGGATTTATTTGCACTGAGTGATTTGTCCAGGTGTAGCTGTGAATGGTCTCCTGGCCTGAGAACCCCAAGATACATCTGCCTGCAGATGAGTCCTAAGAACTCATCTAAGAAGAAAACTCCTTTCTTTTTGTGGTTTGCTATGAGAAGGATTTTTCTCAGCTTTAATATCTGCAGGGGGTAGTTACAAAAGCAGCTGTTCTGTCATTAAAGGAGGATGGAGGAGTCCTGTCTGACTGAGCAGCATATTCATTCTCCTCCATTAACTCTCTGCTGAGACCTACAGCTGAGCTGACCAAATGGTGTCAAAGTGGGGTTTTTTTGTGAATTCTCCTCTTCTCTTTTTGTGAAGTCTTATCAACTCTTGGCTTCCAATGAAGAAGACAGAATACTAAAAGAAGAGACTGCTTTATGAAATGTCTAGACTTAATGAAAGCAGAAAGCACCAGGCCTCTCGGGGGAGAACCCCCCTTCAGAAATATCTAGAGAAAGATGGTTAGAATTAAATTTTATGGGGACATTTAAATTCTCCTGTGGAATACTACGTCTGAGATAAATCCACGTGAAGCTTAATAACACATTTGGTCTATTACCATGATCAACAGTTGTAACAGCTCTTATTGCACTGTGTCTGTGGCCCAAGTCAAACCAGCCAAAGGCTGTACTGGAAATTCAAAATGGAAATTAAGCCTGACGTAAGTTTCCTCTGGATAGCACCATAAGTCAAGCTGCCCGTGGCATCCAGCTTTGCAGTAAACTCCAACTTATTCTTGTAGAAAGATCCCTTCAGTCTTTTCTGTGCCTTTTCCCTGGGATGCTGCTGATAAGGGCTGATGGTCAGCTTGGGACTATGGCCATGAGCTCTGTTCTGCTGCAGAGCTCTGGGGGTGAGGAAGCAACCCAGGCAACATCTGCTGTTGAGAAGACCCTTCTGCTGCCCCTGCCCACAGGGATGCCAGGTGCTGCTGTGAGTGCAGCCTCCCACTGCCCTGCACTCCTGGGCCTTTGGGGATCTCACTTAGGGTTTCCTTGGAGGGATGAGGTATTTTAGGGATATGCTGGCACAAAGTGCTGCTGCTCAGCAGTGCTGTTTCTAGGCTCATCCAGAAAGCAGCTGCTGGGTCTAGGGCTCTCCCCCCTGCCTGTGGTGGTGCTGACACAAGGCAAGGCTCTGAATTTTTAAGCAGTCATATGGTGGTTGCCCTGGTGTCCCTCTGATTGCTTTTGTCTGCAAGGAGGGGAATTCCCTGAAATACCACTTGTCAGGCCAGGGAAATCTCCTAACGTGTGCCTTGGGCAAAGCTCCCTCCAGCCTCATTTCTGACTCACACCAGACTGGTCTGGCCTTCCACAGCCACCTCCCATGCCCAGCACAGCCCTAGAAGAGCCACCATCCCAGGGACTATTGTGCTGCATCCAGAATCTCCCCAGCCTGCCCCAAAGGACATGTCCCCACTCAGCAGTGGCTTGTGTCAGCTGTGTCACCTTGAATCACCTGGCCAGCAGGATGTCCAGCCATGTCTGTGGCCCATTAGCCTTTCTGTAGCTCAGGAGGTCTGGACTGGGGAGGTCTGGTGCTGACCTTGGCTATAACAGTATAGGGAAGATATTAAGCTCTTAGAGAGTGTCCAAAGGAGGGCAGTGAAATGGTGAAGGGTCTGGAGGGGAAGCTGGATGAGAGGTGGCTGAGGAGGGCACTTAATCTGTTCAGCCTCGAAAGGAGGAGACTGAGGGGAGACCTCAATGCAGTCTACAATTTCTTTGTGAGGGGAAGAGGAGAAGCAGACACTGATTTCTTTTGTCTGGTGGCCAGTGACAGGATCTGAGGCTGGAGCTCTCTCAGGGGAGTTTTATGTTGGATATTAGGAAAAGGTTCTTCCCCCAGAGGGTGGTCAGGCACTGGTCACAGCCCAAGGCTACCAGACAGTGCTCTCAGACACAGGGTGGGATTGTTGGGGAGTCCTGTGCAGGGCCAGGAGTTGGATTTATTGATCCTTGTGGATCCCTTCTAACCTGAAATATTCCATGATTCTGTGAATGTCACCACCCGCACCAGGCAGGGGATGGTGGTGGCACCCGTGGTGTAGGCTCCTTCTCTCTGGAGGGGGCTGCTCTGAGTCCAGACCCACGGCATGCCTGTGGCAGGAAGCTGAGTCTGAAGTGCAGGCTTTAGCTGGTGTGTAATTGCTCAGACAGCTGAGCCTGGCACCCGGCAGAGATCCGGGATGAGCACAGAGCCTGCCTGTCTCCTTGCGGGATGAGCCGGCGGCACGTCCCCATGGCAGAGGGTGAGGTGTGTGACCCCGCAGGCACCCAGCGTGGGACAGCTCCCTGCCCTCTGCCCCGCCCCTGGGGTCCCAACAGCACAGCCCCCCCAGCCTGGGGATGGGTACAGGGCAGGGAGCAGCTCCAGAGCAAAGGCACCTTCCCTGACCTGAGCCAGCCTGGAGACAGAGCTCGATCTGCTCCTGGCCAGAAAGAAGGGAGCAGTTGAGAAAATGAATACAGTATTTGCAAGGACTTCAGGAATTGTTCCCTTGTTAATAGAACTGCAATTTGTGGAAATATGATGGAGGGTGAAGGTCTGCAAATACTTAGAGGAATAATGAGCATTGTAAGCAACAAGCACCACAGGGGAGTATGAGAAATAGATTGTACCAGACAGGCCATTTCTGCATAATTACACAATTAGTGGACTGGGGAAGACAGCGGATAACCCTTCGCAGTGTGCTGTGGTGCGGCGCAGACCGTGCTGGAGACTGGAGCGCCAATTAGCTGGAATAGCTCGCAATCTGTGGAAAGGCTTGATGGAGGGAGGAGCACTTGTCTGGCACGAGAGGAAGGGGAGATGCTGCCCAGGAGAATGGTCACTCCCCCCACTGTGCACCATGGTGGTGATAACATGGGGCACAGGCGTGGACAACCCCCAGGCTGGGCTCTCCAAAGGCTCAGTGCAGATGAGGGGAGAGAGCAGGGAATAAATGTCGGGAGGGAGGGTTTTGACAGTGAGCAGAAAAGGATGATTTTGGTAATAGCCTGCATGAAACACAGCTCATACCTTTGGGCAACAGCAATTATAGACAGAATTATGTAATGAGAAGGCGCTGTTTGGGAAGCAGTAATTTGGCGAGAGCCTTGGCTGCGTGAGCAGATCACAAGAGCTCAGTGGTGCTGAGCTCTCTGCTCCAGGCACACAGAGGCAGAGGTGGCAGTTGGTGGCATTGCCTAGCTGTGGCCTCGGCTGTGCCACAGTGAACAAGGCAGAGGTGAACTGGCAGTGACCCAAAAAGACAATGGTGAAGGGTGGGAGGCCTCCCTTTGGCCTGGAGGAGCAGAATACATGGAGTGGCTGTGAGAAGAGGGAGGGAATCAGTCTGGAGATGTCTCCTGTTGTGCTCTGTGCCCTCACACCTGCACAAGAGGCAGCATGTTGGGGAGGAAAAAAATAATAAGGCAGATTTGCTGCTGCTTCTTCCCTGCTGCAAAGTCAAATTCATTCCCCCAGGCTCTTCTGTCTCTGGATTAGAGGAGTTATGCCAAGAAAGTGCTCTCTGCATTGCCCTGATCCTAAGGCAGCCTGAAGCAAGGCACAGATTTGCCCCCCACCTTGGTGGGACAGAGCCTGGAATCCATGTGGGCTGATCTCACCTGCCTGAGCAGCTGGTGATGTCAATTCAGGCCTTTTCATACTGAATTATTTCTGGGAATCACCAGGGACTCCCCTCTCCTCCTTCTTCCCCACACATCCTGGAGGAATCCCCTCTGCAGCTTGTTTTCTGTGCTGACATCACCTGGCTTCCCTGGTTCCTACCCAGAAGGAGCATGTCACTGTTCTCACGGCTGCCTGAGCTCCCCCTTTCCTTTCTCCCATGGGCAGAGACAACAGCAGATGCTTTCCCTGCCCATTGCTCTCCCCAGCACATGAGGAGCAGGGCTGGCAGCTGTGGCTCTGCTCTGCTGCTCTCCCCTGGCCACCCAAAGCATGGAGTGTCACAGGCAGCTGGGGTGTCAGTGCCAGCAGAGCCTGCCAGGGGACACAGCTCACAGTGCTTCATGGGGAGGTGATGTGAGCACCAGCACCTTCCCTCAACAGGGCCTTGGATGTCTCATGCTCTGGGCTTGGGAAGGATAAAGATAATTTTCTTCACAGTGGCTCATAATTGCCATGTTTCAGCTTTTTGATCAAAACAACAACAATAACACACTAAGATTCAAACATTTGTTGAGTAGATTTGGGGCCATGCAATAGGTGGGAGGGATGCAGGTAGGCAGATGATCTGACCAGAGAGATATTCCACACCATTCAACATCATGCTTGGCAATAAATGGGTTAAGCATCTGCTTGGGAACTGGCTGGGAATCATGTACTCATGGAAGTGGATGAGTGATTGCCTTTGCATCACTTTTTTGTTTTGTTTTCTTCTCTCCCATTCCACTCATCCTTCACTTATAAAACAGTTATTATTTTTATTTTTATCCTAACCCCCAATTTTTTTTGCTTTTATTCTTCCTTTCCTCTTCCCTCATCCCACTGGGGGTGGCAAGGAGTGAGCCAGCAGTTGTGTGATGCTTAGCTGCCCACCAGGGTTAACCCTCAGCATCTCCTCCATGGAATCAAATGCAGAGCATCCAGTTACTCTGTTGCTTCAGGCACATTTTCACCAGGCAAATACAACACAGAGCAACATGTGCCCTGTGTAATGTACTCGTCCATCTGATTGTGCTCTCCACCCACAACATCGCAGTGAGTGATGCTGTATCTGCTTTTCTTGGGCTTTTAAGGTCCTGGAAGAGGCTTCTGGGAAAGAAAAAAAATGAGTTCTACTTCATTTGCATAGAGATACAATTTCTAATTGCTTTTTAAAGCATTTCTGTATGACAGAGCTCAGGTGTTCTAGTCGATGTCTTTGCAGAGGCTTTCCGAGATGCAGATGTCACTGGTAGGACCTTGCAGCTGCACTCTCTGGTGCTTGCACAGAACCAGGGCAAGCTGGACCCATGGGGATGTGAGCCTTTCCTTTATGGAGCCCCATGAGCTCTCACATATCTGGGATCTCCTGCATGCAGCCTCTTGCCCAAGTTCAGATCTCTGCAAACTGCAAGAGCAGCTTCTGATTATTTTTGCTCTGTGTGGTCTGAGTTCCTCCTGTCCAACCTTTGTCTTGTCCATTCTCTTCTGAATGGGGGAACTAACACAAAAGATGGGCCTTTTCTGTCCTTGGCCACGTGGCCATGGTTTTGGATGCATTTTGTCTTGCAGACATCCCATCAGTCTGGGCAGCAGCCTGTGCCAGAGGTCTGAGGAGCTGATGGATGTGTGGGACAGGAGGGAGGGCTGATGCTGGCTCAGGGAGCACAAATTGTGGTGGTTGCAGGGGAGCAGCACCTCCTCCGGAGCTCTCCAGGCTGTGCAGGGTCTGGCACAGTGCTTAGCCAAGGATCACTCTTTGATCCACTCAGATAAGCAGCTGAGGTGTCAGAGTGCCCCTTGCATGGGCTCTGCCTCCACTTCCACTCCTCCAGCTCCAGACTGACCCTGCGAGCAGGCAAAGGGCTGAGCTGGAGAGACTTCATGCTATCACTTCAATATAAACATTCCTAAAAGCAACTTTCCCATTTCTTTGTGGGAGGCTATAACCTGCTGGGGCCTTCGGCACTTTAGCAGAGCTGCCTCTAGAGAAAAAGAGACCATAAGAATTCAGGGAATTTTCCACAAAACTTCCTAGCCTTTTCTGGCTGGACCTGGTTGAGAGGTTTAGGATGGACGTGTGAATGGAGGATGCTCTGTTCATTGATTTAATGTGGAAATTGCTGTTGTTTGCAGGGGCAGGAGGAGGAAATAAAGAGGAATTGTTGAGGGAAATGGCAGTTGACTCTTGCTGGGATGATAAACATCCAGGATGATTTCAGAGGTGCTGAGGGCTGGGATGGGGACCTCAGCAAGGAGCTGAATTCTGCTTTTAAGGTGTCTGGGTGAGCTCATGGACACAGACACAGTAACTTAACTGGAGCTGTCCCAGACTGATGAGGGAGTTTGTGCCAGTTCACAGCAGGGCTGTTCTGAGCAGCCTCAGAGGCTCAGTTTCTGAGATAGAAAGGGCAAATCTGTGATTTAAGGCCATCACTGAAGCCCATCAGCCGAGCCTGCTCACACACAAGCCCTCAGTGCTGCCCTTCCAAAGCAAGGATGGAACTGAGTGCAAGCTCAGCATGTGTGTGTCACAGCTGGAATGGCCAGAGAACCCATGGTCACGAGCAGTGACTGACCTGCCAGCTGTGGGAGGCACCCAGGCACCCAGGGACACCCACAGACACCCCACAGTGCCCACCTTCTCCACCAGTGGAGCCTGGTGTAGCCACAGTTCTCACCCCCGTGGAGCTGCTGCAAACACAGGCTGGTGTCTCTCTACTCTGGCAGTGATGCCACTGACATCAGAGTCCAAGAGGTGGCCTCGCTGAATGTGTCAGCAGTGGGTTGAGGACACCTTCAGGAGGTGCTTCCCTGTCTTTCTGCCTGCTTTCAGACTTCAGTTCAGCTGGACTTCAGTAAGAATTGGTAAAGAATGCTCACTTTTGTGAGCAAAACTGTGTATGATTGTAAGACATAACTGCTATATGATAAATCCTGTCAGGATGAGGATTTGATTCCTTAAGGACGAAAAGGAAAAGGAGATGCCATGTGCAATATCCCATTTGGGCTGGCTGTGTCAGGTCTCTATCAAGCATCCACAAGACTTGTCCCCTTTCAGAGCTGCATTTGCACGTGCAGTGGGTGTGAGGCTGGATTTGGGAACATGCAGATGGGAAACAGAATGGCAAAAATGCCATTTGTGCAATGCAGGGATATCAGGCAATGCTTGAATGGAGCTTAGTTGTCCTTATTGGACAGAACAATAGCTGTATGTGCTGAGTGGTTTTTCTCTTTTCCTTCATGGCAACAAAAGATGTGGCAGCAAGAGCTTAAAAATACCTTTTCCAGCTTGTCAGTGCCAGCAGACAAACCTACAGCACAGCTTTTGTTGAGCTGGGGGTCCAGCAAGTGCCAAAATCTAGTCTTCTGGCAGGAGATCCTTATGAGGGGATAACTCCCAGATTACTGGGGGTTATCAGATAATTCTGGTTCTTATCCTGGTCCTGGTAGAGCTGTCTGAGCAGCAGTGGCACGAGGGTTTTGCAGTGGGTTTGCTTCGGAAAAAAAACTGCTGGTGGGGCTCTGTGTGTCAGGATCTGCAGCTTTGCTGCTTTCATGATGCCTTAGCCTTTTTGCCAAGTCTGCTGTGCCTTGTAGGAAGAGGGTCATAGAGAAATGGTGTCCAGCAGATTGCATGGATAAGCCAAAGGGATGCTGACTGCCCATGTCCTACTTTGCCTTCCTTTATTCTGCATTTCCAGAAATAATATGCAAGCATTTCTGGCTACTGCCAATTTTGGGTCGACTCCACCGTTAAGCAGGAGCTGGTAGTTCCAGGACAGCCCATGGAATTTGACACAGAGGTTCCCCAGAAGCTGATGGCCACCTCCTGGTGATGCCAGTGAAGGCAGAGTTAAGCCAACTCTGGAAGACTGTGAGAACGCCACGATTTAAAATGGGTCATTGTGCTCCCAAGCCTGCTGCCGTAAATACAGCCACAGCCGCGTGCGGAGCGTGCGCGCCTGACTTCGCTCCTGAAATTTGGAGTCTGCAGGAGCTGGAACGGGCTTGCCGTCTGGGTTTCAGCTAATATCAAGGAGCAGTGATGGCTCAGAGCTTTTTTATTAAGCCACATCAGGCCAGGAGGTGTTGTAATAATTTTTTTCCAGATGCAAAGCTCTCTGTTTTTCCCTGGAGAGCACACTGCTGTTCCGTATGGGAGCAGTGCCTTGAATCCTCCTGGAAAAGAAGCCAGAGTGCAGAGCAGCCACGTCGCTCTTCTCCACGGACCCCATTCTCCATCGAGCTCATTCTGTTTGCAGAAGTAATTCTACAGCATCTCCTGGCAATGGATACTATGTAGGGAAAGAGGTAGGGAAGTTCTCTTTTGCCTGTTCTCTGTTCTGATTTCCATGGGATTATAAAGGATCCCAACTTGATGGGTTTGCATATAGGCAAATCCTAACAAGGGTAAGGATTCTCCGCCTGGTAAACTCGCCCTGCTGCTCAGAATGCTGGATTTCATGCAAGAATTATCGGTGCTTAAGGTATGGCTCAGTTTCTTATATAATTACATCCCTCCTCTCCTTCAAGCTTAAAGCAGTGCAGGAATTGTAAAGACTGAAAAACCCATGTGTTGATGGGTGGTTTAGGTTATAACTCTCCATGAGGCTGTTTAAAGCAATAAACATTAAAAGCTGTTTTAGAATGAAGTATTAAGTGACTTTTGAGAGCACAGCCATTAAAATATGCACCAACCACCAGATGAGGCACCTGGGACACCAAGCTGGAATCCACTCGCCATTGGCAGGTTTTATTGTATCAGTGCAGCCACAGGAGGACTGAGGTCACCTGCTGAATGTAGCTCCTGTGTGGGGGTGCTGGGATTGTTCAGGAGAGAGCGTATTCCATAGGATCCAGGGTAAAGCTGGATCTAGAGGGGTGGATCCCTGCCCTGGGACAGGGGCCAGCCCATTGGGTAAGGTGTCAAGATGTACACCTGCCAAGGTAAAAATTAATCTCCATGTAATATTCTTCACCTGTCACAGGTGAGGCTGGGATTGTGCCAAGGTACAAAAATAGCCACATTGGGTGTTGCTGGTGCTGCTTCTTCTCATCACATGTCCCAGGCTGCTCAGAATGGTGGGCCAAGCCACACACTGCCACTTGTTTTTTTTAGACTTATACGTTTTATTTTCTGATGCTGAAGCTGAGCTGTGCACAGCTTCACCCTCTGAACACTTTTCAGCAGTAGGGAATCTTTGATTATTCATTCATTTGGGAAAAGGGGGGAAGAAAAGGTAGGGCATCATCTTAGCTGCACTTGTTACCTCTAAAAACCTCTGCTAAACACAAGGACTTTGGAAAGATGATCCCAAGAACACACAGACTTTGTGTCTTTAATGGGAATGGAGGCACTGATTTGCTGGAGTGGAGGAAGAGCTAAAGTTTATCTTAAGAAATGGTGGGGGGAGGAGCTTAAAAATGCAGTCTTCATGTGAAGGAACTTGTGGGAAAAGATATTTCAGGATTAAAATATGATTGCAAAAGAAGAGAAAGGAGGGAGGGAGGGAAATGTGTTTTTTATGAGACACATCCATTCAGGACACATGTGCTGGCAAGGCAGCTATCCATAGAAATAAAACATCCAAGTCCCTTAAAACTCTGCAGATTTAACACCAAAACCAAGACTACTGGGTCTGAGCCTCATTTTCCCTGGTAAATGCTGGCTTATGGATTTGGGTGGCTGTGTTAATCCCTTGTGTTTGGCCTGGGGGACAGTGCCCATGATGGGTTTCCATGCATACGAGGTAAGAGATGGGAGTTCTAATCATACAGATATAAAACACTCCTGAGGATTCAAAGCAGCTGATTTCCCAAGGCTGAGGAAACTGGGTGAAGTTGGTTGGGTGTTAAAACATTCTTATGAAAATGAATAGAGCTGGGAACTCTTTGAGCAGAGGCCAAGAAAGTTGAGATTTCTGAGCCATGAAAGAGGACAAGGTTTAGCCCATAGCTGTCCTATCTTGGTAGCACTGAAAGCCACAACTGGAAGCAATAAAAAGATCAACAAATTTGGCAAAGAGAAAAATAGGTAGCAATCCATGTACATCTGGAATTATGATGTGTAGACAACAAGCTTAAAGACATCTGGAGGGAAATTGCCTATCAAGTAGAGCTCAAGTACAGAATTACTTTACAAACATATTAGCTAAGAGAACTATGGTGATGAGCCAAACAGTGGAATAACCACGTGGGAATCCTCATTCATAATAACCTAGAGGACACTAACTGGTCAGTAACCACTATCACTTTGCTTTTGGAAAAGGAACAGTATGATGGACTACTGCTGTCCTGTGACTAGGACACATGGAGAGGTCTTGAAAAGGGAAGGCTTCAGGGAGACCCTATAGCAGCCTTCAGGTACCTAAAGGCACTTACAGGAGAGCTGGAGAGGGACTTTTCACAAGGGCATATAGTGAGTGGATAAGGGGAATGGCCTCAAGATGAAGCAGGGTAGGTTTAGATTAGATATTACGAAGAAATTGTTCCCTGTGAGGGTGGTGAGCCCCTGGCATAGGTTGCCCAGAGAAGCTGTGGCTGCCCCTGGATCCCTGGAAGTCTTCAAGGCCAGGTTGGATGGAATTTGAAGCAACCTGGGATAGTGGAAAATGTTATTCCCATGGCAGTAGTGGAATGAAATGAGCTTTAAGGTTCTTTCCAACCACAACCATTCTATGGTTCTAGGTTTAAACAATGTATATTAAGCTCAAGCTCCAAATTCGCTAACTTGGGAGCTTTTATGTTGTAGTTCAGAACAGGTTTGCTCAGGTGCTGTCTGGTGTTCACATCTCAGCTTGTCTTGAGGCTGTACCCCAGTGCTCAGAGCAGTGATGTCCTCTGCTCTGACTGCAAGGGGAGTGTTGTAAGGTCTCCTTTGCACCTCCATACAGGTGAAGGAGTGATCAACCAGCACGTGTCAGAAGGCCAGTGCTGGCACTGCTCCGTGAGGTGTTTCTGGGGACATCATCACCAGCAACCTGGAGGTGAAAATGCCCCTAAAATCAGCAAGATGAGACAAAGACTGGTGGGATCTCAAGGATCAGTGGGAAGAAAGAAGCTAGAGAGGGTAACTGGTGTGGCTTGGCACGCTGGTCCCTTGAAAACAAAATGAAGGTTCACCACAGAGACTGGGGCTGTGAAAGAGAAAAAAAATCCCTCTTGGTGACCCTCTGTCTGGCAGAGCAGGGACAGAGGATGGGACCAGCAGTAGAAACACAAAGGGACAAACTTTCCTTGTGAAGCCCAGTGGTTGAATGTAGCACTTGGGAGTTAAAAGGCTGGGAATGGGTGGCAGTAGGGATTTTGCCTCTGTATTTTTCTCTGTCCACAAGAGACAATGGAATAGCGCCTGGTTTTTGTGTTCTTAGCTTAAGTAGGATATTGCAAAATGGGATAGCCACAGATATGATCCTGAGCTGGAGAAAATGCCATACAGCAGGCAATGGAAAAAAAGCTTGATCTGTTTAGCTTATCAAAAAAAAAAAAAATTTGAGGGATAACTTGATTACAGAGTGTAAGTACTTCCATGGGAGAAAATACCAGTTGCTGAAGGGCTTTTTAATCTAGAGGAGAAAACAAGAGTAAGAAACAATGGCTGGACAGTGAAGCCAGATATTTCACTTCAGAGCAGGCAGACATTGTTAACAATGAGGGTGATTAACCACTGGGAGAGGTTCCCAAGGGGGCTGATACCTCGTTCATTTCTTGATGTCCACACACCAGGCGGGAGCGCGTCTCTGGAGGACACGCTTTGCTCACCAGTGTGGAACTGGATTTGATTCATGGATAACTGGATCGAATGTGCTACCCAGTGCCCTACAACTGCTGGCCCCTTTGGGCCTTTGAAGCCCTTAGCTGCATTTGGGAATGATTTGGCAGCGCTCTGGGGCTTTCCAGCTGGGGATCCTGATGGAGTTTTGAGGCAATGTCAGCATGGGCAGCCCTACAGAAGGGGACCGGGCTCAGTCACTCATGACATGCTGGACCTGTGGAAAGGGCCTGGTTAGCCCCCAAGCAGATGAGACATGGGCTTAATCAACCACCCAGAGCTCCAGAGATGGAGGACAGAGATAAGAAGTGCAGGTAAGGGCTTTCCAACTATTTCTAACTTCTGGAAAAACCTCCTGGGACAGCAAAGAGCTGGGTGTGAGGGCAGGTGAAGCCACTCTGATTTATGGTGGGAACAACAATAGGAAGAGAAAGGCCAACTTAACCCGTCTGCAGGGTCAAAGCAAAATGAAAATGGATGGCAAATCTCTGCCTTTCCCTTTAGACTCCACTGCATCTCTCATATCACTGTCTGAACCTCAGCAACTCCCCAAAACACTTATTTCTGTGATGCTCCAGAAGCTGTTCAGAACTTACTTTCAGACAGAGACAGAATCAGCAAGTGGAAAACCACCTCTGGACTTCGTGTGTCCAAGACACTCCTGGGTGAGCTTCTCCTGTCCTGTGGCTCTGCTTCCCTCACCCTCCCACTGCAACCCAGGGCATCTCTTCAGCCAACTGGGAGCAGTGAGCAAACGGTTAAAGTTTTGCTTCTCCACCCAGTGGTGGGTGTTGTCTGTGTCAGAAACAATATAAGAACAGTCGGAAGTTGCAGCTGGCAAGTAACATTTGGAGTAGCAGTCGTGGGGCATATAGATCTGGTGTGGACTGTCTTTTCCTGAGACTGTAAACACTTGTGCAGAATGTCCGAGAACAAGAAAAAGGGGAAAGGAAAGAGCAAAAAGAACAAAGAAGGGAAAAAAGGGGAAAGAGAACCTGACCCAGGAAAAGGTACTTCCCATTTTTAACAAATTTTACTTAAAGGAAGAAGAGACAAGCCAGCAGGAAAGTACTTGTGGGTTGCATGAGGGTGCAAATGCCAGGGACTCTTTGCCAGGCGAGTGTGCAAATCTCTGCATCTCATTCATATTTCATGCTGTTAGAGGTCTGCTTTTGTTACAGGTCTGCTTTCTTCTTCATCTTCTCTCTCTTTTTCTTTGCTTCTCTTTTTTTTTTTTTTTTTTGTTTAAATACCCAAAGCCCCAAGACTTCAGGGCAATATGCTCTTTCATGAACAGTAGTACTCGGCTCCTGTCATGGTGATATGGGAATTGAAGGGGTTTGTGCTGATTCTCTGGGGGTTCTGCTGTTTTGTGATTTACTGTTTAGTTGGGTGTTTTCTTGCTTCTTCCTGAGGTAAATATCAAAAGCCATAATTTTGGAGGATCACAGGTACTATTCCTTGAAACAGACCAACTCTCAGATATCAAATTTTAGTTACAGCCTCAGTTTTTGTGGTAACTGCAATGAGCTGTAGTGAAAGGCACGTGGGCTCTTTGCTGATATGCTGATATTCCTGCAATCAGGCTGTTCTTCAGAGATCTGACTGTGCTTGCTGTCCGAGTAAGGCAATATTTATGATATTGCCAGGATTAAATGTTTTAACTGATACAGTTCGATTCCTGAGTACATGAGTAGAGCAAGAACTGTCTTGGAAAGGTACAGAAGATTTGGTGGTAATGCATCCCAGTGTAATTCCTTTCTCTCACATGGTATCAGGGAGGGATTATCCTGGGCTCTTTCTTATCTGTGGTTTATCTGGCAATGCATTTGGAGAGAGCAGCAACTCTGTCAGGCTTTGTGTTTTATCAGTGTTAAAAGAGGCTGCAAGCTGGACCGGGTGCTGCCCTGAGCCTGTCAGCTCAGCTCCTCACTTGCCTGGCTGCAGTTCTGCTCTTGGTCCCACTGCTCTGACATGAGTGACCGCTCTTGACCTGAGCAGCTTTGTCCTGGCTTCACACTGGCATCACTGGTGGCAGGATTTGCCCCTTCTCTCTTTCATACCTTTACTTTGAGCATGGAGACCCTGCTGTGCCCAGACCAGGGCTCCTCTACCAGCTCAGCACCGAGCTGCTGGGTGCAGTGGGTGCTGATGCCGTGGCAGGCTGGTGACATCAGAACATAACTGATGCTGCTGTGGGATCTGGGAGGAGGCTTTTGGAGAAGCTTCAAGACAGGGAGCTTGGAACCACCAGGCAGAAGAAACAGCTGCTTGAAGATGACAGGCTCTGCCCAAGGGGCTCAGGAGGGTGCAGGGGTTGGGGGCTGTCTCAAGCCATCAGCAGAATCACCCTGCCCCTACCTCCAAAATGCACAGAGGGGACAGGGCAGTGCCTGCATCATGAGCATCTCCTCTGCTGGGAGCAGGCTGGAGGGACTGGGAGGCACTGGCTGGGGCACAGTGGGGGCATGAAGCACATGGGGACTGCTGAAGGAACAGCCACCTGCTTTGAGAGAAGGGCCAGGGGTGTGCTGAGGCTCAGTTTTGTAGTGCCACGTCAAAGCCCTGCAAAAGTTCATTACCCTGGAGAGAAAAAGGAAAACCCCTTTACCTGTCGTTACTCCCACTGACAGCCAAGTCCTCTGCTGAGATGCATTGTCAGGCTGTTTTGTCACATATAAATTCTACAACTGGCACCTTGGCCAGAGTACAAACTCCTTTTCTCCCCACTAATGGATCCAGACTAGAATTGGGAATACTTGCATTGATCATTGGGGATGATTGCCTTGATCAGGTGGTGGAGTTGCTATCCCTGGAGGTGTTCAAGAAATGACTGGATGTGGCATACAGTGCTCTGGTCTGGTTGACAAGGTGGTGATTGGTCAAATGTTGGACATGTTACTCTTAGAGGTCTTTTCCAACATAAATGATTCTGTGAGTCTGTGGTTCCATCATCCTGTCTGTACCTCAACAAAAGGACTGAAAGGTTCTGTATTTGGCTTGCACAGCATCCTTTCATTGCATTCCTCATTAACTGGATTGTTTAGATTCAGGTCACTCACTTGCCCTGTATTGAAACTTAGGTTGGCCACTGTTCGCTCTGCAGATCCAGTAGAGGAAGACACTTGGTTGTCTGTGGTGTCCCTGAATCAAACCCCTCTGGGTTGGGCTGGTTGGGTCCAAGGGAACCTGAGAACAGCCTTTCACACCATGGGTCACCTTTGCCATGTGGTCTAAGGGACACCATAGCAATGGTTCCCTAAAAGGACCTTTACAAGTGGGGAGTTCCTCTCCCAGGCACCTCTGAGTGGATGCCCCAGCCTGGGCACACAGACCCTCACACTGGGCAGCAGATTATCCCATGGACTATTTCTTCAGCTTGAGGCTGAACCTCAGACTGCTCTCCAGCATGCCCATGCTGATGCAAAAACCCAGCTCTGGCACATGCCAGGCAACTGGCTGGGCACTGTCAGAGGGATTTTTGTTCTCTGTTTTCCTGGGCTGTAAATGGGATATGCTGACCTCCCTAAAACCAGGAGGCAGAAGAGGAATCTACAAAAACCTCATGCAGGCTTTACAGAGATCTGGGCAGGAACATTCATTTGACTGTCTGTGCAGGGGAAAGTAAGAGAATGATGGCAGTGTGCAAAGCCTTCATCCTTCATGCTGCATCCCTGAGCACCCTCTGGGCCAAACTGAGGGCCAAACTTTGATCCCTGTGACATTCTGACCGTCTTGATCTACCCTTGTCCTCATAGGTGTCTGCATGGATGTTACCCTCAGACATCCTTTTGGGGTGTGCTCTGTAGAGAGCCCCATGACAGCCCTGGCAGGACCAAGCCTGGCCTGGGATTCCAGAGGTGATTTCCCAGCCCTGCCAGCTGCTCTGGGGGAATTGCCCCAGGTAAGGTAAAGCTCCTCACTGCCAGTGAATCAGAGAAGCAGAATAACCTCTGGAAGGAAGAGAGAGCTGAAACAGTAGTTTCAAGAAAGAGCATCCATGTGCCACGGGGTGTGCTAGATTTCCCCTGAGGTCTCTAAAACTCAGGGGAAGAGAGGATTTGTCTTCCACTGTGGCTTTTAATACAATTGTTTTGGCTTCTGTGAATGTGTAAAAGAGGATTGCTCATCTCATGTGAAGTGCTAGCTTTGTTCTGAGGACAAGGGCTGTCTTTAACCTAAACTTACATTTTCATGCCTCTAGTGATGCAGCTGTCCCAAAGTGAGTGCCTTGGCTACAGCTTTAGCCAGTGGAAGAGCCTGTGAAGGCCTCCAGAGGGAGATGGTGTCCACCTATGAAAACAAACCATCAGAATCCCTGTTTTAGACGTTTGTGACAAGCATTGAAAAATAGACGTCCTGTGTCCCACCCAGCACACGTGGAAGGCACACCCTGCAGGGACTACGTGAGCTGTGGGGTGTAGGAACAGACCCACAAATTAATGTGTAATGCTCCCACAAAGTTCAGGTCTGGGAGAGAACTTCCTTGCTCCAAGAGAAGATGCACTTTATCAGATAGTGCATGGTGTGGGGCAGTCAGAGTCATGACACTGAGGCAAGACCGTGAGAGTAAAAGAAGTTGCCCTGGCACATTATGAAAGATTTGGGGTAGACTTTGAGGAAGTGGGACAAACAGACCAAGACAATTGCCAAAGTGCAGAGCAGAGCTGAGCAGAACCACAGCTGTGGCAGGGGATTGGGATGAGATGAAAAAAGGGCTGGAGGAAGCCTTGGTAGTGGGATAGGAAAGGAGCAAGTTGAAAAGGGTCTGTGTTTGATCTGTACTTTTGTGAGGTCACTTGGGGAGAAAAGACCAGAGAAATGTAAAGCATTTGGTTGGTTAAATTCCCCTGCAATTCCAGGCATTCTCTCTTATTTTTATTTGGTGTTGAGGAAAACATTGCGTGTGCTTAAGGTCTTTGTTGTTTGCCAGTGCTAATAAGCTGGCAGCACAGGGATTGTACTTTCTCTTGAACTGCCTGTGGCAATTGCTAATGCTGGAAAACTACTCAGAGAGCAGGTGAAGAATCTCTGCAGAGAGTATCTCATGTTTCAGTAGGAACTGGATTGACCTCCGTTCCCAGATGAGTCAGGAACTGGTGGAAAGGTTGTGCAGAAGGGTATTGCAATTGCAGCTCTCAAAGCCTGCAGGGGAAGATGCCCCTGGGCATGAGCCAGCAGTGGGATTGTAGCAGAAGCAGGTGCACAATGCCCAGGTCCACCAGCCTGGGGTGCTTCAGAGCACATTACCACAGAGTTTGGGGAGGGATGTGGAAGCCCCTTGCAGATGCTGAGTGCAGGCTGTGTGGTGGAAGCTCGAGGTCTCAGAGAGAGCAGCACAACCCCAACAGCTCCTTCACTGCCAGCCAAGGCACCTCTGTGTGAGCTGTGTCCATGCTGCAGGGTGAACAGGACATGCTCCTGATTTATTCTTAGTCTTCTGTTCCTAGGAAAGACTCCAGTTCTGAGGATCTTGTAGAAATATTAGCCAAAAGGTTTGTTTACAAGAAGAATAACCCACAGAGGATCTCCTACAGTAGCAGTCCTGTTTTCTATAAACACCCAGGCACACAAGGTACCAGATGTCAGCTGTGCTCCAGGATCTGTCCACACACATGTTTGCCCTGGCTGAATGCACGGGCTGGTGTTCCATGTGGCTCAGAGCACACATGTGGACAGTCACCACGCATCAGGGAACGTGCAGGGACTTGCTCAGCTTTGGGAATGCAGGGGGTCTGACTCACAAGCTCCAGTGATTCATGCTGGGGTAAAGGAAGAGGTACATCCCAGCTCCTTTCTGGTCTTCCCTGGAGCTCTCCTGAAGGAGGGATTGAGCAGAGCATGCAGATCTGTTGCTGCACTGTCCATGGCTCGTAATCTTAGGTGTTAATACAAAGAGAGGAGTTATGGGAGAGGGACCCAGCAGGGTTGAGGAATAACCCATCTTTCCACACAGGCAGACTACAGGGCTAGGAGTGTCTGGCAGAGGGGCAGGATGCAGCAGAACAATACATTAGTAAGTAATCCCACTATGGATCCAAAAGCTGGTGAGTCAGAGCCCTGGGCATTCCATTTTCAATCCCTTTTTAGAGGTGTAAGTAACCTGGGAAAGGCAGTCTCTGGAAAGAGGAGGAACATCTGGAGAGGGGCTGAGCACAGCCTGGCTGCCGACCTTGGAGGTCATGTGCTCGGCTCATTCTCCTGCCTCATTAACGTGATGGGCTGCAGCTGCAACCTGGCTGAAGGAGAGCTGTGCTGCCATGAGCAGCCTGGCTTTGCCATCCTTCCCCCTCTCTCTGCTCTGCCAGAGTCCTGCTCTGAGTGCTGCCCTGGGCCCTAGGCTTGGCTCAGTGCTGAGCTCTAATGGAGCTGCAGCTGAAAACTGCTTGGAGACTGTGGGATGAGAGTAGGGCAGGTTGTCCTGAGGCATAACTCCTGAGGCAGTGAAATGGGGGGAGATGAGCCTCCTGCTCCTCTGACCCCTTCTCATTTTCCCTCAGATTCCAATGAGTGATTTCAGATGCATGAGGGGGGATGTTCAGCATGGGGCTTGTATGAGCCTGTGCCTTTTCCAGTGCCTGAGAGCTCTGTCACAGTGGGACCATGCTCTTGGAATAGGCAACAGAGTGGAGCTTTGGATAACACATGTCTCCTGCTTGGGTGTGCTTGTTTGCTTCTGGGAGCAAAGCTCCATCAAAAACACAGTGTCTCTTGAAGACATGAAGTTCAGGAGGAGCTTGAAAGATGCAATTCATTAATAGAACCCTAAATCCAGGCTGTTTCCTTTGGCTGAGAAGTGACAAGGCTGTGAAATCCCAGTAAAAGCTGTATGTCTGTGCTAGAAACAGTTATAGAGCAGAGGCTGTGAGATAACCTGGAGCTTTCCGTTGGGGAAGCTTCCCCAGTGTCACTGAGGATGAGGCTGGAGGCAGTGGGAAGCTGGCTAGGAGCCTCCCAGCACTCCTGGCTCCCCCAGCCTCCCTCAGTGCTGTGCCAAGCTCCCTGCCCTGGCTCCTGTCAGCGTGTGCTGTCCTGAGGGCTGGTCAGGGACATGCTGGCAGGGAAGGAAGGCCCTTTGGGAGGGCGAAGGCCTCTCCTGCCGGGCTGGAGCTCGGACATGCATCACCTGCTGTGCTGACCTCCTGTCTGGGGCAGGATAACGAAATCACAGGACTGGGGAAGGGGACTCTGCCCAAGGACCCACATGGGACTGATCAGGGCAAAACTGCCAGTTCTCTCCACATCCCATGGGAGTGTCTGGAGCAGGGAGAGATGAGCCTCCAGGCTGAATCCTGGTCCTGGCTCTGGTGCTGTGCCCAGGCAACAAAAGGTGTTTGAATCAATGTGACCTGGGATGGTCTTCTCTCCAACAAGGACAGCACTGTGTTGTTGCATTTTTGAGATGTTTCAAACTGTAACAACAAATACAAGAGATAATGGTAAAAATTAAACATTTTAGGTAATTAATAACTCTGGTAATTGGGCTTGGAAGACTCAGTCATCAGTTCTTATAATGGGTTTTAGTTCAGGCGTGTCTGGAAAGCAAGAGCTCCTCAATACGAGGGAGAGGTGCTTTGCAGAGATCAGTAAGCCACACAAAGCTGTCTCCATGCAGCAATAGTGTGATCAAACTTCTGAGGAGTCTGCTGGTCCTGGAGCTCTTCCACAGAGTATTTCATCCCTGCTATCCCCTTAAGTCTTTGACTGCAAATAAAAGCCCAGGTTTTCTTGCTAAATTTTCATCCATGGTGGAGAGGAGGATGAGGAGAGGAAGGGAACCACATTTACTCTCTAAGTCTGATATTTGGTGGCTGGCAGCTGAGAAAAAGAAAGAAAGCCATGAATGTACGAGCTGGACAGAAAAAGTATTCTTTAGAGAAGCGGTGAAACTTTAATTTTTCTTAAGGCTACACCGAAGTCAGTTGCTTTAGTGTTTAGTTGGTTTTTAGTTTTTTTTCAAAGGCACCCCAAAAATTTGAAACAGATTTCCTACATCATTGACTGATGTTTGGAAACCCTTCAGAGAAACTTCTTTCTGGTGTCAGAATTTGCACATTTGCTTAATTCGAGGGTAAAATCAGGTTGAAATCCATCCACCATCTCAGCAGATGTTTCTCTGACCTATCTCCTCTGGCTTTGTTGGTGGATGTGTGATATGTACCAGCTGAGCATCCAACCCTCTGGCTTTCAACAGTTTTTGATTTGAAGGCTGGGACTTTATTCCCCTCCAAAACTGTGTGTGTGTCCATGTGTACATATGTTTGTGCTTGCATGAGTATTTTGTTCCACTTTGAAGTCCACAGTACTTTGCAAGAGTTCCCTGGTTCCTGATGTGCTCCAGCCCTCTGGGGGTGTGGAGATGCAATTTTTTGGCTAGCACACTAGTCTGGCAGAGCCTGTACTGACCCTGATACTCTTTCTGTGTCTCTTGTACATCTCTTCCTCCAGTCAAACCACTGACAAAACTCCCATGCTCAGCATGCTCGGCATCTCTGGTCCAAAGCACACCAAAAGAGCTCTGTGTTCCAGCTGCTTTCCACCCCTTGGCTTCACTCAAGTGCTCCTGGAAAGCTCTCCTTGTTCTGGGGGCAAACTGGTCTTACTCCAGGAGCAGTGCAGGCATGGGTTTGTGGAGTTTACTCAGAGCACCTGGCTTTGGCCACATTCCTGATGTGAGAAAGCAGATCAGCAAAGGAGCTCAGGTCCCAGCAGGGAACTGGGATTGATGCTCTCAGGAGACAGCAGGCCAGGGAACTGAGGCAAAGGTGCTGCCTGACCCTGGCCATGTCCCCCTGCCTGCACTGCAGGGCTGTTCAGGTGTCTGTCTCCTATGCCCATTTCCCAGCCCAGGAGAGTGGGGCAGGGCTGGCAGAGAGGAATGTGGATTTTGGGCCGGGTGGAGGGAGGGAGCACAGTCCTTTCAGCAGCTAGCACAGTCCTTGGGCACACAAGGTACCAGCTGCTGCTGAGCCCATGCTAACCTGCTGCTCTCTGCAGGAGAGAAACCCCAGCTGCACTGCAAAGCAAAAAAACCCACCTGCCTGACTTCCATTGCAGAGCTTGGAAGCAAGAGGAATACTGTTGGGGGAAGAGGCAAAACTGCCAGTAGACAGATTTTTTGGGTAGACAGCTGGCAGTGCCAGACAGGGCTTCCTCAGCCTGCTCTGTGCCTGCTCCATGATGCCACCAAGGATTGACTCAGCAGCATCAGCTCCACACCACACCAGATGCCAGCGCTGGGCTCTGTGGCTTCTGTCACTAGCAGAACAAGCTGCAGATCTCATGCCTGAAAATGGCTGAGTGTAAAAGCAATTAGGATCCCAAAAACCTTGCTAACAGGTCCCTTGCTCACAGCATCCATGGGTGGAGGGGCTGGAGCAGGGCAGGATGTCTCTCAAAGGTCAGGAGTCTCCCCAGTCATGGCTGCCCCAGGCACAGCTTGTTTCCCTTGCGGAGATCGTGCATGCTTCATCTGCTCATTCAGGCTTTTGCCTGAAGGGCAAGGACAAAGAATGCAATGAACTTCTCCTTGGCATGGAAGTGTATTTTGCTTCACATTTGTCAATAAATGAGATTAGGTTTCTGTATTTGTGCTGAGAGGCTGCGTGAGAGGCACGTTTAATGAATGCTAAAATAAACTCTCTGGATAGCTGTGGGGTAACAAACACAGCTAAAACTCGCATCTCAGGAGAGATCCTGACATTGCAGAGATGCCAGTTATATGATCAAGCGAAATCGAGTGAGCCCAAACCTAAAATTACCCTGGATCTTTCATCAAATGATGACTCGGTACCAAAAGCAGCATGTGTATGATAACGACCATGCTGCTTCTCTGCTTGAAAGAATATTTCCAATTCAGTCCTGAGTTACCTCTCCCAAACCTTCCAGGTATGAATACTGGCTGTCCTTCCCACTGCCCACCCTGATGAGTCCTGACACCCCCCTTTCTGTCCAGCAAGGCCAGTGGGACCATTTAGGAATAAGGAAACTTCTGCTCTGTCTGAAGCAGACACCTATGGATGCAGGGAGAGTCCTGGGTATCAGGGTTTAAGGTCCATGAAGAAATGTGCATGGATTTCAGGAGGGTCACCTTGAATCACAGAACCTTAGAATCACAGACTGGTTTGGGTTGGGAGGGACCTTAAAATTCATCTCATTCCACCCCTTGCCATTTCCATTAGACCAGGCTGCTCCAAGCCCTGTCCAACCTGGCCTTGGACTCTTCCAGGGATCCAGGGGCAGCCACAGCTTCACTGGGCACCCTGTGCCAGGGCCTCCCCACCCTGACAGGGATGATTTTCTTCCTAACATCCAATCTAAACCTACTTTCTTTCAATTTAAATCCATTTTCCCTTGTCCTATCAAATATCTTGGCATATATGGTGGTAGTAGGGGGAGAAAATGGTAAAACTCTGGAGGAATTCCTGCAGATGATGGTTCAGTTAGCACTGGAGTTTGCTGTGGGAGGCTGGAGGTGAAGGGCAGTGCCCACCCACCCCATGCTGTGGTGACACTCAGCAGCACTGCAGCAGCCAGTTCCTGACCCCTGAGGCTCAGGGTCTGACTCAGCTGTCCTGATTCACAGCTGTGCACTTCCAGGCATGAGGGTGAAGAGGTTTGTTGATAACCAAAGAAAAGCTGTTGAGTGAAAAATGCTGTTGTGGGCAGACGGTCCTGGCTCTCTGTTGTGAAAGGGGAAGGGGCACTGCTGCAGGAGCACATCCTGAGGGGCTTTTGCTGTTGGATACCAGCACTGGCAAAGCTGCAGCAAAAGCACAGCAAAATTTGGACTGTGTAGGCCCAGTGCACAACCCTTCAGCCCTGGCTGCAGTGCAAGATTCTGCCTCTCCAGTGCTCCTCTCTCAGCTCATTTGTTGAGGAGGTCCAGTGGTGCTGATCTGCCCTGCACACCCTGCCCATAGCAAGTGACCTCGGCTTCCACAGACCTCCCAAGCTTTAACTTTTTTCAATAATGCTTCTAGCTCTTCTCCTGGCATGCTCCTAGGTCTAAGACTGCCCACCTGAATCTGCAGACAAGCAGTTGCAATGATGGTCTTGTTGCTTGGGACTTTTCTCAGCTGCAATTTAGGGAATTTCTCCTTTTTGTGGTCAAATTTATCCATCCTACCTGCTGCTGCTGGGCAGAAGAGAAAGCACGAGTGGCAAAAAATCTTATGCTGTGGAAATTTGTTGAAAACAGCTTTCAAAACTACCTCTGTCCATGTAGCATGTATTTGGTTGGTTGTTTGGATTATTAGGACTTCTGGAGAGGTTTCCTCGTCTATCCTATATTTAGAAAATGTGGGCAGGCCGTGCAATTTTAAGAAGCAGCCTTGTGTTGGCAGGGCCATTGCTCATTTCATGTGTTGTAACATTTTGTGTTGGTAATTTTTTGAGTTGGTGTTTGAGGGAGATTCTGTGAGTCACAGCTCTGGTTTTCTTGTGGGGTTAGGTAGGTGTCTTGTTCATTTTGGGGGCTTAGAAGGGAAGAAAGAAGCAGTTGTAATCTGAATCAGTGCCAGCAGTTTTGGTTTTATTGCCAGGACTGTGATAATCTGGTATTTCCCGTAAAGCCCCAGGTGTTGCACTTGCTTTGTATTCTGGGACTCTCCAATTTCTCTTACCCTTTGTCATCGCAGGACAGAACCAGGCAGAGTGTCCTGTCTGGGCCCTAAACATTCACAATATCAAAGATAACAGCAAGACTCAAACACATCTCTAGGTGGAAATCTTCTGTTTAACTCAATATCACCATTTGCAAGCAGGAGAAGAGGCCCAGTTCATGATTTCCAAGCAAGCAGAGCTGCATGTGTGGTGTCTGTCTGTCCCCTCCTCTTGCTCTTTCTCCTTCTTCTCTTCCTGGTCTTTTTTGCAGGTCAGAAGAGACACTGAGTGTTTTCTCTGGTGATGGAAAGGCCAAGTCTTTGGCCTGTCCCATCTCTTGTGCCCCATGCAGGCGCAGCAGCCTGGCTGCAAAGCTGGGGCTCTGCCTCAGAGTGCTGTGGGTGCTTCCCCCAGCAGCAGCGCTTTTCTGCGCTGGAGCCTCGGGGCTTGTCTGCACAGGGAGGCTCTTGCAAAACATGCTTGGCCTAGGGTGTGAATTTAAAGGGAAAGAACTGTTCTGCACCAGAGTCCTGCCTTAAACCCTCATATTCTGCAGAAAAACACTTGTATTTTTAACTGTCTCGACTTGGTGGAACAGCTGCGCTCGACCTGGGCGGCCAAGGGCTCTTGTGGCAGCTCTGCTCTGAGCTGGCCTGGGGTTAGCACTGTGTAGGAGCTGAGGGGCTGGAGGCTGGTTCTCTGTGTATGGAAAAAAGGGGCAGCATTGAGAGCAGAGCCTGCCTTAGGGCTGCTGGTACCCTCTGGAGAAGCCATGCTGAACAGAGGCTGCACAGAGCAGCCTGAGCTGACAGTGTCCCTTCCTCGGAACTGGGCTGGGATCAGCTGCTCCAGTCCAAACCTGTCAGAGCACCTGGGACTCCTGAGTCAGCAGTGCTTTGGAGCAGCGAGGCTGGAGCTGCAGGAAGTGCCTCCAGGAGGGTGATTTGCTTTGGTCCTCACTGAGCTATCAGACTGGTCACACAGCTGCCGTCTGTGTCCCTCCCTAGCTGAAGCTTTCTCCTCAAATGCAGCCCTCCAGCACTCAGTCCCACCACGCCAGGTCTGAGACGCTGGGAAATGGTGATCTGTGGAGCTGAAGGTGGTCTGAGGGTAGATTGTGCCTGCTGAGCTGGGGTGTGAGAGTGGGGTGGTCCTCATCCCAACTCCTGGGTGTGAATTAAAGTCCTTTGCCTTTGGGAGAGGAGGAAGGGACCCTGAAACACTTTGCATCACGTAGGATTGATCCCTGAGGTCTCTGAAAGGAATAAAGGACACCGTGACAGTACCAAATGTCATGTAAATGTGGCATTCTCTGTGTCTCTCTGAGGCCAAAGGTGGGAGCCCACCCATCCCTGGCTGCTCCTGGCTGGTTTCATTCAGTCCATCAGCACCCCCTGGAAGTTGTTGTCACTGCAGTCACTGAAGGCAAGAGCATAGCAGGGCTGGCAGAAAGGCTGGCATTTATATGAGGCATAGGCATGCTGTCAGCTGGATAACTCGGGAAAAATGCACATGGGGGTTATGTGCTTCTGGGCATCAGGGCAGGAAACCAGCCCTGTCCATGAGAGAATGCAGAAGCCTTCCCCACTGGGAAGTATTCAGAAGGAGTAAGTGATACTTGCTGCCATGAATTGGGTTCCTTGTCTAGCAAGGAGCATGGTCAGGTCCAACATCCCAGCCTCCCCCAGCCTGGTGGTCCTCCCTGCTGCTTTCTGTGCCTGTCACGAGTCCCCATGTGTCACTGAAGCCTTCCCCTGTTCCTCACTGGTGGAGTTGCCCTGCTAACAGAGTTGGCTGCTTGAGGACTCATCAGGGCTGAAATTATTTATTCCTCAGCCATTTATTGCAAATGAACCATTGGAAGGCTTTCAAAAGCCATCTTCTCTTGACCTAAGTTCAGCTGAATGTTTTAGCAGCATCAGCTTTACATAACATGCCATTGGAGGGGAATTCTGGGAGAATAAAGTTTATGTTGATAAACAATCCTTGCTGACCAGGATCTCCTTCTTAAAGTTGCCTGGTTATTCAGAGGATCACTGTGGGAGCTGGGAATTACAAACCAATTGCCCCAGAAAAATGTGATGACTTGCATGTTTACTCTGAGTGTCAGATAAAATCCCAAAATATCTTATGACAGCAGGTAATTCTTTGCCAACATTTAGATTTTAGTGAAATGTCTTGATGGAGCCCTAGCACCACAAATTAATTCCAGTTGGTGAGGACAGGAGAGCATCACATGGGCTGAGAACTGGGTGGGGAGGACCATGAACAATGGATTAGGATAAACAGCAGTGTGTCGAATTGTCAGGGGAGTGAAGGAGAGAGCAGCCTTGAGAGCTAAAGTTGTGCCAGTCGCTGCCCTGCATGGTGTCTGCGCAGAGTTAACCTCTGAAAGGTCTCCTTGGCACCCTGCAGCAATTCTGGGGGGTCCCTGAGGGCTCTTAGGAAGTGGGATCTGTTCAGTGTCAGTTACCTGGGAATGTTTTTTCAGAATATCCTTCACAGGGCAGGGCTGCCATGTGATCCTGTCTGAGGTGTCCATTCAGCTTTTGTTCACAAAGACGCTCCCAGTTAATTAGCCGATATTTTGTCCAGGCATTTATTTACCACCAAATTAAAAAGGGAGGGGCACAAGTTGAAAAATGAGGTGAGAAGCATAATAGGGTAGGCTGTGCTTGACTGTGCTGTTCCATCTTCATGATCCCCGGGCTTAGGGTGAGAGTTGGGTAATTGCTGGTGTGGATTCTAGCTGAAAAGCACTATTAGAAAAGTACTATTAGAAAAGTGGATCTGGGATGGATCCTTCCTCTATGTATGCAGGGGTCCTGTAACTACAAAATCTGAAATGTCTCTGAGCTCTGTGGGACAGTGGAGCTCCTGATGTTCTGCCCCAAACTGGCAGAAAATTAGAAAAGCAGCACTGGTATTCAGGTGTCTGCCTGAGAGGGAGATTCAGGCCCTCTGGATTTCATGGAGAGAAGGCTGCTGGGAGCTCTTCTGTGAGATGTGGGAGGTCAGCATCTCCAGAAATGAAAGCAGGATGAGACTGGGGCTTAATTCCAAGTTTTCAAGATCACTGATTTTTGCAAAGGTAAAAAAAATCATCCACCTCACAGACAAGGTGGATTGAGACAGGAAGGACAAAGTTGAGTGATTTGTGTTACCTGTGGCTGGTGGCAGCTGGCAAGGGCAAGGAGAAGAGAACAGAGAGAAGGGGCAAGAGATCAGGACAAAAGGAGAGATGGGCTACATCTTTGGAATGATGGAACATCTCTTTTGTACCTGGGGATTAGAAGAGCCTCACAGGTCTCGGTAGCTGCCCTGGGTTCCCCTTACCTGCTAAGCAGAACCCTGCACTGACAGCCTTTCTACCAGGGACCCAGGGTCTGTTTCCAGAAGGAACCAACTGCTGCCCATTGGTGAGATTGTGAGGTTGGGATCAGCTATATCCTAGAAGCCATCCAGGTCCTGGGACACCCTGTGGGATGCACTAGGGATGTGTAGCACAGGTTGGTTGTGTCCCGATCCTGGTGAGTTGGATGGATGTTGCAGATTTCCCCTCAGGACAGGGATGTGATCTGTTCAACTTCTGAGTGACTCTGTCAAGCTTATTCTTGTAACCCTGTAATTTGTTGTCCCCCTGAATGCTGTCTTTGGACCTTTCTAGGCTAGTTTTCTAGACCCAAAGGCTTTTCCAGGGCAGCTCCTCAGCACCCCTCCACCTTCTACAGATTCATCAGAAAGAAAGTCACATGCATGGGAAATGTAGACTGAGCATTTCCTACAAAAACATTCCCCAGAAGAGGAGACCCCAGTCTTTCCATCAGGTTTTTATCGCATCCCTCCAGCCCCTGTACATGCCTTTTTGGGTTCCAGGTGGTTGCATTCCTCTGCATGGAGCTTCTCAAGGATGGCTCGGGGGGATGGTGGAGGGGGGCAGTGGGAGTGCAGAAGTGAGGAGCAGCTCTGGAGGAATTTTGCTTTTCTGAATGGAGACCCTTCTTACTTGTCCAGCTCCACTGCCTCCTTACTTTTCCTTGTCACTCCTGCATGGAGATGAGAGCAATCCATGCTTACAACACAGGTTGAAACCTGCATTTTGCCCTGCCTTTCCCCAGGTCTTCCTTGGATCCCAAACTCCTTCCGCTTGTTGTCACTGCTGCTTAAAATTGGCATTTGTGGTGGCATCCAGAGGTCCTGGCTGCAGCATTGTTCCCCTTGTGCTATTCACAGCACAGAGTCAAAACAAGAGCCAGTCCCTGCCCCAAATATATTAAGTGGGATCTTTGAGAGAGGAAATGGAAGCACAGAGAAGGGATGTGAATTGTCCCACTTTACGCAACATTTCTGGGATAAAACCCAGCACTATTAATAGCTTTTTGCTCAACAACCATCTTTTGTTCAGAACTCTGGTTTTCACCTTAAGCTGTTTGTGTTGTGCAGGATCTGCTGCCTAGTTTGGTGACATGTCCCATTTTGTCACCTACAGCTGGACATGAAGCAGGTCCAATAAACCCCTGTCCTGTCTGAACTCGGAATAGTTTTCCTGCTTGGGCCACAACCATGTTGCCTATTGCCTCTTCTTCGCCCACGTTTTGCTGCTGCATCATGGGTCTTTGTTTTTGGTTGCTTGTGTTCTGCAATAGCTTCTAGAAAATTACACCTCCCTGTGCTGCTCTTCCCTAAATGCTTCCATGAAGTAGCTGGACAGCCAGCAAAGGTTGCCTCTCATCACAAAGTCAAATTTACTTTATCTTCCTTCTCATTTGTTGCCTATGAATATTCTATAAAGTGATCTTTCTGCCAGAGAAATGTTTGTGGAAACAGAAACTGTTGATTAAATTTTAACGAAGAGTCACAGGAAGCAAATTTTAAAATTGCAACTGTATGTTTGTGATAATAAGAGCTCTGTCATTGCTGTCAGGGACTAGAATTGATGCAGGCCACAAAATCTCTTCATCCAACCAAAATGAGCCAGAGTTTCTTGATTTCTTTTTTTTTTAAACACAAGCCACAAACTGCTCATGAGCAATTTACAAGCCAAAAATTAGCCAGGATGGCTTTCCAGAGAATAGTTCTGAAGAATATCGCAATAAGCAATATTCAAATATAAAACGAGGGAAAATAAGGATAAAAAAATTAATCAGGAAGAGCTGA
Source organism: Lichenostomus cassidix (assembly GCF_008360975.1). Taxonomy (NCBI): domain Eukaryota; kingdom Metazoa; phylum Chordata; class Aves; order Passeriformes; family Meliphagidae; genus Lichenostomus; species Lichenostomus cassidix. The sequence continues at coordinate 3,322,571 of NC_139494.1, forward strand.
CATCCTGGAGACTCCTGGCAGCTGTAAATCAGCTTGGTTGGGGGACATTTCAGTGGAAGCCACCCATCGCTGTGCTCCAGTGGGGGTCCGGAGCTACTCAGAACAATGCTGGGAAGCCGCACTCTGGACAAGGCAGGAGACACGCTGTGTTAGTGTCTCCACTGGGCAGTGCCCAGAGTCCCAGTCGGAATTTACAGCTCGCTGCTTCCCTGCAGCCCACGGCCGAGGGTGGCCCTTCTCCTCAGGGCCTGGGCGCTCCCTGGCTGGGCAGGGGGATCTCTCTCTCCTGTTGAGGGTCCCGCTGGGTGCCATGGTGGGCTCAGCCCGTGGGGACAGGGCAGATGCTGTGCCCATCACTCCAGCAGTGGCACAGACCCAGGGTGTCCAGGGCATTGGGACAACATTACAGTGCAGGGTAGTAATTCCATCCACACTTGGTGGGATTTGGGCTTGTATGAATCTGGCTGCCGTGGAAAAGCTGTCTCAGGGATGATCTTTAGTTTCTTTCCTGCATCTGGATGAAAACCAGACCTGCGGTCACTTCTGGTACCAGTGCTTTAAAGCCTTTCTTCAACTAACAGCAAAACTTTTAATCTTTCTAATATAACATTACAGAGAACAAACAAGTCTCTAATGCAAGCCCTGGGGTCTCTTGTGGGGAGATCCCGATAAAAACAGGGCTTTCTGTTTTGGAAATACCCTCTGGTGGATTTGTCTCTCACCAGAGACAATGGTGAACTTTCAAAGTAGGCAGAGACATGGGGAAAAAATATTGTAATTAAGACTGCAAGTGGTTGGCTTTTGTCACGGAATGCTAGAGAATATTATTTTATAGGTTAAAAATTAAACATCTCCACCTCAGTATTAGAGGCTTCTCACTGAATTTATTTATCCAGATATTGAAGTGCTTTCTTCTGTGAATCCCTGCTTTGCATGGTGTTTCACCTGGTTGTGTGTGAAACACTGGGATGTTCTCTGGTCCAGGACTTCGAGGGACGTTGAAATATCAAAAAAAATTTGCCAGCTAGTCTGTCACATATGACCTTCCCTTGACCTCTGCCTGCCCTGGATTAACATCTTGTAACTGATCCCAAGCTTCTCTTATTTTTCCCTACTTGCTGAAGTTCAGCATGTTTAAAAACACTTGTTAAAGCTGCCTCTCACAGCTAAGTCTGCTGGGGCAGGGAGGGAAGTGGATTCTCTGCTGGGATATAGTGCTGCTGTGGGCTGGGGCACCCAGTCCCTCTGCAATGTGTTCTGTGCTTACTGCTCTTCCTGACCTCAGATCTCACACCTCATTAACTAAACCCCTCTGGGGTCCTCATTCTATTTAAATACAATATATTGAAAGAAGAGGAAAGAGATCTCCAGAAATGCTGTGCTGCCTGGGGCTGAGTGCAGCCGTGGTCCTTCGCTGGTACACCTGATGGGGACAGCACAGGGCTGGGCAGGGAGGGACAGGATTGTGTGGTGAACCTGCACCTCCCTCACAGACTCGGTCACATTCACCTATTTGCAGCAGCCTGTGTGCTGATTTACTTGAAGGACTTGGTGAGTGTCTTTGGGGCTGTGCTGTACGCACACATTGCAGTGGATCTTGGCTTTGCAGGTTTACCTGAGTCATAGAATCATCACAGGATCATCACAGGATCATCACAGGATCATCACAGGTTCCCAGGATGGTTTGGGTTGGGAGAGACCTTAAAGACCATCTTGTTCAACCCCTGCCATGGGCAGGGAAACCTTCCACTATCCCAGGTTGCTCCAAACCCTGTCCAATTTGGCCTTGGACAATTCCAAGAATGAGGCAGCCACAGCTTCTCTGGGCACTCTGTGCCAGGGCCTCACCTTCCTCATAGAGATGAATTTCTTCCTGCAATGCTCCCACCAGGTCTGTGATGCTCTGTCTGCTGTCCTCCCATCCTTGGGAAAGCCCAGGTGGTGCAGGCAGCTCCTGTTAGAGGAATTTCAGCTCCCCTTTCACTGAGCTGTTCTCCCCTATGTTTTAAAGCAATAGTCTTGTGATTCATAAAGCTGTAAAACATCAAGTAGGATTTTTGTCATCCCTTTCTAGAGCCAATGATATTCCACTAATGGCCATTTGCATCTGCAAATTCTTCCCTGTAATCTGAAACCCAGCCGTTAGCTTTGCCATGATGTAAGGGGTATATATATGGTTTCATGTACAGATTTCACAATAAACATTTAATGAAATGAGGGTTTTTTCTGCTAACCTAGATTGTTTTGTCTCCTGGGGTGTGTTTTTCAATCACTTTCCTTTGGTGATTGAAAGATGATTGATGCCACCCGGGTCTTTACCAGGCTTCTAGGGCAAGTAATTTGTGCTTAGTGCTCAGTGACTGGAACAAAGGATTAATGTATTTTAAAGTTTTGGATGCTTGGGGTAATTTCTTTGTTGGCTGGGTCTGGACTGGCACTCCATAGAGTATGGGTGGGCAATTTTTCTAGCTGATTGTGAAGATAGAGATAAAGCTATATTTTATGAATTGCTGTTTCCAAGGTCATCTGGAAATTGAGCAGTTCATAAAACATATCTTTGTTCAAAGATATATTTGATTATATAAAATATGATCCCAGAATCAATTGGGTACAAACAAGATGTTGCCTTTAGGGTTGAAAACACATTGTTAGAGGCATGAAGAGCAGAAATTGTCGCTGCTGTCTTTGTGTGGCTATTGTTTTTGGTCTTAATAGGAACAGAATGAATGACATTTTTCCACCAGACCACTTATGCTCAACTATACCTCCAGGACAACTTCCTGGCCAAAAATATTCAAAACAAACAAACACAATAGCAATTCTACTCCAATTACATTGTTTGCAAACCAGCTAGTGTTCATAGAGTACTAGGTTTGGCAAATCCAAGCACTTCAGCCCCTGGATTTTAATATTGGATATTTGCATATGAATTTCTTGTGGCTGTTGTGATCTTTAGGTGAGTGTTTGTGTGACCACAGGCATGGGCACCTCCAGCATTGTGAGAAAAGCACAGCCCAGTTGTCTTAACAATTTGGGTATTGGGAAGACATCCTTGCCCAGTGGCCAGATGCTCATTGATTTCAGTGGAGCTGAGATTTCAGCCTCGGGCTCTGGACCAAATCATACACCAATTTCAAAACTTTCACTGGGAAGAAGAATAACTGGATTTTTAAGTGTGGGAAAGAGAAAGAGGAGGAGGAATTTATCAGCTGCTCTTATATATAAATGGAGCCATGATTTGGAAGAGGAGGGTGAAATTTCTGGCTTTGTGGAACCTTTTCATAGAAACATTAAGGTTGGAAAAGACCTCTAAGATCCCATGGTTTGAGCTTCCTGAGGGATCCTATAGAGAGCAAACCTAAATCAACAAACCTGCTTATAACTTTCCAGTTCATTTTCTTCTGTGATGGGAATGGTCATGAAAATAGAGATTATTGTAACTCACAGTTTAAAAAAAAATATACACATATTTTTAATAGTGCTGTAGATTGGTGTTGTAATCAATTCTCCATGAGAGAGAAGGCTACAGGAACTCAGTTAAAGAAACTCATGTGTTAGGGAAGGTATGGGACATGTGGGGAGGAATAATGCAGTTGTTCTGGCTCCAGCAAGGTGGTTTCCACAATTCATTCCAAGCTCAAATCCACAGATCTCAGACTTCAGCATCTTCACACTTCCAGTCATCTGTGTCCTTTCCATCAGTGTCTGTTCTGTGTGAGTCAGCTGGGTGGGTGTCCTCAGCAGACCTCCTAGGACCTGGAGGAGTGGCTCCTGCATTGTCACCCCTGTGTCTCCAGCTCCCAAAGTGGAACCTCTCTCAGGAGCACAGAGATGAGTCTCTGACTCCTGCTGGCATGACTCTGTGGGAGATCAATAGCAGCAAGGTGCCTGCCAGGCTCTGAACACATCTCCCATGTCCTTGGGGGGCTTTGGGTCATTAGCCCTTGCTGTTCTCTGCTGTTACTGCACAGGTAGATCCTTGGACGCTGGAGGTGAGGTGTAAATGCCCCAAGTGAGCCACCTGGTCTAGTGCTGGCTCCTACAGTGGAGTCCCTGCCATCTGAGGGTGCTGAGGCCCTGGCACAGGGTGCCCAGAGAAGCTGTGGCTGCCCCTGGATCCCTGGAAGGGTTCAAGGCCAGGTTGGACAGGGCTTGGAACAGCCTTGTATAGTGGAAGGTGTCCCTGCCCATGGCAGGGCACAGAATGAGATGAGCTTTAACGTAATTTCCAATCATAACCATTCTATGGTTCCATGACTCTGTGATCACTGATCATGGAAAAACATCGCTGTTGGTAATTAAAAGTCCTAATAGTGGCTGCAGCAAAATGCTGCCTTTTGGAAATTTAAATTTGTCATTGTTGTTTACCTGTCATGTACCCCTGCCCAGCACACCAGGATTGGAGACAGTGGCTGCAAAGACTGCCATGGAATGTCTGATCATCCTTTTGCATAAACTGAAACATAAGTTGCCTGAAGCATAAAGCATATTACAGATATTATATTATGTTTAATATTCTGGGTTTGGAGCCTGGAGTTACCCACTGGGGGCAGAGGCTGGTGTGGGGCGATGTGTCAGTGTGACACCAAGGTTCTCTCCCGCAGGCTCTGGGCTGTGTGTGGTCTGGGGATGTTGTGTCCATCCATGCAATAAAGCCAGGGTTGTTCTACAGCTTCACTCAAATGCAGCCCTGTTACCTCCAGGGGTGTTGGAAGGTCACAGACCCCGAGGAGTCCTTGTGACACAGCCACCAAGGAACTGACTCCAGTCAGAGTCCCAGCTCAGACGCCACAGCCTGCCTGGGTGCACAGCAGGGACTGCCTTTTGCCCTTGCCATAAAAACCTAGAAAAAAGGAGGACAAACATCGAGCGTGTTGTGAGGCTTTTTTCAAGCAGATCCCATGTTTCCATTCCTTCTGGCAGGAGGGAGCTTTCCTCTGAGTAGGTTCCCTCTTTGACAGGCTGGCATTTGCAGCCAGTATTGAAACAAAGAGTCCAGGGGGTCAGGAGCTGCTGCTGCTTCTGCTGAGGTTCAGGTTTGTCTCCTTGTCAAACAAAGTCCAAATTAAACCCAAGGCAAAGGATCATCACCTTTGATTAAAACTGGAGCCAGCAAACACAGCAGAAGCTGTGGGACTGCATCAGCCAGGAAGTGAGGTTGATCACCGTGATGAGTGTGCTGACACCCATGATGTGTCTGGTGTCCCAACCTGCATGGTGATGTGCCAGGAACATGTGTCCTCACCGTGCAGTAGAGATGGCAGAAATGGAAAAAATTCCTTTCAATTAGGAGTCACCATCTTTGCAAATGTATGTGTTTGAATTCAGAGCAAGTTGAGGCTGCAAAACCTTTCCTATGGAAAGATGAATTCTGGAATTTTCCATCTTAGAGACTGTTGAAACTCTCCCATCTGAGGTGTCCTACATAAAAGGGATGTTTTGTGCAGGTGGTGAGGCTTTGAACAGCAAACTGGTGGGGACTCTCCAGAAGGGGCTTAGGGAACAGCAGCCTTTGAGACTTGGCATGGGTGGGTATCATGCCTTCAGATTTCGTCCTTTCATGGCAATAAGCCTGGAAGCCTCAAGGAGTGTGCCTGGAGCATCCTTTGGGTGTCTGGGTCCCTCTGGAGAGATCTGGGAGCTCAAACCCACGGAGACAGTGCTGGATCTGCAGCTTCTCCACCCCAGCGCAGCTGCCCAGTGGAAGCCCTGATGTAGAAGGGTTGTCCTGGAGCCATAGCTTGGGCAGGCTGAGGAACACAGCCCCTTTCCAAGAGATCACCTGTGCACCTTCCTTCCCTCCCCTTTTGGCAGAGGAGGGGTGTCCTGACCTGAGCACAGTCAGGTGGGGGGCATGTGTGGGGAGCCATTGCTCTGATACAGGCACGGCAAGGATCATCTGGGAGTCTGTAGGTCTTAACTCTCCTTGCATCTCCCCCATTCCTGTGAGAAAGCATTTTCCAGCCTTACTTCTCTGTGCCCCAGGGAATTCAAGCTAAGTTGCCTTATTCCTCAGCTGCTCAGAGAGACACAGAAGGATTCTGTCCTCCCAGGTCTCCAGATCCACCCACCTAAACACTTTGCCAGCCTCCATGTGGCAGGCAGTGTGGAGGAGCCTGCAGTGGCTCACACCACAGCCCTTGGAGGAGGCCAGGAAGAGAAGTCCCATCTCCTCATGACATCATTTGTCCAGAGATCCCAGATGTGTCTATAGATTGTCTGCTCTGGAGGATCCCCACGGCTCGGGAAGCAGTGTCTGTGGCTGGAGTTGCTGGCTGTTCCAAAGCTCCTGGAGCACCTTTCCCAGGATGAGTGCTCCTGGTTTTTGCTGCCGAGGGGTTGTTTATGTAGGATGCTCTGTGGGTGAGATGTGGTTTTGTCATTGTTGGACTCTGGGCGCTCTGCCCGCGGATGATTAATGATGTTTTGAGTTGAGGCTCTGAGGTGCTTGCAGGCATACTGCAGGTACCAGAAGTGAAAGAGGTGTTGTTATCATCAAGGTACTTCAGTGTTATACCAAGTGTAATCAGAAGTGAATTAATTAAAGCAGTGTGTACATGTAAGTCCTTTTATGGCGGATGTTCAAACAACCCATATCATGTAGTTCAGAGCTCAGTGTTTCAGGCTTTTGTAACCCTCTCCTCTCCGTGAGAAGGTGCTGACTTGGCAGCAGATGTCAGGACTGCTGTCAAAGGACAAATTTCTTCTGCAAAGGTCTTTTAGTTAAATATGGGTCTTAAACAAATTAGAAAATTGTGTTCATTTGTCGATCCTGGCCCCAGCATGTTTAAGGGTTAATTTTTCCAGCTCACACAACTAGTCTAGGATGGGGTCTGATGGTTGCTTGGGCTTCATCTGACTTTGGAGTGAGCAAAAATCTGTAGAAAATTTGTATTTATTGTTGGTCTCAGCTCTAGCAGTATTAAACTTCCTTTTTGCAGCACAACGTACCCTTGATGTGGTTGTCTCAGACAAATTGCCTGGAAATATATCTGGCTCTCCTGTCCAACACCTCAGGCATTGTGAAACTGGTGGTGCTCCACCACATGGAGAGGAGACACAAATTTGGATAGAGGAGGGGTTGCCAGAATTGCAAGGTGACCACAGATACAGATCCAAAGCAGTAGCTTCAGTCTGACAAGCAGAGCCAAAACCCTCCTCCCTGTTTTGGTGAACTTGGCAGCAGTGGGGGCTGAGCTGGGGGTGTTGCCAGTCCAGCTGTGGAGGAGATCACAGCTGGCAGGGCTGTTGCATGGGAACTATTTGCTGAGGAGCAGAAGCAGCAGCTTCAGCTGAGCCTGCTCCAGGGTGATGGGTGACTTGGGTGACCCTGGGCCCCTGTTTTGGCTCTGACAGGAGATGTGCTGCCCCATCTGAGCAGCAGTAACCTGTGTGGAGGAGGCTGGGAAGGTGGGAACTGATGAAAACATGAGGAAATTAGACGTGGACCCAGCCTGCCATCCAACTAAAGCTGTTTGCCCAGGATAGTATGCTACTTTGATATGTCTGAAGCTAGTGAATTTGTTTTCCCAGCATGTTGGAAAAAGTACCAAACAAGGAGGAGATTAAAATGACCCCAAATGCTCAGAGCACTAAGAAAGGGGACACTTAAAATCCTTTGATCTTTTAAAACTATACTCATGGCTTTCTGAGCTGCAGCTCTGTGATTTGGACAGGGCAGAGATGGGAAATGGGTCAAAAGCTGAAAATGTACCAAAATGTAAAACTTTGACACACTCCAGTATTAGCACTCCATGCACTGCTCTGGTGTCTCAAGCTATTTTATTTTACTGCTGGAGAAGGTTGAAAGGTGATTCAGTCATAGTTTACAAGTACCTAAAAAGGGAAGGGGTTTCTGGTTGCTAGATGGGATTCAAATTTACCAGAGAAAAGCAGAGATCTCTTGGCCAGAAGCCAAAGTTAGAGAAGTTCAGGCTATGAATAAGAGCTGTAGTTTAAACAATACAAGTAAAAACCAGAGGAAAGTCTTTGGCTGGAATTAAGCAGAGTCATCAGCAGTGAATGGCTCTAAATGAAGATTTCTGTGTTATTCTGAAAGATGCAGGAATTATGAAGTGAGGCTTTCCAGCCCAGAGCAGCCCTTCCCAGACACCAAGGCTTCCCTTTTGCCCAGAGCAAGGCTCTGGATGTTGTTTCCCAGGCTTGGGGCTCTGCCTGCTCTTCCCACGCTGCTGTCCAAGCACAAGCCCTGCTGCAGTGCAGCAGAAAGGGCACAGATGTGCTGGGTGTCAGGGAGCACAGCTCTGCCTCCTTCTGCACAGCACTTTTCCCAGACACAATCCAGAAGATTTCTGGATTGGATTTGCCTTTCACTGCTCTGTGTGATTCAGCTGGGGAATTACAGTCCATGGAGTCCCTGAAGTGTGGCCAGGAGCTGCATACACCTTCTCTTTCCTTCCTGTATGTAGTGAGACACTGAAAACTTGTCGACTGAGGTGGAAAGATGTTCTCCTCCCTTCTTCTAGGCAGGATTCTCTGCTGGAGAGGTGGGATGCAGTGTGTGAGCATCAGCTATTTGGGTCTGCCTGCTTAGGAATGTCCTGGAATTATCACAGGTGGCATGTGCAGAGTTTTAGGTGAGATGTGATTCATGTTGGTGGGGAGATCATGGGACATTTCTTGTTTGTTCTTGGCCCTCTCCTTCCACAGGCCTTGAGTTTCTGGGGTTTGCCCGACTCTTGCCAGCATTTTGGTGGAGAGGGGCAGGGCTGACACACCTTTGTTCCAGGACATGCTGCCTGCCTCATAATTCTGCAGACCACAAGGCTGGAAATAAAATTAAGCAGATGAAGCCATGCCAAGGTCAGGACCTTCCCTGTATTTAAGGTGTATGTACAATGTTGGCATGGGACAGGGTGACCTCGGGGTACAATAGGAGCCAACTGACACACACTTTCAGACAGAATAAATATTTGAGAGTCTATTTCTCTATTCCCCAAAATGACCCCTATAAAAGCAAGGTCCTGTTTGCCTTCCTGGCTCTCCATACACAGTGTTCTGAGAAGAGACCAGCTCTCTTCTCCCTTCACTGCCTTCCAGCTCTTCTGGGCAACACTATTCCAGGCAAGGATCAGGGATATGGCTTCACAACACCCATGAAACCTTGGATTTTCACAGAAGTACTAAAATCTGGTGAAAGATGAGGTCTTTCTGGTCAGAAGTCTCTGTCTGTGTCAAAGCACAGTGACCTGGGAAGCAGTGAGAATGTCAATGCACAGCCTACAACAATTGCCTGCAGCTGATCCAGTGCTTTTGTGCTGTCCCAGTCCCATTAGAATCATGGAATGGTTTGGTTTGGACCATTTGGTCCATTTGGACTGACCTTAAAAACTCAACCTTAAAACTTATCTCACTGCACCCCCCTTCCATGAGCAGGGACACATTCCACTGTCCCAGCTTGCTCCAAGCCCTGTCCAGCCTGGCCTTGGACACTTCCAGGGATGGGGCAGCCACAACTTCTCTGGGCAACCTGTGCCAGGGCCTCCCCACCCTCCTAGGGAAGAATTAATTCTCAATATCTAATTTAAATCTGTCCTCTTGCAGCTTAAAATCATTCCCCCTTGCTCTGTCAAGTGCATGTGCAGCCCTCCCCATTCTGCTGCCTATGGCACAGATTTCTAGGGAGCCAAGAGGGCTTGGGTGCACAAAAATAGCAGTTGGGAAGAATATGTCGCGGGATTTATTGTTTTGCCAATTTATTGTTCCTCTCTTGGTGTGCTAAATATGCTCCCTTTGACCCCTAGATCTCCAGTTTGCCTCTGTGCTCTGGCACAGCTGGAAGGTCTGAGGTGCCTGGGACCAGACCTGCCACATTACCCACCCAGAGCCTGGGCTGGCCTTTCTGTCACTCTGGGCTTTGCTCAGCTAATTCCTCTTACCCTGAACTGTTCCATTTCTATCTGTGTTGGTATCTTTTTGATTAAGGACAATTTAGCTTCTCATTCCCATGAGGAATATGAGAGTCCTGAAAGCTTCCTACCAGAGGAGTATATTCCTGGTGATAGCTGTGGTTTTTAATATTTTGTATAATATAAAGCTGTGGTTTATATTATTTTGTATTTCACTTTTGGTGAAAACAGTCTTTAAATACTACCAACTTATGATAGCTTAGCTTGGCATCAAGAACAAGAGGAGACATCCAAAGGTCTATAAAATAGTGATTGTTCTGATGAAACACATCCAGCCTTTGAGTGCTCTGCCATATCTCAAGATCAGAATGCACAAGGCAATTAGAAGGTGGTTTGTGCATATTAGAAAGAGGAAATGCTCTATCTGTAACACATCTCAAGGGAAACCATTGGTACCAATATTCGTAAGGCAAAACCAGCAAGCTGCTATTTCCTTTTTTAAGGTTAACACTGAGAAAGAAAAAGGGAGCTAGGAGAGTGCAGAGCTGTCAGCTGAAAGAAAAATTGCAAGCCTGCTAATCCTTTCTTGTCAGGTTTAATATAAAGCCTGGCAGAGATTGATAAGAAGTGTCTCCCTCTCTGTCTGATGTTCCAGGTGCATGGTAAAAATCACCTCTCTGAAACACCCAGGTGCAGAGCCAGGCTCCAGACTAGAAAGGCTGCTGGCCAGCCTGACACTGCTGGCATAAAACCATTTTAAATACCTGTATTCTTTCACTTTTCTTCTTGCACTCTGAAGAATGGCTGTCCCTCCCCCTCTCATCCCTTACCCATGCAGGGTTTTCTTGCAGCCCCTCTCAGTGGCTATTGCTCTGCTGATGCTGATGTGCTGAACAAGGTCTTTGCAGCAGGCATGGAGCATCTGGGGGACAGGGGACTGCTCCCTGTGACCTGCCCTTGCTCTTTCTGCAGTAAAACATCCTGGCTGGGGCTGGTGGGGCTGTGGGATTGGCAGCATGCCCATGGCAGCCACAGAGGTCATGTAGGTGTTGGTGATCTGCAGCAGCAATGGCAGGGAGCAGGGGAAAACTGTCTCTGAAGAGGTTGAGCTGCTGTGTGGTGGGAGAGCCTGGAGAGCTCAGCAAACCCTCAGGGACAGGAGACATGGGGGTCCTGCCTGTGTGGGTAGGGCTGCCATGGAACCATCAAATCTGGTCATGTGGAGCCTCCAGAGCCAGGGGCTCCTTCTGTTCCCCATGGGGACATTTCTGACTCCATGCTCCTTCCCTGTGTGCTGTTTTCCCTGGGCAGCCCCTCTCCATCATCACATGGCAGAGGGGGCAGCAGGAGCTTTGCCCAGGGGAGGGCTCAGGGGGCTCCTGCTGTGTGGGCACAGCTCTGAAAGGGGCAGGTTTCACAGTGCCTCCTTTCTCTTTTTGCAGCTGTTCCTCCCAAACTGAAGAAACTGAAAAGCCCAAATGTTCATGTTGGTGAGAAGATTTCCCTGAAATGTGAGGCGACTGCTGGAAACCCTCAGCCATCCTACAAGTGGTTTAAAGATGGCAAAGAGCTGAAGAAGAGCAAAGACATCCGGATCAAGTACGGGAATGGGAAGTAAGTATGATCCAGGGCTGCTCTGCCTGTGCTCCCTCAGTGGCTGGGTTTTGGGGGTTATCTGGCTGGAGGTGCTGCTGTGCTCCCCAAGTCACTGCTGGGCAGCACTGAGGGTCTCACTCAGAGCCACAGGCACATGATCAGCTCAGCTACCATGTCCAGGAGAGTGAGCAAGATCCCCAGAGTCCTCAGAGAGTAGTGGGGAGAGGAGCAGGGCGGGTGCAGGGTAGATGTTGGGGTTTGTAGATGGGGCTCTCCTTGGTCAGAGTGGCACTGGATAGCTGAGACAAGGCTTTCCCTGGGGGCTGTGGGCTGGCTGTGGACAGCTCAAGCTGCCTGGGGTGACTCCTGCTCTGTGATTAGGGGGTTGGATGCAGAAGGTACCCAAACCCAGCTGTTGCCCCATCACTCACCAGCAGGGCTGTGGGAGGAATTGGTTTGTTCTCTCCTGAGTTTAGGTGGACACAGAAGCACCAAGATCACAGAATGACAGATTAGTTAGGGCTGGAAGAGACTTCATGAGATCACCCACTCCAACCCCCTGGTGCCAAGGCAGGCACCTGGAATGTGTCCAGGTGGGTTTGGAATGTGTCCAGAGGGGGAGAATCCACACCTTCCCTGGGCAGCTGCTCCATTGCTCTGCCACCCTCAGTGTAAAGGAGTTCTTCCTCATGCTGAGATGGAACTTTTCATGGTTTAGTTTATGGCCATTACTCCTTGTTCTGTCACTGGGCACCACTGAAACAGTCTGGCACCATCCTCTGACACCCCTTGGAGATATTTATATGCATTAACGAGATTCCCTCTCAGCCTTCTCTCCTCTACACTGAGCAGGGCTGAGATGTAAGAATACATCACGCCACGGTCTGATCAGGGACCACAGTCATTTGCAGAGACTTTTTCTTGTGCAAATCCTTTCACCTCTCTATCCAGGGCAAGCTCCATCTGCCCTGAAGTCCCCACCCAGCAAAGCTCTCGGGTGACTCTCAGTGACTGTCATTGCCATTCTCAGGACCACCTCATTCAGGGAGTGCTAAAACACCTGGAGAAAGAGGCCCCAGTGACCAAGCTAAAGAGTTCTCACTGGGAACTAATTTAAATGGTTCCATGTTGATACTTGTCAAGGCCCAATATTTACATATGATGTATCTTAAAATTATTCCAAAATCAGGACTGTGATTACATTCACACATCCTGACCTAGCCAGCAACAGACAGCTTGCAACTGCCTGACCCCTTGGAAAATTTGATACTAATTCTTTGCTAACATGTTCTGGGTGTGCGAATAAAAACTCATTATGGACTTGATAGAGAAGCAATTTTTTTAAAAATTAAAAGCCACTATACAAATCAGTTAGAAGAATCAGTCAGTGCTTGAATGGGGCGTTGCCAATTGCTCTAATTTAATTGCAGTCCTGTTGGGTTTGGTTTCGGAGTCACACCCGAGATGGTTGACCTCCTTTGTAATAATTCTAGGGCAGGCAGCAGTTTTGGGATGAGGCAGAGAGGTGGTCAGTGGAAGGCTGAGGCTGGGAACACCAGCAGATCCAGGCTGACTGTGCTGTGGGCTCAGGAAGGGCTGTGTGGGCTCACAGGCAGCTGAGGTAGGGCAGAGCTGTCCCTGCCTCACTCCTCTGCTGCCCTCAGTGGTTTTTTGTGGCCCTGGTCAGTCTCGTGGCCTTGGCTGTTTGGCAATGGGTCCTGGGGCAGGGATGCCCTGGAGAAATGTCCTCACCACGCTTGGTAGCCAGGCATGGGAATCCTGCCTGTCCATCGCTGTGGGCTGACAGGGCTGCTGGGGAGCTGTTCCCCTCAGAGCTAGAGAGCAGCCAGCCCCAGAGCAGACACCCAGCAGAACCCACTGGGGAGGGGTCCTGTGAAGCCCTTCCTTGCTGTGCTCCCAGATATCCCAGTCTCTTGGCATCCCTTGTCCAGCACGAAGCTGTGACAGGATGGCATCCCAGCCACAGGGTGCAGGGGGGACACACAGTCCCTGGGCCAAGGACAGAAACATATGGAAGAAGCTTGGTCCTCTTTCCTCAGGACACTGCTGTCAAGTCAAAATTTTGCATTTAACAGTTTCCATGGCAACGCATTGGCTCTCAGCCTTCCAGTGAGAGGCCAAAGATGTGTGGTGCTGGAAGGGCTTCCTGCTGGCAAAATAAGCCCAAGGATAAACATTTTAAAGAAAGCTGAGCACCTGCCTCCTCCAGCATCTGAGGCTCCCTCAGCAGCAAAGCTGTGAGCCCAAAGCATCCCTAGAATTACTTCCCATCCTAGCTTCTGCTCCCTGCTGCCACTAAAATGTGCCTGTCTTGTGCTGGGACCAGGCTATGGAGACTGGGCTCAAGCAGCAGTTGAGCAGGGACAAAAGGAAATGGCCTTGAGCTGTGCCAAGGGACCAAGCTGGATATTAGGAAAAACTTCTTCACTGCAATGGTGCTCAGGCATTGGAACACACTACCCAGGGAAGTGGTGGAAGTGTTCAAAAAATGTGTGGATTGGCACTTGGGGACATGGTTTATTGGTGGCCTTGGCAGTGCTGGGGGAATGGTTGGACTTGATGATCTCATAGGGCTTTTCCAACCTTAATGACTCTGTCATTCTGTGGAACAGTTCTGAGACAATCTCCCCTCACAGAGCATTTGCCCCTTGTTCAGCAGTCACCAGTGCAGGAACATTTCCCTGAGGATGTGGATGGATCTGTGCACACTCAGCCTGGCATTCCTGCCTTTCTCCCCTCCACTGGGTTTGCTGGGTCCCAGTGCTGAAAACACCTCAAGGCAGAATGTCCACTGGCATTGGATCTGCCTCCCTCTGGTCTTGACTGCATGGAACAAACATTAAAAACTGCTCAGAGCAGGCTGAGGGTTGAGGGAGCCCTCATGACTTTGATGTCTTCATTATGCAGCATTTAGTGGAGGGACATGGGATATGGGTGTAGATCATGACTTCCAGCATGTTGGGAGGAGACTCCAGGGAAGAATAAGCATCCTAAACTGTAAATCTCTGAAAGGAGATCTTACTCTATAACGATTATTTCAAGAATAATGGGATTTATACATCTGGCTCCACTTAGAGATAACACTGGTCTCCAGATAATCCTCTGTGCTTCTTTCAGTTCAGAGTAGAGAGGGGATTTCAGAGGGCCAGAAATGGGGCACCAGGGAGGGACCTTCACAGGGAAAGTACACAAGGCAAAAAGCTACTCAGACTGTGCAGGGCCTGGCCAGGTGCTCAGGATCATCTCTTTAGAAGTGTAATCCAAACACCTAATACTTTCCTGCTGGAGCCAGGCAGAAGGAGCCCTCCAGCAAAGTGACGTCCATAGTGTTTCCCTTGGCCCTGTGAGGCCCTGGCAGAGCTGGGCACAGCTGAAATCTGTCTCCAGCTCTGAGATCTTTAGTATGCAGAGGGCTAGGATGGGAGACAAGAACATGGTTGCCCTCTGTGACTCATTCCTGGCTTTCCTCCCCATGTGTTTAAAGAGCCTTGAGGTCTTTAACTAGAAAGTGTAACTGAAGCACAGGGGGGTTTTTTTGTTTGATTTTTTTTTTTGTGATCAAGTTTTCATCTGATCTCAAGAATAGGAGATTTCTTTCAAAATTAGGATTTGTATGTTTTAAGGAGGAGAGGAGCACTTAACTGCATGTCAGCTCTTCATCTTTTCCATCAATCATTTTCCCTCTTCTTTTTAAACTTATCAGCAAAACTCCTGGTGCCATCAGGCAAAGGAGTCAGGTTTTTCAATGGATATTTGCTGGAGGGAGGGGAACAATTCTGATTCCTCCTTTCTGAACTTCATGTTCCATCTGTAATTAGTGACAGGCTGGGGCAAGCCTGGCTTGCACGAAGGGGAAACTTCTCTTTAAGGTGGAAGAAATTATTGGCTGGAATTTTATCTCCATCTCAATTTAAATAAAGCACAGTTGATGGGGAACCCAGAGAAATTACCCAGAAAGAATTGCCTGTGGGAGTGGAAGCACAGCCTAGTGAGTGGCTCTCCCTCTGAGCTGCCAAAGTGATGCCATTTTCAGCTGAGTGTGTCTGAGGTCTGATTGAGGCTGCTGGCTCCCAAGAAGTTCAGGTTGGGTTTTGACTTTCTCACTATCCTGGCAAATGGTCAAATGCCAGCTGCAGAGGAAGCCAAGGGAGTGGAGGAAGCTTGTGGAGGTGTAGAGAACCTTCCCCTCTTGAAGATGTGCTTGGGGCTCAGCCTGGGACATGCAGATCTTCAGCTGGAGCCCAGGAGCCTGGTAGTCCCTGAGCTGTGCCTGTCCTTACAGCCCCTTCTCTTTGTGTGCTCTTCTACCAGGGGACATTGCTGGGGTGATGAAGTAGGCGTATCATTAGATTGGAGAGGGTTGGCAGTTCAGTTTGGGACAGGCTGACCATATGACATCCCTTGGGAGTAGTGTCCTACTTTCAGTATCACCAGGAATCCCTATTGTTAGCCTGTAAGTGGAGCCAAGGGATACCCTCTTCTCCTGTTTCTGTACAGTAGTCCCTCAGGCAATGCCACTTGAGCAGATTCATTGCTGGGGTCTTCCTTGCAGGGCTCCCAGTTGTAGATTATTCCCCACCCACAATGAATGGGGCTGTGGTCTTCCCTGTACAGCTCACTGCACTGGAATGAAGGCAAAAAAAAAAAAAATAATGCCAAAGCAGCAGGGGAAAGAGAGTGCCAATAAAGATAAATGATTTCCTAATTAAGCCTGGAGACAAGGAGGGGCAAAGAGGACTGTTGAAGCCTTGTGGGAGCCAGAGTGAACCCAAGCAGGCTATACCACCACTCTGGCAGGGGTCTTTGGGCTGACATTTTTAAACAAAGGAAAAAGCTCATTTGACAATGGATCTTGCAAGAGCAATTCCAGATGCCTTGAAGCGAAGACTCTTCTCAAGCACCGGTGTTGTTATAATCACCAGGGGAGCTGCTGCCTTGCTAACTCTCACGATGTCATTATAAGTCTCCGATATTTGGGATTTGGTTTTAGCTGCTGAAGGCACTTTATTGGAGGGGGGTGTGAAGGAGAGCATCTCCTTTGTTCGTCTGCTTGCTGTTTTAGAGGAGATGATGGACATCATCTTGGCCAATGCACCTGGGACTGAACCAGGGAATTTGAGAACTGAAAGGAGAAGCAGTTGGGTCTTGAGCTCAAACAATCCACAGACTTTGCAAGTTGGGGCTCCTGAGAGAGTCATGGAATGGACATTTAATCAAACTTGACTGCATTATAGCTGCTAACAAGTCACGGTCAGTTGCTGGGCTGCTTCAGCTGATGGGCTGTGCAAACTTAGAGGTGGAAGGAGCTTTATGTGCCTGAAATTTTCTGTGGCTTTTCCAGCCATGTTGGCTGCTTACAAAAAAAAAAAAAAAAAAGTCTCTCTCTACAGACCTTTGCCCAGTGTGGTTGCAAAATGTCACAGGTTAGGTCGAGGCCCTCACTGACACATGAGCTGAAATCCCATTCATCCTGTTTAAGTTAAAATGTTTTACCTTAGGGGAGGAGGGCTGGCATGAGGGCTGAGGCTGCTGGCAGTTCATCTGGCACAGCACATCATGACCTGCAGGCATGAATTTGCCATGGATCAGACACTGGTGAGGATCTGTGACACGTTCCAATTGCAGGAAAATGGTTTGGGGAGAAAAGAATGGCATGCATCCCAAAGGCCCCAAACTCGGAAGGGAGACCCAAAACTTTATCTAACTCTCTTGCACACCTTGTCTGTGACCACAGTGCTGTTTCACAGAGGTTTTGAGCAGTAGTTCCCTGCCCATGTGAAGGTGCCATCCCTTACCCATGATCTCTCTTCCCCAAAATGCTTTTTCCTTTTATGAGTATTTGCAGCCTGGCTCTGCTCATCTCTGTTGCTGGGCTCTGACCAGGGCTATTCCCATCACTGCTGCTCTTGGTATGGCACTTCCTTCTCCTCCTTGATTATTTATTACTAATGTGCTTTGCTTCAAAAGTTCTCTCTGACCTTTCTTCCCCCTCCTGGCAATCCCTGAAGTTCTGGTCCTGCCTCCCATTTGCCCAGCATATCAACCTGCATCTAATATGTGACATACTTCCCAACTAGGACCTCTGTGCCTTCTCCTCAGCAGCACTGGCCCTCTTTTCCCTCCCTGCCACAGAACCAGTTCATGGTTTGGTTGCTGAGATAGTGAGACCTGAGCACCCCGAGGGGATCTTGTCTCTTTATTGAGGTCACACACTTTGGGATAGCGAGGTATCTGTTCCACAGGGGGTGCTGGGAAGTCCCTGGCTCTTGGGAAGCTGTTCCAGTATGAGATGACAGGAAGCAGGGAAAGAACCTGCTGGGAGCTGGCCTCAGAGTACTTCTCCAGGACCTACAGTTTCTCAGGGAAATTAAAATCCTGGCATTGGGTTGGAGGAAGCATTCCTAGGATAGATCAATTGCTTTGAACTCCAGGAAAAGTAATACAAAAGACCCTGCAATGACATTGGGTCTGTGCTTCAGCCATAGCCCAAAACTCAGCTTTTACTCATTGATTGATGTCACAGCCTGGCAGGTGCCACAGCCTGGTGTGGCACAGAGAGCAGCAGCACACAGGGGTTTGCCTCTCAGCAGAGCAGCCAGAGTCCACTGCAGGCTCTGGTGTGGCTGTACGTCACTGCCTCTGCTGCCCCACACCTCTTCCCTTTGCCTCAACACCCCTGTCTGCACTGGAGCCTGGAAGGGGTTGCACAAGTGACCCTGCTCTTTGGAGTGTACTTATTGATCTTCCCCTTTTGTTGACACTGCCAGAATTGACTCCAGCCCTCACTCTGAGACCAGTGTCAGTGTCAGCTCTGCAGAGTGAGGACTGCTCGAGTTTTCCTCTTAAAATCAGCCTTTCCCAAGCCTGGGCACAGAGAGACCACAGCACTGCTGAGCACAGGAGGGGCAAATCTGCTTTTCAGGTTAGAACAGCACTTTATGTTGGGGAACAGGGGTAGGAGAGAGCAGGCAGAGTGGGTCAGGGGATAGTTGGTCCTGTCCTGGGCACTGCAAGGACATTGCCTGTCTCCCACTGTCCCAGCAGGTCAAGCACAGAGCGGGTCAGATGATGGTGTGAGGGGAGGAAGGGAGATACAGAAGGAATGATAGCCAAGCTGAAAAGTCCAAACCTTCCTGTCCTTACCCCTGTTATGTGACTGCTTTCCTTGAGGGCATTTCTGTCCCCTTTCCCATTTGTTCTTGCTGTAGCTGATAGGGAGCTGGCCAGATCTTGCTCTGGAGTGCAGAGCAGGCAGCATAGAACACTTGTTTTCCTCAAGCACTGCCAGCACAGCCATCCTGCCCAGCTCTGCTGAGCTCTGCTGAGCACAGCTGGAAAGCAGGGAAGAGACTGGGGGGCTGTGCAAGGGAGAGGATGCTCCTGGCTGCTCCTGCCCTGCCAGACATGGGCATTGCCATTGCCATCCCCACATCGCCTTTGCATTGCAGTGATTCCTTCTGATTCTGCCTGATTATATCCCACTGAGTGCTGGGGAGGATGAATGTGTCCCCCCAGAGCCCCTGCCCCAGCCGGTGGCACTGCCCAGTGTTTGATGGCTGCTGGACAACACTTGTGGTTTGTAAGCTGGATATTCTGAATCTTCTTGCCAATCATTAACCTCCTCTTTCAGGGCAAGTGCAGCATGCTGAGTGTGCCAGGGCAGCACGTAGGCACCAATTAAATCTCTGGCAGGATGCAAGCAGTGCAGGTTACAGTGATTGCTGGCACTCCTGCTCTCGGGTGCCATGTGCTTCCTGCCGCCGGCTCTCCATGCAAACAGAGGGGAATGGAGTTAATGGGTGACCACAGCAGGGCAGCCAGCGTGTCCTTTGCAAGGGTCATGTTTGGGAATTTCCTTTTCCTAGGGTTTCAGGTGTGCTTACTATATATGCAGTGCTCCTTAACAATGTTGGGGCCACGTGTGGGGTAGTCTTCAAATTCTCTTCATCAGCTAATTCCTTGACTTCTTTGTGACTTATGTGGTAGTTACCGTATTTTTAGAAGACTAATAAAATACTACAACAGTAGTAATACTAGAGCTATTCTTGTCCAGAATGATGCAGAAGTGGCTGAACTCACACAGGGAACACGGAGTCCTCAGTGTAGGTGTCTCAGAGGCACTCATGGCAGCTGCTCTCCTGGTCCCATGCTCTGACATGAATGGCTTGGTGAGGAGATGACCTGGGAAGATGGCCCCATTTCCACTTGGCAGTAGGTAAGAGGGGAAAAATGATTCAATCTTGACCAAAGTGCTGGTGGGAACATGACTGCTGTCATGAGAAGTTCCTCCTTGGCTCAGATGCAGGGTCTGTTTCTTCTCCTCTCACTGCACTGGAGGCCTCAGGGCCCCAGCTCACATTTAGATGTCTAAATTACAGCTGATGAGGACACCCTTCCCATCCAGAATTTGCCAGGATCTTTGTGTAGGTCCTGGCCAAGGGCTGATCTCCCTGTTTCCCATTGTAGTCTGGAGATTGGCACTGAAGAGGGTGATTTACTCATCCCTCCAAACTGCCCTCTGGGGGACTCATTTCTCTTGGCCAGAAAGGTATTTTGGGGGATCTTCTTTTGGCCAGGCTGAAGGTCTCCTTGTGAATCCTATCCCTCAGAGCTTGCAGACAGCATATTCCCCATGGCTCATCCCTCCACTGGCACTACAGGAGATAATTAGTGCGCGGCTAAGTCATATGTGCTGAGGGTCAGGGAAGACAATGAGGCAGATTTTCCCCCGGAGTAAAGAGATGTCAACAGAGTTGCACTGCAGCGAAATGATGGGATCTGTCAGTGACCCTGGCCCTTTCACTGAGCAAACAGCCTGGGGCAGTGCCTTCCTCCAGAAGAATGGCATCGTCTGGCAGCCAGGCACCCTTGTGAATGCACACGTAGGGCTCTCCCAGGGCCTGCTGTCCCCAGGAGACACTGCCCAGGAGCCTCCAGCCCAAACTCCTGTGCCCTCCTAACTCCTCGGACTCCACTCCTTGGTGAGTCTGTAAAATCAGCCCTCAGGAGAACAAAGGACCTGTCCTTGGGGACAGCAGGGGGAAGAACACAACTTTGAAAAGCTGATTTCCGAAAGAGTTTTGTGATATTCCAGGAGCACTTGGAGATAGTAAAATAGAACAAAGCAGGATTGGTCACCTTTGGTACACACAGATCAGGTGAGGACTTGTCACTTTGAGATCTCTCAATTCAGTTCTTCCAGTGCACAGGCATCATTCATGTTAATTAAAAGGTGCATGGTTAATGCTGTGAAGCAAGGTATCTCTCTGGCTGTTTCAGTGCTTCCTGGAACAGGGAAATTCTCTTTGCCATTGTGCTCCACATGCAAGCTGATCCATATCTCCAACCTTCATCTCTTTTCCCCCAAGTCTGTCACCAGACATTATACAGTACAGTGTGGAGACCAAGAGGGGCCACCTCACTGGCCTGGGCTGTGAAAAACAAGAAATAGCTCTTGATTTTTCAAGGGGATCTTACAGTCCAGGATAATTTCAACAAATTGTGATGGCAAAAATAAGCTCTTTTGACAGTACAAGTCTTGCACATTAAAACAAAGTAATCCCCTTTGGTTTCACCTTGATGTTGCTATGCTTCAAATGCCAACATCAGTCTTTATTCTGCTCACATTCCTCTTCAGTTCCAGGTAAAAGACCAAATGTCTCTCACCCTGTTCTTGGAGCTGAATCTGTCAAGTGTGGCCCCTTTTGTGCCACTAGTAACTCCCTAATTCATATCTTTGGGCCTTAAATCCCCTTATCTGTAAAAGATCACGTACCTAGGTGATATTCTAATACTGTAGTGGGTTTTTCCAGTTGCTCCACCTGGTGAAATGTGATTGGGATTGCCATGCAGCCAATTACCAATAGAACATCTGTGCTTTGGCAGCTGAAGGCAGTGTGTCCATTGATGCTCTCAGCTCTGCCCTGGCAGAGAGCCCCAGTGTGTTGGTGTGCCAGGGTGGTGTTTTCTATGGGCTCTGAGTTAGAGCCTTGCTCTCCCAAGCTGCTTTCAGCATGTGCTGCATGCCATGCAGCCTGTCCTAGGGATGGTTTGTAAAACAAATGGTATATTCTGGCAGAGAGGGTTGAGACAGCTGGGAGGAAGTAATGGCTGGGCTGGGAGCAGTCTTGGAGTTGCATTCTGTAGTACCAGAAGCCATCTCACCCCTTTGACAAGCATTTCCACACCTTTCTGTATGGAGGGAGAGGGGAACACACTCCTGAATGAGGCACTGCTGTCCAGCAGAGCCCACCCCAACATAGGGCACCCATCGTCCCTCCCAGTGAGGTGCAGGAACCAACAGCCACAGGGCAGAAACACCTTTAAGTGCTTTACTCTCTCTTGTGTGTTACCTAAGGCAGCCCAGCAGTCAGGGCCACGATGCCCAGGGCTGTCACAGGCAGCTCTAAGAGACCTGAGAACATCCAGAGAGGGGTGTTGAGCTGGGAGTCAAGGCAGCTTGGCACCAATTTGCAGAATCAGCCCTAAAACCATGGGGTTTAGGCTCCCATGTTGGAATGTGTCAGCCTAAGTAACTACACAGATGGATTAGGGGAGACCTGCAGTTAGAGGGATTCAAGAGGTCTTTGCATATTGTCAGCATTCATTTAAAAATTGCTCCACATGTGGCCCCAGCTCATGCAATTGAACACTTGACCGCATCCTGTAAAACAGGGCAGCGCCTGCTTCCTGGGAGCTCTACCAAGTTGTCTCCAAGTGCTTTTAATTTACTAATATAACTAGTGAGATGCTCCTGCTGTGTCCTTGCGCCGTGCCTCCCAGGAGAACAGCTTGTCAGGGTGTTAAAAAGAAGCCAGTGTGCTTCTGTGAAGGGCTTCCTATGGACAATGATTTGCACAACCCAAGGAAAATTCCTTCTCGGATGACACGTGTAACATTGCAAGTATGTCCGAGGCTAATGATTATTTTCCACATAAATGGAATTCTATTTGCCTTCAGCAACATCGGCCACTGGGACTTCTTTCTAAAGCTGGCAGCACTTCCAAGTCTCTAAATAAAGTGACTGTATGACACAGACCTGAGGTAAAAGCTTGGGGTAGAAAGCAGAGAGAGAAATGTTCTCATCAGAAGAGCAGACAGGGTGGGTTTTGATAAGATGGCTAAAATGGAAGGAAATGTAGTAAAACCGAGGGTCTCATGTGGGATTCCCACTGCGGTCTCATGAGCGGCACTCAGCGTGTGTTGAAGGCTCCTATAGATCCCTGTTAAACTGGGCAACAAAAGGTTTTGCCTGTTAGTCAGAGCCATCCCAGGGAATGAGTCATAGGCAGTGGGAAAGGCGATGCTCCTTCCTGCAGCGCCGCAGAGCTCTGCCGCAGAGCTGCTCCCTCTCCCATGGACGAGCAGCACAGGCTGGGAGGTGACACGGGCAGTCGTCACACCCACCTTCTCCTGCTCTTTTGAGGCATTTCTGGCTGGTAAGATGAGTGTGTGCAGCTCAGCCCCACGTCTGTAGTCCATTGGAGTGAGTGTATTTGGGGGAGACGAGATGCTTGCTCTATTTTTAGGTCCAGATGAAGCTGCATCCTCGGCAAACCCCAGGGATGTGCAGGCTGGAGAGGGATGAGTCCCCCTGGACCCTGTGGGTGTTTGTATTGAGTATGTGGCACTGCTGAGTGCAGCCAGTGGAGCACTGACTGCTCTGCTCCTGCTGAGGAAGGTGCAGCACAGGCATCTCCTCTCCACATCTCCGTTTGGCAGGCAGATCCCAGTGTCCACCAGTAAAGTGGCTTTTTTTCCAGCGTGGAAAGCCTGTGCTGGGGTGTTGGGACCCTTGGCCTCCACCCCTCACAAGACTTTCTGTGTGAATAAGAGCAGATGTCAGACCAAACCACGCCACACACTCAGAGCAGTGGGTTCACAGGGAGATGTTCACCTAGAAATCCAGGGAAGGGACTTGTCCACATCCTATCCAGGCTCAAGTGCCTATTCAGCCTGCAAGGTCAGGCAGCCCGTTCTGTCAAGCAGGGGTAACCCTCCAGGCAGCATCCCAGGGCCAGGAATGGTTGTCAGTTCATGAGGTTGGTCAGCAATCGAGTAAGAAATGTCTGCTGTACTTTTCAACAGAAAGATTTCCAGACTGCAGTTCAACAAGGTGAAGCTTGAAGATGCTGGGGAGTACAGCTGCGAAGCGGAGAACGTTTTAGGGAAAGACACCGCAAAAGGCAGCCTGAATGTGAAAAGTGGTAAGTGAAGAAGCCAGCAAATGTCTCGAGCTGTCTGCCATTCCACAGAAAGGTTCTGCACATGGTCTGTCTTGTATTTTGTCTCATGCTTTCAGGATATCGAGTAAAACAATCTTGGGAGATAAGAAAAATGCAGCTTAGCATAAATGTTTATCTTTGTTATCTGTCACTGGCAATGTGGTTAATTTACATTTTAAATAAACTTACAGTCTATGTATTTTTTAAAAAGGGGTAAGGAGGAAAGAAAGCTGGTGGGCTTGATGTTTTCATTTTTTAAAAGAATTTCTGAGAAGCAAAACTCACCAGAAGACAAGTAATTAGACCATAGCTTTGTGATGAGTGAAGTTGCTTCTGGTTTTCATCCTAGAATGTGTGCTCCATCTCTTAGAGCTCAGCGGATGGAGTCTGAGGTTAGGTGGTTTTATTATTATCTTGGTCATAATAATTATATTGCTTAACACGATGGTTTGGATGCACCCTCCGGCTCAGAAAGTCCCTACAGTGGCTGCCAGAAGCTGGGAGGGCACGACTAGGGAGGGGGTGACTGTATTTCCTAAGCTCTTCCTCCTGCCATTCACAACGGGCACTGTGGCAGCCTGGGCTTTGAGCACTGAGCTCTGGGCCCTGCAGCTCTTTGCTGGGATCCAGTTTTTTGTGCTCTCACCAGCCTTAGCCCAGAGTGAGGGAAGGTAGCTTTCTCCTGCTGCTTTCTGGCAGGATTTTCTCTATTAACCTCAGCGTGTTTGCCATCCTGAATCTTTTGTTCCGTGAAGCTGCAGTGTCACGCAGCCTCCCCCTGGGTTATCCTGCCTGTTCAGTCCCAGTGCTTGCAGAGCCTGGAGGAAGGTTATCCATGCTCACACCTCCCTGCCTTCATACCCCTTGTCTGTGAGCTCAGCCCTGCTGCTGGGTTTATTTCTGATTGTGATAGGAAGAGATGTCCCGAGTAAGAAACTGAGGCAGTGCTCTCTATTTTTCCCCTGGCTCACCCTCTGGAATGCCACATAAACTGCTCCTGTTTGATGGGAGCTGCATGTGCAACCTCCCTTCCCCGTGTGCAGCACACAGCAGCCATCAGAACCCTGTCTGCCTCCTCTGCTGCCCCTTCCCCATCACCAGCACCTTCTCACAGAGGAGCAGTGTGGCTGAGCAGTGTTTGCTGCAAGGCTCTGGGCTGCACACCAGGTAAATGCACGTCTGGCCACTGCAGCATCCAGCAGCCCCTTCCTGCAGGCAGGGAAGGCAGCACAGGTCAGGGTTGGGCTCTCCCTCCATAGGAAATCACGCTGTGCAGCAAGGACCACTCCCAGCAGGGCTGGGGTCACAGGATGGTGATGCCTGGAGCATTTGCAGCCCTGTCACCCCCTTTGCACTCTTTTTTCCTCTTTCCCCTGGAGCTACCATGAGTTAAGCAGCCTCCACCAGTAGGCAAGCACTGTCCTGGAGTATTCCTCTTCCCTTCCTGCTGGGCCTTCCTGGGGTCTCGACAGCTTTCCTCATTCTGCAAGCTCTCTTGCTCTGTGATACCTTTCAGGAGAAAACTCATCAGGGCACCTGAATCCACCACATGTGTTGTCTCCTGTTTCTTCTTCCCCAGGCTCCTTAGCACTGATCCTGTTGTGGCTTCCATTGCAAAGTGCTCTTTGCTCTATTCCAATACCACTTTTCAGTGTCAGAAAAGCAGCCTTCCAGCCATACAGATCTGTTTCAAGTCCCCAAAACCACCACATCTTTGGAGAGAGAGAGTGGCTGCAGAGCAGAGACCCCCTGGCACTTAGAAAATGCCCATCAGCCAAACCCTCACCTCATCCCTCCTCTACAATTCCAGTATTTCCACTGAAATCCCAGCTCAGAAATAAATGCTTTTGCATTGAGAAACTTCGTGAGGGTGTTCATTTCTGAGGAAATGCTTCTGGGCTTAGCCAAAATATACTGTGCTTTGGTTGTGTTGCTGATTTTTATGACTTTGAAGTAAATTAGATGCTTTCTTAGAAAAATGTCCCATTTCCCAGTTCTCTTTATTGAATAGTCTTATGTTGATATCACATGGCCATGAGGGCTCAGGTGAGATGTGACTGTTTCAGACTCCTTTTTTCCTCAGAAATTTTCTAGACATCTCCTTAACTGCCCTGCTTTTTATTAAACACTGCAGAAACAAAATCAAGTTGTACAAAAAATTATTTCTGCTTCTAGCTTTTCGTGGTGGTCTCACCCCTGTCTCTGACAGGTGCTGCACCCCCATCCCAAGCTCCTGGAACTTTCTCCTTGTGCATCCAGAGGGTGTGAGGGACTTCTCCAGAAGGTGCTGGTGCTGCCAGGGAATTTGAGTAGAGCTGGCACCTGTGGGCATTGGAGTTCCCACTATCCTGGCTAAGAAAATCACTACCTGTGCTTGTCTCCCCTATTACCTTGGGCCATGGCCTTCAGCTGTTTCATGCTCCTCCACCTCTTGTGTGAGCATTAGCTTGTGCTGCACAACTTCACCTATCCATGGATGGAGGCTCTTCAGAAAACCCCACCTTTTCTTAAACTCCACATTTTCCCACTATCGTGCACTGCCATCCCATCTTTACACTCTTGCGGCCATCAGGGCTAAGAAAACCTCCTACAGGTTTGCTCATCGCCTGCCAGGGGAACCCTGAGCCTTTTCTGCCTCTCTATCATGACAGGAGGCCCTTCACAGCGAGGGGACAGCGTGCCCTGTGCCATCCCCTGCAGGGACACTCCTTGTCCTGCCTCTGTCACCCCAATTCCCTCCCCTAAACCAGCACTAACACCTTGCCAGCCCCCAGCCTGAGTCCCCCTGCCCCTCTGCTCCTCCCCACAGTAGCTAAGCCCACCCTGCTCTGCTCAAAAGAGATATTTTGTTCACTACTTTCTTACCTTAATTTCCCCAGGAACAACGAAAGCACCACAAGTCTTACCAGCCTCAGAAACTAAAATAGTTGTTATGGAAGAAGAGTGTAAGTACCTCTCCCCCGCTCCCCTCATACAGCTGCTTTCCCCTAATTTGTTTGTCATTATGAGACATTTTACATAAATGCTTTATTTCCTCCTGGAATCTTTTTTAATCACTCCTTCTCTCTGATTTTTCCCAAAGTCACCAGTCTTTCTTTCCCTAGATCTTTAAAAAAAATATGACTTATATTGCTGGTGTCTGTCTTGGAGAGGGAGAGTTTGATAACTACTGCAATGGCAGCTTGAAGAACACACTACTTAAAATTGCAACTGAATTTTAATAGTTTCCAACCCTTTCAGTACATGGAGTTATTGATATTTGCAAGATGTGCTTGTTAAGGCCTTTGATTTATCAGGGGTTTTTTTTTATTGCTTTGTGTTTGGGTTTGGGGTTTTTTTGAGGATGGTTGATAAAACCAAAATAGGTTGTAGGAAGTACAAGAAAAAAGACAGGAGTCTTCTAAGCATAGGTAATAAGGAAATTGCAAAAAAATCCATCCATGCCCTGCCATCCCATTTTGCCCTGAGTCTCCAGCAAGCAAAACCAGATTTCCCCAAATGTTTAATTTGATTTAATGTGGCTGAAGTGCTTTTAAGCATTCCCTCCTACGCCGTTGTCCCAAAAGCAGTAAAAAATGGGCACAGAGCAATAAAAATCAAGGAGCGGATGCAAGTGTAGATTAGAATCCTGGTGCCTGGACGTTGGCTCAGCAATTTCTGGTGCAGGGTGTTATGTCTGTGCCAGGGGGTCTCCCCACAGTGGAGCCCAACAGGATCCTGGCCAAACCCCTGGGAAGCCCAGGCCAGGCAGAGATTTGGAGATCTGTGCTGTTTCCATCCCAGCTGCAGATGCCCAGAGCTGAGAGCACAGCTGGCTGTGCCTCACTGTTGGCAACTCTGCTCTGCACATTTTATGGGGATATTTCCTCCTTGGAGAGCTCAGTCTTTTATGGCTTCAAAGGAAATGTGATTGCATCCGCAGCAGGCACTGACCAGGTATTCCTTAAAAGCTTTTCTGATTAGAAAACTGCTCTTAAAATGTGCTCTTGTGTAGTGCTTAGCCTTGCACTGCACTGGAGACACCAAGCTGAGATACAGCATTATTAATGCCACGGCCACACCATCCTTCCCCAGGATTTTTCCTTTGTTTTCACCAGGAGAGATCCATGCTACTTATTTGCATCATATTAGATATATGCTGTTTTCTTAAAAGCCAAACCTCAGAAAGGAAACACAGAAATTTCCCCTTTTGGAAGACTTCTTTCCTCTATGGGTGCATCATCACTGTCTGTCTAGTTTTTTTCTAATGATGGGAAGAGATGGCAAAAATCTCCAGAGTTAAAGTTGTAATTCACTTTTTCCTTCTCATTCCTTTTTTTTTGCAATCTCTCTCAAGTGTTATCTGAATAACTCAGAGTCTCTCTGATTTTTATGGTGACTGACGATGTATCATAGAATTGCATATGTGTACAGCATATGGGGAGGTGATGAAGATGTAAGGTGGGATGATCTGGAGAGCAGACAGATATCTCATTCTTGTAAAAGTTTTGCATTTCTTTTCAATATCTGTATTCAATATAAGAGCAACCTGTAGGTTGTCCCACCTCTTGTTTTGCTGAAATCTTGTAAATCACTTGCTGGATTTTAAACACTGATGGCCCCAGTACCTGGTGTGTGAATGGCATGAGGTACCCCTCAGCTTCATTCAGTGCTGCAGTAGCCTCATTCATGGTGAAAAAGTGTTAAATAAGACACATTGTTTTGTGCTTGTCATGGGCTAAGGTTGTGCAGTTGGGTGGTCACAGTGGCTCAGCTCACAGGCAAGAACTTGCAGGGATGTGGTAACTTGATCATGTGCCCTGATGCAAAGAGAAAAGTCCTTTATGCTCATTTCAACATCCAGAGAACTCCAAATGGTAACGTGATCCTGTCTCAGTGCAGTGCAAGGCAGCTAAACAAGGTTCAGGAGTCTGGCTATGGACGTGTTGGGTAAACAGGATAGGAACCAGTGTCCACATTTAGAAGTGTTCTGATGGAGGCAGAAGTGGAAGAAGGGTCAGAGCATTCTGGACAGCATTCTGAGATGGAAATTTTATGCAGGACAGAGATAGTAAAACCCTCTCAAAGTTTAACTTTAAAAAAGGTAAGATAATGTTTGAGATCTCTGAGAAGGTCAGGTAATCCCTTGTGCTTGTTTTCTGCTGTTGAGTTCTCCTCTAGTTCCTTCCCTTTACTTCAACAAGCAGGTGAAGTCCTGAGGGTAAGGGTAGAGCACAGGTGGAGGAAGTGTGGTTTGGATACTGTCAGGATATGGGAGGATGTGCCAGTGGTGGGCAGATGCTCTAAATCAACATGTGGCTCATTGCAGCTGCTCACCTGAACCCTGCTCCTGCTCTTTGCTCCCTCTGTAGCTGACCTGGATGAGTGCTTTATCAGCCTGTGCAGGCTGGCAGTGCCCCTGGCTGGGGTGCTCTGCAGCAGAGAGGTTTGGGATCACAGGAGAAGGTGAAATAGGCAGAAAGAGCAGAAGAGGCAGTGCTGAGTTGTGCTGGGAACATGAAGATTGAGGGGGTAATATAAACCATGTGAATCAAAACTGGGCTCTCTGGATTTAGTTTTGGGGCCTTTATTTAATCTGCTGGGGCTCACAGACCCTCCCTAGAGTCCCTCCAAAGGCCCCTGTGGGGAAGGGTAGGTGAAACAGTCCTTTTTTCTCCAATTAAGTCTAACTCTCCACACAACAGTCTGGGTCCACAGATTTCATAGCTGTCATCTTGGTGATGCCATAAGTTTGCAGATTCGTTAGTGTAGATTCATTCAGGCAATCCCTCTCCAGTTTAATACCTTCCCTGATGCCCAGAGTGGCTCAGTGTTGGAAATGTTCTCCTCGCTTTGTCTCTCCCAGCTGAGCTAGGCCTGATGGGCTTGCATGATTGCAATGTCTGTGCTGTGGTTTGTGAGTCACACACCCCACAGTGACATGTGCCACGCAGTTCTGGTTCAACCAATGCCCCCAAACCTGCTCTCAAATCCACTCTGGCATGGCCTTTACTGGGTGACCATGCCTGTGAGTTGGCTGGTCAGTCCCTGGCCCCTCCAGCCTGAGGCCACTGAGCTCTCCTGGAACTACCAGTGCTGCAAACATGAGCGAGGTGGTCTGGGTTGGACTTGAAGGGTGTCCAGCCAGCCCAGAGCACAGGCAGAACAGACACAAGTCCAGCCATGTGAACAGAGCTCTTTTCAATATTAGACTAAAAATAGATCCTGGCGTGGTCTTTGCTGAGATAATTTGAAGCCCATTGCTGGAGGTGTGGTTGTAATTGAGCAGAACCTGCACGCACACAAGCACAAGAACCTTGAGGTGAACGCTCTGGAGATCTCACTGTCAGTCTGCAGAGAGCTGTGTGGTGCCTGGCAGCTGCCAGATCCTGCTCACTGCTCATTTTGAACACTGTGTATTTTTTAAATAGTCACACAGCTACTATTCGAGATGTGGCATAAAGACAGGCAGTGACTCTAATGGCAAAGAGGGGCAGGATGAAGTGTGGAGTGGGAGCTGATGTCCCGTGGGAGCACTGAGGCTGAGCCCAGCCTTCAGAGCTGGGCTGTGGACCAGGGGATCTGCTCTTCTGGCTCCATCC
This sequence comes from Lichenostomus cassidix, assembly GCF_008360975.1. Classification (NCBI taxonomy): domain Eukaryota; kingdom Metazoa; phylum Chordata; class Aves; order Passeriformes; family Meliphagidae; genus Lichenostomus; species Lichenostomus cassidix. The sequence continues at coordinate 3,352,862 of NC_139494.1, forward strand.
TGTGATCCTGGTGTGTTGCTTCAGTTCTTGGGCTCCAGCTGCCCTGCCTGCGAAGCTTTCACGCTGGCATTGGCTCTGCAAAAGGATTTTTAGGTTACTGAACAAATCCCCTCATTGAAGTATCATGTTGCTGCTATTACAATTGATGATGGGGATTTGGGAAAATAAAATGCTGCACTGCTGTCATGTGCATTTTCAGACCCCTGCGGTAGAGAAGAGCATAGGAAGGGCTTCCTCATAAAGCTGCAGAGATCATTCTAGAGGAGCAACTAAAAGCTTGGCAATAACACAGGACTTTGCCCCTGCAATAACTGCTTGTCCCTTGGAAACAGGCAGTCCCTGAGTGCTCAAAAATCTTTAAACTTGTTCTTAGTGAAACCCCTGAACAGTGCCAATGGGAGAGGTGGAGAATGCTACCTGTGCTGTTTTGATCAGCAGCATCTGATACTCCAAGATGAGTGTCTTGCAGCCTGGTGTTTGTATCTTGGGATGAACTCCTAGTCTGCAGCTATTGATCCTGATGATCCCCTTGGGAACTGGAAACATGATTCCAGCAGGATCTATTTCAATAAAATGTGGGTGTAAATATTTGGTCGTTTCCAAATGAATAAACACACAGGAGCAGAATTTTTATGAGCTCCAGAGTCCTCAGTCTGCTGTCAGGCAAGCCCCTGTGTGCACAGACCCTCCTGATTTTATGTACAGATAACAGCAGGGAGCATCCAGACTCTGCTCAGGTTCATTGTGAGAGGAGGTGTCGTGTCAGACATACAGAAATCTGCCACAGAGGGAATGGTGAGGATCACCAGCCCCTCCATGTATTAATCAGCGTAAATCATGGATTTAGTGTGGCTCACACCAGGATTGCAGTGCTACAACCGAGGAATATCTTGGCCAGGCACCTTCTCATCCATGTTCTCCTAACAAGCAGTTGGATGAACTCTGTTGAGAGGAACCTCAGCAATTCTGTGTTTTATCAGTAAGTACATGAGGCATATACAGAGCAGGCAATCTGTATACACTCCCCAACCAGCTGAGTTCATCTGTCTAACTGAATGTCTAAATATTGAGAGAATAAAGTGTCTGTACTCTATGAACCCACCAGCCAAAGTTATTTATAAAGAAGAAAAGGAGCGGCGAAACTATCGCTGTCTCCCTGCTCTCCTCGACAGTAGCTGTAGTTCATGAAAAATTAACTATAATTTATAGTCCAAGCTGCATTAATTAACTCTTTGCAGGGGAGTATTTCACCAGACTTCTGAGAACAGGCTGGTGAGCTGACTGCAAAGGTTAAATGACGTGCATGGCAGGAATTGTGTAAGAATCCCTGCACAATCATTAATGGCATTTCTGCGTAGATGGGTTGTGTGAAGGGAAGTCCACCTGGCACAGTCATTGCTCCTGGCTCTCTTCTCTCTTGCCCTGTCATTGATGGTAGTCCAGAATAACTGAGGCGTGTGGTGGAAAATAGACTCTCTGAATTACTCCAGTGCTGTGAATCTCTCATGTTTATTCTGCTCTGTCCTCACTGGCTGGGGCAGCAACAATAGAACATGGCTGCAGATCATTCACAAACACATCATCAAGAGGCAGCGCCCTTTTCCCTGTCCTCATGTCCTTACTCCCCTCTTTTCCCTGTCCCCACCTCCTTATTCCCCTCTCTTCTTTGTCCTCATCTCCTCCCTCTCTTCAGCTTAGTTCTCAGTCCTGGGTTGGATGACCAGCTGGAGATCTGACCTGCTGAAGGAGATCTGAGCTGCTCCAGCCCTTCTCTCACCTTGCAGGGGCTTTCTGACCATTCTGCCCCTGTGTGTCTCAGGGGCACCTTGCTTATTCCCACTGGTCAAAAAGAAATGTCACCACTCATTTTCCATAGCTTGCCTCATGCACTTTCCTTGTTTTCTGCTTTTAATTTGTTGAAGTGCCTGGAGAGGCTGTTGGTACATGGCTGGTGTGTCTGCACAACCCCCTCATCACGTCCCACTGCCTTCATGAGTCCTGTTCCACCCTGCTACCACCCAAAACTGCTCCCTTGCTTATTTGGCTCTCCACTTAGCAATTTTACAGCTTTCCAAGTCATTTGGGATAGATGGAGTTGTGTTGGAGGCTGAATGAAGGACTTACTCTGCCACACCAGCCAACAGGGAGTAAAATCTGCCTGGTGCTGTGCAGCAGTTAATGTGAAATAGCTGTGGGAAGTAATTTCTGGATCACCAGGCACAGCTGTGCAGTGTTTGGCACAGAGGTGAAAGAACCTACATGGCTGTAAATAAACTATGTGTGAGGTTCACTTTACCAACTTCAGACATCCAAGTACAGAGGACTCAGGAACAGGTATGTAGTTGTTAAAATATTTCCAGTGGCCCAGGCTGGTGGGGGAATACAGCTAAACATAAGTAACTTGTGAATCTTGGAATTGTCCCACTAGTGTGGTGGAAACCCACTGAAGTCTCCCTTGGCCTCGTGCTTTAAGGTGCTTGTGTGTGATCTGCAGCCACACAGTGTCAGAGCACCACGCTTCAGCCCAGGCACAACTAATATTTTCTGATTGAAACATTTTTCTCCCTTTGTCTTCCCACTAGAGCTTGGCAGATCTCTCCATCCTTGCTCCCTAAATAGTTGCTCTCATGAATGTGAAGTCCCAGCTGCAGCAACATCCCAGAGTCATCAGGCATCTTGGAAGGCTCTAGACTCTGTGTTACCACAGAGCAGTGAGATTTCAGCGTTATAAGAGATAAAGATCTATATTTAGTACATCAAACCTCTAAATGAACATTAAGAATTCCTATGAATGGAATAAATATCTAATAAGTATCCTGTGTGCAGTTTGGTCTCACTATTTCCAAAGAGCAAAACAGAACCAGGGATGCCCCCAAAAAGAATAAAAAGACATCATTGCTTCCCAGCTAGGGAAGGAGATGCTGGCTGTGCCTGTAATTCCACAGGTAGCACAGGGGAAACAAGTGGGGATAATGACTGGTTTTTTCCTAATAGAAGAGCCAGAAAAGGGCAGGTTAAAAGAATTAAGTGGAGATGTGCATGCTGTGTGCATAATACTGGAGCTCTTGTCACAAATATTGTGGATGCTACAAGATTAGATTTGTTCAAACAGCAGCTAAACCTGTTTATGGAAGAACCCAACAAGGGCCACTAAATGTTACAACACTCCAGCTGACTTAGCTTGTCTCTGAGCTGCCCATCCTGGATGGCCTAAGGAAGATTATCATTGTGTGCTCATGCTGATCTTCTTCTTTGTCCCCTGGCCACCGTTGGGGCCAAGGCAGGGCTTTGGTTTGACCAGTAGTGCCCATTTTATAGTGTAAAATGGCCTCTTTTCCTGATACTCTCTTCTCAAGAGGGAGCTGCCTCTCTTTGTGGCCTTTGCCCCATCTCTGTGCTAACAAAAGGACCATAGTAATATGATTCCATTATTCAGTTCTAAAACACTTTGTGCTTCTGTGGGATAAAAGGCAAGGTACTTGCAGGAAACAGGGTTTAAAGGATAATGACATTAGCGAGATGTTTCTAGGAGAGGTGATCAACCATGTATTTTCCTGACAGGCACTGCTCTACTGACAGCTCTTGCCCTAGAAGTGCCCAACATGCCCAAGCCTCAATCATGCCAGGCTCTTTTTTATCTGTTTAAAAGGGACAAACCTGTTTCTATGGGAGAAGATCCCATGTAACCTCTGGCTGATGAGCACTGTAATCCACTCTGGTGTCACGTCTCACAGCACTGCATCTTCCCATCCACCTTTCTTGGTGGCTTGGGTATCTTCTTGTCTGGGGTGTTTCCTCTGGGGAGGTTTCTGTGCTCTGGTTTCACTTCTCCCTCTCTGCTCCTCTCTTGCTGTGGGAAGGCTTGCTCCAGAGTCATTTCCTGTAGGGTTTATGATGCGAGACTTTGCCAGATGGATCGTTTTGCTTGCTACCAAGTGGTATATTTGATGATTGCAGGGGTGACAGCTCCCTGCAGCCTGTGCTTGTTCTTCATCCGTGTGCCTTTCAATTTGCACCAGCGCTTGGGCTGATGAAGTTTCAGTGCTCCCTGATCTGATGGTACCCTTGCAGAGACCCACACTTATCAGAGACCCACAGCTCTCCTCTCCTGAATAGAAATGTACTACTATCTTGTAAAGGTATAAATTATAAAGTCCTGTCTGCATAATGAGTCTGCATTCCCCAGATAAATTACACGGACTCATAATGGCTTTGGCTTTTAGTTTCCATTAATCTTAACTGGAAGAGAGTGCTGAATGTCCTGCAGAAGTTTGGGAGTTTTCAGACTTTTGCAAGAGTCTCATTGGAGGTTTGGTCAAGCCACCCTCTGCTCCAGCACTCCAGTGTGTGTACACTGCTGTCCCCATTTGGCTCCCAGCTGGCTGGCAGGGTGTGCCCTCAGTGAGCAGCTCTCTGCTGTCCCAGGGCTGTGAGCATTTTGGGTCTTTGCTGGAGTATTTTCCATGTCTCGTTTGCAGAGCACTTTGGGACAACTTGCTGTGCCCTGGATAACTGTGAAAAGACAGAGCCAGAGGCAATGGTTATTCAAGGCAAAGCATGGAAATATCTCTGCTCGGTGCACAGCCCTAGCCTGTCAGCCAGTGGGAGACATCCACTTCCTTATGGGAATGGAAGGCAATGGATAGGACCATGCATGGGTTCAAATGAACTGAGCCTGGCCCTGCCCTGAGCCATGCCCAGGTAACAGCATGGGCTGCTCCAGCCCAGTGGGAAACTCCTCCTTCAGAGAGGCACGGACCCCACGCAGGCAGAGAGCCCCAAAAGCACGAGAGCCAGAACAAACTTGTCTGGTTGCTTGTGTGCCAAGCATCACCCACAGGTGAGAGGCTCCACAGGGTGCTGGGAGCCCTCCTTTGCCTGGGAGAGCCCAGATGTTCCCAGCAGGTGCTGGGCTGGAGCTGGAGCGTGGGAATGCAGCCCTTGGCTCTGGCGTGGGGGCTGCAGCTGGAGGCGGCCTTGGAGGCTCTGCGGAGGTGGGATGAGCACAGGGGCTGCCCCAGGAGTGGGGAGCAGCCCCAGCTCCCTCCAGGCAGGCCATGGCTCGCCCTGCTGCTCCTCCCATGGCTCTGCTTCAAACGTTCTTCCTCGAATCCTGTGTCAGTGAGTTCAGTCTCAGTGATGGCGTCACTAACCTCTCCATGAGGCTCATTCATACTTTGGAAAACAGGATGGAAGAGAATATCGCCTCAGAAGCCTTGTCTACGGTATAAAAGGTGCTGCAAAGTAGGTAGTATGCTCACTGCTGGAGGTGTGATTGTGATAGGATCTGAGCAAGGTGGGTAGTCCAGGAAAGGGAGGTTAAGTATTCAGTTGTGAAAAATCCATGCTTTTGAGTGCCCAGCCCTTCTCTGGGTTATATGAAGATGGGTCTGCATTCCCCAGAGCTGCTCAGCTTCTGTAACCTATATCAGTTGCTCTAACAACTAGAAGCCTTTGTTTTACCTTTGGGAACTCTGCTTTGGGCTGTAAGTTTACCTGAGTCAGAGACTCAGACCTGTGACTCAGAGATAGGAATTAAAATGAAATTCTACCATCAGGTTGCCTTGTAACTTACAGGATTGTAAAGCCTTTCTCTAGAAAGAAATCCAGATTTGGAAAAGCACCTGTATCCCAGGAAACTTGAGTCATGCTGGCTGCCTCCCTCACAGCACAAGCTGGAGCTGACTGACTTTTCCTTCTGCACTTCTGCTGGGTCTGTTGGGGCAGCCCCATTGTGGCAGGACAGAGAAACACCCAGGAGAGGGGAGGGACAGATGGAGCTGTCCTTGCTTGTGCCAGCCCTGCTCCTGGCTCTGAAAACTCACTCCCTGGCAGAGATGTGGAGCCATGCAAAGTCCCCTGCAGTAGCTCTGGATCTGGGTCCAGAGTCATGATGTACTCAGGCCTCAGCAGTCATTGTCACTCTGTGACTCTGCAGCTCCTCTTCTTCCTAAGCTCCTGCTTGCCTGCTGGCACAGCATTCTGAGTATCAGGGGGACAAGGAGAGTGGGAAAGGGGCACTTCCTACAGCTTGCCAAAAAAATGATCTTGTTCTACATTCTGGCTGCTTAGAGGAAGTTGTGTCTTCAACTCCTCACTCACTTGGCCCCTGTTGCTGGGAAAGGAAGGGTCAAGTTGCAGCCCCAGGACCTGAAGATTTGCAGTTCTGGGGTTTTTACTTTGGCAAATGAACTTGTAGAAAATCATCTAAGGAAACAGAATTGCCCAACAAAGGAAATAACAATATCTCCTTTTTGTGTGTGTTTTTGTTTTCCCTGCAGTAACCACAACTCTCTCCTCCTGGTCCGGGCATGCCAGAAAATGTAACGAAACAGCCAAGTCCTATTGTGTCAATGGAGGGGTGTGCTACTACATCGAGGGGATTAATCAGCTGTCGTGCAAGTAAGTGAGTGGAGTTCTTGTGTCAATATGGAAATTTCTTGGCTGAGGGAGAGGAGACCTTTGTGCAACTGCCAGAGTGGGGGGAGCTCTGAAATTCTCCTGGCAGTTGCAGTTTGAGCTGTGCAGGTTCAGTAAGGGCACTAGAGGGGCAGGGGTGGGGGGCAAGGGTTTGTATTTTCCTTTTTTGTGTGCGTGTCACTGTTCACTTTTCCTGGCTTTTCTCCCCCTAAGAATATGTTTGTCCTGGCTGTTTCTTTTCCCTTTCTCCCCTTTCTCCTCTGCAGCTCCAGGGAAAGCTGGGTCCCTTTTGCTGTCCCTCAGCTGACATGTCCTGCCCTCCATAAGGGTGGCTTTCCCCAGGCACAGCCTCCTCCCACCCTGGTGACTGGAGGTGTCCCTTGCTGAGACTGCCCCAACCTCTCCTGTACCTCATGGGCCCAGGGTTAGCACCCAGCTATTTCCCTCTCTGTGCAGCTTTGTGGCCACTGTGGGATGTTTATTTCCCCCTTCAAATCTGCAATAAAAAACAGAGACACATACTAAGTTATCCTTAAAATCAAATACTTTGAAGAGTTTGAAGTAGGGCTTCACAGCCTGAGGGATGTGGAATGGGATGTGAGATTTTTTCACCCCTGGTTCACAGCCAGAAAGCCCAATAGGATCTCACAGCTCACCCCCCAAGCCTGTGGATAAGCTGTGCAGTCTGATTGCCATGCTGGAGATGCAGACACCCAGAGCACACCTGTACCTGCCCTGGGCTCCTGCAGAGTGAGCAGGAGGTGCTGCCCTGGGTGTGCATTCACTGAGCAGATGGAATCCCCTTCTGAACTCACCTGGTGACCCAGGCATCACTGCCCAGCTTGGAGAAGCCCAGAGCTGACCATTTTCTCCATTTGGAGCCCAGAGGTCTGTCAGTGGAGACACACAGACAAAGGTATTTACATGTGTGGATGTCAGCCCAGCACCACTGCAGGATGTGATGCTCATCAGATACTTCAGCTCCTCAGGCCTTGGAGGATGCACCTGAGCAGGACCCTCACCCTCATGGAGAGTCTGTGGGCTGGATTGCACAGCTCCTCCCCTCTCTCCGTATGCTTTTGTTTCAGCAGGGAGCAGTAGAAAAAGCCATGTAGAAAAGCATCCTGCTGAGCTCTTGTGCTCTCACTTTCCAGTGCAAGGTCAGCTGTGCCAGAAGGAACATCTCCCAGTTCTCCCAGACTTGCCCCTTAGACATGCAAAGAGCTGAGTAGGGCAGAAAACAGAAGCTGTGGCCTCCACATTTCCTATGTGCATGGAGTGGGAGCAGCTCTCATCCACCACAGCCCTGTGCTTTAGAGTAGATGTCACTGCCCTTGGCTTCCTGGTGGCACTGGGGGCTCATCTTGTCAGTGTTCCCCACAGGAAGTATGGGGAAGCCCCATATGACTGATCCAGGTCACAGCCACTGTTCTGGTGTAGCTGTAGCCCAGGAAGCCCCAGCAGCTCCAATCTTTACATTCTGGGAAGGGCCAAACCCTTGAAGCCTGGAGGAGTGTATGAATCAACATCCCTATCTGTAAGCAACATGGTCATGCCAAAAGCATGGATTTCAAAGCTCATTCTTGGGGGAAGAATTTAAATCCAGATCAAGAATCAAACTGGATCTATTTCTAATTACAACAAGAGTTACCCCAACTCCTGCCATACAGAAAAATCACTTTTTCCTCATGAAGGATACTGTGGTAGTTATTCAATGTCTTCAGCAGATAGACTGTTTTAACCAAAGTAACCCCTGAAGAAACAGCCTACCTTCCAGGCAGGCTGCTCTGACAGCTGATGAGCAGAGAGAAAGCTCAGTGATGGATTCCATTAAGATTTTACATGCCACACGAAACAGACCTAATTATTTCACATCATTTGAAAGCCTGAATTTCTCACTTGCAGATGGTAAAATGATATCCTTTTCTGATGAGTTCCAAGATAGCAATTGCTAAAACCAGATGGGAATTGAACAGGCATGTGTGGAAGGGCAGGAAAGTGTTACCCAGAAGGAGGTGCTGGGAAGGTCTGTCCTGTCACTGCTCATCTGCCAGAAAAGGTGGTTCCATGTTCACAGAAACCCAGGGGACCCAAGTGCCTTCCACACAGTGGAGTCACTTCTGATCTTACTGCTTGAGGAGATCTCTGAATGTTCATTCTCCTTGGGTGCTTTTATCATTTAATCACAGACTGATGGTAAGAGAACCTGGCTTTTGAAGTGGTGTCATTTTAGAGCTTCTGGATTCTGAAGGATAATAGTTATTGAGGAATGCAGAAGCATTTGAACTGAACAGTGTTTCCCATAAAATGGCTCTCCTGATTGACATGGGTGATTCTTGGGGAAGGTGCTGATGAATAAACAGACTTCACCTTTGCCTGCAAACAAAGAACTGACATGTTCCACAACTTCCTCATTGCACCAAGACAGAAGATCTGCTGCAGTGCTTTGTGAAAGGTGCAGTGATACAGACTCAGAGGAGAAAGGAGAGGAGGCAAAGATACAGGCTTTGACCTGCATTTCTGATCTCTGCAACAGCAGCCTTGGCCCTCCAGCCTCACTGTGCCTCTGGGCCATGAGCATGGAAGAGATGAGTAGGTTCTGCTCACAGCCTCTTCAATGCTTTGGAGATCAACATGAGCCACATGAGCAGCTCCAGCCAGGAGCACCACGTGTCCATGTGCTGTTTCTGTGCCAGTCTTTCAGTCAGACTCAGCAGGGCCTTGGAGGATCTTCTGGCCCCCTGTGCCTGCTTGCAGCCCTCCCTCACTATGTGCTCAGGGGATTCTATGGCCCTCCAGCACCTGAGTGATGTTAACAGCCTTTCTAATACCAGCTACCAGAATTTTAGAGTGTTCTTGTTCACTACCTGCCACCATCCTGTGATCAGCTCCCTGAAGTGGGTTCCATTCTTGCAGCTGTCCAGAAGCATAAGAAATCCTTCCTGTAGATGTTCCCCCTGGCAGTGTGGACCGAAACCAGCAGATGAGTTCTCAAATAATTTCTTCTCCTGATGTGGTTCATGCTCAATTTGCTACAAATACTGCCTAAATTGGCAGCTGGCCTTTTATTATTATTTTATAACAGGCTTCCCAGAAACGTGTTCATCCTGGTCTTCTAAATCCTGAGGAACAAAGCATTTGCTTGTAATCCCACTTCCACGCTCCCTTTTCAATACACTTCAGCTAGACCTTGGACAAAGCATTTTCATCAGTGGGGAAGAGCCCAGAATGGACTTGGAGCTGTTCCAGAAATTGTGTCTTCCTGGACTCTGTGTGTGCAGAATTTTGTCCTTAATTTGAAGTAAATTCTACACATGCTTGTGTCAAAGGAAACCTGAACATAAAGAAATACTTGCTGTTATCCTGACTCTGCAAACAGACCACCTGGAAGTTAGATGAGAGAAGTGGGATTTGCCTCTGATAGTCTGCGAATTTTCAGCATGAACCTGGGAAATGACTGAGCCACACACAGACAGAACTGATCCAGCAGGGCTTGTAAAAAAGTCCCAGTCTCTTGATAGGAAGAATTCCTCAACCCTTCTCCAGACCATTTTGCTGTGAGAAGCCCTAGGAGCTGGACTGGCAGGGCAGGGACAAGTTTGGATGGAGCACATTGAGGTGCCACAGAAGGGATGCACACAAGCAAGTCTCCAGGAGCTGGGCTGGGACACACAACAGTGGTGCCTGCTTTGTTGTGTCCAGTCAAACACAGTGTTGGGATGACTGGCAGCCTCTGGTCTTGGATCTGCCTCCATCCTGGAGCCCACTGAGTCCTTGGCACAACTCGGAGCAGTTGGAGGCTGCTCCAATCTTTTATTGCTGGGTGCCCCACAGGGCTGTGCTATCCAAAGAGCAGAAATGCTCTTTTTCCCAGTTAGGTCTTGGCACACATTAGGTACAGTTGGGGTCTTCCCAGCCAAACAAAGCAAGCAAGTCAGGTCTTGTCACTGCAGAGTCTTCTCTGCCCACTGGAACGCTCTTCATGTCTCTTTTGTGTGGTCAGTGGAGTCAAAGCCACCTGCCCTGGGCCAGGACCTTGTGTGGAATCAGAAGAATTAAAGAGTGTTACAGAGCAACACCCCCATATCACGTTGGACCAGTTGTGCTCACAAGAACCAGGCTGGAGGATTTACCAGTGCTGACAGACAAACAGATTCTCTGGGCTTGGGATGACAGCTCTGCATTATGTGAGGGAGTGAGGTCAGAGGCCTGAAACACCTCAGGCAAAAAGTGAACATCAAGGAGAAGATAAAAACCAAAACTAAGCAAAAGGAGAACAGATCAGATAGTTTTTAAATTAGTTGATGAATGCAAGTCTCCAATTTTCAAAATCACATGTTCACCTCCTCTGAGTATATTGTTCCCTGCAGATTTTCCCAGGAAAGAGAAAGATCATTCTGAAGGGTTGGCCACACTGCCAGCTCCCCTGTGCTTTCTCAAAGCACCATCCAAAGGGGTGAACATCACCGGGATCCTGTATGGCCCTGGTCCTCCTGGCAGCACTGTGTGCTCAGCTGCCCTGTGGTGTCCAGAGCTGTCCCACCCCTCCCGGTGGCACTGGGTCAGCACGAGTTGCTCATTGCACAGCCACAACGACGTCACTTTGCCATGGATGTACAGCAATTCTGTGGGGAGGTGTTGCAATGTCCTTGGAAATGAAGAGCTGGGGGTGAAAATCTCCACATCCTGTTCCAAATCCCCTGAACCAGCCAGGACTCGTTCCTTGGGTTTTGCATGCTGTTTATCTTGGGTGATGAGATCAGATACCTTTTCAGGTTCAAGTGGCCCATCTGTGCATCCTGTTCAATGCCCTGTAACTCTATCAGACCCTTGAGGCCCATCAGAGTGTGGAGCTGCTCCTGCAGCAGGCCAGGCTCGGTGAAGGCAGCGATGCAGATCCTGCAGTGCTCCCACTGCTCGACCGGAGCCGCGCCGCTGCCGTCACTGAGCCAGCAGTGGGTGTCCCTGCGGTTTGGGCTCCACTCTGCAGCAAACATGCCTTCATTAGCTGCTCTGGAGAAGGCCTTTGCATTTATTCTGGTTGCTTTCTTTTCTTCCCATCAGTGATTTCGTGGAGTCCAGCCTTTTGAGGCTCTCCAGAGCCTGATCATCTGGGACTGGTCAGGGGACAATGACAGAACTGTCTTATTTTTCAGTCCTTCCCACAAAAAAGCAACATGCTTGAAACATTTTTTTTTCCATTTGCTTACACCAGTGCATTGTGTCCTTCTGCTACAGCTTGTCTTTATTGCATTATTTTGAAGCACCTGCTCATTCACATTCTTCTATAGCATGGATTGCTTTATGAGAGCTACCGAATTTGACATATTTTAATTAAGATCTGGTGGAGCAGGGAAATGTGCCAACCCTTGCAATATTTAGAGCAACAGCTGGGCAGAAAAAGTTTTGCTTCTAGCAGGAACATTATGAAAATGAATTAATCATAGCAGGTAATAATTAACAATAATTATTGCTCTGCCCTGATACAGGGCAAAAAGTCAAAGGTCCTCAATTTTCATGAATAAGTGCCCAGCAAATATCATAGAAATGAGTCATTCAAACCATTTTGGTTTGAACTTCTTGAGATGCTTTATTTGACTGATCATCTTACTGCATTTTTGTTACCATGCAAATATCTCACTGCAATTCATCCTGAACCCAAGAGCAGAACTTTGCGGATGTTTTCAAAATGGGGTTAAAAAAAAAAAAAAAAGGTCTTAAGGTCAAAACTAAAAGAATTGGACATTTTCCAGCAATAATAGGAAACAGAATCTGGATAGAAAAATCCCTGACCAGTTTTATCAATGGCATTTGCAAGTAATATTCAGAGGTAGCAATTAGACACAGAGGGATGGAGTTAAGCAAGGACAGCTTTGGGAGTCTCCACTCAGGCTAGAGAGGAGACAAGGTGCTGTCTGCAAGAGGTTGGTGCAGCCTTGTACTTCCTCGGGTCCATTCCTACAGACACACCCTTGTCCACTTCCCTTGGCCTTTGGGGAGAGACCATGAGTGGACTAGAAAGTGCAGAGGTGACTTTTGCAGGAATGATCCACCATCTGTGTAGTCCCTGCAAGAGTTTTCCAAACAAGGAGGACTTGGCTTTGCTGGGTCAGCCAGCCAGAACCTCTTGGCTGGGGTCAAATGTGCAGGAAGAAGGATGCCATGATCAAAGCCCAGCTCACAGCTCTAGACTTTAGTGAGCCTTAACTTTCAGGTATATCCCTCACTGAAGAAGAGCTGCCCTGATTAGCACAGGCAGCAGATTTTAATGCAGAAGGGATGCTCTCCACTGCTCCTCCTGCCCAGACTGGGAGACTCATGTGCCAAGCATGCTGGAAATTTCTTTCCTTTGAGTCACATCTGGGGCCATAATAATGAATAATAAATATCTCCACCAGCCTAGAAGTTAGAGACAGCTAAAAATAAAAAATTAACAAAAAGCACTGCATGGTCTCAAAGGTCTTCTGGTCACCTCTTCTGCCTGCAGCCTTGCTTAGGAGGAGCCAGAACCCAGGTATGCTGGGGTGGCACATTGTGTCTTGACAGCTTGTACACAAGCATGGGAGGTGACAGAAGCTGCTCTTGCTCAGGAGGGCTTTTTTTCTGTCACTTCTCCCTGTGCTGATTCATGGAGTAACTAAAGATGAAAAGCCTGAGCTGTCCTAGACATGGAGAAGGCAGTTGTCTACTGCCTTCTGTCTAGAGAGCTCTTCTCCCCACCCACGCTCAGCTGACTGCAGAGATCTGAAGATGGGCTATATGGTAGCTGTCATGGCATCAAAGCTTCTTTGACACCTTTTTGTTTTGCTTTTTCACTTACCAGTTCCTTTCTCCAGCCTTTTATTTCCTTCTGCCATTTTTCCCATAATTTTCAGTCTTTCCTTAATGGTGTGCAGCCTTGGTCACACTGGAGTTCCAGCCTTGGCTGACCTCTTGCAGATGTGAACCTGAGATACTTTTAGCTCCTTTCTGACACCCTTTTTGGGGTGGATGGGACAACTGCTTCATTCAGCAGCACCCTTGAGGCCCTTCAGCATGCTCACAATGTCCAGAAATCTCAGATCCCAGACAGATGGGAAGCACATTGCAGCTAAACTGGATTCTCTTGAAGACTCTGTGAATAAGTTCCTGACTATCTCAGAGGTGATGAATAAACTTCAGAAAGGATTCGGAAGACACGTTCTCGTTTGAACTCCTTGCTGAAACCCAGTGCAATCTCTGAAGGGTTTCTCCAGTCCTGCTTGCCTAGGGCTGTCTTTGTGAGTCTGTGCCACCTAGTGCCTCAGCTTTGTGCTTTTTGACTGACAACAGGGCATCTCCTTCACTTCCCAGCATCAGCTTCCTCTGCTTCATTGCAGGGAAGGTCAACAGGCCTCGTGTCTGATGGTCACCCCTTGGGCTGGGCTTTCCTTGGGAGCTGGCTTAGCTGTCTGGAGCTGAAATGACATGGCTTGTACATCTCCATTTCCTGTGCCCCAAGATGAATGTTCAAGAAAGAGAAAAGAGGGCCAATTTTCCATAGATATTTGCCTGACCAGGGAGTCCAATTTTCAGTTTCAGAAGTGACTTGGATATTGAGAAACTGAAGTGTATGACTGGAAAGCTCAGTGTGGCCTCATGCAGAGCCATACCCTGAAGTTCTCCATGAGCAGTTTGGGGTGCACAAATAGCCCAGCACACTCCCACTCAGAGCTGTGAGCACAGGTCCCAAAAACCCAGATGCTGACCCACATTTGGTCATGGGCAGTGAGGGTGCAGCTGTTTTTTTGCACAGCTCAGGCCTATCCAAACTGCAGTGAAATGCAGCAAAAAATCAAATGCTGAAGCCAGGTCAGTGTATGTCCATGATGAAGTACAACTGATAAAAACCAAGGTTTTCTGCATGGAGCCTGGACCTGGACCTGGACCTGGACCTGGACCTGGACCTGGACCTGGACCTGGACCTGCCCCACCCCACCCTACGAGATGCACAGGTTGGGAGCAGTCACCTGACACTGTGCTGTGGCTGTTCCAGCCTCTTGCTGTCCTTTGCAGTGAACTGGCTAGGAGCTGAGCCACGGACTTCAGACTTGGCCTTTGATTCATCTGCATTTTTTATTGAGGTGTCTTTCAGTCCCTTCCTTGCTGACCACTTGAAGAGCACTGCAGGACAGTGAGATCTTGTGGGTGGCATCTGAGTGAGAGGAAGGTCTGACATGTACCAGATGCAGAGCCAGCAGCTCCATTAACAAAAAGTTGAAAAACAGATGTTAAAATGCTCTAAAGATAAAGCCCTCTTAATCTTGGAGGAAAGAGAGGTCCTTGAGAAGGGAGGGAGTGAGCTGTGGGACAAGGAAGTGAGAGCTGGGACTTCAAGAAAACGAGGGATACTGTGCAGGACTATCCAAGGAATATCCAGAAGAAAAACGTGAAGTGAGGGAGAGAGACAAGAGCCATGGGGAGAAGAGTTTGACCACGCCAGGCTGGGCTCCCATCGCCTCCCAGGCTCACCTGCAGCTGCAGGTGTCACAATGCAGAGACTACAGGTGCTGGTCACCCTGGGTGGTTCTGCAGCTCCCACTGCACCCCTGCCTGTGTCCTTGTGCTCCCCAAACCTGGCTCAGCTGGGGAATGCTCTGGGGAGCTGCTCGTGGGCTGGTGGCCCTCGACTGCTGGGCACCTTCCGTGCCACCTGAGCATCATGTGAATGTGTAACCTGTGCCCATGAGCTGGCACCTCCCAGCCCATCAGGTGCCCTAGGCCAGGACAGCCTCGCATTTGGACAGCATGTGAGACCCCTTTGGCTCAGCTTTCTTCTCTGTCCCTTCCTCTCTGTTAACACAGAGACTCTGCACATGCTTTCCCTCTAACCTCCACTTTCCCTGGATCACCCTGTGGGTACTTCTGGGGTGACAACAGAGAGATGCTTTCCACACCCAATGCTCTCTGTCACCTGAGCAGCTGCTCACTGCTTTGTGGTGCCTCTTGCCACTCTACAGAGCAGCTCCACAGAGTCTCTGGAAGTAGCATCCAGCCCATCTCAGTCTTGCTGCCAGCTGGTGCTCCTAGCAGGTGAGGAGGAAGGAGGCAGGCAGAGCAGGACAGAGCAGGATGGGTTTGGCTGCCTGCTTGAAGACCCAGGCCTAAACCAGAGCTGGAACACTGATGTTGCAGGTGCCTGGTTAAAGCACAGCAAAGAGTAAACATGCGTTTAAAGCCTTTATTTTTTTTCCATTCATCACAATGCACTTTTTATTTCTGACCTTAGCCTCAAGAACTGTGCCAGACATGTTCTGTGATTTCTCCCCTTTTCCCCTCCAGATGTCCAAATGGATTCTTCGGACAGAGATGTTTGGAGAAACTGCCTTTGCGATTGTACATGCCAGATCCTAAGCAAAGTATGTTTGAAGACAAAAAATGCACCACACTACTTAAAACCTCCCGGGCACAGCGGTGGATGTAGAGTGGTCTAGTCAGGGATGGCTCTTGGTGTCAGCTTTGGGTAGGGCTTAGGGCTGCAGGTAAGGGTGAAGGCTGAAAGCAGACAGATAGGAGCCGTGGAAGGGATCAGAAGGGGCCTCAGTTCAGCCTGTTTGGGTGTCATTTTGCTATCTTGTTTCTCTCTTTCTGGTTTTCTCTCTTCCGGTAGGTGTCCGATCGAATTCACAGGAGACCGGTGTCAGCATTTCGCAATGGTCAGCTTCTCCAGTATGTCTCTTTCTACTTCACTCTCTCCTCGTTGTTGTAGCTCTGTGTCATGTCCTTAAAGCAGGTTCTTCTGTTCTCCAAGAGCCCTCTTCCTGTCTTGTGCACTCCCAGCTCTGCTTGGTCCTAAGAGGAGCTGTGATCGTGTCCAAGAGGAGAACTGGGGCTCTTGTCATCTCCCCATTTGTTAGAATGGGCTCTGCTTTCATTTCTGATTGAACTCAATGCTGCTTGCTCTTTTCAGGCAATCGTGGCTCAGGGTTATGTGGTGGCTGTGCTGTGCTGTGTGAGATGAGCCTGTGCTGTGTGTGGAGCTGGGCCTGCCAGCATTGCTGTCCTGACAGACTGTGCTGTGCAGGGCAGGAGATGCATATTTTCCTCGTGCTGTGCAGGGCAGGAGATGTGCATTTTCCTTGTGCTGTGCAGGGCAGGAGATGTGCATTTTCCTTGTGCTGTGCGGGGCAGGATTTGGGCATTTTCCTGCCCCTCTTTCAATGGGGGTGTGAGTGTCCTTGTGCCAATGGAGGAAATCACAGCGAGGGTGTGACTGTAATGAAAACCCTTTACAGGCTGTGGCCCAGAGGTCACACTGGTGGCTGCCACTGTCTCAGGGCTTCCCAGCCTCACTGGATACAGGATAAACCTCACAGGATACAGGATAAACCTGCCAGCTGGGCATCAGACTGTGTCCCTCCTGAACACAGAGATATTCCTGTCTCTCCTAGGGGCTTGGAAAGCTCTCCATATCGGATTGAGTCTAACTACAGTTACCAACCCTTTAATGCATGCAGTAGGTATAATACCCTAAACCTTTGCACTTAGTGCTTCCCAGTTTCTAGTTTCCAGTTCCTACAGGTCTCACTTGTAACTAGCTCATTGTGGTCAAAGTGGGTAGTTTTTCTGGGTCCCTATTCAGACACTGTCCCAGCATCAGTGGAATCATGGTCTGGGTAAGGACTGACCTATAAGGTGACACAGTTACAGCACAGGAAACCTGTGACCCTCCCTGTGACCCTCCCTGTGACCCTTTCTCTGGCCATCCCTGGGACCCATCCTGGCTGCTTGGACCACCAAAAACGGTGGCTTTAAAAAGAGGCCATTTAAAAAGAGCCCCAAAAAGAGGCTTTAATTAGTGGTAACCAGAGGATGAATGCCTCTTCACGATGGCTCCTTGATTGCCAGAACCCCTCTCCCACTGCTCTGTGAGGAATCCTGCCGTCCTCATCCTGAACTGCCAATTGCAGGAGTCTCATTAGCACATGCTAATAGCTGACAAGTGCTGGAATTAAACTCCCTTGCATGGAGCATACAGACAAGATGCAAATGGACTTTGTGGGGCCCTTGGGACAGCTCAATGTTTTTACATTGCCTTTTGTTCCAAATTGGCTTTCGAGGTTGAAACCTCTATTGATTTAATCCTCACAGACTCCAACATCCAAGCAAGCTCTTTTTAAAATGACAACCCAAAATGTTCTATTTTGATCTTTCACCTGGTGCTAAAGGGTTTCCTTCTCTCTTGGAAGCCCTGGGTTTCAGGGCCCTGGCTGCAACCAGCAGCGAGATGTTCACCCCTTGAAGCTGATTTGTAGCAAGTTTTAGGAGGTGGTGTCCAACAGGCTTAAACATTATTGCTGCCATGCTGTAAAACCAAAACAGGGGTGAGTTTTATGTCAGGAAAATGCCTTCTGAGAGCATTAATGGCAAAAGTAAACAGCACGTGCTTTTTTCTCCCAGCCTGCAGAATCCAGATTTAATGGGACTGAGATTTGTTTTAATTTTTATTCACGTGTTAGAGGACCAATGCCAGCTTTAAAACTGACACATGTACATTTCCTTACCTCAAGTCTGCTTTAACCACAGCATAGTAAAGTAAAAACAGCTTAACAATCCAGGCTACCTGTCTGAACTTGGATAAAATTCATATAAGAAGATGATTCATATGTGTTTATAGCTGTTTTCACTTTCAGGTCACAGTTGGGTAATGTAGCTAGCAGCAGCCCTGAAGAAAAGCTTGCACTGAACTTGCTGTTTTTCTGAGTAGGAAAAGCATTTCACTCAAGTGTGGACCCTGCAAATCCTTACCTTCTACTTTGATCAATAATTAGGGCACAGTAGAAGTTGCTGATGTTCTGTAATTCACTCAGTGCTTCATCCCATATGGGTTTTGACAGGTCAAAAGCTGAAACAGATTAAATGAGGTTCAGGCATTTCCACTGGAAATAAAATAGCTCTGTCCTGATTCATGTTTTGAGAACACTGCCAGCATTTGACAGATACTTAAATAAGGACACCTATATTGGTGTTGTTTTAAATGTATTTGGGGTATTTCAGGTTTCCAGGCCTAGATTGGCTCATCCTGATTCTTTAATGTGAATATTAAATATTACAATGCCTTTTAATAGGTATATCCTGGGGCTGAGTGAGAGTCTCTGCAGAGTGAGCTAAATTGAAGATGCTGTTCTGAAAAGATATGGCAGATACTTTGCTGAATTTGGGCCACAGATGGAGATGGTGCAGCATCCCAGCATCATGCCAGATGTTGTGTCCTCCTTGTGGGAGCAGCTTCCTATCTCTCTGGTTTAAACCCTTTTTCAGATTTAGCTCGGGTAAAACTCCCCATGTTCTCCAGGACTTCAGACTGTCTTTGTCTCTTTGACAGGTAGCTCTGGAGGTTTGTTTTTCTCTGATTGACTAAAACACCTGTTAGACCACTGCAGTCATTAAGATGAATATTAAGTGTATTTAGATAGGTTTTCTCACATGTGATGTTTCTTTATGTTACTGTTCCAGCCATATGAGCAGGCGCCTACTGCCAGCCCTTCTGGATTTTTATACCGCTGCTTGAAAATGAAGAGGAAATGTTAAAGGTGGAGGTTCTTTCCATGTCGTCCTCCACTGTTGCTATTTTCTAACAGATTGGTGCAGAGAAACTCACTAGGAATTGTATTAGTGGGGTAGCTCAGAGAACCCCCAGTCTCCTCACTCCATCCACACATAAGGCTGATGGATCAAGGTTAGGAGATCATATATTGTTTAGGCTTTAACTAACCTCTGAGAAGAAAACCTTATAGAGGGACATTAAACCAACCTTTAAAGCAGCTGAAATTTAAACTGAAGAGAATTAATGGCAGTGACCAGAGAGGGCAGGGATTGTCTATAATTGCTATATGAAACAGAGGAATGCCCTGGCAGATGAGAACAGAGAGCGTTATTTCCAAGGGAAACGAGTCATTAAATCATCTTACTAAATTTTTATTTTTTTACATCAGGGTCTCCATGACTCCATAGACAAACTCGTGGGAGTAGCTGTCAGGTGGCTCCTGTGGTACAGCCATCTGCAGAGCCACAGATCACAGGGGTGTGGCTGTCCCTGTCAGTGAGAACAGAGCACATCAAACTCTTGTTCCACAGCAGAATGAATCCACAGCAGGAGTAGTCACAGACCATTTAGCCTCTGCAGCCAGATTTTCACCTCTGCTGGCACACCTGGGTGAAGAGTGCAGCAATATCCAAAAGAGTCAGAAAGTGTTTCTGAGGGCTTCTAGTGGGTGCTGGAGCTCACCCATGGACAGCTGCTTCCTGGCTCCAGCTCCACAGGCACAGCCATGGCTGGAAGCTCGTCCCAGAAGACAGAACCATGTTCAAAGTCATCCTTCTTTCTAAGAAACTCTTTTTTTAAAAGCTGTGCTGGCATCTGTATTTCATAGCTGCCTGTTCTACATCAGATCAAGATCTACCTGTCTTCTACAAGCAACTTTTTGGGTCTTTGTTAAATGCTCCTGGAAGTTTACTTATGGATTGCCAGGCTTCAGGCTGGCTGGCTGTAAAGGTTTTGTAAAACATGTTGGCAGCTGTTTCAGTCCTGGTGCAGCTGAGATGCTGAAAGTTAAACGTGGTCAGCAGGAACATTCATATGTTTCCTAAGTCTGCACATTTGGATTCTTTCCACTTGTGATTTATGGAACAATTTAGAAATTTGGGATAAAGTTTTATATTTATGCTTCCCTCTTGCCTGTTAAACTGAAACTTCATCTTAACTTTGCTGTTTATTCATCTCCACAAATAATCATCACCAATCTGGAGGACACATGTCATACCATTCATCTTGGTTAGTGAAACATTTTCATTTTCTACTTTGTGATCCAATTAAAGTTGCAGTCTGTGGCCTGCCTGTGAACACCCTAGAACAGAGCTGACATTCATATGCAATGTCATCTAGCATATTCTCCATTTTTACCCCACGTTTATTTCTTGGTTTCTTTACAAATTGTCTTGTAATTCATAGTTGGAGCCTTCCTACTGAGCTGCTTGTAAACACAGAGCAGGATTTTCAGGTATCCATTGGGAGAGCAGCTTTGTTTTCAGCCTATTCCCACAGCAGCACACAAAGTGGCTCCAGTGCTGCTGGCTAAGCCATGGTGGAGCAGTGTGGTTTTATGGGGTGAGAGGCTTCTTGTTTTCCTGGAGGATGGTCCCTTTCCCTCAGCACTCACCAGGCTATGGCCAGAGGGGTGTTGGTCACCACCCTGACAGGTACAAGTGACCCTTCTGATGGGTGGCCTTTGGAACGTGGCTCCTCACACTGAGGTGAAGTGTCCTCATGAGCAGAGGGATAAATGTACCACTTCAAGCTCTTCTGGGAAGGTCTAGGTCTCAATTGTAGCTTCTCTGTTCACCTCACTTATTCAGCAGTGGCTTCCTGCCTGCTGTGATTGCAATTTAAAAATGATAAGTGAAAGGATACTTCTTTATTTTACCTTTCTGCTTCCTCCTCCACCTCTCACTCATCTGACCCCCAAACCAATATTTAGCAGCATTTTAAATTCCACAGACATTCTGCAGCTTCCCTTCAGTGACACTATAATGCTGACCACTGAATTACAGGGTGATGGCTGTGCTTTGGTGTGGCTGGGTAATTACAGGGTGTTTGTGGGTTAGCATGGCAGGGTTATTCCTCTGCCCTGGACATAGTACAGGTTGCCCTTGGGATCTCCTAAAGTTGATTGCATGCTCATCCACAGCAGATTTTGAATACCCTCTTTTGATGTGTGTAGACTCTTGAGGCTGACCAAATTAGTTCTATTGCTACAGTACTGGGGAAGGTGAACAGCTGTGGAATTTGTGAAACATTTACAGACTTTCTGTTCTTGGAGATCCCACGTATCACCCAGCCCTTGCCACAGGCACAGTGTCCTCTGTCCCCATCATGACCCCCTGTCTTGCATTGCTCCCTGTACACCCTGGGAAAAACCTGGATCAGAGTCCTGCAAGTGCTGCTCTTGTCAGTACAATTGATTAGCAACAAAATTATCATCAATTTATTATCTTTCCACTCCCCAGATTTCAATTCTCCACTTTGTTTCTTGCCTTGGAGTATGCTCTGTGTCCCAGAGAGTGTATTTTGGGGGGAATAATAGTAACTAAACAGCAGTAACTAAACATCTGATCGACGTTCTTGAGCAATCTGAAGTCCAAGTGAGCACAGGCACAGTTTTCACAGCTGTTTGCCAAGGCTTTTATCCTTTTTAATTATCCTATAAATCTACAGTTCAGTGAGAGTCATCCTGCTTGAGGTGTTACTCCTGCAGGAATACTTTACATTAAATGTTTTTGTCTGTTCATCTTTTAAAATAACTACAATACATCATAGTCACAAAGTCACTGCAGACAAAGTAAATGCAGGACTTTGTCTTTCGTCTGATGCTGAGAGACAGTATTTTCAGAAAGGTCCAGGAGGCACATTTGGAATAAGATTTTCAAAAAAAACTTGTGTCCCCAGTTCAGATAGCCTGGGGAGTCTCCCAGCAGTTCAGGGTGCTCAGCTGTAGCCCCTTGCTCTGACCAGGGAGGATGTGTGGAGTGCAGACAGAAGGATGATGATGATGAAGATTATGAGGAAAATGCAATGCCCACTTCCTCAGCCTACAGCTGCCATCTCAGCACTGGCTCACTCTGGTTTATGTGTGTGTTAGCCTCTGGAAAAATTGCTTCCAATGGAGCTTGAACTGTGGGAGCTGGAGAGCACTGCTGCACTCTGCTGCACTGCTGGCATCGCTCAGTTTGTGGGATTCATTCATTTCACTGCAGCCACCCCAAAGGCTCCCTCTGCCATGAGCCTGGGGTGCTAAACACCTCCCCACTGCAGCCACCTCCATCAGCCTGGGATGAATGCCTGTCTGGAGCAGCTCAAGGGCCTACCTGGACCTCCTGCTTCCCAGCAGGCAAGTCTTGCCAGGCTGGTGGTGTGAATGGACAGTGGGACACAGGTTGAGTGAAATGTTACAGGACAGTGGAGGTGCCCACAGGGAAAGGCTGAGAGAGTTGGGATTGTTAAGCCTGGAGAAGAGAAGCTTTGGGCTGACCTAGTTGCAGCCTTCCTGAAGGGAGATGACAAGAAAGATGGAGAGATTTAGAAGGACCTGGAGTGACAGGACAAGGGGGAATGGCTTCACATTGACAGAGAGCAGGTTTAAATTGGGTATTAGCAAAGAATTTTTCCCTGTGATGGTTTTGAGACAGTGGCACGGGTTTCCCAGCCAGCTGGCTGTATCTGCTCCCTGAGGTTGAGGAGCCAAAAGAAACAGCAGTTCTTACATGAGAGGGATAGTGGGAAGGCTCGAGTTCCTCAGGTCTTGCCCATCACCTCTGTTTGCACAGGCATTTCTGAGTTTGGAAAAAAAACATGAAAATGTTTTGAATTGCATCCATTTGTAGCTGCAGATGTTGCAGCAAATCCCAGAACAGGGAAAAATGTGTGTATGCAGATGGATCAACAGCTTAGATTTATAGATGAAATCTGAGGTATCTCTATGTGCATTTGTCAGTGTCGGGGGAAACAAGTGTGCACAATGGTAGGAAGACTCAGGAACAGGTCAGGGCTGGATGTGATAACCAGGTGGTTTAGGATGAATATATTCTGTCCAGTTCTCTGCTGCCCACCACATTCTATCCACGTCGCTGCCACCTGTACAAAATGACTGTGAAATGCACTGTAGAGTTTGCCATTCCTTTTACATGAATGTGAGATGTGAAGCAGAGAGCAGCTGTGTTTTATGGCCTTTAAATTATACAAAATTTTAAAGAACCCCAACTTCTCCCTCCACAACTCCCCCAAAACATCAACATTGGTTGGAAGAGAAGAACCTGCTTTAGAACACGTATTTACATGTTCCAAAATGATTAGTGCTAGTTCCCCCATCCCCCACCCTAAATTTGGAACAGCACTGCAAAAGAAAGCCAGTATTTCTGTGCAGCAAAAAGCAGTTCCTAAGGAAAATAGAGTAAACAAATCTAGACATCTCCAAGCTGCAAATAATTTTGTGTTTGGTGATTGGCAGCAGCAGGGCTCACTTTTGGGTATGGTGGTAAGTATGGAGAATTTTCATGTTTATGTAAGAAAAACTGTCTTTTTGTTGAGGTCTGTACCAGGAAAATTACTAAAATCCAGGATACCTATTTTGCACTGTTGATTCATTGGATAAACTCCTGTGCTTAGCACTGTCTCTGCAAGATGAACTGCAATCTTACTTGTGCTGAATATGAATCTGAAAGAACATGCTCCAATTTGGGCTTTTTGCAGCACTCTAGAAAATGCAGAACCATGGCAGAAGTGCAGTTTGGAAGGCCACAGGCTTGAGGGAAGCTTTCAGTGCTGTTTGCACTTTTAGATGCATTGCCTTGCCTGGGCACCTCACCCCTTGCAGCACCCGTGGTTTGCAGCAGGTCCAGGCTGCCCAGGGCAGGGCTGGCAGGGCTGGGGCTGGAGGGGCTGTGCTGCCAGGGCTGCTGTGCTGCCAGGGCTGCTGTGCCCTGGCCAGGGGTGAGGGTGTGGGCAGCAGGACAGTGCTGGTTAGCCCCAGGCCCCAGCAGCACCTCACAGCCCCATGCACAGTGCTCCTCCCCAGAGCACAGCCCCAAACACATCGGAGCATGGGACGCCAGCCAGGGCAGATTTGCCCTGTGGAAGGGAATGAATGGTTTTTACCAGGCTCATGCAGTCTTTATGTGTTTTGACCTGTCAGGAGTTTTTTTCAGAGCAAGTGTACCTTTCCTATTTTTTTTTCTTTTTTTTTTTTTTCCTGCCTATACAGTGAATTCCATATCAGGTACTAACAAACATGGCTCATCTCAAAAGAATTCATAATTAACTGAAAGAATTCATAATTAACTTCCACTGCAATTTGTTTGGGTCTTTCTTTGCATAACATGTGAGCTGTGGTGGGGGTTTGAGATGCTCTGAAGCGTACAGTGTCTCTGTGTGAGTGCTGCTGAGCCTACCAAAAGCTAACCTGCTGTAACTGCACAGTGTGTGTGTTTGTATTTTAGAGTTCTCTGACAGACCTGTTTTTTCTTTTTCTCTCTCTCTTCCTTGTCTTCTTTCTGCATTGGCAGAGCATCTTGGATTTGAATTAAAGGGTATGGAACAACCATTCATTTATTAATCAGAAGCCATTAAGAGCTTCCCACATTATATTTATGGCTTTAATGGGATGATTAAAAAATCAGCTGTTCTGTTCTCTTCCCTGGCACCAAGATAGATATTTGGATTGGAAAAAAAATACCAAAACAACAACCAAAACAACAACCAAAACCAAAACAAAGCAAATCACAAATTCTAAATGTAAACCTATAAAAATACATGTGTATTTTTAGCAGCACTTTTTTCTTTGTTCCAAGAAGCAGCGTGGTGTGTGTAGCATGACTGGGATGTTACAACTGCCATACGTCTCCATTCAACATGCTTTTGTGCATTTAACTGAAGAGCTGGAGTTTGTGTCCATCCAAAAGGTTGCCAGCAGGCACTGCTTGGGAACAAGCAGGCATTCCAAGAATGGGAAGACAAGTTTTAGAAACATCAGGGCTTTTTTAGAAATTGCCATCCCGGACATACTGACCTCCACCAGATCCTACAAAGGGTCAGGGTGAGCTTTGCCATTCCTCCTCCCAAAATTTAGCAGCTCATTTTGGCTCTTGAGCAGGATTGTTCCAAGAAAGATGGCATAAGACAAGTTAGTGTAGAAAACTATCTCAGGGAAGTCAGTAGTTGCCCATGAGAGGGGAGGGTGTAATGCTGAGCAAGCTTGGAAAAAAACTGCAGTAAGTTAAATGCTTTTAAAAATATCCCCTTTGGGCATTTACCTGGTCCTGCTCAGTTGCTCATAATCATATTATTTTCTTTCCATTCTCCTTGGTCTGGTTTTAGATATATATTAAGTTATCCCTTGAATAAGCAGCTGGGAAATCAAATCCTTGAGGCGAGGTTTCCTTGGAGTGTACAAGCCAAGAGCAGGGAGGGCTGGTCAGGTGGGAGCAGAGAGATTGGGCAGCCTGGGCTAGTGGAAGGTGTCCCTGCCCATGGCAGAGGGGCTGGAATGAGATGAGCTTTAAGGTCCCTTCCAACCCAAGCCATTCTAGGTTTCTATGACAATTCCATGACTGATCACTTAAAAGCATTGGCTTGGCAGTGTCAGTCAGAGCAGATCTTCATTTGAAGATGCTTTAATTCCCTTTGCTAGAGGTATGGGGACACCAGTCTTTCACCTGTGGATCCTAAATTGCCTTCTGAGGTCCCTGAGGTAGAGGGACATGCACTAACTAAAGGTGGATAAGTCTATCTCCTCTAGTTTTTGTATGCCTGATCCCCCAGGACTGGGTGTGCATCCCCAGCAGTCCTTCCCTGATGCAGAAAATGTGTGAATGTTGTAGTCAGGGCGTTTCAGAGAAAGTGGTGCTGCTAATGCAAATACACTTAAACTTTAAAATTGAGGATTTTTGACATCCCTTTTTTGTTGACCTTTTGTCCTTTTCCTCATCCATTCTCAATGTCATCACAGAGCTGCACACATCCTGTTCCCAGTCTGCAGTCGTCTCTCCTCTGTCATTCGTCTGTCACTGTCATGCGTTGCTGTGACACCATGGCTGGACTGTGGCTCTGTCGGCATTGTGTGGCACCACATGGTTTGTTCATAGTGTTTGCTGCTGTAAAGTGACCATGCTGCTGATGAAGACGTGGTGTTTGTAGAGCATAGAGACACAAATGGACCTGTCCTGCTCTGGGATCTTACCTGCTCAAATACAGAGTTGTAGTGTGCACTCTCTTCTTTCTGTTGTTGTTGAGATGGTTTTGTGCAACATGAAGATACTGTTATCAAGCATCAGCTTCAATGAGATGTTGGGAGCCAAGCTAAATTGCTATCAGCAGATCATTCAATTTTTAGTTTGCAGCAGTGATGCACAACCTCACACTTCACCGCTCCACGTAGCAGAGCTGTCAGCTCGAGACAGAGAGGCCAAATCTGCATTTCTGATGAACTGAAGCATTCCCCATGCAATTCATGTGAAGGTTCAGGACAGTCAGACACCCCAGAGTCAGGGTCCCATACTGATGTGATCACCAGAACAAAGGCTGGGCTTTGAGCCTTGGCCAAAGAATTTTGTCCTGTAAAAGGTAAAAAAACAAACCAAAAAAAAATAGCCATAGTTTTACTGTCTTTGCTCTTTCTTCCTCCTCCATGATTCAAAGGAAATGATTTATGCTTATGAGAAAAGTCTTTTTAGCAAAAACCATTGCTGGTGAAGAACCCTTGGAAAATTTGGCTTGATGGATGAGTCCCTGGTGAAAACTGACCTCCCTCCCAGCCTTTTTTTTTTTTTTTAAAGTTTTTGCTAGGTAGTAGCAAAATTCTTGCCCAGTGCCATCCATAACCAGGATGTGATCCCAGCTGGTCTTCCTAATTTGTATAAAACCTCTGAAACTCCTGTCTGAAGGAGAGAGCTGTACAGCCGGAATCCAGGTCCCGGAGGTGTGCAAGAGCAAAAAAATGTGTCTGCAATGGTTGCTGATGCCTGGAATGGGACACCCATACAAAAGGAGCACATCACTGAAGGAGGAGTTTCACCCCAGAGTGGGTTCTTCCTCCATTCCAGCTCCACCTGGTTCCTTGTAGGGAAAAAAAAAAGTAAAACCAAAACACAAGAAAGCTTTATTTACTGTATTTTGCATCTTCATGCCAGGGTTGTCTTTCTTGCCAGCCCTTGTTTACCAAACCTTTCTCCATTCCCATTTTGAAAGTTAGAAAGAGGTAACAATTTTTCCTAGCACCTTTTTTTTTTTTCTTCCAAATATGCATTTTCCAGCCTAGAATGGCAAGCTGAAATTGTTCTAAATATCCAGTTGTCTGGAATGTTTCATTGCTTCCCCCCAACTTTTTTTTTTCCTTAGAAAAAGGGTGTTCCTGGGACCAGACCTGTTTCTCTTCTGGTTTTGTATTTGAGTGTTTGATAGCACAGGGGATATCGCATGGTCTGTTCAAGGTGTTTTGATTGGTGTGGTGAAGCACACTGAGCACATCAACCATGGCATGACTTTCATTGCCTAATCTAGATTTAAAAAAATATTCCAATTAATATTAAAGAAGGTGCAAACCCCAATAAGTTTAACACTAACACCTAGTGTGGGGGCATGAGGACGTCGTTCACAGCTGCTGAACTGAAACACTCATGGCAGCTCTGCACTGAATCCTTCTCTCAGTCATCCAGCTGGAGAGCCAAATTGCCTCTGCTGATCTCGGTGGAGGTTGCTGGATGTCACATCTGCTCTGGTGTAGCCACGGAGGAAGAGGTGTCCTTGCCATGGTGTTGCTGCCTAGGTGCAGTGCAGTTGCACTCCAAGCGAGATCCAAGCTTTTCCTGGGAGCTTTGGTTGGTGGGAATGAATCACCTCACTTCCAGCATGGTCTGGGTTTTGGTGCAAGTGGCTCTTCTGGTTTGAAAGGTAGCCCGTGACACATGGTGGTGTTTGAGAGAGGCAGCAGCAAGCTGCTTACATTTTGTGTGTGCCTCTGAGTTACCTGGTGCAATGGAATGAATCGCTTCCTAGGGTTTCATTAAAAATCCATGTCTGGTTCCTGTATTTTAATTACTCCACTCCCTTTCCTTTTCCTGACACGCTATCACTTTTCCATCCTCATGCTGCTTTTTGACTGTTCCAGGATGCCCCTTTCAGCACTGACATGCATTGTGGCTTGTTGCTCGGTGGTCCTCGACACCACCCAGCTCCAGGGCATGCAGCTGCTGCGAGGCAGAGCCATCCTGAGCCGGGCAGAGCAGAGCCTGTGATCAGGGATCACAGGGGGTGTGTGCTCATGGAGAGAGGGGTGTGCTCCAGGGCTTCTGTGGTAGGTGACCAGGGCACTGGAAAGGAGGGATCTGCTGGAAGGGAGAGGAGAACCGCAGGGCTTTTTGAGATTAGTCACTGTGGGAAAAGAAGGGAAGGTAAGAAGTGTGAGTGCAGAAGGGGTGAGCTGCCAAGTGAGTGAGGGCAAAGGCACAGGGTGACAAAAGGAGTGAAGGTCTTTTTAGGGATGAGTAAGGTTGGGCCAGCTGGGCTCAGGTTTGGGGCAGCCACTAGATGGGCAGTGGATTGGTAGGAGGTCTGCCCGAGCCCTGTCCTCCATCTCACCCCCATGCAGGGCTGGTTCCTGTGCAGCCAGACGCAGCCCTGGTGCTGGAGCCCAGCGGTAACTGGTTTCTTTCTCTCCATTTGCAGAAGCTGAAGAGCTCTACCAGAAGAGAGTTTTAACCATCACGGGAATCTGTGTTGCCTTGCTGGTGGTGGGCATCGTCTGTGTGGTAGCTTACTGTAAAACCAAGTGAGTATGGGGGGCTGACAGGCAAGAACTGGCCAGAGGTTAGTGAGAGGCAGTGTTCATGTTCCACACTTTCATACTTTTCACCCACACACTGTTTTTACAAGGTCATGTGCTGTGCTATTCCCAGGAAGGTTTCACACAGGAGGTCAGTGAAGCTGTCTACCCAGGATGTTTTCCTGGCACCTTTTGCCTATCCCCTGGACCAGCATCATTTTGCCCAGCTAGGTGATGCTGTGTTACAGGGAAAAGCTGGCCCCTAAGCCAGCAGTCAGCTTCTGCCAGCAGAAGCACACTGGGCTGTTGTGCAGTAGCCATGGGCTCAGCTATGTACATTGCAGGGACTTCCAGAGCAATCCTGATGAAACAGGAGACTTGGGAACCTCTATTTATGGTCAACCTTCCCTGCATGGACAGCACTTTTCTCCCTACTCAGCCTGCACCTCCTCTCAGTTCAGGGTGCCCCTGGGACTCGGTGAGTCTTGTGGAGCAGATGTTCCACCATGGGCATGGGTAGGCTTTGCCAGTTTGTCCTTAATGCACGACAGGTCAAGTACTTTGTCACCAAAGCCAAGTCAAGGCTCACTTCCCCTTTTCCTTCTTCCCCACTTTTCTCCTCCCCTGCCAGCACCGTGGTGCCCCTGGCTCTGCTGCATTGTGCTGAGCCTTGTCTTGAAAAGGAGGACCCTGGACCCAACTTCTCCAGTTGTCTATGATAAGAAAAGTTCGCCTTTAGTTTGGAGAAGCCATAGGAGATGTTAAGTGTTGAATGCCTTGTTTGTTGTTTGCAGCTTTTCACAAACACCATCGGAACATTCACGTGTCCAAGACTTGCCTTCTCTTTCATCTCTGGGGACAGAGAGCCCCATGAGAGAAGGGTCCCTAATAGATTTTTTTCTGTTTTAAAGGAAACAAAGAAAACAAATGCATAACCACTTGCGGCAGAACATGTGTCCTGCTCATCAAAACCGGAGCCTTGCAAATGGGCCAAGCCATCCACGTTTGGATCCTGAGGAAATCCAAATGGCTGATGTAAGACCCTTTGTCTCCATCTCCCTGCCTGCTACTGAGGGCCTGTTTTCCACCGGGGATTTGACATGGATGTGTATCCTTACTCACCTCCGTGCATGTGCGGGAGGAGCAAAACACAAACTTGAGCAAAAAGATAAGGTTCTGCACAGAAACATTTCCAAAATCAGCATCTGAAGGGGAATGTGATTTTGCTTTGAAATACAGGATGAGATTCAGGCATTTGGGTTAGGCTTGTTTTGATGAATCCAGTGTGACCCTGATTTCCACTAGGAGAGATGTACCTGATGTTTGCTGTTTATTATGCTATCCTGTCAAGTCCTACTTCAGGGGATGACAAATGAGATCAGCGCAGCAGTGACCAGAGCCACCATGGTGACCGTGTCGTGCTGAAGCACATCATGGTGATGTGGTCAGCTGTCCATCAGCCCACGTGCCCATGCCAGGGGTTCTGTCCTGGGCAAGGTGGGAAGTCCTTGTGGGATGCCACTGTCACACCAGTAAGAACAATCTAAGTCTATAGGACAGGATCCAGAGGGCAGTTCAGTCACTCTCCTGACTTTAGTCACATGAGATTCCCATCAAACCCTGTGAACTCAACAGGGCCATCAATGGGCTTAAGGGCCTTGCTGGACCAAGGCCTTGAAATGGGTCAGAAAAAGGGATGGGAGAGGCAGAGCCAAACAAGAAGTACTCTTAGAAATTAGTCCAATAAATCAGCTGCAAGCTCTTTTGGGTCACCCTTTGGATGTTAAAATTTAGCTAGGTTGGTTCCCAGCCCTGAAGGAAAGGGGAAGGAGAATTCTAAGAACTACAGCCCCCTAGCCCCAAAGTACAGACTCTCCCAGAGACCTTAGAGTCTCTGTGAGAAGCAGAGTTGCTCGTTAGATGAAGGAATATCTCAGCACAAATATTTGGATCACATCTGATGTTCCTGTAGGACTCGCATCTCTGACAGATTTCACATTGTTCTCTTTTTGCCGGTACTCGGTCGGGTGTAACCTGCTGTGGGCAGAGATGTGTCTCTGCTCAGTAGCTACTCATGGTACCACTGTCCTCTGGGGAACTCCTCAGCTCTCCATACCCTTCTGCAGTCCCTGTGCAAGAGCCCTTTTCTAGTGTTCAAAGTGAAGGGGCAGAGAAAAACCTCCACCCACCTTGTCCTTTCTCGTGGGGTGCGGAGCTTCTGGGTTCTCTCAGTCCTCACCTGATTTCACCAGAAATAATCAGGCCAGCTAAATTTTTCTTTGGCAGCATTCACAGACCAGTGCCTGATCTGCGTGATTCTTTCTATTTTGCAGTATATTTCTAAGAACGTTTCTGCCACTGAGCATGTGATCCGAAGGGAAACAGAGACAACCTTTTCAGGAAGTCACTCCTGCTCCCCGTCTCATCACTGCTCCACAGCCACTCCAACGTCCAGCCAGAGGTGATGTATACCATTTTCTCTGGTATTTTCTCTGCCGTTTGCCATGGGATGCTGTGAGATTCAAAGGTTTTCCTTTCACCTCCCCTTCTGTTTTCACTTGATGTCTGGCTCTGCAGTGGCATACAGGCCAGGTCTACACTGCAGGACTTTGCAGGCACAACTAGTTACTGAGAGGTATGGAAACGTGTGATCCTTGATCTGCAAGGAGGTGCCAGCAGGATCCTGCAGCTCTGACATAGCTGGAAAACAGGAGGAAATGAACTTGTGCTTCCATACTTTGCACAGACCCAAATGTATGTAGGAAAGGTTTTGCAGGTTGTGTTTGCAGCCATGCTGGACGTCTGAAATACTTCATTAAGCACACACAGGTTATCTGTTTAATATTTAGAGTGTATTTGACTTGTGGGAGATAAAGTACACAAAATATCACAAAATGTTTTGATTGGTTTGCCAGAGTCAGGGTCTGACTTGGAAGTCACAAGTCTCAACCAGAAAGAAAATGCTTCTATGCAATTCATCACCCTCAGCCTCAGGTGGTGGCACCTCTCTCACTGGAAGTCATTCTGAAGCTTTTGGGAAAACTGGGTCTAGAAGGAAAGTACCTATAATTCTTGTGACACAGGATGAGACATATTTTTTTCACTTCAAAATAACCATTGAGGGAAGAACAACATAGCTTGGAACCTGAATTTTCTCATGGTTTTTGAGAACATTTAAACTACAGATAGATTTCCTTGTTTTTATGATGTTCAGAAAAATCCCTCAAATGCTCTAAAGAAAGTCCTGTGCTGTTTTGAGTTTGGATGTTCCACTTCTTCCTCTTTGACAGCTCTTGTGCTTCTTCCAGTAAGTGACAGGGGTTTCCCTTGGAGATCACTTGCCTTTGATACATGACTGGCTCATGTCCTTCATTAGCCTGATGGGATTGTCTCCATTCATCCAGGAATGCAGGAATTCTTTCCACTAAACCTCATAGATGTCTCCAGGCAGGTTTCCATCCATTTCAGGCATTCCTCAGCCTTGAGCAAGTACTCTGGGTTACAACGGACAAGATCAACTTCAGAAGTTGAACTTGGGTTTTCAGGTGAATTCCTCCCCAGATTCCTCTGACTATACTTCCAGCAAGTAGAAAGGGAGCCAGGAATGACTTGATGGGCTGGGAATGACTCCTTTTTCACGGGAAATCCCACACCTCATGAGCTAGACTGTGTGTTTTCCAGGCTTTTTGCATTTGTACTCTACAGCCCAGCCCTGGCTAGGTGTGTGCAAGCTCGAGCCAAGTGCACAGAGACTCCTGTGCCTGCAGAGCTGCACCTTGCTGGCCTTCCATGCTCACTTCAAAGGCCTGGGCCATCCCATGGCACCTTCTGAAGGCACAAAGGTGTGTCTGGAGGGCCGCATTAGCTCATGACAGCTGTAGGGAGGAACCTACCTTGTGTAGCCTCTGGTCCTGGCTACCTGCCACCTCATTTTCCTGAGTCAAGTGCAGCAAGCAGGTGCTTCTTGAAGTCATGCCAGAGGCAAACTACTGGCATAATCAGGCTCCATTTTACTCCATCAGCGCCTCTAATGAGGACGCTGTTTGAAGTTATAAATGAGCATGTGCCTGGAGCCATCAATAATTAACAAGTTCTTGGGTAGGCTTGATGAGGGCTGCTCTCCTCTGTAAACCCCCACCCAAAATCCTCCACCCCCACAGCTCCATCTGGTGAAGTTTTGAAGTTCAGATGGGTTGCTCTTATGGATCATGTATTTCTGCAATGTTCAGGGTCAGCGTGGTGGCCGTGGCACAGGTGGCACCCTGCTGTGCAGGTGGCCCCAGGTGTCTCCAGTGAGTCCTTGTGGGATGTCCCATTTGCACCAAGACTGAGGCAGGTGGGGCTCCAACTGCTCAGCACATCATAGTCTCTGTCTAGCACCTTGAAAGTGTTTTGCTGCCAAAATCTTTGGTACACTTTGCTCTGCTAATTTTGAGTGGCTTCTCCTGGCTCCTCTCTGGTAGTGATTCCAAAGGGGCTGTCACTTGGCAATGCAGGTGGCACATTTGAAGAAACTTGGCTGACTTGCGTTGGCATAGCCAATGTGTTGTTCCACACCCAGAACACTTTGCAAGCACAAAGCAGAATTGCCCTGGCTTCCCTCCAGAGGCTGTCCCATCCTGCTCCCAGCCATTTATCCCGTGGTGGGATAAATACCTGCTATCGCTCTGGTTTACTTTCTTTGTCCTCTAATGGCATCTCCAAGAAGGAGCAAAGAAAGGCAAGTCAAAGGTAGGTTTGGGAATCAGGGAATCCTGGTTCGTCTGGCCTGATGTTTCCTAACGAGAGAGACAGAGAGAAGGGGAACACCAGAGCAGAGGTTCAGAGCTGAGCATGAGCAGTGCCTGTGTGCAGGTCTTTGGAGAAGAGCTGGGTGGGGATTCCTTGCTTACTGTCCTTATGGGCTTTGCTCCACAGACATGAAAGCCACACCTGGAGCTTGGAGCGAACAGAGAGCCTGACTTCAGATTCCCAGTCTGGGATAATGCTGTCCTCGGTGGGAACCAGTAAATGCAACAGCCCCGCGTGCGTGGAGGCACGGGCTCGCCGCGGGGCCACCTTCTGCATCGAGGACTCACGGAGGCCAACGACGCAGTACCGTGACTCGGTGGATTCCCTGCGGGACTCACCCCACAGCGAGAGGTCAGAGCCCACTGCTTGGTGGCACCAAGGCACAGCAGAGGCAAGCTGTGCCCTCTGTGCCAAACACAAAAATGTTTGCTTTTACCGGCCCTAGAGCAGGAGTGCCGTGGTAGCACTGGGGAAACTTCAGCCCTGGTCCTACCAGAGGAAGCTGCTACCCCAGGAAGCCACTCTGGTCAGGGAGTAGCCAGCTCTGCACCCTGATGGCAATGTAGGTTTGGAGCACAGGGATGACAGGAGTGGAATATACTGCTGGTTGAGAGAACGCCCTGAGCAGCATGGTGAGCTGGCAGCTCCAGCAAGGTCTAGCCCTCAGGTACCTGGGGAAAAGGTGTCTGTCCTCAGCACAGGCCTGGATGGGTGGGTGAGCAGGGTGCTGCATGTGGGCACAGCCTTGGGACAGGACTCGGCGTGACCCAACCTTCCAAGGAACACAACCGCAGAGCTGAGACATCAGAAGCAGCAGTAACAGTTGTCCTCTTCCCAGTCTGGTTCCTCATGGAGCAGAAGCACATCTCCAGCCTTGCTTGAGCCCTTTGCAGGTAGCCATGAGTGACTCTTGGTGGCCGCATGGCCACTTTCAGGCAGTTGCCCTTCAAGGCAGTAGAACTTGTCCATGAGGCAGAGGAGAAAGGCAGCATCTCCTGCGCTCATTCCTGTTCCATTCAGGCAGACTGACCCAGCTCCTATGGAGATCTCATACATCACAAAACACATGGGTCAAAAGGTCCAGGATGAGCCAGAGAGCCTGGGCAGGTGGGATTGGGCAGAAACACCATTGGGGCTACAGAGAGGAAATAAGATCTGCTCCTTAGAAAGAGGTGATGCTGAAGGAAGGGCTGTGTGGAGAGGGTCTTGACCAGACCTGAGTGACCACACTGATGTCACTAGAGCAGATGAAAGCAGTAGATAGCTTTTTAAGACACAAGATTTGTGCTAAGTCAGAGAAAGCAATGCCCAGGCTTTCCCCATTTGCGGCCTAAACAGGGGGAGGGAATTCCAGGGACCTTCCTCAGAGAGAAGCCTGGCAGCTCCAGAGGGAACAGAAAGCAGCTGTCAGGCAGATGAGAGGCAGTGAAGCCATGACTCAGCCTGCTGGGACATGCTGCTGGTTTGCAGCGATGCAGAGTGGGAATTACACTGCGAGTCCCTCGGGAGAAGTAGTCCAGGGATGCTCAGCACATGCTGCCCCAGCGCCCATTGAAGCCAGCAGCTCACCCTCCCTTGGCACAGCAGTGCAAGGTCCCTCCACCTGGTTCCCCTGGAGAAGCAGAGCTCCACAAGTGGGTTCACTGGAGGCCTCATGGGCCCTGGGCCAGATGTTCAGCAAAGCGCAGGCCCAGCTGGTGGTTTTTGGGGTTGTTCGGTGTCCAAACAGAGGTGTTGCTTTTCCAGGTACGTGTCGGCCCTGACCACACCAGCACGCCTGTCGCCTGTTGACTTCCACTACTCGATGACCACGCAGGTGCCCACCTTCGAGATCACCTCTCCCAACTCGGCGCACGCCGTGTCCCTGCCGCCGGCGGCTCCCATCAGCTTCCGTGTGGAGGAGCAGCAGCCCCTCCTGCGGCGGTACCAGCTCCCCTTCCAGGACACGCAGAGGTACGACAGCTACTACCAAAGGAAGACCTACCTAAACGACAGCATGGGGAGCCTGCCCTCCAGCCCCTTCCGCATCACAGAGGACGACGAGTACGAGACGACGCAGGAGTACGTCACAGCGCTAGAGCAGCCAAAGAAAACAGCCAGCAGCAACAGGCGGTGGAAAAAATCCAAACTGAACGGGCACATCCCTCACAGAGCCAGAGCCGTCCGGGACTCCTTCTCCTTGAGCAGCGCCTCTTACAGCGAGTCTGACGAGGAGCTGGTGGCCGAGAGCACCCCGTTCCTAAGCACTCAGAACAATGAGGCGGCGCACACAGAGTCGCCGCCGCTGCACCGGCCGGGCGACAGCCGGACTCACTACTCGTGCCGCGGGCACAGCGCGCACGGCGATGGCGGCCGCGGCAGCCTGGCGCACGTGGCGCCCAAAGCGGACCCCGACTCTCTCTAGGCGCCTCCCGCGCTCCTGCGCGCAGCCGTAACCCGCATGGAGGAGGCCGAGAGGAGGGAGGCGAGACGAGACAAAACAAAAAAACACAGAACAAAAATAAATATTTTTATTTTATATAAAAGAGGGAAAAACAAAAAATATAACAAATAAAAATGTTTTATTTTCATTTTAGCAAAGTTGTCTTATAATAGCTAACGACAATGACTTTTTTATAGGGAATCTCTATTTATATGTAATGTCTTGATTTACAGCTTCCGAGAAAAAAAAAGTAAAAAAAAAAAAAAAAAAAGAAGAAGAAAAGAAAACAAACAATAAAGTTAAAAAAAAAGTGGGCCAATTTTTGACTACTTAAAAATAGAAAACAAAACTATCGTGGTGCCTTTTGCTGTATGCTAGTGCTGGGATTCATGCTGAGGATTCTGTTTCAGTAGCATTTTTAAGATCATAGATTTTTGTTTGGGAGACAACCTGTCACAAGGGCGCTCTTCTGTTGGAAGAAAACAGCCTTGCCACTTTGCCCCGTACCCTGCTATTAATGATCTTATTCTTTAAAGTATTGTTTAAACACACATTAAGGACATGATGGGAGCATTTCCATTATCATGTCTAACGAGGATCTGTCTTGCCCTGTAAACTACTTGTATTTTTGCTTAAATCAGGAGAAAAAGAAACCCAACAGCACCGTGCTGAAATGCAGAAATAACGTTTCTTTTGCCACAGAGGTAGGAAGAGAAAATGAAATCGCGCAGCAGCAGCAGCCCTTACAATATAGCTCTCAACCTTTGGCCATCTCACGGTGGGTCTGGAGTGGGGTTGGCACAGGTTAGTAGTGAAGCGAGGCAGACACCCCTGTGACCATGGTGGATCATACCCATCACGTACCCTTGAATCCGGGTCACTGAGCCAGCCCTGGCAGCTGGCCCTGCGCGGTGGTCTGGCGGGGTGGCTCCGTTCAGCCATGGTGCCCGCGGCCACATTGCCACCCCACTGCCGTGCTGGCCGCGGCGTCCCCTCGGCTGAGCGGTGCAGCGTTGGCCATGGCACCGTGGGACTGCCAGAGCTGCTGTGTCCTGCGTGACACCCTCGGCCGGGGTGCCGGGGGGACACCCAGAGGGTGGTCCCATGGCGCAGATAGCCGAGTGTCACCCTGGACACAGAGCCAGGCAGTCACCGGCCACGCTGCCCCAGGGGTCAGTAGGACCCTGAGCACTTAGGGCTCTGCTTGCCACGCCTGCCTTGGCCAGGAGGGCCCTGCGTGGGGCAGCCCAGCGAGCGGATTCTCCCGTACGGCCGTGCCACGTATTGTAAAGATAGTTGTTACTGTCACGTCCTGCCATTGACGACGGAAGTCACGTTCCCAAACTCGGAGCAGCTCTGGCCATCGGCTCTGTGGCGCAAAGAGACAGTCCTGCGTGTCCAGGCGGCAGAGCATCCCCCGTGGAAGTGCCCCCCTCTCCTCAGTTCTCTGCAGCAAACCTGTTTACATTGTAGCCTGACTTTTTCTTTTTATATTTTTACTTCTGCATGTCCTTTGCATTTCAGATACTGTAGATTGGATGCATGGTGAAGCTGTGACTGAGAAGATAATACAACAATTGACAGTGTATTATTTCATTTAACTTTTAGCAATAAAGTAACTAAACCCTCTATTCCTCACCCATGATGGGGTCAGATAGAAAACTCTGCTAATTTGTCATAAGATGATTGTCAAAGTTTGCTCTGGATTGTCTGAATGTCAGAACTCTTGACTGTTTAACACTTGAACATTTTTTATATTATAAATAAAATAAGAAATAACAAGCTGTGGGCTGCATTAATCTCAGGCCCTTTGCAGGGCAAATAGGGAGCTGTGACAGGCACCATATACAGAATCACGGACTGTTTGAGGCTGGGAGAGACTCATTCCACATTTTCTGCTCCACCAGCTCACCCAGAGTCAGCTGCCCAGGCCTGTGCCCAGTCAGGGTTTGAATATCTCCAGGGATGGCAATACCACAACTTCTTTGGGTAATCTCTGCCAGTGTTTGGTCCCTCTCCAAGCAAAAAGGGGTCTTCTTGTGTTCAGACTGAATTTACTATTTTTTAATTTGGGCCCATTGCCTCATGTCCTGGACACTGCTGGGAAGAGTCCTGCTCCCTCTTCTTCACTGCCATGCATTGGGTATTTAAACAAACGGATAAGGCACCCCTGAGCCTTCCCCTCTCCAGGCTGGACAGTCCCAGCTTCCTCATCCTTTCCTCATATGAGAGATGCTCTGGTTCAGTACAGATCTTTATGCCCATAGAGACCCACAGGTGGGTGTTTTTCTACCTGGCATGGACATTTGACCTTCACTGCAGGGCTCAGGAGTGGGGGCTCACTGAGGTGAGTGAATGCTACCCACACATCTCCCGGGGGGATGCCATTCCTCCTCCAACTGCAGACCACAAGATCCCCCTTCACTTGAACCATGGAAGTTTATAGTTGTGCCAAGAGAGGCCAGGAGGCTTGGCATCTGCTGTGTCCTGGCACCTATTTCAGTGACTCTTTCAATAGAATAGAGATGTGTTGGGTCTAACCCTGCCATCCCTGTGCTGCCATGCAACACTGACCCACCCAGAAAACAGGTCCCTTGTCCAGCTCTTCCATGGCAAATTTGTGTCTCTGGCTGGTCCCCATGTAGGGCTCTCACCGGCAATGTGGTGTAGTCACAGGAGCACTGACCCTGAGGTGGCACCCACAGCTCAGTCCAGCTCCTATCTCCCTCTCCTGTTCCTGCTCAGTGACACAAACAGTTATCCGAAAGTCCCAGCTGAACTCACTTAACAGGAGAGGGATCTGCTACACCAAGCCAGCCCTATTGGAATGGATAGGTTGGAACTAGATGATCTAGTTGGAACTAGATGATTTTTAATGTCCCTTCCAACCCATTCTCTGAATGCCTGGAGCCACAAGAGAAGTCCCCAGTCCTCACAGTGCTGCCCATGCTGGAAGCCAGGCTAAACACACCCACAGCCTGGACTTCTTCTGCTCCAACCCCTCCAGGATACCCATTGCCCTGGAGCTGATCTGGCTGGGTCACAGGCCACCCCAAACATTCATTGCATGTCCTGTAGGGCCTCCAGACAGACCAGAGGGCTCAGCACTCCACCCTGAATAAAAGCATCTCAGCACTGATTTCCCAGAAGGTTAAGTGCTGAAGGATCCTCCCCTCCTGCCATGGGACCCACATCGCCCAACAGCAATGTGCAAAAGAGGTGTTAGGTAACTAGAACTGGGGATAAAGGTGGTAGGGCTAAGTCCCAATTTGGGTGACATTTGCCTTTGGACACATCCTGTCCCACTTTGCTGCAGTCCCAAGCCTTGCTGGATGAAGGCAGCAGTGTAGCTCTGCACTCTCCCATTACTCCTGGGATAAGCTCCAGCTCCCTGCTGCCTTTGATCCCCCATCTCAGCTGCTCCAGTTCTGACCTGGAACACAGTGAGATAGACAGGAATGGGCAGAGAACACCTGACCTCTTGGGATGGACACATGTGGAAGATCACCACAGCTGATCCCCAGACACATAGAAGAGAGAGATTGGGTGCCTTTGGGTTCCCAAACAGCCCCATCTCCCTGCCTGGCTCTCCTCAGAATCTGTGAGCTGGTGAGATCCATTCATGGAGAAATCCCCCCAAGGAGGGCACAGCAGCATCTGCATTACAAGAAGGTGCAGCTCTTGGGTCTCCCTGGCACGCAGAACAACCATGTGGCCAAATCTTAGGGTGTGCTCAATGTAGCTGATCCCCACCAGGAATCTCTCTGGGTCCTTTGGAGAGGAGCTGTGGGTTTGCCCTGCACAGGGGGACATTTCCCTGCTCCATGGTTTGCAGGGATCTGTGATGTTCTGCATCTGCTGAAACACCACTAGCTCTGAGCCATGGCAACCTCAGGATTCTTTGTGGTGATTTTTTTGCTAAACGTGCCCCTTGATTCCCATAATTGCATTCTATATTTAGAGGCAGTTACGCTACGTCAATTTTCTCTCCAATTGCCTCTGAAGGAAGCCTGTATCTCTTTCTTTTTTCCCTGGCTGGTTTATTTTTAGACTCCTCATTTCCAGCAGTGTGTGTTCCTAGGGTTTTGTCGTAAATATTTTACAGCAATTTTCACAGGTGGGGGAGCCACCAAAGCCTCCTGACAGCTCTACTCCACATGTATGATGCCTTTAATGCCCTTCCCAGAGGGGAAGGAGTTGCTCTGATGACACAGATTGGTGACACAAGCAGGAGAGGAGTGTTGCATCCTGGCTTTGGGGTCACAAAGCCTCCCCCACAATGAAGTCCCTCTAAAATAAATTTGGTGTTGCATTGTGTCCGGGACAAGTGGCCTGGAAGGAAGGTCAGGCTGAACCACCACTGCCAGGTGAGGTTGTGTGAGACCCAAAGCAGTCGTGGTACCAGCTGGAGGAGCTGGCACAGGCTGGGGATGTGCCAGAAAGTGCATCTGAGTAACTCCAGGGGGAGGAAAGGATGTGGCGCCTAATTCCTCTGAGATGCTGCTCTTCTTTCTTAGTGGTGGGTGGCTGAATCCTTGACCTCCAGGGAGGGAAAAAGGGACGAAAAAAGCCATTTTCTTCCAGGTCAAAAGCTGAGGCTGTGGATTGGTCAAATAAAGCATTTTTGGCTGTGGTCAGTGCCTTCATGTAGGTAAGATGCTCTCGACACATTTTCACATGTGTGTGCACCTGGATCAGGACTTGTGCACCAGGCAAACTGCTGGCACTCAGCAAGTGCAAGGTTATCGCTCCGAGCTGTCTTGCCCTGTGTGGTCTGACTTCAGCTGCCACCCCTTCCCACATCCATGGGGTGGTGAGTCTCATGGCTCTGAGTCTCTTTCCTGCTGCCCAGAGGAGACATTGCAAGATCTTGCTTTTCTCTGTAAGCTACTCCCAGCTGAGGATGGCAGACTGGCACCTTCAACCTGGGGGCTGAGCTGCTCTTGGTGGCAGCTCAAACACACTGGAGATGTCACTGCCCACTGGAAGGAACGCTCAGAAAGGGAAGACTGAGGTACAAAATGCTACCTGGGATTTTGGAGAGGAAGAGTTGGGTCCAGCTTTCCCCTGGACTTCCACTGTAGGAGTCTGGGCACCAAACACTTCATGGGAGTAGGAACATCCTGGAGGTCTTTGGTGCAAGGAATGTCTGTACAATACCTGACACAAAAGCAACGATGCCTTGCAGAAATAGCCACAGATTCCTCTGGAGCAATTGTGAGAACATCTCCACTGATGCAGGGCTTGGTGCCTTTCTGCTCCCATAAATCTCTAGGCTGCATGTGGACAGACCCACCTGGGATGCACCAGACGGAGGGAAGAGTTACTTGAATGTGTTCCCAAAGCAGCTCATCTATCCACACCTGCTCCAGAATCATCCAAGAGGATGGTGGGCTGGTACCCACTTGTGGAAAGGAATGGATATTTCCTGGTGCTGCCTGTCCATAGGATCCTGGCTTTTCTGCATCAGGTGCTGGTGGAGATCTGTATCAGCCTGGCCTTCTGGTGCTGTGAAATCTGGGATCAATCCAGCACACAGTGGAACGATGCTTCAGACCAGTTCTCTTTACCAACAGATTCAGCTTTATTGTTATTCTTTTTTTACATGATTCTTAGTGCATCATTTCAAATAAACTATCAAACTGTACAAAGAAACAGAGATAAAAGAAGAGGTGATAAAGTTGGAAAGAGGTTTTTAGTGTCATGAACTGTCATGGAAAACAGTAGTCCATCGGCTCTCAAACATTGAAGGTCCAAATAAATCTTATTTTGTTTGTTTAAAAAATGCTGCAAAATATAAACAATAAATGACTGTAATTAGCAGCTACAAGATCCTTCAAAACTGGAACTTGATTACTGTGAACGCACCTAGGGGAAAGAAAAGCAATCTGAGATAAAGGATCAAACAAAACAGTGAAATAAATAAAGTGTGGGAGGACAGTCGTGGCATTGAAATGCAGAGGAATCACTTCAGCACAACAGTAAATCATTGGACCACAGACAGCAGAAAGGAACAAAAACACAATTCCCACTTAAAAGAGTACACATGTGCATCGCAGGATGGAGGAATACAGCAGGGACAGGCAGGTGGGATCATTCCTGCACACAAAGGTTCTGCTGGAGCTTTCACACAGCTCCAGTTGTGCCTTGAACCCAGAGTGCTAGATCCCATGGTGGCCAAATTAGCAGCCACTTGGGCAGTTTGTCTGAAGAAGCAGGAACGGGACAGCGATGTTTCACAGCAAAGCCAGGGGGGACTTCCATTCAAATAAAAAAAAGGAGAAAAAGAAAAAAAAGATACACAGCTACTCCATTTTTTTAGAACGTCCTGGTGGGCTGGTCATACCCTCCATGTCCCTAGTGTCTTCCCCAGGCAGCTTGCCTTCACTTGCACACTGAGGTTAAAAACCCACATTAAAGTTTCCTTATATATATATATTTATTTATATATATTCATATGTATATATATATATATAAAAAGGATAAGGTGACAGAGGGCACTTCAGGCTCCTCCTGCCATGGGCAGGTGATGCTCCCACACGCCGTGCTGAAGACACCTCTCGCCCAGCCAGTGACCAGCTCACGACACCTGTCCTGTCACGCCGTGCTCCTCTCGGGGCAGAGATGTGCCCCTGCCACCCTGTGCCCTTCTCCGGGAGTGCTGGTGGTGCCACAGATCGTCATCTCGGCTGAGTTTCCTGCACTGCCGGGGACTGTGACCATGAACTGCTGGGGACTCCAGGGAGGGAAGGAGGAGCGACAGGGCTGGTGGAGGAAAGAGCGACCCAGCCCTAGAAGAACCAGCATATCCCTTTGTTGTGCAGGCTGCAGCAGGAGGGAAAGAAAAGCCACTGGTGCAGTTGGGAATGAAGAAGAGATGATGCTGAAATGCCAGAGCATTGTCAGAGAGTGTCAACTAAAGCTTCTTTGATTGCTTTCACTAGAGCAATCCCCATGTCATACATGTCTACAGTTTTGCTCATATAATTTCCTAAGTAAAATTGTGCTCATCAATCTAGTCCAGGAGCGCAGAGCATCGCCGGTTCATCTCCCTGTGCACGTGTTCCTTGTTAAGTGTTCTGCTCTAAAATGTCCTTTTCTGTCTTACAGCTGACAGACATGTGCCCTTGGCTCAAGGAAGGGCTGGAATGCGTTTTCCGCAAAGCGAGGTCATCAGCTTCCACCTTGAAGAAACTGGTCTCAATCCTCTCCAGGTCATCTGTCCCCACTTTTATCTTCATGCACAGCAGGTTGATGTATGTCTCATAGCGGCTCTTCTGCAGGGAAAGAGGGAACAGAGAGCCTGGGAACAGGGACAGGCCATGGAGTGTGTGACAAGAAGAAACAATTCCATCTACTAGTGCAGGAAAACCATCCTGTACCATCAGGGTCCCACTAATCACACCCCACAAGTTCAACCACAGCACAATGTCTGGTCTGTGCAAAGACTGATTATTGAAAGGTGTGAGGAGAAAGGGGTGTGTGTGGGGTTGTGTGTGTGTGGAGTCTCCAGCTGCTTGTACAGGTTTTGGCTGCCACTGTGATTGTATAAGGAGGATACTGGGGGCAAAATTAGATCAACAGATCTGCTGCTTCCTGATTTAGGAGCTCCCCTTGATTGGTTCATTCTTCTCTTTGCCATTGTTTCCATCCAGTGGTTCAGTTATTGCTGCTGAGTTGTGTCCCCATTGCTCCTCAAAGAGCACAGGATAAAGGGAGGCATCCTCTCTGCCTGGATCCTTTGTTCTAATGCTAGATGGGATCTTTTTGAGGACTTGTGTAATACCCATCCCTTCTCTTAACATCTCAGAGGCAGCCTGTGCTGGATTCTTTGTCAGCACAAAGAAACAAGCATTTCTGGAGCACATCTCATAAGACAAATGAGATGAATTATGCCCTGGAAGTGCCAACTTCTCCTTGAAAACTGAAAAGGCAGTCCAGAGAAAAGCTCAGATAGAGACTTCTCTGCAGGCATCCGAAACCAGATGCTGGAAAAAGGAAGGCAGCAGCAACTGTTTGAAAGGTTGGTACAAAGACAAGGGAACCAGCAGCCAGGAGCTGTGGCTGTGGCTGTGGAGAGTCAGGCTGGGTGTTACACAAAAGGGTGGTGCAGCCCTGGCATGAGGGAGGTGGGATATTTCCATCCTTAGAGATTTTTGAGGCTTAGTCATTAAATGGCACACTCAGTCTGAGCTAAGACTAGGAATAATCCAAGTTGCTGCTGGAACAAAGACTAGAGGCCTCCAGCAGTCCCTTCCCACTGACACCTATGTGGCAGCAATCACACCTCCTGCTCAACTCTCACTGGAACAAAATACCCCATTTCTCCCACAATTAAATGCTTCTTATACTTTACAGGGAGTTGAAATTTATTTACATGCATCCACAAAGGGTCTGTAATCAGCTGTAATGCTGGGTTTGGCTTTATTTACAGAAATGATTGCAGCAAAACAAGATTAATCCTCCCAGGGATTCCCTTTGCTTTTTATTAATGTTGCTGAAAAAGACTTGGGCACACTGAGAACTGAACCACTCTCTTACTTGGGACCCAAGGAAATGTCAAAATTTGGCACAGTAAAGGAAGATTTTCTTTCTCTTGTCAGTTTTCCCCTCCTCTGATTAAAAATCAGAGGGGAAGAAATGTCTATTATTTCTTTTTTTAACTTCAGTGCAAAACAGGGAGGCTTGTTGCTGCCCCAAGATACCCATCCATCTTGGGAATCCTTGTCCTTCTCTCTCCTTTCATGCTCTCCCAGACTCACAGCACTCACTCTGGAGTTCTTAGTTCTCCTCAATCAGCCAAGGTATCATTTATCACAGAAAAGATGAAAGTTCCTTTACCTCAAATATTAGGTAATGTTCTTTGAGTCTGTATTCCTCAGCCTCTTTTGACTTGAGGCTCTTCTCTACAGGATGTAATTTATGCTCTGCTAATTCGTCTGCAATCTGCTTCATTTTATTTTCATGAGACCTCAGCTGTTCCTCCTGCCGAGAGAAGCGTGTCAGGTATTAAAACGTGGGAGTACAGC
Organism: Lichenostomus cassidix; assembly: GCF_008360975.1. Taxonomy (NCBI): domain Eukaryota; kingdom Metazoa; phylum Chordata; class Aves; order Passeriformes; family Meliphagidae; genus Lichenostomus; species Lichenostomus cassidix. Next base: position 3,397,852 of record NC_139494.1, read on the forward strand.
ACCCAAGTGCTCCGCCTGCCTGTGGATGGGGAGCTCTCTCTGCAAGGGCATAAGCTCAGCTGCTGTGCTGGAGCCAAAGGTGTGTTGTGCACTTGCAAATTCATCTGATAAGGAGCAGCTCAAGCACAGGTATTGGAGTAAGAGCAAAACTCAGGTTATCTCAAGTGCCAAGAGTGGATTTCTTTGGCACCAAGGCATCTTTGGCATCATAAGCACAAAGATCCTGTAACATGCATCCTGTAACAGCCAGGCAGAAGCAGCACTGTCCCAAGAGCTGCTCATCCTGCTCTTTTCAGAGATGGAAGTGCCCTCCCCATCTGGGCTCTGGGAAAGGTGTCATCTGGCCACATCTGTCTCAGTAGACAGGAGCTTTATCTCTGCCCTGATATTTCAGACTGTCCTCCCCTTTTCTGGGGGGCAGTGGCAGCGTGTCCCTGCTTTTTGGAGGTGCTAAGGCATGTTGGGCTTTCCCTGGACAGGGAAGCAAAAGCTGCTCTTGGTTAGCTGAGCCTCGTGCACTTGCCCCCTTGTTTCCAGAAAACCTTCCCTACCTACTGGAACTCAGACATCCCTTTTGTCTGTGGTTTCTCAGCTCCAGAAACAAGAGGGTGCCATGATATAAACCAAACCTGGGCTGTTGGGCTCTGCAGCATCAACTCTGGAACTATTCAGATGTTTCAACTCCAACAACAGAGAGGTACTGGGATGTGATGGAGAAGGAGCAATAAAGAAGCCAGAACAGCCATCCAGGCAGATATGTGCACAGGGCTGTTTAGAGCCATTGCAAAAGAAGCATTGGCCAGATGCCAGGATTTTCCACATCTGTCCAAACTGTCCACTCCACTCCCCTGTTCCTGCCCTGAGCACCTGAGTGTATCCATTACAGGAACAGGGGGAACTGCAGATGGGCTGAGCCTGAGCTGAAGGGCTTGCTGAGCACTGGGCACCCCTCCACCACTCCTTCTCTTACACATTACCTGGCACAGCTTGGTCATGGATGAAGGCAGGAGCGGGCGGCAGAACTTCTTCATGGAGCAGATTGCAGCTGGGAAGGCTGGAGCAGAGAAAATGGCAGCAACAAGGTTGATTCGCAGGATCCAGGAGAGCATTTCTTCCTTACTTCTGTTACGGAGGAGGGGAGAAGAGAGAGGGAGTCTGCAAATGCTCTTGAACTAGGATCAGTGAGCTCACAGCAGCCCTGGAGCCACCCATGCTCAGGAGGGCCATCAGTGGCCTGGCTTTGATGCCACTTATGTGCTGGGTTCTGAACAGAGGGGGAACACTGGCTAATTGGCTCCTCTCCAGTGCCCTAATGATGTCAGGGCTGCTGTCTGCCTCTCAAAGCCTGGGCAGCTCTGCCTTCCTCATCAGCTCTGATTGTACTCCTGAGGAGCTGTGGAGAGGACAGGGCCAAGGATACCCTGCTCTTTGGAGAGTGAGAGCCACACAGCAGAGGTGCCACAGAGCAGGACGGACCCTCATTTATGTCATTTGTGACACATTGCCCAGGGTGCCTTCTCAAATCTCTCCAGACACTGCTCCCCCAGGCCTTCAAGTGGGTTTCTGCTGGAAACAAATTCAGATGTCAAGGTTTAGCTTGACATAAGTATCCTAGCCCAACCTACAGTGTCACCTCGCTCAGCAGAAGGCACAAGAAACGTGAGACTGAAGATGACTTCATCACACTTGGCCCTTACTAACACTATAACAATGGACTAAGATCTACCCCGGCTGGGGAGATTTCCTTCAGGAGCTTCAGACAGTTTCCCCATCAAAAGTTGACAATAGGAATCATCACCTGCACCACACAGATTTTCTCCCTTCCACAATATGCCAATAGAAGTTAGCAAGAGGAGCCCTTTCACTCAGCCCTGTACATCCCAGCTCATCCTGCTCAGGCCACCTTGGTGACAGCTGGGAAGGACCTCAGGGACTGATCCAAAGCTACCAAGAAACTGACTTATGACCACGTCCTTTGCACAACCCTGCAGAAATCACCCTCAGCCCCTTCCTCCCCCTAGCTGTGTCCCCTGATGTGTGCCAGCCAGGTCAGAGGGATCTGGCAGGGGCTGGAGGTCAGGCTGCCCATCCAGGCTCTGAGGGAAGGTTAGGGACTCACGGGGCCTGGAAGAGGAAGACTCTCCAGTCAGCTGTCTTCAGCTTGAGCACGTTGGACTTCTTGCTGTAGTCAGAGGCTTTTGTGGCTAAGGCGTGGTGCACACGGATGGCGTTTTTCAGATCCACTTCAGAGAGGTCTTTGTCAGGTTTATATTCATCCTGTGAAGAGGAACGTTAATTGGATAATGACAACACTAACATTTGCGGGCTGCTTTAATGAACCTGCCTTTCTCCCTGTGCTATAATCACAGAGTGCCGAGACCAGGAAAAACGCTGCTTTGTACAGTAAATGCTAGGAGCTGATAATGATAATAATTAACATCTGGCAACTGCTTCCATCATTAAGTTCACTGGGAAGATGTAAAGAAGGAGATGAAAGTTTTAAACATAATTATCAATACTTGTTTCTAACACAGCAAATGCCTGAGGCTTTGTGGGAAGGTGCAAGGCAGGGCCAGCTTTCTGCAGAGCTTCCCCTACACTGCAGAGCTCAAACTGGGATGCAACTCCTGATCCATGGATATCAATGAGCACCTGCCCTGGTGATGCACCTTCATAGACATAGAATGGTTTGGGTTAGAAAGGACCCTAAAGATCATCTCGTTCCACCCTCTGCCACAGGCAGGGACACCTTCCACTATCTCAGGTTGCTCCAAGCCCTGTCCAACCTGGCCTTGGACACTTCCAGAGATGAGGTGCCCCAGCTTCTCTGGGCAGCCTGTGCCAGGGCCTCAGCACCCTCACAGGGAAGGATTTTTTCCATATATCTACCTAAATTTCCACTCTTTCAGATTAAACCCATTGCTCCTTGTCCTATCACTACAGCTTTGTGTGGAGGAGCAAACCCTGGAACAGAATCCTCCCTGCAACCAGTGCACCTCTGTACAGCTGTGGGGCTTGGTGGGCAGTTGCCTGAGTGTGGCTCCCCTGAACCAAGTTTGGTCTCCATTTAGTACATATGCTCCCTTGGCATGGTCTCCCCTGTAATTCATTAGACTGGCACTCACAAATTGCAGCAGCATCCCTGTGTTCCTGCTTTACTTTTGCCACTGAAGGACAACTTCACACAAATGGGAAATACAGCAGTAACTATATGTGTTTCTATTTTAGAAAAAGGTATAAAATACCAAACAGGGGATTCTGAAACGATGATTTTGGCACAGCACTTTTAGGAAAAAAAAGGAGTTCAGTCAATCCTGTGTTTATCCTTTTACTTTCCCAGGGACTTAACACAATATCCTGCCTCCCACTCTGCACCCTTGCCAGCTCAACAGCTGGTCCAGTCGGATAGTGGGATGGGAAGGATGGACAGAGGGGTGGATGAATGCATGGATAGGAGATGTAAGAGAACCTGGCTCTTCCTAAAGCAAACCACCACCCCTCCAGCCCAGCCATGTCAGAGGCCATGCCAGGACAGGGTGTCCTTGGGAGGCCCTGCCTTGCCCTGATGGTTACAGTGCTACAGGATTAATGCACTCTATATTTTGCTTGCCTTGACTGCCCTTGGCTGTCAGCACCAGGGCAGCTCTGTCTGCTGGTGGTGGTCTGTGTGTCCCAACCCTTCCTTAGCTTCCAAGCCAGAAATTGCTCTATTCTGCATACTTGCAAAAAGATTGTTTCCTTTTTCCTGTGTGCCAGCAGTACAAATGCAGCCATTCAGGGCAAAGCTGTGCTGCAGCCTCTGAGATGGTAACCCTGGTCAGTGAGGCTGTTCTCTGGTGCAGGGTCAGAAAGGTTTCCCCTCTGTTGCTCTTCAGAGCACCAAAGACCAGCACTCCCCAGTCCATGGATGTGGCTCAGCCAGACTCCTGCTCCTGATAAGCTTCTGAAGCCTTTCTTCCATCATTTTTCAAAGCAATCATCCCATCCAGGAGAGTGGTTGTCATACTGTGCTCATCATTGTATGAAACTTGGCCTGGTACAAAAAAATGCCATGGGCCCACCCACAAAGGTCTGGCACACATTCCTAGGGATAGTGAATCCTAAAGAAAAGCCCTGGCTTTTCAGCAGAGGAAGGCTGGGTGCTGCAGGCATCCTGTGTTTGGGGAGACAATCATGTGGGCAGTGCAGATGACCTTACCATTGTGGAGATTTCAGTAGCCAGAGGGATGTGCCATCAGCCTTTTTGCAAAGAAACACAAATGCTTGGCCTTGTGAAGACCTAATGTGTCACCCCACTGGAAGAGAAATATTTGCTTGAGGAAGACATTGCTGCTTGGGCCTTATATATTGTAAAGAGCCTTCAGTTTGGGATATTTTTCCAAGGCTGAAGTTCCTTGGATTTGAATAAATCTGGCTGTGCTGCCCATGATATCTTATTTCTAAATAAGCATTCTGAAAATACAGTGCAAAATAGCCCAGCTTAATGGCGTGTGACAAGAGGAACCTGCCACAGCTGCTGAGTGCTTTGACTAATGCAGATCCTCATCTTGAATGGAATCATCAAGTATTGCCTCCATGGATTTCAGCTCTCAGGCATCAATGTTGGTGTAAGAAAAAATCAAATATTTTTTTTCTAATGCTGGGCACACTAAACCAATATGAGGTTGGACAAAGCAGGTTCTCTCTACCTTCTGCCTCTGCTGTTTGCAGGAGTGAATGGTGCTGGAGTGTCCCTGCTTGGGATGGCTCTTCCAGGAGGCTCATCCCAATGCCTGGTGGTCACCTATGGCTGATGATGCTGGCAGATCCTGGTGCCTTTGGGTCACTGTCCCCTGCTGCCCACCCCTGTGAGCAGATCCACAACTCATGTCAAAGCTTGTTTTGCCAGGGAAAGGCATCCACCTCTTGTGCCTGCCTTTGTAGGGCATCTGGATGGGGTGGGAGAGCCCACTGGATCAGTTCTGCTGCCCTCTCCTCTGGCCCCAGAACCAGCCCTGGGCAGTGCTGGGAATATGGACATGGAGCGACAGGTATTCCTCATGCTCTGGCTTGTGAGTGGCTTTTCCTCTTCTTTCTTTTCTTCATCTCACACCTACCAGCCTAAACAAACCATTTAACTAGGAAAATGAACCCCTGTGCCTCTTTCAGTCTAGTGAAGATCTTGGCCCTCCCCAGAGCCCTTGGCAAGAGCCTGCTTTGCACAGGACAGCACCTCTGGCTCAGGGCTGCACAGGGAATCTTCGTGGTTGGGGGCTGCAGGGGCAGAACCTGCAGGAAGACCTGCACTCTTTTCCAGTACTTCTGTATAAAAGCACTTTATAGCTCTCCATCATTTTTCTTAACCCCCTCTGTGTGTGGTGATTAAGGGTTATTATCCCCATTTCACAGAGGTGAAGTAAGTTGCCAAAGGCCATGGAGTGAGTCAGTGCCCAGAGCAGATTAGTGCACGGGAGAGGTGTGCCCTGCTCCCAAGCCTGCATTTCTTCCTCAAGATTCTGCTGCATCCCTTTAGGGGATCAAGCAATTGCTTCAGCAGACTATGCTGGAACATGCTGATCCAGCAATTAACACCAGCGAGTCAATGACATGTGACATCTCCTCATCAGCAGGTTTATGGCTGCTGCCTAAATTGCTTCTGTCAAACTGACTTCTACCTGTCCACCCACCCTTCTGCCCGTGTTATGTCCACCTCTCTCTGTGTTTGGCCATTCCTCCTTTCTATACATCTACCTACCCATGCCCTCCTTCCTCCCACCTTCCCTCTACCTCTCAGTCTTATACTCAACTTGCTCCTCAACACCAAATGGAGTTCCCTATTCAACTTATGTGAATTTACTATTAATGCTCAATTTGATCTGAGCAGAAAAGTGGAACAGGCTGAACCTGTGCTCCATGACATCAGGTGGTTTTGGAAACAGCTACTTTCTGCTCTATCTTCACATCAGAAAATCTTTTCCCAGTGATTTATGCTCAAGCCAGGTTCTACCTTATGTTTATCTGCATTTGTCTTCCACTGAGAGCTTGGGAGGCTGGCACACCACTTCCTTCCTGTATTGTGCAACTCCTTTGTTCTGCAAACCTCCCCACAGGCAAGAAATGACACCGAGGATCCACAGAGCAGGTGGATGTTTATCCACTCTCTGTTGTGGTGCTGGGAATGTTTGGAAGTGACAGGGCAAGGACTTTGTCTTCATGTTCTCATCCTTCTGTCCTGTTTCTGCAAGTCTGATAGACACTGTCTACAGCCAAGACAAGCCCAAGGAATTCCCTGGAGAGGACTATAATACAGTCTGGCAGCAGCTCATGAGTAAGAAACCCCTCTTTGCCCAAATCCTTTGCCCAAACATTCCTTTGGTTTATTTTTGTTGTTGTTCCAAATACTACTTCCTTGGGGCATCCTTGGCAATTCTGGTCCCTCCTGCTAATTACACATCAGTCATGGTTCTTATTTATCAGGCACTTTCATAACCCAGCCAAATCTTGGGTGTTTTGCTTCTTCAGCCCTTCTCTGTAAAGAAAGCCCTCAGTCTCTGAACCATTTGATCCTGAAGGTCATTGAGATAAGAACATTGATCTTCTCACTGCCACGTCAGCCTCATCCTTGCTCTCTTTTAAAATCCTAAACACCTCAGACAAACACAATGAGCTCTGTTAATGGATGGTCACTGCTGCAAGCCTTGTGCAGCAAAGAACCCCCAACCCCTCTGCCCCAGCAGCAGTGATGACACTCAGTGCTGGCTTCACAGCTCCTACTGCTGCCAGGGAAGAAAATCCCATCCTGAAAGTATATTTCATTCCCAATGTACACCTCCTCAGCAGACTCATCCCAAAAGGAGTCCCTTGGTGGAAAATTCATTTAGATCCAAATGGTTCTGTGATGGTCAAAATGTTTTTTTTTTTTGCCCCAGAAAAAGTGTCTTACAATTAAATGCTAATTGTAACTCTGTACAACTTGAATCCTCATGTATAACCCATGGGTCAGCATGAGGACTCTGGTGGGCTCCATGTGAAGATGTGTAATGAGACAAGGACTGAGAAGTGAGAAGAGTGTTGCTGGCTTGAAGAACACGATACTTAGAGGGCTGGAGGAGATCTGGTCTCTCCTGTGTGCTGCAGCTTCCCTCAGCTGCAGGAGAGAGTGGCACAGCTGTAAAAACACCACTGGGCTAAGAGCAACCCACAGTGGGAGTTAGGATGGCTGCTGCCAGATTTCTGCTGGCTTTTTGATGTGTGCCATAGGACCTGGCGAAACACGAGAGTCATTGAGGTGTGCTACAAGCTCTGAGTCATAATTCCATGCTGCCCTGAGGACCTTTCTGCCTCTCTTATATAATCCAATGTTTGTTTACTCTCATTGCTGTGGAGATAATGCTGCAATACGTAGGAGCATCTACTCACGGGGAGTGCTGCTCCAGCAAGGTGAGTTCAATGGGTTACTGTGCAGCCTGTGCTGCTCAGGTAGTTCAGACCTAGTTCAGTGGGTTATGCTGTTATGAGGAACAGAAATTTGGCATCCTGGGCTGGCTCACACTGATGTTCAAGTGAGCCCCTATCCAGTCTCCTCGGATTTCCCCCCTGAAAAGACTTTCCAGCAAATCCTCCAAGCATCCAAGTGCCAGAGTGATGAATGCTAGAGCATTCAGGGAAGCTATTCCATGGTGACTGCATCCCATGAGGACCTGGGAATTATGCTTGTGTTGACTAGAGGTGGTTACACAATGGACAGAGATGAAGAGAGGAAGAAAGTGTCGCTTGACAGCCCACGGAAGGACCCAGGTCATCAAGGTCCTGAAGAACATAAACTTTCGGCATAGAACCATGGAATCACAGAATCTTCTGAGCTGGAAGGGACCCACAACAATCAACTCCAACTCCTGGCCCTGCACAGGACACCCCAACAGTCCCACCCTGTGTCTGAGAGCCTTATCCAAATGCTGGGCCTGATGTCCCCAGGGCACAGATGTCCCTCCTGGCTGCCAGGGCACTGCTGGCTCATATTCAATTGGCCATTGACCAGGACCCCCAGTTCCCTTTCCACAGCTGCTCTCCAGGGTCTCATTCCCCAGTCTGTCTGTACATCCAGGATTGGCCCATCCCAGGTGCAGAATCCAGCACTGTCTTTGTTCAACTTCATACAGTCAATAACTGCCCAGGCCTCTAATCTGTCAGGGTGTCTCTGCAGGGCCTCTGCCTTTCAGGGACTCAGGAGCTCCTCTCAGTTTAGTATTGTCTGCAAACTTAGTATTCCCTTGAGTCCTGTGTCCAAGTCACTTATGAAGATGTTGAAGAGCACAGGGCTGAGGATGGAGCCCTGTGGAACCCCACAAGGGGCAGGTCACCAGTCTGATGTCACCCCAGTCACTGTCACCCTTTGTGCCCGACACATGAGCCAACTGCTCACCCACCACATGATGCATTTATCCAGCTGTGTGCTGGACATTCTGTCCAGAAGGACCCCGTGAGAGACAGCATCAAAAGCTTTAGTGAAACCCAAAAAGATTACATCAGCTGGCTTCCTATAGCAGACTCAATAAAGCTGTGCATAATCAGATCTATGCCAGCAAATAAAACAATAGGCAGGATAAGACTGGTCAGATGCTCTACCCCTTCACCTTCCTATTCCATTTCTCACCAACATCCTATTTCACCTATTCTATATCATCTGTTCATTCACCCTCCCCAATAGCTCCTACTTGCTGGAATACTTCTGCAGAAATCTGTGTCTCCTCCTTCACACTTCTTCCTTCAGGGTTCCCTTTGAGGCTGTGAATAGTTCCCTTAGCAAGAACAGCACCACCAAAGATGAGAGCATCCTCCAGCTCTGGTCTCTGGAGGAGCTCTGTCAATGTCCCTGCATGGGTTAGGACATGGATTCACCTCTGCTTGGATATGTGACTGCATGACTGCTTTGGAGTCAGCATGAGACAGCAAAGGGGAGAGCCCCCATGGTTACCTTTTGTAAATAAAGGACGGTCCCTTTAAGCACAGCATAAAATTTCTTCCAACCTCTTCTTCCTCTGGGAGCTAAAAAAGGAAGAATATTTAATTTTACATGTCTGCCAGTATTGCTTGACCTTCCTGGCAAACCCAACCCTTCTCCTGACCCACCAGGGGCATGCACTGATGCCCAGAGCTCCCACACCTCCAGGCTATTGCTCATGAATGGCTTCTCAGCAGGGATATGTGTTTGAGGCCTCTGCAGCTGCCCAGCAGGAATGCAAGCAGGTCAGAGCCAGACATGAGCTGGTACAGGGGCACCAGTGGACACCTGCAGGAAGTCTCTGCTCCTCCAAACCCAGATTTGTGCTCCTTGGACTAAATGCTTGGAGAGCAGAGACATTCCCTGAGCTCCTCTGCTTCAGGTGAATTGGGCAGCTGTACCCTGGATAACGCAGCTTCTGCCCCACTGGGGAGGGAGCATTACCACCTTGATGGACTTGGGGACAGAGAGCTTGGCAGAAGCTGGAGAGGGGTGGGATGTGAGTGGAGCCACCCACATCATCACTAGACAGCTGATCCTGCAAGCACAGGCTCCAGAAAATGCTGGAATCAAGGGAGGCCTTTAGTGGTAATCCCTACTCAAGACTTTTAATCAGCTGCAGTGACTGGGCCAATCATATCAATTGCAAAAGGAATTATCCAAGGTTTAATTAATCCCTGCTCATTAACAGTTCCCAAATATCTTTACCTTTGCTGTAATGCCATATGCTGGTAGCAGAGCTATGGGGTGCTCTGTTGCCATGGTAGGATGTGGACAGGGACAAAGCTAGGCAGGCCAGACTGTCCCCAAGGTCAGGGCTGGAGTGAACAACTGCTGAGGAACCAGACTTTCCCTACTGCTCAGAGACTGGGATTCAGGATTATGGTCCTGAACAGGGTGGAAGACCAGGTCTGTCTGGGTTAGATTCCTCAAAACACCCTCCTTTGCCATGTCCTGGCACTTATGAGGATCTCTCCTGTGTTCCCTGGGATATGGTCAGGAAATGCCCTCATCAGGAGAGCCAGGGCAAGGCTCTGGGACTGTCTGGGGCACCTCTCCCCTGTCCCTGAACACGTACTTCTCTTCCCATCCATGTCTGCGTGGGTTTTCCGGGTGAGGACACCGTGCTTGTAGGTGACTGCATTCAGCGCTTGGGGGATGTCCAGGAAGGGGTTGCTGCTGTCCACAATCCTTGTCACTTTCTTCGCACTGGCCCCGAATTTGTCATCCACCAGCTCTGACAGTGATTTCCTCAACTCGTCCTCGTCACTTGGAAACAAAATCAGAGAAGACACTGAGTGGAGGTGGTGTGGGTTTGGTCACAGTGCAAAGCACCCCTATCTGCTGTGGGTTTAGAGTTTTTATTACAAGACTGGTCAGAGAAAGAAAAAGAAAGGAGATGTAGGAACTATAACAGAGAGAGTGCCAGTAGTGGTGGTCTGAGCTGGGAGGAGTGAGGTTGGAAGGTAACTGTCCCAGTGGTCCCACTGTGAGGTCACTCAAAACAGGTAAGGGGCTTGGTGCTCGTCTGAACACTGGGAAACTGCAGACATCCCATGCCAAGGACTACAAATATTTCACAGGAAAAGTCTCCAATTCTGTGCCCTAAAACCAGAGATTAAAGAAGATTTTTGCTGAAGACCAAGGAATCACCAGCATCTCTCAACTGCTGATAGGCAATAGCTGGGACCTCCTAGATACTGAAGGACCTTTAGGAATGTCCTCTGTATCTCTGAGGGATAGAAGATCTCCAGACATTCAGGAGATGGGCCACTTGATAAAAAACCACAAACCCTGGAACATGTTATACATCAGCTCCCTATCTGTGTCCTCGGGGTGGGCTGACCAGGAGCAAGAAATGCTGGTCATTTCCATAAGATTTCCTCCCTGATGTCCTGGTCCTGAACCTTGGACAGCAAGAGCTGAGCAGCTTAGGGAAGTGCTACTGACTCCACCAAACCTGTCCCTTCCTGTCTGGAGTAAAACTTACTCTGGCACAAAGAAACTTGTATGGGAAGTGACAGAGCCTGGAACATGAAGGAGAAAGAGCAAACGGAATTTCTGCCCTGTCTGATATATGTTTATGTCTAAATGGGATGACTGGTCTCCTCAGGCTGCAGATCAGATTGGGACCAAACATCAGCTCAGGACTGACCCTCAAAGAATCCACTGGCTGAGGTGTGAGCAGTAAAACACAATTCCTCACCTGCAGCAAGCAGACTGCCAAAGCATCAGAAGAGCTCTTGGAAGAGAAGGATGATTTCTCAGCCCTCAGCACCCACAGGAGTCCTGGGGCTCAGCAGAGCCCAGATACTGCTCTAGGTGGGGAGCTAGTGGGGCTCAGTTGTCTGGGCTGCACCAGGGGGACCCTTCTGAGCTCCTTCTTGCTGTGTGGCTGTTGGTTGCATCCCTGCCTGTCTTGTAGGATCTGTGGGCAAGGGCATTTCCTTCCCTGGGATGGACAAGGACACCAGGCAGAGGCAAGCAGAGAGGAGAGGGTGCTGGCTGTGCAAGGTTACGGCTCAGTGCCAGGTCTCTGAGAGCAAACCAGGTACCCTCGTGCCAGGGAGTCCCTGAGCCAGGTGCCCCATGTCAGGGAGCATCTGTCCCCCGCAGAGCAGCTGAGGGCTCTGGCAGCCCACAGAACCCCCTGCAGCAAGGCAGGCAGGCTCCCCAGGCCGGGCGGGATGAGTGAGGGGATGCAGGGACCCGGCGGGGTGGGCGAAGGAAGGCGGGAGGATCGGGATGCCGCTGGCTGGAGCAGCCCCCGGGAGCGGGACCCGGCAGGGTGACATCCCCGGGATGTGCCCGAGCAGGGCGCTGTGCTGACGGGCGTTGTGTAACCACAGCCCGCATCCAGAGGCAGATGCACTCGTGCTGAACTGCCCTTACATAAAGCAGCCCGAGCCTCCCGCTGCGGAGCCCGCAGCTCCCTCTCGCGACAGAGCGCACGCCGCCCGGCAATGGCACTGCTGCTGCAGCCAGCGAGCCGGCAGCGAGCACCAAACCTGCTCCAGGCGCTGTTCTGCTCAGGGTCATAGGATGAAACGAGCAGGTGATGGGTCTGATGGCACCTGCTCTGTCCCATGACCCACTGGAGACGAGAGAGGTCGGAGAGGAGAGGGAGAGAGAGAGGGACAGGGACAGGGACAGGGACAGGGACAGGGACAGGGACAGGGACAGGGACAGGAGAGATGTCCAGTGCGGGATCTCGCTGAGGATGCTGGCCGGTGCTCTGGGTGGGTGGCAGAGCAGGGGAAGCAGGACCGAGGAAGGTGCTGGGTGAACCTGTGATGGGTGTGGACACCACCCTGCCAGGTGTCTCCAGGCTCGTTTCAGGGTAACAAATGATGGTCTCATCGAACTTGTGGATCACATAGAACAGAGGGGTACAGGACCACCGCCAAGAGGACCAGGAGCACCCGAGCACTGCACTGGGTCCCCGGTGAACAGCAGGATGAGCAGGAGCAGCCCGTGTGTCCTGGCAGAAGCAGAGGCCAGGAGCGTCCAGGGCTGTGTAACAGCGGCACAGTGAGGAGGCGAAGAGAAGTGATCCTCTGCTCTGTGCTCACTGCATCATGTCGTGATACAGCAAACAGTGCCGGGGCCCCGACACGGGAAAGGGCATCAGCAGCGGGGAGAGACTTCAGCTGAGGTCACCAAGAAACCTGCGGGCTGCAGCACTTGCAATGTAAGAAACAACTGAGGGAATTGGACTTGTTCAATCTGCAGAAGAGATGGCTTTGGAGGACCTCACAGCAGCCTCGTGTGAGGGGTTATTGAGAGGACAAATCTGGGCTCTTCACTGTGGTGCTTGGCACAAGGACATGAGACAGTGGGCAGAAGTCAAAACAACAGAGACAAAAGGAAATGCCACTCTCAGAATTAAAAAGTATTGGTTTGTGGGTCCAGAGGGGTTGTTGGTTCCTCTTCCTGGGAGGGTTTCAGGGTCAAATTGAACAAAGCCCTGAGCATCCTGGTCTGAATTGTGTCGACCATTCTTTGAGGAGGAAGCTGCACTAGAGATATCACAAAGTCTCTCGCCTCTTCAGTGATTCTCTGATACTATTTCCAGAAAAAAAAACATGTGGGAGAGATGGGAAGTCTCAGTGACCAAAATAACCCCAGATCTTTGCTTGTGCAAAGACTTCTGGAGCACCTGGAGAGGAACCAGCATTTTACAAGTGTAATAGTAAACAAAGAGGGCATTCCCTTCCTTTAGATCATGGATCCACAGACTGTCACCAACCTTCCCAACTGCCTTTGTGTCTAAGCCATAAATAAGCCCCATTTGTCTCCAGAGGGACTTCAGCACTTAAGGGCTTGGCAGGAAATATTCTGGGACTGAAACCATGACTTAGGACCTCCCAGCTACTTGAAAGACAATCTCTTTAATGCTTAGCATATACTTACATGGCCCACTCCAGCTTCTCATTCTTGATGGAGTTATACAGTGTCTGAAAAAAGAACCTGGAATTAGCTGTGTCTCTTGTGGAAGTCTTGTGTGGTTGTGGAGACATCTCCTCCTCCACACCCTGTCAGTGTTCTTGGAGAGATACTCTCCCTACTGAATTATCCTAGAGGAGCATTCCCCAGTGAGCAGGATGACTGCTGTGCTGCTGGACCCCTGTGTCTGTGTGCCATGCTGGGTATTGGACTGGACACACCAGCAGCAGGGGGCTCTGGCAGCCAGCCCTGCTCAGGAGCCTGTATAGGACACATTGGACTCATTCTGGGTGCTGCACCTTGTTCTGAGTGAATCCTGGCCTACACACAACGGTAGGAGACTCTGGGAGATGCCACAACACCTTCAATGTCTTAACTAGGGGAAATGACAAAGGAGGCTTGAACTGTGCCATAAGGGAGGGATGAACGACCTTGGAATCAGCTTTTCCTTCTGTGCAAAATTCCAGTGGCTTTCCTGGGGCACTGGGAAAAGAAGCAGGAATGGGCTAGCAAAGCAGAATGTGGAGATGGTCCTGACCATACAGAGGGATAGGGTGAGGTCTGCTGGGAGGTGGGGATGTCACCCCAAGCATGATGTGACATCCCTGATGTGGCACCTCTCGTTCCAACCTCCTTCCATACAGTGGAATTCAGGTCGGGCTGCTGGACCTGCAGCAGATGCAGAGAGCAGTGGTGCTGTCAAACCACGTGGCAGGAGAAAATACTCCCTTTGGGGTGTTTAACCATATCCCATGGTACTGCACTGGTTGTGTTGGAATTTTGCATCTAATCATGTGGTAGTGAAGGCAGAGAAAAGTTTCAGTGCTGGGTGGTCATATTTTGGGATGGAGAGTACCTTGCTTTGGGCATTGTCTCAGCTGCTGGGGGAAAAGGGCCCCTGGTATGCTCTGAGGGCAGATATGCCACAAATCTTGATAAAACACCACCAGGGAACAGACTTATTTGACTCACTGCAAGTTAGCAGAGACATCCATGGGGGTTACAATTCTTCCCCCAAAACAACTGGAAAATGCTGATTGAAGGGCTCAGAGTGTCCCAGCAGGACTAGGTAGCACTGCAATAATAATGACAGTATCCCACTGTCTATTTATATCACATTACCTTCAGCAAATCCTTTGCAAAGTCCTTCCCATCGTTCAGCCCATCCAGGTTCGCTATGAACTGTTGGCATGACATTTTTTTGCCAATGTTCTGTAAGGCAAAGAAGCAGCTCATTAAACTTGTGGAGAGTTTTGACTTTAATCAGTGTCTTTCAAAGAACAATTTTATATGTAGTGCTGAAGCTTGGGCTTGTCCCAAGAGCTCAAAGGGCTTCTGATCTGATTTTCTGTTGGGTTCTCTGCTTTATTTGCTCATGCCAGCATCCAAATATTTCAAATGACCTCTTTTTTAATGGTGGAGGTAAGACACCTGAAAATAGACTCTCCAGCTCTTGCTGGAGTGGTCCTGGGTACAGGCTCTGTGACTCAAAACTCAAGACAAGCACTCAGCCTGGTGAAATGACAATGTCTGGATGGGTCTCCAAGCTCGCTGTGTGTGAAATTGTGTGAGCTTGCAGTGCCAGCACCTGGAACAGCCAGCACTGGACAAGGGAATGCTGGTCCTTTATGGAAGCTATTATTTTTGATTGCCATTACCAAAAGAAATGGCCCAGCTAGTGGTACTGTGGGAACTTGAGTGCAGCGGCATGCAAGGGAAACACATGTACACTGGGAGAATCTCAGAGCCTGGAACACACTCACCACCAGCTAAGGCCAAGAATATTTGGTGCTGATGCTTCCAGGCCACCTGGCATCCCTGATATCATGGCTTCATCATCTGTGGCATCTGTCTCCCCAAACCCTTTACTCTTCACCACAGCCAGGTGAGTCACTTCCTCAGCCTGCAAGGGTCAAGGCACACAGCCTTTTCCCAAGCCTTCCCTGCAATCCTACCTCTCCAAAGGGATGGAGCAGAGGTGTGGAGGAGTCAGTGGTAATTACAAGGTTCAGAAAAAGGAATTTGATGTCACAAAGGAAAGATGGGTGTCTCCAGTGCCATGTCATATCATATCCTTCAAACCCTCAGTGTGTGGGACAGACCCCGAGTGACATCACATGGTGGGGCAGTGGAGTCAATGAGGACAGCATGAGCTGCCACTAGTGGTTTTGAGGATTCCAACAGCATCCTGACCTTGTTGGGCTTCAGATCAAGGTAGGGACAGGGTGGCCATCCAGGAGGATGTGGGAGGATGGCCCAGAAGAGCAGAGTCAGAGCCCTGCTTAGGGGTCAGTGGGTCTGGCAGGGGATGAAGCTGAAGGACATGATACAGGAGATGCCCTGCAGGGTGAGATGTGTCCTCTGTTGCAAGAAAATAACCTCCTGAAAGAGATTACACCAGAAACCTCTGCCTGAAATGTGCACTGCAGATGACCTGGGGGCTTCTCCCCAGACAAAAGCACCAGGAAGGAGTGAGGCCTTGGGATGAGCTCGCCATGGCCCCCACAAAAAACCCCCTGCCTTCTGTGTGTGCAAACACTCTCGGGCTGCACAGGGAGCCAAGCACTGCCTTTGAGCAGCTCTGTCTGATACTCTTAATTATGCCTCCTGCTGGTGCCAGCTCCAGATGAGCCGGCTCCCTTGAGAGATCAAGAAAAAGAGGAGTAAAGCACTGTTACAAATCTGCAGTGCCTGGGGACGTGGTGTGGCACAACACAGCTCAGCCCTCGTGGCTTTCTCGCGGGGAGCCCCATTAGCCAGAGCTGCCAGCCAGCGTTCAGTGGGTACAAGGGCTGCAGAAGAGCTCATGAAACGAGCAGACATGCTGGGATTTCAGCAGAGAGAGGAGCCATTTGTGTGCTTGCTGGCCAGCGGATTTCAGACACAAAAGATAAAGGAAAAATCCAGCAGCAGCAGAACAGAGTGTGGGTGCAGAAAGGAAGGAGGGCAAGGAATCTCCAGAAGGAAGGGAGTTTGGAGGTGAGGCAGGTGTTGCCTGAGACCTTGAGGCATGGAATTGGTTTGCACAGAGAAGGTGACTATTCCCAGCCCTGTCCTGAGGCACAACACTGGTCTTTGTGCCCGAAGAGATCTCTCTGTAGTGATTCAGCACTGAATGCAGAAGCAAATGCATTTTTGGAAGTGAGAGGATACAGTGAGATAACACAAGTTACCAGTCTCACAGGCCTTTTTTGGGGTTCCTCACGTATGTGTCTGGGACTCATTCATCTCAAGGAATGCCTTCCTTTTTGTTGTGTGATCTGTCTCTTTCTCTGGTCCAAGAGATCTCTGAGCTCACCTGAGGGCAGGAGCCACACCGTGGAAAAGCAGCTGAAGTAATTGATCTGGTCGTGGGTGTGTTCTAGGCTGCAGGAATAAAACCACTCCCCTGCAGGGAACAGCCTGCAAATTCTGTGTCCCAGTGAGCCCTGGGCCACACGAACCTGCTGTGGGCAGTGGTGTCACTCTGCAGGTGACAGCAGGGGCTGCTCACACCTCAGAGCTCTCAGCTCTCCTCATACTGCTAACACACCAAACCCTGAGCTTGGCTTAAGGACACTATCACAGGGTTTGTAACATTGATAGGGATTGACACACGGAGTTAGGACTTGCCCAGGATCGCATTTCAAGCTTTGTTCTGTGGTCTGCTTTTCGAACAAATCCCATTCTGACTCCAGAGGGTGGCTTTGCTAAAGCACCAAAATGCACCCAGGAGTGCTGGTGATGCAAAGGTGTTGATCTGTCCCTCCCATGGCCAGGAGGGATGACACTGACAGTGGGAAAGGAAACATCCCTAAGCTTTGATTCCACAGGGCAGAGATGGAGCAGGGCAGTGCTTATTTTGCACAAGATCTCCTGGAGCTCAAACAGCACCAGCAGAGCAAGGCAGGAAGTTGTGACAACGTGGATTATACCACAAGTGTAGTCTTGGAATGCTTGCTACACTTGGAATGTTTGGTGGTGACTGCTGGCTTTTAACACCAACTCCAGGTGCTTCCTTGAATAGGGAATGTCTCATTTTAAAGTTTTCTGGGTGGTTTGGAAACAGGCTCTGAGCACACCTGTGGTAGAAAATCAACAGTACTAATGCGAGGTGCTGATCTGTTTTAAAGCCAGTCATTACCTCTGTGTTATGGTCTTTGCCGGAATGGTGAACTAGACCATTCCAGAGGCACTGCTGTGAGGAACTGCCCCTCTACAGACACACATCCTCCCCCCTTTCCTCACCAAAGGCATTCCCCACTCCGGCAATGCACAGTAAAACACTGCAACACACACACAACATTAAAAGGGGAAATAAAATCAAAAGTGACATGGAATATCATGGCAGCATCTTTAACACGGACGAGTGGGAGATCAAGTCACACATTCCCAGGTACACCACAGTTCATGGAGGTTTCTTTACACCAGGAGCATTTCATGTGATGATATTAGCTGCTAATGGCCTGCTAAGTAGGGAAGCCACAATCACTTAGGATTCCAGACAAACAAAATTCCTTACTGTTTTTAACACAATCAAAACAAGTCAAATGCCAGTGCTTTAAAGCAAAACACTAGAATGACTGCACTTACCACCTGGTAAAGGGTTAAAGAGCAGAAAGAGAGGTTCCAGGAGCAGAAGGAAATTAAAAAAAAAAAAAAAAAGGAGGAAAAGGAGAAGAAGAAATTAATGTTACACATGCAGAAAAATAAAGAGAAGGTTTTTCAAAGAAAAGCTCAGGCATTTGCAAACCTGCTCAAAAGAAAGCCATTTTTTCTGTGCCTAGATATCATGAGAACATTTCCTCTTACCACGCCTCTTAGCTAGCTTGTCAATGAAGAATAGAAATGGTAAGGTTTTTGAGGTTTAGGTTGGTTTTTTTGTCTCTTCA
Source organism: Lichenostomus cassidix (assembly GCF_008360975.1). NCBI lineage: Eukaryota > Metazoa > Chordata > Aves > Passeriformes > Meliphagidae > Lichenostomus > Lichenostomus cassidix. The sequence goes on from NC_139494.1 coordinate 3,416,149, forward strand.
ATTATGTCTATCTTCCCAGAGGCTTTTTTTTTTTTTAACTTACTTAAAAAAAATAAGATTATTTTGGATTGAAGTCACATAGTTTGCCTTTTGCCACAATGCTGCTTTTGCTGCTGCAGGAAATGATTTGATGGAAATAATTCCTTGGCTCCAACCATTTTGGCTGGAGGATGAATGCACTGTGAGACTGATCCCACCACTATCCCACTGTGTGCAGAGACAGGTTACTGGGAGCCTCCAAAAGGTGGTGAGAGATCTTCTCACAGCTTCTGCTGTTTTCCAGCCACTCTTCTGGGCTCTGAGCTCCGCTCTTTGTCCAGAGGTCTCTCTGCTATGAAACTCCTGTGGCTGCCTGTTGCATCTTGGGGAAGAGGGACAGCTGGAACTCACTTCATGTTTTGGGAAGGAAAGATCAAATCTGGACCTGTGTGAACCCACTGGGCCCTTTGCAGCAGTTTCTGGGAAGAGGTGTCTGCACCACAAGAAGTAGCAGCACAACTGGTGCTGCTGTCCCCAGCCCCACAGGGACTGGCAGGGAAGACCTCACTGAGAGCTCCTGGGGTAGGGCTGAGGTGGCAACAGGAGGGGGAGAGCAGCACTGCCTGTTCCTGGATAGGATGACTGATGTCAGTCATTTGCCTTTGGCTTGAGTGTGCAGGGACACTTGTGTGTGGACTGTCCCCAGGTTTGGGCCTGGCACTCAAAATTCCACCTAAAGCAGGTCAGAGAACTCTGCCAACCTGTCTCAATTGTCCACCAACACATTCAGAGTAAGGGAACAGATCTCTACATCAGGCAGGAATAAAGGATGGATGCACCTCCATGTGCTACTTACATGGCCGTGGAGGTCTGTGTTCAGCAGCATCAGGGCACAGGTGAGTGTATGAATCCCATCTGAAACACACAAGAGCCACACAGCTATGGCTGATTACTCCCCTTCTCAAGCATTTCTGGAGTTTGTTGTCTGACATTGTGGTGGTGCCAGCTGAGAGCAGCTCAGCAGCCTGATCCCACCCAGGGGGCATTTCCAGGTGTGTAGTGCCATTCATGTAAGTGCAAACGTGGACATGCTCCTGTCTGTGTGTGTGTGGGTCACATGTGCACCAGGAATGACCTTTCCCATTTAAAAATCAGAGAATCATGGAATTAAAAGGCCTCTGAGATCACTGAGTCCAACTAAGGCTCAGCACCACTGTGTTCATCACTAAACCACATCTCCAAGAGCCACATCTTCATGTCTTCTGAATACTTCCAGGAATGGTGAAAGTATAGAATTGTTAAGGTTGGAAAAGACCTCTAAGGTCATGGAGTCCAGCTGTTAACCTAAAAATGTCAGAAGAAACTATATCCACTTTTAAGAGATAATGTGGAGAGGCTGGAAGTAGCTAAGAAAATATGCAACTACAGTGAGCCCACAATTTTATCCAGCTGTGCTTTTCTCTGCTGCTACTCTAAATGTGGGGAACACAACTCCTGTGCAGGGCAAGCCAACAGCATTCCTCAGTTTGCACTGGAAAGGCCTCCCATTCAATGCACAAGGTCCTGGGCTGAGCTAGCACCAGCCTCTCATCTGCCCACTGTCAGGAGTTGCTTTGCAAGCCACAACTGGGGCAATTTGCAACCTCTGAGAACCACTCACCAGCTCTCTGGTGCTCAGCAAAGCACGGCCACTGATCCAGGTTCCAGATCCAGAGCTCCTTCAGCTCAGCTCATATGGATTTAGGAGGACAAGGCTCCCTGGCACCCCACACTCAGACCTTGAGATCCTGGTCTGGCTCTCTTGGGGGGAAGTCTGTCAGCACCTGGCATCCCCAGTCCCTCCCAGGGCAGGGATAATGATCAGGGCAGATCCCTGGGAAAGGGAGAAGCTGCAGCCATGTCTGCCTGGCCATGGGTGGTTGGTTTTGCACTCCAGCTCTGTGCACAGGTGCACTGTGATGTGCCAAGGAACCAGAGGAAAGGAAGCAGTACCTTCAGACGTGCTCTCTTCGGGGTTGCACTGGCAGTACCGCCGGGAGAAATGGATCAGCACCCTCTCCCGCTCCTGTGTCTCTCCCATCAGTGGGAACGCTTTCAAAAACGTCCTGCAGAGAGAAAAGGATACTTAGAGATGCACTGCCAGGCAGTGTCCTCGCTAAGGAGAGAGATGAAAAGGAGTCATTCATCCTCCCTCCAGCCCGCACACCCCTGTGTCCCTGCAGAGGGGAAGGAGAGGGATCTATGGAGCTGTGCAGGAAAATGTGCTGCCAGCTGGGATCTGCCCCCCCTCTGGTGTGATGGCACCAGGGGGGATTGCCCATCCAAGGGAAGAAGTTGCTCCCACTTGCTCTGATTCTGTATGGGATGGGATTCCTGGGAAAGCTGCTCTTCACCCTGGGGAAGCAGGCTGTGGGCCCTCCTGTTGAAGCCCACTTTTGGTGGCAGCACCTTGTGCCAAACATGACACCCAAGATTGAACAACAGCCTGGAGCTCCCCCCAGTCCCTGCTCCTATCACATGGATGGCTCCCACGGTGCTGGGAAGCCTGCAGGAACCACCAAAACCCCACCACTCCATCCATCCCAGAGCCCCACTCACCTGAGTGCTTTGTCAAGGGTCAGGCCAGTGAAGTCAAAGAAGCTGAGATACTCCTCTGCTACCAGCTTGCTAAATTCATTACTGTAATTAAAGAGGGAGTGGTCAGCCCCTTCATCAGGGAAGAAGACACTGTCCACAAGAAGATCAGCAGAATGCTGCCTCTTAGCCAGCCTCATCTCAGCAAGACTGCAGACATGATCCCAGACCCAGGGAGACTTGCTCCTGGCCTGAAATGCTGCTGGAAGAGCTCCCTGATGTGCCCACAGCCAGCCCCAGACACCTGAGAATGGGAGACACCTGACCTGCTGCACCCCTCTGTCATGCTGCTGGCCAGGCAGAGCATTCTCCCAAACCAGCCAGGAGGAGGAGGCCATAAGGATATCCTGTGCTCCTCCAGCACCTGGTTCTGTCCCACTGCTGGATGTGTCCCCTCCTACCCCTGCAGTATTCCTGCTCTCACTCCACACAAACTCCCATCCCACCCTCTCACCAGAGCACCTTGCTCCCGTGGCAGATGGATGCTGCTGGAGACTGGAGCAGGAGAGCTCAGATAAGTTCCAGGCAGATGCTGCTGGCTCTGCCAAGGGAACTGGACAGTGTCACAAGACACCAGAAGGCAGTCAGACCCCAACAAACTCCTGTGTCTCCAGGAGCTCGGTGACATAGATGGGACTCTTTTCCCAGAGCTCCAGAGCCAGTTACCATGCCCCAAGCCATGGGATAACAACAGTGGCCAGGGCAAGACCATGTCCCACCCTAAGATGGGCTTATGTGTTTGCTTTGGTTTCCTCACTGAGGAATTATCCTTCTCTGTGTCTGTGCCAGTGCCAGCCCTTCCTGCAGGAATGGGTGACACTTCCACCATGATGACAGAGATATTCCTACAAGAAGAGCAAGGCATTTCCCATAGGGACATTCCTGCCATGTTCTGGCTGGTGGCCCTGCAAGGCATTTCCTGTGGGGACATGCCTGGCATCCTCTGGATGGTGCCCTTTCCACACTGCCAGCCTCTACAGAGCTCCTCTCACCTTACACCCCGGGTTGATGCTCCCTCCCTCTGCCTGCTTTGGGAGGGTCCAGGCACCAGGAGTTTTTCTGATCTGCTGGGTCACAAGCCATCCCAGGGGAACAAAGGAGCCCTGGCCTTTTCTCCCAGTCCATCCCCATGTGTCTGGGCATGGACAGATGTGTGTTGTTTCACACTGAATCCCACTGCCCTGCAGAGCTAAACCTGTGATGTCCAGGCTGCTTTTTGCATCACAGTCACCTGGGTCACTCCAGATTGTCCACAGGAAGTTTGTGTGAGGAAAAGCCTCATCTCTGGGGGATGAAATAGGTCATGTGCCCACATCATGCTGCCCATGGCTGGGACCCTGACAGACCCCACATCCCAGGGCACTGTGATGCTGGAACTGTGCTGGGCTGCTGCCACAGTGATATGGTGAGTGCAGGACAACTCTGGGAAACCCTGCAAGGAACTGCCTGGCACTGCCACCTTCATGGCCTGAGACAGTTCAACCTCCACCCAGCATGAGATGTGACCATGGGCACTGATGGAGCTGAGACAGGGCCACAGACCAGTGCAGGAACAAGAGTCTTCCATGGAGAGCTCAGTTACCCAAACATTTGCCATTCAGAGGGAAAACAGTAATTTCTGGATTTGAGGTTATCACAGAAATATGTCAGCTGAAAACAAACTATATCCAACCTGCATTTCCTTATTTATCAAGCCTTTTCTGCCTGTTTGACAATGATGAATGGTTTTGGCTTTAGTTGTTGGTTTTGGGTTTTTTTACGAAAATTGCCAATTATCACAAAGAAAAAAAAAAGTGGTAAAATGAGCTAAATAGCTTTAAAATGAGATTTCACTTTTTGCACAGCCCTCCTACATGTAGCTGGCCTGAAAGCATTCCTTACACTTAGTCTGCTCCCAGTACTATAGATCGTTCCTACATTGTCTTAGGTGAGCAAGACTGACTTAACACCCATATTAATACCTATAAATACCTATAATCTTCATCCTATTTCCTTTCCTGCTCTGCAAATCCAGCTGCATGATCCAAGAGTCTGGAGTTCTATTTAGGTCTTATGTCAGGAAATGGTTCAGATGTCAAAACCCAGCTGATCAAAACAAAATTTTTATTTCAAAGGCTGCATTGATTCCCAGATGTGGGTCACCAAACAGCCTCCCAAGGTGTGAGGGTTGCAGGTGTGAGTGAGGACTGCAGGAAAGAGCAAAGGGACAGACTCAGAAACCCATTGCTTGTAACTTCTCCCCCTCAGTGAGCTGTCATGGCAAATTTGAAAGAAAGGAGAAGGATGTTACACCTGAGGCAACAGCAACCAGCAATGCACCTGCTACAAGAACTTCAGCAAAGGAGGAGAATGAGGATGTTGCCAGGTGATGCGAAGAGCCTCTCTAGGAGATCATTCCTGGGCTGCTTCTGTCCCAGGACAAAGCTGGGAACCACAGACAATCCTTGGTACTGAAAGTGTGGGTATTTGCTGAGGGAGAGGTGGGGTTTGCTGATCTGGGCAGGGGGGAGACATTTCAGGGACAAAAAAAAAAAAAAAAAAAATCCCAGCAACACAGATTATATCTGATCCAGGCAAAGGATGATGGGGATTGGTGCCTTCACACCCACTAGCATCCTAAAATAATCTGTTACTGCTACACTTGTTACTGTTACTCTGTCTCTTAGAAATCTCTGCAACTCTCCCACTTTGGAGTATTTTTTGATTTCCCTTCTGCCCTACCAAGGCAAATCTACCAGCTGAAGAGTCTGGACCTCCTGCATGTCCCTGGCTCTCCAGACAACTCTTGCTGCCCTTGTACAGACTGGGCTGGGAGGCTCTGCAGCAAGAACATTTTGGGGTGCAGACATGAATAACCTGGGGAGTGGCAGGAAGCTCAGTGCAGAGGCAGGTCTGGCTCCCAAACCCTTGGTTTGCCTTGGTCCTGCTGGGCTCTTACTGAAGGCAGGAAGCTCTCAGTTCTGGTGGGCAGCAGCTTGTGACACTTAATGCCCAATACTGCAGCTAGCTTGTAGGATTTATATTTTAAAGGCATTGGGCTTCCAGTTCCAACTGGAAGGATCTCCAGCAGCCCTGACTCCATCCAGCACACAGACTTGTCCCTTCCTGCCTTTTTCTGCCCTCCCAGCATGCCCAGTGTCCCTCCCCACCATCACTGTGTTTGTCACCCCCTTGCAGGGTTGGCTCCCACGTACTTTTTCCCAAGCTGTCGGGCCACGTCGCAGCGCTTGAAGCCCTCCAGGTTGTAGAGGCGTTTGGCCAACCTCTTGGCAGCCTCGCTGTCTGCCCTGCAGCCATTTGCCAGGGTGTCTGTGCTGCCCTGGTCCAGCTGCTCCGTGCTGCCCATGTCCGAGTCGGAGTCCGACAGGGTGTCCTTCAGGCTGGCGTCGCTGTACAAACACAAGAAACATTCAAGGAGCAGCAGCATGATTTGATGAAACCCACAGAAAATGCTACATTTTGATTTCTTCTTGCCTCCACAAAAAACATGTAAAAAGCCAGCAATATGGCTGTGAACAGGATTTGGACAAACCCTCCTTCGTTTCAGGTCAAATGAGATAGTGCAGTGTAATTCCAAATTAATAGGAAAGGTCAGAGAGAGGGTAACTTTCCCCTGAGAAATGAGGATGTGTCAAAGTAAGCAGCCTCACCACCTTTTAAGCTTCCTCTACCCCCATCAGGGATACCAAGCTCTTTCCAAGCTGTGGACATCCAGGAAATCTTAGGGATAGATGCTATGCTTTTCAGTTCGGGTTATTTGCCAAGGATGAGAAACTGCACTTGTACAAATCGTGCCAATAGGACTGGCACCAGACCTGCTTTTACTGGAGAGCTGCTTCCCCCACAGTTGCCTGGTGGCCTCATGGTCAGCTGTGCCCACAGACAATGCTCTGAGCAACCCTGCTGGCACCATGCAGGTCGGCATACATCCCTTTATTTTCCTGTCCAAGGCCACTTACAGCACCAATTCATGCATTTCTGAGCAGTGTGACTTACTGCTGGCCTGATAACTGGATATATGACCTTGCTCCAGCTCTCCCATGACCTGGTTGCTCATCACCTGGCTTCCTCATGCAGGGAAGTGGCCTATAGATGAGCTGCTGTCTCCCAGGGGTGATGGTTTGGGTCTGAGCTGGTCCAGTGGATGAAGTCTCTGCTGATCTCCTCACTGCCTGCAGAAGAACCTCTGGGGAGGCTTCTGTAGAGGCATCCAGTCCTAAGTGAAACCTCCTTGAGGTTTCCCTGCACTTCAGAGACATTTCAGAGCACCTGACCATCCCAAACCTGCCGAGGGCTTTGCAGGTGCAGGTAAAAGTTTTCCTACTGGTGTTTGGCCTCTCTGCCACGATAGCACATGACAGGAAGCACCAGGGGTGAAAGAGCAGCTCCAACTCCATCATGTCCACTCAGCCTTGTTCCTGGGCTGGGATTCCATAAGAAAAGGAGCCACTGCCCAAGAAACTCCCTGCCTTACCTGATGGAGTTAATGATCTTTGTGGCATCTTCCTCTGATCCTTCCACGTGGAACCCATTTGGGATACTCTTCAAGGACAAGCGGCTCAGCACATTCTCTGACCTGCTGCTGGTAATTGAGTGTCTAAGAGGGCTCCCAAAATCACCCTCCACTGGCTTGGCTGCCCCCTGCTCTTGCTTATCAGCAGCCATGTGGTGAAGGGCTTCTCTCTGCTGGGCTGCCAGTTTCTGCTCCAAGAGCTCGGGGCTTTCCTTGGCCCTTTGCTGGATCAGTGGGGTGAGTGGGGCCTCGAAACTGACACAGCTGTCTGTCTCGTCGGTGAGGGAGAGCACATCCAAAGAGTCCAGGCTGCTGTAGTAGGTGCCCTTCATAAGGTCAGACTCAACGATCTTCTCGAAGGTCGAGCTGAAGCCATCCCTGATGTCTTTGAACTGGAAATGCTCCCTGTCATCATCACTGCAGCTCAGCTTGCCATCTCCAGAAGCAAACCTGGACCAGAAGGAGAAATGGAGAAAATACTGTCAGGACAATTCTTGCCCTATTCCACTTGCAACTGGGAAGCAAGAGAAGAGGCAGAAATGGCTGCCATGATTATGGCCCTTAGGTCTTTTCTGTGGTATAACCTGCTTGGTTCTCAATTTTGTCACAAGATTCTAGAGATGGAAAAAACAGTTTTGCGATGAGCAACCCCAGAGGCCCAGCCAGTCCTTAATTTGGTCATGTCCCAGTAAAAAGTCAGACCTCTGCACTGGAGACTTTTGCACATGACACCTGCTATTGGATCCAATGCCAGAATAACCTGCTGGTTATTACCTCACAGGTCCCACAATGCCATAATCCCAAGGCAGACAGCTCCTGCTCTTTCAATACGTTGTGCAGAATAATTTCTATTAACTGCTCACACCACAGACCATGTATATTCCAGCCCTTTACTTGTCCCCTGAACCAAACTCAGCAGACAGCAAAGGGAGAAAGTCTGTGTCCCTACAAATGCCCCAGCAAAGACAGTGTGGGACAGACTGCAGAGATCAGGGCAGGAGTGCTGGTCCTGGATGGATCATAGAAGCATAAAATGGTTTGGATTAAAAGGGACTGTAAAGATCATCTTGTTCCACCCTCTGCTGTGGGCACTATCCCAGGTTGCTCCAAGCCCTGTCCAGCCTGGCTTGAACACTTCCAGGGATGGGGCAGCCACAGCTTCTCTAAACAACCTGTGCCAGTGTCTTATCACCCTCACAGGGAAGAATTTCATTATAATATCTAATCTATCCCTACCCTCCTTCAGCTTAAAGCCATTCCCCCTTGCCCTGTCACTACCTGCCCTTGTGAAAATCTCTCTCAGTGGGCACCAACACATCAGGCACATTGCACTGTCCCACAGAAGACAGAGGACAGAGAGGCTTTGCACAGCTTACACCAGCCTGGAAGCATTGTCTGCATCCCATGTAAGCAAAGCCAGGCTTGTGTGTGACACAGAGAAAGACTTTGCTCGCGTGAATGAACCTGACATTGCCTCCCCTCAGAGAAGTGTCACCTACTCATTGCACAGCAGGGAAGGCAATTGCTTTGCTGATATATTTATTTGTATTGTAATCACAAAGTTGTGCAAGTATATCGCAGGAATAGGGTATCTAATTGCCTGTGCTGCCCCCCAAGTTGTCTCTGGAATGTTGGATTATGGCTTACAGCGTGGTACATGGAGCTGTGCTCCTCCAGGACATGGTTGTCCCTCCTGGCTACCAGGGCACTGCTGGCTCATGTTCAACTTGCCATCACAAGTTTGCTGTGTTGGTGGAGTGGGGAGTCCTGCCAGAGAAGGACATGATGGAAACCAGGACTTTCTTGCCTCTGCACTGCAGTCTTTCTGCAAAGTTTTTCTGAAACTTTATTTGATGGAATGTGAATTTTTTGACAGCCATGTTGTTGCCATGGGAGGAAATGTGTGGGCAAAAGCTGCAGTCCCAAAACTGCAGGTGCTGAGTGTGTCTACAAGCAAAAGGTGGGGATTTCTCTGTTAAAAATTTTGTCCTTTTACCATGACTTCATGGGGCTGAAAGCAGAGAGTATCATTCACTGGTAGATGTCAGAGCTGGACTGCAGAGCTGCAACCTCCCTGAGATCAGCAGGGCCAATGTTGGGGGCTTCTGGGAAGGTAAAAGACCTCTAGGCAACACACCACAATGAAAGGAAAATGGGGCTTTGACAAACAATAGATGCCAAGGGAGAAACCAGAAAGGGGGAAAGGGATTCATTTAATGCAAACTGCAGCACAAGCACTAAATCTTTGGCTGTATTTCCCTGATATTTTTTTACCAACCATTTCCTGCACAGATTAACTAACCTACCTTCAGGAGGACAATCATGGTTTCTTCCTCCAGCACTACCATGGAGTGATGCCCTTGGATGACTTCCCCCTTTAATTCTCTGTTCCAGTGGGAAGAGCAAGACTCAACACCTTCTTGTAAAGTATTTTAAAATTCAGGAAGAAAATGCATCCTACAAGCAGTAACGTGCAGATGATGACAAATGATCAAACAAATAGTTGGCTGCTCATCAGTAAAACATCGGACCTTGTTCTCCTATATCCAGAATGGGTCGTTACAGAAACAGCAATTCCCCAAAGGGGAGTAAAGAAAAAACTGGGGAAACTCAGAGGTGATGCAGGATGACAGAGAATTCCCAGTGCCCTGGTCCTTCTGTCAGTTCCTCCTGGCCCACACTGACCCAGCAGAGCCACAGTCCATGCGGTCAGGGCAGAGCAGCTCCATGCTGGGTTTGGCCCAGCCACACATTCCTGCCATTTACCCTACAGATAGGTGCTCAAAGCACTCATGAGCTCAAACACAGCGAGCTAACCCGATCTGCAGGCACTCAGTGGTTTCCCAGACTTCAGCTGCGTCCCAGAAGTTTTCCAGCTGCCCTTCTGCTTTGAATATAGCGTGTGACTTGTCCCTTGAGCATTCAGCTTCCAAAAAGACTTATTTACTATCCAAGTGAATATGTTTAGAGCACAAGATCACGGACTGTGCATGCAGACCCCAGTCAGGTTGCATCATCTCCAAATCCTCAGCCTGCCACTTCTACCAATTCATGCCCTAGTACCTTAAAATAATTGCACTTCCAGTGATTGCAGCAGCATTCTCTGACCACCCTTAGCTTCCTCGCTAAGGAACTCGCAGCCTCTGCCAGGGAGCCACCTACCAAATAAATATGATTCCTCTGAAACCTGAGAGACTTGCAGCTATGCAAGACCTGACTGCAATGCTCACAGGGCTCGTGGGACCTGCCTGGGGACAGGCTCACCAAACTCACCGGACAGCAGCAGCCTGCCCTGGACACTCTGCAATACGTTCAGTTGTGCTTTTTGAAGCAGTGCTGCTGCTTCTAGCTGGGGGCCTTGAGTGAAACAAACCACCAGCTTTTTATAAAGGAGCCTGTTCAACACCACAGAAACAAAGCAGGAGGGATGCCTGCTGTCAGCCCACTCCCTGCGTGGCTCCCCAGCTCTGCTGCCCACGCTCCAGACAGTGCTCAGAAGGCACAGCTCAGCATGGAGCCTGCACAGGGCTAGAGCTAGGAGGTGATGCTGAGGCCACCTTGGCCATCCTGTCCCTTTCACAGCTCCTCTTCAGAAGGCCATTCTCCTCTGGGACAACCCCTGCTGCTCTTCTTCAGCCCCTCCTGCTTGCAGCATGTCTCCTGCCACAGGGTAGGTGCACAGGCAGGGCTGTGATGTTCACAGCAGACATCAGCCCCTAGTGGCTACAGTACAGAGCCATTTGTCTTGGCTGATTTCTGGTGGCAAAGGGAAGCATCCATACCACTCTGGCAGGAATGGCACAGGAAGCACCTCACCTAATCCCAGTGACCTGTCATTCCTCCTAAGAACCCAACCTGCAGAGTCTGACGGAGATCTAGAAACCTGCAGAGGCATAAAATCAGCTGTGGACACCACACCAGTGTGAGTATCCCCCAGCCTGGAATTCTCCTGTCAGCCAGGCTGCCAGCAGAGAGGACTCAGAGACTGAGGGGCATTTTACATGAGCAGGTTTGTCTCAGGCACTTGAGAACAGGACGACACTTGTACCTTTTGTCTCACACTGCTGTCCCTGTGTCACCCAGGCACTAGTAACACCTGCCACAGGTGCGAGAGAGCAAAGCTCAGTGCCCTGCCTGCCCTCAGATACACAGCTGACACCTGCTAGCCCAGGGACTGCCAGAGCTAGCCATGCTGCCAGGGACTTCCAGGGCACACCAGCCTACCAGATAAGCCTGGCTCTCCACCATCCCTAGGCTGTTGTACTTGCCCTAAGCCATTTCATGTAACTCTGCCAAAAGTGCTGCAGTTGAATTTCCAACTTGCAAGTGGGACACCCCCAAAGTGAGCACAACCAGCACCCAGCACTCTCAAGATCCCAAAAGCTCCCCCTTCACTTTAGTGACTCTGTGGGCAGACACTGGCTCTAATCATAGCTTTCTGCATTCGTAACAGGGAAAAACTGTGTGAGAAGCCCAGAGAGAAAAAAAGAGTAAAAAGTTACAAACAGGAAAAAAATGTTCGAGAAGCCCAAAGAGAAACAGGAGTGGAAAGCCACAGTCAGCCATGAGAGCAGCTGCAGCTTCTTAAACTGATGAGTTACACACGGAGCAGAGTAACTCGAACCAAGGAGCCTCGAAAACAACACGCACAAACCAGGACTGAGCCGACCTTACGGCGGCTTTGCACTCACCCGAACTGCTCGTCTGCCTCGTCAGCGCTCAGAGCTTCTGAGGATCCCAGGACGCTGTGCCACCGCTCCTTGCTGAGGGCCCCGCTCGCTATCTCCAGGCTGGGAGAGCCCCTGTCGCCCAGCTCGGGGCTGCTGGGGCCGGGTGTGTCCCCGTCCTGCGGCTGCAGCGGCGGTCGCTCCCGCCCCGCGGCCAGCGCAGCGTCCACCCCGTTGGCCAGCAGTGCCCCGGCCGCACGGGCGCTCTCGCTGCCAGCGCCTGTCCCTTGTCCCTGCTCACTGAGCCTCTCGCCTGCCTCCGTCACCGCGTCCAGATGTTCGTCCCGCTGGTCCCCGCGCTCCCCCTCCGCCCGGGAGGGCTGAGCATCGTGCCGGGGGCTGGCTCTCCCGCTGGCAGGCTCCGCAGGCTGGCTCGGCTGCTCGTCCCCATCGCTGCAGGCCGGCGGGGACGGCTGCGAGCCCGGGGAATGCGGCTCGCTCTCATCTGCGGCAGACCATGGCAAGGGGCTGGTCTCGCTCATGTTCCGCTCGTTGTCCCAGCGCTCACGGGATCCTCCCCGCGCTCAGCTCAGGCTCGGTACTACCTGCAAGGGAAAAGAAACCACACCGTGGGCAGCGGGAAGGGCTCTCAGAAAGGCAGACCGAAGCTCCCACCCCACCCTGACATCCTCAGTGTAAAAGCAAGAAAGGACCATTCTGGCGGTTGGTGCTTTTGAAGGCCCAATGTTCCTTACTCAGCACAGGGAACTCCAGAAAGGAAATGCTGCTCTTGTGGTGCAGAGCCATTGGAGCCCAGACACCCACCTTTCCTGCTGCTCCCATAACCCCAGACAGGCTCACAACAGGGGACCTGTCCCATGCAGGCTGCTAGTGTTCAGGGTTGGGAACAGGAACGTGGCACGGCTGCATTTCCCGGACTGGCTACTGGGATGCTATTCCCCAGTATTCCTTGCCCTCCAGAAATAGAAGAAATAGGTGAAACAGGCAATAAGTGTGATTTATTCTTTTCTAACCCTTCTAAGCAGCTGTGCTGTGCCAACCTGTGTGATTCTCCCTGCTGACTGAGCGATTCTGCAGAGCATCTTGCCTGCCAGAGCACCACTTCTCTTTTCCCAACACACGAGTACTGCTGAAGGGTGTCACAAGCTGCCAGCTAAAACTCTGGCAAAAGTGTCCTGACTGAATATATCCTGGGATGCTCTCTCTGTAGGGCAAGGAAAGGACACAATTTCGCACCGAGACAAATAGTTTTATGATAAAAAGGCACTTTATTGGCAAATAGGCCCATTGCTGCAAAGCTTGAAAGTCTTACAAGCACAATCCTCAGCCCCACAGAGCTGTGCAAGCTTTACTCCATCATAACTCCCCCACAGCTGCAGTCAAGTGCCACCAGAAATGATCTCTTCTGGAAGCAGGAGTATTCTGCATGGCATTCAGGCTGAGCCATTGTAACAGCTGATTTTGGTTTTAAGCAATATGTGTCTTCACAGATATCTTTAAAACATTATCTGTCTTCATGGGGTTGTTCAGGCTGGAGGAGCAAAAGCTCCAGGGAGACCTCAGAACCCATTCCAGTACCTAAAGGGACTCCAAGAGAGCTGGAGAGGGAGTTTGATAAGGGCATGAAGTGACAGGACAAGGGCAAACACCTTCCTACTGACAGAGGGCTGGGTTACATTAGAGATTAGGAAAAAATTCCTCCCTGTGAGGGTGGAGAGGCCCTGGTACAGGTTTGCCCAGAGCAGCTGGGGCTGCCCCATCCCTGGAATTGTCTAAGACCAGGCTGGACAGGGCTTGGAGCAAGCTGGGCTAGTGGAAGGTGTCCCTGCCCATGGCAGGGGGTTGGAGATGGGTAATTTCTGAGGTTGCTTCTTCTCTCAAGGGAGAGGTGGGATTCAGACCCAAACACCCCTCTGTGGCCTGGGTATGGGCAGATCCACATAGGCACATGCTGAGCTGCTGCTGAGCAGGACAGATGCGGTGTGGAACTCCATTTCCAGGCTAACTTTGCTCCAGTCCCACAGCCCAGGCAATCCTGGACCTCAGATCTCACCCGCTCTCCATGTGCTGCTCCCCACAGCTGGGAGCTGAGACAGGCTGGGGAGTTCAGAGCCCACATACCATGGCTTTGGGGTAAAGCACTGCTCAAGGGCTGCACAAGCCACAGTCATGAGACAGGGCAGGTCCCTCCAGGAGGCAGTGCTGGCAGTTTTACCTCTTCTCCACGTGCATCCGTGTGCATCCCTCGCGGTCACAGTGCTCGCAGCATCGCCGCACCTATCGCACCAGGCGCAGCCGGGCGCTCCCGATCCCTGCACGGCCCCTGCCTGGAACAAGGCAGCAGAGAAGGTGAGACCCAGGCCAGAGAGGGGAATCCTCATGATCTCCTGCCACCCTGCTGCTGCTCCACATCCCAGACCCATCCTGTGGCTCGTTCTTCGCAGAGCACTGCAAGTGCTTTTCCCTCAGCTTGCTCTAGTTCTCTGGGGTTTTCAGAAATGGCAGTGCAAGAGTATTCCTTACATAGGACTTCTGACATCTTTCCTTATGAAGCCCCCCTTGACCGGCTAAAAAATGGAGCAAAGGGCCTCTGTGGTTGCAAGTTTCAGGAGAAACTTGATGATGAGCCCACAGAATGTCCAATTTCACCCACCACATCCACAGAGTGAGACACCTGAGTTATAGACTGATCCCCTCCAACAACTCTCCTCAGCCCCAACAACAAACAAGAGCCAGGTTAAAGGTCTTTGAACTAATTGCAAGCAAATCTGAGCTGTCAAAGTGATTGATGGAGTAACATTTCTCTTGCAGAGTCTTTTGTACATGCAGGGATGGACAGTGATGCCTCTCCCTGAGGTGACTCCCTGCTGGAGGAGCATGTCAGGTCACCACAGATGGTGTGTCACCTACAGACAGCTGCCTGAGCTCACAGGCCAGACCTGCACAGAGTTGATGGAGATAGAAAGACAGGACACCACTGCCTGTGTGCTGTTAGAGGTGATGGGTGCATCAGGCTCCAGATGTGCCACCTGCTTTCCAATGGCTGGAAAGAGCGCATGGAGCAGCTTGGCAGCAGATGTCTGAGTCGAGTCCCTGGGGAGGGATCTGCTTATACCCTCTCTTGGGTTTGCCCTTGTAGGCCTTCAGCCTCATTTTCCACCAGCCTGGCAAGAAAAAGGTTGGCCTAGGCTTCCTGGGACACCAATACATCAGCCCCCTGCAGCCCAGAATCCCACCTGCAGGAGCTGAGCCCTCACAAGGGAGGTCAAAACAAGCCCCTGGGACAGTCCTCAGGTTCATACTTGTGGGCCAAGACTCTTCTAGCCTGTTCTTCTGCCATCCCAAATTAAGAGGGAAAAACTGTAAATCTCTTTCCCACCAAATCCAGGAGAGAAAATCAGTCCCAGGCACTTGGGGTTCTCATGAACAAACAGGGCCAAGCCAATGCAGCATCTCCCAGGAATTTACTTGCAAAACTACCAACACTCTCCTGAGCATAACCACACTGTAACCTCAAAAAATACTGAAAACCTAACAAATGTTTACTTTCTCAAAGAAAAGGTATAATACAGACATGAGAGAAATGCAATGCCAAGCCACTGCTCAAATCTTTGGAGGAAGCTTTCCAGCAAAGTTTTGCTGGCCTTTTTCTTAATGGGAGATGAATAATGTGGAGGTTTTGAGTCAACTTTTTTAAAAACAGCCAAAAGAGTTTGAGCTGAAATTCCCAACCTCCCTGCCATCCATCCAAAAACTCCATTAGGAGCCACCCAAGCTGAATTCCAGTCCAATAGCTCAAGCTTGGCATAGCTGTGTGCAACCAGAAAACAGGAAACTAAAAGCAGTTAGGAGATGGGGCTGAGTAAGAAATGCTGTCAAAACTTAGTAAGTTTGGTGTCCCATCCATCCCTCCTAATTCTAACTAATTTACATTATTTATATTTTTAAAAATTGACTTTTTTTATTACATACAAACTACTCCAGTTGTTAAGAATTATACTACTGTTTCAGCCTCTGTGAAGTCTCACTGGAATGTCTGTGGTCTGGAAGGAGTGCTGAGGAATCGATAGTTAAAGCCTTAGTCATGCTCTTCCTTGGCCTGTGTTCCTGCTGGAGAAGAGGCACTGGGAAAGCCTGGCAGGATGTGTGCACAGACTATTGCTGAGCTGGGAATACCATCAGCTTCCAGTGTGACAAAACTGGGAGCTGAGCAGAGCCAGGAGGAGAAATCCAGGCCTCTTGCAGCCTCCTGATCCTTGAGGTTTAAATGTCTCCCGTTGGATCCCTACTCCATTGCACACACCTGCCTGGGGGCTGTCGCATCACCCAAAGTCTGCAGACAGGCTGAGGGTGTAGAAACTCATAACAAACTCCCAACAAGTCACCAGCTACTTGGCTTTTACTTGCAGTGACAGTCACTCGAAGCACACACAGCTTATCAGTGGCTGAGGCTTCCCAGAATCTCCAGAGGAACTGGGAGATTGGATTGTAACAGCCTGTGGCTCCAATCCCAGCTCTTCAGGGTGATGCTCTGTACTGAAGTCAAGCAGTCAACTCCTGCCATACTCCTAGCTCATCCCACATCAGCTGCAGAGGGTCTCTCCCACCCTACAGCTCATCATACCTGCTGCCTCCCCACCCATGTGGGGAAGCTCTATGGGAAAAGGGAGGAGCTGTGATGCCACAGCTTGGAAAACCTGGAAGACAAAAAACGGTTGAACAGCTGGTTGCAACTGTGCACATCTGCCTCCAGCAAAGAGCTGAAAGGTCACCAGCTCTGGACAAAGCCCAAACCCAGACTCTCAACACCGTTCTGTTTGCTCTAGAAAGCACTGAAGTGCAGCTCAGCCTCTGAAGCTGCCACAGCTTCAACCAGGCTGTAGGGAGAGGACACACTGCAGCACTGGGACAAGGGACAGGGAGGTGTCCAGAGGTCCCTCTGGGGCTCCTCTGTCCCAAAGCTCTACAGCCTAGCTGCCTTGGACTGCAGGGTGATGTTCCCCAAGTCTCTCCTCAATTCCTTTTGTCTCTGCTTGGCAAAGTGCTCTCTGACGGAGATAAGGGCTGGAAGGTGGTATGTGGGTTCTCAT
The DNA here is from genome assembly GCF_008360975.1 of Lichenostomus cassidix. NCBI lineage: Eukaryota > Metazoa > Chordata > Aves > Passeriformes > Meliphagidae > Lichenostomus > Lichenostomus cassidix. The sequence goes on from NC_139494.1 coordinate 3,433,053, forward strand.
CAGTGGATTTTCACAAGTCTTGCCCTTTCTGCAGGCTCAGGTACCTTCTCAAGTGACTGCTCTTCCATAGGTCCTGGGGGTAGGGTGGACAGCCCTTGCATGTCCAGTGTTCCCAGCCTCCCCCAAACATAACATGGGTTAGCATTCAAAAAAGGGACTGGCAAGAACATATCCCAATCAGGATTCATCACAAAGATGGCTACTGTGGCTCTGCTGAGTTGTAGGCAGTTGTTAACTAGGAGCTCCACGATTTGGAGTGGACCAGCTCTGTAAGGCTCACCTAAGTAGAAGAACATGGATTCATGCTAGAAAGAGGACATTATTGCTGTAGAAATGGCTAAGAGAAGATGAGGCATCCATGATCCATGGCCTTTCCATCTCCTTCCCAGAGTGGGGCTTGGTGGGAGAGATAGGACAGAGGCTGAAGGGACTGAAGACCCCAACCCTGTGGCCATCTCGTGCTGCTCTCTCTTGCAGGCCAGACCCAGCAAGCCAACTGCAATTACCTTCCTTTATTAGAATTCCAGCAGCACCAGCTCACCACTGTGATGTTCCCACAGCCACAGAATAGCAATGGAGGACAGCCACTCACTCTCTGCACCAGCCCCACGTCCTGCACAGCTCCTGGACCAGGAGGAGACAGGGCAGGGCTGGTTGGGATGGAAGGAGAGCAGAAATATTCCATCATCTGCTTTGGGATGATGCTGGATTTGCAGCGGGACCCATGAAGCCAGGCTGGCATCCACTGCAGGGAAGCACGAGTCCCGAAGAGGCTGGGCAGAGATGCAGCAAAGTTTGCCCTGATTGTGTTAGGGGCTGGAAACTACACAGCAGCTCTTTCAGGGACTGGCTCTGGAAGTCTCCCAGCTTTTGTTGAAGCTGAATGGCTGGTGGGAAATGATTTATTTTTAATTTTCTTCCCTGCGTTAGGAACTGGAAAGGCTCCCACTTCAGTTTTTTGTAACCACTTGGCTGCTGGGGCACAGGAAGGCTTGAAGAATCCTGCTGCTTAGTCAAGCATGAGCTTTTCCTCAAGTTTATGCTGAGCTGGGCTGCTTCCTGCAGCAGCCTTGCTTTTCCTTGCTGCTCTGCATCCCATTCCCTCTGGCTTAGTGAAGACAGAATCATGGAATGGTTTGGGTTGGAAGAGATCTTGAACTTCTTGGGATAAAGTACCTATAGTGACATCCTTTGCTGTGCTGGACCATGTGCTCCGAGTTCCTGTCCCCTCTGAGCAGGAATGCAATGTGCCCAGCAGCCATTTGATGTACAGGCTGTAGATTCCATCCACAGCGTGGCTGCAGGACAGGAATGGATGTGCTTTTAGGACCTGACTTACCAGTGAATTTATAAAAGGCAGGTGTCACACATGACCCTGCACATGGGCACGGTCAGGGCTCTTTGAGGAGACAACCCTGCAGAGACATGGAGAGATCACAGCCATGGCTCTTCTTTTTGAAGTACATTTCCTCCTTCTCATGTCTCTGCTTTGACCTCTGCCCTTTCAACATGGAAGAAAATAAAAACCTTCTACCATTCTCGTTGTGAAAATCCTCATTTATTTCTCCCACGGGCTTGTTTTTTATATGATTTTGAAGACCTCAATCATATCATTCTCAGCCTCTCCTCTCCAGATTGTACACCCTGCCTTCTTACCCTGTTCTCAGAAGACAGCTTCTCCACCCCCTTGGGTATTCAGGCTACTTTTTTCTGGATTTTCTCCAATTCTTTTACTTCTATCACTCTATTACAGTCTGGAGACAGGGAAAGCAGCACTGCATAATGAACTCAAGATGTGGGCACACCAAAGATTTATCAGCACCAGACTTCTGTACATCACCCCCTGCTCTGGACAGGAGTCCCTCTGATGACACCAAGTTCTAACTCACCTGCAGCATTTCTGCTGCAGACCAGGCTCTGAGGGGCAGGGCTGGGCTGAGCCCTCAGCCACACACTGACACCATAGATGCACTTTGCAGAGCCTCTGGAGTACTGATGGTCATTGCTCATGGGCAATATGCTGTCCCAGTGGTTCCCATCCATCTCTGACAGTGCAAACTGCAGGTCCTACATCCTTCACTTCCAAACTGGGAAAGAGGCCGTGGATAAAACATATCCCACAGACTAAAATAAACCAGCTACATGCTAAAAAAAGAGCCTTTGGGTAATCAGAAATCACTGTGCATGGAACATACTTTTCCTTGAAACCAAATCCTACAGCTCCTTATTTTGAATTTTTATCAGAGTCCCCTGAGTAATTAGGACACATTCAGATCCAAACGACTCCTGCTAAACTTCATCTTGGGGAAACAACAGCAGTTTTTTGCTTATAGAAAACAATAAAGCTGAGTCTTAAAATCCTTAATAGCTTTCCTGTTTGCAATCTTTTGCAGTTATTAAAAAGGGGAAAAATAAAGAAGTATCTTTAGTATTTTTTGCACGTTCCTTTCCTTGTACTGGCACCTTGGCTGTGCAGCACTTTGTGCATTAAACCTTCTCCAGCCCTGGGTGTGCACCATGCAAACCTGACTGCTCCCTTCACAGGGGAAACAGAGTCATGATCTCAAGCCTGTGAAAAGGGGTGAAAGCCTGGACTGTGCCCAGCTCTGGGCTCCACAGGACAGGAGGGGCCTGGAGCTCCTAGAGCAGGTCCAGCAGAGGCTGTGGAGATGATGAAGGGACTGGAGCATCGCCCTGAGGGAGCTGGGGTTGTTTGCTGCAGGAGCCCAAGGCCATGAGCCTACAGCACAGATCTCAAGTCTGCAGCTGTAAAGGCAGATCTCAGGGACACCAAAGGATCCCAACCAGCTCTTTCCTGGCATGGGAGAAAAGGTGGAGAAAAGGGGCAGAGGCTTTTTGTGCTCTGGCACCCCATCTTCAGGCAGCTCCCAGAGCTCAGAGAAGAGCTTGAGAGAAGGATGCCAGGTCTGGGTAAGAGGTGAGTCCCTGTGGCTCCAGCCTTGCCTTAGTGCAGAACAAGCAGCTTGTAATCAGTCCATGTTGGGTTGAGTCCAACTCAGGCCAGGAGTTTTCAGGGGTTTTAGGCTCAGCTCAGAGCTGGCTCCATCCTCTCCTGTGCCTATCTGCTCTGGGGAAGGTGCTCACCTTCTCTGGAGGGGGAGTTTACAGTCTGATTGTCTGCAGGGGTTGTTTTTCCCTTTACACAAAACCAGGCTGTTTATGGGGCCTTTCCACTCAGTTCTGTGCAGCATCGTAACTGAATTCATTAAAACCCAGCCTTCCCCACAGCCAGGGCTACCTTCCATAAAAATCCACAAGAGTTGCAACTGCTCCTCATAACCCATAAATGGAAACAGCTTCTTCCTCTCTTTTTCCCTCCCTTTGCTTGATCCTCCTTCCCCACATTCTCCCAGTACCCAAAATAATAAAACAGGGCTGGCAGCTGACTCAGACCCCAGAAAAGGAAATTCTGCCATGCTGTCTGTCTACACTAAACCTATGCAACGCCTCGCTGCAGGATTTCAGGAGGCAGCAGGCAAACCCATCCTGCTTGTCCCCTGGGAGAAACATCCAGAGGGCTGGAGATCAGTATTGCAGAATGAAATGGAGTTCTGGAAAGGAGGTAAACTCCTTCCACACTCTAACATATCCATAAACCTCAGGGGTGAGGACTAGTAAGACACCAGACTTGTAGGGATATGCTCTGAGCACAGAAGTTGGTAGACAAGCTGTTTGCAGACAGATGGCCTCCAGCCCAAGGGACATGGGGACCAGCAGCACTGTGAGTCCAGATGACCAGAATGTGTAGAGATGGCTGGGCACTGGCTTTGGGCTCTTTGGGAGCTTAGTGTGACCCAGAGAGCAGGGAGCAAGGTCTTCCTGAGCATCTTCCAAACCTGTCAGGAGAGTGGGAAGACAGCAAACAGACTTTTGTGGGTGCTGACATCAGAGACAGCTGGTTTGGAGTCAGCTGGTGGTGTCCAAAGCTGACGTGCAGCAACCTGCAACACCAGATAACTCCTCACTTGTCAGTGTCAGAGGAAATCTCCCATTCTCTCCACATAGCACTCCTTCATCCACAGGGAATCACCAGCAACAACCTGATGGCATTAGTGTGGGTGAGAGAGCCACTCTGGAAGGTGGAGGATGAAGGAGAGGATCCTCCTTTGAGAAAGAGAACAGCAAGCTTTGTGGATATCATTATATACATCCACAGACATCTCAAAGGTCTGCCTTTCCACCCTGGACCATCTCCAGGTAAAAAGGACTAACTTCAGTCTCTGTGAGGAGGGTCACCAGGCTCCCTTTGCAGAGATGAATGGTCCTTGTTTTGCCCAGCAGAGACTCAGCCCTGCTCTCCAAAGGCTCTCCCTGCCCACCAGTTAAGCCTGTTTTCTGCTTGCCAACACAACTCTGCACTCTCCAAGCCCCAGCAGCACTCCATGATGGTCCCCATGTCCTCAAGCCTTGAGACAAACAACTGGTTAAGACTCCTGGATGCTCCTGAGTGTCATCTTGCCAGCCTTGCAATTCCAGCTGGCCTCCAAACCAGGAGCATTGGTATGAGGCACCCATAGATAGGTAACAGAGACCTTGACTGCTGAAGATGTTCAGGCCTAGAAGGTAACAAGTCCAGAAAAGGCTGCTGGAGAGTCCAGATAGGACTAATCACTCCAGCTGATTTCAGCAAGCAAAGCATAACATGGGATCAACCAGTGTCCACTTCGGACCTAAGGCAAGTCATCCCTCTGTGAGGGGAACAGCTGGGTAACTGTCACACCAGTGGGGACTTTCTATTTCCATCTCGGTGAAGGAAAGGAGGAACAGCTTCCCTCACCCAAATCAGACTGAGATGCACTTATTTGGCTCGAAAACACAGACTCAGCCAAGATTTGCTGACAGCCAACAGGGCTGAAACTTCCCTGTCTGAAATTAGAGGGTGTCAGGGCACGAAACGTGGCAATTCCACTAAAGTCAGCAGCTCCACTTGGGCATAAAGCTGTCTGCCCTGAGGACCTGCAAGGAACAGCCTGAGAACATGAGATCTAATATGAAGGGACTTTAATACGTTATCAGGACCAAATCAAGGCATTTGAGAGGCAAAGTGGAGAGAGGAAGGCACTACAGGGGAACAGACAGGACAATGCTATGGGAGAATCACCTCGTCTCAGACTTTTCCTAGTGAATCAGCCCTTTTCCTAGTAAATACTCAGACTATAAACTCACTTCAGCAAGACATTTTTTATGTGGTTTAGCCCAAAATTTCCACTTTCCCTTTCAAAACTGCAGAAAACATTCCTATAGAAGAAGTGTGGGCTAAGTAAATCTTCCTCTTCCAAAGGCAAACAGATCATCACCGACCTTCTGAAAACTGCCTGTCAGCTGTAGAAAAGCAAGGAGTCACCAACATTTCATCATTCTTCCATGCTGGAGGAGTCACAGTCATTCTGTTCTCTGCAAAGTGTGTCTGTTTTGCAGGTAGCACAACCACTCTCTCCTTTCTCCATCATCTTTCACTCAAAGAAAAAAGGCCTGGGGCATTTTTTCCATCACACCTATGTAGTGATGTGCTGTCTGCTCAGTCTCCCAGGCTGCAGTCAGCAGGGTGCAGAAATGGCAGAAAATATAATTGCATATTTATTCCCAGAACTTACAGACCAGGATGGCACCACTAAAGGAAAAGTAGGATTTCGCTGCTCTGTTAGGATGTGTTGAGTTATCATTATCTTTAACATGGCACAGGAAATGCTGCTCAGAACTTGCATATACCAGAACTTGCTTGAATACATGGAAAAGCACTTTGAGTGAGACTCAGCTCACCCAAATGCAGACATCTCCAGCTGAGCTCAGCCCCCGGGGTTCACAGTCAGCAGAAAGGCTGTCTGATCTGCATTAGAAGTTTGTGTTACAAGCAGAAGAATTCACTGTGCTGCTCTCTGCCCCCCCCAGCCTGGGACAGCAGCCCCAGCTCTGAGGCTTCTGCTGCAAACACCCACTTTCAAAACACGGGGCTCCTACCCAGCCCTGCCAACCCTGTTTGGGCTGCAAATACTTCCACAGCAACATCTTACCCTGACATGGCCAGATCTGGCCTCCCTAAGCATGAATGGCTCTGAGCAGCCTGAAATGTTGAAGCTGACTTGTTTTGAAAACAGAGCAAGTTGCCCAGAAAGTGCAGCTGAAACCCTGGTGGAGCCATTTTGCAGTTCTGTGCAGAGGCTGGATCTGCCCTTAATGGATGTGCTGGATAACCACAGTGAGAGAAAAGGGATTTCCCTGATGAAAGACGAACAGGCACACTCCTAAACTGATGTAAAGGTGCTTTATAGAGACAAGGATGCTGCTTCTCCTCACAGGAATGATGCCTAAAGAATTTTTAGCTTCTATTCTTCACATACCTGTAGCTTTGGTGTGTAGTTTTAGGCTTCATATAAAATGCCAAAAACCTTTGTTCCCAGCACCTTTTAGCCAAAACAATTCCTCTGAGTGGAAATCCAAGGACACTTTCGCTGCCTCAGGGCTCCAAATATGTAAACAACAGTGAACTGGGGGGAGCAAGCTTGGGGTGGTTGATATCATCACCTGAAGGTATAATTGGAGAATTAAGGCCCAATATGCTAATAAGAAAGAACTTCTAAAATGTGAAGACCTCATGACCCAGGGTCCATTTTGGGTGTAGCCTCTGGAGTAGGCTCTGTCTGCCCTAAATGTACCTTAAAGGCCTTTAATAAATTAATCTGCTTTTTATTCTCCTAACTTTGTCTAGTCCTCTGTTTCAGGTAAGCCTGCTCAGGCATCAGGAATTACAAAAAGAGCAAAAAGCACATCAGGATGATGTAATTGCAGCAGAACAGTGTTTTAACTACACCTGCTCTGGGACCAAGAGGCTCTCCCAACCTCCAAGATGCCCTGCACTAGATCTGGTGGCCAGGGTACATCAGAGCTGCAACACCAGGCTGCAATAAGGTCATTTTTCCTCTTAGCAGACTTTTTTAGGTGTTCTCAGGGCTTTTCTCCTGCTCCTTAGACATCATTACATTTGGGCATCAGACAATGACTGTGGGAACTGATGAATTACATGCTGGACTGAGGTTTCACTGATGCACAGAGAGGCCAGAGGGGCTGCCAGAAATAAGTGTGCTGTAAAGATGAAATAGGTTCAGGAGATGAGTGCTGCTCAGCCTGGCTCAGCCGGTGACCCAATGACATAGTGGCACACGAGGAGTGGCAGCTGGGTTTGCTGCAGGGGATGCAGCCTGAGACAAGTGTGCAAGCTGCAGTCGTGTGTCTGACACGGGGAATCTCTGATTGCTATAGTGGGCAGAATTAAAGGGACAGTGTCCCCAAGGTGCACTCCTTGCAGTTTGCTGCTATCTGGAGAGCAGTGGCTCTCTCTCCCTGCCCTTCTGCTTTCAGAAAATGTTCAGGTCATAAAGCACAGGCTTCTGCTACAGGATCATTCCCTATATCTACCAGAAGCTGCTGGAATTCTGTGGCCACTTTTCTGCTCCCCTGCTTTGATGGCAGTAATAGTAACACATCTGCATTTTAGGTGTTGTTATCAAGCTGTGATCTTGCTGTGATCCTGCACATCCAAACCTCCTGCCTTTCACCTGGGCTCATTACTCTGCTCCTGGTCCCCAGGCAGCTCTGAGCCAACATTCCCACCTGGCATTTTGGAGTCCCCTCCTCTTGGACTTATCCCAGCTCTCACAGCGGGAGCATGCAGGAAATCCTGAAGCCACCTCTGCACACTGAACTCTCCCCATTTGTGCATAAAAAATGAAAAGGCTGTGGAGGAAGCCTGCAGTGGTGAAAGGAGGTAGGTCCAAAAGTCTGGGATAAAATCTCTTGCTCTTTCTAGACAGCCTTATGGTTTGGGGCGAGGGAGAATGCCCACCATGGTTTTCTGTGGCTCCCAGCTGGGCAGGCACCAAACACCCTTTCACCATGCTTGGGAGCTGTGCTTTAAGGGTCACCTGCAGGAACAGGCACTGTTCCAGGCAGAAGTGGCACAGGATGGGTTCCCAATGCCACACACCAGCCCCACCAGCCCCTAGGAAGGAGCCGCCAAAGGAAACTGCCTCAGCTGCACAACAAATTAATTCTCTCTACTTCTGGGAGGAAAAACAACCTCATGATTATCTGTTGCTTCAGTTTCCACACCCATGCATGGAGAAAGCTGCCTCCTGGGTTCTGGGGAAGAGAGAGGGCTTTGATAATGAGAGAACACCAAGAGACCTGGATAAACTGCCTTAAAAAGACACAGGATGTCCTTTCCTGGAAAGGCAGGTTAACACTCCCAACAGCAGGCAGTCAGCTCCTTTTTCCAAGCTCAAGACTCTGGTGAGGAGTGGTTTGAATAGCTGCCCTTGCCTGGTGCTGCTAACTTAGGAGGCAAAACCTAAATACTCATTAAGGCAGCACTTGGCAGAAACCCCATCCTCAATTACAAAAATCAATTCATTTTTTTTATGAGTCTGAAGCCTTTGGGGCCTTATAATCTAATTAAATAAAGCTTTCTCACTTTCCTCTTGCCTGCTCCCCTAGCTTCTGTTGTACCAGCAAAGACAAATATATATTTTTAATTTAGCAGAATCCCCCTGCATGGTGTATCCCCTTCTGGCCAGAAACCCCTTCTGTTCCCCCTGTGCCTGTGTCCTGCTTGGGCAGGCTGCATCCACAGCCTCTGTGCTCTTGCTCCTAGGAAGTGTCTACAGCTCCAGGGTCCCAGTTCACCTCCATCCACTGCCACAGCCTGGGTAGCAGTGCCTGTGTGAGGAGCAAAGATGCAGAACCTGGGCAGGAGCAGAGCCCCACACAAGGCAAGCTTGGCACGGGGAGCAGTGTCTTGTGTCACATGAGGCCTCATCCAAGTCTGCAAGGTCTGTCTTCCATGGAGTATCCTGAGGTGGAAGGGACTCACGGGGATCATCAAGCCCAGCTCCTGGCCCTGCATAGGACAGCCCAACAATCCCACCCTGTGCTCAGAGCGTTGTCCAAACACTCCTTGAACTACCAGGATGTCCAGAGAGGAGACACTGCTTTCAGACATGCAATGGGGAGAGGCTGTGGGTGAACTGGAGAAGGTGCCACAGAATCCCAAAATGGTCTGGGTTGGAAGGGACCTTGAAGATCATCTCATTCCAAAGCCCTGCCATGGGCAGGGTCACCTTCCACTAGACCAGGATTATCTTCTCCTCTTGTGTCCAGCACCAACCGACAGCAAGTGGCCATGCACAGAGTGGGCAGAGATCTCTGTGAGTGTGCCCAGGGCCTACTGTGGAGGAGGTCAGTCAGCAGGTCCTGCTCTGTGTATGGCAGCACCTGGATGTTCCCCTGAGCTGGCCTCAGACCACCCAGCTCTGGATCAGGTGCAGGAGGAAGGCTGGAAGATACCACAGGGAACTCCCTCTCCACCTCTATGAGGCTTTTGCCCAGAACCGTGTGAAATTTTTTGGAAAAATTGTTCACTTGCTGAAGATTGCAATTATAGGTCAGCTAAACCTCATCTAGAGTTGTGATGCACTTTTGCTGAAACCACTGAAGAGCTGGATTTAAGAAAAAATATTGCAAGAACTGAGCTTTATGCCTTGACTTTGGAGCAGGTAAGCAAATACAGAAAACAAAAAATGCAACCCTTCAATTTAGGTTGGTATTATAGCATTTCCATACTATCTCACAATTTTTTAAAGATTTAAAAGAAAAATATATTTGGGTCAAATTTGTTTTTCCATATCAATAAAATCATAGAGAGACAATTGCACATGGGGCAGGAGAAGCTAGAGAGGAGGCTGAGCTCACATCATTTTCCCTGGCCTTTTCAGTACAGTTGGTGAACCATAAGTGGCTCAGTCACTGGGGTCTGATATCAGTTTGCCTGCTTGGTGTTGATCAGGAGAGCTCAGAGGCACATGCTCTAACCCCCAGAAAAGGGGCATCACTGGGATTTGATCTCCTAGGTTTTTTATTTTGAAGGGAATTCAGTTCTCCATCCCAGAGCCACAGGAAGGCCACAGAGACACGAGGAGCTCAGCTGCATTGCCCAGAGGGGACACAAGGATGGGCAGTGACTGCACAAGACACCAAATCCAGCTGCGAGCCCCCCAGCCCAGAAAACACTTCATCCAGAAGATCTCAGAGTGGCCCTGTCCCCAGCATAGTCCCTGCCAGAGTCACAACACAGGAAAAGCTCCCGGAGAGCCTGGGGGCCTCTGTGGTGCGTCAGACCTGGAGAGCAGGAGACACAAAACCAGTGCACAGAGGTTTTGCCAGAGTGGGACTTTGGGAGATTATCCATAGAACCAGTTTATGTCCCATGCTGTAGAGGAAGGTAGAAAATCCTGGGATGAATCCTGGGCTCATCCTCCTTGAAAGGAAGCATTGCCCTTTCCCTGCTCCTGATGCAGTGTCTCACAGCAGCCAGCGATGTCAGGGCATCCCACCAACACCACCCTTATTGGGAGCCATCCAGGATGTCTCAGAGAAGAGGACATAGCAAGAGATGAGGCAAGGCTGGTGGCACCACAGAGGTGACACCCTGACCAGCTCCCATGGCACCTCTCAGAATGGGAAGATCCCTTCAGCTGTAGTCGTCTCTTTTGGGACCCAGTGTGAGCACAGCTGTTGGCCAGGACATGGGGACACACTGCTCCTTCAAACAACCCGACAGCAGACAGCCTGAGCCACCTGCCAGCCCTGCCTCTGCCACAGCCACCAGCCAGGCCCTTCAAAACCACAGAGCTGAGAAACCATGAAACCATGAGGGGAGCATGTGAGACAATGAGGAGAAGGAAAACAAAGGAGTGAAGGGAATGTAAGCTGTAGTGGTGGAGGTAGGTGACAAACCATGTGCCCAGTACCAGGCTGAGGCCCAGAGCCCAGAAAAACCATGGAGAGCACAAGAAAGGACTTGAGCTCAGCTGCAGCATCTCTGGTGAGGCTGCCTGCAGCACCTTACTCTCTCTGGCCCTGCCTGGTGCAAGTGATCAGCACTGGGGCTGATCCAGTGATGGGAACAGTGTTTGCTCTAAAGGAATCATCAGTGTCCCTACCTGGGACCTGAGCAGAGCCAGGTGCTGCCCAGGATCAGGAAGGCCAGGTTATGGACTGCAGGGAAGGACCTCCCTGAGCATCTCAGCCACTCCTGGAGCTCCTGTGGGAACACAAAGGGACAGCAGTGAGGATGAAGGGAGAGGTGGTTACTGTCCAGGTTGGACAGGTGCTTCTGCTCCGTGAGCCCAGCCTGCCAGTCACCTCCCCAGGCTCACAGGAAACCAGGGAGGGAGCCAGAGCTGACCCCATCCCTCTCACACCATAACCACCACAGGGAAGTGCCACAAGCCTCCTGTGCAGAATATAGCCCTGTATCACTCCTATGGATCTATCCAACCCCTGAGAGCCTGGATGCACTGAGCCTCCCACGGACCCTGTCCCAGCACATCCCTGGGAAAGGCATTTCCCAGCCAAAAGGGTGAGGAGGATGTTTTCACCCCCAGAAAATCTGGTAAAGAGGTGTGTCCACAGCAGAGACTGTCAGGTAGCCAAGCAAGCAGCAACCATACGAGATGTGGCCCCTTCCACCAGATCACCCTTCCAGGGACTGCTCACACACAGCCTCCAAGGAAGCTTTTCCCTCAGCAGGAATCACTCTGCCATAGCCAGCACTTTGCTGGCACTAGACACAGCTCCCTCCCAGCCCAGGGAACATCCTTCTGGCAACTCCACCAACCTGTGCAAGTCAGCAGGGCCACACACAGATGCCGGAGTTGAATGGAGAAATCCTTTTCCTTCTGGCAACAAGCACCAGCTCCAGTTTTGAGCAGAACCACAGACATCACATGGGCCAAATTCAGGTTTCAAAGGAGACTTTCCACTTCAGTCCCTTTGACATTGTGGCCTGGCATACACAGTGCAGCGTGCCTCAGGACAGGCACAGAACCTACAAACCCTGGCATGGAAGCTGCAGGATTGAGAGAACTTAACTGGTGGGGAAACCCATGGAGGAAGAGGACAAAAAGGTGTCAGGTGATGGGATGGAGAGCAGAGAAGTGATGGTACTCTAGGCTGAAGTCCAGAAGAGCAATACGGGGTATTTCAGCAGGGAGATGAGGTGAGCAGCACCAGTGGGGAGAGCAGAAAGCTCTGTGAGTGCTTCATGTGAAGAGCCATATGATGGCCACGTAAGGAGGACACCCTGGGGTCAGAAAAGCGAGTCCACGCCTTGGGCACCTCAGAAACTGCTCTGAAACTACTTGACTCCCTCTTGCCACCCTCTGTGGAGCTCTCATGAGTGGCCTCAGCAAACACACCCTCACTCCATCCAACAGATCTCCATGAACTGGAGTTCCTACTTCCCATCACCACGTCCCCAGTGCAAGCAGGACAGAGCCATCTGGGCACTGAACAGGCCTGGTGGTCCCACAGAGATTCTTCCTGGCAGAGCTGCTATGTCCCCTGCCCAACGCTGGCACTGTCACCTTGGCAAAATCACTGGGCCACGCCAAGCCTCAGTTTCCCCAGAGAATAATTCATCCATGTCCTAGGGTGGGCTGAAGAGTGATAAGGTGCTAAGACAGGAGGGATCTCAGTGTTAATGCAGAACTACTTGGCTTCCAACCTCACACATCCAAGGGGGTCTCCAGGGAAAACTACCCACTTCAACTCCACTTGGGCCTAACTTTTAGGGGGAGAAGAGGCACAAACTGAGGACCATCCATTTTGTGAATCAGCCATCTCTCCAGCTTTGCCTCTGGACTCAGCTGCCCACTTTTAGACTTTTATCCATTGTTTGCTTGGACTTGTACAGGAAAAATCACATTAAGGAAAATCCTAGTTGAATCACAGACTTTGGAACAGCTGCAATGGACGATTTGACAAGGACATGGGGATTTAACATATTTTTAATGCAAAAATATCTAATGATAATATGCTCCACTCCTGGCTAAAAACATTATCTACTGGCATGGGGGGAATTTAAGCCATAATGCCAGCTACTATAATGCAGGCCTGGAACTCCATGCAAATATTATCCTGATCCAAGAGCTACAAAGCTCTGTTTATCCTAGTAATTAATTCTGTCTTATGTTTAGTGATACAATTAGAGAAACACTGCCATTCTGATGGGCTTGCTTCCACCAGTGCCTTTTACTATATTTACATGCCCACAATAGGCTTGGTCTCACAGAAAAGGGTGAAATTGCATTTATGGAGACAATGCCACATGCATTCCCAAAGCATTTTAGACATGTAAAGTTAGGCTCCAAATTGCACGTTTATTGTGTGAGCACACAATGAGCTTAGATTAAATATTGACTAAAGCCAGCCTAACACCCAAAATAATGAAGATGAGCACAATAGTGTGATTTACTCCCAGCCGCTGGAGAAATACACATCTGTAACATATAACATGCCCTTCCCACAGATATACTCTTTGTATTCTAGCTAGCCTTAGGCAGGAAAATTTCATTCTCATAAATTATGGATTTTCTTTCCCAACTGCCAACACATCCATATTACCAGTTGCAAAGCAAACAAATATAATAACAAAAAAAAAAAGCTCCATTCCCCTGACACAGTGACAAGCAGGTGACCGGCTCCTGGCTCCTTGAATCCTCAAAGTTGAGGCAGCAAAATGGAAGATAAATATGGCTAAAATCAGAGCATCCTTTCCCTTTTGTCCCCCAAGGTGTGGAAGCCAGCAGGGAGGTGTGGGCATGGCAGGTATCCTTTTAGAAAGTACTCCCAGCCCTAGCTGTATTCAGAAAACTATCTGTCCTTCTCACGCCTTCCTCCTTCCCAGACTTGTGGAAGAAATTCAGGGAGACGCAGATGTTAATAGAACAATTATGATAATAACCCAGGGCTGAGCGGGGGTAACACACACCCTTCCCAGCAGCTCGACCTCTAAATCCTCTAATACGGCACCACTTCATTCAAGATTAAAAGAAATTGTAACCCAGCAGAAACAAAAAGACACAGGAGGCAAGGCAGGATCTCACTCGGCAGTGAAGCCCCACTCCAGTCCAGATGCAGTCATATCACTTCAGCTTCTCTGTACCATCTCCATGACAACCATGTAATTTGGATGCAATAACCACTGCCGAATTGATCTTTAAATGTAGCTTTGCTATAAAACATAATACCGAACATGTCAGGCTCAGGATAAAGAGAAGTAGCCCCGTGCCACTGAGGACTGTGATTTAAGAGCCCCCCCTTTAATTTTCAGTTTCAATAATTGCGTGTGTGAGTGGATTTTAAAGGCAGGAGCAGCAAACACCATTTGTGTGTGTGTGTGTGTACACGGCACGCTTTGGGGTAACACTGCGAACGAGACACCACACTGAGAGCTGGAAAAATGTGTCAATGTATATCCAGAGAATGGGCATCTTCCCACATGCACGCATGCACACACACACTCACACACACTCACACACACGTACCGGGAGGCTCAGTCTCCAGCAACTGAAGCATACAGCTGATGCATCAAATAATCCTAATAAGAATCAAACCCAGTATAACTAAGCAAAATAGGAGGGGGGGATCGATGTACAGCATGACAATGAGAGCCCGGGAGCTCGCATTGGCACTTACCCGAGCAATGAGCTGTTTATTTTTTGGTCCCTTCACAAATGCAGCTCCCTTTTCTCTTCAACAATCCATGCAAAATAATCTGCAGTCCCACCGATGGAGGAGTGGCCCCGTCCCTCCCCCTCCACCACCTTCCTAGACCTCCCTGTTATTGGCTTCCTTCTCCCTTCTCTCCTGCTCTCCCTCGCTCGCTGGCGATGGTTACACCTCCCAGCCTTCCCCCAAGGTGTCAAGAGACTGCTGGGGATCCAGCAGGCAGGGTGGGAGGGACGGGGAGAGGGGGAGGAGGCAGGAGGCATGGTGAATGGACCAGGGAAAGGATGGAATAAAGCTCTTGCTGGCAAAGCCCCCGGCAGAGCCCCTGGCAGCAGCAGACCCGCCGCCGGCTGGGAGGCTCCGCTTGCAGCATAGGAACTGCCAGGGATGTCCCCAGAGTGCTGGGGCTTGTCCCCCCACAGGCACCTGCAGAGCGCTGAGGGACTGCTCTGCTTCCTGCCAGCAAATCGTCACCCTGCGAACTGACACTGGCTCGAAGTTTTGGGCTGAAATCCTGCCAAACGCTCTCAGCGTCTTTAACAACTGATGCACTTCCAAACGCAGACGTGCAGCACTGAAAATGCCTCAAGGACCCACCTTGGTGCAGACCCCAGCACTGCAGGTTGGGTTGCTCTGTGCCTCTGGACACTCCCACCTGCTGCAGCTCCATCCCATCCCATCCCATCCCATCCCATCCCATCCCATCCCATCCCACCCATGACTGAAGACCCCAGTGGCTCCAGCAGCAGTGCTGTCCATGTGCCTGCCCAGCTGGCTCCAGAGCCTCCCCCACCTTGGGCTGGACCTGGTGCCTGCTCACCACCACTGACACATCTCCATCCTGACAGCTCTTGCATGCAAAGGCAATGGCTTTGTCTATAGGCTTACCCAGGAACCTGGCTCATCAGAGGGCTGGAGATGCAGTGTGGGCTGGAGAGGCACAGGGACACAAGGCTTTTCCTGCTTTAGGGCCCTTTTACCAGACTTACAGACCAGTGGTTTAGGGCAGTGTCCCTTGGCCTTTTGATGGCTGTAATGCAATGGTGGTTTCTGTGAGTGCACAGGTGAGGGGTGGTGGGTGCTCACTGTGCCAAGTTGCCTAGCTGGAGCCCAAACCAGTGGTCCCTCAGCCTGGGCCAGCCGGAATTAGGGGCCAGCTACCAGGATTCTTCACCTGGAGCTGATCCCTTTGTACTGGGATCATCCATGTCTTGGTGATACACAGGATGCAGGATGTGCACTCTGACTGCTGCACAGGGATGTGGGGTCACAGAATCACAGAAGGGTTGGAAGACACTCAAAAGACCACTTAGTTCCAGCCCCCTGCCATGGGCAGGGACACTTTCCACTAGACCAGGCTGGTCCAACCCCTGTCCAGTCTTTAAGTGAGGAAGAAGGGTTTGGTGTCTGCCCCAGACACATGTTCCAAGACAGCCCATGGCTTCCTAATTCCAAGGAGAAAACCTCTCCCTAAACCTCTGTCTCTTGGAAAACTTGTTCCAGGGGAAATACATTGCTGAATGAGCAGACAAACTCCCAACATCCCAAACTAAAATACCATTACAATGTATAGTCATACATCTGAACACCGGAGCACAGCCATCACGTGAAATAATGTCCTGGAGCAGCTCAGCAGAACACAGCCGGAGATCCTTCCAGCAGGGATACCCCCAGCACAGCACACGAGGTTGTTTGCCAGGGATAGTATCGGTAATGAACCATGTAATGAGCCACCCTGCAGCTATACTCAGGACTTTTCCAACAAATGCAAGTGTGAATGAAGGTTACTGTGCTGGAGAGACACAAACAATGGATCCTGTGGCCATGGTCAAGGGCAGCAGGAAGCTGGGCAAATCCAGGTGTGGGGCTGTTAACCTCCCTCAGGGTACTTTCATCTGAAAGATTAGCTTACACCATCATAAAAGTCTGTCCTGCTGCTCTCTCTGATCAGCTCCAATGTACTTGTAATCAAACAATTACCAGGTGAGGGTGCTTTAACAAAAAAAAAATTAAAATATAAAAGCACAATCAATATTTATCAGTCTGTTGCACTGTTCAGGTCTGAAGACAAGGAACAAAATCCAATTTCTGCGCAGCCAGTCCTAGGAAATGACATTTTGCAGAATGAGAAAATGAGGTTCTAGTTTCTAAGAATATATCCACTAGTGGGTTCCAAATAACTGGGTTATCAATCATTCTGCTCCTGGGAATCAGCATATCAACAGCTGGATTCAGGGAGAAACCTCCTCTCCTCCCTATGGCAGGGTAGTGTGCCTTTCCCTGTCATTGATTGGGCATTCCTAACAGCAACAGGGTACAGAGATTTCTCCTGGTACATCTCTGTCAGATGCCTCGAATATGTCATAATATTTTCTTCCAATTAAGAAAACTCCTAAACGACAGCGATTCCGTGTGTGCTGCTGAACCGTCTGGATGTGCAGGTGAATGTGCAGATGCTGTTTGCCACCTGTGACATGAGTTTTCTGAGAAAGATGGAACATCCTCAGGTAAGGACACCTTCCCTCCACACCAGCATCAGGGGAGCCACCCCTCACGCCCCCAGACAAGTCAAAGCACCCCGCTGGGGGCCTGCCAGGCAGCAGGAAACTGCAGGCACCACAACTAAACACTGCAGACCACTCAACACCTGCACCCTACAGACATGGAAACACTCCAGCTAGGCTGAGGGGAAAGGGGGACACCTGCAAAAAGGATAGGAACATGTAGTCCTGAGAGGGTTCATGCTCATAAAGCCCCATGGGATCCACCAAACCTGAGCTCCAAGGCTGCTCCAAGGCTGGCAGCTCCACAGATGCTGCTCCCCCTTTGCTTTGAGTGGAGAAGACAGGAACACTTACCCTGCAGCCCCACGGGGTTTATTGACTTCCCCTCACCATTTTGAAAGTGCCTTAACTGCCACTTCATGCTTTTGCTTGAAGTGCTGAATCCCTGTTACAAATAGTGTTTCAGCCATGCCCTGTTCTTGATGCTTAGTGTGGCACACAAGGACACCCCTGGGTGCTGCTCAATTTTTATTATGAAACCATTGTTACTGTTCTTTTGTACCCAGGAATGATTATGCTTCCATGGCCTCACACAGCTGTTTTTCTCAGGAAATCCCTTGGATTTCCCAGCTGGGATTCACTAACTTTCAGTACAAGTCACTTTAATGGAAACCATAATTAGAAGAAATCCCTATGAGGACCTTGCTGCATGCAGGTGGTGGGGACAGGGGGATGTGGAGGGGGATAACAGCCCCTCTCAAGACTAAGGGTCAGTTCTTGGGAGCCTTTGCCTGCATTTGTCTTGACACTTAAGATCAGCTCTTTGTTCTGGGTGATGTCTGTCCTTGGATGTGGTCAGAAAGTCCACACCCAGAATTTCTGCATCCCAGTGGGCTGTTGTCAGTCACAAGTGTACAGGGGAAGGCAGAGAGCCACACCAGACACCTCATCTTGAGACAAGCTGTCCAACAGTCAATTAACTCACAGGGGAAACAACTCCAGTCCCAGGACCTGCATCTGAACACTGTCTGGGGTCACCCTGCAACCATTGGTTCTTCTCAGATGAAGAAGCCCAGCTACTTCAAGAATTTTCTTTTCCCATAGGCTGTGACCAGGTCCTCTTATACCTCCTCCTGGATATATATTCAAGTGAAACTTATTTAGGCCTCCATAGGAACCTGGTTTTCTACACCACAGTTGAGCTCCTCAATAATTTTCTGGGTGCAGGACCAGGACTCAGAGTTGAGTACCAGCCTGGCCAGTGCCAAGCACAGCCACCATGATCTCCAGAGCTGTCTGGAAGTCCCAAGACAACACGGTGCACTAATAGCCTGTGCAGGGATTAGTCACATCTCTCACACATGCAAAAGAAATCTCCCTGTGCCATGGAGATTTTTGATTCCCTGCCCAGTGTAGGCACTTCTGCCTGGGAAATCCCAGCTTGGAATATGGGAGTCATCATTCCTGGCATTTCAGGTTTTGGCAGAAGGTAAGGCTGATGCTGCTGGATGAGCACTCTGCTCACTCTCCGTCTTCTTTCATGGCAACTCTCAAATGAGTCACTGTCCTCCAAAATACCATCTTTCCTCTGCCCACGGGGGTTTCTGAGTGTATGAATTTGCACTTGTCTTCCTGAGAGCCCATTGCTGACACAAAATCAGCTCCCCAAGCAGGCCTGACCACTCACAGCATCTGACTTGTCCTAATTTCAGTCACTTCTAGTGTATGAAAGCTGTATCCTCAGCAACTGATGTGAGTGAGCAAGTTCTTGAAAGTCCCACAGGGAGCCTGCTGTTCTTCTGGCTACAAGGGGTCTGCAGCATCTCTTCCATCTTTTATTATATTCCAGTGCTAGGAGTCTGCCCCTCTCTGCCATTCATCATCTCACCTAAACAAATGTCATCCTAGTGTTGGACTAATTTCAGAGAATCATAGGATGGCCTGGGTTGGAAAAGACCATAAAGGCCATCCAGTTCCACTCCCTGCCATGGGCAGGGACACCTTCCACTGTCCCAGGTTGCTCAGAGCCCCATCCAGCCTGGCCTGGGACACTTCCAGGGATCAGACAGCCACAGCTTCCCTAGGTACCCCTTCCCCCAACACCCAGCTACTGATATACACGAAGTATCAACACCCTAAAAGGACCTCTCAGCAATGCCTTATGAAACCATTCAATGTAGTTTCTCTAGTCCTAGATATGTACAAATATTTCAGTTTACCAGTATCCACTTAATGCACTGCCT
The DNA here is from genome assembly GCF_008360975.1 of Lichenostomus cassidix. Classification (NCBI taxonomy): domain Eukaryota; kingdom Metazoa; phylum Chordata; class Aves; order Passeriformes; family Meliphagidae; genus Lichenostomus; species Lichenostomus cassidix. The sequence continues at coordinate 3,452,386 of NC_139494.1, forward strand.
GCTTACTGCTGGGGCAAGCAGCTTTCCATCCCCTCTGTAGGATAAGGACCCATCAGGCTGCTTTTCTCCAGAGCTTTGGGTCTTTGACTGGACACTTATTTTTTTTTTGCAGTATCAGAGCAGAGTCTTTACCAGCCTCATCTAAAACCAAAACACAGCATTTATTTTCTTCCTGACATACATGCATATAAATACACACATGCATGCTCCCTAATAGTCCTTAATGCCACCAAACATAATTTTCATTGACTGCTCTTCCAGATTAGCCTTCCAGGTCTCTGCATTATGTAACTGTTAATTCATTGCTTTTGTTACCAAATCCCTTCTTTTCCTATTTGGGTTTTTATTACTGTTATTATTTCTGATTTTTTCTTCCTTAACAATGATAGATTCTTAGCTAAGAATATCTTCAATGACTGCAGAACTGTGTGCATGCTGTGGAGGAGATAGCATCTATCAAAGTTTTCTTGAGCAACCCTCATTTAGAACACACATTTTTTTCTCAGCTTTTCCTCCAATCGTTTCTTGTTTGCAATTGTTCCCAACTTAGGAAGATTGACCACTTTCAAGTGCCTTGCATACACATTATCAGTTTAGGATCACATTCTGCTCAGAACAAATGCAATTAGGGCATTTAAGCAACCATTAATTCTGAGTTCAGTAATCAATTCACCTTTATCTGTCCAACTGAAGCCTGATCCAGAACCACACCAAATTCACTGCAATACTTTTGGTAACAGAAAATTATCATCTGTCATTTTTAGAAACTGTGGGGCTGCGCATTGGCAGCAGCACGAGTCCTTCAGCATCTATCCCTGAGGCTGAAAAGCTGTTCTGGGAACATGGATTTTCTTTCACTTTGTTATGAAGCTGTTTAGGGAAGCTATTTGTCCATCCCCTGGTTCGATCCAACAGTCTGCAGGGATCCATCTATACCAGGGCTGATCCAACCTGAGTGGAAGAGCAGCCCTTGGCAGAATATTGGGACATGTGCTGCCTCCAGCTCTGGGGTCCCAGCACAGGGAGGACATGGATCTGTTGGAGAGAGTCCAGAGGAGGCACCAATGTGATCAGAGGGATGGAGCAGCTCTGTGAGGAAAGGCTGAGAGGGTTGGGTTTGTTCAGCCTGGAGAAGGGAAGGTTTCAGGGTGACCAGAGCCTTCCAGCCCCTGAAGCATCTCCAAGAGGGCTGGAGAGGGACTTTGGAGGGTGTGAGGATGGATTTTGCTGGCTGTGAGCAGGCTCTGGAGCACTGATGTGAAGGGGGAGAGAGCTGAGGGAGGAGAATTTGCTGTGACCTGAGACAATCCAAGACATGGAAAGTGAGGATGCTTCAGCTGTGGGAAGAGAGGCCCTGGCCATGGATCTTCCAGGCCAAGGACTGCTCAGCCTGTAGGATTAGGTGCAGTGAGCAAGGCCAGCAGGAAATTCAGGCCAAGGTAAACCACGCTGTCCAGGTACTGGGGAGCACTGACTCTGGAGGTGTTGGCCCATCTAGCCTCACCTTTAAGGCTCATTGTCTGCCTGGGTCCAACCTAGAGGCCATGGTCTCTGGCTCTGATTTTCCAAAGACCTGGGATAGGGGAAGGGGAATTAAAGATAAATGTTAAAGTGATAAACCTGATTTACATTATATTTGTCAAATCATAGGATGGTTTGGGTTGGAAGGGGTCTTAAAGCTTTTCTTGTTCCACCCCCTGCCATGGGCAGGGACACCTTTCACTAGACCAGGTCCTGTCCAACCTGGCCTTGAACACTTCCAGGGATGGGGTGTCAACAACTTGTCTGTTGTCTATAAAATTAAAAAAGATTGGAGATAAACAGATATTTTCAGGGAAAAGAGAATTTAAATGAACTGATGTTTCATTTAAGCTCATCAGTCAGGTCCTGGCTGGGAGAAATGGGGGACAGAAGCACAGGGGGCTTGGGGCTCCCACACCTGGGCTGCAGTGGGACAATTAGCAATGATGAGGTTTTACACGAGCAGGATCTCAGCACCTTCTCTGCTCTGAGTGTTCCTGGGTTGCCAGAACAGGTTCAATAAGAGGGACATTTTGGGATGTTGATGGAGAGATGACACAGATGCCAATGAGTTACCATTAGCTATGTGTGCCCTTAGGACTATTGCAGCATTTAGTCTTGTGGAAATGACCACTGGAACTGGGACAGGAGCACGAAGGGCAAGGCTGAAGCTGTCACAGACACCCAACAGCACTAATGACACTGCAAGGGGCAAAGAGCAAATTATTCAGTGGCTGGGCTGAGAGAACAAACCAAAACTATTCCTGATAAAGCAATTACTTATAGCCCAATGTTTCACCTCTTTTGAGCTGGGGGTCAGAGGGAGATACTGATCTTCTGCAATTAGGGGGATGAAGAGCAGTTTAACAATTTAGGAAAAAATCAATTTCAGCAAACTATCAGACGACCATTCACAATGAAGAACTACAATTGCAACTCTTATGACATTATTTTTTTCCTGTAAGGAACTCCAGCAGGAACCTGTGAACTTGTTGAGCTGACAAAATATGTTTCATTTGCAAAGAAACATTTTTTTTTCTTTTTCATTTTTTCATTCATTTCACTTCCAGATATTTTTCTTCTGTTCTAGCTGGGCTGAATTTCTGTGAGACATCAGGAAGGGACAGTTTACTACATGGGGACTAGGAAGGAAGCTGAGCTAGGTCCAGAAAGGCTACATGGGCACATCTGCTGTTTCCATCACTGATGGCATCAAGGGCACAGCCATAACCAAGTTTCCTTTCTCCATCCTTCCAGCCATTTACAGTTAATCTCACCAGAGCTCAAGTTTTTCCATATTCTGGATCACAGGATACATTCCCATGGAGCTGGTGTCCTTGGGGCTGCTCCTCACCATGGCACAGGTCTGCAGCACACAGGATGGAACTGTGTTTCCAACAGCAGACTTTATCACTCCTCAGCCACAGGTCGGGAGGGACAGAGATGCAGTTAAGTAGTTCCCCAGCCTGCACTACTTTTTAGCTCAATTTCCATTTCCTAAACCACTGCTGACGTCTGTCTAAATAATCATTATCTCCACAACCACACTGAGTTTTAGCTTTGCTGAGCATCTCACAGCAGATTTGGAGCTTTGGAAAGGATGCTGAGCTTAAGAAGCTGCTGCTCTGGGTGTCTGTCCCATCTCACCTCATCTGTTTTTCCCTATGCACGCACAAACACACACCCTTGGTGCATGTGTGCTCTCTTTCATGTGAGCTGCCTAAGCGAACACTTGCTGTCAGATCTTCCAAGCCACAGCACATTTTTAATCAGTCAGATAATTCAATCATTCATTTCAGGCCTGCTCTGCACAGCTGTCATTTGCAAGCATCAAAGCTTCTCTGTCAAAAAACCATGCAGGCTGGGGGTTCATTCAGGCATTGCTGTTTCAAAGTGCTGAGGGGGGTGCAAAGGGAGAAAACCAACAGGATGGATTAAATGAACTTATTAGAAATACTTCTGAAGCTACCACCCAACCATCCTCAGCAGACAACAATGGCATGGCACAAGGGCAACTCAGGCATCTGCAGGATTTGTAAGGTATTTGCAAATCTCACTCTTAAATTGCAGAGTGGGGAGAATGGAGGCGGGGGGTGTCACATGAAGCTTCCTGCCTGAGATGCTCAAAGCCACCAAATGGGATTTGGATGTCTGGTTCTCATTAAAATTAATGGAAATTGGGTGCCCAGACCTACAGGCAGCTTTCAAAAGCTGCGTCTCCATTTATAATTAATGTTCCCTACAGAGGGACTAAATATTTATACAACAGTTCACATTATATGCAAAGTGGGAAAGGTGCCTATTGGTAGATCAGGGACCCAGAAAGGGAGAATCTGATGGGGTGTCAGGCTAAATCCATGCTGTCTCTTGTGTAAAGCTCTTCTACTTGCAAATCTCCAGCAGTTCCCATTGGATGAGCACCTGGGTGGTAGCTCAGCAACCATGATGTTCTCAGGGTACAATGAAGGAAATTAAAATGGCAGATTAGCAGCTTTCCTGGGTTCTTTTCCTCTCCCTCCCCACAGCTCTGAGTTCCTTCATCAACTCACTTCACCTCTGCAAATCTTAATTTTCAGTGTGAAAAATGCACGGTGTTGCTGTAGGAGTGCAGTGGAGCTCAAGCCATGAACACTCCCCTGGTCAGAGGTGCTATAGGTGGGAGATGCCACGGAAAAGACTGACACTGATCTGCCTCCAGGCATTAGCAGAGCCCGGGGTGGATCCACTCCACTGCATTTGCTCTGTAGGATGGAGTAACTCAGGACACAAAGCTGGGGATTGGACCTTGAGGGTGTTCAGAGGCTCTGTGATCTGGGGTAAAAGCCTGGCACTCCTGCAGCAGAAGTTAAAAGGAAACAAGTCCTGTCCAGCTTTGTCTGTCCCCGAGAGAAACCCTTCTTCACCTGGACCATCTCTAAACCCTGCCCAGGTGATCCACCGAGAGGGTGTCCATGGAAGCTCAAGCTTCATGTACCTGGCAGCCCTGGGTCTCCACTCAGAAGAGGTCCTAGGTTGCTTCCATACAAACACCTGGGGTGGTCTTCATGACCACAGTGTTTTACAGTGCCTTAACTGAGGAGATTCAACTCCTCCAACCTTTGAACATCTGCCTTTTAACTTTATTCTTCTGTGTCTCACCTAAAGCCACCAGATGGAGAAGCTCTGCTGACTCAGGGAATATGGAGACAGCTCCAGTCTCCTCCCATGTTTGTCATCTCTGCGTTTGTCAAGCCTTGACAAATGTACTGAGAGGTACCTCAGAGTTCACATCTGTAGGTCCCCAACTCCCAGGCTGTGAGTTGTAGCTCCAGCTTCACTGAAAGGACACAAAGCTCAGCCAAAGGACAAGTCATCTGCTCTGTGCCCACGGACACACACCCTCTGTTACAAAGTGTTTACTCCCACCTTTCAGCTTCTGGTCAGCTTGCTCTCCTCTATTACACAGGAAATCATCAGTAGCCCATGTTGCTGTTCCACGAGACTTTGGGTGCCCTACACAGATCTGTCTCTGGCTCTCCTGACCCTCCTGACCCTATTTCACAGCACATGTGCTATGTTTGGTGTGAAGGCTGGCTTAGCACAGCTACACAAAGCTGTATCATGGAATCATAGAACATCCTGAGTTGGAAGGGACACACAAGGATCATCAGTCCAACTCCTGTCCTTGCACAGACACCCCAACAATGCCACCCTGTGCGTGAGAGCATTGTCCCAAACACTCCTGTTGCTCTGGCAGCCTTGGGGCAGTGCCCATACCCTGGGGAGCCTGGGCAGTGCCTGACCACCCTCTGGGGGAAGAACCTTTTCCTGATATTCACCCTGACCCTCCCAATGCAGCTCCAGCTATTCCCTTGGGTCCTGTCACTGGCACTGGCACTGCCCTTCTGCTCCCCCTCATGAGGAAGCTGTAGACTGCCTTGAGGTCTCCCCTCAGCCTCCTCTGCTCCAGGCTGAAGAAGCCAAGTGCCCTCAGCAGTCACCCAGGACATGGAACTGAACATGAGCTGCAGCCACACCCCCTGAACCTCACGGCCCATCAGGCAGGGCAAAGTGGAGAGAAGGCACTGTTCCTAACACCATGGCCAGTCTGCTTGGCATGGGACATTCACTGTTCCATGGGTTTGGCCCCAATTAAAATAGTCGGCTTTGCAAGACAAAAATAAATGCACATTCAAGGCTTAGAGCTGTTGTCCCCAGATAAGATGCCAGGAGAGCATCAAGGACACATAAAGAACAAAACAGCTTAATTTTCCCTGAATACCTGCCTGCTTATTTTTTAATTAAACAACAGCTGGGTGTAAACTTGTGAGACAGCAGAAGGATCCCAAGACAGAGGAGATTAGGTGATCTACACATGTGAGGATGTAAACCCTTCCTACCACAGAGAGTGTGGCAGCTGAGCCTGGCAGAATCTGCTCCGTCACTGAACCCTTCACTGCAACAAACTTCCGCAAAGGTTCCCTTAGTTCTTAAGCATTTAACCCCAGAAGCAATTACATACTCTGAAACACAGCCAAACACCCCATCCTGTAAAACAGACAGAGGTCATGGACAGGCATTTTAGGAGCAGACTGGAGAAGCCTCTGTTGGCAGTGACTTACAAAAGAAATGGTCCCATCTTCAGGCATGAGCATGGACTAGGACACATCTGAAATCTCCTGCCAGCCCCCTGCAGATCTGTCACTTGTTGATAGATATGTAGGTAAATGTCTGAAGATCTATATTTTCTTATCACACTGACTCAGGAACAAATTTCCCCATCCAGAGACCCCTCAGGGCTTGGTGGTGGAGGGAGGGCTAGGAACCCTGGCAGAATGTCTTGGCCTTGCTCCCAAGGAGCCAAGCCTGCATCCCTCTGACACATGGGTGGTTACAGAGAAAAGACTGGGACCAAGGATTCAAACTGCTCAGCCCCAGTGATGCCTCTCCTCAGACCCCAAACCAATGATCCAAGCACCATCCTAAGTCACAGACATGACCCCCTTAGAATTACAGAATCACAGAAGGGTTTGGGTTGGAAGGGACCTTAAAGATCAGCCAGTCCACTCCCTGCTATGGGTAGGGACACCTTCCACCAGACCAGGTTTCTCCAAGCCCCATCCAACCTGGCCTTGGACACTTCCAGGAATGGGTCAGCCACAGCTTCTCGGGACAGCCACAGCTTCTCTGGCCAAACCTGTGCCAGGGCCTCAGCACCCTCACAGGGAAGAATTCCTTCCCAATATCCCATCTATCCCTGCCCTCTGGCAGTGGGAAGCCATTTCCCCTTGTCCTGTCCCTCCATCCCTTGTCCAAAGTTCTTCTCCAGCTCTCCTGGAGCCCCTTTAAGCACTGGCAGGGGCTCTAAGGTCTCCCTGCAGCCTTCCTTTCTCCAGCTGAACAGCCCCAGCTCTCCCAGCCTGGCTCCAGCCCTTGGAGCACCCATGCTGGGAACACAACAGTGCTCCCAGGGAGAGCTCTGCAGGCTGCTGTGCTGTCAAACTGCCCTAGATCGGAGCGGGTAAGCTCCTTTCTGAAGGAAGATAATTGCTCTATTTTAAAACTAAGTGGTTCAAGGAGAAAAATGCAGATAAGAGGGCCTGATGCTCTGAGCTTGAGGTGGGAAACAGGAGGTGTGCAGGGCAGAGCAGCTGCACAGCTGCTTTGCTGGATGGTCAAAGTGATGGATGAAAAGCACCAGTCAGGCTGTCACTGTGTCCCCAGACCAGCCAAACTGGTGCTGCTGGAGAGAGCAGAACCTGAGGTGGGAGAATTTGGTGCCCCTGTTCAGAGTACTGAGCTGCAAGGGAGAGCACCCTTAAAATCCAGAAGGGAAAAGTCCCAGTGGAACAAAGATCCCATGTCTCCTCTCACCTGTCCCTCCTCCACCTTCAAGTTCAGGTTTTGTGGCCATAAAAGAGGTTCCCAGAACACTTTGGCTCAGCCCTCTAGGCCAGGTCTAAGAACTGGCATTGTGCAGCCTGGCCATGCAGAGGGACAGCCCCCACCACAGGGACAGCCCTGCCACGAGGACAGCTCCCATGGAAGCTGCTCCAGGGAAAATAGTTGCCGCTTCGGCAAACCGTCTCCCAGAGCAAAGACCAACAAACTGGAGCAGACAACAACAGAGCCATTAATAAGGGCAAGCCTGGCATGTCCCTGGACCCCCCCACCACTGTGATCAGTGATTTCAGCAGGCAGGCACAGAAGAGGCCCCTTCAGCAGAGTTTTGTCTTTGCTGCTTAAAATTCCATAGCTCTCCTTTCCAAGTGGGCAGGAAAGAAACAGTTTTTGTAAGTTCACAGCCCGCCCCCCTTGTCCCCATTTGTATGGAGGAAGCTCTCTGGCCTGAACCTGGCAGGCTCTGGACTGCATGGGAAGGACACCAAGAGGTTTGAAGGATGTGTCAGCTGACTCCTAGGGCCAGCCCTGGCCCTGGCAGAGACGGGTCCTGTCAGAAGGTCCCTTGGATGGAGGTCAGAGAGACACATTTGGTGCCCCAGGAGCCTGTTTTGTACCAGGATGCCTGAGGACAGCTCCCAGCTCCCACCAGGTGGGCATCCTTGCTGATTCTCCCATGTCCCCTGCTCTCTGCACAGGGGCAGAGCCAAGTCACTGGCAGGTCTGCTGCTCATCCATCCACACAAAAAGAAAATGTGCACGTGGTGAGCAAAGCCATGGCTTGCCTTCAGGCAGCATCTCAAAGACAATGATGTAAAACCCATTTTTGGGGGACCCTGTGACCTGGAAACAATGGTGGAAGCACTCAGCTGGCCCCTCATATAGGACTTGAATATTATTTGTGAAAAATTTTGCTTTCAAGCCAAGGCTGGTTGCCTTGTCTCATCTGAGAGCTATTCACTGTCATGTCAGGTCAGAGTTAAGGTTACTAAGAACGTTAATGACACATTTTCTCTCGCAGACAGCCGAGAGAAGACAAGGCCCCTCTTCTGCACAATGAGAACCCAGAACAAGTAGGAGGATGCAATAAGTGCCCTGCAAAGCTTCTTTCCACTTAAAATAGTTTTGCAGCGGAGAATGCACTGCTGTAATTTAGCACAAATATCTGGAAAAGAGAAGTCCTTGGGCCTTGCCTGTGTAATCCCACCTCATGCCCACCTCATGCCCACGGCTCTGCCAGCTGCCAACCTGAGCTGGCCAAGCTGTAGAATCAGAATCAAGGAATCACAGAATGGTTTGGGTTGGAAGGGACCTTAAACATCATCTTGTTTTACCCTCTGCCATGGGCAGGGACACCTTCCACTGGCCCAGGTTGCTCCAAGCCCCATCCAACCTGGCCTTGGACACTTTCAGGGATGGGGTATCCACAGCTTCTCTGGGCACTCTGTGCCAGGGCCTCCCCACCCTAATAGGGAAGGATTTTTTCCCAATATCCCATCTAGCCCTGCCCTCTGGCAGTGGGAAGCCATTCCCCCTTGTCCTGTCACTCCAGGCCCTTGTCCAAAGTCCTTCCCAGCTCTCTTTTAGCCACTGCAGGTCCTGGAAGGCCACAACAAGGTCACCCTGAAGCCTTCTCTCTACCAGGCTGAACAATCCCAGTTCTCTCAGCCTTTCCTCATAAAGGAGGTGTTCCTCTCCTATGACACAAGGGATTTCCTGCTTTCAAGCCCTGTCTGACAGCCACCCCCTTCCCTCCCCATGGCCTGCAGCCCCTCTCCTCCAGCAGTTCATCTTGTGAGCCTTATCTTTGCCACACGCAACCTCAGTCCTTTGTCTCCCAGGACGGGGCTTAGAGAACTCTCCAAAGTAAATGAAGCGGGTCCATCCCCTCATTAACTCACAGGGCCTGTCTCCCTTGATTAGATTGTGCTGACTCTGCTTGCACATCACACTTGCTGCTCTAGATGCTGGGACACTGGGGCATTTCCAGCTGGGACACAGACAAAAGGAGGAGATAGCAGAGCCTTGGTTACCACCAGAGCAATTCAGGACAAATAATTAGAGGCTTTCATGGCTAATTGGATCCGTACTGTCAATCCAGGACAGGAGATGCCTTAACCCACACTGCCTGCCTGAGATTGTTAAGCAGGCCATAAATAAACTGCAGCACTGGTCCAAAGCTCGTCAGCCTTCAGCTTCCACCCTGCACGCTCCCTCCTGGCCCTGCTACAGCACAGTACACCCAATGGGGCACTCCTGCCCTTCTCCACAGCCTCGCAGCCATGCCAGGACACCTGGAGTCCACCTGGGGTAGCTGAGAGGCCTCAGACGTGCTGACCTCAGCGTGTCATGGCTGGCTTGAACAAGAAGCTGCAGCTTGCAAACTGAAGTCAAAGGGTAAGTGAAGAGGTTGGGAAGAGCCAGAGTCAGCGATCAGAGCTAGCAGGGACTGGCAGCCCAAGGTGCTTTCCAAGAAATACTTGTGAGGTGGCAGTACCCAGATATAAACCTGCCCATTTGCAGTCACAGGACAAGGCTCCATTCCCATTTCCCAGCTCACTGTCAATCCTGAGAGTGAGCTCAGCCCTTTCCTTCTCTACCCAAACCTTCCTTCCAGATGCTGGGTGTGCTGGCTCTTGAAGATAAGACACACAAATAAGAACAAACACCTTCACATGACTGCCAGGCACCCAGACCCTCAAAGCAAGCTGGGAGCCTGACCCTTCCCCCTGAGCACCTTCAGCATGACGATCTTCAAAGAGGCACTGAGTCCCTGAGCTCATGCCCTGTGTGCAAGGCTGGGGGCCATGCAAGGTCCCCAGGAAACAGAGCAAAGAGAAATGGCTTGTGCTGCTTGGGACCACGACCTGCAGAACTTCTGCCTCTGCCAGGGGAACGCTGGGCACAGGACATGTAGGAAGGCAAAGTCACAAAAAGGACAGGGCCAGGCAAAAATAGAATAACCTACTTGAAAGTAGGACAACATCGCTAAAGAGTAGGACATCTGGTCACCGCAGCAGGAGGAGCAAATGCAGAGCAGGCAGCTTGTCCAGGCACACATCTCACCTGATGGGAGACAGCCCGAGTGCAGATGTGTGGTGTGCTCAGGCAAACAGCTGGAAGGAGCAGTCCCTGACAAAGCAGAGCAGCTCTCAGTCTGTCGGAGCTGACTTCCAGACTTGCTGCCGACAGTCAGTCTACCTGTCCTACCAGGAACAGGATCCCACCTCCAGGAGCCTGTGAGATGTGTGCCCAAACTACCAGCTGATCCCTTCTACCTGACTTGCTAAACACAGCGTTTTGCAAGAAATTATCACCAAAAGACAAAACAGACGGAGATTCCCCACGTGCCAAACCGCTGACATGCCAAAACATGTTTCATGCTCCCTGCTCCAAGGCCATCCCTCCCCTGGCTCCAGCCCACCTACCTCTGCTGGACTCCTTGACCCCCAGCGCCTTCCCCCAGCCAGGCTGACGCCTCGCCAGCAGAGCACAGTTCAAAGAGGACATGGTTAAGAAGTGATTAAGGTTCATCACTGAGCTTGTATTAGCACCTTCACGAGCTCCACAGCGTCAGGCTGCAGCTAAGCCAGGCAGGATGGGTCTTTTGGAAAGAAACAAGAAAGTGAATGCTGCAGATAGTGAGGTCATCAAAGGAGCCTCAGTGCTCTTGCAGAGAGGAGTTAACACCATGTCGCTGCTCCAGGGCCCAGTTCCCTACCAAGCCTTGGCAGGACAGGCAGTTTTCTTGGCTTAGGACTCTGTGCTGGAACGGAAACTGAGAGCATCAGGTCTCAGGACACCATTCAATGCCCTGTTCCTTGTTCCTGCTCTCAAAGGAGGCAGCAGGAAACCATCCAGGGCCCTTTTTAGAAAGCTTTAAGCCCCTCCAGAGGAAGGCCTCCCTGCCAGGTGTGGTTTGTTTCTTAAACTCAGACTTGCCAAAAACAGTCATGGGCAGCCTTCAGGTGAGGTGTGACCCACAGCATCCCCCTCAGCCGAGGCGAGTGTTTGTGGACTAACCCGATGGCTGAGCCCACCCTGAGGAAAGCCAGCAAGATGATTTTGCCAGTATCCCCATGTCAGATCCCTTTTAACCTGTCACCCACAATGACCTTTTGCCTGCCCTGCACTGAGTTCAGGTGCTCAGCCCCTCACTCTGAGCCAGGGGAGTCTGCACACCAGCCTGGAATGAAGCTGAGAGGTGGAGGAAAGTTTCTCTAGTCTTTCTTAGGGCTGTTACAGTGGCTTCCAGAGAAGACAAGGCTTTTGGGGTAGAAGGAGGGATCAAGGCAGGGCAGCAGTATTGCAGGAGGGTGGTGTGCCTTGCTCTGTGCTGGAGCAGATGTCACAGTCCTTCCCCAGGAAGGGCAGTCTGGGACAGGGAATGATGGTGCTGGATGAAGCTCAGAAGTGATAAAAAAACACAGGGGCAAACAGAAGAGACCACAACCTCCAGCCCAGAGCTGCCTGGGTCCTGTTTGTGTTGCCAGGGGTGGGGATGGGATGCTGCCTTTGGGCTCCCAGCGGTGAAATTCAGCTTGCCAGCAGCAGGGTGCAGGCACAGCTGGCTCTGAGCTCTCTGTAGGGACACAACCTAGCTGTTCACAGCCACTCACCACCTCAGCCAGCCCAGGAAGCAACCCAGAACCACCATCTCCCTCACACTTAATCCAGCAACCATTTTCCTGCCACACTGCTGCCAGCTGCTGCCAGAAGTAAAGAACAAAAAGTACTCACTCTGGGACAATGATTTTTTAACTCCAGACTGTCTTTCATGCCATGCAAAGGCATTTTGACTACAGAATAATCTCAAACACACAGACAAGAACTTAGTTCTGAAGATGTGACCAACATTTTCCTTTAATTTAAAAAGATATTTCGGAAAAGCAACCTCATTTATCACACATTTGAATTCACAGCCTGCCCTCTATCTCCCCCAAAGTATATCTGCAAGGATGGGAACAGATAAACTCTGCTCTGATCAACACACAAGGTCTGCACTACCCAGAAGGACTGACAGTGGACTTGAGGCTGAAGACATCTCACAGCACCAGAAGACTGCTCCTCATATCAAAAGCTTTCCATCCCACAGACACAGCATTCCATGGCTTGCAAATCGGTCAAGAGGCTGCTAACTTTGCTTGCCTAGAAAGGCCTGACACCTTCCCAGTGCAATTGTCCATCAGACCCAGATGACCTGCAAGTCAGCTTCAATGGGGTTGTCCACACCACAGCTTTCTACTTCTGCTACTCAGCCTTCCCTCTACACTGGGGAACTACAGCAAACCCATATCTGAACAAAGGAATGGGCATGACAGAGATACTGCTCCACCACTGGCTGAAAGGGTGTTTCTGACACCTAGCTGAGCCTGATCACTTGCACAGAAGAAAGCTGGAGACACACTGGGCAGGGAAGCAGCTGGCCAGGCACCTGAGCACAGAAAAATCCTTGCAGCAAACCCTCTGTCAGGCCTCAAATCCTCCAAAACCCCTGCACCAAGTCCTTCCCTGAACAGCCCGAGAAGAATTGCAGCTTTGAGATAGTATGAGACCACTTGAGCACAAGCTTAATCCCGCAGAACTCCATCCTGGAAGCTCTCAGAGAAGAACAGCTGCCTTCCAGCTCAGCTCCTGTCACTCCTCCCAACACCACTCCTAAGAGGATGGTGTTCCCGGGGATGGTCGCTCCAGCCTGAGGCACTGCTGGGCTTGCAGAGAGGTGGGCATGCAGCGCCTGGAGCAGCCTGTTCTGCACCCTACTGCTGATCCAGGGGATGGCACAGCCCAAGGGGCGCCCCCATCCCTCCAGCACGGGGCTAACACCGCTCCGGGGGCACCTCCTTCCCTTTGGTGGAGAATATAAGGATAACACAGCCTGGGGGCACCCCATTGCTTCAGCACGTGGGACAACACAGCTCCACGACCACCCTCTTCTCTCTGGCATGGGCACAACACAGCCCCGGACACCGCCATCCCTCCGGTACGAGGATAGCACAGCCCCGGCAGCAACGCCTTCTCTCCGTGACGGGGGATAACACAGTCCGGGGGCACCCCCATCCCTCCAGGAAAGGCATAACACAGTCCGGGGGCACCCCCATCACTCCGGCAGCGGCATAACACAGTCCGGGGGCACCCTAATCCCTCCGGCACTGGGATAACACAGTCTGGGGGCACCCCCCTCCCTCCGGCAGTGGGATAACACAAGCCGGGGGCACCCCCATCCCTCCGGAATGAGGATAACGCAGCTTAGAGGGACCCCAATTCCTCCAGCACGGGGGACAACACAACCCCGGGAGCACCCCATCCCTCCGGCACGAGGGACAACACAGCCCGGGCATCTCCCCCATCCCTCCGGCACTGGTGTACCATAACCCCGGCAGCACCCCCATCCCTCCGGCACGGAAGCTGGGAGACGAACCGCCCTCCCGACCCCATCGCTCCCCGCGAGGCTGAGATGCTTCTCCCGGCGGGAGGGACGCGCTCACTCACCCCGTACCTCCTTGGCCTGCCCGCCGCCTGTTCCCTGTGCCCGCCCCGCCGGGATGCGGCCCGCGGGACACGCGTGCGGCCATGGGGAAGCGGCGGCGGCGACTCCCCCGGGACACCGCCACCGGCTCGGCCGCCGCTGCAGCGCCGGGCGCGGCCGCCGGAGGGCGCCTGAGAGCACGGGCTGGCTCCGTGCTGCCCCCTGGCGGCCCGGCCGGGAGCGGGACGGGGGATGCTCGGCCGCCCTGCCGGCGCTCTGGGGCAGCCTGAGCACCTTCCGAGCGGCTGCTAGCGGCCGAGGAGCGCTGGAACAAGACAGGAAGGGCGGTGGGAGTTTTTCGGGGGCTCGGGAGGGAAGGGGCGCTGGAAAGCTCTGCGATGGGCCGGAGAACAGGGCAGAGGTATCAGGCTGAGGTGTCCCACAGCGGTGCTCAACCTCCTGAACCTCATCCAGGGACAGCGGAGAGAGGAGGCGGTGTGTGCGGGGGAGCTGCGTTCCCTCCAGGCAGCAGCTGCCCTCTGCCCTGTGCACGAAGCCTCCATGGACCGATGGACCAGACGTGTGCTCAGCATCTTCCTTGGCGTTGCTAAGAGACGAGATCCCGCGGGATGCTGCAGTGCCAGCGCTGAGCCCGGCACATCGGCAGGAGAACCTCTGGATGAGGGGAGGATGATATGGGAGATCGCACAAAAGGCTGCAGCAAGGCACCATGAGAGAGAAACTCCCACACCTCTCAGGGAAACCTCTGCAGTGGGGACAAAAGGGTCAAGGCCAGGAGGAGGAAGAGCTCAGCATCAGCAGGGTGATGATAATCTGGAGAGAGGTCTCTGGAGGGTTTCAGGTCAGGGAGATCACTCTGAAGTGAGGTATTTCTGTTAGCAGCCCATTCCCCTTCCTGGGGCCATGGAGGCTTTTCGGTAGCAGGCAGCTGACATGTGCAAGAGGGGGCACCTAGAACAGGGGAGGGCAGTGGGACACTGAGAGCAAGGATGAGTGCACTGGGAGCTGGGCACTGAGAGGCTGCACTGGCTGGGGCATTCGCATTGGCTTGAGAAATTGCCACTTGGCTCCTTTTGTCTCCTCTCTTTTGATATGGCAAGGAATTCATGAGGGGTCTGAAAGCCAGGGAGAAAAATGGTCAGAGCTGATGCAGGAAACAGATTTCAGGACATTTCCCCAGTGCAAGTTAGGTGGAAAACTGTCCCAGAGCCTGGACTGGGGCAATAGGATGTCCCTGTCTGATATATGCTGTGATTTTGCAGAGTTGCTGTCCCTCAGTACCACAATAGGCATTTTTCCACCTCTGTGCAAGTCCTTTCCATGTTATTCACAGTAACTCACACAAGCTAAAACCTTTCCTTCCTGTTTAGGTGACCACCCTTTCTACATGTGATTTAAAATTTTAAAAACATCACATAATATGATGTTGGCAGCATGAATGAAGCCCCAGGAGAGAGCAGAAGGAAGCACAAAACAAGACAGACTGACCATGTTGCTCTGCATCCTTTGGCATTGCCTGGCTGAGCAGTCTGTGCAGCTGCAAACATCGAGTTTAACGTCCTTGGCTGCACTGACAAAGCGAGTTAGGAGATGGCTGCTCCAACCAGGCAGCTCACTGGGCTCTCCCAGGCCTTTACATCCCCAATTGGTTTCCCTAAGCCGTCCTTGGTGATGGTACTGGTTGGGGCCCAGTGGGTGCCACAGCCTGGTTTGGTTTCAGCCTGGAGCTGGGCAGGACTGTGCTGGTGGCTGCTGGAAGGATGGACCCCTGTCTGTCACCAAAACACAAGAGGCCCCTTCCCTAGTTTGCTGAACTTTCATCTCAAAGTTTGATACTTTTGATGTGGAATCACTGGTAATTTAAAACTATGGACTCCTTTAACATCAAACTGGTGTGCAGATAGATGACAAAACATTATTTTTTTTGTAATTCTTCCCAGGTGGCAGCTCTTTCCTCTCTCATTACTCTTCTGTGCCCCCTCCCACCTGGGCCATGTTTTCCTTTCTCTGGGATCCCCTCTCCCTGTTGCCCTGCAAAGTGTTCAGAATTTTGCAGGGCAGAGCTTCTGGAAACACAGGTCCCTCTCTGCAGAAGTCCATCTTGAAACGAGGTCCAGCCGAGTTTACAATTAGGTTACAAAGTTGCTTCCAAGCAGGAGGATCATCTGAGACACAAAATGCTCCTGCTGGCAAAATGAAGCTACTAGATGAGCACAGGAACAACTCTTCTTTTCCTTAGTTGGAAGGGAAGCTGTAAAGCCTTCCAGCTCACTGCCTTCAGCCATCTTTTGCCACCCAGGTGGCCTGAGAGTGGGATTTTCTAGGCTGGACACTCAGGTAAGGGGACCTGGCTTTCCCAGGATCCAAACCCAGGTTCCCCAGAGGATGTACTAGAGGCCAGAAGGTGCTGTTTGAAGGCAATTCTTCCCTCCACAGCACACTGTGAATTCATGACACAGTGTGGGAAGATGCCAGCCTGTCCCTGAGGTGAGCAGACCTGTCCCCTGCTGGGCACAACGCTGGTCCCTGGCTCCTGCTCCAGGCTGCCCAGCTCTGGCTCAGGTTTTCAGCATCACCTTCTCCACAGCTCCCATCCCATCCTTTCTGGAGCGTGGGATCCCAGAGGGGAAGAGCTAATGGCAGGGATTGGTGAGGGAGGCACAGCCCTACCAAAACCCATGGATCACAGACAGCCCCAGCACCACCTGCATCCTCCTTTCCTGCTGGGATTGGAGACTAACACATTGAAGATTCTGATGGTCTGGCTTTCTCTGGACAAGTACCCCTGAACACACCGAGCCAGAGGACCACAGAGATGCTGTCCTGGCTGGACAGGCAGGATGCTCCATCCCCCAAACTGTCCTGTACATGAATCATACCCTGCTGTCCCCAGGGTATGATGACTGGGATGCCATTTATAGAAGCTGGACATCCCAGTTCTGCCCATTAGGAGAAGGGTGCTTCAAATCTCCTCAGAAAGTGGCTTCCTTCCTCCCAGAAACACATTCTGAACTGCACTTTGAGGACTCCCAGTCCCTGCCAGAGACATCCGTGTTCTTGGGCTGCCTCCCTCCCTGCCGTGACTCTCAGTACATGGCAAGCAGGGCCATTTGCCAATGTTTGTGTCTCGACAAACAGTCTGTCAGCGTTTTGGTGTGTGGCTTCAGCTGGGATCAGCTCTGCCTTCTCTCCCCATTAAATGGCAGAGCTGTGTGCAAACACCCTGGCATCAAACCATCTGGGGCACGCTCGGGGCCAACTGCAGAGCTCCCAGTGCCATGTGTCAGGCACCCTCTGGCACCACGGCGAAGGACGACTGCGGGATCGGCATTCCCACATTCCTGTGCCACTGCTGGCACAGGGAGCCACCCCCACCCTGCCACTGGGGCTCTCCTCTCCCACCAGGACTGCCTGCTTGGGTCCCCTTTGCTCCAGCCTGGCTCACAGGGCACCTGGCACAAGCAGCAGACAGCAGCCCTGAATGAAACAGGCTATTGAAGAGCAGCAGAGATCAGAGAATCACAGATTCGTGGAATATCCTGAGCTGGAAGGCACCCACAAGGATCACCAAGTTCAGCTTCTGGTCCTGCACAGGACAGCCCCAAGCTGTTGGTGGAAACAACTTATGCTGATAGTACGTGAATTCCCCCCTCCCACTGCCATGACAAGCTTCCCTGGCCTTCACTCATGGAGTACTGAGCATTCCCCTCCCTCCCTGGCTCGCTGGGAAGCTGTGGTCTGGGAGATGGGAGCAGAACAGACTGTCTGCTAAGGCTGCACCCTGACGGGGTCTGGCCTTGCTTGCACAGACACTGTGTGAGCTCAGTGGTAAGACCATGGATTTATGGGCTAGGTTCTGTCCAGACTGAAAGGCTCTGGAACTGATTTCTTGCCCAGAAATCTGGGATTCGGGTGCCTTTACCTTCAGCCTGACCTCTGTTCTGTCCTCAGCAGCCTGCACCAGGAGCAAATTCTGGCTTTTGCCTAGGGTCACATCCTGCCTGGTGTAGCTGTTGCAGGAGAAGAGCAAACTGGAAGAGATGTGTGGGATGTGGTACATCCTGCCTGTCATTGGAGGACAACTAGCACCCTGCAGCAGCCATGGGTTTTCTGAGCTAGCCCCATGTTCCCACAGTGCATCCATGTTCCCTAGAGCACCCAGGAAGCTGCTGGCATGTTCCTCTGCCTTTCCCCATGCATTAATTCCTCCTTGCTGATCTGTGAAGGCTTTAAATGGTACCTTGGAGATTTCCACATCCTTGCTGGATGCTGGTGAGATGTGGGTTCCCCCAGGCTCAACCTCAGCACCTGCACAGTGAGGGCCTTGTCCCTCTTACTTAGCATGAAATCAGGATTCCAGCTAAGACCAATGGTAGTGGTGGTGATTTATTTTACATATCTGAACATCCTCGTGCTTGGAGAAGACCAACCAAATTGATGGCCTCTGGGTCCTCATGGAGTGGAGCAACTCAAAGCTGTAAGGACAGGTGATCCTCACCGTGCCACTGGTGGAAGAAGGCACCCATCCCCTTGCAGGACAGCCCAGGCTCGTGGTTTGTGCCATGGGGCACAATCCCAGTCTTGAGGTTTCATTCTGGTGGTATTGCTGGTGATGTGTTCATATACAGGTGCTATTTCTTTCCAAAATTGCACGCTGATGTTTCCTGAGGATACAAGGACAGAGCAATCAGCATCCCCATCCAGGAGAGGCCATCAAGAGTTACAGATGAAAAACACAGAACTGATCTAAGATGAGGTTACAGCAATTATTTCCCATTTCTGCCACTGAAAGGCATGTCTCACCTACGATTGTCACTAAACTGCAGCAAAAAACCCCCATGATTAGAACAAGATTAAAAACTGAGCAGGAGCAAACACAGAGCATTCATGGCCATTGCCCCATCATGGGAGCCTGATCCCTTTGCCATGCCTCCCCCAGCCCTGAGCAGAGAGTGCTGAGCTGGGAGGTCAGTGCCTCACTCCACATGGCAGCTTCCCCCAAAATAGCATGTCCTGCCTCGCTGTCTGCTGCTCTTTGGGAGACCAAGAACACTCATAAACATGCAGCTCCTGGGGCTGGCCAGGAGCAGCAGCCAGCCAAGCAGCACATGCTGGGTCCTGGCTGTGGGTGCACAGAGGCCAGGTCTGGGATTGCACAGGGCAGGAGCTGCCTGTCTGCCTTGTCCCCCAGTGTGGACTGCCTGAGACACACCACAGGTGACATCCAGGTGTCCCCCTGGTAGTGCTGGGCTGGGAATGGGCTGAATTGGGTCTCAGCAGTGTGTGGGGGCTCCTTGTTCCTCCTCAAATGTTCATCAACACGAGCTTGGTCACAGCCATGCTCGTGGGGAATTATCAGGGGAGTGGGATGTGTTCCTGGGGGAGATACATGCAGTCAGGGCTTTTCTACCCCTGCACAGGGAAGGAGGGGCAGGAATAGGGTCAGGAGTGGGGGGTAGGGGGGACAGAGGAGCTGGAAGAGGATAAATCAGTTTGGGATTAGAAGGTGGCACTGGCAACCTGCCATGTGACAGGCAGGCTTGTGCAGCCAGGAGCCCAGCTGTCAGCCTGGTGGCAGCAATTAAATGAGGTATCGATTGAGGAATTGTTGTCTGCAGGGTTTAAAGATAAGATCGATGGAGACCAAAAGGTTTAGGCTCCGTTTACTAATTAGTCAGGCACGCTTGGGAGAGAAGCCTTTGGAGACAGGGAGAGCTGAGCTGTACAGGCAGCACTGCCAAGGTGCTGGTTGCCCCCTCCCTGGCACCACGTCCTCACTGATTCTCTGGTGCCAGAGGGTGAATGGGCACCGGGTGCCAGTGCCAGGGATTTAAATCAGCTGCGAGGTGGGGGCAGTGGAGGGGGGGTGAGGATTCTGTCTGTGCTGGGATGGTGAGCTGCTTTTCTCCCAAGGCAGGGATGTGGGAAAGAGGGGCTGTGCATGCGTTTGGTCGTGGGGGGGAGTAAACCAAGAGGGGAGCTGCTCCCTTTGCATTGCAAATTGTCTGGGGGTGAATTGATCCATTTCTTAGGCTCCGGCATTAGTTGCAGCCTGAACACATTTCTCTTTCCCCTGCTCCTTGTGCAGCAAGCCCAGGGACAGAAAGGAGACAAATGTGGCACAGACTTGTGTCTTCTGTGCTGATTCTGTCTGTGCTCCACAGAGCCAAACTGGGGGAGAGCAAGGCTATTGCTTTACATCCTCTGTGCTTTGTTCCCTCACTTCCAGACGATGTCCAGGACATGGTCAAATGGGGACAAGTGGGAAATGGCCTCGCCTGGATGTGGTTTGGGTGGCCTTTGAGACTGTCTCCTTGCTTGTGCTTGTGGGGGAGAGGGTCTGTGGCTTCACAACAGAGTTGCCTTTAAACCAGCTGGGGAGCTGGGCTAGCCTGTGGCTCCCAGGGGATGTCTCGGTGTCAGCTGTGCCTGGGGAAGAGGCGTCGATGTGGCTCCCCCTTCCTGGGACAGCCGGAGAATTCCTCCTTTCATCTCAGCTTACCAGGAAAATTCCAGCCCAGCAAACAGAGAGGGGTCAGGAGCTGTCCTGATGGGTCCTGTGACCCACAGCCAGCCTGGGGGCATGGCCACCACAGTCATGGGTCACCCATGGCTCAGCCCCACTGCCCACCCCGTGACAGGCTGTGTCCAGAGCGCTGCCACCGCATGACCTGACCCCAAGTCCAGGGGAAAACACCGGCCGGGCCGCATTCCTGCACAGGCTGCATTCCCTGCACAGGCTGCATTCCCTGCATGGGCTTCATTCCCTGCACAGGCTGCATTCCCTACACGGGCTTCATTCCCTGCACGGACCACATTCCCTGCACAGGCTTCATTCCCTGCATTGGCTGTATTCCCTGTACGGACTGCATTCCCTGCACGGGTGGCATTCCCTGCACCAGCCGCTCCTGCTGCCTCCCGAGCAGCTCAGAGCAGAGCAGGGCCATCCAGGGGTGCAGCACCTCCTGCTGCAAGCCTTGTCCTTCAGCTGGGACTGCCATTCAGGATGCAACCTGAGCCAGGCTGCAGTAAAACACAGCAGCGGGACGGGGGAGCAGCCTGGGAGCAGGCAGAGGAGCCAGAGTCACCCGGAGACGGAACGTGCCCCAGGGGTGGCAGGGATGAAAGGGAGGAATGGGAGAGAAAACAGAGATCAAGGACACTGTGACGCCATGTGGCTGTTCCAGGGTGTCTCACGCTTTCGCAGCAGGGCTGGGCAGATTTATAGCTTTGTCTTGAGGGTCTGGAGCCAGCCTCCACTTATTTCACATTTAGGAGGCAGTTTCCTCTGCTTTTCCTCTTTCTCTGGCTTGTAAAGCTGCATGTCCCTCGCTGGAGCAGACCCATGTCCTTGTTCTCTGCATACGGAATCAGTGCCTGGGACAGATACCGTGTCTGTGCCAGCGCCAGACAGAACCAAATAGGGTCTAGGGGATCATTGTTTTCCTTCTCTTGTCATGCAGTTCTGTGCCACTGCAGTGTCCAGAAACTGAATTTAAGAGTCCTTCTCTATGGGAGAGACCGAACCAGGCAGCTGGCCCAGGGCTGCCAAGGCTGTAATGTTTTTCCAGTGTGGATTTTCCTTTCTTTATTGTCCCCCAATAGTGACGCTGACCACCCTGACTATGGCCACCTGTCCAGCTAAGAGGGAGCAGGATCTCCCATGGTTTCTGTGGGTTTTGAAGCCAGCAAATGTCCTTTAAACAATGCCATTCCAGCCCATGCCACCTTCTCCACATGGCTGTGATGGACAAGAAATGCAGGAGACCAACACAGCTCAGACAGCACATCCAGGGTCCTGGCTCGTGATGTGACTCTGCACGATGAGCATGAGATCAGAGCACTGTTTTCTGTTACCTGGAGAGGCTGCAGGAGCCACCCCAGCTGACCCACTCCTCTCCCTGGTTTCCTGCTTTCCAGTAGCTGCCTCTGCCAGGAAGAGGTTGCTGGGTGGGTGATGATGGGTACCCCAGTGCCACCCTGACCTCCAAAATAGTTCTGGAGGACCCTTAGCTATTTCTCAGGCCTGCTGCCATGATAAGGCAGGCCTGAGATTTTCCCCCAGGGAAAATGCAGATAAGGACAGACCTATCTGAAGGGAGATAGGAAAAGCTCCAGAAATCAGTGTGGGTCTCCCAGCAGATGCAATGAATCTCCTCCACAACAAACCATTTCGCATTTCCAGGATGCTAGATCATGCAGGAAGCACTCCTGCCTCCACAGATCACCACAGCAAAGGGGACAGCAGAGCTCTTCCCACTTCTTCTCCGTTTTCCTTGTGTCATCAGCTGCAATCCAGCAGCAGAGAGAACAAAGAGCAGGCATTGGGAAAGCTCCCCACTGGGGTTGCTATGAAGCAGCAGGGACCAGGAGCAGGACTGAATCCCAGCCCTTCCAAGAGAATCACTGGGAGCACAGCACCTTTCTGAGCCTCCCCATACCCTCAGTGTGGTCATTACTCTTCAGCACAAACACACACATCTAGAGGAAAATACACCCCAGCAGCAAGCAAGAGGTTTCTTGTCTGTGCACGGGAAATCTCCATCTTTTAGGCTCAAGGGAGACCTCATCCATGTGTATAAAAACCTAAAGGGAGGGTGCAAAGAAGATGGGGCCAGGCTCTCCTCATTGGTGCCCAGTGACAGAACAAGAGGTGATGGACACAAGCAGAAACACAGGGAGGTCCCTCTGAGCATCAGGAAACATTTTTCCCTGTGAGGATGACCAAGCACTGGCACAGGTTACACAGGGAATTGTGGAGTCTCCATCCTCAGAGGTGTTTAAAAGCTGTTTGAGTGGTCTCTGCTAGTGGTCCACTGGCTCTGAGTGGTGCTGCTTGAGCAGGGGGCTGGGCCTGGTGACCTTCAGAGTTCCCTGCCAACCTCAGCCAGTCTGTGATGCTGAAATCTTGCTGGAAGCAAGTTTCCTTTGTTCTTGTTTCCAAGTCAAAGCCTTATAGTCTTCTCTCTCCCTCCTACCAATTTCCCCAGTTTGATGGCCATCACAAATGCCAAACTGACCTAGGTGGGGCCAGGTGGAGCTGGATGCCTCTCCCAGGCAAAACGGAAGATGTTTGCCTCCTCAGCCACAGCCCCAGGAAGGCAGCAGACTCTGTGTATGGACCACAGCCACCACATGCAGGAAACTCCACTGACTCCCTCCATGCCAGGAGGGACAGGCAGGCTGGGAGCTCCCACACAACCTGGCCTTGGCCCCTGCAACACTGGGATTGACGTGGACTCAGCCAAGGATGTATTGGAGATGGACTCTGCACAGAAAGCAGGGCTGCCCCAGGGAGCACATCCCACGCTGGGCTGTTCCTGCTGCCTAGGCTTCCTCCCACCCAGACTTCCCTTCCTCAGATCCAGGTCACTGCCTCTTGCCCTCCCATCATCAGAGATGGTGAATAATTCACTCCATTTCTGTCATTACCTTGAAGGTATTTATAGTGCGTGATTGGTGCCCTCGGAGAATTCCCTCTCCTGAGCTCCATAAATTGCATTGTCTCGCTCTCTCCTCCTCACTGCCTGTGCTAATTGCTGTGTTGTGTTTGCTGACCTCTTATGCTTTGTTTGGTTTCTTGCATCTTTGGACCATGGGGACAAAGGTTCTCTCCATTTCCCCCCAGGCTCTCCACTGGGGCCCCAATGTTGTGGGCAAACTGCTCTCCAGGAGACCAGGGCACAGTGGGTGTTGTGAGACTGCATGGTCATCTCTTCTTGCTGGGCATTCAGTATCTGCTCACTCGTGGGCACATCCCACACGGAGGAGAGGCTCAGCCAGATGGTGGGAGGGGTTTCTTTGCCCAGCAAGGGCAGCTGGAGCATGTGGTGAGCACGTGCAGTGCCTGGATGGGTCATTGCTAACTCCAGCTCTGCCCCTGCAGAGGGGAGGGACCCTATATGATGTATGGCTTATGTCCAAAGTCAGGTTGGATTGAGTTCTGACCAACCTAGTGTAGTGGGTGGTATCCCAGCCCATGGCAGGGGGTTGGAGAGAGATGAGCTTTAAGGTCCCTTAGAACCCAAACCATTGTACAATTATATGAGGGCAGATTTCTCCCAGTAGTTTTTGGGTTGGGCCATGCTGCACTTTAGAGCTCTCTCCTCCACAAGGAACCATCCATCTCTCATGCCCATGGCACGACTCACTCATAAACAGCCCCAGTGTTACTCATGGTGTCCCAGACTCTCAGGCTCTGCCAGCAGGTTTGCTCCAGGGTAACATGTGGTTTTGAGCTGTCCCCCATAGCTCAGGAAGCACCACAGTACTGCAAAGTGGGCACAGAAAGCTCGTGCTCAGTGATGCCTCACTGGCCTGGAGATAAGCATGGAATCATGGAATCATTAAGGCTGGAATAGCCTTCTAATATCTTCAGGTCCAGCCATTAACCCAGCACTGTGAGATCCACCCCTAAACCATGTCCCTAAGCACTGCAATCCAAGCTTTAGTGCTCCCTGGTCAGTGCTGGACAGCCCAGAGGGCATCCTGTGACAAGAGCCAGGAGATAAAGGCAGCAGGCACGTAATAGCACTGTGCCTGTTTTCCTCAGGGATGCAGTTAGTTCTCGGCAGCTGTATTAAGTCTTTATTTCTGTATCCTTGGCTCTCAGCACCGCCAGTGTCTCATGGCAGGGAGTCCCATGGATTAGACTTTCGGGAAACAGCCTGCTCCTCCCCAGCTCAATGTTAATGTGGTTACTTCCAGAGTTGCTCAAGGTCACTCTGTCCCTCCCATCTGAGGGAGGATCACGAGCTGAGCTGTGCCAAGTGTGGCAGGTCTGAGCCGCTGGTGGGGCAGGATGCAGAGCTGGCCTCAGCTGGGCTCACAGTAGGGCAGCATGCAGAGCTGGCCTCAGCTGGGCTCACAGTGGGGCAGCTGCCAGTCTGCACAGGGGCTCTGGGGCAGCTGTGGGGTCCCAAGGGAGGGCTCCAGTACCCCCAGGGCTGCTGAAACTGGAGCAGAGCTCTCCCACAAGGTGGGCTTTGGTGCAGCACTGCCCAGGGGACAAAGCACAGAGGGGAAGGCAGGGCTGCAGCAGGTCAGGGAGGACACAGCTGCCCGGACCCACTGCTGAGCTTCATCCCCCTCTGCTCACAGCAGCGGCATGGGCATCCCGGGAAGCTGCTCTACTGGGCACTGGGCACACAGGGGCTGCTGGTCCACTGCCATGCACCTTCTCAGAGGTGTCCCCACTGGTCACCAGCTGTCTCACCGCAGGGAGTTGTGGACATTGCCATCACCTGCAGCTCCCCCGGGCCCAGGGCAGGGGGATGCCCGGCTCTGCTGTGCTCTGCTGTGCTCTGCTGTGCTCTGCTCGAGGGACCACGGCGAGCACGGCAGGCGGCACTGCTGTGTAGATGCTAGGCTAGGCCAGCATATGGTGCTGTAGGTCCATGGTATAGCTTGTGAGACAGCACAGTGACCTGGGCTCCGGGAATTGCTAGAAGTCAGCCCAGTAGCACTGGGGAAGCTTGTGGAGGCTGTCTCCTATTTGGCTTGGTTTTTTGGGAGGGCAGATGTTTAAATCCTAGAAGGTCCTGGCCCCAAACCCTACAAAGCAGAGGATACAATGTGGCTGGTGTGTTTCTGAAGTGATGCTGCTGCACTCCTATCCCATGCTGGCTGCCGGTACTGGGCTCCAGGCTGCCGGTCCCACGGGGCTGCCAGTGAGGAGCCGGCACACCCAGCCTGTGCCTGAACAGTGGGAGATGCTCTGGGCACAGGCCAGTGGGAGAGAATATGGGTGCAGTGAGAAATCTCACTTCCCAAGAGCTGCTGTGCAGCATTTCCTGGCTGTTTCCAGTTTTAGAGGATTTCTTCCCAAGGAGAAAAAGGAGGAGTCCCATTTTCCCAGGGACAGCATGCACTGTTTTCCTCATCCCACGAGTCTACTGAAAAAGACTTTTGCTGAGCAGTTTTCAGGCAGTCACGTGCAGAGGACCACTGTACCCTTGCTGCCATGGGGAGACCCCACTGCCTACCCCACTTCAGGCATGGGCAAATTCTCACACCACTGCCATTTACCCTTCTAGCTCACAGGCGCAAATTTTGGCAAAATGCTCACCTGTCCCCTAACAACATCCCCTCTGCTTTCATGGGTGCCCATGGACGCAGCATTGTGCTGTCTGTAGGGTGCCCTGGGGATCTGATGGCTCCGAGGTGGCTGAGAGAAAGGCCCAGCTGCTGGAAACAGTCATGGCACCCCACTCCACACCCCCAGCTCGATGGCCAGGTGACAGGGGATGCCAAGGAGTGGAGTCCTGGCCCACGCTGGGTCCCCAGGCATTGCACTCGCTCTGGCACCACCTGAGGACTCCCCAGGGCAGGGGCTGCCATGCCTGCCAGAGCCGTGTTGGGTGAGGGTCACACCCCGGGCACAGACCCCACGCCAGCCACAGGCCAAGGCAACACATCAGCACAGCACAAGGCTACCCAAACCACCCCTCCCTCTCTCCCTTCCTTCCTCCCTCCTCCCTCCCTCCCACGGTCCGCTGGCTCCCCAGCTCACAGCCCTTCCTCCCAACGTCCGAGGGGCACTGATGTGACATTAACCCTGTGCTCTCCACAGCCTCCCTGTTATTGCAACCCTCCCAGGGGGAAGAGTGGATGGCTGTTGTGTGGGGCTCAGCCTCTTCCAGTGGGTGCAGTGCTGAAATGTCACCCCGGGCTGGTGGGACAGCTCTAAAACCCCTCTACTCTCTGCTGTTCCCTCTAGCAGCCCTCTCCTTGATGATCTGGTCCCTGGGCTGGGACCAGTGCTCTCCCTATGGCTGGAGGCAGGGGGAAAGGCTGTTCCCTGCACCCCGGAAGGAGGGTGCACCCTGCCAGCTTGGCTGCATTGGGTGTTCTGCTCCACACAGGGATTTAAGGCTGTGTCTGGAGCCTTCAGCATTTCCACATTAAATGTTGTCCTTTGTGTTTCTCAGGCAGGAAGAGCCATGTGTACAAATAATTAAAGGGAAGAATCGGAGTGATTAGGGCAGATGATTATTGTCAAATTATGATTTATCTCAGAGGGAAATTAGTATCTCCCCCTCCCCCAAAGGGCTCAGCCTAGCACAGTGAATGGGCACTGGTTTTTTGATTAATAGATGCCTTTAGAAGGTCACCTACATCCATTGCAGATTAACTCAGTGGGAAAAGTTCTTTCAGTAATTCAAGCTGTTGTTCTCACAAGCTGTCAGCTCACTGCGAATCGGGAAGGTCCATCCGTTACAGGGCTGCTGGGTTGGAGGGGATCTTTCTTTCCTCCGGACACATAGGCGTGATATATGATGCACAGAGACATGGATGACCGAGAAAACGAGCTGTGGAAAGAAAACAAAAACAGCAGTAAAGGCAAGCAAGGGAGCTGGAAGGGCTGGTCCAGGCAGCCTGGGGCTGCGGCTGGAGGGGCAGAGCTCAGCTTGAGGCTGCTGCTGGAGCAGTGGTCCCAGAGCTGCTCTGCTCAGCATGGTGAAGGGTTTGGATCCCCCTCCATGAGCTCCTCCTGCTGTGGAGACTGTAACTCATCTTGTGTTGGTTCCATCCAAGACTGTATTTAGACATGTCCATGGAGGTGTTGGGAAGGCTGGAGCCAGCATCCCATGGGATCTGACAGTCTCCTGTGCACTTCTGGGAAAGATCCTGCAAAGCTTGACTCTTCCACACCATGGACCTCCCAGCCAGCTGCTGAGGAGGAGTGACCACACCAGGGTCCAACAGCAACTCAGGCATCTTCTTGGGGAAGGCAGGAACTGGTGCTGGTAAAGTGGAAACATGACCAGCAGGGCTGGGATGAAGAGGAGTTGGGACTTACACCACTTTTGGGCACTGTTGGCTCAGCGCCCATCCACAAATCTGTGAGCATATATGAGTGGCATAAATTCTCATCCTGGTATAAGCTGCTCTTCTGTTGACCTTCTGTAGATGTTCTGTTATAATTCCTTTGAGCTTCATAACCCCTGTACTGAGCAATGTCTACAGAAGAGACTTCTTCCCTCCTCATGTGCCCACCCCTGCACAGAGACATGCAGGAGCCATCACTGAGGTGACATCCTACATGTTGACTTTTGTGCCATTAGGCTCTGAACACCAGCCAAGGCCCAGTGTCTCAGGTTGTGTTGGGAATGATGTGGTCGTGTAGCTCCTGCCACAATGCTGTGTACAGGTACCCATTTTGAACTTGTGTGCATTTAAGACAAAAGGAGAGACAGGACAGTCCTGCAGGTATCCCGCATTTTAAGGTGGAAACAAAGAGGTGAAGATGACTCCATTCCTTGATGAATAACCATGATGATTGTATTTAGATTTCTTGTCACAAATGAATGATATTTCCGCACAGTCATCAAAAATTCCCCCTAACAAACGTTTCTTTTGCATCCATCTAGCCTTCATCATAAATCTATGTGCCAGGCATTAATAATATTTTCAGCAACAGATTGATTGACTTGAACATAACTTGGTTTTTCTCTAAACACTAAGGGGTTCTCAACTGATTTATCGCTTACTGAAGTCTGCACATATTTATATGTGTACCATATTCCTTGTTATATATGTACCCCTCCTTTGCCCAAGCTTTCTTCAGCAGATCCATCATGATGGTGTCAATGGCTACTGTAGACCTGGACATCTTGTTGCCAGATCTATAGCAGTGGCTTTGCTGGCCCAGTACAGAGTTGGCATGCTTTTGATAAATGACTTTCAAGGCCGGAAGAAACAATTAGATCATTTTGAGTGGCATAGTCCAGAGGCTCTTATCCAGTCACCCCTGCACAGTGTCCAGTAATATGAAGAGACACAGGTTTCCTTTCCAGAAAAGCCTTCTGTTTTGGGGCATAAAGAGAGTGCTGGTTAGGCTGGTTTTAATGCAAGGCTTTGGATATTTGTGAGGTTTGGGGGCGTATTTGAGAATCTTGCTTTGATGTATTTTAGTTAGTTTGAGGCTTGCTGAGAAGAGCCTAAGCCTGTGGGCGACACTTTTCAAGGGCTTCAGGCTGGAGAAGAAATAAAAACATCTCCTGATGCAGTTTCTAAAGCTGTCCTCATCTAGATTATGAGGGATTGGCCACAAAGTGCATCTTCTCTGGAGCCATGAGGTAACTCTGGGTTTGCTCCATGTATCCATCACACACCAAGGACAGGGCACAACAAAATGGAAGAGCAAAGAGCAGCAGGACAGCTCTGAAGACCAATTTGCCCTGTGTAGTCAGGCTCCTCTACTGGATCTCAGCATCATTCATCACGGGGCTTAAGAAGGCCAAGGACAGGGACAGAGACAGAGATTCCTGCTTCCAGCATACCCTGCCATCTGATTTTGGCTTCCTGGGGAGCAGGTGCTGCTGAGGTGATGAGAGGAGAGCTTTCAGACAGCAGCTGCCCAGAGAGCCAAACCCCAGCTGGAGGGGCCTCACTGCCTTGGGCATGGCATCCTCAGGACACCGTGTCTGTACCAGCAGGAAGAGGCAGCTGGAGAAGAGATCAGGTTGAGAATTTTATTTTTACCCTTTTAATATCGTTTGATCCCTTACTTGACACCGGGGGGTCTGGTGGGTGCACTGCTGTGCCTGGCTCTGGTGGGGAGGCATCCTCTGGTGTGTGCACCATTACAGTGATCACTGGTGTGATTGACTGGCTGTCTAATGGGTTGTTACAGCACTGCAGAGGCTGTCTTGCTCTACAGGTTAACTGTGAGGAGCTGGGGAGATGAAGAAACACTCCTCTAAATTGGGCTGTGCATTGGGAGCAGCAAGAAGGATCTCAAAAAAACCCCCACCCTACCCTTTGCAAAATTTTCTTTTATGGTCTTTCACAAGGGAGGCCACGAACAAATGGAGGAGACGCCAGGAGTCAAAAGGGAGTTTTCAGGTGGATTTATGGGTTTTTTCCCTCTTTAAAAGGCCTGAGTTTTTCAAGGCAAGTTTGTGGCTCCTGAAGATTTTGTTAGTGCAGATATGCCCAACTTCTGCCTTGCTGTCCATGGCTTGGTGCAAGGAAGCCAGTGACTCACAGCCTTTGTAGCCCTGCACATGGAGTTAGGGGTGAGGAATTCAAACTACAAATGTTCCTCACCAGACACAAAAATCTGCTGTCCCAGACGTTTGGTAGGAATCAAACACTTACTGTCCATTTCTGATGTGCTCACATGTCCTACAGAGACTCGTGGATGTCACTTGACACAAGAGCTTCCAGTCTGTGTCCTTGGCTACAAAATCAGTTCTCATCTCGACAGCAGTATTGTCACCAGGTTCGTGGTGCCAATGGCTGTGCCAGCCCACAGCTCAATGTCCCCGCAGGGCAAGGGCCAGGTGGCCTCAGAAGTGTGGACCTTTCTTTCCCATCTCAGGTTTTTCACCCAAATGCCACCATTCAAAGCCAACCAGGGAGCCACGTGCTCAGGTGACCAAGCCCACAAACCATGCTGGCTGAGGAGAGGATGATCTCCCTCCCTTGTGATGGGAAGGACTCAGATGCCGAAAGACAGAGGAGTTTTGGCTGCAGGATTGCTTTGGAAGAGTAGATCCCTGAGCTCTCTCCAGCAGTGTATGACCGAGGGCAGCTCTCCCCGGGGAAGACAGGAAGGAGGATGGAGGATCCCGTGCTGAGCCTGGAAGCAGCCTGCCCCTGGCTGGCTCCTGGAGGGACACGGAGGACCATGCAGCTCCTGCTGTCGGTGCCGTGTGTGGCAGGAGCACACTTGCTGTTTGTTCTGCCTCTCGGAACAGCAGGCCTTGGATTCCCTTGGTAGAGCTCATCTGCGCTTCTTTCTGGCCTCCTCCTTTCTCTGTGCCAACCACGTGCCCCCCAGCCCGTGGGCTCTGCTGTCATTGTTGGCTGCTGGTTCCACTGGCCCCAGCTTATTGCATCTGTTTTGATTTGCTGGGCCTTGCATTCAGCCATCCGTTCAGCTTTTACTGTGGGTTTCTAAGCGTCAGCTCCGGGTGGTCAGCGGCGGCTCCTTTCTCCCAGGCCCCTGCACCAGCTGCATATTAATGGCTCCTCTTTCTCCCCTCCCTCTCTGTCTCACCACATGGCATTTGCAGTTTGCAAACTTTGTGATCATAGCCTGACTCTTCCCCAGGTGAAGGTGTTGAGGAGGGCTTGGCCACCTCTCGCAGGGAGGCTGGGGGTTACACCAGAGGCAAATCTGGCCCCTCTCCTGCAAATCTTTGCTGGGAAATCCTTCTCCAATTGCTCTGTCCGTCTGCTGGCCACTGGCCTTTCCCTGCCATTGGCTACTGCCCGGTGCTTTGTCCAGTCTAACTTCAGTGGCCTGAGCTTTTGGGTTCTGGCACTTTCTCTGGCTGATCAGTGCCATGCCAAGAAAATTCCAATTTCTAGAGAGTATCCCTGGACATGGAATCACAGAACCATAAAATCATAGATTTACAGAGTCACAGCATCATAGAACCACAGAATCATAGAATCATAGAGTCACTAAGGTTGGAAAAGACCTCCAAGATCATCAACTCCTGATGCTAGGAGGTTCTCTTCCCCTGGTGCCTCTGTGATACTGCCTAGTGCCAAACAGAATTTCACTTCCTACTGTGAGATGTTGCATTGAGGGAAAAAATCAAAATAAATGCTCATGCTCACAAGCCTGAGCAGGCTACTTCCTCCCAGCCTTGTGCTGCTCCTCTGGGCTACAGCAGTTTGGAGACTGGGCTGTCTTGAATCATGAGCCTGCCCTGGCTCTGCAGTGTTGTGTTGCTTAATGACTGATGATAATGTCCCTGTATGTAGGCTTGTAGCCTGGCTATCCATCTTTAAATTTCAAAATCTTTCCTCCTCAGCCATTACCTCCACCCCCATAATCATTCCTGTTGCTCTTCTCTGAATTCTGCCTCATTTGTTCTTGTTTGAAGGTAAAGCACAATCAAACCAGGTCTGGGAGGCTGGGTGGGAGCTGAGGTCCCAGAAGGGTTGGAACTGAATTTTGAGAGGGGCTGAGACTCAGAGGGCTCTGGGATGAGGTCCAGGAGGAGTTCACCTTCACTCCTTGGCTCTGAGCTGCCCTGAGGTCAAGAAGGTTCATCAACAGCCCATCCAGTAGTGGCAGCATCAGCTGACCTGGGGAGAAAGGTATTTCTCCAAAGAGGACAGAGGCTGTAGGCTCGAACTTCTTCCAGCATTTAAGCTGCCTGTGCCTGTATGTGCTCACCTCCCCCAAAAAAATCATTGCACAGAAATGGCTCTGTTTCTAACAAGGTCTGCCTTCCCACAGGAGCTCTTAGCAGAGGATGCTACACCTGAGCTCAGGGACACAGATAATGGCACAGTCTGCCAGACTGGGACACAAAATAAAACATGGAAAGGGAGTCCATCTCTTGGGAGGGCTCTGGTCCATCCTGCTGCTTGGAGCAGGGCTGTTGGCAGTCAAATGTGGCTTTGTTTGGCCGAGTCTTGAGAATCCCATGCCTCTGTGACCCAACCAAGGGCTGCACCACCCACCCAGGATGGCATTTTTTCTAATATCCAACCTGAATACTCCACCTTCAGCCATCACCTCTTGTTATCCCATCCAGCACTGCTGAGATCTCACAGGCTAATGACACTGGGCTGGGCTCTTGGGTGTTAGCTTTGTGTTTTAAGGTGAAAGAAAGCCAGACTGACTCCCCAGTGTGTAAAGAAAGGCCTTCTCCCTCCCCTGTCCAACTGGCCATCATCCCTCCAAGCTGGCTGCCTCTGCCATCGCTGCTGTAGACCATGGCATTGCTCCTGTGCAAAGATGGGGCCTGGCAGCTCTGCTAAGCCCCCTATTTTTTTTGCCTGGAGTAAGACTGGCACTTTTTCATCCTAGCAGGAGAACCGTGGTATCCAAATTAAGCACAAGCTGTAGTGTTTGAAGTCTGAGCAATGAGCTTTCCTTGGCAATGGGTGGGTTTCTATCATGGGGGTAGGGAATTCCTCATCTGCCCTTGATTTTACTCCCAAGCAATTTCTGTTCCGTGTCCTCACCTCTGTTCATTTGATGGGCTCCTGTGGGATAAGTAGATCACAATTAAAGCTACAGTTAGGGGGGCTGGCCAAAATATTTGCTAGGAACTTACCTAAATGGAAAGATTGTCCCTTTTTAATAAATAAGTGGAGTTGGCATGAATTCAATTTGACATTTGCCATATTCTGCGGAATTATGAGCATTCACTTTTTTCAGAAACTGTATTTAAACAGAATGCTTTTGGTCGATGACAAATTTTGAACAGTTTTGAAGAAGGTTTCAGTAAAAATAGACAATGTGTTAGCAAACAAAAATCAGGGGGTTTGTGAACTTGCAGGGAGACCTTGGGTGGGTTCATGGGCAAACATTCCAACCATTTTCCAACTCTGGAAGGCTGATTTGAAGAAGCTGCTGAACTCCTTGTCCAAAATAGTGTTAGGACAAAAGGGAATGGCTTCAAACTGAAAGAGAGTAGGTTTAGATTAAATATTAGGAAGAAATTTTTCCATGTGAGGGTGGCGAGACCGTGGCACAGGGTGCCCAGAGAAGCTGTGGCTGACCCATCCCTGGAAATGTCCAAGGTCAGGTTGTACAGAGCTTGGAGCAGCCTGGGACAGTGTCCCAGATGTCCCTAAGGTTCCTTCCAACCCCAACCATTCTGCAATTCCATCATTCTGTGATTACTCAGATACCTCCAGTTCAACCTAGTGCCTCTGGACAGAAATGATCATGTTCCTGCCAATAGGTAGGAGTGTGTGCATTTCTTCAGTCTCTCCGGCTTCAGATAATAACTACCTGCTCATGGCTTCCGTTATCCTGCACAAAGCAGCTTCCCACCAGCTCTTGCCAAGAATGAGGAGGCCCAGCAGGATGGGGAATGTTGATGTGGGGTGCTATAAGCAAAGGGCACATGTCTGGAGCCACTTCTTTGCTCTGTACATGCACACCTGGCCCCAGAGAGCCAGTTCCTCTCCGCTTGCTCTTGTTTCCTCCATGTTCTGAAGAAAGGATTTCTGTCATCTCCCTCCCAAGAAAGTGGGGTGTCTTAATCTGTCAGTTTTAAAAACCAATTCGCTCTATCCATCAATGCAAAACTTCCTGACTTCAGTCCCACCAGCATCAAAATTCTTCCAGCTGCAGGTAAATTGGAGATTTTGCTTAGCGGCTGCACTTGGTTTTAACAATTTCTTCCCAGACAGAGGCAAACTGGACAGGACTCAAGTGGCACCACCACACTGTCAGGTCCTGCCAGGAATAATCTGCTCACAGTGCCTGTTGGAGCCTCTCCCACTCTATGTATGAGCATGTTTGATATCTGCAGTCAGGATGTGACTCCCAGCTGCCCAGGTGGTGAGGCTGTCAGTGCAGAACTTCCTGAAGACCTCATGGAAACTCTTCTCTGTGGGCACACTGATAGGGACACATTCAGACTGACACCTTTGCCAACACCTTCCTTCCCATCCCTGTGTGATGTGGTTCTGTGGAGGTGAGAAGCTGATTAGTCAGTAAACAAAGTAAAGACAAGTAAAACAAAGAACCATGACCATAACCATGGCCACAAGTTGGGCTTAAGACATTCTGGTTAAAAAATGTTTTCTCCTTACGGGTTTTTCTGCCCTGGACAGAGAAGTAGTCCTTTCAAGAAGCAGTTAGGACAAACCACAGCTGATCTGGCATAGCACTGGCCATGGTGCAGCTCTGAGCAGATTGGACTAGAAATCTTCAGAGGTTGTTTCCCATCAGCATTTCCTTGTGTCTTTGATGGATGTGGATGCCATTGGTTTCCCTTTTATTCCGTAACAAACTTGGGTGCATAATTTTTCTTTGTTGTTGCTTTGGTCCTCTCTTGGATTTCAGCTCCTTTTGAGACCTTTTTTGTGCAAATATAGAAGTTATATACTTGGATCACAGAATAACTGATTTACCCTGATTTAAACATATTCTCAGTCAACGTGAAAATGTATCGGAATCTTTCACACTGGGCCCAAAAAATGGACTGGTCCTCAACTTACACCAGATTTGACAGGATAAAAAAGGGCATTGGGAAAACCCTTCCAGAAGCCTTAAGGTACTGGATCTGCTGAGCAGATACTCTTTGTCCCTTCCCTCCTGAGGGAAATATGCCAAACAGCTAGGTCAGGGACAGACATGGCAGGGGGAAAAGGGGGACTGGTCTGCCCCATGCTCCACAAAGCCATGAGTTATCCCAGCTGGCTTCTCACACCCCATAGCTCATTACCTAAATCACAGCTTGGCGTCTGAGCTCCATTTACAGCCAGAGACAGAGCTGCCAGTGTTTTCTTCTGGTGGGACAAGCTGGTCTCTGAGGAGAGGTCCCCCTTCCTTACCAAGGAGATCAGATCACTTACACAAAAAGCTGTTGTCACCTACAGCAACTTAGTGTTATCACTTAGGCAACATACTTACAGTTTTGTAAACTCAGACGGGAGATCCACATGGGCAGGGCAGCAGAACAAGACTTCCTAGCTGTTTGGTAACACCAGGCTGGGATCCCTCTTTGACCATGACCTTGTCTGCTGGAGGGTGGGTGGATTTGGACAAGCAGGTGGTGGATACTTATTTCTCCTTGGGAACTCTGGTTGTGTCTTATCAAAGGCCAGTGGTCATGCACAGCTTTTCAAATCCACCTCCCATCCAACAGTCCCTTTGTGCTGTCCCATCTCCTCTACTGACAGTTCAAGGACTTCTCCTGCTCCCTGTGTGTCTTTCTGGAGACCTCTTCAGCAAGACATGTCAGCACTGAGGTCCAGCTCTCCATAGGGGATAGCAGGAGATAAGAGAATGCAGTGACTACTGTATATCCCCCTCACTGATATGCAGCATGTCCTGACCCTCTGTGCTCAGAGTTTTATTTGCTGAGACACTGAGAAAAGTCCAGCTCCTGCCTGGAGAGCAACCATGTAAAAATGGCACCATCTTACTCAGCCCACCAGCTCCCCTGTGCATCAGCCTGAGCTGATGTGGTAATGACAGGAATAAAATCATGTTGCCTGGTGTGACTCACAGCTCTGCAGAGCTGGGCTGGCTACAGAGGAGGGAGCTAGCAGGATGCATTTTCTGTGGGATCGTCAAAAAGTGCATCCTACCCTTAACACACGTGCAGAGCCTGGCACAGGCCATGGAGCAGCCGTGCTCCAGTGGGCACAGAAAAGAGACTGGCTCTTTTCCCTTTACACCCATCCTTTCCATCTTGATGGCAGGGGTGGGAAGCGAGGACTAGAAATCTTCACTTCCCATCCAGGGAAGGTGTGGGCTGGGACACCCTGGGAAGGACTGGATAACTGCTGCACATGGGTCACAAAGGCAGGTTTTGCTCCACAGCAGGTTCCACCCTGTTGTAGAGAAAGAGGAAGGTTGCTCAGCCCTGGAGCTGCACACAGCCTGGTCCTTCCTTTGTGCAGCCATGCAGCCACAAAAGACTCTCTGCTTTGCTTTCTCTTACATGGCCAGTAAGGGATAATCAGCATGGATTGGTCTCACCACAGAACTCAGGCTCCCCTCTGAGAAAATAACAGTGGTTGTCTGTGAGCGTGACTGTTCTTCCCAGCTGTCTGAGGTAAGGTATAAAGAGGAGCTCTAGCTCTTCAGTAAACTATGGGGAAGCGTGGTCAGGTAGCAGTCATTTTGAGTGGGAAACATCTCCAAGAGACCAGGAGAAAGACTTGGGAGTCCTGTAGTCATACAAATACGTGATATCTAGGATTGCTGAGATTTTCAACTCTGCATCCTAAGACAGCATCTGCAGGAAAATGGCATGACTAGACCTTTACAGAAGGACTCGCAGGGCAGCAAAGGGCTGAGCAGGTGTTCGGTGAAGTCAGCTTTTATCCCAAAGAACCTTTGGTGCAGGCGGCACAAGCGATGGAAAAAAATCGGAATCTTGATTTCTTGCTGCGCTGATGGGATGGCAAAACATCTGTTAGCTTCAGGCTGCATGGATTTGATGTGGGATCCTTGCAAACTGAAAGTAGGAGGCACCTTGGGTGAGAGCAGCTGTGAGAGTTCACAGCTCTGAGTGGCAGGAGAGTGGCAAGAGAAAGGCAATGGGCTTGGGAGACATCTCCCACGGCCTCAGAGAACCAGGAGGTGAGATCCCAAGGGTCAAGAGGGACAGAGAGGAGGGCTGCTGACACTTCCACAGAAATGGTCTTAAGGATGTAGCTACAAAGGAAGGCAAGGAAACATAGCAAATAACCAAAGCAGCTGAATCCTGAGCTACTTACTGCTCTGAAACTCAGGAAGGAAAAAACAGAGTGCATAACTACAGCCGAGTAATGGATAAAGAAGAGTGTGAAAGCATGGGTCAGATTCAGAAAGGCTGAGGCTCAAGAAGAGGCACAGCTAGCCAGAGGACAGGACAGCAAAGTCCCTCCTGCCTGCCTGGGCACACACCTGTCCCCACACTGAGAAGCCCTTATGGGTGAGCTCATCATCCAGTTCTGTATTCCAGGCTACTGGCTGTACACAGTGGGACTTGTCCACCTGTGCCAGTACAAGGTCAGTAGTGCCACTGGTGACTCACTCCAGAGCTCTGTCAGGACCCTGAGGCCGAGAAGGGACCCTGCTTGCTGCAGACCTGGGTGACAGTGTCATCCAGCACAGTGCAAGGCAATGTCTGCCCAGGGCTACCTGGTGCACCACCTGGAAGTGGCTCAGCTAAAACCTGACTCAGTCCCCATCTGGAGGCTTGGAAATGAGTTTTAGTGGCTGAGACCGGCTGACTGCTGAACACTTGTGCAGAGATGTGTGTAAGTCAGTGCCGACCCAGAAAACTGGCAGGAGAGTGGCAGTGATGCTCCCTTCTGGCTCTGCTTGCCTCTCTTTCTGTTTAGCTCAGGATTGCGGAGCGAAGTCCCATTTTATATGAAATACGGAGATCTGAACCATATGTTGTGCAGGTTCAGATCACATCTTGTGGCACAGATCTGCAGGAAAACTTCCGCGAGTCTTGAACCAAATCGGTCGGATCCAGGTGCAGG
Organism: Lichenostomus cassidix; assembly: GCF_008360975.1. Classification (NCBI taxonomy): domain Eukaryota; kingdom Metazoa; phylum Chordata; class Aves; order Passeriformes; family Meliphagidae; genus Lichenostomus; species Lichenostomus cassidix. The sequence continues at coordinate 3,490,196 of NC_139494.1, forward strand.
TTACATCTTGTGGAAGAGGCAGCTCGAAGATAAACAAGGCCAGAGAAAGGGTGACACAGTATCTGTACAACAGAGCCAGCACCAGGTGATTTTACACAGCCCATCAGCCTCCTGGTGTCCCTGCAACACCATGAACCCCTGGGACACAAGCGCTGCAAGTTCTGCCCTGGGCACTGGGGAAATGAGGCACAAAGAAGGTAAATGACTCAGCCCTTTTTCGGGATATCTGAGTGAAGCAAAGGTCTCCTGGTATCCTGCACTGAAGGGCAGCACTCTCTAGGCTACTAGCTCTTCCCTCCAGCCTCAGGCTGTCTCTCCCTTTGGATCAAAAGATTTTTGGGGGAAGATGATCCTGATGGACCTATTTCTGTATGTGGCATTTTAGAGCCCTGAGAAGTTTCCATCCATGGCAGACAGAAAGTGATGCCCCAGGCACAGGGAGGCTTTGTGGGCTGAAGCTTTGTGGGTGTAGTGGGTCTGGCTGGGATGAAGCTCATTTTCTTCCCAGCAGCCCGTATGGTGCTGTGTTTTGGATTGGTGACTAAAACAGTGTTGATAACACACTGGTGTTCTGGTTAGTGCTGAGCAGTGTTTGCATTGTGCTGAGGATTTCTCTGTTCCCTATTCCACCCCCAGGCAAGAGATTGGGAGGGTACAGAGCCAGGACAGCTGATCCCAACTGACCAGAGGGATATTCCAGACCATATGATGGCAGCAATAAAAGCTCAGGGAAAGGAGGATGAAGGGCTGTTTGTGGTTATGATGTTTGTCTCTCCAAGTATCCATCATGTGTACTGAAGCTCTGAACTGCAGGAAGCAGCTGGACATGTGCCTGCTGATGGGAAGGAGTGAATGAATTCCTTATTTCCCTTAGCTGGCGCACAGCTTTGTTTCTTTACCTCGCCCCACGAGTTTTCTCACTTTTGCTCTTCTGATTCTCTTCCCCATCCTGCTGTGGGGAGGACGCAGATGAGCAGCTCTCTGGGTGCTTAGCTGCTGGCCAGGGTCAACCCACCAAAACAGGCCTAAAATGTGCAGCCTTCAGGTTGAAAAATCAGTCTGACGTGCCAAGACCACAGCAAGTGCTGTCATCCCTCTTTCAGGGAAGGGCAGCTCGGGGATGCTGTCTGAGGTGGAGCAGGCAGACAGAGTTCCTCAGGTCTGTGCTGGACTCTTTAATCTCAGGTCCCCACCACATTCCAGCTGTCCATGAAGGGATCACTTGCATCAATTCCATGTGTTTATCTACCTGCCCTCAGTTCCCAGGAGCCTGAGAACTATTGAGCTGTGGCACCAGGGATGGGTGACACGTGCAAGGTGTGCATTTCTCCAGGATGGGCCTGGGGGCTGCTTTGTCACGTGGACACAGATCACCTCTGCTGTCCCAACACCAAAAATCACCATGGGCCTTCTTTACCCTCCTCCCCACAGAACAACGCTGATGCAAACCAAAAGCCAGTGGTGTGTAACCTGAGCACAGCTCTCTCAAAGTCATCAATGCATGGACTTTTGGGTTATGGATTTTTGCATGCAAAATGCCACCGATTTCCTATGGATCAATGGGAAGAAGCCAAGCAAAGAGGAAAACGTCCAGAGAATGATTTATCAGCCTTTGTCACTCAAACAATATCTCCCTATTCTGTGGAGTATTTGTTCAGCTTTAATACAGTGACAGTTCTTTACGTGTTCTGGGGAAGTGCAGGTCCCTTGCAGGGGGCAGGAATCTGAGGTTTCCAAGTACCTCAAGAACTGCTCTGGGAATCAGAAAGGATTTTGTTTTCCAGCTCTTGTGATGTGTTGCAGCTGCCCACTGACTTTTTTGTTTCCATCCTTGGCACGCAGGAGAATTTCATCACCACACTCTTTATCATGGAAACATGTCATTCAGTGGCATTCGTACATACTGTTCACATCAAATCAGAAGGTTGGCTCCAACCCCTGCAGAGATGGGACCTTTCCAATTGAACCTGCCTCCATAGGTTTGGTGCCGGGCTGAACGCAAAGCCAGAAGGAGACCGATTTTTTTCAGACAGGTTTTCAGAGACGACAGAAGATGCATGGAAGCCTCCCAAGAACCGCCTACCCCATGAGATGTTCACCATTCAGGATGTTGGCAAACTTGTCAGATCAGAAGGTTGTGCAAGATGCCAGCCGCTCAGGGCCAGAAGTGTTCGTGAAGTTTTGGGGACTGTCAGATTTTCGCTGAAGAGCTACCTGAGGCAGCCGTATGGCCCAACACCAAGAGCTGAATTGAATCTAGGTCTTCCTCAGGATCTGACACCCGCTGCTCTCTTTCCCTGCTTGGGATTTGGAAAGCCAGACCTGGAACAGGATGTGATTTGTTCATGTTGGTCTGCGTGATGCCAGCTGAGGCTACTGGCAAATCCTGCTCGCTGAAAAATTATCTCATGTAGATGAGGGTCAGATGATTAACTTTGATGAATCTTGCCACAGCTGAAATTACTGCCAGTGCTAGGTATGAGAAGGAAACATTGGCAGAGCTGTCTCCCTGCCATGGGAAGGATCTCTTTTTCTCCTGGAAAGTAAAGCAGGGGTGCTGTATCTGCTTTAGCTGGACTCCTCAGCCTTGATGAGAGAGCAGGGTTTAGTTTCAGACCTGCTTCAGAGTCTTTCCTTCTGAAGTACTTTCACAAATAAAGAGTTTTTCCAGGGGAAAAAGTCACTGGAGAAGAGATTTTCATCTGGAATAAACAGGACAGTGGACAGTATTTCACAACGAATTCACCAGCTGCCAAGTATGAGGCAAGGGCAGTGGGGATGGGTGGGGATTTCTGTGTTTGATCATGGGGTGTTTTCATCTGTTCTGCCACCCAGAAGGTGCCTTGGCACAGGAACTCCCTCTGGAGCTGATAGCAGCAGTGAGGGGTTGATCATCCTGGGGGGTGTGCTCTGTCTGCCAGACGCCAAAGCCCACTCCTGTCACCAGCTCTGTGGGGGCATTGGAGTCCTTCGGGAGCAGAAGGGTAGACCTGGGGGACTTCTTGGTTAAAGGTCCAGCCCTGTGCAGTTACCATGGAATCATGGAATATCCTGAGCTGGAAGGGACCCACAAGGATCATCCAATCCAGCTCCTGTCCCTGCCAGACACCCCAACAATCCCACCCTGTGCCTGAGAGCATTGTCCAAATGCTCCTGGAGTTCTGGCAGCCTTGGGGCTGTGCCCATTCCCTGGGGAGCTTGGGCAGTGCCCCTCTGGGGGTAGAATCTTTTCAAAATTGCCAACCTAAATCCCCCTGACATGACTCCAGTTATTCCCTTGGGTCCTGTCCCTGGTCCCAGGGAGCAGAGATCAGAGCTGCCCCTGCACTGTCCCTCAGAAGGAGCTGCAGCCCCCAGTGAGGTCAGACCTCAGCCTCCTCTGCTCCAGCTGGACAGGCCAAGTGCCCCCAGCTGCTCCTCATATGGTCCCTCTGAGCTGTTCTCCATCTCCATGTTCCTCCGTTGGACACTCTAAAATCTTTCAGTTGCCTTCAGTGAGATTTGAGGAGGGTGATGGAGGCTCCCTGGCTGCTATCAAGTCATGTTTGAAAGATGCAAACAAAGGAGGCAAAAAAAAGGATGTACAAGACAACCAGCACGAGCCCAGCAGGGTGCAACCCCCATAGTGCTCCCACCAGACTGCACAGACCCATGGAAGCCAGCACTGGTGGCAGGAGCTTGAACTGCGGTTGCACTGAGACTGCTGCTTGTACTGCAGCATTTGGCTCCTTGTGGCAATCAGCAGGGCTACCCCAAAGGGCTTCAGCTGGCAGGAATTTCATGCAGCGGTACAGCAGCAGGTGCCACAAGTCACTGTGGGATGTCCCAGTGCATTGGAAGCTTGGCCTGCTTGTGGGACCACAAAAAGAGCAGGGCCATGGGTCAGGGGAGCAGAGAAAGGCAACAGTCCTCACAGCTTTTTGTTACACATCAACCACTTTTTGCGATGACACCAATCAAATTCCCATCCGGTTGCCTCACTAGGGGCACCCATAGCAAGAGCAGAGAGACAGATGAATCAGCCATGGGTTTGCTTGCTGTAGTATGCTTGTTGCCAGTAGATTTCCATGTTTCCTAGAGCAAGCTCAAAGCTTAGTTCATTTGCTGAATAGAGGGATGCTCTACCAGATTTTCTGCAGTTGGAAATAGACTCATCCGAAACTTCCCGACTGGGCATCTTTCAGAAAAACAGGCTTCAGCTCAACTGCAAGTTCACTGAGCATCATCTATAAAAGTTGGGGTGAGATGTTGCACCCTGTTCTGCAAGAAATCTGATGAGACAAGGACAAGAACCTCCCCAGGGTGTTTATAGCCTCTCTAACAGAAACTGTAGCCTTACAATTGCAGAATAAGTGGATGTTTTTCAAAGCAAAATGAAAAGATCATCTACCCTGTGAAAGCAGTATCCCAGCTACAGCCTGTGCTGTGGCTATTATAACCAAACCAGATGAGGAGAGAAATTCGTGGCACAGCCACCCATCCCCAAATTCACACGCCAGAAATATACAGAGATGGAAAGGGATAGGGACACTGCTGCACAAATATCCCTGACAGAAACCAACCTGTCAGGGAATAGAGAGCAACCCACTGAAATCATGTCAGAGACAGGCAGAGACACAGCACTGACAGTGTCACCATCACTAATAGGAGACAGTTGTCCAGAAATAATAATAATAGCCCTGCTTAGCATGGGAGAATTGCACACAAAGGACTCAGAGGATGCTGAAGAGAAAGTGGTGAGTAATCCCCAACTTGTAACTCCAAAAGTAATACAGAAAGAGTAAAGAAAGAACAGGGAAGCAAAATGCTGTGAGGTCCCCAGTGCTGCTCAGTCATTAAAATACCTGATAGAGGTGTATTTTCATCAGCCACAGAGATGTGCCTGGATCCCATGGCTGGTGTTCTTGTCCCTCTCCAGCTTTCCTTCCATGCCTTCACTTATTATAGCACAGCAGCCATAAATACTAATGGACCAGGAATTGTTTCTTTGTTTAGTTTTGGGAGGGATCTGTCCTTCCAAAGCATGCATTTAGCAAACATTAATGCATGTGATAGTTCTGTCCCAGGCTACTGCCCTTGCTCCATCCAGGGCAAGGAAACACATGTTCTTGAGCAAAGTGGAAAAGGTCAGACTGCAGAGGAAAGAGGGAAAGAAGACAAGAAAACCAGGCTGTGTGGATTTCAACCATCTTTGAACTGCCCTGGTTTCTGTTTGGCAGCTGGGGTCGATGTTGGTCTGCCTGAAAGGGCCCTCTCTGAATGTACAGGATGGATGGCAGAGAAATCTGATAGACAGGATGTGAGAGGAATGTTCCAGATGATGGTCTGAGAATGAGCAAGACACCAAGCACCAGAGAGCTGTCACTTCCCCAACATCCCACCCTGCCAGGGGGATGCGACAAAAGAAATGTTCAAGCAACGTCTCACATTGTCTGGACACCCACCATGGAGTCAACACAACTGACAACTAGGCACATCCTCCTGACTCAGCCATTCATCAAGGTGGAACTGTGATTGGTTTTCTGCTGGGTTTCCACCCTCACACTGCCTTTAGTCCCTCCTCTACTTACAGGGACCATTCCCAAGGGAGAAGAGGGGTTCATTCAGCCCCCACCACTTCCTGAGTTCTCACTGTCAGTGCTGAAATTCCCCTGAGGTTCCCCAAATTATAAGTGCCAAGTGCACCGGTGACACTCATTTTGTGGAGGTGTTGTGCTGTCAGAGTCCAGCCTAGATCTCTGTCAAGGCCTTTATGTGATACTAAAAGTAATAATGGAACAAATCTTGGAACAGAAAACCATGCAGAATGAGAGAAAATGCTGTGGAAAGTGAGAGCTGCTGGAAATGATCCTGAAGGAACCTTCTTCTAGAAGAAACTGAAGCAGTGCCGCTGGGGAGGCAGCGTCTCTCATCAGCTTTCTGGGGCAGGGGGTAATACATCTGTCCCAGCCTGCTATTGGCTTCATGGAAACGCACAGTCATTAATAACAACCGGTAACGAGGAATCTGGAGAGCCTCCTCCTGCACAGCTGTGCCTGCAGCACACACAGCAGCCCTGCCTGAGACAGGAGCGGCGCCTGACAGATCGGTGGGAGCTGGTCCAGCCTGGAGTATCGGCAACTCTTTAATCACTCGGGTGGGAAATGGGAAATGGATGTGCTGAGGCACACTATGAACACAGACCATCCATTCACCTCTGCCTGTGCAGGTGAAGACAAGCCCCTGTCCAGCAGCAGGCAAATCCCCACGGATTTGCAGCGAGATGGGAGGGAAGAGCAGTGAGGTGCCCATCATTCAGAGCAGCAAGGACGGGAGGAGATGAGGAAGCTGCAGCTGTGGCCACACAAAGGCCTAGCACAAAGTCCCAGGAGGAGAAATGCTACTGGACCTTGTGCTTGAGCTGACCCATGGCTCTCCCACTGGGGCAGGATCCTGGTGAGCAAATATGATGATGCCAAAAGATGGGACACACTGATAAGAGAAGGTGGGACACATGGGAAGGTCAAAATCATGCATTTGGGATGAATTAATACATCTTCACCACTCTGCCCAGCAGAAGGTGGCCCTGCTGCCATGGCAGGGGGAGATCAGCAGCCAGGTGAATGCTCAGTGTTCTGGTAATGTCCCTGTAGTAGCCCAATGACCCCTAAGCTGCTGAGTCCACACTCACCCCATGAGGGTACAATGCCCTGCAGTGCTGACAGGGCCACAAGCCCAGTGCTCTGCTGGTGGGACTCTGGGAGAACAAACTTGCATGGAAACACTGGAGGGACTGACAGACGTGGCCGAGTCACCCACCCGGGCTGGCCGCAGCCATGGCTGGAGGTCGTCTCTCCCACACTGCAGCTTTGTCACTCTCCATTATTTAATTGATAATTTATCATGCCATTCCAGACAGAGATGAGTTCCTGTTCGTGCCACTGTTTGTTCCCTGTCACATAGTCAATTCCCCAATCCAATACACCAGTTGTACTCTTATTTTATGAACCATACCTTAGGGCCTAATTAATGCAATTAATCAAACTTTTACTTAGGCAGGCATATCTTCATTTCTCCACTGACTGTCTGCTTGGACAGCTGGGTGTGTTGTCTGCATAGTATTCATCATCTTAAGCCATTACAATGCTCTGGAGTGCACTGAAGAGTATGGGGAGGGGAGGAGACTGTTGGTGACTGAGCATTTCTGATCGGGTTTCAAATGCAGACACCAAGGGCAGATCCTGCTCTGTCTGAAGCCAGGCACCATGAGGGGGAAAGCCCACAGCTCAGCACCAGGGAGCTGGGGTACTGCAGAAGCTGGTCATGGAACTGGCTTCATTAATGTTATTGAGGAACATCAGTGGATTTGCAGGTCACTCACCACAGCAGAAGACAATGTAATGATAATTGGAGGTGTTAGCCAGAAACATGACAGTGATTTTGTGACTAAAAGGCTCATGAAATTGAGTAAACTGACAAAGTGGACAATTTTCTAAGAAGCTATTTCACATCAGATATCCCAAAAGATCACTCGCACAAGACCCAAGTAACCTTTCCTATAAAAACAAATAGCTTTATGCTCTTTAATTATCTGTAAGAATCTAGAAAGTGACTTGTAAGAAACCAAAACATTGTCATCCTCCATCTCATCCTAAAAATAATAAATAGATGATGCTGTGAGGATAATCTTTTAAAGTGTCTTGGAAATGAAGTGAACACTTGGCTGAGTTGTGACTCACTGATATGGTGGACCTTGATGGAGTCATAGCTATCAATAAATTATGTCCAGCCCTCAACCTGGCATCCAAAGATGATGGGACAAGGTTATCTGCCACATCTGTGAACACTTAAAAATGTGTCAGGACTCACCGTTGTGCTGAGTGCTTATCAATCAGATACTCTTGAAAGCACTGCCAGGAAATACTAACACCAGGGATCACAGACTCGGGGATATTTATAGTGTTTCCCCAAAACTGGCATCCATTCCACTGTCAAAACAAGAGTAAAAAGAGCTCTTTCCATAGCTGGCAAGTTGTGAGGGAGAACTTTAAAGAGCCAAGCAAAGGAGAGTCATAGCTAAAACCAGTCAAAGTGTGTCGTGTCACCACAACATCCCAGGGATTGTGCCCTGTAATGTGGCAAAACTGACAGTGGGACATTTAGTACAGAAGTGACAGCTCCAGGCCCAGGACATCTGCTGTGACAGCATCTGGACCCAGACTAGCAGTGTGGCACTTCTTGACACTTCAGTGGTTTTAAACTAGAAAATTAAGATCTGCTATCTAGGTAAGGAAAGGGCCAAACTGGTGTCCACAGGTCATGAAAAAGCCACTGTTCTGCACATTAATTGTTGTAATATGGTTTTGTTCGTTGCAAAACAGGGTAGGCATGCAGAGTGTGTTTGACAACATCACTGCTGCCTCAATAAACCTAATGAGCCATTGATGGAAATCCTTCAGTGACTAAAAATACACCTCTCAGATTTTTCCTCTAACACCACAATGGCCACTGTGGGCTGGACCAGCTGTTTTTCATGGACAGGAACATCCACCTGCTCTTACAACAGAGCTGATGCTCACCAAGCAGCCCCGCCTGTGACTGTGTGTTTATGAACATCTGTGAAATTCCAGTATTAGACAGTCAGAACATGGAGAGGTGGAAGAACTGTAACAGACCACAGAATAAAAAGAGAAAGTTCTTAAAATATCACTTTCCAGAGCTTTAAGGAGCTGTTCCAGATTTTAAAGGCAACTTTCCAGCTCTCAGTGTATTGTGGCAAAATATCATTAAATGCAACCATAGTGTCCAGCACAAGAACCATCTGCAACCTTCCAAAGCCATGGTATGTGTGACACACTGAATTTCTGGGATAAAATGCAAATTTGTAGTGGCTGAAGGACCCACTGCTGTGTAGCTGTGGAACACAGATTAAAAAGCAGCCTGAGCTGACAGGTAAAGCCACACACACACAGAATTGTACCACGTTCATGAGAGGCTGAAGCAATTATTTCTTGTAATCAGCATTAATAAACCTGCAATGACAAGCATTTAGCTAAGCCTAATTTTAAAAGATATACTGCTCTCTGGGAAGTCAGGTTCTGCTCAGACTAAACCCAACATTTTTGACAGCAGTGTGAAATAATGATGATATCATACTACATCATTCCAGAGAAGCTTAAATCAGTCAGCATACAGGCTCTGTCCATGGCTGTGCCAGACTCCATGTGACCACTGACCAGACAGCCACAGTGCTGCTAGAGCACTCTGAAGCACCAGGATGGAGAGAGAGATTTGGGGGGATTTCAGCACTCTCCACTGTGCAGGAAAAGTGTTCCCAGCAGTGATGGTAGGTGCTAAGGCTCGTTTTGGACGAGGAGGCTTTACCCATTGCTTAGAATGCAGACAGGGAGGAACAACTACTACAAGATCTAGGCATTGGTGAGCCCTCTGCTTGGCATTTTAATGAAGGCAGGAGCTGAAGACAAACACTCCGTGTAGCCAAGTACAACTCCATGCAGATGTCTTACAGGAAGAGAGCAGAAGACAACCAAGCTGCTCTCTTGTTGGGTCTGAGGCTACACTATTTCCTCCTCTTCCTGTTCTTGCCCTTCGCCTCCCACCTTCAGCTGGACCTGAAACTTGGTGGAAACCAGTTGGTTTCCCCTAAAGATGATAACTCTGATAGTTAAAGTCAAACTCCCCCCGCAGTGTTTTCACGGGTGGGCAAAGTGAGGTTTCAGGGTAGCTCTCAGTCTGACAGGTACCTCCTTGAAAGGAGACACCCACTCTGATACAATGGGAAGCAGCTATTTCCTGCAGGGCTGTACTGAGGATGCACAGGGGTGTGTGGGAGTCTCTGGAATAACCAGCACCTAACTCATGAGGCAGAGGGGGAAATCTCCAGGAGTGGAGCTGTACTGAGAGATAGCTTTGACTTTTCCTTGCTACTGCCAGTAAATGAGCTGTCTTTTCAGCTGCTTATTTCCAGGCACATGGAAAATATCTACATAGCAGGAGAGATTACGTGATAGCAAAAGCCCAGCCCCACCTTGGGGAAACCTTACCCTGGGTGCCACTTACAACGGACGGGCAGGGATGTTTCCAGCTCATGTTTTCAGATGCTCTGGAAGAAATGAGCTGTCCTTACTGGAAATCACCTTGTGGCAGACTCATGGAGCCACACAGCTGCCCTGCTGCTCCCCAGCTTCCTCGCCCCAGGGGTTTATAAATCACCATCTGGCAAGAGAGGGGATGCCAAGGACAGCACATGTGGGCCAGGGCTGGATCTCCACCCCAGTGCCATGGGAGCTGAACTCCTCACCAAGGACAGCAGCATCAGTGCTGGTGGCTCAGGGATGCAGGAGAAGCAGAGCTGCTGTGGCAGCACCCTGGTGCTCCCCACAGAGCTGGTCCCAGCCCTGCTCCTGCCCTCAAATGCTGTCCCCCACTGCAAGGGCTGCAGCAGCAGTGGAGCTCAGAGTGGTCCCAAAGGCCTTGGTGGTCTTTCCATCAGTCTGGCCAGCTCTGGCTCAGCCCCAGAGGGACCATGTTTGTGATGAGTCACAGCTCTGGCCAGGGTGAGGTCATAGGAAAAGTGACCAAAGTGGCCCTTTCCGTGCCGGAACACACGCAGGCAGGCGCTGGGCAGGACCTGGGTGCAGGCAGGGGCTGCAAAGGTGTCTCCAGGCTGGCCACGGGAAGGAAGCCAGGCGCTGCTGCTGCCTCTCAGCTCTGCTGCCTGCAGCTCTCCTGCAGCGTGGAAATGACTCCCTTGGAGCGTGTAGGGAAAGCTGTGTACAGGGAAGCAGGCAGCAGAGGCACTGGCTGGGAGAGTGCTGGCAATGTTGCCCTGGCTGAGCTGAGAGCTCCCAGGGTGGCTGCCCTTGAGAAAGGTGATATGAGATTCTGGGAATCCTGCCACACCACCCCAAACTCCTGGTTCCTTATGGTCTCCCTGGTCATCAAAGAGTCCATCTCCTTCAGGGCGAACGAGGGAGGATCCCACTGCATCCTGCCTGGCTGGGCACAGCCATGGGAAGCACGGCACATCCCTGCCACAGCTTTCAAAGTGACAGCAGCGTGTGCCAGAGGTGCCTGGGCTAACCCTGGCTGTTCCCAAGCACTGACAGCAGTCACCACATCAGGCTGGGATGAAGGGCATGTTTTCAGCCCATGTTTCCAGGAATTTGATGCCTGACTGCCTCAGAGGGCTTTGGCCAAGGAGTGTCTTGCTCCCTGAAGAGCAGAGCTGAGTGGCCAAAAGGAGGTCGTGCACACATGATTTATGGACGAGTCTGACCACACTCCTCCCTGTAGGACACCTCCCTGGTACTGCTGCTCTTTTTAAAACCTCGCTGTTATTTTCTATTTCTTCCCCTCTCATTTCACCGAATAACTTCACAGTCTGGACTTCCCAAATGGCCAGAGATGCCTGAAGAACACACAAAGCACAGTGCTCATGGGATGGAGCTGCGGGAGCCGCGATCAGGCAGGAGCTGCAGGAACCATGAGCTCACCACTGCCTGGGGGCCAAAACCCCGTGCCGAGAGCCCCCTCTGCACCGGCACGGCCTCCGCTGGCATCGGCTAGGCTGCAGTGCGGGAACATCTGTGCTACACAGCCAGCAAGGGCTCAGGTCTCGCAGGGTCCCTCTGGCTGAGGGGGAATCGCTATTTTGGCACTGCCCCGCGGAGCTGGGAGGGTGCCAGGGCAGGCACGGTGCTGGCGAGGGGCACGGGCAGGGCTGCAGCAGGGGGTCACAGTCTCCCTGCAGAGCCAGCGGGGTCGGCGGCCCTGCCCCGGGGAAATTGCCTGCCAAGGACTGCGGAGGGCAGCCGCCGCTCGCTCTCCATTAGCATTCCGCGGCACTGCCGCCGCGCGAAGGAGAAAGCCACCCTCGTAAACACAAGGAGAGGAGATAAAAGCACTTAGCGCAGGCTGGTGAGCGAGACAGAGGCACTTCGGCTCAGGTGGCTGGCTCCTGGTCGGGCTTTTGTAGTCTGGCTGCAGCCTTCCGCCGCGGCAGGTTCGCGCCCCATCGCTCGGCACGGCGGAGCCGCGGCTACGCCTGAGCGGCACTGGCAGAAGTTCCCCAAAGGTTAATTGATGCTGCAGTGCTGCAGCCACCCTGGAGACAGCTGCCTGCCAGCAGCTTCGCCCTGTCAGCTCTGTGCCGGAGCTCCCCTCCCTCCGCAGCATCCTTCCCCGAGGTGGATTTCCTCCCCGGCGGCCAGCGCAGCCCTCCCACCCACGGGAGACAGCCGGCGGGATCTGCATCTCCCCCTGGGGCGCGGGGCTCCTTGGACTCCGCTCTGGGATCTCTCCCAGGACCGAGAGCGCTGCCAGCAGCAGGAATCATTGTCCCCAAACCCCCTCCTGCTCCTGTCCCCGCAGACAGCAGTCTGGCAGGCTCTGTGCCCTGCGTTCCTCGGCAGGAGGAAGGACATGCAGCCCCAAAGTCTGCATTAATGCCGTCCCCACCTCACTGCGATGGTGTCCACCCTCACATCCTCTGTCTCATAGGCAGGGACAGTCCCCTCGAGGAACACAGCCTGATGCTAAAACCCGCAGCACATCCCCTGGGGATTCCAGTGGCTGCAGAGCACATCAGCAACAGTATTTAACCAAAGGGAGGACAGAGGATGGGGCTCAGTGTGCAGTCTGTGGGGGTTAGCCCCCTCCCTTCAGACCCTCTGTATTCCCTGGGTACCCAGTGACAAGGGGATGCAGAGATTCTGGGCTATGCATCAGAGCAGCCTCAGAAGAGAGAAGCAGACTGTGCATTTCTACTTGAGCAGCTTGCTTGGGGGCACAGCACAAGCCTCTGGCAGGGAAGCCAACCATCCTGAGCGGCCATGAGACCAAACTGGGCAGCCCTGCCCTGGTTTGTACTGGAGCCACCGTGTGGGAGGCCTCTCCTCAGCTGTATTTCTAAAATCTCACATGATGTCAGCATGTTTCCCTGTCTGCAGGCTTTAAAAATAAAAAAGACCCATCTCTGAGATGTCATCTATGCTCCGTCAATATTTTAATTGTCCTGGACTCTGCCACCCTTTTTACCTCCTCAGAGCTGTAAAATAAATAACACTGGCCTTTCCCCCTCAAATCAGAAGGATCTTCCTTTGTTCTTCCCTCAGAGAGCTACAGCTTTCACTTGTGAGGAGATAGTTACGCTACGAAGTGCAGCAGTCCCCTCCCCGCAGCAAACAAGGTCAAAATTCAAAGCCCACCAGGATCTATGTGATCCTGATCACTTGTACAAGCACAATGCCCTGGACGAGGGTGGTGTGGCAGCACTGTCCCTCCCGGGGCTGTCCCCATGTCCAGGAGCTCACAGCCTTGCCCACAGACAGAGGCCAGGCAGAAGATGAGCCACAATCCTCGGCAGCCCAAGGCAAAACTCTGTCCAACAGAGGCACCCCGAAAATACAATGGAAAGCCATCTTTTGCATCATCAGTGACCAAAACCAGAGGTGAGGAATAAAGTCACTGGTGCATCAGCAGCCTCACGTGTGTGCACAGCCACAGCCATTTCTTCCCCTGACCCAGCTGTGTCCCTGTCTGGAGAGCTGTCGGGCATACTGGCATCTGCAGTGGTGCCTGTGGCCATGCCAAAGGGGGCTGTGGGGTGCAGGGGTACAGGCTGGGACCCACTGCAAGACTTGAAGAAGGGTCTCCCTCAGCTTTTACATCCATGACAAGCACAGAGCATGGCACATCCCCCTGCCCCTGGTGGCACATGGGGCTTTCCAGTGTGGGCCAGCAAAGATGCATCCCTGGCTGGACAGCCAGATTCCAACAGGAGCTCCTTGGTGTGGGTGCTGTGGTGCCAGTGTCCCCATTCTGTGCCAGTCTCCTCTCAAGGAGAGATCCTGCTCGCCCTCCCTCTGCTCTGTTCTCCCCAGGCTCTGCAGCAGAGCAGCGCTGGGACAGCTCAGCAGCGCTGGCCAATTGGGACCAGAAACTCTGCAAAAGAGGCTTTGTAAACTACACAAACACCAGCCAAGGAGCCAGTTCCTTTCTTCTCCTTTGTACTCTCAGTGCAATCTGGCAGGGACCGGTGCGTGCATGGACTGAGGGCTGCAGCTGGCACTGGGAGAACTCAGTCTCCTGCTGAACCGCCCGCAGCTCCGGGGCAGGACAATGCAGCAAGTGAACAGAGCACACAAATGTTCTGCAGCAAGCAGGCCCAATCCCTTTGCTAGGGGAGAGCAGCAGTGAGCAACTAGAAAAATCAAAATTCTCCTGTACAGCTGAGCTCAGCCTCACCTCCCACAGGCTGCCAGATAACTCCAGGGAACTGTTTGAGGTGTCCTGGGAGTGTGAACCTCTCACAGGTCTGGCACTGGCAAGATAACTGATAACTGGGACAAGCTCAGCTTGGGGAGCCCTGAGTTTCCCTGAGAGGATGTCCAGTTCCTGAAGGCAGAGAGCTCCCAGGTACAGGAGATCCCAGGTGACATCCCAGGTACTCCCAATCCAACAGTGGAAAAACCATCCCCAGAGCCTGTGAGCCAGAAGACCTCCTTTGGGTGGAAGAAATCCCCACTTCTTGCCCCTAACACTGTTTAACTGTGTTTCATGGGCTCCATGCTGGGAAGTATCTGTCCTTGGCTCCAGCATCTCCAAAGGACTGGAACCTGGTCCCAGGAGATTTCCTGCCAGCTGCCCAGATCGAGCACTGCTGCAGGTCTTGTTCCTACCTGGGCTTTTCAGAGGTGTTGATTGATGCTGTGGCTGAGCAGCACAGACACAGTGCATTTGTGAAGCAGATCAGAAGACTCTGATCCATTTTAAAGGTGGCAATAGAAGCACACAGGGTTGTTTCTTGGTTATGATCAGAGGAGGTTTCATTCACAGGAGAACTGGAGCAGTGATGAGCTCTCTTGAAAAAATCTCAGCCCTCTTAAAAGCCACATTTGGTGTAGAATAGACCCCAGACATGATAGTTTCATATTAAAGTTTCAGCATAAACCTCCCATTCCTTTACATAATGACAATCCTTTGAATGTCATTGCTGTCCCAATGGGGGTCAAAGAATTGATATTGGCATGGGATCTCCTGGAAGGAGTTATTTTCATCATAAAAGATATTTTTCATTTCCATCAAGTAGGCTTCAGTTTACAGACCCTCACTGACCCATCCCAGGTCAGTGGAAGAAGCACCTTTGTGCAGCATCAGGAGAATGCATCAGAGCCCTCCTTTCAGGACCAACAGCACTGTGAGGAACCTACCCAGGGAGCTCAACAGCAAACACAGGGATGATTATGTTGTGCCAAGGTGAGTTCCAATGCAAGTAACCAAGAAAAATCTGTAAATGAGGCGCTGTCTTATGGCCATGGGAAAAGCTGAAGGTTACAGTCATTGGGAAGAGGACAGAACACATGGGACAGGTTCTGGGAAGCAATGAGCACCTAGACTGGGTCCTAAACTGCATCCTGGTTTTTGAGCCTATACTCGGGAAATAGGATCTTTTATGAGTCATAATGAAATTGATTGACCTTATAGACCCAAGGTTATTAATATCTTTCCCTCACATACCAAAAATAATCATTTAGGAACCCAAATATTATCTGATGTTTTGGGTCAAAGCTGAAAGGACCTACAGTTCAGGCACTAATGATGGGTTGTCCTTAAAGCTGCCCCTTAGCCTGTATTAAGTAAAAACATTACACTTATTTTCTGTATGAACTCATCTGTTCATGCTCTTCAGATGCTCTGCAGCTGCAGAAGAGACCCACTGCCTTGTAACAGCCTGTTAGGGCTACAAGAAGAAATGAAGTCCTGCTTTGTATTGGCGTAAAATGAGAAACTCAGACCAGAATATGATGCTACAAATCATACCTGACTCAGTTAGAGCAATGTGATTTGCTCTCTCTTCAGAAATGGTCTGACATGGCTCAAAGCCATCTTTCCACAGTGAAGGTAAGTTCACCTCCTTGAGGATCTAATTCCCAATTGCCCGTTTTGTCTCAAAAACCTTTTGGAAAGAAGAGTAGTAGAAATAGTAAAAATAGTAGAAAGTAGTATAAACTCTTTTTTGAGGTTTTTATTCTGCCTACACTCTAAAAGGAATAGACTGCTGGGAGGGAGGGAAAGGAAGAGTTGGAGGTTGCCTTTAATGTTTCTTGGGCCAGTAAGAGGAACAATGGTGAAGATTTTCCCTCAGATATTGGGGTTTGAGCTCAGACTCTGTTCCAGACTTGTTACCAAGCTGTCAGGCTGGGAAGATGAGACAGGGATACTGGGAGCTGGCTGTGGAAGCTGGCCTTTCCCACTTGGAAAGATGTGTTCTTTGGTGATATGTGCACCACAGACCCCACAGCACACCTGGTCTGCTGTCCAGGTGCCCCCAGGGAATTTCCTCCTGAAAGCAGGAGAGCAGCAAAATGTAGCAGCAGATCACTGATGGAAGCGGGGAGGAAGCAGACAGGTCCCTTCTTAGTAATTGTAGGGTCTTAGATTTGGGCTTTGCCTTAACTTGGAGCAGCTGAACCTGACCAAGAAGAAGCAACATTCCCACTTGCCCAAGAGGAATAGAAATTTTTCTGAAATGAGGCAAAATCTTCAGCGAATGAATGCATTAGCAGGATAGGGGAAGATTCCCCTGGACAGAGAGGCCTTCACACCTTCAGCACTCTCTTTGACAGATCTCTTGAAACTGCTTTGCAGATGTGGGAAGTACGGATTGTGTTCAACTGGATGATGTCCCAGCTGTGCCATGGACTGTGCAGGGAAAGGTTACAGGGACAGGGCAAGATGGAGAGCACTTCTCACCACTGCTGGCAGAAAACTTACCCTTGCTTCCTGCACACTCCCAGCCCTCTGTCCCCTCTGCTCCTTGTCTCGTTCTTCACTTCCCACACTGAAGTCCTTGCAGCAGGGACCAAGCCCTGGACAGCTCAGGGCACTTCGGGTCTAAGAGAAAGGGTGCAATGGTGGGATGAGGAGCTGGACAGCCATGTGGGAAAACATCAGAAATGATCACATGAGGAAGCTCTGAAGAAAAGAAATTGTCTTCCAATGGGCCAGAAATGTGGACACACATTGTGGTTTCAGGCCAAATCATGCAGGGACCCCTGATCACAGGTACTTGGGGACTGCAAGTCCTCCCTAAAACAGAACAACACGCTTACAGCGAGCTACTGGACTCAAGCAACTTCTCTTTGTAAACTCCTTTGCCATGGTAGAAAGAAGCCCAGAAAAGAGACCTCAGTTCTTTGAAGTGAGCACTGAAATTATTGCCAAGGACTCATGGCAAAAGATCGTGGGAAAAGACTTTCTATTGATTTTTTTTTTTAATTAGTTACTTAAAGCTTCCTCATCTTGGCCAAGGAAATGTAACCATTCACTATTGCCTGCTGTTCAGAATAGCTCCTGTACCCATTCATCATGTACTGGGAGATGTAAGCTCCTTGTTCTAGGGTTGTAACTCCTTTGGGAAAGTTTTCAGTTAAGGCTAAGGCAGCTCTTCAGTTTTGGTTAGATTGTATATATCTTTTTAAATACTCAAATATATCTACATTTTGGATTTCAATCCCTTGTGAGCAGTTGGGGCATTGCAGGGGCAGTACCAGATGCTGGGAAGCAGAGGTGAGAACCCCTGCTGAAAGAGCTGTGGGACAGATGTCCCCACACATCAGGTCCCATCACAGTCTGCACCTGGCTGGCTTGCAAAGAGGAGGTCCATTTCTTAAACTGTTTCTAGTGCTTTTGCTGGAAGACTCTGGATAACTGTAGTTATATACATGACAGCCCAGGAGAGTCAGAAAAAACAACTAGAGGATGATTTAGGAGATCTGCCTCGTCAGCCAGCTGGAGTGCTTGGAAGTGCCCAGCTCTACCAGCAAGATCCTATGGCTATTCTGGATTCCTGGGAAAGATTTTAGCATCAGCAATTCTGTATGTGTGCTGTAATTCACCTCCAAGCAACAGTGTGAGCTGTGGCCCCAGTAAGAGCAGAGCCTGTTCCACTTCTCCCAGGAAAAGGGTTTCTAGTGATCTTGATCAGCAAGAATCAGTGATGCTGATAGAAGAAAATGAGAGAAACTGTGTTCTTCTGTACAGGGAGTATGAAGGGGGTACATGGAGAGGGACAAACCAGCCTGGGAAAGTAATGGTGAAAGGAAGTGTGGATCCTGTGCCTGGCTCAGCCAGTCACCTTGGGGAAGTGACCTTGGCCTTATCTACACAGAGACAATCAGGAAAATGAATCTGAATTAACCTTTGCAAATTGGATTAGCTAAACTTCATTAAACTGTCTATGTGGACATTCCTGTTCAGAATTCAAGTAGCCTCCACTCATCCTGGCTTACCTCATGTCCACAATAAATGAGAAGAAAACAAACTCAGCTTTTTTTTCCACTGTGAGTAAGACTGTCCACACAACTGTTCTAAGCACAGTTTAACTAAACCACCACAACATCCAACTTCAGACTAATGATCCCCGGTGGCCTCACGTTTCTTTGTCTTCCTGCCACACTGTCTATTTGGACAAGGAGCTCTAGAGTCTCAGGATGAAGGAGCAGCTCTGATTGCATGCACAGACCATGCCTACTGCAGGATCAACACAACCTCTAGATGAAATGTAGGCTCAAGCTGTGCTGGGGAGGTTAAGTTGGACACCAGGAGGAATTTCTTCAGAGAAAGGGTTGTCAAGCATTGGGTTGTCACCATCCCTGGGAGTGTTCAAGAAAGGACTGCATCCTTGTCCAGCTGACAAGGTGGTTTTCAGCAAAAGGTTGGACTCAATGATCTCAGAGGTCTTTTCCAACCTGAATGATTTTGTAATTTTGTGATTCTGTGACTCTTTTACAGAAGTAGTACCTGTGCAATGGTAAAGCTGTTGATCTGGGTAGGAGGATGTCTATCAGGGATGGGATGGTTTGAACCCGGCAGAACAAAGGTCACATCACACCTGATGGACCCAACTACATGGACAGGCAAGAAAACTGGCTGTGAGGATGCAGGGGAAATAAGGGAATGCTGGTAGTGCTTTCCCTTGTGTGCAGTAAAGGTTTCAATGCTTACTCTCCTTAGAGCCAGGCCAGGGAGATATGGGCCTGATAAACAGGAAAGAAGGAAGCTGAAAAATAGGTTGGACTGTTGAACTCACAGGGTGATGATCAGCAGTACAGAGCCCACTTGGCAACTCATGGCTGTTGAGATCCTGGAGGGACTGGTACTGATGGCCTGGATAATTGGGCAAAGCACACTCAGGAAGTTTTCAGATGGCACCAAAGGAAGCAGTGGGGAGGGAAGCACTTGACACCCAAGAGGCTGCAGCTGCTGTTCAGAGGGATGGAGAAATGGACAGACAAGAGCACAGTTCTGATGGAATAACCTGACAAGAGAGCAGGACAGGCTGGGGGACAGCAGGGCTGGGAAGCAGTTTGATGGGAAGCAGCTTTGAAGACAGGGAGATGGGATTGCTGGTGAGTAAGGAATTGAACAGGAGTCTACAGCAGAGGTGAGCTACACCCTCAGCTGTGTTAGCAAGGATGTAGGTAGCACATCAAGGGAGTGAGAATCCCCTTCGTCTGGCCCTTCTGAGATTGTTTTGGAAACACTGGGTCCAGTTTGGGGCTTCCTAGGACAAAACTAGCATTGCTAGATCGGAGCAGGTCCAGCAGAGGCCACCAGTGGATGGTTGAGGTGCAAGGAGAGGCAAATCCAGCTGGGTTTGTTCATCCTGGAGAAGAGCAGGAGGAAGATCAAACTGCTTTCTGCAGCTCCCGGAAGGAAGGGGTAGAAAAGATAAAACTCCTGGAGGTGCAGAGCAGGACTTGAGACCTCCTGAACTCCCTGCTGACCTGGGTTCTTCTATGGTCTTAGTCTGGGCTTTGAGACCCCTGACACAATACCAGGCTCACCAGTGGGTCCTCAAAGGAAAGGGATGCTCGCACCATGATGCCAATCTGCTTCAGGGTTTGAGGATGCTCTCTATCACCATGTTTGGACACTGCTGGTGAGCCATAGAGAAGTAGGTCCTCCATATTCATATAATCTGGATAAGTGGAATAGTAAACATACGATAAAGTAATAATAATCGTTTCTAGAGTGATTAATCTAACTGCTAATTGAGGAATCAATCTGATCTCTATTCATATGTAAAGGTGTGTTTGCCAAAGCTATTCCTTTGAATTTGCTCACACCTTTCCATCAGTGGTTCCACATTTTTCCTCAAAACTCCAGTGAAGCCGGTGAGATGTGGCACTGAATTTATCCTTGCTCACCAGGCAGGACAGTGAGGTTCAGAGAAGCCAACCAACTTGTTTGGAGACATGGTGAGTGCTGTGTTGTGTAGCTCATCAAAGCGTTGAATGCACCTGCGTGGTGTTCCTGCCTCAGGTGTGTTTCCCTTGCCTTTTAAACCTGGACATGGGCCACTCTAGCAGCTCAGCTGATGGATGGTAACTCATTAAGCAGGAGGAATGCAAGTGGGTTTCAGCCCAGCAAACAATTTCCTAAGAGCACACAGCCTCCCCTCTGTTCACACAGAGAAGCTGCTTTTATTTCCCTGGCTGTCCCTGAACCTCTTATTACTCCCAATTTGAAGTCCTTTCCTGGGGCACTTTCAATAGAATGGCTGGGAAAATCAGGCTTTTCTAATCTGTCTTTTTTTTTTTCTCAATTTAAGGAGATAATAATTATGGAGATCATTGTGCTGATGCTCCAGTAGACAATCAGAGAGGCTCAGCACTGAACTGCTGGCAGCAGGTGGACTGTGAATCACTATCTGCTCCAGTCACCTGCCAGGAGTCCCCCACCCCTCCTCAAGCAGATCCACCGATGGGTTGTTGTGTATTTTTTGTTGTTGTTGTTGATTGCTGACATAAAAGAAGCTGAAGCGACACCGTTTTAAGCTGAGTATCCAAGGCGACCTCATTAACATCTCTGCAGAGGAGCCCTTTAAAAAACATCAGTCACGGTGGTCCTGAGTGGAAGAGAAATTGTTCTGTGTTTTCTTGATCAATTGCTTAAAATTCAAGGTCGGGGTGCAGAGCAGGGAGGGCTCCCCGCCAGTCACTGCGGGGTTGGGCTGAGGGTTTTTTTGGAAAATAGTGATGCTGTCGTACTGGAGAAAATCCATGCGCTCCCTCAGAGGAGCACTATTGGGAATAAATGCTGGAAGCTGTTCCACTTGAGCAGATGGCTGAAAAACTTTGGCTGAGAAATAAATTGAGTATGACGGTCTGAGGGCCAATCACAGATGGATGAAATTCTAGTGATGTCCCAAATGTCCTGAACATAGAAGGTTCTCTTCTTTCCCCTTTTGTGCTAAAAAACCATAGTAGGATTTTTAATACAGACTGAAAAAATGTTGATGGAGTGAGACACAGAGATAACGGTTTAATGTCTTCTGGATCAGCAGCACATTTAGGGAGCCCCGAGGTTCTGCCACCTCCAGGTCAGTAGTGGAGAAAAGTGCTGATCATGCAGGGACTGTGATGGAGGGACTGGGAAATGCTCCTGTGCTCCTCCAGACACAGCCTGGTGTCCTCGTGCAACACCAGGCATTCAAATATTCCTGCTGAATTCAAGTCATGCAGAACCCAAAAGCAAATTAATTTTCTTCAGGATCTTTCAACCCAGCCTCAGGATTGACTGGAAAACTGTGCTTTAAGTGGTGTTAAATGGACAAGTCACCAGGAACTCCTTTCCTTGGTTTCAGGCCATCTCCATAAACCCAAGGATGACCATGGAGTTCTATAACCACTCTCTCAGCAATGCAGCACATCAAAGGAGCTGTGAGCCCTGGGTTTCAAACTGTGGGCTCTGGGATCCAACCCTGTGCAGATCCCAGCCTTCAACTCATCTCTGCTCAGGCTCAGAAGGGAGATGAGCCACATTTCAAGTGGCACATGTCTTGCATGTCCTGAAAACACCCTGAGCCCAGATCCTCCCTTCCCAATTCCTCACTTGACAGGATGCCATGGGAGCTGGTGAGACATCAGCTGTTAGTTAGGTTAGTGTAGCCTGGCATCAGCAGCACCCGAGCCCAGTGTGATTGCACAGGGACCCAGTCCTCTGTAGTGTGAGGAGCAGGGGACAGAGCAATCCTGTGCCCTTCCTAGCAGGCAGACAAAGCCACCCACACTGCCTAATTTCCTCTCCTTGAACAGCTGCCTGCCATTCACTATTTCTCATGATGGGAGAAGCTCATGAGTGTGAAGGCTGCTATAACCCAGCCCAATGTGGAATCTGATGGGGCAACCTCAGCAGCTTCCAACAGGAAATATCTTCCGTGGTCAAGTGACCAGCTGCATGGATTACGTGGGATTTAATCATTGCTTCAACAACACAGGACAACATAACCCCGTGGAGCCACTAAAAGGGTCTGTGAAACCTTGGTGCCAACTTGCATTTGCTTCGGTATCAGCTGGTGATCTATGGCCAGGTCAGTGACAGCTGTGACATGCAAGACCACGCAGTGAGGACTTGTCAGGACTCACTGAAAGCTGCAGGAGAGGTAGGCACAATAATTCCTGGTATCCCTGCCTGAGAGCTCTGCCTACAGGACTGGGACACATATTAAAGGCTGGACATAGCCTGCATCTGCAGTGCCCAGCAAAGGTTTTATCAAATGGGCTTATCAGCAATGCTGCTTATTCCTCTCAGCCAGCGGCTGGTATGTGCTATATTAACCACCCTCAGCCCTTTGTGGCAAATGCCCCTTTAAAACCCATGATTTGAAAACAGTCTTTGTAGCTCAGGGTTGTATTTGGAGTTTTTAAGAAACATCCATTCACACTCATATCATCTCTGGACTCAAAAATGGAGACAAAAAAAAGAGAATAAAAAAAAAAACAGTGGGAAGAGGATGTGAAGCCTTCTCTGTCAGTGCCTCCCATGCCCCTGTGACTTCAGACCAACCTCACTCCGCTTTATATTTACAGGCTGAGTCTGGCACTCAGGGTGTCCTGCTTGGTCCCACACCAAGCTGGCAGAGGAATTTTAAATACTGGAAAAGAGTCTTCATGGAACACAGAGGAGTTTAAATCCTGGGCTGGCCCTGCTTTCGCACTGCAGTTGAGCAGGAAGGGGGAGTCCAGGTTTGGAGATGTTCTTTTCCCTCTGCTCCGAGGGCACAGGTGTAGCTCCCACAGGACATGGCCAGAGCAAGCAGAGAGGAGAGATGGGTGACATACACACCCAGGCTGGTGTTTCGCTCCCCATCTCATGGTACAGCACAAGGGCCACTCTGTCTCTGTCTCTACCATCACAATTTGGTAAATGGTGTCATGGCTGTGGTGTGACACAGTAGTCCAAAGGCTCAGCACCTGTCCCCAGCACTGACCAATACATAGGACAGCATGATCATGGTCAAACACTTCCTCATGGTGTCCTTCCAGTCTGCAGTAATTTGTGGTTTACAGAATTCCTGACCCGGAGTTAAAGTCCTTGTATTTAGTCATCCTCAATTCCTCAATGGATTTCTTTTCCTTGACCTTGTTTGTGAGTTTACACCCCCACTAAAGTCAGAAATTCAAGTGCTTCATTATCAGCATTTTCTTTACCATTTCCTGATTAATCATCCCCGCCACTACGGTCATTACAGCGGTTCCTGGAGACCGAGCAATTGTAGGGCTCATTGGTCAGGCGCCAGCAGCACACAGCCCTCACCCCAGAGAGCTCCCCTGGAGTAACTGAGCAGAACCAGCAGTGGGGTGTGGGCAAAGGCACAGCCCCAGGAGGAGGGCACAGGAGGGATCCAGCTATGAGGCACATGTGGAGCAGCAAGGGGACTGGAGGGGGTGGGGGAGGATGGCAGAGGACAGCGAGATGAGGGGAATAGAGAATTGAAGCTGGAGATGCAGATGGATTAAATAGTTAATCTGCATTATAAACAGCATAGGTGAGAGTCTGCTACTGAATCTCTTAATCCAGTTATTACCATTCAACATGGTCATTTCCTGCCATTCTAATGCACAGCTCATCCTTGACGTTTGGAAAAACAACAGCAGCAGCAACAACAAATAAAAAGGGACACAAAAGAACTTTGTGTGTGTTTGTGAAGTTTGGGATTTCTCTACTGTAAAAATGTTCTAACTCTTGAGAGGGGGAACATCTTCAGGAAGGGTGGGGCTGCCTCACCCATGTGTTGATGACAACATTCCTGAGTCAGAAATGACAAAGTTGGTGGTTAGAGGCAAACTTTCTGGGCTCCTATGAGTCCAGCAGGGCAAGACACAGCAGATGTGACCTCATGAGAATTTATTAGATGCAGATAGAGAGGGGTGAGTGCTGGTGCTGCCTTTACCCTACAACCCACCAGGGGCCAAAAAACAGGAGACTCAGCCCATGAGAAAATACAAGGGATGGATGGGAGAATGGAGGACAAACTTTGGAAGGATGAGGGCAAAGATGCACGGAGCTGCTCCCAAACAATTTGTGACTCAAAAAGAGGAGGCAAAACTCCTGGACTGTGCATCCCCAGCTGCTGCTGCCTGTACCCATCCTTAGGCAGACATGAGTCCTTCCCAGAGCGGGAAGTGGCAGCACTGCCATAGCAGGTGGTGTCCCACGTGCCGTGTCACAGCGAGACAGCAGCGTTACAGTGATGGCACCGTGGCTGTGGGAGAACTGACCCAAGTGTGACCTAGCACATCTGAAAGGCAGCAATGGGAGAACCCAGTGCCTTCCTCAGGGGCATGTGAAAATCAAATGAAGGCTCTCAGTGTAGGAGAGGGACTGTTGGCTTGGGAACGTGAATCTATCTGACACAAAAAGCCCCGAGCCCCTGTTCTGTCTCAAGCTCACGGAGCCATAGCTACCTGTGTGGAAAGTGCTGCCCTTGATTTCCCATCCAAGTGCTTTATGTCTCAGTTACATGCCACTGAACATGCTAAGACCCTCATTTCAGAAGAGAGCGAAGCAAGGATGTGCTGAGGGTGGAATTTCAACCAGTTCTAACCAGTTCTGGGGGTGTGTTTGAAGGCAGCAAGGATTGTCTGCTAGCCTGACAGAGACAGGGACTTGAGGTCCAAGATGGAGCACAGCAGATCCATCGAATAAGCTGAATTCAGACATCACATTTCAGGAAAAAAGATTGGATTTAGCTGCTTTTTCAGGCACCACCTGGGATTTCAACAGGCAGGTTGATTAAATGAGATGGAACTCTCTCCAGCTGCACGGAATCATTTCACAAGCTGCCCCAAGAGTGCACAGGACAAAGAGGTGCAGGTAGCAGGGGTAGTGAGCCCTCTGATCCTCAGAGCACAGGCAGGGGCTCTAAGGTCTCCCTGGAGCCTTCTCTTCTCCAGGTGAACACCCCCAGCTCTCCCAGCCTGGCTCCAGAGCAGAAGGGCTTCAGCTCTCACTGCATCTCCATGGCCTCCTCTGCCCCACTCCGGCTAATCCATGGCCTTCTTGTGCTGAGGGCTCAACCTGGATGCAGTCTGAAGACTATCCTTAGTGCTTCCTCTGGAGCAAAAATGATGTACAGGAGAATATCGTGCTAAAGCAGTGTTGGTCCCATATCCTTTATCCAATCTTATGGCTGGAAAATTATGTTCTCTAAAAAAACAAGAAAAAGCAACAAAAAACCCCAACAACATCAACAACAAACCACACTTATTTGGAGTCATTTTATCAGTCCTGCATGGAATATTTGTGACTCAGCAGCAGCCACTACTTCTTGTTTTTATGTCCACTTAGCAGCTGATGTGGCTTTATGAGCCCTGCAGATTGCACAGTCCTCCTGGAGAGACCAGGACCTTCTGCCTCCAGGATTAGTGTTGAAAGCCCAGCCTCAGGAGAGACCTCTGGCTTCTCTCTGTCAGATTTCTGCCTTTGTGTGCAGGATTGGGAAGGGTGTGTTCCTCCTGAAGGCCAAGGGATGTCACCTGGGTGCGACTTTCTGAGCGACTCTCTGAAACAGAAGTTAGCAGAGCACAGAACAAAGAGAAGAGAAAGTTACTCCCAAAAAGGAGCCCAACCCAGCCTGATTCCTTTAGACAAAAACACCTGCAACATCAGCCAAACACTTAATGTTGGCATTGCTGCCTGGAGCTCGCAGGCTGTGCCACTGCAGCAGAGCTCTGACAGCCCTGCTCTGGCAGCAGAGCAATCCATCTCCTGCCTCTGCTGGCCTCGGCACCAGCCAGTGATCCCCAGCCCTTCCTGCAATCCTTACAGGCCCAGTAACCACTGCTCTGGGTGTCTGTTCTGTGACTGATGCTGAAGGAAGGGATGCTCCACCCTGCACAGCACTCGCCTCTCCGCTCCTGCTGCTGTGCAGGGTAAAGGAGTCACCCAGACCACGAGCATCCAGCCCAGCACACACCAGGCTGCTGCTAATCAGCTCAACTTATGCAAATGGTTGAAAAAGTGGGCTTGGGGAGACTCCTCCAGCACAGGAGGGGGGTGAAGGGACAATCACTCCCAGGGTCCTTTCAAGCCCCAGAGGACTCAATGACTCTAGTTGAGGCTGAAGATGCTAAAATGTCACAAGCCTCTGGGGAGGGTCAGGAGCTGGTGACACAACTTCTGGGCTGGACAACCAACTGGATGGTGTTCAAAGGAAGAGACCAGGAAGGGGCAACATGGGACTGCACCAATTCTTGCCTCACCATTATCATTAGGAAGAAATTCTTCCCTGTGAGGGTGCTGAGGTCCTGGCTAGGAATGCCCAGAGAAGCTGTGGCTGCCCCATCCCTGAGTTCAAGGCCAGGAACAGGGCGTGGAGCAACCTGGTCTAGTAGATGTCCCTGCCCATGGCAGGGGGTGGAATGAAATTAGCTTTTAAGGTCCTTCCCACCCAAACCATTCTGGGATTCCATGATCCTGAGAAAGAAGCAATTGTGGACAGCCCATGGCACACATCAGTAAAACCCCCAGTGAAGGTCAGTCCCACATGAGCTACATCACAACAACATTCCTCCCACCAGAGCTGGATTAGCATGTTTTAACTCTCCTTGCAAATCACTTCTAATCAGCAGCTAATTTTTTTGCAGAGCCCAGGCAGGCAGGTTGCTCTGGAGGGCTGGAGCTGCCTGTAAAAATATGCAGTCACCTGACTGGGGCCTCGTCATCTTCACAGGCTGTTTTGTAAACAGTCATTATAAATAATAAATCAACAGCATGCTAATGAAATGAGCTCTTTTTAGGATGCTTTAGAGAAGCCTCTAATTTAATATAGAAGAAACTCTAATCTGCTCTGTCAAGTTACAAAGAGGATTAAACTATCTTCCAGTAATGGTGAAATATTCAGACCCTGCCTTACCAGCACAGGAACTGAGGGGGAACATTGAGAGGCACAAAGGAGAGGTCAGTTCCCCAATCCTGTTGCATTCAAAGGAGAACTGTTGTACCATGGTGCCTGGAAAACCTATTAAAACATTGATCCCACGTCCATGAAAATCAAATTCCTGCTATCAGATTGGTGGGCACTGCCTTCACCCTTCAATGAATTTAAATAAATCTTTCTAAGTCAATGCAGCCATGAGTTGGTCATGGCCAAGCAGTGTTTAAATATGTAGGAAGGAATTTGTTGCTCCAGTGTGTTTTCATGCCAAGGAAGGACCTGGGGTAGCAAGGACCCAAGAGACATTGAGGTCAGGATGGGAGGGACTGGGAACAAGCAAAATGAGTTTAATGAGTTTGCAGTAAAATGTTTGGCCTCTTTAAGTGTGTACAGAACAGAGCACAGGTCTGAGAGCCTCATCTTGCCTTTACTTTTGAGAGTCTGTCCTGAGGACCAGAAGCTGAAATTGCAGCAAAGACCCAGAGACACAAACATGACCCTTCAGGGACAAAGGAAATTATCAGAAGAGGGGAAAAGAGAAGAAATGAGTGAACATGGAAAGCTGGCTGGGAGAAGATTGCATGAGAGGCTCCAGGGTTTTTCTCAGTGGGGCTCAGTGGCACATGGATTTGAGAGACTTGAGATGGGCTGTTCTGTATTATTCTGTTGGTCCTTATGTGGAGAACCACATGAAATAGCCTTTCTTTAAAAGCCATTCATGGATTGATGAACATTTCTGCCAGGTCAGCACCTTCAGCACTTCCCTACAATACTCCAACTCATCCAGGAGCTGTGATCCTGAGTGCCTGAGCTGGGGAGCTGTGAGAAGGGAAAGCTTGAGACATTCGGGAGCTGGGGAGCAAGGAGTTGATTTGCTCTAGCCTAAGAGGGCACAGGAAGATCTGCACAGCTACTTCTGGGCATGAAGAACATGAAATGTCCAGCTGTAGCAGAGAATCATAGACCCTTCACCAGTTCCATTGTCCTCCTCTGGACACACTGCAGCACCTCAATGTCTTTCTTGGGGGCCAGATCAGCTGGATGCAGAGCTTGAAATCTGCCAGCACCCTTGCCAACAACAGGAATTTTAGTCAATGATGAGTTCAGAAGTGCTCAACAGACACATTAGAGATGAAGATATTCCACAGGCGAGCACAGGATGCCATAGCTGGAGACCTGACCCCTGACTCGCTGCTCAGAAAAGGGAGCTGCAGTTGGATAGGGAGAGGCTCAGCTCAGGCTCAGCCCAGAGCATCCTGTGGAGCATAGATGTCCAGTTATTGTTGGAACCCATCACCATCTGAATAAAGCAAACAGCAACCAGCTCCAAATGCCTGGACAACCCCAGAGAGCTGGTGCTGGATCAGAGCTCCCAAACAGCCATCAGTGCTTCAGCTGCTGACAGTGACCTGTGGTCAGAGCAGGGCTGGAAGGAGCAGCCAGCACTCAATGCCTGATTATTTTCTCTCATTTCCTATGCAAGTCTCTCATCATCAAGTCATCCCACAGTGACCCACAGCTGCACTGATATACGACGCTGTGCGTGCACTGGCATCCTACACCAGGGAGTGCAGCTGTTGGATTTTATACTCCAGCCTTCCTAGGTGCTGCATAAAACACAAAATACAGCCAGTCCCTGTCTCAACAGAGCATGCAGCCTTCTGCAGAGACACCAAAACATGCTTCACCTTCATGCAAGGTTTCAATAGACAGAGTACCTCTTGTCTGTTTAATAAGAAACTGTCTCTGCATGGACTCAATCAAGTAAAACAGCTATCTGTCTGCCTGGGAGTTTGAAATGGCTCCAGGTTACACTTTATTCCTTTATTTAAATTTTTAAAAAGTGGGTTACTCCAGTGTAGCAAACTCTTGCTGTATCATATTTACACAAACACCATATTCATACAATCATAAGATGGTTTGGGCTGGAAGGGACCTTAAAGATTATTTTCCAACCTCTGCCATGGGCAGGGACACCTTCCACTGTCCCAGGTTGCTCCAAGCCCTTTCCAACCTGGCCTTGGACACTTCCAGGGATGGGGCAGCTACAGCTTCTCTGGGCAGCCTGTGCCAGTTCGTCACCATCCTTACAGGGAAGAATTTCTTCCTAATATCCAATCTAAACCCACTCTCTGTCTGTATGAAGCCATTTGCCCTTGTCCAGTCACTCCAGGCTCTTGTCAGTAGTCTTTCTCCATCTTCCTCTGGGCTCCCTTCGGGTCCTGGAAGGCCACAATGAGGTCATCCCAAAGCTCCTCTTCTCCAGGCTGAACGATCCCAAGTCTCCCAGCCTTTCCTCACAGCAGAGCTGCTCCATCCCTCTGATCATCTTGGTACCTCTTTTGGACTTGCTCCAGCAGCTCCAGGTCCCTCCTGTGCTGGGCCCCAGAACTGGATACTGGCTTTTGTCTGTGCTGGGAATTCTTCTTGATCAAATGGGGCTGGGTTTAGCCATGGAAAGAGCACCCTGACCTGAAGGAGGACTGATCCACCTTGTAGCATGCCCTGAAGATAATTTGCTTGAAATTCATGGAGAACAAAGCAGAGAGCCTTGATGAAGTGTCAGAGATCTGGCCAAAGTCACACTGCTACAGCCCTTGTCAGCCAGAAACTCTCATCCTGCACTGCACACCTGATGCCCTCTGGTAGACAGGGAATAACCACAGCAGGCAGGGCTGGAGGAGCCAGGAGTGGTGGCCAAAAGCCAACAAGGAGACATTGCAGCACAGGAATTCTCAAGGGCAGCCAGAGCTTAATCTTAGTACCCATCATTCTGATTTCTGGCTTCTGGAGGAAAAAATATCCCTAAGATGTCCAGTGTGTGAAGTTCTCATCCTGTGCCATCCCTGCCTGGCAAGGTGGGTTGGTCCTCACCTGGCAGAGGTGGCAAAGTTCATGTCCTACAGAGGTCTCTGCTGTGGCCTGGGACCAGAGGCTCCCCAGGCACATGAGGTGGAAGTTCTCCTGAGCTAGGCAGTGTGGCCAGGAAGTCCATGCCTTAAAGGATCTGCCACACACCTTCCCCATTTCCCTTTGCCCCCTGACCAAAGCCACCAGGCAGCTCAGACAAGCCCTGGGAGCAGCTGCAACACTGGAGTTCTGTGCCCACGGGTGGAAAGTGGTTGATCCCTGGCTGGAAGTGGAGCATTCCTGTCCCATGGGAGGCTGAACAGTGGCCCCCCCAAGCTGGCCACAAGCCCCAGCAGGAGGCCACTGTGCTGTGAAGCAGCAGCTCCCACTTGCACAGGCCATTCTCTGAAGAGTCTCTTCAAAGCTGATGCAGACCCTGGGGCTCCCTTGGCTGGCTAATGCTGACGCATGAGTCACTGAAAATTACTTTTCAGTGCTCAAACCCACGGGCTCGAGGGCAGGGAAGACTTATGGTGACCCAGCCACCTCAAACCCTGTCCTGGAGCTGCTGTTCCATCTGTGAATGAAGAGCCCTGAGCTTACAATAGGACCAAAAACTCAAATAAAACACTCTCTCTCAGGTTTATTCCATTCTTCCCCCTCTTTTCCAGACCTTTGCTGTCTCCAGCTCGAGCAGCAAAGTTGTCATGCAACTTTGATATTTGCTGTAAAAATAAACCTCAGCAGCACCAAGCTGGCTGTCTGTGCTGCCCCACTGCCTGTGTGTTCTGGGTACCTCTCACAGGAGCATTTTAATGGATGCTTGCAGCATCCAGCTGTCTGCATGTTCAAAGAAAGGGAAGCTGTGATGTTAGCACTGCCATGACCTTCAGAGGAAGGGACTAATTATTCCCAAGCAGGCAGCTTGGTGCTGGGCAGCTGCTAATGAACACTGATAAGGAATGAAACGCATCCAGATGCAAATTGCAGCACTGGCTTAGGAGGTTTGATCATCTTCATCATGAAGAATATGATCCTGTGCTGGCTGCAGCTTCATGCTTGTACTGTGGATGAATCTTTCCAGATTTCTGTCCTTCTCAATGCCCCTTTTCTTCCCCTTCCCCACCTCCTCCCAAGCTGATTACAAACCAAGTGGCCATGGCCATTGCAGGCAGCAGAGCTGTGTGCTGGAGGCCCCAGTTTCACTTTCAGGATCAGGTGTTGGTCTCCAGGGAGGCCTCGGCAGGGCAGGAGCTGCATCACCACCAGCAGCATCAGCAGCAGCAGCAGCCTTTTGTTTCAGGATGCATGGGAAGGGAGCTGCAGAGTCTCTGCAGAACAGAGCCAGGCAAACTGGCAGGCTGCTCCCAAGGAGGACACAACTGTGCAAAGTGCCAGGCTTTTCTGGCTGGGTCACCAGGAGCCCTTGGCAATAGTGGCAGAAGTGCAGCAAACAGGAGTGTGTAATGCTGTGGGAAGCAGAAAGGTGGGACAAAGCAGCTGGAAGCAGCCCCTGAGCAGGTCAGGCTGCAAACGGCGCAGTTGCTGGTTCCTACATCATCAAACTGCATCACTAAAAGCCATGTGTGTTCGCTTGGAAAGCTGTGCTGAGGGCTGTGATTGCAATCACCCCTGGAAAGACCCTTGCTAGGCATGGGAGGGGTGATAATGGCTTGTCTGTTGTCAGCATCCTGGAGGAGCCCGGGACGCCCTGGCAGGCTGTCATCAGCACACGCTCGGTGCCTGCTGCTTGGCTGCCTGTCCAATTCCACCTTGCACAAGAAAAAGCAAACACAAAGAGGAGGTTGCAAAAAACTCAAGCGCCCTGAAGACAAGAAGTGTCAAAATCCAGGCTGCCCGCTCAGCCTGGCTTTGGCAGAGCTCAGAATGCCAGCAGGAAAGGAACAAATCTTACATTTTATGAGGGAAAACAAGCCTTGCTCATTGTTGAAGAAGTTCAGGCTGTGGAAGGTTGTTTGATGGTTTGCTTCCCCAGCATCTCCAGTGGGTGTCCTGGCCCTGCTCAGGGCAAGCTCCTCATGCTGTCCTGGTGATGGAAGTCTTTGTCCCTTCTGGGCTGGGCTGTGGGATGTATAATTCTGATTTCTGGCTTCTGGAGGAAAAAATATCAGTGAGATGTCCAGTGTGTGAAGATCTCATCCTGCACAATCCCTGCCTGGCAAGGGCTAGTCTCTGGTACTGCAGTGAAGCTCCTACTCAGCATGAGCTCTGACAGCTCTCCTTGGACCACACCTTTGCTTCTCCTCTCCTAATGCCTTTCCCAGAGGGCAGAGGTGCAGGGGGCTGCAGACAGCCCTGCTTCAAGCAGCCATTCCTGTAAAACAGCTCAGCCTGTCAAGAATGTGCCACTCAGTCAAGGGCCAAACTCCAACCAGCCTCATTCCCTCTCATCTTGGCAGCACACAGCTGAGAGCAGAGAGCACCAGGATTTTGTCAGAGCTCATCTCAGGGGTCACCTACCTTTCCCAAAGCATCCTGCCTTCACCTCATGCCATCCATGATCTAACAGCTTGCTGTTCCCTCAGGATTTTCCTGTGGGCAGTGGTGTGATGGGTGGCAGAGGTGCTCCCACACACTTCATTCCATTGCTGCTCTGGGACCTGAACCCTCCAGCTCCCTCAGCCACTCTTCATCAGACTTGTGCTCCAGAGCCTTCTCCATCTCCATTCCTGTCCCTGGGCGTGCTCCAGCACCTTCATGTGTGTCTTGTAGTGAGAGGCCTAGAGCTGAACCCTGTACATGATTCCATCCTGGAACAAACTTGACATTTTTAGGCTTATATAAGGTTATCAAATATCCACAGAAAATAGCAAAGGACATCCATAAGGGTATCCCTGGTCAAACTGAGGAACACAGTTTGGTTAAGCAGGCTGGCAGGTAAAACTGGACACTCAGAACATCCATCAGGCTGGTTCAGCTCCAAGCTGCTGGACTCAGCTGCAAGGTTAGAGAATCCCAGTGGGATCTTCCACTTACAGACAGTGAGTTGAAAAGGGTCCTTGAGCAGTCATCTGCTCCATCCTCCAGCTCAAAGTAGGGCTAATTTAAAGACTAAATCAAGCTGCTTGGAGCCTTATCTTTCTTATAGGTTGTAAATAAACTGGACAACTTCAAAGACAATGCAGAGACAAGGTATCTTCTTGTCAAGAGCATTTATTAAGTCTCAGTGTTTTTCAGGGAGCAAGTGCCTGAAGTTTCTTGGTCATTTTTGTTTATATCAGCTCTAGGTGACCAGTGACAGAAAAACTGGTTGAATTGTGCCTGGCAGGACTTCTAAGAAATATCCAGTTTCATGGGAAAATGCATCTTTTTGACAAAATGGGACTGCTGGCTCATGTGGTGATCTTGGATGAGGATTCAGAAAGGATAGTTTCCCAAATCACGAGGTCAGAGGTGAAGATGTCCCATGAACTGCTTGAATGAGATAAGGAGGCTCTTTCAGCAGCCCAGAAACTTGTCCATCCTGGGGCACCTGGGTATCCCTGAAGTTACCAGCAGCACCAGAGATACCAAATCCAGTAAAACTGAGCTTAGACAGGCTCCACTTGGATGTTAGAGTGAAGTTTCCCTTGCTGGAGGAAGCAGTTCAGCCCAGAAAACTCAATCAACTTGAAAAACTAGTTACCAACAAAGTTGTAAAGATCAGCACTTTATGAAACTTGATGCTAGAATTCCCACATAACTTCTGGCTGGAAAACCATAGGAAAAATGTCCCAGTTTAAACAAAGCCAGTCTGCCTCCAGCACACTTTGTCTCCCACAGAAATGCATATTCTTGTCCCATCAGCTGTGCCCGGGCTCACTGTAAGCTCTACATCTGCAACCAGCCTGACTTGGGCAAAGTGGACTAAATGAAGAAGACAAGAAGTCTTCTTGTTGACTTGTGAAGAGGTGGCATCAACCGCTCATCTTTGTTTCACGATATATTTGCCTTATTTAATGGTCCATATGACATAGCCCTGCTCATAGGGATGACAGGTCTAGATGTTAAAAATGCTGCTCATCAAAGCACCTCCTTCACTACTGTGTGCCTCAGAGTCTGCCCTGAAGAAATCCCATTTCAGTGGGGAGGTGGCTGCCTTTGCTCTTCACCCTGACCACAGCATCTCCCTAGGATGTGTTTTCCAAGAATCAAAGACAACAACCACAGCAAACCTTTCCTGCTTGTGTGGTTGCTGTGGAGCTGGGACACCTGTGCTAACTGGGGGTGGCTGCACAGCTGCAGCACCAGCAAACTGTCCTGAGAGGAGGCAGTGGAGAAGACTGCAGTGATTGCATTGTGATACAGAAGAAGTGTTAGAGCTAATCCATTGCCATCTGTCTTTATTTTGCTAACCCGTTCAGTTGGACGCCACAGAAGTGCATTCACAGCAGATGAGCTGGGAGAGCCGTGGCATGGCAGCTCTTGGATTACTGGCATGAAAAGAATCCTTTTGTTCATGAGCCAGGAAGATTAGCTGCTGCCACGTCTGTGTCTGGTTTGTAGGACAAGAAAGAGAAGATGCAGCTCTCTTGCTGCCTTGGCCACTGCTTTGTGGCATCCCAGCTCCAGCTCTTTTCTCACCTCCCTCATGCTTTATCCTTCCTCTGCTCCTTCCTTCCTGCTCTCTCCTCATCTTGAGCTTTCTCTGTCTTTTCCATCTGCTTCTCTCCTCTCTTGGCATCTTCTCTGCTTCTGCTTGAGTGCACACAATATCCCTTCTCCTCTTCCCCGAGTTCAGGCGGGCAACAGAAAAGTTCAGAGCAGCACAAGCTCCTCTCCACCGAGGTGCTTTACCTGCAGGCCCCTGCTGCGAGAAAAATTGGCTTGCACCACCTGATCCCAGGCAATTTTGCTCACAGCGGGCGCTGGGGATAAAGCACTTCAGCGCAAGGCGGCTGCGTCGTTCTTAATAGTGGGGCTGCCGGTGCCAGTTGGGCCAGGGGCTGCTCTGTGGGCTGCCTGGGGGACAGTGGGGCTGGGCAGCAGCAGGGCTGGTCCATCCACACACCATGGCCAGGCTCTGCTGAAGCCAACAGAGCGGTGTGACCCATTTAGCAGCTCCCCGACGACTTCAGGCGTGGCGTGACCTGTGGTTTGAGAAGCTCTTCCCTCAGCAGATGCTAAAGCCCTCTGTGTTGTTTAATTCCAAGAGTGCCACGCTGGAAGGAGATGCCCTTCAGATGCCCTCTCTGCTGTACCTGCAGGCACTCTGCAGAGCACAAAGCAAACCCGGTCCTCTCTGGGTTATGAATAGGAGCACAGCCCCAGCTCCAGGGCAGGAATTCAGGATTGTACATCTGCCTCCTGCTTGCCAGGCTGATGCTCTGTGGGGATGACCCTGCCTCCAGCATGCACACCCAGGCTTTGCCAGTGTGGGTCCCAGCAGGACCTGCAGAGATCATAGCTGCCTCCTGCTTATTTCTCTCTTGGAAGAGGATGAAGCACAGAGGTGAGGCAGGGAGGGGAGGTGGGAAGTGTTCCTATTCCTCCATCTCCCCCTCTCAATTACAGAGCTGGGCATGCAGCATCAGCTGCCACTGCCCTGCCCTTCCCTGGGCTCCAAGAGGACTGGCATCATGTGCAGGGCAGATTGACCTTGGGGCTGCATTCCCAGAGACGCTGGTGAACAGGATCCTCCCCCACAAGCTACTGGGGAAATGCAGCCTCGGACCAGCCAGGATGGATGGGGACACTCATAACCTGCTCCGTGGTGTGCCAGAGCCCCACATTCTGTAATATCCTTACCTCTGCCCTGTACATTGCAGTTACCAGGATCTGCACCACAGCCAGTATTCCCAAATGCATCCCACAGCTGCACATGCAGTGACTTCCGTGTGAGGCTAAAAGGGGTAAAGAAAGGTGTTTGGTTGCTTCAGGTGTTGCTGGTTCCTCCCTAACAGAGGTGAAAACTCACCCAAATAATTAAAATCCCCAGAAATAGGTCTCCAATAGTGCCTGAAGCGGGTGCAGTGGATGAGAGTGATGGTGTGCCTCCAGGAGCCAAGCTGCTCCCTGTCCCCCCAGAGACTCAGTCCTCCTCCAGCATCCTTCACAGCTACCTCTGACTTTCAATCCACATTCGTGAAAAAACTTCATAATCTCCCTGACTAGGGAAGGGTTTGGGTCATATACAGATGGATGGAAGGAAATTAATTTTCTGCTTGGGCACTGAATCGTCCTAGGAGAAGACCTTCATCTCACACTGCAGCTCACTGGACCATGCCAGCCTGTTGAATTTCCTTGTGCGACACCATGGGGGTCTGTTTGGGCCCTTCGCAATCAAATAAGAGTCAGAGGTACATAAAAGATGAGAAATTAGAGTCTCTGCCCTCTTGCAGGGTGAGCCCCCCTTCTCCCATGGACAAAAACACAGACAGGATTTGACCCCCATGGTTTTCAGAGCTGGTCAGTAATCTGGGAGTGCCCAGTGCCTCCAAAGCTCTGCACATTCATCAACATAGAGGTGTCCAGGAACTCAGGCTTGTCCAGTGGTTTAGGGTGTTACCAGCCAGGTACTGCAGTCACCAGTGGTTTGTAGACTAAAAATCCATGAGGCCTCCACTGTTGCTTTGTGCCATCTCCTGAG
Source organism: Lichenostomus cassidix (assembly GCF_008360975.1). NCBI lineage: Eukaryota > Metazoa > Chordata > Aves > Passeriformes > Meliphagidae > Lichenostomus > Lichenostomus cassidix. The sequence continues at coordinate 3,526,861 of NC_139494.1, forward strand.
AGCCAAGAGGAAATCTCATGCCCTTTCACATCACATCCCTGCACTGTTCAGCAGCTGGACACTCATGGTACTCATGATCCTGAGCTTCCCCACCGTGGGATCCTCTGCAGCTTTCCACTTCCAAACATCCTCATGCATGGACCTTTGTAGATGGTGGTGGCCTTGCCAATCCCCACGTTGCTCCCTTTGGCTTGGAAGCAGCGTGGCTGCAGCACTTGGGTCTGATCCTCCTCAGACTCCTCTCTGCCCTCCCCTGGGTTGAGTCCCCTGCACAACTGGGAGCTTCTCCACTGGGAGATGGACGATGCAGTGCCAGGCAGGTGAGGAGCTGGGGCGAGGGCCATGGCTGGCAGGAGTGCCCATGCCCATGGAACCAGGAGCTGCCAGGAGCTGGGCTCCCATGTGCAGGAGGCGGGATGTGCCGGATCATCGCTCCCCATGCTGGCGAGAGCCCTGCCAGCACCCCTCGATCAGATGGGAGCTGAAGGGCTGCCTGGCTCTCCGTGACTCAGCAATAATGCTTTGGGTAGTTAACATTTCATTATCATTTTTAAAGGCTAAGTGGCTTTTACCACCTGAGAAGTATATTAATGGCCCCAGTAAAACACTCCCCTGAGTGCCCTAATGCTTCTGTTATATCGATTCATTTCCCCCCTCCCCCCTTTCCTTCTTTCTTTTTTAAAACATTTTTTCTCTCTCCCTGCATGTATTCCCCCATTATGAAAAATACACACTCATTTATACGGTGCAGACAGGGGGAATAATGCCGTTCTCTAACTAATAACACTGCTGAATCCTCCCTTCCTCACTTGCTTATTACTCCCCACAGCAGAGAGACAAGAGGCAGATGGTGACAAATTCCTTCCCTGCCCCCGCAGATGATCAGCTTATTCCCTGGGTTCCCTGGGTTATTCCCAAGAGGGTTTCTTGGGGTTTGAAGCTGGTTCTTTCTGCCTCTGGAAACCTTTCCCTTGGGTTGTGTTGCTGCCTGTGTCTTGTCTGCTCACTTCAAGAAAGGCATTGAGAGGCTGGAGTGTGTCCAGAGAAGGGAGCAGAGCTGGTGAAAGGTCTGGAGCACCAGGAGCGGCTGAGGGAGCTGGGAAAGGAGCTCAGCCTGGAGAAAAGGAGGCACAGGGGGACCTTCTGGCTCTGCACAACTTTCTGACAGGAGGGGACAGCCAGGGGGTCAGGCTGTGCTCCAGGGAACAAGTGACAGGATGATAGTGAGCAGCCTCAAACTGCACCAGGGGAGGTTCAGGTGGGACCTCAGGAAGAATTTCTTCACTGGAAGGGTGATCAGACATTGGAACAGGCTGCCCAGGGAGGTGGTAGAGTCACCATCCCTGGAGGTGTTCAAGAAATGACCTCCAAGAAGAAGGGCTTGGAAGAGACCTCCAAGATCACCAGTCTTGGACTGGTGAGGACCTTGTCAACCAGACCAGAGCACTGAGTACCACATCCAGTCATTTCTAGCTGAGGTCTTTTCCAGACTAAATACTTCTATGATTCTATTGAATAACTTCCAAGAAGCGATTCCCCTCTCCTTTCCACCACTTTCATCAAAAAGCCATTTCTGATAAATAAAATGCCAATTTCAAAAGACAGGAAAGCAGGGAGCATCCCTGCCGGTGACAGGTCTCAGGCTGGCCCAGGCACAGATCAAGTTCTGCCAGTGAAGGTCACAACTCAAAGATGCTCAGCAGTGTTCCAGATCCCCACAAAACTCCTGTGAAATCAAACTCCCCTGTGATGCTGGGTTCTCAGCCCAAGGCAGTTGCACCCACTGTGCTGTTGTGCATCCTCCCATCGCTGATTTTGACCAGGACTTGCAGGAGGAAGGTGAGGCACCCTTGGGTCAAAGCTGAGTCAATTTGGCACCAGTGGCACCAAAGCTCTGTGTGTAATAGAACACACCAGTTGTGTCATTATTTCCAGTCACAAAACGGGATTTTTCACAATCAGTGGGGATGGACCTTGGGATATTTTAAACCCCTCTTTTCTGACTGAGGTAGCAGCCAACAAGGCAGATTGCAGTGTGACTTACCCCAATGTGCCACCCCAGTTCAGCTGAGGAAATGGCAGCTTTGGGCTTTCTTCTTCCTTGGAAGTTTCTTGCTATTTTTCTGTTCTCAAAGTTTTTCCTAAAGACTGGCAGTCCAGTTCCATCCACATAAAGTCACCTGCTTGGCTATTTAGCACCAAAATCCCACTGCCTATCTGCAGATGCTCCACTCATCAGATCCTTAGTTTTTCCCCATCTCTAAATCTGGGGAAATATACTCCTCCCAGAATTTATTTCTCAACAGGCAAAGCCTCTGTTCTTTGCTGCCTTTGTAAATGACTTTTCCCTCTCTCGTCATGATTCCCTATCTAAACTATACAGGACAGGTGACTTCTTCTCATTGTCTCTAACATTTGTTGATATAAAATGGATTTCTTATCTCTGATGAAATACACCTCCCCTTTTCTCATCCTTTTTTTTTTTTTTTTTTTTTTGCTATTCTCAGCTCAGCATTTCAGGTGAGCTACAGAAATTAATTTGAGCAGTTTCTTGTCTCAGTCCTTTTCTCCTCCAAGAACTCAAAGACAGCTTCCTGCGCTGCCCAGCCCTCAGGGAGGGAGGCTGCAGGCATCCTGAAAAGCCACTGAACCTTGCTCCAGCCCAGAGGGACTCAGCACTCCCCTCCTCTCTTCCAGACCTTGACATCCTTTGTATACACATCCTGACCTCAGGCTCTCTGCATGCCAGGCAGGGGTGTGCTCCCCTGTGACTCTGCGGAGCTCTGCAGGGAGGAGAGGGACAGTTTGTGGGGCAGAGGCAGAGCAGCAGCAAGGAGAGAGGGAGGAGGGTGTCAGCCCAGCGGCCGGGAGCGAGCAGGGACTTTATCAGCGCTCTGGGCGCACCGAGCGCCTCCGGAGCATCCGCGGGAGCTGGCAGCTCTCTGGCACGGCCACTCCCTCCGGCTCATCCCGAATGTTTGGGAAGCCAAGCCCGCATTCACCCGCAGTGGCACAAGCAGTAGGGGCCTTTCATTGCTAAGAGCTGCGCTGAACCTCCAGGAGCTCACCGTGCCCTCCATTTCAGTGATTCCCTGACCATTCCCGGCCTCCCCAGCCTCTCTCTCCACCTTGTCTACTCCGCACTGGCACCCCAAAGCATTCCCCCTTCTCTTCACCCAGTGTGCCCCCTTTCCCACCCAGCGCCTGCTCCTGCCATCCCCTCCGGCTCGAGTGGAGGGGACACGGCTGCTGGGTGGATCTGCGAGATGCGGTGAGATGAGGAAGCTGGCTGAACTGATGCCCAAGTCTGCAAACTGTCACATTCAGAGCTGCTCTCCTGGAAGTGAGAAAATTTGGTCCCGATAGTAACACTTGGATCGCTGCTTTGCACAGATGTAACTCCTTTCTCCAGCTTCTGTTTTAATACGCTCGTTCCTGCCTATTCCTGGAGATGCAATTCAGTGCCGGATGGAGGGAGCAGCCCAAGACACCGAGTCAGCTTGACTCCGCAGCCAAGGGGCTTCCCATTGTTCTCCCAAAAAAGTTGGCCAAATCTGGAGATCTTCTACCCCGGGGGGTCATGTCTGGCTCGCAGCACATCCCACTCAAAAAAACCACCCAGCCCTCAACCTCCACTCATTGCATTTCCTGGGAGCAGGAGATTTGGGGTCTGAGATCTCCACACCCCATCCTTGTTTTCTTCCACGTGTCCCAGTCCATGTTACCTGTGCCAGGTGTGCCGGAGGGAGGGAGCTGAGGCCATGCCCTCCAACAGCACGTTGCTGCAGCCATGTGGTGCCCTGGCAGCCCCGGCTGGAGCGGGCTGGGCGGGACCGGGATGGCGCTGCAGCTGCAGCAGGAGCCGCCTGGCTTTGGGGCTTTCCGATTCACAGCCCTAATGCAACATTAATGGCCTTTGCTGGCGCTGAATATTTATAAACCCAGGAGCAAGTTCCTGCCCATCCACCGAGAAGCTGGGGGCTGCAGGGCAGAGAGCAGCACACAGCCTCTGGCTCGCCACGGTGGCCTGGCCAGGACCCTGCCCACACACCAGGCAGTGGGACCTGCCCTGTCCACCCACTTGGGAAGGGGAAGAAGATGAGGGCAGGGAGGACCCAGAGCTGAGCTGTCTGCAACACCTTTCCCTCCCCTTTCAATCCCACATCTCTGCCTAAATTTGTGGAAAACCACACCAGCTCACACAAGCCTACCTCCCTCCCCTCTGCCTTCACCCCTCCCAACACCCCTGCTCTGCCATAGCCCTTCCCAAACCCTGACTCTCCCAGCTGGGGTCCCTTGTCCCCATCCTCTGCTCCCCTCAGCATACCCTCCTCTCCCCACTTCCCTGACCAGACATCTCCCTTCCCCAAACCCTGCTCTCCTCAGCTCTCCTTGTCTCAATTTTGACAATTTCCCGGCGCTCCTTCCCATCTTTCTGCACATCCCATGTCCTGGAGATGCCACTGGGACCTGGTGGCTGCTTGGCCCTTCCCTCCTGCTGCCATGTCCCTGTGGCAGCTGAGCCACACCAACCACTGCTGCAGGCGGGTGGCAGAGGACCACCAGAGGACTGTGCCCACCAGGATGGGCAGGAGACCCTGAGAAGACCCTGTTCCAGGCCCCTACATCTCCATTCCACACTCCTGTGCACAGAAGCCTGCAGTGACTGCTCCAGATAAGTCTTTTTCAGCAGCACATGGGAAAAATGTATTTTTTTCCCTTTTTACCCAGTTTCAAAGGGATGCTCTGGTTTTTGTTTGTCTCTTGGAATCTTTTGTGTGGAGACAGAATGAGAAATCGCCCTGCTATGGCTATCTGGCCAGCCAGAGGGAGATGCCAGCCTCCAGGGGACATCACTTTTGGAATGCAGCGATCTTCTTTCCCACCCAGTCTCCCTGGACCACTCTTCCCAGTGTAGGACAGGTGGAAAGCCCTCCTTGAGGATGGAGGGAAAGCCCAAGAAGGCTCTGACCCACCTGGGGCGATGATGCAGTGAGGAGCATGGTTGGGCTCTGCTCCAGCTCACCTCACCTTGCACCAGGCACTGCAGCTGAGGGGGCTCGTGGGGGGGTCCTGGGGACAGGGACATCCTCCCCCTGCCCCATCCCCAGCGCCCTGGGAGTGCCCGGTGGCCCAGACCACCTCTCGCCTCTCCTGTTTGAGCCGTCAGCTGCAGCAATAAAAGCACCTCCCCTTCCCAGCCCTACATTAAAAGAGCCGGACCTAAAATTAATTTAGCCCTGCTCTTTGTTGTGGACAATACAGAGGGGATATTGTGTGTGGGGAGAGAAAGGCTTTTTGTTTGGGTGAGGAGACAGCGGCGGTCTGTTCTTGCGGACATCTGAAAACAAGGCTGGGAAGAGCGGCCCTTTAAGTTCGGCTGAAGCAAAAACACACAGCCCCATCTCACAATTAAACACAGTATCAAACCGAGAAAGGATCAATTGAGCCTAAAACAGAAAGCTCCCCATGTGACAGATTCCAGAAAGTACGTGATACACCATGCCCAGGGCTAGTACATGCCTGCTGTGTTTCCCAGTACATGATTAATTTGACTCAGGGCAGGAGGCTGCAGGCAAGGGATCTGCAGCACACACTGAAAAGTTTTAACACTTTGAAGACTGGAAGCGCGGCTGAGCGCCGGAGACAAAGGCAGAGGCGGAGGCGGGCGGTGGGAGCACCGGCTGGATGGACCCATGGGCAGCCGGTGACTCCATTTTCAGCCCGAAGCCAGCACGGGGTGTGCTTCCCGCTGGAGGCCAGCACCAGCATCCCCCAGCCAGCATCCCGCCTCCATCCCCGGGGGGCTGCTCCCCACGGCCACGGTCCCACGGAGGATTTGGGGTCGGGGGTCCATAGGGCAATCCCTGCGCTGCAGCCTCATCCCTTGGGTGTGGGACAGGGATCGCCTGGGGACGTTTGTTTCGCTTTCCCGGTCTTACAGGTGACCTTGGAGATGCGCAGATTAGAAACAATTAATATATTAGCTGCTTAATTGCTGGAGAGTGCAGATGAAGCCAGCGGGCACTTTCCCCGGGAGGCAAGGGGTGGCGCTGCGACACCAGCAGAGCAGCCTGTCCTGGTGGGGTGCGGGCTGGGGACACTGGGGTGGCATCCCCAAAGCTGCCCCTCCCCGTCCCCCACTGGCTGGCCACGGCGGGACACGCTTTTCTGAGGGCAGGATCTTGGCCAAGGGATGCAGGCTGGGGACACAAGGGTGGCATCCCCAGAGTTGTGTGCCTTCTGTCCCCACTGCCCAGCTGGGGAGCACAGCCCTTCCAACACCGGCTGAGGGGTGCAGGCAGGGGACATGGGGGTAGCATCCCCAGAGGTGAGTGCCTTGAGCCCACTGCCCACCCGTGGGGGACACAGCCTCCCTCAGGCAGAGCTCACCACCCCAGCCCAGGTCTGTGCCCACCAGCCCTGCACTCCTCGCTGTGCAGGTGCTCCCTGCTGCTAACCCCCAGGCTGCCATCCTGGGGGCAATGTGGGCCACAGAGGCCACGGCCATGGGCCACGGCCCATCACTGGGTTCAGACTGTGGAAGCCTCCCCTGAAAGCAAACAGAGCCCAGGCTGTGACTGCACTCTCCAGGATGGCTGGAGACAAGACCTCACAGCTCTGCTGCCTGCTGCCAGCCTCTTTTCCCAGGCCCGGGAATAGTTGTAGCTTGGGAGTGACACTCCCCAGCCTGCGCCCCAGCTCTGGACCCTGCATGCTGCCACAGAGGTGCTGCAGCCCATCACGGGGAGCCCCAGTTTGGGGGTGGAGGAGCACTAAGATCGCTTGTTCCTGGGGGAAAGCATCTCACCTGGGGCTGCTCTGTTCCCAGCCATGCTGAGCCCTAAACCAGCATGGCTTTTCCCAAAATATCTCTGTCAACAGGGCAATCCAGGCTGTCTTGTGAAGGAAGCAGACCCACAAGCTACCAGGGAATGAGCCACACGGAGGTTTGGCACCATCCCCTTTTAAAGCAGCTCTCTGATGCTAAAAGCAGTCAAGCCATCCGCACAAGGGATGCGGAGCAGGACAGAGCCGGAGAGCAGCAGGGTCAGCCCGTGCTTGGGCTCTGCTCCCCCCATAAAATGCAGACACTCCTGCCTGCCTCACAGAGGGGCTCCGTTCATTATCCGCTGCAAAGTGCTCTGAGATCCTCGGATCAAAGGTGCCGTCACAGCGTCGAGCCTGATTATTATTGATTATCCATTCCAAGCCAGGTCCCAAACGAAGCCAGCGAGCCCTGAACGCGGAGGAGCTGAGGGAGGGCCCAGCAATCGACTGGCGATTTTTACTGCGGATGACCCGAGCCAGGGAGCAATTTCTGTTCATCCATCAAGGAAGATCCAGGCGTGAGCAAACAGTCAGGTCATGGGCATTCATTTTATTATTAAATCCTAAAGGGGCCGCGGCTTGTGCAGCTGGATGTAAGTGATCTTCGTGTTAAAAAGACGAGCTTTGAATTTAATTTTGCAGCCAGGCTGATAGACCTGGGGATGACTCAGCCAGAAGAACCAGGCAGGCCTTCTCCTCAGGGAGGAACAAAACAGCCAGGGAGAGTCAGGGGCCAACTCCCAGCACAGCACAGCCCTCGGGTCCCTCCTGGAGCTCCCGTTGTCCCTCCTGGAGCTCCTCTTGACCCCCTTTTGCTCTCCTGTCTTCATGCACCATGTGCCAGGGTGGCTGCCTCCCAGCCTGAGCTCACGTGGAAGGTTGTGCCTGTGCTGGGGACAGGCTCTAAGCTGTGCTACCCCAACACAGGCGCAGGTGGGAGTGAGTTATAACCATGCTCTGGTGGTGTGAGCCAGCCCTGGAGCAGGAGCACACAGCACCAGGTGTGGATTCACACTCTGCACAGCTGGACACATACATCTCGCACTGCAGAGGTGTACTGCACACCCTTCATGGCTGCACACACACCCTGCACAGCTGTATAAACACATCACTCACTGAAGAGGTGTATTGCACACCCTGCATAGCTGCACACACACCCTGAATGGCTGCATACGCACCCTGCATTGCTGTACACACACCCTGCATTGCTGTACACACACTCTGAATGGCTGTACACACACCCTGCACAGCTGTACACACACATCACTCACTGCAGAGGTGTATTGCACACCCTGCATTGCTGCACACACACCCTGCATTGCTGCACACACACCCTGCACAGCTCTGTCACACTCACTGCACAGCTGTACTGCACTGACTGCGCAGCTGTACCACACTCCCTGCACAGCTGCACCACGCTCCCTACACACCTACATGCTGCTTTCTGTACTGTGCACCCATGCATGGCTGCACCCACAGTCGCTGCTCTGCCAGGGTCCTGCAGCACCAGCAGGGCAGGAGTCGGCAGGGGGGTGCTGAGGACAGGCAGGATGCTCGTGGAAGCCAGCCATGAGAGAATGTTCCTGGAGGGGATGCAAATGCTGCTGTAAATCCCAGGACTGTGGGTGTGGGAGCTGAGTGGCCTCTCCTCGTGTCCCCTGGGCTGGCACCAAGCAGGCTCGAGGCGTCCCAGGCCCCGGGAGCAGAGCACATCAGCCCCTCTAATCCCTGACGCCCATCCTCGTCCTCCTCCTGCCCCCACAAGACTGGCTCCACTTTCCCCAGCAGGAGCCCAAGGAAAAAAAAGGAAGAGAGAGAGGGAGGGAGGGAAAGAGAAGCTAAAAATCTGTCTTCTTTAATTAATGAGGCAAGCCAGCCTGGAGAGCACGTTTGGGATCGCAGGCCCCCAGCCAGGGGCGAGCCAGCAGCCAGGGCCGGTGACATGGAGGAAGAGAGATGGGGGGAGCGTGGGGGGACACAGGCATGGCTTTTTATACTCTCCTGTTAACTGATCCACGGAGCTTTCCTGGCATCGGTTTCAAAGGTATCCCTTCACTAATCCGCCGGGCTGTTCCAGGATGGCGGTTTTGACCAGCAGGAAGGGGGAAGGGAGGGAGGAGAAACGGTCACAGGCAGACTGCACCTTTTCACAGCCCACAGGAAAGAAAAGTAGGGGGGAAAAAAGGAGCAGAATGTGGTGTGGGGCCGGGGAGGGGGATGCTGGTGCTGAGGAGCTGCACACGCAGCGTCAGGGTCAGCTCTGGGGACAGCTTGCTGCAGCATCCGGGGAGGGAACCAAATGGCACCTTCCAAATATAGCTCCTGCCACGCATCTGCCCGCCGGGCACTGCGGGGATCCCAAGCACGTCTTCCCCAGCAGGCTTGGCTTAATATAGGTTGACCCCCTCCCCATTAACCTTCCCCAGGGGGCCAAGCAGGAGGGCTCCTGCTCCAGGGAGAGTACCGTGGGGCAGCCTCCCGAATTCCCTGTAGGGCACACCTCCCACCCTAAGGAAAGGCAAGCTGGCAGCTACGCAATGCATAGACCTGCTGGGGCCAGGCAGGAGGAAGGTGGCAATGTGGCATTTGTCCCTTGGCAAGGGCCGTGTGGGTGCCATGTGAGGCAGGGGGACAGAGTAGATGCAGCAGTTCTCACATAGAAGTGGCACCTTAGGACCTGATTGCCGGGGGGCATACGCTGCTATGACAAGGGCCAGGGGAGTTCTTTAGTTGTAGTTGTTGCTGCTCTTAAAAATGCAGCCGCAGAGAGAGGCTGGGTGGGTGCCCAGCTTGCTGTGGGCTGTGGGGACTCTGCAGGCAGGTCCAGTGTGCCCCAGCAGCTCCCCAGCAGCCTGGCATCATTTCCTCTTCCAGCCCCAGGAGCTACTGCCTTCTACTTCAGCATTCTCTCATTCCAGGGCAGCCTCTGCCCATGATGTTAGAGTGAGCCTGGCTCTGCTGTGGCCACCACCAGTGGACAGCAGCACCCCTGGCCTGCAGGGTGGACACCATGTTGAACGAGAGCACTTCCACGGGACAGAGAGGAGATTGCAAGATCGGCAAGAAACCCTTTTTGCAGGGCACCACTGCAGGCAGCAGAAGTGCTTGGTCAATAGTGTCCTTTTGAAACTGCAGTTCAGACCTGGGCACAGAGTCACCACCAGGGAAATGCTGCTGGTGCTGGCCCAGGGGGTAGGTACAAGATGAATTTGCTTATGAGCTTTTTCTCTTGGTGCTTAAAAAGCTCAGTCTGTGTGACACAGCAAACTGTGCTAAGGCAGATCCCACGCCACAGCTCTGATTTCCCTGTCAGGCCAAGGCCACTTTGCTAAACCTCATGTTCTGATGTGTGAGATTTGGGCAAAATCAGGTAAAACCCTCAGTCTCCCTATGATTCTGAATAACTGTGCTAGCTCAAAAAACAGATGTGTTCTGCTCTTTAGCACAGCTACCTAAACTAGCCTCAAAATGGCTACAAAACTCCCCTTCAGTATAGGAAAAATGTCAATCCTCCATCCAATAATATTTTTACAGCTTCTTGTGGCCCAACAAACTCCCTTAAGTTCCAACAGTGTCAGTTTTGCATCATTTTTGAAAGGCTCCTTTTTGAGTGAAGGACCAAGCTTTTTGTGTAAAGAAAAAAACCAAACCAAACTCTCCTGCACTGCCTAAATGGCAAGTGCTCCTTGAGAGGTGGTGGGAGGTCACTGTAGCCCATGCACAGTCCCATCTTCCAGGACAGAGTTTGCTCACCCATCCTTGTATCTGTTGGAAGGGGGGAAGCTTCACCCCCACACCCATCCTTGCCTGAGGAGAGAGGAAAATCCTCTTTCCTGCTAATCTCAGCCTCTGATGCTTCCAAGTTCTGATGCACCAGGAGGGAAGCTGTGCACACTCCTGTGCAGAAAGTGCAGGCAGGAATGGTGGGAAAGCATCTGGGAAGGGGCTGATCACCTGATCCAGTTTCACACTAGAGTGTTGGACACATGAAGCCTGAGTCCCATGTCCTCCAGACAGGGAGGTTAGGATGGCTGCTGCCTCTGAATGGGAATGCCATGGCAGTAGCCAGTATGTACCCAGCATGAGGACCCGACTGACATTACACATTACATTCCTCCCTGACCTTTGTCCATGAGCTCATTAAAATAATTGATCCTAGCCATGACAGTCACACAAGGACCCCATGCTTGTCACATCACCTCTTGGGTGGTTCCTTCCTTCCCACCACTCTGGCCAGGCCCAAGTCTCTTTTTGGCAGACCTTCCCTTGCCCTGTGTTCCCCCTGGGCTAGGGCAGAGCCATGCCCCGAGTGCCCCAGGATCAGCAGCAGGCTGGGTTACCTCGGGGGGCTGGGGAAGGTGTCTCGTTGCTGCCCAGAGGGAGATCCAGCCGCTTGTTTTGCCGGCTTTACTCCAGAGTGTTAATTATTCCAGCCCCAGGTGGCATTGTCCCTCACTATTACACGGTTGACCTGTATCTAATCCGTCATCATCTGAAACCCTCTGCCCTGTCCTGGCATCCCTGTTTGCCCCGAATCCCCCCAGCCTCCGTGGGCTTTATTACTCCTGCATAAACCAAGTTACAGTTTCAGGACAGAATCAAAGAAAAGCTCCTTAATTTCCATCCAGCAAAGCCCGGTGAATCTGGAGCCCCCCGGGGCGGCTGAATCCCGACCAGGCAGGAGCTCAGAGCCCGCAGGCGGTGGCAGAGGGTCCCTGTCACGCTGCCCTCCTTACCCCCGGCTGCGAGCGGAGATGTCTCTCGGCTCAGCCTGTCTTTCGGGCTGCTCCCCACTGCGAGAGCCGCACAAAGGAGCCCTCCCCGCTGGTGTCCAGGCCAGCAGCATCTCCAGCGCATGACTTGTAACCCGCCGAGCTGGTCCTTCACACGCCGTGAATGATAACAGGGAGCTGCAGCCCATTGTCTGCGGCCCTTGCGCCGGTTTGTCAAGTTTGCGGTTGCATTTTAATCCTGACGCCTTTTCAAAGCCCAGCTGCGCATTGTGTGGGCGCAGGAATTCTTGACTTGCAAATCCCCCAGCATTAAATTCAACCTTCTGGGGCTATGGGGATGGTCCGCTCAGTGAATGGGGGGCGGGGGGAAGCTCCTTGCCCCTGCCATGAATAACAAGCAGATGAGAAGCAGCGGAGGACAGCGCAGGGGCTGCGGGAGCCTGGTGCAGCCAAGGTGACAGCAGTGGGGACTCTGAGGCTGCTCTGGTGCTCAGCAGTGGGATTTGTACCCAGACATGGCCAGCTTGCCAGCTCCCCTCACCCCCTCCTGCCACGCTCGGTTTGGTGCCCAGAGCCGTTAAAGACCATATGTGATCTCCAGCAAAGAGGGCTCTGGCGTCCCTCCGTGTCACATCACAGGGACAGTCCTCAGTGCCGAGCCAGACAGAAGGAAGTGGCAATCAAAGAGTCAGGGAATGGTTTGGGTGGGAAGGGACCTTAAAGCTCATCTTGTTCCAACCCCCTGCCATGGGCAGGGACATCTTCCACTACCCCAAATTGCTCCAAGCCCCGTCCAACCTGGCCTTGGACAATTCCAGGGATGGGGCAGCCACAGCTTCTCTGGGCAGCCTGTGCCAGAGCATCATCATGCTCACAGAGAAGAATTTCTTCCCAAGATCTCATCTAACCCTGCCCTCTGTCAGTTTACAGCCATTCCCCCAAGGATGAGTAAGGGACAGCAAAATCCTGCTGTGCTGCAGTGACAGCCGATGGGTCATGCAGGCAGATTTAGCCTTTTCCTGCCTGTCTGGGTCTGGTCCAGGGATTGGGAAGCCATCCTGCAGGCTGGAGGTGTGGAGGTTGACCCAGCTGAAGCAGACTCAGGGGTCTGCCCATGCAGGTGGGGGTCCAGCTGTGATGACCCAGGAGGTCCTGTCCAGTCCTGTGGTCAATGCCAGCCATCCTCTCACTCTGCATGGAGAACAATAGGCATCCTGTGTGCAGGAGAAGGGCCTGCTGCCCTGCTCCCCTACAGACTGGCTGAACCATCCTCTGACCAGTTGGGCAAGTTTTCAATGCAATGGAGTTGGCTTTTTCATTAAAAAAAACCACCCAAACCACACACACTACAAAAAACCACACATTTGTCAAAGCTGAAATGTTTCAGGGAGCTGTATCGTTCAGGCAGACTTTTGCCAAAAGCTGGGCAGACTTTTGGTGGCAGCCTGCCTGATTTCCTAACCCTTTGCCTAGCAGGCAGCCTCACAACCCAGGTTCCCAGGACACCTCCAGGCTGCCAGGGCTCCCCGGCCCTGAGCCTGGCGGGAGGCACAGGCAGCAGAACAGCCTCTCCCTGCTCCGGTGGGAGGACATGGACTCCAGGCACCGCTTTGCACAGGACCCTGCACTGCAGGAATCCCACGCCTCACCCCACGGCTCTTGTCTCTTCCGTGACGTCTCTTGTCTGCTGGAAGCGGCCCCAGCAGCCCTCTGGAGCTGGGGCAGCGCGGGAAGTGTCAACTGACAGCTCTGCTTTGTTTCAGGGGGAAAAAAAGAGTAACACAATCCCTTCTCATCTTCTCTGGTGGCCTCACTTCACTTCTCAGTGCCTCGGTTTGCCAGGTTCTGGGATCGCAAAGCCCTGTAAAAGATTCGGAGATCCTGGCACTTGGGGGAGGAAGGTAAGAATTAAAACAGGAGGAGCAACTGGCTCCCAGACCCCTCCACCACCTCCTGGCCCAGCACTGTCCTTTCCCCTCCTCTTAGCACGCTATTGAGCACGTGTGATCGCTCTGCCCATCTTCACCTCCCAGGACCCCTTGCTGTGCTCTCCATGTCCTGTTTTCCTTGTCTCCAAGGCCCAGAATGCTGCAGCCATCCCTGACTCTGCCAGGCTTCCCTCCCCTGCTTCCCTGCCTGCTCTGCTCTGTGCTAGGGCTCAGACTGACAAGCTGGCTGTCCCCAATTCTTTCTTTGTGTCTCTGAGCTGTCTTGACTTGGGGAGAGCCCCTTGCTCTGGGCACAGACCAGTCAGGCTCAGCAAAGTCTGGAATTGAGGACCACTCACTGGGAGCCTGGAAAATGCAGGAATATGAATGCTGCAGTAGAAAAAGTGTTTAGGCTCCCCAGGACACTGGCTGGGAAGCAAGACCCTGAGCCCAGCCATGCTGTCCCAGCAAGGAGCTGGCCACTGTCTGTTGGCCACGCAGGACTTGGAGTGATGTCTGTCCCCAGAGCATCGCTCTCCACTCAGCAGAATTCCCCACACCAACCGGAGAGAGAATTATCCCTTGTTTGTTTGCCCTGGTTTGTTTTTAACAAAACTGTGCTGCTGGCTGTTTATCACTTCATTTTCCTCCAGGAGATGAGGCAAGCGAAGGAGATCAGCCAGAATAAAACACGACCTTTATGGGCTGTGCTGTGGGCTTGGACTTTCCACCTACCGCCTGTTTGTACCAATGGGGTCTGAGCTGAGCAGATGCCAGGTGCCATGTTTGGTGCTGGCACAGGAGCAGCATATGTAGCTCTGAGCTCAGGCCCACGGGATACTCCCCAGCGTGTGCTCATGACACCCACCCAGAGAGTTTTTGTGCCACAGCTCAAGTCACTTCCTCACACCCAGCAAATTCCTCCTCCTGGTGCCCGTCCCCCCACGGGGAATCGCAGCAGAGGAGGGCTGAGTGCTTGTGAGGGAACACTGCACACAAGGCACCATTTCTGGGTTGCTGTGAAGACCCAGGCATGCAGGGACTTACTCCCTGGCCTTGCTCTGTCCCCAGCTGGGCTAATGTGTGCAGCATTCCTCAGGCTTCCCTGGGATCTGAGGGACTTTGCTCCTTGTGCCAGTGCTTGAAGGCAGGTTCTGCCCTAAGACACAGCACAGCACAGCACAGCACAGCCCCTTGGGGTGTGCACAACACCAGCCCATTCCTGCCCCTCCTCTCACAGCTCTCCAGCCCAGCCTGGACCCTGCCCTGGCTCAAGTGGACCTGACTGGCTTCCAGCCAGCTGCTCACCAGCCTGGGCTCTGAGCACAGCTCAGGTTTTTGCCACTGGGAATTGTTTGTTTGGAGCAGGCTGGCCAGCTCACCCAGCTCTCCAGCCATGCCCTGTGTGCTCCCCAGATCACCACACTGACCAGCCTTCCCGTGGGCTCCTCCTGTGTCACACGAGTGTGCACAGCCAACTTTGTCATGAGGGGGCTTGGGGGTGGAAGTGATATCCTAAGGGGAGGCTGAGAAAGACAAAGCCCTCACCACAAAACACCTCTGTCCACCCAACACTGAGTGCCAGGTGAGCCATTGGTTCCTACAGGGTCCTGCTGAGCCTCCCGGGGGTCCTGCCCCCCCTGCTTGGGGATTCACATCCAGTGCTCCCACAGAATCCTCTTCATCCTCATCTGGACCCAGCCTGTCTCTCCTTCCCTTTTCTCAGGGAGAGAGTGAGGCTCTTCTGGTGTCGTTGCTACTGCCTTCAGTCCCAAGATGTTCTGCCCAGTGACCCTGTGGACCTGTCATCCTTTGGAAGCACAGTGTGTACAGCACATCTCTTCCAAACAGTCCTGAGAGGGGTTGAGGGTTGCCTCTGTCCTGGCTTTTGTGGTACTCACACAAGAACTGAACATTTCCTGTATTTACCACAGACTCTAGCTGTGAAAAGAACTTTTCTGACCTGTTTTTGAACACAATCCAAACTGTTTTGATCCATGGATGGCATCCTGACTTTTGAAGGTATTTACTGAGTAGCAGTGAGCTCAGAGACATGATGAAGGACAATGGAAAGGGTGTCCTGGTAGGGATATCTCTAAGGGAAGATGGGAAAAGACCCCATTCTGACAGCCATCTGCCAAGTGTCCTGGTGGCTTCTTGGCCACTACAGAGCTGAGCCACAGCCCCAAAGGGCAGCTGTGGGAACTGTGAGAATGGGGACAGTGAAGGTAACAGTTTTGAGCTTTTTTGAGAGCAAAGCCTATTTCAATTATGTGTCTTATCTTCTGCCTCAGTGTTTGGAAGGTCCAGGGTTTCCAAATCCCCCACTTGAAGCACAAAGAAAGGTATCTTCCACCCTCACCAGCCCCTCAGGCATGGTCAGATCAAGTGGGTTTTGGTCACAACTGAAGAATTTCCCTTCCAGACACAGGAGAGCCTTAGGGCACAGCCAGGGAAGCAGCAGGGCATGCAGCAAGACAACACTGGGAAGGCCACCAGCTCCCTGGAGGCATTTAGGGACACCCTGGGAGATCAGTGGGGATGGGAGCTAGCCTGGAATCCTGCCCTGCAGAATGACTCCCTCCTCCCTCAGCTGAGTCCCCGGCAGGTAGTGACAGAAACCAAGCAGGTTTGTTCGCAGTGACATTTTGGAGGATGCCTCCCAAAGATGAGTCAGGCTGTGCCTGCTGCAGAAAAACAGTGATGCAGTGTCTTGTGGGACAGCTTTGGTGGCTGTGGAGGAGGCAGGCTCACCTGAGCCAGCCTCACCACGCTGGTCCTTGGCAAATGCCAACCACAGATACAGCCACTGGTGCTTGCAAGGGCATCCCAATCACCCTTCCTTTTTCTTCCACAAAGCCATTCACGCTCTTGGAAACTTCTGCAGCAGCTAGAACAGAGATGTCCTTTCTATGAGGTGCCCACCCAGAGGTGGCTCACACACCTCTGCCTGCAGCATTCCACTCCATCCTGTCCCTGTTGCTAAGGTGCTCAGCCTAGCAATGCCTGCTGCTGACACAAGACCCTGGATACTGCCTATCACATTTCCCATGAGCAGCAGAGAGCAATGAAAACAGAGATCAGAGAGCCGAGGAGAGGAGCTCAGCCTGCTAATTACAGTGGGAAAGCAACATTCAGCACCTGCTGCTGGCAGCTCCATGCTTCTGCCAGGGGCTGTATGGCAAAACAGGTTTGGTTGGTTGAGACAGGGCAGCAAAACAAGATCCAGCAGGGTCAGGAGTGGTGGGGGGAAAGCTGATGCTACAAGGAAGGAATCAGACAAACTGGTGGGGTTACCATGATTACACCCACGATGCACTGATCCAGAGCTATCCCTCCAGACAGCCTGGGTCTGTGGAGAGGCAGGTTGTCATGATCATCGCCCTTCTGTCGTCTCTGTTCTCGTCTCTGTGCAAATCACAATATTTTCTTCCTCCCGCCGCTCTGCCAGGGTGATTTGTGTCAGCAGGGTCTCTGGCCAAGGTGATTGCAGCAGCCTATTTTTGGGAGCGCCCTTGAGAGCTGCAAGCCAGGAAGGTGGAACCCAGCTGTTCCCGGTGTCCGTGCCCCGGGGAGGCACCAACACCTGCAGTCCCTGCTGGCTGCTCTCCAGTGCCTCACTAATTGCGCCCGGGCCCTTAAATAATGCAGCGGCCGAGTGCTGAAGGGGCTGCCCGCTGGCTCTCCGGGTCCTCGGGAGGGGACGGAATGGCTCAGCTGGGAGCCACTTCAGGCTGCAGGAGATGGCAACGTCTCCTTTTGGGTCCTGGGGTTTTGGCTCCGAAGGGGCTTTCTGACTCAGCTTGGTTGCTGGATGCCTGCTGATTCCCTGGGACTTTTATTTGGCTCTGAAAATCAGCAATAGGCTCGTGGATGCTCATTGTTTTGAGGCCATTTTAGGTACAGGAAAAGGTTTAAGGGACAGATCTGCACCCAAATATATGTGAATCCTATTCTGACCATCACATTTATTTATCCACCTCATCTTACAACTCCAGGTAAGATCCCACTGATGTGCTGTCCACCCCCAAAGCTGCCCCATTTCACCTGCACATGGCAGCAATCCATCTGGGTAGCTGCTCCTGGGCCTCCCTTATCACCCTTGCCCATAGAAGCTGTGGCTGCCCCATCCCTGGAAGTGTCCAAGGCCAGGTGGGACAGGGCTTGGAGCAACCTGGGATAGTGGAAGGTGTCCCTCCTCATGGCAGGAGGTTGAAATGGGATGGTTTTTAAGATCCCTTCCAACCCAAACTGTTCTATCATCTGTTGACCTACAACACCACAAAATGAAAGCAGAGGCTTGGCTGGAAAGCACATTTCGCACCCCACAGCTTTGCATTCCAGACCTGCCCATTCCGTGATCACTGACAGCCCTTCCTGGAGTGGGTGTGTCCCACTGCAGGACTCAGGATGATGGTGACACCTGGGCTTCCATTTCTTTCTGTGTGGCGCTGCACCTCAGGGTCTGAAATTTGCCTTGCACAAGAGCAATGGCACTGCCAGCCAAAGGCCTGTCCTGCCCAGGCCATGTGGGGAAGGATATCTCCTACACACCCTTCCCTGGCATCTAAGAAGAAGACAAACACACAGTATTTCCCACAGCACTGTCCCAGTCTCTCTCTGGTCTTTTTCATCCAGATGCTGTCTGCCGAGTGCATGCTTTTCCATGGGTTTCTTTTCCATGATCTTGCATCTACACTAATGCTTTGATGCCCTTTATTAAGGAGTTCCACAGCACCACAGCACGTTCCTTGAAAAATTGCTTCCATCCATCTGCTTCAACTCACTGCCTTTGCCTCATGCCCCTGCTTTGCAACTGGGAGCGAGAATGAGCAATCCCTGCTCACATTCCCTGTGCTGCTCATCTTTTCCTGGATTTCTCAGCCACCCCGCAGGTGTCTCTTCCTGCTCTGCCTGTTCATGAGAGGTAGCTGCAGTTCAGTGGTGTGGATGAGAAAATGCTGTGGCTCGCAGTAAAGCTGGAGTCTTGCGATACCCTCCAAATATTGCTGAATTTATCTTTCCGGCACACCTGCCAAGCTAAGAAATCCTGTTACCCCTATTCCAGTGAGGAACAGCACGGCCAGGTAGCAAACACTGCCCTGATGCAAAACAAGGAGCTGGAAACCAGGTGCTGAGCCTGCATGTCCTTGTTCCCACCTGAGAGGTGCTTTGCTAAGCAAACCAGCTAAACCAAGCTTAACTAAGCATCTGGCTTAACTCAGCACCCAACCAGCTGACCAAAAACTTGTCATTACAGTGACCAACTCACCAGTGCTGCGTTTTGATCTCCTGGAGTTGTCATCCAGCTCAGATGCCAGCAAAAACTAGCTGGAGAGACATCGCTTTTCCCAGACAAAGGGAAGGAGGGGAGGGAGCAGCTGAGCCAGTGGAACTGTTTGTGCAGCCATAATCACACCGTAAAGCACAGCAACAGCACCTGGAAAACAGCCCTTGTGCGAGCCTGGCAAAGAGGCCCTGGTGACCAGAACAGTTCAATGTGGAGCTGCCTGTTTGGGGGACTCAGCCCCCTGAATGGGGGGTACTCACATACGGGCTGCCCACAGGGGCAATGCTTTGATCCTTTTTGGCCAGGGAAGAATTGCTCCCTCCAGGTTTTAATTTCACATCTGTTTGCCTTCATCAAATACTTTTTTAAAATAGAGAGGAAGGCCAGTGGTTTTTGGCAGTTTGAAAGGGTCCCACCCAATGGAAACGGAAGGGAGCAGAGAATGGGGAACCCAGGAGGGAAGGTGTTCCAGCCTTGCCCGGGGTATCTGCTGCTCCCTGCTTCTTGACTGTGGTCCATGTGCCCTCCAGCTGTGCCATCTTTCTCTGCCCATGCTCCCTGTGCTTCCCTTGCTGGTCAGCTTCTCTGTGGGGCCAAAAACACCATCAGTGTTGGGGTACAGCAGAGACACTCAGGGCTTAGCTCTGGGGCACTGGAGTGCCAAGGACAAGAGTGGAAGCATGCAGGGCCAGACCCCATAAACCTGAGCCTGGCCATGCACCTCCATGCTGTGTGTGCTCCAGGTGGGTACTGAGGCACATAGGGATGCTCAAATCTGTCACCAGGGGAGAACTTGCCATCCCCAGCATTCAAAGATGCTCAAGTGCCATTCTGGGAGACACAAGCAGGGTATGGGAAGAGCCCATGAGCTGAAGCAGTGGGAGAGACAAGCCAGACTTTGCCTTGCTCTCAGCTCTGTTCCCTACACACTGCAAATGAGAGCTGCAAAGACCTCTGTTCTCTGGGCTGGCCTCTCCCCCTCGGTGCTCCTGCTCCCACTCTCAGCAGCTCAGCCCTACATCCAGGTTTACATATAAATAAAGAGTGAGTGTGAAATCCACCCTGGGGTCTCTCCTGACTCCCACTTGGCTCCCTAATTGGAAAGTCTGCCAGCAGGAGATACTGCAATGAGCTAAGGCAGAAACAAACTCCCTTTATCCCAGGCAGAGATGACGGCTGGGGTTAGGTCCCAGTCCAAATCACACTGCCTGGGAAGGACACAGAGCAGGTTTGCACATGCTCTGGTTCTCCACCAGGCTCTGGGGGCTTCACCACTGCTGTGCCTGGTGGGAAGGGACAGGGAAGGGATGTATCAGAGAGGATCCTGCAGCAGCTCATCCCTCGGGGAAGGGCTGGACTAGCACTTTGCAATCCCTGACCACTTGATGCCAACCAGGAGGGACAATTAGGACAGAGATGTGATCTCTGTGCAGCCCTGGGTGGGTGTATTGCTCAAACACCTACATCTTCAAACAAAGACACCTGATTCTGAGGTTACCCCATTTGCTCAGGGCTCAGGACAGGGTTTCCCCAGTGCACACACAGCTCTCATCCAAACAATGCTGACCTACAGGGACACCCTCTCCTTTTAGTTATTCTGCATAAAGGAATCAGGATTCAGACTCTTCACCTCCTACCTGTAAGGAAAAACTGACTCTCACACCTTGTGGCCTCTATTTCTGCCCCCCAAGCCCTGTATTGCAGATGTTTCTCCCCACCTTTGATGGAGGCAAAGTGCCCACACCTCACCAGGCTATGTGGCACCTCAAACACTCCTATCAACAGCCAAGAGCACTGGGAAAGGCAGCTAGGAAACCTCCTCCACCAAACCCCCATTGATTTTTTTGCTGCCTCCTCTAGTTTTTGGAGGCCCTGGAGGCAAAACGTTGCCTCCAGTAGAGCTACTTCAAAAGCAACAATGGTTTCAGTACAAGCAGATCAATGTTCCAGAGCTTTGTGTTTTCACAAAATAGCACAGATCTTGTCTCTGATGCTGCTCCCAGGTCCAGGGGGTGTTTTCCATGGTGGGATGCCATGTTCACCCCGGGATCAGGTGGTGCACAGGTTCGTCTCCTTTGGGTCTGGCATCAACCAGTCTCAATGAGCTTTCCAGGTAAGCAGACAGGAAAGAAGCCCCAGGGAGAGAAGAGGAACAAGGTATGGTCAGATACCAAGTTAAACCAAGGATGGAGTTAGAACAGGTACCCTGAGCTGCTGAGCACTGCTGTTGTGCAGAACCAATCTACTTCCATCAAGGGCAGATGCTTTGCCTCTGGAAGCTCATCAGAATTTATGACTTATGTAGGACCCAAATAACTGGGAATTCAAACATCTTCAAACAGAAATTTCCACTTCTGACTAGTTCTCTACAGCGAAAACAAACCTGATGTATGAAATACCATTTTATTGCTCATGTTGTCTCTGTGAATTCAAACATCTACTGATGCACCAAAAGGTTTATGCCAAAACAACACCAAAATTAGTAAGCTCAGTGCTTTAATCATGATGTTTGGAGGGAGAGCCAAGGTGGTTGGCTCACAGATATCTCCTATACACATAAGCATTGCTTCTGTGGCCCTTGGAGAGTTTCTCATGATCATTCCTGTGATGTGCCCTCTAAGACCAGACAGGCACTTGCAAAGGCACTGTTATGGCCATACCCTTTTGCTGGTATGGGATTCTGCCAGCTGAGTGCTGCAGACTCCTCTTTTTACTAATCCTACCTCCTGGAGGCACTTAGCAACTAATCTGGATTACCTATTTCTACTGTTCCATGGCAAAAGAAACATCATTGTTTCAAGTCCTGTGGGCTCACTCCGAGGCAGTGGCCCATGGGAACATCCCCTTGTCTTCCTAATTTGATTTAGGTTGCTCCTTTGCCAAGACCCCTCAAGTCTCACGTGGATTTAAGTGGGCCATTGCACGGGCTCCAAACACACTCTCTAGCTGGGGACATTATCCTGCTGCAGCAAACACTCAGACCTGGGCTTGCAGCAGGAGGATTACCAGCATTTAGCAGTGGCTTGTTAACAGATGCCTAAGGAAATACAGACAGCACAATGCTGACCCACAGCGTGGAGCTGGAAACACCTTCCTGGTCTGATGTAGGCAGGAGTTTGCTACTTCAGAGCATCTCTTGGCAGGTTTTAACCAGCCCATGTCACTGCAGGTCAGAGCATTCAGACAAACAAAGTCCAGCTGACTTCCCCAAACACTGGAGCAAGCCTTTGGCTCCAGTCCCCCCAGAAACAACCAGCTGGAATCAGGACTTCTAGTGCTTTGTAAGCCAAATGGGCCCAAGCTTGTGCTTATAAAAGCCCCAGGGTCTGCCAGTCTTGGAGCTATTTTCCCAGCCCTCCTCCAGATCTGTGCCTGTGACTGTCATTTGTGAGGTGGGATGTGCAGCCCTGCCCACAGTGCTCCAGGCGAGGTCATGGTGACACCCCCCGCCTGCCTAACGCCTTTGAGAGACTCCTGACATCCTTCTCTGCAGTCTCTCCCACGAAGTCTCTGATTTTTATTCACCTTTTTGGTCACTGCTGGGCTATTGAGAAGCAGTCCTCATTGGGTTGTCACAAAATAACCCAATTGCTGGGAGGTGGCAGCCAATTCAGGAGCCCTCAATGCAGAGAGTGGCTCTAGAGAGGTTCAGGATGGTCCTGCCTCTCCCATTTGCAAAACAGGTTTGTGATCTGCCCTGTACTGTGCTGAGTTCAGCTGTGCCATCCAGGCCCACAGTGCCTCTCTCTCCAATCAGCCTGATCACCCCACTGAATCTGACCCCCACAAATTCTGAGCAAATTAATAGGAATGGTCTCACTCCAGACGTCTCCCCACGTTCCCTCACGTGGATCTTCTTGGTGCACACGAGACTTTTCACAGATGCCACTGAGTTTCATGTAGGAGGATTATTCCCGGGAAATCTCATTTCTCACTTCCACTCACACATCCTGGTGGCCCCTTCTAAGGACAGCAAAAGCCCCAGCCCAAGAGCCTTCCCAAAGAGCTCAGATGAGTGAGGCAGCTCTTTCAGCCCAATTGCATTAGGCCAGTGTAAAAATTCTTTCCACAAACTGCTCTGGGGAAGGAGCAGCCTGGCTTGGTGGCCAGGGGTGACCTGCTCCAGAAGGAAGGATGCTGGATGCTGTACCTAAAGTCTTCAGCTTGTTTGCTCACCCAGGAAAGACAAAGGCTTCAGCTTGTCCCCAGCAGCAGCAATGTGCTGGCCGGGGTGCCAGGATGCCATGCAGGCTTATGGAGTTCCTGGGAAAACCAGTTTAGGTGGGCTTGTGGTGTTTTCAAAGCTCATTGTCACAAAAGCTTGTCCCCCTGCCTGCAGACCCACTCCTCCCTTCTCAGGCACCCTCCAGCCACCACTGCTTCATATGTGGCTCCAGAGGTGGTGAGCTCCTTGCCTACCCTGGTGAGCTCCTTGCCTAGCCTGGTGAGGTCCTTGCCCACCCTGGTGAGCTCCTTGCCCACCCTGGTGAGCTCCTTGCCCACCCTGGTGAGCCAGCACCACCCATGAGGGGAGCCTGGATTGCTCCAACCCTTGAGGACACTGCACCAAGATCCATCCAGCTGCTTTGGGCTCTGCCCTGGCTGTTCCTGCTTTAGTATCTCCTGCAGTGGGGCAGGCAGTGAGCCCAGGTAGCTGGGGGACGATTATTTCTGCTCTACATGGGTGAATGAAATCTCTGGTGGTGGGGCAGGACCTCGCTGCACACGTGGGTATTCCTGGGATCTTTGTCAAAGCAGCTTGGGAATTGGTAAGGAAATTTCATCCCTTTAGCACTGCCTCCAAGGGGTTTCCAGGCTGAACGCAGTGGGTTGGTATCCCTCCCTCTGAGCAGGCAGCTTCCAGGCAGGAGCTTCTCCCTCCTGGCCACCCTAGAGAAGAGATGACCTCCTTCAGAGGGAAGTGCTTGCCAAGCTTAAAATAGATTTTCTAAATATCCTGTCCCTCACCCTGTGGCCCCAGAGCCACTTCTGCAGGCTCACACTTGTGATGGCAGCCAAAGCACTGTCCCACAGCAGAGAGAAGACACACATTTGTCCTTCCCACCACAGTGAATCCCATCCTGGGATCACTGCCTGGCCTGCGAATAAACAGGACAAAGCTGCCCAGGACAGTGTCCACCAACAGGTTAATCCTGCTCTTATGGAGCAAAGCCCCAGCCTGTTGGCTCTGCATGGTGAGGGAGGACCAGCCGGGACCGCTGCCTCCCCTCTCCATCACAGCACCCAGGATTGCAGCCCCAGGCGGATTCTCTCCTTGCTGGATAACTTACACGTAGCTTCCCTGCTCCATATACTCAGCTGTTCCTCTGATATGGTGCCAGTCTCAACACATGGAATCCAGGCCTTCAAAATCTTCCATAAGCTCAAGCAACTTTACATTAGCACATTGTCGATGATTTCGAAGCCTACAGGCTCAGCCCGGCGAGCCTTCCATAAAATATCGAGCGGGGTAATGGTAGCTCTGCATGAAGCAGAATGAAACGATGGAGTCGTCCATCTTTCCAGCCACCACATTTCTCCTGGCTGAATAAAAGAGGTTGTTTAATGGTAGTACTAAATTCAGTGCCACCTGTTGTATTCCTGTGTCCCCAGGACCTGGAAGGAATGCTCTTTTCACAGCTTTCCATGCGATTTGCGAGGATACGGCTCCTAATTACAGCTCTGCTATGTTAACATTTCCAGGAATTTTCATCAGGCTATTCAACATCAACCCTTAGTTCCTGAGAGCTTCCCTTTCCTTACGAAACTTTTGCCATTCTTCTCCCAGGGTGAGCAAAAAAACAGAGTGGTGAAAGGACATACAAGTGTTCAAAGCCTTGAGCCAATTGGTCAATGAAGGAATTTCTGCAATATTTTGCATTTTGGGACTATTCACCCCCAGAGACTAATTCCTCCTTTCTCTTCATTATCAAGCCACATTTGTTCCCTTCAAGAGACCTTTTTACCCCAACTGTTTCTCAAACTCCAGCCCTGCAGTTCACAAGTAAATCTATAAAACCATTCCTGCTCTCCAGGATATGCAGTTCATGGAGGACAGCTGGAGAAAGACCTGGACCCAGGTCTGGTGTGGCAACAGAAGTCCCCTCCTGTCCCTTACCTGAGCTCCTGATGAGCATCTGAATGCTCAGCACCACGGCAGTCAGGTCCAGCTCAGAGACATCTCCCTGACCCATGGATGGAGTCACCTGTCACCAGACCACCAAAAATGTCCCTAAGGTCAGCTGCAGGCTGACCCACCTGGCACATGGCAGCAGATGTGGCAGCTCCCAGCCTCCTGCTGTCCCTGCACCCAACAGACCTGCTCCCTGCTCCTTGTCCCACTGCTGGTGGGTGTTTGCAGACGGCTCATCCCACCCCTGCCCGTCTCTGAAGTCCCTTTTCTCCCGCCTCTGTCCAGACATCAGCCCTGCCTGTGCCATCCCCTGCATGTTCTGTGGGCCAGCCATGAGCTGCCTTTTACCATCTCCTGCACAAAGCCCTTGGCCCAAAGCCCTGTGGGCCAGGCTGATCCTCTGGAGATATCCTCCAGCACAGCCTTGCAGCTCTCCCTGGAAGCAGCTTTCCCAGTGGAAGGAGAGAGATGCTCATCCTCTCTTTCCTCCTGTTGGCACCCACTGCCCTAATCTCTGGGTCACGCTGCATCTGCATCCCCTGAGCATCCCCAGGACATCCCTGGAGGTCCCCACAGCACCCTGGAGGTCTCCATTGCATGGCACTGCCACCCCCAAGGCCTCACATCCCACCCACTGGAGCACCACGGGGGAGGTCACCAAGTTTGATGGCTCTGCCAGGGGACAGCTGGCTTGTTCCTGTTCCAAACCCCTTCCCTGAAGCTGCCAGCCCAGCTGGGAATTCTAACCCAATCCCTCATGCCAAGCAGTGGGGGAGGACAGGGATCCCGCGGTGGGGAACCCCATCCTGCCCGGCACTGCGGAGCAGCAGGGGCTGAGGGCAGGCGGTGTGAGCTCAGATTTCAGATTCTCTGCCCTAGGAAAGTCCATGCTAAGAGGACCTTGGAGCTGTTAGGACTCGTTTGCCTCTCCCCGCCTCTGCAGGAGGGTGTGGGTGAGATTCCGCTTGCCAAGAGAGCCCCATGGCTTGTCCTTCTTGGCTGTTTATGGCTCGGACCAGATCAGGTTTCTAAGCTCTTCCCAAGCCGGTAACTTTGTTGTTTTTTAAAGAAAAAAAAAAAGGCACTGATTTTCTTCTCTTTCCCCACCCTCCCATCCTCCACCCTGCGATTTGTGGCCTGGCCTGAAGATGGGGAACGAGCAGCGGTGCTCCAGAGCACAGCCAGGGCTGGGCTACCTCTGTGTCCACCCAGGTCCCCCAAAAAATGTCCCCGGGACCCAGGCAGGCAGCAAGGGGGGCTCAGCATCCTCCTGCTGCACCCCATCAAGCGACCTCCCTCTGGTCTCCTGCATGTTCTAACGTGGTCTCCCAAGGGAACAACATCCAGGGAGGGAGGGGGGCAATGCCATGACCCTCTCAGACCCCCAGAAGACATCTTCTGCTCCCTGCTGAGTGGCAGGCTGGCAGCACCAGCCACCATGTGTCTCAGTTCCCCCACTGCAAAAAGGGCTGGGAGCTCTTTCCCAGGGTGCTGTGGGGATGAATACAGCAGATAGCATGAGGTTCCCAGAGCAGGTAACATCCCCCTAATTAAGATAAATACTAATTAAGTCTGGGACTTTCAGAGAAGCCCTGGGAGCAGACTCCAACTCCTGTTGAATTTCAATGGGAACAAGACACCTGACTCCAGAAAAACCCAGCTTCTGATATTAAGCTTAAATGGGCCCTTCTCTAACGTTGATATATTGCTGCTCTGTAACTTATGAGTGCCTTCCCGTATACCCGAGCACAACATCAATGTCCTGGAAATGCTAATAAGGAGCTTTAGGAGGGCAGCAGTGAACAGGCTCCCAGTCAGATGCCCGTGATCATCCTGTGCTATTAAACATTATGGACAAGCCTTGAGCAGAGCTTACCCGTATTGCACACGAAACTCTGGCTGAGGCCCGGATGCTTTGTGCATCACTCCCTCCTCCTCCTCCTCTTCCT
Source organism: Lichenostomus cassidix (assembly GCF_008360975.1). Taxonomy (NCBI): domain Eukaryota; kingdom Metazoa; phylum Chordata; class Aves; order Passeriformes; family Meliphagidae; genus Lichenostomus; species Lichenostomus cassidix. The sequence continues at coordinate 3,553,725 of NC_139494.1, forward strand.
CGTCCTTCCCAGCTGTGGAGAGCTTTTGCTCCCAGTCCCAGCCCTATGTTCTGTAGGACACCCTTGCTTGGATGAGCGAGGCAAAGGGACGGTGCACTCCTGGTAGCTGGTTCACACACGGAGCTGTGCCTGCTGGGAACAGCCTCGCAGGGATCACCGAGGGACAGCAGCAGGGAGCAGATCCCCTGGCTGCCACAGATGGATAGGGGCTGCAGCAGATGGGGCTGCCCAGTCTGTGCTCACACATCCCTCACCTTCTCTCCCTCCCTTGTCCAGTGGAAGTTTTGGTCACCCCTGCCAGGACCACGCCGTGCTGAGTGGCCATGGCAGCAGGAGCCATGTAGGGAGGTGGGGGGACATAACACGGGTGTGGTGATGGAAAAAAATGGAAAGCACTCAGGTTTTTCAGTGCCAGTGATCCAGGATCATGGAGCGACAGCGCTGAGCTTGGGCGGCAGAACCATTTGGGAACTCCAGACCGTGAGACCCCTCCGCGAGCCACCACGTGTCCAGCTGGCTCAGACCCAGCATTGTGACGGACTGGACTTGGCCGGCCCATTGCCAGCCCAGAGGTCTGACAAACACAACCTCTCTGTCCTCTGGCCCCGCTCGCCAGCGCCTGTTTCGAATTAGCATTTCCCCTGCCCCCACCACCCGCCATTTGGGCAAATCCCTCAGCTGTCTGCCAGCAGTGCCGGGCCAGGGGAGACCAACCCCGGGAGCCCCGTTTGCTTTCCAAGGACTTTCCCGAGTCCCCGGTACACTTTAGCAATTAGAGGGTTAAGTTTCCTCCCGGCCTCGCTGCATTAACTGGAAAGGAATGAAGTGTCAGGCATGTTCTCACCACAGCAGGCTGTTGGAAAGCAACTCCCTTCTCCACGCACACACACCTCCCACTGCTGCGACCAAATTATTTTCTATCCTCCAGAGACCCAGTATGCCAGACAAAATCTGCAGCATGACTCTGATTCATTGCAAAAGGATGCAGATGTAATATTCCCTTTTTTGCCGGGGCTTCTCGCACGCTAATTCACACGGCATCTCGGCGTTTCGAGTTTTACAGCTCTCCTGCTCTCTTTATTATTTTTTTTCTTCGGAGGGCTCTGACGCCCCTCGCTGACCCTTGGCCCCGCGTCCTTTCTCCCAGCACCACCAAAATAAAGACACTAAGCCTCCCATCTCCAGCGTGCAAATAGGCAGCTCTCCCCAATGTGCTAATTAGCCGAGTGTTTGGAAGTAAATAGGTAAGATTGGTGGTAATTTCCTGGCTGAAGGGGTAATTATTTGTTTCAAACAGGCTGCAAAATAACCCCCGTAAAGTAAGATAGGAAACTAAATTCAAAAGAGGTTTCCTATTCCCACTAAGCAGGATTGAAAACTGGTTTGAAATTCCTTTTTTTATTTATAGTACATGGTATCCATGGAAACCTACAGAGGAGGTCATGGTAGCTAGGCCTCCGTTTCACCCTGCTCAGGGGATTACCGTTGCACAGTGGTACGCAGCCGTGTAAGAAAGTAGATTCACAATTCCCCGCAAACAGCCCCCCCTCCGCCAGCCCCCAGCCCCAGCCTTCCTGGAGGGCTGCAGGAGAGCTTTTGGGAGGCTCATAAATCTGCTCCGAGATGGGAAAGTGATGGGAACTGTGCCTCCAGCGTCCCCCAGAAGCAGGAGGCTGCCGGGAGCACGCCGGCTCCCCGCGGTACCCTGACGCGGTGCGCTGCGGGACGGAGCGGCTGGCGGAGGGCAGCGGGAGCGGAGGGATGCACTTCCCCTCGCCCGGGCTCCCAGCCCTGCTCCAAACCCGCACTAGGGGAGGAGCACCCTGGCCAACTTTTCACTTGGCTGAGCCAAGCGAGGAAAGCCCAAGCGCGGTCCAGATCCTGAATTCCCATTTGCCAGCAGGGATGGGCAGGCAGGACATCTTCTGCGTTCACCTTTCCCTGCTGTTCTCAGGAAAGCCGTTGCTTTAGAGGAAGCGGGGAAAGCGTGGGGAGAGGGATACCGCAGAAATGGCTGTGGTTTTTGGCCATGTCCCGGGGCCGTGGTGCTGGACACTGCCTCCCTCATGATTCCAGCAGGGGAAAAAGGCTGCTTCTCGCCTTCAGCAGCTATTTGGGCTCTCCCGTGTAGGAGCCTTTTGCCGCTGCGGACAGAAGCGGCTTCCACTTCCAGCCTGGCTGCATGTGATTTAGCGGGAGAGCGCGATCATTACTTTTTATGCCGTGTGTAAAGCCCGGTTCCAGCCCGTGGAGCGGCTGATGCTCCACCAACCCCCGGCGCCACCGCGAGCGAGCAGCGCAGGAATAGGTGTTCTCAGCCAGCTCGCTCCCCCGTGCTGGCAGGGCCACGGCGCCGGGATGTTCCCTGGGAAGGCAGAGGTGGAACGTGGAGCTGCTCCACAACCATTTTCCGCCCAGCCCAGCCTGTCTCCCAGACCGCCCGCCATCCCCTTCAGCTCCCCGCGCTCTGCCCCAGCCGCGCGCAGAGCGACATTCCGCCTGTGACCTTCACTAATTCACTTTCCCTCTCCACGCCGCATTCCCTCAGCTCGCAGAAGGACTCGCTTTTTCACACAGCATAAAAATAGCCTGCGCAAGGCGTTGCCAGAGGAAGCTGCGGGGCCAGCAGCGCGCAGGCAGGCGGAGGGACCGGCTGTGCCGCGCGGGTCCCCAGCCCCACTCACGCCACTCCTCGCCCTGGCAGGGAGCTCCCAGACCAGCCTCCCACCACCACCCAGACGCCCTTGGCCTCTTTAACACCCCAGCTTCTTCCTGCGCCCCTGCTTTGCTGTGCACTCAGTCTCGGATGTGGTGCAATTCAGATGGTGGAGGTCAGCAGCAGGGAAATGCTGCTTCATCAACCTTCCCCCTTAAAATGAATTTTTTCCCCCTCAGTTCTGGGAAATTGGAGGCTGAAAGCATCAAATTTAGGTGAATTGCAAGGCAGGTTTTTGAGGCTTTTGAAACGAAAAATTATCCAAAAAATAATTTTCATGTCCTTCATGGAAATTGCTCTGGTTTGAATATCTGTCAGTGGGAAATAGCACTGGAGTCATCACCACCATGCAAAACCAAACTGTTGGTACCAAACCAACTTTATGTTACCATAAAACACCTCCAGCTCCTCTTCTTTTCACAACCCCTTACCTTGATTCTTCCTCTGCCATCCCTCCAGCTGGCCTGTGCATGGCACCATATGACAACGGCCACCCCCAGCCACTTGCTCAGGCTTTGAGCCAGTACCGTGGTGTTTTCCCATTTCCCATCACAATCCCTAATGTGCCTCCCAGCCTCCCTGTTCTTCAGGTCCTTTCCTAGGCCTGCCCTTTGCCTGGGAGCATCTCATCTACTGGGCAGGGCTTCAGCTGGCAAGGGAGGAAGCCCCCACCTGTGAAGTAACCTCTGGACACACCTCTTGGCTGATTCGAGGAGGTGACTTGCATCCTGGAAGTGTCCTTTTCTCTCTAGCACTGGCTATAAATGCTGGAGACATCAAAAGGGAGGCAGAATGAGGCCAGCCCTGCTCTATCAAGTGGCCAGCCAGTGCCATCACACGCCTCTGTGCTCCGTGTCGGACTCATCTCCTCTCCTTTCCTGCCGCAGGGAGCCACACCACTCCCCAGCTCAACACAAAACCTGCATCCACCCCATATGTCTTCCCTCCCATTAAGTTCATCCCCACGGCTGGTGGTTTTCTAGCACTCACCACAATTTCGTGCCTACCTTGACGTGTGCTATGCTATCACGAGTACAGTCAATCAATCTTGCCTCGGCCAATAAGCAGGAGAGAAGTAATGTTTTTCCTACTCCCCCAGCTCTCTTCTCCCGATCTCCATCAGGCACTCGGCAAGTTCACAAGGGCAGCCTGCTCTCGGTTTCCTTGGTCACGCACAGCAGCTTGCCCTCCTAGAGTAATAAAAACAAATGACACGTTGCTGGTTGTTGTCAGAGGCATTGCCAGGCCCCTCTGTGGAGAGCAGATTTGGGGCGAAGGAAGCATTTACATTTTTAGGTTCCCTCTCAGGCAGGTGGAGGAGAAGTTGCCAGTGGATGTGACTTGTCAGTAGATGTAATGCCAGAGTCAACTGAAAAGGATGAGCAAAGACTGAGGAATGTAATCTATGTTTGCTCATAGATGCCAGAGATGGGGAAGTGATGCTGGATCTGATTATCTGGGAACAAGCGAGACCCAGAGGTGCCTGTGCCAGGTCCTGAAGACTGCCAGAGGGGGTCAAGCCTCCATTCTGTAATGCTGCACCTGGCACTGACTTTAGTCACCCTGGTGTGTGGACATTGGTTCTAGAAAGATGAAGAACAGACTAAACCTCCCTTGTGACTGGAGCCAAGACATGCCCTGGTTCCATTTGCAGCATATCTGCATTTTTTCCCAGTTCAGCATCCCCTTCATGTAGGCACATGGAGAAACACAAGGGCACACACACTTAACTTGCATGGGAAGGGGCCTCAGGGAGCCAGCAGAGCTGGAGCTTGGGAATTCAGGAGTTATTCATGCCAGGAGCCTGGTCTTCCTCTAGACCCCATGTAGCCAACGGTGATCAAGACCCTGTTAAGCTGCCCCCTGACTCAGGAGCTCTGCACTGCCCACCCTGCAGTCTCTGCATCCCATCCCACGTCAGAGTGAGCAGGCTGTGCAAGCCCATGCACCCTCGGCAGCCAGCAGTGAGCAGCTCCCTGCCTGAAGGACTTCACCATCTGGTTGCTGATTCAGACACCAGTCCCAGCTCCAGGACCTTCCAAAGACTGCAGGAGGGGAAGGCTCACAACACCTTTATCTTTAGCTTTGCCTCTCCCTTTTTTCCTATTTTTATTAGCTGGGAGACAGCCCATCCTTTTTATAGCTCTGAATTCAAGGGTGATCAGATGAAAGTGGAGAGGGGCTCCCGCATGGGTAGATGAGCAGCCATAAGGTCAAGGCACCCGAAGGAGAAGTTTTCAGCTTTCACAGCCCTAAAGATTGTCCCATAAAATTACTCATAAAATTAAAGTGGGTTTTGGGTTTCAAAGTCCTAAGAAACTTGAAATAGTCATCAGTCAATTCTGGTATATGGGAAGCCTCAAGCCCCTGGTTATTGAAGCAGAGGTTAATGCTGAGCTGTAATGTCTGCTGGGGACACGATGGACATGGCAGTGCCCTGCTCAGCATGGGGTTATGGCTTAGGCAGTGGGGGATAAGTTGTTATCACTATCACACTATGGATCTGAATTTCTTCAGTCAAATTCTTCCCAAAAAATACAGAGCCATCTTCTCAGAGGCTTCCACAGGATTTACGAGGACTGGGTCCTCTCCAGTTTTCTTTCTGGATCAAAGTGATGATTTAATTAATTGATGATCTAATTTCAGTCTGGAACTGAAGCTAACCTGTCGATTTGTGAATTTGACCTTGGTACAGATTAACCATGGTGGCAGTTAGTGTTAGTTTAACAGTGTTCAGAACAGCTTTGCTGTGGTGATGCCTGCCCTGGACTTTGCTTTATAAAAACCTATCCACGGCACAGTAAAAGCCGAGTGTGAGGGACAGGGATTCAGGAGGCTCCAAGCACCTCAGAGAGGGGGGAGCCTCTGGCTGCAGATGTCACTGTCATACCTATGGCAGCAAATGCCAGCTTTGAAGCAGGCAGGGGAGCTGATGTCGCTGAAAAACAGCCCAGGCGAAACTCGCGAAGGTTCCGCTCGGCAGCAGCGACAAGGTCACGCAGCCGCGTGGGTCAGCACAAGGTGGAGGGAGAGCTGCGTGGGGGAAGCCCGGGGCGGCAGAGCCAGCGCTGTCCTGTGCTGTCACTGCCAGGAAGAAGGAAGCAGCTCCAGGGACGTGACCTCCAGTGCCTCGTGCGTGTCCCTGGTGCCAGCAAGTCCGTGGAGCAGGGGTCGGACAGCTACAGAGGTGTCTGTCTGCATGTGGTAACAGCCTCAGCACACACACACCCTCCACATATCCTGTCACACCTGCCTGCAGCCTGCACGGGTCCATGCACTGTCACAGGCACAGGCACACACACTGTCACACAGCCTGTGAGCGCACACACACACACACACACACACACACACACAGTGCATCCCAGGGTACAACACGCCTGCACACAACTCACACATGGACAAAGCCTTTATCCCTCACACTTACATGCAAACACATCCAGTTCACCTCTGTACATGTGAACACACACATGCAGGTGCTTGCCAGGCATATGGGTTGCCCACCTTGTGCTTCCCACTCACCCCCCACAGCCCCACTGTTCTCACTGTCACCCCAGGCCAGGACTGCTGACCCTGGGCAGTCACTGGACTGCTGCTGTCTGAATGCAGACCCACACCGGGGATTTCCCTGAGCCTCACATCAAGCACAGGACCCCACCAACACCCTCATGCCAGCCCCCACTGCACCAGACAGGCTCACCTCCTGCTGCTGCCCAGCAGCTCTCTCCATCTCAGGGTGGCAATGTTTGGGACATTTCTGGCTGCCGGAAAACAAGAGAGATTAGGCAGTGCAGCAGGACCTGTGTGAGCTGGGGTTACAGGGTCCTGCCGGGTGGTGGGATGGAGGGGAGAGCTCAGAGCTGGCATGGGTCTGTGTGCACATGGCTGGGAACTGCCAGCAGGCCCAGCATCCCCACACACCCCTTCTTACCAAGAGTCACCCCATGTGTGTGTCACTCCCTGTCAAACAAATCTGTGCTCTTGGTTCCCTGCACTACCACAGCTCCTTGCGCAGCCTGGGCACTGCCTGAGCCCTCCTGGCACCTCCTGCCCTGGTGGGTGGCACACACCAGATTGGCTCTCACGGACTGGGAAGGTGAACCAAGGGCAACAAAACCTTGGGATGAGGAGCTGAAGCTGAATCTGAAGCTACTCCCCACGAGCAGCCTCTGTGGCAGCCCATATGGGCTGGCTGTGGCTCAGGGTGCTGCAGAAGAGGCCAGTGGAGCAGGGGCTGGTGTGCACAGCCAGGGGGAAGGACAGCACAGCCTCATTTTGAACAAGCCAAAGTGCAAATCCTCCGTGCCTGCGGCGGGAGCTGGGTCCTGCGTGGCCGTGGAGCTGCCCGCGGGCTCGGGGTGAGCATCCTCCCCGGGGCTCCCGCGGCGAGAAGGTGAAACCAGCTCGAGCTGCAGATCGCCGCTGGGGCGGGGGGATGGCTGCAGGCTAATAATATTCCGTGTCTCATTATGCCGCGAATTAAGCTGAAATTTGCAGATGCTCTAATCACCGCGAGGCATTCTGCGCACACAGCCTCCCTCCAGCCCGGCAGCGCTGTGCAAACACCGGAGGAGAAGCCCTGCTAACCATCCTGCCACATGGTGTCCTGGAATCTTTACAGACCATTTCACCTTCACAAATAGCCTTGGAATGTCTGTGCATCGACAGCCCCTGCGGTAGCCAGATAGGCTCAGCCGCCTCCTCTGCAGCTCCCCGGGCCCCTCTTAAGCTTTTTCCCATCACGCCATGCAGATGCGAGGCTCCGGAATTTACACCGGGGCTGGGTAAAGCACCTCACGTCGAATGTGATCTGCGCCCCAGGCTCGCAGGAAACGTGAACTGTATTTTATAGAGGTTGAGGAAAGCTCCTGCCTGAATTGCTTTAATTCTTTTCTCTCTCTCTCTCTGTCTTCTCTCTCCCTTCTCTTTTTTTTTTTAATGATTTTCTCTTTTTTTCCCAGATCTCTGCCCTTTGCCCTCCCGCCATCAAAGGGGGCACGCATTCAAGTGCCGTGGGAATACTCACTCCTTGCATATTCTGGGCAATCTCACGAGAAACGCTGCTGTTTCCCCAGAGGTAGGGAAACGCGGACGGCCTGGGATGTGGGAAGGAGGGGTGTGAAGCCTGAGGGTTCCCTGTGCGTGGGAAGGCAGGAGAGAGGAGCAGCACGGGAAGGGTTAACCAGAGACTGTCCTTGCTGTTTTTTCCAGGCCTGGCTGCACCAGATTCTTCCATTTCTCTTGGCAGGGATTGAAACAGTGGGGCTGAGCTAAGCACATGAGCCTGGAGAGTCCCTGTGCTCCGACGGTGAGCAGGACCCTGAGCGAGATGCTGCAGCTCATTAGCAAAGCAGCAGCTCGTCCAGGGCAGGCAGGTGTCAGGCAGGCAGCAACAACAGCAAAACAGAGAAAGGGAGGCAGAAATGCAGCGAGATGGGGAGTGTTTGCTGCTCTGGGCATGCACACACATACGTGCACATGTACACCCATGGTTTACTACAAGTAGTAGTGCAGAGGGAAACCTCGCCTGCTCTCTGCGTAGGGTCAGGAGTGGGAGTTTGGTAATTGGGTTCATCCCCGGTGTTTGGTGCTGGTTTGAGCTGCCACTTTTACTCTCAGTTCATGTGGCATTTGGCAGCTTTTCCTTGCTGGGGGGCTGTGGTCTCCCTCACCCATCATCCCACCCTGAAGGGGTGATTTGGGATGACCAGAGAGCCTCAGGCAAGGCCATGTGCTGCCCACCTCTGGGCTGGCAAATAGGGGTGACCCAGGAAGCCCCCTGACCCTGGAAAAGGGCTGGGAATCATTCCCTGAAGGAGCACAATGGCTCCTGTCCTGATGGCTCGTCTGGCTCGGCGCTCACAGTTGCCCAGGCGACTGCTCCTGGCGAAGCGCGCATGGCCGGAAAGGCTCTGGCTGCTGGTCCCGGCGGGTCTGCACCCCCTGCTCGCTGCTGGAGGGGCTGGCAGTGCCCTGCAGCAAACCCTCTGCTCACACCCCCTAAAGGTGACCCCAGCACCTGCCACTGCTGACACAGCCCAAGGTCTTGTCCTGTGCAGGTGCCTAGAATCCAGACCCAGATCTGCCACCCCAAAGAAAATCAGGGACAATCCTGAACCCTCTTTCCCATGGACTGATCAGGGTTAGTATGTGCTACTGCCTCCACTGCCACTGCTGTGGGTGCTGTGCAACTGTAAGATGCTGTCCAAGAGCAGCCAGGAACTCTTTATTGCTTTGGTTTGGTCTGTCCTTCACCCAGGACATGTTTTCCAGGTGGACCCCAAGCTGGATGGTCTGTGATTTTTTCAGGTTGCCCATGGGTATCTGTAGCAATGACAGGGAAGCAGGAAAACTCCTGGGCAGAGACCCCAGGGGAGCAGCAGAAGCAGAAGGATTCAGAGTGCTGAGAAAATCCCCGCAGGCACCTCCCAAAGAGGTTCTGGCTCTCCCAGAATCCCAGCCCCGGTCTGTCACATGTCACCTGGCTGTGTTCAGACACAAGGAGCACCAGGCAGCTGAACAGCCCCAAAGAGCAGCTGGTTCATGTCTGCCCAAAGAAACAACCTTGTGTCCTGCCAGCAGGACCCATGGAAGGGACCACCCCTGTGTGGGGACTCCAGCACCTCTGAAACACATATTATGCCCACACGAGCCAGTGTTGGAGGATCTAGCCAAACACAGCCCTGCAACCTCCTCTTGCTGAGGCAAGGCAGCTCTGTGCTGCTTTGTCCCATGGCTGGTGTTGACACTGCAAAGTGAGAAAGGCCAGGAAACCCTGAGCTCTCGGTCTGGGTCCCAGCTGGTGCCTCTGTGACCACAGAATGGAATCACTGCTTTTTGCACAGCGAGCTCAGCATCCTTCAGGCAGGGCCAGGAGTGCCCTTGTGGGTGGGTGCAGCCAGTGGGGTGGATCTGTGCTAAGCTGAGGATGGCAGCACAGAATCATGGAATATCCTGAGCTGGAAGGGACCCATCAGGATCATCCAGTCCAACTCCTGGCCCTGCACAGACACCCCAACAATGCCACCATGTGCCTGAGAGCGTTGTCCCAAATGCTCCTGGGGCTGTGCCCATTCCCTGGGGAGCCTCTTCAGTACCAAATCACCCCTGGAGGAAGAACCTTTTCCTGATCTCCAGCCTGACCCTCCCCTGGCACAGGTCCAGCCATCCCCTGGGTCCTGTCACTGGTCACAGAGAGCAGAGATCATAGCTACTCCTCGGGAGGAGCTTCAGCCCAGTGAGGTCTGACCTCAGTCTCCTCTTCTCTAGGCTTCTCTAGCTTCACCTGCCCTCTCTGTGCCAGCCACCTTGGCCCTGAATGGCACCTCTATTTGGGCATGTCCCTGATCCCCAGCCATGTCCTCTCCAGCCAGTGCATCCCAGATTTCTGCATGGCAGGGTGCAGCCAGGGCAGTGCCACAGAAGCAGCCCGAGCATCCATGCAGATTGTGATTTGGGAGAAGATCCAGAGACCAGTGTGTTCCAGCTTGGACACCCTTGATCCAACATCCACTCTGCAAAAATGCATCCCACAGGAGGAAGAAAACAAAAGCAGGGATGATTTAAAGGGAGGATAAACTCCCTCCTTCTGTGGGATTTTGTCCTTGGCCAGAACAGGGATCACCTACTGCAGGAGTTTGATTGGGGTAAGTAATAGACCCCCTTAAGCTGAGATGACACCTCCTATGAATGCTGCATTCAGCAGAGGACAGGCCATATGCAGAAATAAACAGGGACCCGGGACACACTGGCAGCTCTTTAAAAGATTGTTAATAATGTGCTGTTCACGTTCCTCGGAGACTGCTGCCATGATCTGCCAGCAACAGACGCTGGCAGTCCTGATGGGAGTAACTCCTGCCGTGACAGAGCCCTCGCCTGTCACCAGGCACCAGCCCAACCTGCCCTTCCCCTGGCCATGACCAGCAGCACTGCAGAGGGGAACACAGTCCTGTGGCAGGGACGCCACTGATCCAGGTGACACAGGGCAGGGGACAACCTCAGGCTCTGCACTCAAGCCCTGGTGGGCTGAGGGAGCCTCTGTGCAGGGCTGGTGGTTCCCAGCATGGACCCAGTCCTCAAAACAGGAGGGGTTTTGGGAGGGTGATGAGGTGCTGCTCCAGACCTCACAAGGGAGGGGAGGTAAGAGTGGACCTGCAGCTGATGGGGCCGAGAGGACAGTCCCTGGAGGGCAGGACAGCCATGGGACAGCTGGGAGGACATGCGTCCATCACTGCAGACATTTCTCACACTGCAGCTTGCAAGCCAGCATCTCCGTGCTTGTCCTAGAGCCTGAGCAAACAAGGTCCAGGTCAGAGAGGTACAAGGGAGAGGGAAATGGAAAATCATTCAAACTGCCACGTTTCTGTGCAATCCACATCCCTGCATCCAAGCTGGCCTCAACCTGGCCCATCAGCTCCCAGCACTGGGCACAGGGATAAGGGGAAGAGCATGGAGCTTTCCCCCATTCCTGTAGGCAGGGATCAAAATGTGTCAGGCTGGAATTCTCCCAAGAGCAGCTCCCTCCTGGGCTTCACTGCTGCTTCCTGTTCTCGGGGGCAGGAAATACCAAGCAAACAGCTCCGTGCATGACTTCAAAACTTCCACTTCCAGCGCCGGCTGCAAGATGAGGATGGAGGAGCCTGGATGATGGGAGCAGCCTACCCCAAGGCTTTGCTCCCATGGACCATCCCCCCTCCATCTCTCCTCTGCCCCTTGGGTAGCCAGGTCCCAGGAACAGCTTCTCCCAGCCCTTAATACCAGGCTCAGGAGTTACACTGAGCTCCTAGGCCGTCAGTCCTGGTTGGGTTCATTTGCTTTTGCTCTCTGCCTCCACTCAGAGCCAGGCAAACAGAGGAATTAATAACAGCACAGAAAATGAGGCTGCACTGTGCAGCGTGAGGCTGCTGTGCTGATCCCTCATGGGCATGGCTGGCCAACACACCACAAGAGCCTCTGCAGTCCCCTTATTGCTGCCATCATGAAAAAAAACATGGGCTGCTCCCCTTCTGCAGTAGAGAACAGCCTGGAGCGGGGGGCGGCATTTTCTTGTCTCCATTCTGATTTTTGAGGGTTGGTTCAGCCTGTCCTGCTGTGCCAGGAGCTGCAGAACAGCACAGTGACTGTCAGTGGATGAAAAAGGGCTGTTTCCCCCACTTGGCTGGATAGAAATAACAAGGTAGTGCCTGGCCAGGCTCTGACAGGGTTTCCAACTGGTCTGTTGATTGCCCAGCAGATCATTAGCCCAGGCAGCAAGGAGCAAAACTGGGATGGGGCTGATGGCTCAGAGCAGGGGCCACCCTGGGGTTCTTCAGCTCCAAGCCTCAGCTGCCTCAGGGTGCACAAGAGGCCCCATGGCCTGACTGGCAGATCTCACTGGAGCAAGTGTGTCCTGGAGGTTCCTGCATCGGCCCTGGGCTTTGGGGCTGTCCCCAAGAGGCACCCGTCCCCTCCAGAGCACCACTGATCCCTGCCAGCACCTCTCCCTGGGTCCCTGTGGGATGCAGGAGCTGGCAGCACACCCCACCTGAGTGCAGAGCCCAGAGGTGCCTGGCCCAAGCCGAGCCTGGCAGGAGAGGTCACAGCCTCGTTTGCCTCCCGTGAGCTCCCCGCACTGCTCAGCATCTCCGCTCTTGGCCCGGGTACGGATGGAGCCAGCTGCTCCTGGCGCCGGCGCTCGTCTCTGCCAGGCGCGGAGCCATCTGCCTGGCAGGGCCAGCCACACCTGCTGGGAAGGAGACAGAAGCTGGGCAACCTCCCCGCCTTTGCGGCTTTCCGGCTGGCGGCATCACACGGCGGCTCCAGGAGGGCTCGTGTGTTTGCACAAAGGGAATGGAGATAAGGGGATGCTGCTTCCCCCTGCCCCCGGAGCCAGGCTGGGCCTGGGCACCTCGAGGAGAGCAGGAACCCATGTGGAACCTGGGCAGTGCCCAGAATGGAGCCATGGGACTGCTCCCTGGGCCAGGCAGGGGGTGAGATGTGTGTCCCCAAACCCTCTGCAGGGTGTCCCAGGGAAGTCCCCATCCCCAGCACTGCACTGGGTCTGCTGCCAGTGCCCAGCACAGGTGCCAGCCAGGACCAGAGAGTGCCTTCTGCTTCCTGCAGGTGGGCAAAGGGCTCTTTGCTCCCAGGAGGGTTGGGGGGTCAGAGGAGACACACTCAAACACCTCAGGGCAGTGATGATATTTCCTCTCCCCAGTGTCAGGGCTGGCAACTGGTCTCGGTGTTGTTCAGGGTCCACCACTGAGGCAAGTGCTGTGAGGAAGAGGAACAGGGAGGACCTAATAGCTCTGTCCTCCCCAGTGGATCCACCTCATCCTGTTTCTCTGCATCAGCAGCTGCAGGAGCCAGAGATGTGCCAGGTGCTGCTGCCAGGGTGGGGCTTCTCCAGCTCCTGGTGCATCGAGGCCTGGCAGTACCATGGCACTGAGGGTGCAGAGTGCTGCCACCAGCCCTCACACCCCAGCCCCACTGCCAGAAGCAGCATCAGTTAGCTGCTGGGATACTAAATCCCTCCCAGTCCAGAGGAGCTTGGGTCTCCTGGCCTCTGGGGTGGCAAAGCTGGGCAGCAGGAGAAGCAGAAATGATGGAGAGCATTTCCAGATGCCCCATGCTGAACATCCTGCAACTGACTCTTCTGCCCTGTCCTGTTTCTCCTCAGTGGGATGAGGAGGCTGACAGGCATCACGGAGCAGTGCTTCCCCCAGCCTGGCTGGCTTCTCCCAGCCCCAGGCAGCCACAGCTTCCCTGCCACTCCAGCATCTGAGTGTCACGGCTGGCATCCTCTGCTGCTGCCATTGACCCCAAAACCAGCCTGGACAGCTTTTTCCAGCCCCGACAGGGCCAGGTCACACTGGACCTTTGTCCACCATCCAGCCAAGGCAGGGAAGTGAGCTCTGCTTTTGAAGGGTTGGGAACACAGAAAAATCACCCCTGGGCTTTGAGAAGGTCTCCTTACCCAAACCTCCAGCGCAGCAGCAACCCTGTGTACCCACAGGTCAGAGGTATCTGCAGGGAGCATCGTGCAAAAACAAGTGTGCCAGCTCCCCCATTCCCAGTCCCCTCAGCAGGACTGACCTTCTGGCAGCAAATGGAGGCAAAAAGGTCTGCCTGAATGGCTTGGTCTGGGTTTGGTGGATTGAGGATCTCTGGCCCTGCCTGTCTCGTGTTTCACCATCCTCAGGTGCAGTAGCAGCCTGCTGAGGTGGCTGTGTTTGTTCCACACAGGAGAGCCCGGGCTGGGCTGGGGAGAGCAGAGGGACTGATGTAAGCAATGTTAGTCCAGCAGATGTGGGGCTCCCAGAGCAGCAGCCTGCCCAGCCTGGGAAATGGGGATCACTGCCATCCCCTGCCAGCAACTCCACCCCAGCCAGCACCATGCCTCTGCATGAGGCAGAGGTGCTCTCAGGACACAGTGCCTCCAGCCCAGCTCTCCTGATGACCTTGAGGAAGTGAATTGCCCCCTGACACCACTGCTGCTGAAGTTTCTGCCAGGCAGAGCAGGCAGAGGGTGGCAGTGGACACAGCTCCCACACTGCAGACACCACAAGAATGCTGGGGATGGGCAGCAGGTCCCATGACACCCCATGTGTCTGAGGTCCCCTAGCCAGCTGACACCCCACAAAACTTGATGTTGGTCATGGGTCTGCTCATGCACACAGTGCTGCTGGCTGCAGCAGAGGATTCAGAGGGACAAAGAGGTCAGAGCAAGGATCCAGCTGCCCTGGGGAGTATCCAACATCCCCGCCTGGCTTTGATGTGGCACAGAAAGCTGATTGGCAGCAACACTCAGGGACTTAGCAGCAGCTCCTGAATTTTGGGTGAGCCCTCCAAGGGATGCTTCCCCCAGCTGAGGTCCTGCTGAGACCCAACATTCTCACTCAGCCCACTCAGGAGGCTGCTCCCCACCATCCCACCCAGTCCAGCACCAGCCTCCAGCCTGCAGCAGAGGGCTCAGGTTGGGTTTGCCCATCGCCAGGGCTTCCTCACTCCATGGGCACCATACAATGATCCCTGAGGGACAGTGCCACCACCGTGTCTGCTGACACCTGTCCCAGTGGGCTCCTGATGGGTCCTACTGAATTTTACAAGCCTCCTCCTGCACCAGCTTAGGAAAACTTTGCTCCAAGAGGTCTGCTATGACCTTGACCTGGAGTAACTCCATGGTGGTGGCTGCATGAGGGGACATGAGCTCAGCATCTGCCTGATGGGAAAAAAAACACACACAGCAACCTCTCTCCTTCCTTTCCTCTCTCTCTGCCATCCATTTGGTGGGCAATGCGGCCCCGCTGCAGCTTTATCTTGGTTCTTTAAAAGGCTCCCTGGCTGACATACACACCGTATGGGAGCAGTCAGCCGAGGAGAGCTGTAAATCTCCCAAGGCCTCATCTTGCGGGGCACATTAGCTGTTTTAAACTTGTCAGCTTTCAGCGATGGAAATTGACTGTTCAAAGCCCTTCTTCCCTCCACATCCTGCTCCATTTTACGCCGGGGAGAAGGTGCTGCATCCCTGGTGTGTTGGAGGAGGGGGATGTGCGTCCCCCTACCTGTATCCTCAGGGACTGTGGATGCTTTAGGGATGTTTCTTGAGGTCCCACCAGGAATATGAATGCCTCCAAGCCTTCTCCTTCTTTTCTGTCTCCTGCAATCCTGCCCCCACCTGGAAGTAAGGATGGGGATACACAACCTCACAAAGCGTGCCCGTCCACACCAGCTGGCTTTCCCATGTCCACCCATGCAGGACAACTCCAGACCCAGTCTGAGTCTGGGAAGGTTTACGAAAATCAACCCCAGCTTCGAGGCGTGCTGGTGGGGTTCACTGCAGCACAGTGTGCGTGTGACTGCGTGTGTGCTCCAGCGCCCAGCACAGCCTCGCACGCAAAGCCCGGGGACACGCAGCCTGGCTCCTCTGCGCCCACCTGGGGACAATGTCCCCACCGCCACTGCCCTCGCGCCAGCTCTGCCGGCACCAACAGCTCGCCAGTCGTGTCGGGAGCGCAGAGCGTGGGGGTTTCGAGGAGGAAAAGCTCTGCTTGAACAGCTCACCCCGAGGCAAACTCCCACGCGGGCATCTTCTCCAAAGGGCACGTGACCCCATCCCCGCATCCAGCCTGGGCATCCCACAGATCCGCCGTGGAGCCAGCGCTGGGTGGGCGCCCGCCTCGCCCCTCCCGTGCACGCAGCTCAGCTGAGCGCAGCGATCCCTCTCCATCCTGCCGGGTGCGTGCTTCATCCCGACAGATGCTCCCCAGCCCTTGTGTGGGACACGGAGAAGAGACCCCGGAGCAGGCACAGCCCTTCACCCCCTTTTCCCCTGGGACAATGCCCCGTGCTGTGCCTGGCTGCCATCCCCCCGAGGAGCCCACCGGCACTGGGGTGCCTGCGGAGCGGCTTCACCCCGGGGAACGCGGCCACCCCGGAGCAGCCCCCGCGGCTCCCGGCGAGCGGCAGCTGCACCGTGTCTGCCGAGGGAACGTGACAGCCGCGCTCAGCCCCGAATCAGCCCCGGGTCCCTGACCCTGCGTGCACGGGGTCAGCGCGGCCGTGACGGCGGAGGCGAGGGGGGCCTGGAGCCGCTCCTGGCGCGGGGTGATTAGCGGCGGTGCGAGCCCTGCGTCAGAGCCCCGCTTCCCCCCGCCCGGCGCTGATCCCTCTCCTTGGATACAGGAGGCAGGGGGAAGCGGGCCAGGTGGGAGGGGGGCATCTGGGCCGGGGAGCGCGGGGGCCCTGGCGCGGCGCATGGCGTGATCCGTCGCAGGCGCAAAATAGTTGCCCCCGAATTAGCGGAGCGGTGGATGACGCACCGCGCTCACAGCCGGCGGCGAGGAGGGGGAGGACGGCGGTGTCAGCGGGCAGCCAACCCACGGCACCGGGCAGCCACGCGGCCGCCCGTGGGGACAGGATGCCGGGAGGGCACAGCGGGAAAGGTCCCGGCCCGCAGCTGCCGGCACGGCCGAGCCCCCCGCGGCACCCCCGGCACGGCTCGCAGCCGCGCACTCCCTGCCGCGTCCGTCTGTGGCGGTGCCCAGAAATAATCTGGCAGCGAAGCAGAGCCAGAGCCACGTCCACCCACCGCTCCACGTGAGCGATGGGGAGCGGAGAGGGCGAGAGGAGCCAGCTGGGCCCCTCTCCGGCGCTGCGGCCCTCTGATAAAGCTGGATTTGGGTCCTGCAGACCTGTGACAAGAGGGGTGCCAGCGTGCGAGGGGGGAGTTAAGCTTCCTATCACCTGCAGGGCAGTGCATCCTTGGGGACCCTGCCAGCCCACCTCCCTCGGGCAGCAGAGAGGCTCCGAAAGCAGGGAGGGCACAGAGGCACCCCGTGCCCTCCGCAGGTCGTGCCGCCCCGGCCACACCCCGGCTGCACAGCCTGATTTGCAGATTGCTGTTCGAGGCACGGGGCTCCAGCCCGGCTGAGGCCGACGGGTTGGTTATTATGTCGGCAGCATAAACGTGTCGGAAATTGCCTGAATTAGCCATGTGCCATGAACAGGTTTATGGATAATGGGATGCAGAGCCCTTTTAGGAGTAGGCAGCTCACAATCCAGTTAGACAGCTCCAGCCCCAGTCATTCCCCTTCAGAGGACGAAAGCTCATTGGGTACAATGGACAAAATGCAAGTGCGTCCCCTGTGTGGGAAGGATTCATCCCAGCTAGCCCATCCTGCTCTCCCAGCTGCTGCCACCTCCTCACCTGATTTTTCACTTCCTTGGCAAAAAATTCTCCTTGTCTTCCCCAGGAGATACTATCCCTGAGGATGTGAGGAGGGGGATGTTCCAATTTTGTGTCCAAATTGCATAACAAGGACTTTGGGCAAAATCCCCTGCCCCACTGGGCTGTCCTTGGCTTGGATTTGGAATTAGAACTCACCAGCTGTCCTGCCTCAGCCCCAGGCTGACCAGGTCCAGGGTCATATCCTGCAGCAGCTCTAACAGCCTGCCAACAGGGACCTGAGGGCTGGATTAGCTCTTGCCGGGTTTTCTGTTCATTATCTGATCACTTTTTTTGATCCGTGTTTAGTTTTGGGGTTTCCTGCATCAAAGCATTCCCTAGCTTCTTCCCAAAGATTCCTTAGGACTGAAAGGTGCTGGGTGACCATGGCCAGCCTGATGTCCTTGGCTGAGCTCTCCTCAGAGCCTGCAGCCTCTCAGCCTGGACTGAAGCCCTTCCCAGTGATTTTGTGGGGGAGTGTGGTGTCACACCACGGTCAGGGGACCATCACCGTGGGGCAGCAGCAGGTCTGGAGGGGTCCTGGCTCAACGTGCATCCCCACTCTGCTCCTCTGCAAGAGCTCCAGCTTTAAAAAAGGGTCTATTAATGTCCACCGGCATCTCGGAGCAGCAGGCACCAGGCGGGAGCGAGCCGGGGAGAGAGACAAAGAAAAAGCCAGCAGTGGTGGGGAAGGGCCAGGCTCGCCTCCCTGCACAAGCGCTTTTCCTCAGCCGAGCAGCGAGAAAGCAAAACTGCGAAGTGCCTAAAATTAGAGCTGCCAAACCCCAGCTGGGGAAGCCTGGAAAGATCCCCAGGCCCTGGAGCCTTGGGCGAGCTGCATAAAAGGCAGCGGAGGGGAAGGGAAGGGAGCTTGGGGACCGCGGCAAGTAGAGCGAGGCACAGTGGGAGCGGGGAGCGGATGGCTGCCTCCCCCCGCCCGCATCCCACCGCCTGCTCCCGACACTCCCCGCCCGTGCCGGATGCTCTCCCCGCGCTGCTGCCCCGCGGGGCTCGGGCTTCTCACGTCCCTCTGAGGGTGGCTCTTTGGGGATGCAGCTGTGCTGGTGCACTGGGAACAGGGTTCATACGGTCCCAAAATTTCCAGCACCCCCGTCAGACATCCCAGCTTGTCTGCCTCTCCAGGAGACCTGCAGACCTCACACTGGTGCATGGAGAGGTCCACACACTTGGGTATGGCTCCTCCAGCCCAGGGGCTGAAAACCCTCGGCCATTCTTCAGTGGGCTCCCAGTCCCACACAGTGTCCGCTGGCTTGCACCTGGCCACAAAGCCAGCTGAGCTTCTGAAGGGGCAGGGATAATTGTGGAGGCCAGAAGCTGGGTGTCCTGGGCCACCAGTGTCCTCAGAGAGACTTGGGTACCCACCCCCACCCACCGAAACCAGGACAGCAACTCAGTGACCCCCCACAACTACCCGTCCTGGCGTGTCATCCTGCCCAGGGAGACACAATCAGTGAGTGAAAAGCACAAGCTCTGCCATCACTCAACACAAGAGGAGTCCCAGACACCAACCCTCAGCATCCCCCAAGCCAGCTCCTTCCACAGAGATGAGTGAAGACACAGGCAGGACCAGTCCCACCAGCATCCCAAAGCTCCTCTGGATTCACAGAGCACCATCCTGGACCCAGCAGTGTGGGTGGCAGAGCCACCAGCCATGCACCAAATCGGCATCTAAAACCAGGAAAAACAGCAGCTCCACAGACAGGCAGTGACTTTGCACTGAATTTGGCTTCCCAGGTCCTATTTGTCATGATCAAAGCGACCGAGGTTTAGCGCCAGCTTCACTGAGCTCAGGAGATGCTATAAAATGGCTGAGTCAAGGGCAGGTCTGGATCCTTTCCCTCAGTGACTGCAAAAACCCCAAAGGTAGCCCAATACCTGCGAGGGCCTGGTCCCTGACTTCTCCAGGGCTGGGATTGCACTCCAAGCAGCTCACAATCAGATCCTAGCCACTTAATTTGGGGTAAATCAGCCTCTGTTTGACTTTTGTGCATGACTTGATGGTGGGTATGTGCAAAATAACCCAAGAAGGAGGCAGATGTATGGGACAGGAGCTGTAGAGAAAAGGTCTTGAGGGAAGATTATTGCCAGAGAGATACTCTGGGAGTGGCTCATCCTGAGGTCACCCACAATCCCACCCTGTGCCTGAAAGCATTGTCCAAGACTTCTTGAGCTCTGGAAGCCTTGGTGCTGCAACCATTCCCATTCTGTTCCCATTCCCAGTCTGTTCTGTGCCTGACCACCCTCTGGGGAAAGAACCTTTTCCTGATATCCAGCCTGACCCTGCCCTGACACAGCTCCAGCTGTTCCCTGGAGTTCTGTTGCTGGTCACAGAGAGCAGAGATTGGATCCTGGCTGTCCCCCTGGCAGCATCCATTCCTGCCGTGAGAATGGGTGTGAGCTGTGCCAGCCAGGGGACAGTGTCCTGGCTCTGCTCTGCCACTCCACCTCCTGCCTCTGGCATGGCTGGCACAGGGGGACATGCACCCAGCAGGAATGGGGCTGGGATGGAAAAGAAACAGGGGACTGAGGGGAACTGGTCAGGACCAGAGGATTGCATGAGATTGGTCTCTGGGAGATACAGACAGGGACAGAGCTTTCGCTGGAGGGAGGATAGGGTTGGGCAGGCATGGTATGGCCAGGAGATGATGGAATGGGATGGCATGGGAGAGGATCATTGTGACTGGGCAGGATCAGACAGGGTAAAACAAAGAGAATGAGATTGGCTGGGATGGGATCAGAAGGGATAAAACAGCGGGAAGGATGGGACAGAATAAAACAGAAGGGATGGGATGGCGTGACATGGTAAGGGCTAAAACAAAGGGGATGGAATACACAGCATGGCACAAGAGGAAACAGGATAAAAGAAGGGATAGAATGGAATGGGATAAAATGGGAGAGAAGATGGGATGGGATGGGATGGGATGGGATGGGATGGGATGGGATGGGATGGGGGAGACAAGAAATCCTCTGGGGAACCAGCTCCCTGTGGCCACACTGGGGTGACCCAGCAGTGGCTCCCAGCTTGGGGCAGAGCCCAGGGCAGCACGTGCTCGCCCAGCATCCCCAGCCATGCCCTCCGTGTCCCGCTGGGCACGGCGCCGCGGGCGGGGAGCCACGTGCGAGGCCCGGCACAGGCGTCTCCCGCTTTCCCATGGTGAAGCAAATTGCTCCCTGGAGCGTGAGATCTGATTAGATTCGTGACACACCGCAGCGTGGCAACAACACCATGGCCAGGACCACAGGGCGTGCCCCGCGCCCGACCTGGGCACAGCGGGAGGGGCAGGAACAGCTTGGGGAGGGGGCAGTCGGGCATGCCCGAGATGTGTCCAGCCCGAGACATGGCAGGTGGCGAGGACAGGGTCAGGGCTAGCTGTCAGTGAGCTTGGGCGATGAGCTGGGTTCCGCTGCACATCCCCCGGGGCAGCCACCAGCCCTGGGGACTGCAGGAGGGATGGAGGGAGGGTCCGAGGTTCTCTCAACCCAGATGGTTACCTCATCCCTACCTGAGGGCTGCAGAAGGAATGAAGGGAAGGTCTGAAGTTCCCTCACCCCGGTGAATAATTACACCTTCCCTACCTCCTGATGGATGTGAAATGATGCTCTCCCAGCTCTAGCTGGCAAGGCAGCTGCAGAGCCAACCCACCAGGGCAGCAGCTCACCTAGCCTTGGAGAGCCCCAGGCAGATGGGGGTCAGGGGAGCTGCCCAGCCAGGAGAGGATGTATGTTCAAAGGCCTCTCAAGGCAACAAACAGTACCTGTTACACACTTTACCCTTCACATTTGCTGCCTTGAATGGCTCCTGAGCAATGCCTGCCTCTTCATTTGAGATCTTTCAACAGCTGTCTGATAGAGAAGACCTTTATCTCGCCTCTCCCGGGCTCCCATCCAACACCGGTCTCTGGAGGTGGGGAAGAAGGGGAAAAAACCAGAATTCACTCCTGACCGAGAGTCTCACCTAATCCACCGCGTGTGGAAAATTACTGCCACCACACAGTGCCCAGCCTGGCCCCCTTCCCACCCACGCCAGCCAGTGACTGCTCCTAAGGCTTTTGTGCCTGGGTTTTTTTCTCTCCTCTTCCTGCTGGGAGAGTGGGAACTTCGGCGTCTGGACAAACCCTTGAGAAAACAACTTCACACGTGCTTGGGGCACTGAGTCGGTTTTTTATTTAATTTTGTCTCATCCTGAGAGGGATTTGCCTGGAATCACTGTGCAGGCTGTAAAAGCCCCCCCAGCCCCCCAGCTCGCTGCCCAGACCAGGGGCCACTTGTGCCAGTAGCTTTGCTGGGAGCCTCTTAAGCTGTGCCAGCACTGCAGGCTGTGGCACCAAGCTTTGCTCCTCCAGGCTTGAATCCAGCCTGGCAATGCCACCAAGTCCCACTCAGCCCTGGCCACCTCACAACCACACTTGCATCCCAGAGGAGGTGATATGGAAAAGCTCTCCAGGACGGTGTTGAGCTTTGGGACAGGTGACCTCCTTCCTCTGCTCAATACAGGCACTATAAGGTGAGGAGTCACCTCTGCCACCCCAAGATATCTGCACAGGGACCTCTAGAAATGAAGGGTGCCCACCCTGGGTTGCTCCTGCACAGGCAGAGAGACCAAGGCACTGCCAAGCTTCCCCTGAGATCTGCAACATCATACCCTGGGATCCACTGAAAGGGTTGTCAGGCACTGGAGCAGGCTGCCCTGGGAAATAGTGGAGTCACCATCCCTGAAAGTGTTCCAAAATGTGTGGAGGTGGCACCTGGTGACATGGTCTGGTGGTGGCCTTGAGACAGTGCTGGGTGAATGGCTGGACTCAGTGATCTTAGAGGGCTTTTCCAGCCTTAATGAATCTGGGAGTTCACTGCTTGGGCCCTTTCTGGCCCCAAGGAAAGAAGGCACCAGGCTGTTTGTGCTCTCCCCAGGAGCTGTGCAATCAGCATCTCCTCTCATCCCCAGCATGTGCAACTTCATGGTCCTATAACATACTCACCAGCAGTTTGCAAAACACTCAGTCTTGGAATTGCAATTAAAGACATGCAGGTGCAGAGTTTCTTCCCATCTCGACGCTCTGGACAGAGCTTTGCCTGAAGGAGGAGGTGCACAAAGCTTCCCACACTGCTGACTGGGAAGAAAGGATTGTTCTCCCTAGATCACAGTTGGGGAAGTTGAGTCACAGGGCAGTAAATCTCAGAGCTCAGAGAAAGGTTGGTTGGCTAATTTTGTCTTGCCTGTGAATACCAGGCAGAAGGAAACAGAAATACAAATTGTTTCCTATGGCAAATAAACCCCCATGAGCCACACATTTTACCTCCTGTATTC
The DNA here is from genome assembly GCF_008360975.1 of Lichenostomus cassidix. Taxonomy (NCBI): domain Eukaryota; kingdom Metazoa; phylum Chordata; class Aves; order Passeriformes; family Meliphagidae; genus Lichenostomus; species Lichenostomus cassidix. Next base: position 3,576,468 of record NC_139494.1, read on the forward strand.
TTTTCACACCATCCAATGGCCAGTTCAGATGAGGCATTGCAACCCCTGCGCTATGTGTGACCCCAAACTCCTCCTCATCACTCTGGGATTGGTTGGATAAATCACAGGGAATTTGCTTTCTTCATTCCTCAAATTATTTTGGAGCTATAAAGCACTTCCAGCATAGCTGCCAAGCTCAACCTGTGTGATCTTGCCCAGGGCCACTGAGATCTGAGCCCTGGAGACACTCAGAGATCGATCAGAGCCCTGGGCACACTCCATGAGCTCCAGCAGAGCTGATGGCACTCACCTCACCTGAAAGCTGGGGGGAGGGAAACGGAGAGACAAGGGTGCAAACCCATTCCCCTGTCTGCAAAGGCCATACCTGCCCGTGCTGAGCACACAGATAAAACTGCAGCACCACCGCAGTGGTGCTGGTGCCAAGTATTTATAGTCCAAGTGTACCTGAAGGCCTAGGAGAGGGGAGGCAGCTGCAGCCTGGCTGCCTGGGTGGAGAGAAGGGAAAAAATCTTTCTGCTTTGGGCAGATGAAGCAGTGGGAGGCTGGGTTCACACTCGGATGGGTCAGCATGGTGCTCCCCAGCAGCATGCTTTGGGAAAACCAACATCCTCCACGGCATTCCCATCACCACCATCAGCAGCCCTGGGAGGGACATGGCCAGGACCAGCCCAGGCATGGCCAGGGGTCAGCTGCCATCGCTGGCAGGATGCTCAGAGGTCTGTGGACCAGCAGGAAGGATGCTGGAATAACCCTTTGCTAAGATGGGATGCTGGATAGCGTTTTCTGAAGTGTCTTCAGGATTTAAGGGCCCAGCTCTGCGAAGGAATGGAAATTGCAGGAATGAGGTACCTAAATAAGAGCAAGGCACTTGAAAGCCACTCTGGATCAAGCTTTTAACTTACCATTTAAGCATACAGTCAGAAAGCCTCTTGAAAGATAAGGGCTGTGTTGTAGAGAGGCAGGAGGCATCCCTCTAACCTGGTCCCCCATTTCCATCGGGGCAATGCAGGTGCCTGGGGAAGCTATTACAGATGTGGTTGGCATGTGTAACATTTCCTTGCTCCCCTTGTCACCAGACATTCGTGGAGCAGGGTTTTCTGAGCTAGGGAGGTGCTGCCTATTTCCTTAAGAGTTCTCCGTGGGCTTTTTCCTTTTGTCTTTGAACTCTCACTCCTCCCGTGTGAATTGGGAGCACCCACTCTCCCCATGGTGAGGAGCTCTCCTTAAGGATGCTCCGTGGAACAGACATCTCCTTGGGCTTCCTTTGAACCTGGCCCCTGCTAACTGTGTTTCACCTGGATAATGGCTGATATATGAAAAAAAGAGTGAACAACCATCCGTTTTCCCCATGCTGCTCGGAAGTCTCTGCTTCCAGGAGCCAGATCTTCCACCACTGGCAAGGATGGTCCTGATGACATGGAACAAAATGACTTCATGCTCCTTGTCGTGGATGGCTTTGGACATAATTTTCTTTTCCATCCCTGACAAAAACAAAGAAATGCAGGAAGAAAATCCTGTCCTGCCCCATTTTCTGGCTCACAGCAGTTCACAAGTGACCTTGGAGCTCCCCACTGTGCTGAGAGCTTCTCCGAACCTCAGCACTGCTTCCAGAGGTGGGGAAACTGAGCCACAGGGCGATTACTTAGACTTCTTCTGGTCACCTGGTCACTCCACACAAGACAGTTAAAAAAGGCTCCCAAAACCCAGTCTGGCCAACACCACAGGAGCATTTAAATTCTCCTTTTCCTTGTGTGGATTTATCCTCACCAGCACTGTTTATTCTCATTATAAGCTTTTAGCATCCCACATAGCGAGAACAGGTAAACTGAGGCACCAGAGGGACTCCTACAGCCTGGAAAAAACCCCACAGAAAGGTGGTAACACAGGTACAGATACCCCCACACCTGAAACCCTTGCCCCCTGACCTGGCAGGATACCCAGGGACACGGGATGGCAGTGGCTGGGCAGAGGGGACAGGGGCTGGCAGTGGCTCCCAGAGGGGCTGTTCCATAACCCTGGAGCCTGGCAGCAAAGGCAAGGATGCAGAGGCAGGGATGCAGAGGCTGGGGCACCACCAGCACGGGCTCCCCAGCCCCAGCCAGGCAGCTGATTAAAATGCAGTCCGGCCACCCCGGGCCTGTCCCCACCGTCTCCCGGCTTTAAATAATAGCTTAATTATCTCATTTACATTTGGCTCCTTTCAGGGAGGCACTGCAGTTGATTAACATTTTCCCTCCCGGTGTCTTGCTCTGCGTCCCTGCTTCATCCCACCCTTCCCACGCTGCAGGTCCCTCTCCCCCAGGCACGGCTCCCTGCTCCCACCACGGTCACCCAGCACCGCTGCCCCCAGCCCCACTCCTCCCGCAGAGCCAGGGCTCTCCAGGGCTCTGCAAATGCCAAGACCCAGCTTGCAGATGGCCGCAACAGATGCAGATGCTGGAGGATGGGAATCAGTGCCCTGGCTGGCCAGCCGTGGGATGAAGGCTCTCCTCATCTCCTCTCAGTGTCCTGCCACTGCTCTGCTGCTGGCGCTGCCCCTGCTCTCTCCCCACGTTCCTGCTTCCACCCCTCACTGGGCAGCTTTTAACTTTCTTTTTTATCTTCTCTTTTTAAATATCCTTTGAACGCTCCAGCCAAACACTGAATTCCTTTGAAGAAGAAGAAAATGTCTCTGTGGGTTGCCCTTTCTCACCGGCTGGAGCTGTGAGAGATCCCAGTGCCCAGCCTGAGAGCCCTGTGGCTCCCCCAGCCCCAGGCACACCCCCAAGGGTGTTCGTGGAGGAGACCAGGACTAGAGGCATCACCAGCCCTCACCTCCCAGACCCTCCAAGCCCTGCCAGGATGCCCAGAAAAGCCAGGTTGTGCTCCTTCATCACAAGGGGTCTCTGGGACAAATTGTTGTCCCCAGCCTTGCTGAAGGGGACATTTTGCAACAAAATTTATGTGTAATTATCTTCCCAGGCCCCAAGGCCACGAGGCAGAGAAGGAGCCAGGAGGATGTTTGTGGACTCCCTGCTCTCCCCACCAGTCACACCATACCCGAACTGGGACAGGACCTCACACACAGGGGCAGGGAGGTGATGCCACCAGAGCCCCATCCCAACGGTGCTGGGGGACATGGATGTCCTCAAGGCCCTTCATTAGACCTGCACATTGCTGCATGAGCCCGTGGCCAGGCAGCCCCTCTCCCCCCTCCTCTCATCCCCCTTCCCTGGCTCCCTGCATCCCTCCCCAGGCTTGGCACAGCCAGCCGAGCCGCAGCACAGCACTGCAGACCCCGCTGCTGAATCCCAGCCTCCTGCGTGACTGCCAGGCATTTCCAGATAGTCCTATTGATCCTGTGGAGCCTCCAAAACCCCCATCCCTGCTGCTAATTTAGCTGGGACAGCCGCGCCGTCCCTTCTGCCTTTGATCCGCTCCCTCCCGCTCCCTTCAAACAGCCCCCCACTGCCAGGAGAGTTTGTGCTCAGTGCAGAGGTGCTCTTTTTGGAACATATATTTTTAATGGGTATTTCAGACGTGACGCAGGCACGAGGGAGCAATTCTCCCGTGCCCTGGTATTTACATATTTTCCAGCACAGGCAGGGGAAGGTTTCACGGAGGGAGCCCGGCAAACAGGAAGGAAAGGAGCTTTGTGCTTTGTATCGCCAGGGCCCAATTACAGCCTGAAAGGCGAGGAGCCCATCCGGGTATTGCCCTCTCCAGCCAGTCCAGGCTGCAATTATAGTCCTCGCCAGGCTCAGCAGGGTCTGGGAAAAAAATAGATCTCGAGAGCTTCACAAATGATCACTAGCTCACTCTTCGGGGCGCGGGCATTTTAGGGCACCATCTGCTCGCTCTTTTCTGCCAGCACAGATCCTAAAAACTACTGGGTTTCACCTGGCTCCTGGGAGAGAAGGAGAGCAAGGGAGAGCCCCGAGGCTCCCCGCTGTGCTGGAAGGGAGGGATGGGAGACTGGGACTGGGGAGGTCATGCTGCAGGTACTGCCAGGGGAGGTGGGGTGGGATGTGAGAGGAGATCCCACGGAGAAAAGGGGATGGGAGGTGCAGAGGGAAGATGGGATGAGTTTTCCCACTCTGACTGGGACTGACCATCCTGCCAATGGACATGACCCCCAGCCTGGGCCATCGCTGTGCTGGTGGTGCAAGCCCCAGAGCTGGCAGGAGCCCTGTGAGCTGTTACCAGAGGGACAGCAGGGACAGCACACCCTGGGCAGGTCACACCACAATTCAGGTCACTTCTGAAGCCATACAAGCCATTCAGGCCACCAAATGCCACCCCCAAGCTGCTCGCAGGTTTGCCTGCCCTCGAGGTGGTTCCCACCATGGGGACAGGGGTGTGTGGCAGCAGAGGGTGGTGGCACTGCTGCCTGAGGAGCTGTGCTGGGAACCAGAGCAGGCAGAGCTCTGGGAATCAATGTCCGTGGCTGGGGGGACTCCCTTTAAGCTCCAGGCCACGTGCCATTGACCACAGTGAGATCTGATGGCAACAACATTTTCCACTGTTCCAGGGCAGTTTCTGGGCAATGATTGGGAAAACTAAGCTGCAGAGAGAATAGGAAAAGGCAAAAAGAGCTATATGGAAAAATAAATGGAAATACATGAGAATCATGGTGTGATTCATGGGGCTGTCCTGTGCAGGGCCAGGAGATGGACTTGATAGTCCTCATGGGTTCCTCCCAGCTCAGGGTATTCCATGATTCTGTGATATTGTGTATTGTGCTGAGACCGGCAAGCTCTGGTTTTGAGCCAAAGCAGCAAATACTGAAGTGGTGCAAGTGAGTGAGCCAGGTTTGACCTTCAGGCTCCACTAGGACTAAAGTAACATACAAGGGGAGGGTCTGTCCCACTAAACTTAACTCCTGGAGAACCACTGTGCTGCTCTCAACACATACAAATTGTGTTTTCTTTGAAGCTCTGTCAGTCTCAAAGTCCTGCCTGGCAATTATACACATTTTCAGGTCTAAATTTGTTGGCCTGTCTCTAGACATATGCTGTATGATATGATATGGAGCATTTGGGCATAGATTTCCATGCAGCAGCGCCGTCTGCTTCCGAGCGCTCCCGCTGTGGCTCTCTCTGCTCCTTCAGCTCTGTGAAACCTACGGATTAATATTTTGATGTACAGGAGGCTGGATCTGCATCTCAGCATGGGCAGGGGAGGGGTAAACCCCAATCCAGCAGAGTGGGGAGGGTACGTGGGACAGAGTGTAAGACAGAGTTACCAGTTCTGTCACCATAGCAGGGTGCAGATCACCCACCTCTCCCATGCTTTTTCCCATAATGTTGACCATAAACATCCCAACATCAGTGAGGAGGACCATGACTGCTTCTGCAGTCAGGGATTGGGGTGTGGCAAACTCTATGGGGTGCATTAAACCCAGGCTCGTGCCTTGCTTCCCAGGGCTGTCCACACAATGAACCACCCAGGACAGTGGGACAGGTTTCCTGCTGCCCTCCCCAGCCTTGTCCAGGATTTTTGGGCACGAGAATCATTCAGAGAAATAGTGGAGCAGATCAGAAGGTGATTCTGTAGGTTCCAGAGGTAAAATCAAGCTGCTACTGTGGCAAAGATTGTCCAAGGAAAAGCAACCACAGACAAGGTTGTATCCCCAGACATGACAGGGTATGACTGAGCTCCCAGCACACTCTGGATGTGAGGAATGGCTCTGCCAGTATCCAGCCTTTCCCTCCACACAGGACCTGGCTCTCTGCAGGATCCTCTCCATGAGGACAGGTTGCAGCAAGGGTCAAGGACAGATTTTCCTCTTTGGGGTGCACACTGAGGGTCTGACCAGGGTGAGCACCCCCAGGCACACCCCAGAAGGCTGGCTGGGCAGAATCCTGTCATATCCATCCACAATTCATCCTGGAAATGGCTCCTGAAGTTCCCACTCAGCACTGAGTGTGGCTCTGGGTCATGAGCAGGGCCACAGCACATCCTGGCCAAAGCCCTGCAGTTCCCACCACCCCATCCCACGTGCTGTGCCTAGCCCTGGGAGCTCACTGAGCTCAGGGGACATCAGCATCTGGCTGAGTGAAGAAGGAAAGCCATTCCAGAGCTACAGGCAGAGAGATCTCCTCCAGCATGGGACCCAGTCCCTGGAGCAGGGAAGTTCTGAGGGCCAGATTGGGGGCCAGATGGGAGATGTCCCTTCCTGCACATCTTCCTGCACCACCTTATTGCCACAGGGATAAGAGGAAAGACACACAGTGCCCTGGTCCTGCCTGGGGATGTTCCCAGCAGCTGCCAGAAAGGCAGAAGTGGCCAAGCCTGACCCTCACTGTGTTTCAGCACAAGTGTGGCACCCAGTGAGATGTCAGTCCCCAGTGACTCTCTCCTAGCTCCCAGCCAGAGCCAGCTTTGCCTCCCTGTGCAGGAGGGAGACACTGGCTGAGCATGGTGTCCATGGTGCCTGAGGTCTCCAGCACTTGGCCAGCTGCCCTCCCAGCCATGTGTAGGGTGGGAACCTGAGGTTACCTGGCTCCTTGCTGTGTTCTGTGCCTCCTGGTTTGGCCCTGATGGAGCCACGAGTGGCAGTGATGGTTTGTGTATCCCTTCTGATGAGATCTCACAGCCCAGGAGACCCTACAGTCCTCAGGCTGGAGGAAACCAAGGGGTGAGACCAGAGCCCTGCCTGTGACCCTCACAGGAGTGCCAGCACTGAGAGCCCTCACCGTGGTTTTAGGGCTAAAGGAGATCCTGAGCCACACAGTGGGAAATGTCACAAGTCTCCACAACAGGACTTCTCCAAGTCCCATCCACCAGGGAGCTCCAGCTGGGTGAATCCTGGATCAGGTCTCTGCACCACTGAAACCCCTTCCCAGCCCCAAACACCACGAGTGGCACCATGTCTGCTGCCTCACCCCACCAGCCTGTGCTCGGGGCCACAGGAGGATGAAGTCCCTCCTCGAGCCCACCGTGCTGCCAAGCCCACCTCCCCTGCACACCACTGCCCCTAAAAAGCCAAAGCCACATGCCTTGCTCCCAGCTACTGGAGAACAGCCAGGAACCACTTCCAGACTGCGTCACCATATTCACGGCCTCTCTTGGGCTATATTTAGTTTTGTGACTGCAGGTTTTTCTGGACGTTGAGTTGCTAAAGAACTGGCACTCCCCACTCAAAGCAGCACATCCCAAAGGGGAGCTGAGCTGGGAGGGGGGAGCTGCACGAGCCAAAGGAACCCTGAGCATCCCCCAGGTGAGGTTTGCCCTGCTGACAGGAATAACCAGCACGCTGCAATTTTAGCCCTCCATCTCCTCTGCAGGGAAGTGCATGTGGAGCTGGGGAGCTTGTGCAGAGCCAATTTCGTTTTGCCACAGCCAGCAGATCTGGAGAGGATGTGAACCTCAGCGCCAAAAGCTGCCTTGCAAAGAGGTCACAGAAAACACGGAGGGAGGAACTGAGGCTGTGCTGCACATCAGCACAGCCTTCCCAGCCACTGTGGTCTGCAGGTTTTTTATGAGTCTGAGCTCAGAGGCATTGACTCAACCACTGCAGCCGCCCTGTGGTCCCCCGAGGCCCCGAGTGCTCCAGACCGGCCTGCAGCACAGCAGGGGAGGCAGGAGTGCATCTCTGGGCATCCTGCTGGGTCCCTTTGGCTCAGGGACAGCCAGGCAGCTGCCACACCTTGTGATTGTCCTTCTCCTTCACTCTGATTCCTGGGACAGTCCTGGCATGGGGCACATGCCCAGGAGATGCCATGGATGGGGTATTGACTGTCAAATCTGATGTCCTAGTGCAGGGGAGGGGGAGCTCTGACCAACCTGGTCTAGTGGGAGATGTCCCTGCTCATGGCAGAAGTTGGAATGAGAAGAGCTTTAAGGTCCCTTCCAACCCAAACCATTCTAGGATTTCATAATATGACTCTGTGAAGCCAGTGCATGGTGATCCATGGCCTTAGACATGGTTCAGCCACTTACTTCCAGCCTTCAGGAGCCCAAAGAGCTGCTTTGGAGCTCATTGTGTGAGGAGGTGCAGCAGTCCTGGGGTGTTGTCCTTCCTATGAGCTCATCTGTGTTGACCTCAGCACAGAGTGGCAGAATTTTCCAGGTCAGAGGGGACCCCAGGAAGTCTCTAGTTCAACCTCCTGCTCAAAGCAAGGTCAGCTGCAAGACCTCATTGTCCAGTGGGGCTTGAAAACCTCAGAGAATGGAGACAGTACAGCTTTCCTGGGCAAGCTGCAGGTGCTTGGCTGCCTTCATGGGAAAAAGTGTGTCTTTATCACCAGTCTGAGCTTCTCTTAACTTACCTTATACCCGTTGTCTCTCTTCCTCTCACCACACACTACTCTGAAGAGTCTGGCTGTCTTCCTGATAACCTCCTCAGAGGTACTGCATGGCTGCTTTAGATCTGAATCCTTCCCTTCTCGAGGACAAATCTCCCACTGCTGTTCTCATCACTGGAAAGGGGAAGAACTACCTTCAGAAAGAAAAGAAAAAGAAAAAAAAAAAAAGAAAAAAAATGGGGGAAAAAAGAAAAAAGAAGATCAAAAAAAGAGAATCACCTCAAATTCTTGTGACTCTCTTCACTCCAATCCCACTAAAAGTGAAGGCAAATGAGAAGATCCGATCCTGTCATACTCTGGGCTCCTCTAAGAATCAGGAACAATAAATCAACTGACTTCAGTCCAAGATGTTCCCATCTCTTTGCTGACACCAGATGACACAGGGCTGTGAATATTCCCAGCCTGGAACACCTCTGAAGGAAAAGAAGTCACTATCTGCACAGCAGGGAAACAGAGATACTTAATAGGTAAAACATGGGAAAAGGAGGCTCCAGAGGTCTCAGGTAAATCCATTAATCCCACCACACCTTCATTTTCTGTGCTGCTCCTGAGGAACCCATGGCTGAATGAACAAAGTATCTGCACAGAGAAGCAATTGCTGACTGATCAACCTCTTCCCCTGGCTGCATCTTCTGCCCTGTGCTGATTTCACAGTCCCTCAGCATGAGCCAAACCCAAAAATCAGTGCTCACATCATCAAGGTGAGCTCTCCAGAAGGTGAGCTATATTTTTTTTCCAGGTTGACAACAAGATTGAGAGGGGCTGGAGGCACAGGAGTTAGCTCCATCCATCAGAAGCAGATCTGGGTATCACCATCATCAACCATTATCAACCATCTTCCCTCTGCCTACAGCAGTGTCCCTACAATGTCTCCTCCACCAGCACTGACCGAGGCCAGCCCTGGTCACAGAGACAGCAGTTCCAGATGTGACAGCTGTGGACAGGTAGTTTGGAGACTGGAAGTGAGCAGGGATGTGTAAGGTGTGATGGAAACAGGTGGTTGAGGGCAGTGTGGAGGGCAGGTGGTGCAAGGAGGAACAGGACATAACCAGAGGTGACCAGGAAAGAGTGACTGTGAGCTTTGGGTCTGCTGGAGAGGACCAGCTTCCATGACAGAAGGCCATTGGGAGCTGGCATGAAGGTGAGAGCAATCCAGGAAGCCTTTGGAAGCCACCAGCAAGACTTAGAGAGGGTCAGGAGATTGTAGGTCTCATCTCGAGCTACTCATTAGCCACAAGGACTCTGGCCTTTCAACTCAACTAATTACTGATTGCTCAAAGGATAACACTTCCCACAGCTGCTAAACTTGCTGACACTGGGCCCTGGATGTCTTCTATTCTGGGAAGGGGGAGTGGAGTCTCCTAGTGTGAACTTGTGGAGCTGGGCAAAGCCACACTGGAGCAGAGATAAAGTCAAGGACAGCTGCAGCTGCTTGGCAATCGTTCAAAATGAGCCACGAGTCACTGACTTGGCTATTCTGGGACGAGCTGAAGAGCCAGAGCTGGGGAGAACAAATTCATAGCCTGCTCACACAGAAATGGACTGCAGCAAGCCTGGACCTGAGCAACGCCCAGGCACATTTGTCTGGGATCGGATGGGAGACTGCAGAGGTCTGTCCCTGGTCACCAGCAAGGAGCCACAGCTGCAGATCTGCCTTGGGATTGATCTACCAGACCTCACAGGTCTCCAGCAGGGGAGAGCCACACAGGCTCCCTGAAAGTCACAGAGAGAAATCGCTGCTTCAAGGACTTTTCAAGCCTTCAGGTTGCCTGGAATTGGGTCAAATCCTTTGCCCAGGGCTGCCATGCCTGAGTACAGCTGCTGCTGAAGCTTGTAGAGACCCCAGCAGAGGTTTCCCAAGTCAGAATTTACTGGGGATGGGGTGGATGGAGCCTGTGATATTCCCTGAATCTGAAACCGGTGACCAGAGTAATCCTCTCAAATCTTTGCCTAAGGCTGGAACCTGAATTGTTTATGTGCTGTATTTCCCATCTTTTGGGTGGGAGCACTGGGGAGGGAGGCTCTGATGTGCCCCAGCAAAGGACTGTTCCCTGCCTCCAGTAATCCCAGTATGGCTGGCACTGACCTGACCCCACCACACAGCCCAGTGCAGGTCACCTCCAGAGCTGCAAGACTCAGATAGACAATTAAGCTGGTTGGGAGCTCACCCAAAGGACACCAGGCCTTTTGAGGTCACTCACTGCATATGCTGGAAAGCAGATATGATCTCATTAGGCAAATATTTATGATCAATATTGTCCACTCCCTGGCAATGAACAGCATCACTTGGAGCAAGCAGCTCTCCCAGGATGGATGTGGGTTAACAGAAGAGCCTGAGCTGAGGGTGAACCTCTGCTCACCTGGCTTGAAAACACCTATATTTATCCTAAATATTTTTTTCACGATTCACCAGGAGATTAATTAGCTGCTTGGAAACCCCAGACATTAATTATTGATTATGCAAAAGATTTTGTTCATCACAGTTGCTGAGCTTGTCAGTGCTGTGGGACACGATGGCTGAGGACATCAGGATGGAGGGGAAGCCTGGATGAGCCCTGGAGAATGAGTGGATTTGCCACCCATTTCCCATGATGGGGCCTCTCGGCAAGGTAGAACGGCTCGAAACCAGGAGCCAAGCGTGGCAGCGAGAGCCCAACTCAAACATAGCCTGCCCTGAGGGGCAGGGAGCTGAGGGAGAGGACAGCGTGACCCATCCAGGAAACAGACCCAGGACCCCCTGCACCCTGGGGCGGCTGAGCTGACGCACGGGGCTGCTCCCGGGGCGTGCGGAGGGGAGATATCCACCATGGCCTCCCCCTGGCAGGGACACGCCGGCTCCACCGGCACACCCCGGGTGCCACAGGCCCCTCCTCGCCCCAGTTCCCCGGGCAGAACGAGCCGCAGCCGCGGCGCGACGCGGCGAGCGCGGGTGGCAGTGATAAACCTCCTGCAACGCCCGGCAATTAATCTTGCGGAGCGGTGAGTCAGAGTCACCCGGAGCTTCCTCCCCTCACCCAGAACCAGCCACCGCCGTCTCCAGAAGCTCTCGGCTCCAGGGACCTGCAGATGCCACCAGGTTGGGGAGAGGGATTTTTTTTTTTTTGTGCTGTGCCATCACTGAGAGGTGCTGGATCCCCTCCGGATGTCTCTGCTGCACCCGAGGGAAACAAGACCCACTGATACCCACATGTGCCCGCCTATGTCTGCAGAGGAGTGGGGTGCTTTATTGCCAGCCTCTCTGGCCATCAGGAAGGCGAGAGGGAGATGCCATCCTCATGATAAAGCCCATATAAAAAAAGGTGTCAAAAGCCAGAGGGGTGGAGGAGGCGAGAAGGACTTAAATAAAGCCCCCCGGAAGGAATGGGTATATTTAACTCCCACCAAGAAAACGCCCCCGCACATTTTCCCCCATTCGTCCCCCCCACCAAATCTGCGGTGCTCCCCAAACTTTCCCAAGCTTTCCCGGGGAAAAGCCTCTTCCCGCCTTGCCCTAGGCATGAATGCAGTTTGCAGTTTTAACAGCAGATGTCTCTCCTATTATGATTTATAAAAATGCTTAAAATAAATAATGCAAACATATTTACAGGAATGAATTCCTGCTCCTGAGCGCGTTTGTCACTCGGAGGCTCCCGAGCAGGAGCGCCTCGCCGCCTGAGTGCCTCCCGCACAGCCTCCCCGCTGCCCCCCCGCCGCCCCCTCCCGCCGGCGCTGCGGCGGCTGCCAGGAGCCCAGGGCAGGGTGGCCAAATCCCAAATCCCCCCCCATCCCGCCCCTCCCCAAACCCCGGGTCTGGGCCCACACCAGCGTTTCAATACAAATGTTGTATAATCAACGTGTTAAATATTTAAAATGGTCGTGCAGGAGAGCTGCCCGGCGGTGCCTGATTTCACACATCCTGACAATTTCACGGACCTCTGGGCTTACGTTTCTTGGCAAATAATGAAAGGCGGTGGGAGCCCCCTTCCTCGAAGGGCACGTTGGGGAGGTTTGCCCTGGCCGCAACTCCTTCAAACGCGATGCGACTTGTGCAGCGCCTCTCCCACCTCCGCGCCCAGCCATGTCCAATGCTTTTAAGCGTGACCTTCGCGCGGGGCGGATGCAGCCGTCACGCCGCCGAGGTGACTCAAAGGCAGAGCGGGGGGCCGGGGAGGGGGGACGGCCGGGGGCAGCTGCCGGCAGAGCCGGCGCTTCCAATGGAGCAACTTTTGCATGGCCGTTCCCGCAGCCGCGCTCTTTCCGGCGCGGTGCACACAAAGAGCCGGCGTACCTGCGGTGATGCGAGTGGCCCAATTACCGCTCCGCACCCAGCCTGCCCGTTTCCATAGCTTCACAGCGCAGCGCTTCCCTCTCCCGAGGCCATCGGAGCAGGACCCGGCATCTTATCAGCGATCATCCTGCCACGCAGCGCTCCTCCGGGCCCTACCTGCCGACGGCCAGTCTCGCTGGCAACGCAGGATAATATCTTTTCCCACCAGAGCCGTGCGATGATTTCTTCCCGCTGCAATTTTGTCTTGCTTCCAAAGCCTCTTGCATAACCGGTGCCAAGGAAGCAGAGCACAAAGCAGGGAAGCTACAGCAGCTCCCCCGGGCAGGGGATGGGGTGAGAGGCTGTCCCAACCTGGAGGACACCCCGAGAGGCTCTGCTGCTTCAGTCCTGCCTAAGGAAGGGCGAGAGGAGGCATCTAAAAGGACGAATGAGTCTCCCTGGCCAAACCCCATCGGCAGGCTGTGAAGCTGAGCCAGGACAGGGAGGTGGAGAACAGGATTTTCTCCCCAGTGAGCCACATCCGGCCTGGATGAGAGCTCCATGGGAGCCCAGAACTACACCCTCTCAAAACAGGCACAGAATTTGGGCTGGAAAGCCTGCTGCAGGGGGAGTGGGGGTGTTTGTGGCCTCCTGAGGGGTGATGTGCTCCAGGTCCTGCCTCCTCACAGGCTGCCTCGGCAAGGAGCAGGAGCACAGGGCATGCAAAGGCATGAGGTGTCTCTGCTGTGACCTTTGTCGTGGTGGAGAAATGCATTCCAGGTAGGACAAGCAGAAAAATCATAAACTGAATACCCTGACATTTTCCCAGTGAGGGTCTTGCATCCTTCCCCACCTCAGCCAGAGCCACAGCCTGTGCTGCACATCCCACCCACCCTGCTTCCACTTCCCAGCTCCAGAGCTGGACCTGTGGGCAAAGTCAGGGGAGAGAACTACCTGCTGTAAGCAGGTCAAGCCCCTGTGCTGGTCAGAGGACCATGACCATGCTGCCAGCCATTGCACCCTGCACAGCCTAGCAGGATGGTAGCAGCAACACAATAAATGTTGCTCAGCATTCTACATGCTCTGGGTGATGATGTAGGAAGTGCAGATCCCAACATGGATCCATCCAATACTTCCCAGGCAGGCTGGAATTGTCCACACTACTAGTTCATCACCAAAATCTCTAATTTCAGAGGCGCTCCAATTATTTCTCTCTGGTGACCAGCAGTAGAACCCAGGGGAGCAGCTGGAGCTGTGTCAGGGGAGGGTTGGGTTGAAATTCTGGGAAAGGTTCTTGTTCCAAAAGGTGGCCAGGCACTGAACAGGCTCCCCAAGACTGACAGAGTTCAGGATGTGCTTGGTCAATACTCTCAGACGAACAATGGGTTTGTGGAGGTGTCCTGTGCAGGGCCAGGAGCTGGACTTGATCCATTCTTATGGATCTCTTCCAGGTCAGGATATTCTATGATTCTGTGATTCTATGATTTGTGAATTTGGGCTCCCTCTGAAAGGACAAGGAGCATCTGTTACCTTGGGATAAGCAAAGTGTTTGATTTCTCGTGTATTAGAGGAACTTTGCAACTTTTTGCTTGCCATCTAGAAAAGTCATTTATATCAGTAGTGGATAAAACCAAAGGCCTCCTGCTGCTCAAAGCAACACTTTTTTGTTTCAGAAAGAATATCTAGAACAGTTCATTTTGGGTTGACCCTAAGTTATTTCTTTCCCCTGGGTTTTTGATTTAACAGCCCAAACAATACAACCCCACTCATTCTCCCAGCCCAAGGATACTTTTTGCCACACATTAACTGCCTGCTTGAAATTTTCCATGCTTTGTGTCTGAGTCAGACTACATTTTTCTCTCCAAAATTTAAGCAAAAACTCATTTCTGAGGAAAGAGCTTTGCCCACCAAGCAGGACCATAAAGCTTTCCCACTGCCTTGCCTGGAATCAGGAATGAGATGGCTGTGCTGGGCCTTGCTCCATTTCCCAAGGAGCTGCACATGCATTTGGGGGAAATACCAGCCTCTGGGAAAGGTTGTTTGCACAGTAGTTTTTAGCCTGGCAATGCCACAGAATGTGCTCAGCCTCTGGAAAACTGGGATCTTCCAGGGAGCAGAGGGCAGCCAAGAGAATGGACATGGTGGAGCCTCACTGTGCAGTAGCTGATGCCCAGGGAAAGGACACAGGCAAGGTCCAAAGGGATGAGATGCTCCCAGCCCTGGTGATGTGACTCAAGGACTTTGCAAGATGGAGGTGGCTTGTTTGTGTTTTCTCTTCTTTCTGGATTTTTTTTTTTCCCAAATCTCTCCCTGCCAGGTTTGAAAGCTGCACCTGCAGGACAGTTCAAACTCTAGTGTGAACTCACCTGCTTCACACCTCACCGGTGTGGGCACAGCCTCCTGGATCCCAGCCAGGGGCAAAGAGAGGTGATGATGCCACGGATGCTGCAGAGAGAACAGCTTACTCCTGCACCTCACACCATCAGAAGGGTTTCATTTCCCAGCAGAGCTCCAGAGGCAGGTGGAGACTGAGGCAGGGGATACCCAGTGAAGGCAAGCAATGGCTCACCGAGACTACATGAATCCCCAGAACTCTGAAGGAGGAACAGGACAAGGCTGACAAACTCCAGAGTGCTCATGTCCCAGCATGGCCACGATTTCTGAGCTATGTTCCCAAACTGTCCCACGTGCTTTGGGCTGCACCCACCCAGGAGGTGCCAGCCCTGTGCCTGCCCTTCAGGAGGGCTGCAGAGGGAAAGCCCCAGGGCAGGTCCCCAGCTTCCTGCAGCTGCTGCTGGCCTGACAACTGTCTGTGCTGGGCAGCAAAGGCATGTCCACCCCTGCCTGTGCCCACAGAACCTGCCTCACCAAGACAGGACAGGCTGTGACCTGATTGTGGGAGGAACAAAAAGGCTCCCAGGCAGCAAATGCAGCAGCCCAGGTTGTGCTGGGTGTCAGCTCAGCTCTGCTCAGCTCAGACATGACTCAGGACAACCAGCAAACTCCTCTGAGACAGCTGGAGCAGCAGAGACATGGCAAGTGAGGTCCATCTCCCTCTTTTCCCTGCTGTCCTGGAGCTCTGACACTGCCAAGAAAAGAAAAGATGCCCAAAAACTCTGACTAGAATATGAATGTGATGTTCAGGCTGTGGCAGTGGCTGTAACCCAGCTTGAACTCCCCAGCCACTGAGGTCCAGCCACTGAGGTCTATCCCATGCTGCAGGGGTGAGGCCAGCCCAGCTGAAAACCCTCCCTGCAGCCCCAGCTCTCTTGTTGGTGCTTGCCTGCACCCCTTTCCTTGCCCACGGAACTCTCCTGCCTGCCTGCCACAGCCCACAGTCCTTGGCATCCCCATGGCACAGCAGAGGTTGCTGGCAGTGTCTGTCTAAGCAGATGCTGAAGGAGAGGGAGTAACCCACATGTGGTCATGCCTGGGAGAGATCCAGGCCACTGGGTTTGGTCACATTGGAGAGCAGAGTCAGGGATGTGGATGTGAGAAATCAGCCAGCTCTGAGCACAGAGGCTGCACCCCCAGGCAGTGAGGGGTGCCAGGGCTGGACACTCCTGTCTGAGAGCTGTGTTTAGTGGGGCTCCACCTGCCTCCAGCACTTCGGCTCCAAAAAGGGCCAGAAACCTCAGAAAAGGCTTCTGCACACCATATCCAGTAGAGCAGCACTGCCTAGCCCTCCCTTTGCATGGGCATTACTCCTGCACACTCACCCAAGCTCCAGCCCCACAGAGCCCAGACGAGGAATTGCCTCTGGTTTTCCAACCTCAACACACCACAGCAGAGGTTTGGAATGAGGCAGAAGAGCCACATCGGACTGATAGCATCCCTAGAGCAAGACTGAGGTCCCCAGGATGCAGCATCCATGTGCAGTGCCCATGTGTGAGCCAGACCTTGCTTGTAGGGACTCACATTATTGGGGGCATCTTGCCTCTCTTTGGCGATGGCTGGCTTGGGACTTGTCCATGGCTGGAAGGATGCTCCATGGTTCTGTGGGCAGTGGAGGCTTTGCCTGGGTCTAGAATGTGCCTGTTCCTGGGGTGGGAGAAGGGCCTGAGGAGGGCTTTGCTCTCCAGCCTGGGCAAGCCAGCAGCTGGGAGGGAAAGAGGGAAGAGGAGAAAGAAAGGCTGCTGCAGATCTGCTCGACCAGGGCTGTGGCAGCACCAGGATCTGTGTTAAGAACTGGCTTCCCCAAGTTTAGGAGGCTGAGAGATTCGTGGAATAAATTACTTGTGACACTGACTCCTACACTTCCAGACTCACGCGGGATTTAGCCACCAGACTCCCAGTTAAGTCAGCGCCAGTTATTAAGGTCAGGAGAAGTCGGGTGGCTAAATCCTATCTGGAGCTGTGGCACAGGGCTGTGCCAGTCTGCAGAGCCATCCTGGTGCTCAGAGGGAATTTACCCCCTGGCACTGCTGCCCAACTCCCAGAGCAGCCTGGGAGTCAGATAAACAAATTATCCATTATTGCATCCAGTTCCTTCATGGGAATGTTGTGGGAGAGGAGAGGAGAGGAGAGGAGAGGAGAGGAGAGGAGAGGAGAGGAGAGGAGAGGAGAGGAGAGGAGAGGAGAGGAGAGGAGAGGAGAGGAGAGGAGAGGAGAGGAGAGGAGAGGAGAGGAGAGGAGAGGAGAGGAGAGCTCTTGCCCTGATCAAGGAACAGCCTGGTTTGTTTTGCTGCTGGTTTCTGAGTGGTTTCACTTATCTCTTTCCTCCTCCACTACCTGAGGTTTCAAATGCTCTAGGGAGATGTCTCCATTAACCACAGTTTTCTTTGGCAGTTATATTTCATTATAGTCTCTCTTCCCGCTAATCTTTCCCAGCTTTTGTTGTTGTTATTTTTATTATGATGATTTTCACAAACCCTTTGTTTCCAGCCATACTTAACCTGGCTGTGTCCCTTTAAATACCACAGCCTGGGCAGAATAGGGGATCAGTCCTTTGACAGGAGCTAAAGTCCTGTTTGATCTGGATTAGATGCTGATTTTGCTTACCAGACTAAAGACCGAGGGGGACCACGCAGTGCCTGTGTTTGCACAAACCTGCCTGGTTGCATTCCTCTTCCTGCCCGTGTCCAGCCGAAGGGGTGAGCGCGGGGCTGTGCACACAGCTTGAAAACCCAAGCGGATAAGCGGTCACTTTGTCTGGAGAAGTAAGGAAATGGAGGTGTGGGGTTGGAGGCAGCAGCTCTGCACTGTGCTGGGGAGATGGCCCAAAGTGTAGAGTGTACCCAGGTGAGAGCAGGTCAGCACCCATCACTGTGGGCATCTCGCAGCCCTGGGCACTGCTCACTCTGGAGGCTCAACTCTGACTTGCTGCCCATCTTGCCTCCTGGGGCTTAAATGTGGGTCCCTTAGGGCCCATCTCATGGGGGGACTGGTAGGATGTGGGGCACCGAGACCTCCACCATTCCTCCCACCCAACAGATTGTGTTTTCCCCAGGGATTCACATCTCTGCTGTGTCCCTTTCCCAGCCCCATTTCCTGCCTCTTCTGCCCTTTTCTCTTGCTCCTCTGCCTAAAGGATAAGTGTTCTCTCTTTCCCTGTGCACTCCCCATCCCCTCCTGTCTTGCTCTGCCCTGGTCCCTTCCCCCAGATCGGGTCCAAGCCCCCAGGAGTGGCTCTGCCTCCTCAGCTGCCCTGCAGCATCACCCCCTGCCACGCTCGTGCTTCATCTGGAAGGCACCACAGCCAAACCCTACTCCAGCAGAGGTAACAGGGCCACCAGCCAGCTCAGGCACTCCATGGGCTGGAGCTGTGGGGGCAGGGAGCCCCCCTCACACACACACTTGCAGCAAAGCCAATTTATACCTCCCCCTGCGGCTGTCTCGGTGGAGAAATGTCAGGACTCACGGCAAGGCAGCGAACCGTGCTGCTGGTGGGAGCCCTCCCAACCCAGCAGAGGCAGGAGCTGGGACTCAGTGCAAGCCCAGTGCCTGCACCCCATCCCTCACTGTGGCAAGTGGGGAGCACACAAGTGAGATCTGCCCCAGGCTGGTTTCACTCCACCTGCTTCAGGTTAAAAGCACCAGAAAAAACCTGGAGCAAGGAGAAAGACATCTCTTGCTCAGGGAATCAGAGCATCTCCCACCAGGCTGGTGCCCAGGTCACCTGGCAGTAGGAGACCTGTGTCCACAACGGCAAGGTGGAGGGATGCCAGTGGCAGTGATGCCACCAGCACACGAGCACCCAGAGGGTGACGGGGCACAGCTGAGGGGTGCTGAGCTGTGCCAAGCACTGCTGCTCACTGCTGGGGTCCAGCTCTGCCAGAATGAGGTGCAGGAGCTGCAAGTCTTCACAGGCATCAGTCTCCTGCCTGGTGCACTCCCAGAGCTGGAAAATGAACTCTGCTGGAGATGGGGAGGGTCATGGCTGTGCCACCGCTGGAGGTATCACTGCCCACAGCAGATGGAGCTTTAGAACGCACAGGGCCAGCACGTGAGGTAAAATGCAGAAATTAATGACTGTAAAGGTCAAGCAGGATGTACTGATGGAGGCGTCGGCCCTCGGCTCCCGGGGGTGGGCTTGGCTGGCTCTGCTGCAGTCCCAGCCTGCAAGGATGGAAGGCAGGTGGGCACAGGCATCACCCCCCTGCCCACTCCTAAGGCCCCCAAGACAAGAGGGTGACACCTCAATGGCAAGGGTGGGTGAGGAGAAGCAGAAACCCAGGGTCACCCAGAGCTCTTCCAGGGCAAAATGTTGCTGTGACCTGCTATGTGCAGGGATGAGAGGGGAAGGTTGTCCTGTTGTCATCTTCTTGTCCACAGGGAACCCTCATGGCAGGAGGTGGCCTTGTAGAACACCCTGGTCACCATTCCTCTTCAACCAGAACAGGCAAAGCCAGAAAGCAGGTGGGACCAGATGGACCATTAAGGACCTAAATGATTTGGGAGGTCTCACCCATGCTTACCCTGTTCCTGCACCCTTCCTGGGTTTAGTATGAGCTGCTCTAATCACTCATTGGCTCATGGGTTTGTCAGCAAGGCACAGACCAGCAGCTCCTCCATCCCTGAGGCCTGTC
Source organism: Lichenostomus cassidix (assembly GCF_008360975.1). Taxonomy (NCBI): domain Eukaryota; kingdom Metazoa; phylum Chordata; class Aves; order Passeriformes; family Meliphagidae; genus Lichenostomus; species Lichenostomus cassidix. Next base: position 3,596,030 of record NC_139494.1, read on the forward strand.
CCAGGCTTGCTTGGGCTCAGGGAGAGGGGCTGCAGGGGAAGCCAGCCCAAGGGGCTCAGAGTGCAGCAGAGGGCAGGACATCCTTCCTGCTCCATGGGCATCTCATCCTCCAGTCCTGGATCAGCAGTTCAAAGAGGCTGCAGGACTGGCTGAGGGGACAAGGGCAGGGCCTGGTCCTGTGTTCCCACTACTCATGGTACCATCTGGGCAGCTCCACAAGCACGACATCCACTCGCAGCATTTTGGTGGGGGGAGACACAACTCCCCCGACCGATGCTTCACCAGGGCTGTCAGCACCAATGGCTGGCCAAAAGCAAGGCAGGCTGCAGGCTGCAAGGCCCCAGCTCGGACTGGTGGTACCTGTCACCTCTGCTAAGCCCCTGCTCAGCCACTGTCATCCGCCCATCGTCACCCAAGGGCTGAAGGCTCACGCCGCACCAGCCGCTGCCTCCCCTGCCTGATAAGACCACGTCTTGCACTGAGTAGCCTCCTTCTGCTGTCACAGGCCGACCTATTTCTCACAAATCCTGACTGCTCTGGCCTTAAAACATCTTGACGCAGTGCTGAAACCGGCCTTGGCACAGCAGCCAGTCCCCGATTAAGCGGGAGTTGCCGTGCCTTGGCGTGGGCTTTGCAGCGAGCAAATGCTGGCTGAGAGAGCAGCGCGGATCGGGGAGCACCGAAGTGCTCATCAGGAATAATCAGGCATTGATCGTGATTAAAAAGAGGAATACCATGGCTCAGCCAGGCTAAATGGTCCTTGCTGCCTGCAGCTTTGGGGTGCTGGGGGTTGGGGTTCTCTGCTGGGGCTGAAGGAGCTGGGGATGGCAGAGGTGTCCTCCTTCATCATGGGAGCACAGCTGGCACGCCCCGAGCAGTCATCCGCTCTGTGGGGTGCAGGGGGACCCGAGACCCCAAACCAAGAAAGCTTCCCCATGGAGGCAGCACTGTGAAGCTGCAGGCAGGATGCCAGGTCTGGTGGTGCTCTGGTCCCCAGGGCAGGAGGACCTTGGGCAGTTTCTGTGCAGAAACCACCCTGTGATGGCTGCAGTAGCATCCTCAGCCTCCTGCAGAGCCGCAGCAGGGCGGCCAGCCAGGGCCCTTGGCCAGCTGGAGCTGCAGCTCTGCCTAGCTGGGGACACAGCTCATCCCAGGGTGGATGGAGTGGGTGACACCTATGAGGCAGGAGGCAGGAGTGGGTGACACCTATGGAGTCCTTTCCAAGGATGCTGCTGGGTAAACATCTTCCTGCCCCAGCTCAGGTATGGGGAGATCTCAGCATGTGGTGGTAGGTCAGGAATTCTGGAATTCCCAGATGTGATGTGATGTGGATGTCAAGCCTTTAGCATGGGTAAAGCATCTCCCATGGCTCCTCTTCACTGAGAAAAGCCCTTTTCAGGCTTGCTCTGGTGCAGAGACAACACAGCATCCCATAGACCTTGTGGGACCTCTCTTCCCCTGGCATGGGAAGTTTGTGGGGAAGAAGCCAACAAAGAGCTCATTCCCGGTGGAGAATGTGCAAAGGGATGAGGCATCCTTAGCCTGAATTCAAAAACTGCACAACCTTTGGGAAAAACTTCAGCCAAAGCTGGAAATTGGCCTGGAAAACTCCCATGATGTATGTGACACAGGCAAGGTCACCTGGCCAGCTGCAGGGAGCAGAACTTGGGTAGCTTATTTAGATTAATGGTCCCAGCTGAGCTGTCCCAGCAGCACCAGGCTCCAGCCTGAGCCACGCCAGGTGTGTGACAGTGAGCATCCCCACAGCTGCCCATGCCTGGGAACTGCCGGGAGATCTGCATCGGTCCTGTCTGGCTGCTGTAGAACTGCCAGAATCCCAACCAAATTGGTGGCAGCTCAGCCCAGGACACTGTGGAGAGCACCCACCAATGGCCCAGCCATGCCGGAGATGCTGGATAGCTCTAACACCTGGCACAGGGGCTGCTTGTCCCCTTGGGCTGTGATGTGTCCCTACCAAGGAAGCCTGAGCAGATCCCACCATCCCAACCTCCCCTGGGAGTGGTGGGTGTGAACTGGGTCCCCTCTCAGCAGCCAGGATTCGGTGCTCAGGGAGGTTCCCACCCCACCACCAAGGTCCTCGCAGCCTCCCCTGCCGAGCCCCGGTCCCCTCGCTGTCCCAGCAGCCCCGGTCCCCCTGGCAGCCCCGGTCCCCCTGGCAGCCCCGGTCCCCGCGGCAGCCCCGGCAGCGGGAGCAGGCTGCCGGCCGGGAGGTCACGCCTGGCCGGCGGCGCTCGCGGCAAACCCGCCATCCGGCTCAGCTGAAGCACATTTTGTTCGGCGCTTCCTGCATCCTGCCCCATCCCCACGCCGGGGGGGCAGGTCAGCCCGGGGTCAGCCTGCTAATTGCAGCCCGGGGGACGGCGGGACGAGGCGGCCACCAGCCCACCGTGCCAGACTGAGACCCAGCACGGGGGACACGGAATGGGTGACACCCCGCAGCCGAGCCTGGCACCCCACAGTGTGCTAGGGTGCCCCTGTGACAGGACAGGACATGTATCTGGCACCACTGTGGAAGTTCCATCTCCAGCTGCAGCTCACCCCAGAATCCATCGTCTCCAGGCCAGGCTACTCTACACAGAAAACACTGCTGGCATTGCTGCTGGTCCAGTGCAGCACCAGGATCTGGCCTCACCTGGCATCGCTTGCTGGCACCTTCCCACGCCACCAAGGCCAAGCGGGGATGGGGACACGGCTGTGCCCTCTGTGACAGCACGCCCTAGGGCCAAAGGCAGGTTTGGTTGCCCTTCTGCTAACTCTGTTTAATGAGGATGTTAATTAGGAGCGACTCGAGGCCAGCCCTTGTGGTAGCGCCCAGGGTTGTCCCTCAGCGCCGTGCCGAGCTCGTTATCATCATCCCATGCGCCCTGTGTCACCTGGCTGCCAGCGGGCACCCTGGGGACAGCAGCCCTGAGTGCCACTTCTCCAGCAGCAGCCGTGGCGACAGCCCAGCACAGGGGCTGTGCCTGACGGAGGGTGAGCACGGAGGAGGGGATGGGTTCACCCTCGGGGGATGCCTGAGGTCCTGCTCGTTAGGCAAGGCTCCAGGCCAGCACAGGGCCATCCTCCTACACACACACCTGGGGGCAGGGCTGCAGCCCAACACGGGGTGAGCTGGAAGTGGGGTGGAGGCACCCAGCAGCCCATATCGCTCCTGCCCACCCCCCAACCCACTCACAGGCAGGGTTTGAATCCACATCTGATTCTTTTCTCCCAAACCTGATTTCCTGCACGGGGAAGCCCTTGCTCTCTTTGTCCCCTGCTAATGTCCGTGTCCTGCCTGGCAGCCCCACATGCCTGCCATCACTCCCCTCCCCTGCCAGTGCACATCTTCCCCATTAACACCCGTGGTCCCTACCAGCACTCTGCCAGCGTGGCACAGCGGGGTTTGCTGTGCCATGATGTCATTTCCCCAAGCACTGCTCCGTGCCAACGACAGCCCCAAGCAGAGCCCTGTGGTGGGTGACACAGCCAGGCCAGGGTGACATTCGCAGCAGCCCCCAGCTCCAGCTGTGGCTGGGATGAAGCAGCACCCCCCTCGCAGCTCCCCAGGAGATCAGGGCTGGGGAGGGGGCTCTGCGTGCTGCTCCCCAGGACACTCTCGCAGCATGGGGCAGGAGCTGGCTCCCTCCGGGTGCCAGGACTGTGCCTCCACACAGCCCCAACCCTTTGCCACAGTCGTAAGAAAACCAGCCAGACTCCTTTTTCCCAGAACACCCCCCACCACATTCCTGCTAAGTGATTTCGGCTGTGTGAGCCACACGGGTTGGGAACCAGCTCCCAGCAGCCCCTTGCCAGTGCCACCCTGGTCGGAGCAGAGCCAGGCATGCCACTCACCAGAGCCCTGTCTGTCCCTGCAGGCCTTGAGCTGTGTCCCTCGCCACGCTGGCCCAGCTCCATCACTGTCACCATGTGCTCTGGCTGTTCCCACAGGCGCCCCTGGGCTCAGGCACTGGTGTGACCGAGATGCCTGGGCTTGGGCTCCAAACCCAACAGCCATGTGGAATGCTGCTGGAGAGGGCATTTGGGGCAGCTTTCCCCAAGGACTTTCTGCTCCGTCCCAGCAGGTCGCTGCCAGGCAGGGACAGAGCCCACGCACCGCCGTCACCCCCCTCCTCCGGGTGCACATCTGGCCAACAGATGCTGGCCCAAACACTGGCTGGAGCTGGGGACAAAGGCTCTCACTACCTCCTCCCGGCAAGGCAGAGCCAGCACTGCCGGGTCCAGCCAGATCTACTTCTTGCCAGGCTGGGATGACCCCGGAGAACCTCCAGGGGGCTGGAAGGAGGTTCCCAGCACACCTGCCTGGCATGATGCCCAGCACAGCACCCCAAGCACTGTCAGCAGCCCCATGGCTTTTCCATGGCTGAGCCCATCCAACATCACCTCCATCCCAGGCAGCTCCTGCTGACCCAGACCTGACATAAGGCCAGGCTGAAAAGCCATCCGGAGCCCACTCACCTTTGGGAGTTCATTTTAGACATGGCCAAACAACGTGAGCTTCATCACAGTTCTTCATGGCACATTAATATTGTTTTACCAAAACAAATGGCATTGGCACAGCCGGGTAAAGCTCCAGGCAGGTCAAGCCGGGAAATATCCTCGGGAGGAGCCGAGGCTGGCTTAGCCCAGCCACTGCTGGGATTAACCGTGGGGATTTAGCAGCCGGGGTGACTCCAGCTCAGCTCATCACACCATCCCACCACGCTCTGGCATTGTCACTGGTGAGGTCCCCTGCAGCCGGCAGGACCATGGCACGAGGGCCACCATGACTGCCGGGGGGCCTCGAGGGCTGGACAGAGGGGTGGGAGAGAAATAACCAAGCTGGAAATCATGACACAAAACATGCATTCATTTTATTCACAAAAACAGCCTGGATCGCTAAAACATTACAAACAGCATTTCAATTTAATGATGGAGAGAGAGCTGGAGAGACGGGGGGTGAACAGAAGAGAAATATCACTTTGCGTAACTGCTTCAGCACAGGTCCTGCAATATTTGTTTTATTTTGATTTTAACTTCTGTAAGTTTACAAAATTACTTCTAGGAGTAAACCGTTGCAATTAGGAGGATTTTCTGTACGCAGCATTTCTTGTTCTATATTAATAAACTAACAATGACTTTTTTTTGCCTTTTTTTTACTCTTTTTTTTCCTTTTTTTGAATTCCGCCAGTTGTGTAGCAATTGTTTTCTTCCACCTTTTATACCGACCCTCTTGTGGATTAAACTTCCAGAGGTGAATGGCGAGGAGAAGGGATACTACATTGCTTTAAACATATTCTCATTTATAAACATGAAGTTGAGGCATTCTAGAAACTATCCACTCTATTGTATGATGGGAAAGAATCAAATAAAAAGTATAAATGAGGGTGCAATTAAACAACTGTGCTAAATTACAGTAGTGCTTATTAGTAACTAGATTTTAAAAGGTTACTGTAAATTTACATTCCCTACACAAGTACTGCATCTTTCACACATAAACAACATCAACACCAAAACACAGAAAGAAACTGATTGTCCATACTCTGTCTATTAAGTCTTGGTACTTTACAGATCCATTGTTTTTTTCTTTTGATTATTTTTTTTGTTTTTTATTTGAAAAGCAGTTAAATGTCTGACTAGGACTCGAAGATGTTAAAACGAACGCAAAAAAAAAAAAAAAAGAAAAAAAAAGAAGAAAAAAATTATAAAAACAGGAATGAGATTTGCGAGAAAATATTTTTGGTTCTAAAGAGACACAGGTGCATCCATTCATTTCAGCCAAAAATCCCTTGCCTGAGACAACACAAGCAAGCAGTGACATTGCACTTGGATGACAGAGCTTTGGGATTCCCGTTCCTACTGGAACCATCTGAACGCGGCTCCTGTAGGAAGCATCACCTTCTGGAAAGGAAGAGAGACAGGGAGGGGGACAGAAGAAGAAGGGACAAGGCGTTAGGTCGGGTCCGGCACAGCCGTGTGGCACCAGGGCTGGGCACCCAACCCAGCACCCCCACCCCAGCACCCCAATCCCCAGCCTTGGGATGGATCCAGCCCAGGCTCAGCACCCTTTCATGCAGCTCTACATCCCCAGGTTTCCAACCCACAATGCCAGCTGCAGGGAGATGGGGGTGAGGTCCCCCCGCTGCCAGCCCCCCTCCCCAGCCGGACACCAGCACAGCAGCTTGGCCACTGTTCCCACATCACTGTGTCCCCATGTCTCTGTGTCCCCATGTCCCCGTGCTGTGACCAGCACAACGGCACAGCCCCCGACTTCCCCTCTGGCCAGTGGTGAGCACAATGGCTGGGCTGTGGACAGTTGGCATGGCATGCCACAGCCCAGCACAGCCCCCTCACTGCCATCCCCCACTGCCATGGACAGACAGATGGACACCCAGAGGACAGGAGCACAGCCACCAGATGAGTTTAGGAGCACATTTGGATGGAAATTGGGGCAGGAGTGAGCTGGGCTTGGGGACACCAGAGCAGGAGCTGCTCAGGACACAGGGAACATCACCCCCTTGACCCAAACAGAGCAGCCCCAGGCATCACCAGGGAACTCTCAGCACCTCACAGGGAAGAGGGATGAGTCCCACCAGGCTCAACCCCACAGCCAACAAAGGGCCCAACAATGGACAAAATCTCTTTGAAGCCACCTCCAGGAAAGATGGTGTGGGGCCATGCCCCAACCCCATGCCTCAGCTGGGGCCATGCCCCAACAGCTCCAAGGTCCCCTGGAAGAACCAGGGACATTTCCCAGCTGGATGAGGAGGAAGGACTGCACAATATTCAATGGGTGGAGTATGCAAGGACCACAATGTCTCTCAATGCCAACAGCCCCCAAGCAAAGCCAAGCTGTGTCAGCCAGACACACCACAGGGTCACCACACAATCACCTCAGAGGACCCTGCAGGTCCCACATCTCCAAGCAAGCAAGGGACACCAGTGGGAAAGAGGCCACAGGTTGCAGTGACAGGTAAGGGGCAGCGGACTAGCTGCCCTGAGGCAAGGGCAGGGCACAATACTGAGCCCATGTGCAGGGCTGGGACACCTCATGGAGCATCCTAAAAGCCAAACCCATGACACATTCTAGTCCCTAACCCCACAGAGGAGTCAGTGAGGTCTGTTGGGTCCTTCTCTTGGATCAAGACTTAATCAAAACCAGGGCAGCATCACCTCCATCCCTGCAGGAGGATATTCCCTTCCACAAGAACAACCAAAACATGGGGCTTGGGCAAGGGGAGAGGGTGAAGGGCCAGAATGGGCAAGAGCTGGTGGAGCCCACCAGGCTGCTGGTGCCCACCAGGCTGATGGCAGATGTCACCTGGTCTGGCTCCCTCTCGTGTCAGGGAGCAAAAGGAGCTGGGGTAGTCACAAGCTGCAGGCATCACCCCTTCCCCAAAGGTCTCTCCAACAGGAAATCAGGCATCTGGGAAGGCACAAGTGCCTGTGCCCAGCAATGCACAGGGCTTGGGCACAGCACACTGACCACGCTGGATCCCACCCAAGGCACTGGGTGCAGAACAGGCAGGGCAGAGCAGGGTAGACTCTCCAGCAAGGGCCACCTACTCAGATCCATCATTCCGGGGGAGAGGAATGAGGCGAGAGGGGGCTCCTCATGGGTCTGGAAGATGTCTGATAAACACCTCTGCTCCTTTATTACTAAAGGAAGGTGGACAGCCAGCTCTAATGTGGATGCCCAGGAGAGATCCTCCTCATCCCCACAATCACAGACTCACAGAATGGTTTAGAGGAGACCTTAAAGCTCCCTTCATTCCATACCCTGCCATGGGCAAGGACACCTTCCAGTAGCCCAGCTTGCTCCAAGCCCTGTCCAGACTGGCCTAGGCCACTTCCAGGGATGGGGCAACCACAGCTTCTCTGGGCAACCTGTGCCAGGGCCTCACTACTCTCCTCATAAACATTTCTACCTTATGTCCAACCTGAATCTATCCTCTTTCAGTTTAAAACTCTCACTCCTTGTCCTCCACAGTGAGAGTCTCTCTGTGAGGCTGACGTGAGGGTGAGAGCGAGGGTGACAGTGAGGGTGACAGTGACCCTTGTGCCACCCAGCACTAGCTGGGGCACCAGGGCTCTTCAGCACAGCTTCTCTGGATGGAGCACAGCTCTGATGGGTCAAATCCCAACTATTCGTGGCCTTTATGTGACCTACAGCTCTGCAGACAAGCCCAGGGTGACCTGTGCAAGGCTGGCTAGCAGCCCCCACAGCATCAGCCGGGGTTGCTGGGGCTGGCAGAGCCCAGAGGAGCCTGGTCTGTGCAAGGACCTGCTGCTGCCTGCTCCTAACACCCGACCTTGCTGGTCTTAGAGCCCCAGGCAGCCCCACCACAGCAGGACACCAGCAGCGACCGGTTCTTCGGGCTCTGTAGATGTGCAGATAAAGCTTAACGGCGGCTGAGGGATTTAGCCCGTTTTTTTATGCCGCCATAAAGGTTTAATTCTATTTTTTTTAACTGCTTGATTTTAGATCAACGTTTAATCACAGCTGCAGCCCCTGTCCAGGCTCTCCAAGGACGTTCCTCTGGATGCACAGGGGTGGCAGGACAGAGTCACTGTCACTGTCCTTCTCCCAGGCAATGGCACTGCCCTCCCCAGTCAGGGACGATGCTTCACAAAGCCATGTGAATGTTTCAGCCCCATATGAAGGGCGACTGAATGGTCCCTTCTGTCCCAAGTACAGAGGTGTGATGGCACCCCAGCAGGACCAGCAGTCCATGGAACTCTGCATCCTGGCCCTCTCCAGACAGGTCTCCAGCACAGCATAGGTGCTGGTGGTTGCCCTACAGCTGGCCCAACACAGCGTGTGACCAAAGCTGGCTGACGCAGGGTTAGGTTTAACAACCCAGCCATAGACCCAGGTGACGTGGGACATCAGCCAGGCTCATGGTGTCCCTGTCCCCACCACAGTCTTGTACAACCCTAGCAAGGTCAACACATGGTGTACATGGATGTTCTGAGGGGATGGTCTACCATGAAAAAGGGATGGTGATGCCCTGGGGCAACCCACACCTGCCCAGGCATCCATCCCACCAGCACACATCTCTCTTGAGCCTCAACACACCTATGGTCATGCCTAGGGGGGATGGGGACACATGTCTGGTGGGGTCTGACTCTACCAGACGCAGAACCCTATTTCAGTGGCCCTGATTTCCCAGCCAGTCGTGAGATGGAGAAACCCATCACAGGGGTGACTGTTCCATGGGTTCCTGGTGCTATTTATCACCCCCAGACCCAGCACAGTGCTGGGAGAAGGGAGCGACTCCTCCAGCTGCTGCGAGCTCCGAGTCTATTGACCCGCTTTAGGACTCTTTGGAAGAAATGAACTTTTTTTTTCCCTTTCTCCCTTTTTCCAGATCACTGACTCAGCAAATTAGAACAAGAATATAATTTAGCAATACAGCGGTTTTTGAAAGACACAGTCCCCCTCTCCTCATCCCCACCGCCCAAATAGATTTTTTTTCCCCTTCAGTATTCATTCAGAGCTGATGCTAATTGAAAAACGTAGAACGTGGCTAAGGAAGCAGCAGGCTTTGGTTGCATTGGGACCACCAGAGGATGGGCAAAGCCCTTGTGCCAGGATGCTCAATCCAGCTGATGTCCAGGTGACTTTTTAGCCTCTGCCAATCTCCATGGGGATGTGCTCACCAGAAGGAGGAAGCAAACCAGCACAGCTGCCAGTGGGATTAGCTCATGGAAAAATCAAACCTGGCTTCAGCACCACACCTGGGTGTGCAGGAAGAGGGAGGCTCTGCCAGAGCAGCGTGTCCATGGGACACCCCTGCCCTGCTGGCACCCAGCCCCTACCCATGCCATGCCACCAATGAATTTCAGGCCCACACAACCCAAGTCACCAGACTTTCCCTGTGGTTCCCACATGAATGTCACACCTCCCCAGTGAATTTGGCAAGGACACCAACCCAATGGCTGTCCTCCAAAGCCAGGGCAACTGCAAAAGCAAAATACAAGTAGGCCATGCTGGGCAGTGACAGCCTGAGCACCACTCAGAGGCTCACACCAGGGCACCTGAGCATCCCCAGGGATGCTCCTGGCTCTGTTGGGTGCTGAAACAGGAGCACTGCCAGTGGGGACTGCAGCACTGCTGCCATGGGAAATCTGGCTGCTGCCTTTTGGACTCATCCTGTCCACCCCAGATGGACGCTGGCCCAGGGAGACCCAGCACAGCTACACCACTGGGGATGCTGCCCAGCACACACTGCAGCAGTTTGCTCCCAAACCCAGGGACTGCTGAGGTCCTGCTCAGAGCAGAGTGAGCAGAGGGGCTGGGCTTTGGCAGCACTGTGGCCACGGGTTTCATCATCACCAACTACCCCAATCTCTGCCCCAAAAAGTCATCCTCCTCCTCTGGGGTTAGATGCTTCTCCCCAGCTCAGGGAGCTGCCACTCCCCAAGAACAAGGGATGCTGTCACTAAAACCCAGCAGAGCCCTGCTGCCGTCTGTGTTTGCAAAGGGGAGAGCAGAGTCCAGGGTGCCCAGGGACCCCAGGTAGAGACCCCAGCCCTCCTCCCCACACCAACCAACCCCAGTACATAGTGGGGGGTGGGGACTGGGGGCACTGGGCAAAGCACACATCTCAGGGTGAGAGCTGTTAATGGAAAAGGGAAAAATAAAAAAAAAGTAAGAAGTACCAGGTGTTTTATTATCTAGGGCAAGATCCAAACCCAGGAGCGCAGCCCGAGGAGGGGTTAGGGTGCCTGAGAGGGGCCGGTTACCTCCAGTGCTGCAGAAGGCTTCTTTTTGAGTTCTTCACATTTTCGGAATTTGCAAATCTGGTGGCCAGTTTTGCGATTCCTACAACTGCTGCACTGCTCGCAGTTTATCCGTCTTCGGCAGGGCGGGCACATGCCGCATCTTTTCCGTTTCTTTTTCCCCGAATTGATGGCAGATGCCAACTCATTCTGCATGGGATACTCTGCCAAGCCAGCCATATGGAGCGCGCTCTCTGCCAGAAACACGCCGGCAGGGGTCATAATGAAAAGGCCTGGGTTGATGGGAAAAGCCCCCAGGTAAGGAAAATCAGAGGGGCCGTTCATTGTCTCTGCAGCTGAGACTGCCTCCATGTCAGAGATACCAGTCCCGTGCTCGCTTGTTAGAGGAAGATGCTCCTGTACCACTCTTTTGAGCATTTCTGTTGACTGAGCAAACTGTTGGAGGGCGGTCTGTCCTTCTGAGGAGAGCTCCGACATCCGGTCTAATTTGCTCAGCATACTAGAGATGTTTTTGTGCTTTGAGGTAGAATGACTTTTATCCACAGTCGCATCGTTGCCATTAGCTAAGGGGTTGCCTTTCTCTGAATGTTCACTTACTGAGCTGCTGCTACCAAAGGTGGAATAGTGGGAGAGTGGACGGGACTTCTTAAGACTTTTGTTCAAAGGTTCACTTATTATTCCACTTTTGTTCCTCCTCTCGGAGTTGACAGGGGGTTGAGAGTCATCTTGGTTATTTTTTTCCGTCTCTGGCTTGTTCCCAGTGTCTTGATGGGAGCCCGAATTTGACATGGTGCCCGGAGCACAACAACAAAACCAACCCCAAAATATTAAAAAAAAAAAAAAAAAGGAAAAAAAAAAAAAGAGGAAAAACCAAAAAAAAAACCCCAAAAACCCACCCCCAATGCCAAAGCAAAAGACCCCCAAAGCCCTTCTGGTAGCACTGTCCCGCCAGCCACCGGGGACGCTCAGACGGGACCGCGCATCAACGGGGCGTCTCCTCCCGCGCTGGCTGCGGAGGACTCAGGGTGCTCTCAGTGCACAGACATACTCTGCGGCTCTGGGACACACCACGCGGCTCTGGAAGGAGAAAAGAAAAGAGAGTTAGCGCTGGCAAGAGCCAACGGGCTTTTCAAAGCGTCTCTTCCTCCCCCTGCCATGAAAATCTCAGCGCCGCGAACAAAGGAACTCCAGGGAACGGACCTCAGTGGAGATCCGTTCCGCTGCTCTCTAAAAGGGTCGCCATCCAGACAGAACTGGGGGGTCACAGGGGAAGTCCTGGCCTGGTAGCAATGGCACTCCGATGCTTAAAGACTCTCTGTGCCCAGCTCTCCTCCCCCAGGGACAGCAGCCCCAGGGAAGTCACGGGGCTCATCTCCCGCTCCGCTCCAGCAGCATGCGGCCCCACGCCAGATGGGACCACAGGCGCCAGCGGGAAGCTCCTGGGCCAGGAGCTGGAGCTCATGCAAGGGGTGCCTGGTTCCCACCCTGCAGCCACCCTTGTCCCCCCAGCCAGGTGCCATGGAGGCAACTCCCTGCCTCCCACAGTCCCAGGGATGGTGCTGACCCAGCTCAGGCTAGGCTGCACCCCCCTTCCTCCTCCTCTTTCTCCTCCTGGACCATTGTCCCTGCGCCAGCACAGGGCAAGGGAAGGAAGCCACATGGAGAGCAGCAGTGTCCACCTCCAAGTCCCACAGGGATCCACAGCATCCTCCTCCAAACCCCACCAACAGCTGCAGTGTCCACCCCAAATCCCAGCTGCAGCATCCAATTCTGAGCCACTTCCAGCATCCACTTCCAAATCCCATGGGCAGCCACAGTGTTCACCTCCAAATCCCTGTAAGAGCTGCAACATCCACTTCCAAATCCCATGGGCAGCCATGGTATCCACCTCCAAACCCCACAAGGGCTGCAGTGTCCATCTCCAAACCAAACAGGGAGCTGCAGCATTCACTTCCAGGCCCCATCAGGAGCTGCAGCACCCACCTTTAGCCCCATAGGGAGCCACAGCATCCAGCTCTGAGCCCTAGTGCTGACCTCCTGCCATGCCCCAGCATGCCCAGCACTCATGCCCGGCTGCTCCAGTGGAGCCATGAGCTCAGCAGTGACAGCAAGAGCCTTCCTGGAGCGGATGCTATGCTGCTGTCCCCGGGGCGACTCCGGGGCAGCTGGGCCCAGTGTGGCTGCAAACACTTGTTGTTGTGAAATTCCTCCTCCTCCTCCCTCCTGAGCACGCACGCACACAGGCACCGCCAAGTAATCAGGCTTTAGAGGAGAAAAGCTGCAGGGCTTAGTGGAGCAGGAACCCACGTCCCCACCCCGGTGGCAGTTGGGGGAGGGTGGCACTGGGAGGAGGCCCCTCGCCCACCCCATCCCTCCATCCTGGCTATCACGGCACCCTCCTCTCTGGAGCCCAGGCAGGGATGTGGCCATGCATGGAGAGCTCTGCCGAGGTGCTCACTCCTGCACAGGGATGATGCAGCAGAGCGAGGGGCATCCCTGTGCCTCCCACACCCCACTGCTGCCCATTGATCACCCTTCGGATCCCCTTCTCCAGTGCAACCTCAGGAACCCCACAAAAGCCCAGGAGGACCCTTTCCCATGGGCAGAGCCTGGGCATCGCCGTTAAAACGCTGATGGGGGCAAGGTCCTTGTGCCAACTACCGTGGTACCGGCTGCGGAAGCAGCCCCGGTGTCTCACTCCGGTGCCAGAGCCGGCTCGCCCACTGAGAAACCCCCCCGCCCTGGCGCTAAAAACCGCTTGCTTCAGCTGCTGCGGGATTTAAGATGCAGCGCGGATCGATGCAGGGCTTGGGCTCCAGCCGGGAGCTCGCCAGGCCACGTGGGGAGGGAAGGCTGCGGCGGCAGGACGGGCTGCCCTTCCCCAGCATCCCGCTCCACGCCAGGCGGGGGGATGCTGGGCAGCACTGAGGTGGGATGCACCCCAAAGGGCTGACGGGGCGGTGAGAGGATGGGCGAGCTGCTGCCATGCAGCTGAATCACCCGTCGCCTCTGCTAGGGAGGTGGGGGACCTGTCCCCGGAGACCTCAGGACGGGTCACACCTTAGTGCCGACAGCAACGGGCGCTGGGGCCGGAGCGGGGAGCGCGGCAGGAAAAGCACCGGACGGGAGGATGTGAGATAAAGCGCCCGGTGGTGTTATCTCACGCCTGCCCGCGGCCGCCTTTCCTGCGGCCCTGCGCCTCTTCCGCCCGCCCCGCGCCGTGCAGGGAGCCAAGCGCCCGGCCGCACCGGCCCGGGACTTGCCACCCTGCCCGCTCGCCCTGTGGCATGGAGACCACCGTGCCTTGGGGCTGCCGGGGAGGTACGGGTGGTCTCCAGCCACGACTGTTGGAGATGCTCTGCATCGCCCTGCCAAAGAGCTGGGTCCTGCCCGCATGGGTCTCCCCACAGCGGGGTCCAAGTGCCAAAGTGAGGAAGGCACCGGCTGAAGCCACGCCGTGGTCACCATCTCCGCCAGTTCCCATCTTCCTCTGCAGGCAGACATGCCGCCCAGGCTCCCTGGCTGGTCCCACCATGCCACAAGGATCGGGTGGCAGCAGTTCTGAGCCCCCCGTCACAGCCCCTTCCCACCGGGGCGATGGCTGCACAGCCTGGCACAGCCCCCGAGCACCCGCGGCTGCGGGACAGGGCCACCCCAGCCCACCCGCTGCAGCTCCCCGCACCCACGGGGACACCGGGCACAGCGCCGCGGCCGCACTCAGCCCCAGCGGAGCAAGGCAGTGCCCGCTGTTGGCACGGGGCGCGGCGCCGAGCCGTGCCGAGCCGTGCCGAGCTGTGCCAGCGGCGCCACCGCACAATCCCGCCATTGTCCCGGCCGCCGCTTTGCCTCCGCCAGCTCCCACCATCTGCAACCACCCGGCGCTGCCCTCCAGCCCCCGGGGCCACCGCGCCAGCAGGCGCCGGACACCGCGGCCGTGCCAGCTGGGACGGGTCTGTCCCCACACTGTCCTCGCCAGCGACCCCAGGCCGGGGTGCTGGGGCGTGCCTGGCTAGTTCTCACAAAACGGGGGGTCCCCCACCCTGACACCGTGGGACCACCCAGCACAGCAGATATCGCTGCTCCTCGCCAGCCGCTGCCCGGCCCCGTCGTTAATTGCAGCGGGGGGAGGAATTAATGATCTTAATCCCTTCTTTATGATTGACCCGAGTAAAGACAGCGAGGGCCCCCCCGTCCCGTTTCTGCCCCTTTTCCGGCCCCCATCCCTTGGGGAAGGCTCCGGGCAGCGTCATCTGGGTCCCTGTCAGAAGGTGCTTAGTCCCGGCCACGGCATTAAGGGGCACGTGATGGGCTCCCTCGCCCGGGTCTTTGCACGGGGCAGCTTAACAGCCTGGAGGGACGCCAGGGTTCAAGGGGACACCTCCAAGGTCGGGAGGCCCCAATCCACACCCAGGGGTTGCCAGCCCTTTGCAGGACGTTGCTTCTCTCCTACAACCAAGCCCCTGCCAGGTCCAGAGTCCAAAAGCCAGAAGTCCCAGGGTGAGGGACAGCATCCATGGAACATGCCCAGAGAAGCTGTGACTGCCCCATTCCTGGAAATGTTCAAGGCCAGGTTGGAGCATTACCCAGTTACTCCAGGTTTTGGAGTAACCTGGTCTAGTGGAATATGTCCTTGCCCATGGCAGGGGGTGGAATGAGATGATCTTTAAGGACCCTTCAAACCCAAACCATCCTGTGATTCTATGATTTCCATGGGTCACCCCAAAGACCTGCCTCCCCTCCCATCAGCCTGGAATTCTCAGATGGGGCAAGGCAGTTGTGCTCTTCTGTGGCCCTGGGGGGAAAAATGGGATACTCCTCTGCCCGGGTCTTCCCCCAGCTCTCAGCACCACACCACCCGTCACCCCCCTCACTCTGCCCCAGGGCTCCCTGCACCCCAGCACACAGGGGACTGCTCTGCAATAGTCCTGACAGAGCCAAAATAAATAAAGGTTGCAAAAGGATCATCTCTGGTGGTCCGGAGAAACCCCTGCCAGCCGATGGACTGAGAGTCCCCCCAGTTGCAGGCACCATTCACTGTCAGAGGGGAGCAGGAAAGGAGCTTCGCTTCTCCTAAAAAAATGACAAGCTGCAAATTCCAGCTGGCTCCCCTGTGTTTTCGTTGCATGGCTGGAAAGCCATCAGCTCCCGCCGACCTAAAAAGTCTCGTCTTCAAGAAAGAACTTCTGCTTTCCTTTAATTTTAAATAAATCACCCTCCTCTCAGAAAAGCTGCCGGTTGGTCAGCTGTGCACAGACACGGCGTAAAGGGAGAAGAAAGCAGCAAAGCTGAAGCCGAGCTGCTCCCGGGCTCCGGAAACAAAAGGAGAAAATCAAAATTCGCCTTTTTTCTAATCCTTGGGCGCTGGGTGGGCACCGGGGGCGGTGGCTTTGTCTGCCCGCAGCAGACGGAGGACGAGGACGGAAGGGACCCCGGCGTCTTTTCAGCCTGGAGAAAGGCTGCAATTGTCCCCTCCGCCGGGTTTTTGTCCCCACTTCCTCCCCCTCGCTGCGTGGCTGCCCACCCAGCATGGCCCCCACCTCCTCCCCAGTGCCATCACACCCTGGTGATGGATGGACAGACAGACAGATGGACGGACTCAGCTGTGCCATGGACAGACCAAGGCAGGGCACCCACCACCAGCATGTGCCCCTCTCTAAGGCAACCCAGGAAAGACGTAGGTGAAGGGAGGCTGCAAACCTAGGCACCTTCCCCTTGCAGCTCCAGAGTGGGGCTGGAGGGGCTGTGCTCCTCAGCTGCCCTGGCCAGCAGAGGACAGGACCTTGGGATGTCCAAGAGCACAGGACTATGGGTGGTGGGAGTGATGCATAGGGAGACAAGACACCCAGCAGGCATCCTAGTGTCTGAAACACATCTCTGTGGGTAGACCAGGACCACGGCCCTGTAGCACTGTCACAAGCCAGAGGGTCCAGCTGCAACCCAGGTCAGAGGCTCAGGAGAACAAGCCCCACCAGAACAAGGTTCACAGTAGCTCTGACCCCAGCACCACAACAGCTGACTCAGCCACCAGGTGCCCCATTTCCGCAGCACAGTCAAACCTGCTGTTCCCTCCACCAGGTGACACAGGTCAACTGAAACAGGCGGTGATGTCTCATCACAGCCTCACCAGCCAGATGTCCAGCAGCAGGTGAACCAAGAGAGAAATCAATCCATGATCTCCCAAGGCTGATTATCCCTACAGGACACCCATCCATGGTGCCTGATAACCAGGTGCCTGAGGCAAAGACAAGCATGTTATTTGCAAGCCATCACCTCTGTCAACCCAAGAGCCCCCAAGCTCTGCTCTCTGCGTTCATCCTCCCAAAAACTGGTCCAGCCAGATGATCCACTCCTAGATGTACCATGGAAGTTACCATCACCCACCACCTTTTCTCCAGACATCAAGAGAGGACACCCAAGCTTGGGGGAGGCTTGGGCAGTGCTGTGAATGCTCAGGCTCAGCCTGGGTGGGTTAAAGAGCCAAAGGTATGATGGGTCAAGGTATGACAGGTCACCAGATGGGCAACTCACATGGAGATAGTTCATCTCTTGTCCTCCAGAACATCCTTCGAAGGGCTGGTTGTGGCAGCCACTCTGCTTGTCTCTGCTGCCGAGGTGGCACTGAGGGATGTTAAGAAGCCAACTCCTGAATTAAAAAGGCTATGGAAGATTAAATCCAGCATCTGGAGTTTGCCCTGGAAGCAGATGGCAAATCATCATGGTGCACAGAGTGGCTTTCACCCGTCTCCTCTTTGCAGGCAGCCACTCAGGCCCGGTGATGCCCCCCAGGAGCAGCTCTGGACACACACAGGGAGGGCTAGGATGTGTCCTGCCAGGCACATCCTCAGGGGTAGCATGGGGAGGCCGTGCCACATCCTGCTGAGCAGGCAGGAAGTGATGCCATCTCCCCAGGTGGGCTCCCTATGCCAGGGATCCAGCAAGGACATATTTTTTCCCCACTGGTGGTGAGTTTTTTCCATGTATCCCCATGGCTGCTGCAGGCTTCCCAGTCTGTCAGCACAGCCACACCCAGATGCCTGACTCAGGCAACACCCCAGAGCCTATCACCAATGTGCCCTGGACTTCCAAGGAGGTTATCATCGTGGAGAGGACAAGAATGTGCCCAGGGATGCCACTGCCTCCGTGCACATCCTTGAACCTCACCCTGTGGCTCTGGCACAGCTGGAGCCACCACTGCAGGGACCGACCTGCCCCCGGGGCTGCCCCAGCTGGGAAATGTGGCTGCGTCCTGCCTCCGCGGGGTGGTGGTTACGGATTAAGGAGTCTTAAATGTCAGACGACCAGGCGCTCCCTGGAAATCCACTTATCTCCGCTGCCACTCGGAGCGGCCAGAGCCGGGCGGTTATGGAGATAACGCGATTTGAAGCGTCCACCCGAGCATTGCAGGGCTGCGGGTGCCCTGCGGACAACGCCAGGCACCTCCTCCCCTCCTCCGCTCGCCCAGCTGCTGCCCAGAGAGCCGGGTGACGGCCGCGCTGCTCAGCCCGGGGGCTGCACCCACCTGCGCGGTCCCCCCCTCCCCAATTCCGGGGGACGAGGGAGGCTTGGCAGCCTCGGTGCTCATCCATCCCCCCCTGTGCCAAAGCTGCACCAATTCGCTGCCCAAATCCTAAAACGACTGTAACTAAAACCTACCAGATTGAGCCTGGGGAAGGGCCCCCCCCGCCTCTCCCCCCTCTCCAAATGGGATTGAACAGATCTGCTCTCGCACGAGCCCAGCTCGCAGCCAAGCAGCATCTGACATTCACGCGCCGTGGCACGGCTCTGCCGCTCGCCCACTCCCCCCGGCTTGGCATCGCCCCGGAGATGCGCCATCAATCCCAGCACAGCAGAACCCCCCTTGTCCTCTGCAAATCCCCCCCAGAGCCTCCTGGAGGGACTCCAGCCCTTTGGCCCAACTAGTTCCCCATGTTCTCTCCACCAAGTGAGGTCCCCCAGGTGATTCAGGGTTGTGAGGTTCAGGGGACCAGGCAGAATGACCCCAGGGCATTGGGGACAGGTGGGCGGGGGCAGGAGCTGCCCGGTGGCAGATGCCAACAACAACGGGCATCCCGGCAGGACCCCCAAAGAGCTGGGGGGCTGAGGATGGCTTTGCCCTGGGGAGACCCACACGTCCTGCCCAGGCCAAGCTAAGACGTGTGAATCACTCTGTTAACAGATGGGGCGATTACAGCGTCAATTACTCGGGGTCTGACCGACAACCAGGTCACAGAGAGACCCATCGGCATGGGCAGAGTGAAGGGAAGTTAATTTAAAAAAAGGGAAAAAGTTGTAGGCACAGTCACAGGGGAATACTGGATGGCAAAGAGACCCAAAACCATCAATGCCACCTTCAATGGTGTTCCAATCTATTCATGCCAACTCCAAATGTTACCTCCAGTTGTGCCCAAATCCATCAGTGCCACAGGTGCCACCTCCAGAAGTGCCCAAATCCATCAATGCCATCTCCAAGAATACCTCCAACCTGGAGAGGTCCCCCTGTGCTCCCTGCTCTCTCCAAACCTCATCCCTCCACATCCCACCAGGCAGCTCCATGGTGGCAGAGCACAAACTGAGAGGCTGCTCCAGATCCCAGGAAAGCTGGCAGTGGGAAGGGCCGGTGCACCCATGCCACCACCTGTGTCACTGTCACCACTGGAGAGTGCCGAGGCCAGCTCAGTGCATTTGAGTTTGGCCATTAGTGGGTAGTGGGGACCTCACGGTGCTCAGTGATGAGATCCCAAGTGCCCACGACCCCTGCTCCTGAAGGCAACCGCTTTGGAAGAACCACTTTTCCCAGCAGGAAGGCGACGGCCCCATGGGAAAGCCGCCGGCCTTGTCGGAAAGCGGGTCCACAGACGGCAGCTATTGACAGATGTCTAAGAGGACGGCGAATAATCCCGTCTTCCTCTGGGAGGATTCGGGTCGCCCTCGCCCTCACCGGGGGTTTATCCATTGTCTGGATCTGCCGGCGGTTGTTATTTTTGGTCAGCACCGCGTTTTGCTTGGCCTTGCTGGCAGGAGGGAAATAGGAGGAAGAGGAGAAAGGGGAGGAAGGCTGCTTGGCCAGGGCTTGGCGGGGGAAAGACCAGCTCAGCTTTGGGAGGGGGCAGTGGGGCACCCCACAGCCCTCAGGGAGTCCGGGTTGGTCTCCTCCCAGCCCCACAGCCTTGCTGAGCACAGCCAAAACTCACCACAGTGATGGGGCTGGCACCATCCCATCCCCACTGGTGCCCAGGGGAATTGCTTCCAGTAAGCCCAGTGGGCCAGAGAGGCTTGAGAGGTTTTGGGGTGACCTGACCCCTGACAGGTTTTGGGGGTCAGGCAGCAGTCAGGGTTCTCTCTGTCACCAAAACCAGGTGCAGGGGAGCTCTGTGAGGGATGGGCAAACTCTGCTTGTGGACCCACACATGTCTCAGGTCCATGCAGACAAGCCAAAAAAAAAAACTGGGGAGCTTCAGAAAGGCAGATCCCTAGTCTGCCCTGACCCCCCAGGCTGTGGACCCCCATCCCTCACACCTCGCTCCAGCACAGCAGCATCCCAACCACAGACCAGCCCTGCTGGCAGGTTCTGTCCTCCCTGATGGATTGGGATCACCAACACTGCAGGATGCAGCTCAGGCAGTCACTGGGATATGCACCTGGATCACTACAGAGGCACTAGTGAGGCCCTGGAACAGGTCACCCAGAGAAGCTGTGGCTGCCCCATCTCTGGAAGTGTCCCAGGCCAGGTTGGACAGGCCTTGGAGCAACCTGGGACTGTGGAAGGTGTTCCTGCACATGGCAGGGGGCTGGAATGAGATGAGCTTTAAGGTCCCTTCCAACCCAAACCATTCCATGATTCCATTATTCTATCCTTCCAAGCTGGTACGAGGGGTGCAGGGGAGGCACGGGCAGAGCTGGGGTAACAGCATCCAAGAGGATGTTCCTAGGAGGAAGACACACAGAAATGCCTCAAGACTTTGCTTCTCCCCATCTCCCCAGCAGTGGTGCAAGGAGTATCCCCCCAAGGCAGGGCTCGCCATCCTGCTCCATGTCTTTCCACCACCTCCCAGTTTGCCTGCGGAGCAGGAAGACATTATAAAGCTGCCTCCCCGCTCCGTGGGATCTCATTCCTACAAGAGATGGAAGGCATGAGCACAAAACCGCCTCTCCCGAGCTTTCCCCACGCTCAGCACCGCTTGTCATTCAAGCAAACCCCGTGGCCTTTAAGCTGCCAAGGTACCAGAGCTGCTCTGGAATCGGAGTTCGCTCGGCTCCTGCCCTGGAGCAAGGAATCTGAAACGCTGCCACTGGAAACGAAACAGAGCATCCGTCATTTTACTTGCCAGAAATATATCCAGCCCCCAAAAAAAGAAATACTGCCTGCGAAAGAGCCAGCAACAAAGACCTCGATTCCACCGGTGAAGCAGAGCCCGGCATCGGGCATTTCCACTGGAATCCTGATTCTATGCCCAATTCAAAATCACCCAAAATAAAACGAGCAGTAGGACTGGGTCATGGCCAGAACAGCCTGAAGAAGGGCACGAGGTCATAATCAGGATAGCTGGTGGGGACCAGCAGCTCTCACCTAGGATGCTACAAGGAAAATCCATGGGTTTGGAAGGAAAAGAGGCAGGTGGCAAAGGCAGGGCTGGAGGGGATGAAAGGTCCAAAGGAGCACAGTGAAGCCCAGGCAGCCCCACCGTGGGGATGTCCAGGGGAACCCACCCTGCCCACACCATCCTGCCCACAATCCTCCCAGGCAGGCAGGTCGTCACCCCCAGCCATTCCCAGTCGCATCCCCAGGAAAAGCAGCAGCGCGTTCCCAGCCAGCCCAGCCCCCAGCCCAGGCACGCCAACCCAAATATCTGCGAGAGGCGCTCCCCTCCCTGGGAACGGCGACTCGCCGCAGAGTTCACATGCCCCAGCAATGCCTGATTAAACTCCCAAACTCCAAGGGAATACCCCTGAGGCTGTCTGAAGATAAGCTAGGAGCTAGGCTGCTCTCAGGAAATGCAGGAACTGGGAAAGAGCAATCCTTTTTTTTTTCCTCTTAGATCCAGAATAACACAGAGCAAACCCTGGTGCTCTCTAGCTCATACACAAGCACTTGCCTGAGCTCACTGCTGTGCACCCTGAGAGCTTCCTGCTCCCCAAGACATCACAGGTGACCCCAGCTGCAAGCCAGATCCTGCTGGAGGCACTGGGGATGGAACCAGAGAGCCCAGGACAGCTCCAGGCAGCACAGGCAAGAAGGCTGGAAGATGCTGAGCTGTTGACAGTGCTGAAGCCCTGGCAGAGAGGAGGGTGCTGCCCAGGCCATTGGGTGCCAGAGGATGGGGACACTTGCTGCCAACACCTCCAGGACTGGGATGCTTGTCAGGTGCTCCACCATTTTGGTTTTTCCCTAGGGAACACTTCAGGTGCTGGCTTCACTGGTCCTCAGGTCTCCTGCACCCCTCACTGTCTTTCTCCCCTCCTTGGGCTTTTCCACATTGGATGGGCATAGCACTAGACCTGGATCTCCCAAGCCATCCACACACTCAAGGGCAAGGGTAGTTGAGGAATCCATAGTAGCTGAGTAGTTGAGCACCCAAACAAATGGGCAAACTGGAGCATCCTGTGATCAAGAAGATGATGCTCTCACCTTCTGTACCTGCTGGATCCCAGGGAGCAACCAGCACTGAGCATTTGTACCACATCTTGGGGATTAGAGAGCCCCAGGGGTGCCCCGTCCTGGCTGATGGGGGGACACTGCAACACTGGCACCAGTGACCAAATGTCCTCAGCTACAAGGTCTGTCTTCAACCAGGACCACGGCTGGGGAGGAGACCTGCACCCAACACACAGCATGCTCTCTGGTGAGCAAACACCACTGAGGCCAGAGGCCACGTAAGGACTGACTCAAGCCAAGCTCTCCTTCAGAGATTCCTCTTGGATCCCTTTCCTGGTTCTTAATGCTTCTTTAAGAATCAGCCCTAAAGGAAAGGTGTCTTCCCTTCCAGGACATGGCAGTAGAGGATAGAAAAACACCATCCCTGGGCAACCTGAAAACTGTACCTAGATAACTGTTCCCAGAAAACTGTTGGGCCCATGATGGGGTGGCAGGGCAGGGAGGTGTTGTAACAAGGCCCTGCTTCTGTCTGTGATCAGGTACAGTCTGGCTGCAGAAAACACTGGGACTGCTATGGAACACTCAGATTGTCCCTGGGGATCCTGCACAGCCATGAGACCCCACTGTGGTCTTTCCATGAATGGAGAGAGTATGGAAGAACAGTGGATAGAGACTTGTCACCATGGCCTGTTGTGACAGGACAGGGCATGAGGGTTTTAAACTGATAGAGGGCAGAGGTAGGTAAGATATTAGGGGAAGATTCCCTGTGAGAGTGGTGAGCCCCTGGCACAGGTTGCCCAGAGAAGCTGTGACTGCCCCATCCCTGGAAATGTTCAAGGGCAGGTTGGACAGAGCTTGCAGCAGCCTGGTCTAGTGGAAGGTGTCCCTGCCCATAGCAGGAGGTTGGAATGAGATGAGCTTTAATGTCTCTTCCAACCCAAAGCATTTTCTGATTCTATGGCTATTTTAAAAAAAGTGAGATGGGGGAAGCTGGCAGATCTTAAAGAACCAAACCCAGGACAGTTGGAAAGCAGAGCTGGAGTCCTGGGAAGGAGGAAGGGGTCACCATCACCACCACCAGCCACAGCATGAGTCAGGATGGGAGGACCCTGAGCTGAAAGAGCTGCAGGACTCACAGTAAGAAACAGAGAGGTTCACTCTGTGACCTCGAGGAGAGCAGCCACGGAAAAACCCCTCTACAAGCTGTCACAACACAGAGGAAGATAGGGAAGGGCCACAAGACCCAGCCTGGCGAAGCTGAAGCATGAAGGAGACATGGTGGGAGCTGGAAAGAGCTTATCCCACTGGAGATGTGCTTTGAGGGGACTGATTGCAGGGTGTCAGCATCTGTCTGGGCTCATGCTCCTTCCTGGTCCCAAGCTCTGAGGGGCTACACTAAAGCCAGGACTAGATGTCAATGCTTCTGCCTTCCCTCACTTCCCAGGGGGCAAGCTGGAATGACAAGGAGCAAGCTGGATGTGCTTGGTGCCTGCCACGTGGTGGTCCAGCCCTTCTCCAGCAAGCCCAGAGGATGGGTTCAGGACTCCCAGCCTACTCCCAGGAGCTGCCTGCCTGATTGGTGACCCTCCTGCAAGAGAACCATCTTCCCTCACCTACACAGAAGGGTTTGATCCCTTCTGAAACCCAACCCCACATCCTTATCTCTGGATGGGTCTTCCCACAGCACTGGCAAGCTCCCACCATGGAAGGGAAGCTCCCAAGCACATGCCTCTCACCCAAAGCTTGCTCTCAGCTTCCATGATGGACATTCTTCTCCACTTGCTGCTTCCCCAGCCTCCTCCATTCCATCCTCCTCCCTCTTCCCATCCCAGGGGGTCCTGCAGCTTGCCCTCAGCGGCATGATCCATGGAGGATGAGCCCGAGCAAGGCTGGGGGATGAGCAGGGGCTGTGGCATGAGCTGGGCAGGGAGCACCCACAGAATCCATCCCCCAGTAAGCTGGAGCACCAGCAGATATGGACTTGTAGGCAGTGAATTCAACAAGAAGAAACCCATCGTTGGGTCTGGAATGAGGCACTGGAATTTTAGGGACTGTCCACAACATCTCCCTCGCTGCTCTGATGAAGCTGTTTTCATCCCACGGGCTTCACAAAGACCTGTCTGAGGGGGCAGAAGGGGGTTTCCTGCTATCATAGTTCCTGACACTTTTGACATAAGGCACATCCAGGTTAAGGGCAGAAAAATTCCCAAGCAGTTCCTGACCAGGTTCCCCCCAGCCGGCGTGGTTTCCCCATCCTCATCCCAGATGCCTGCCCTCCCTGTACTTTTCTCCTGCACACCGTGATGCTGAACGACAGCACCCAGAGGGGGAACATCCTTCCCTGATGACTTTTCAGACAAAAAAATGGACTTTTTCACCCTGATGGTGCATTTTAACAATGCAGCAAGACCAAAACCCAGTGCCAGAGCTGCAGCCCTCACTATCCCAAGGGAAGCAGCCATCACCCACACTGGGGATTCAGGATGGGCGTCTCCAGAGGATGGCCACGGGCCTCCTCATGTCCCCACAGCAGCACCCCCGCTTCAGCTCAAGGGGTTTAAGCTGAAGCAGTGCAAGTCCCTGCTGCAGCCCCCCGAGGTGTAAGGCTCCCT
Organism: Lichenostomus cassidix; assembly: GCF_008360975.1. NCBI lineage: Eukaryota > Metazoa > Chordata > Aves > Passeriformes > Meliphagidae > Lichenostomus > Lichenostomus cassidix. Next base: position 3,620,981 of record NC_139494.1, read on the forward strand.
GAGCTCTTAATGGGCTTACGGAGCTGCTGGGAGCAGAGCAGCTCCCCCAGCGCAGCGCCTGGGGGGACTTACAGGCATCCCCGGCTGGCAGCCCCCCTGTGGCACCGCCAGCCGTCCCTGGCACAGCAGGGGCCACCCGTCAGCGCCATCCCGCATGGCACCGGGAGCTCAGCCTGCTCTCTCCCCATCCCAAATCCCACACACCTCCTTCTGCTCGCCTCGAGGACGAAGGCAGATGTGTGTGTCCCCCAGTCCTACAGGGGACCGACTCCCCCAGGCCATGCTACCAGCATGGCACCCACACCTCCCCACCTGCACCTGCAACCTGTGCTCCACACCTGCACCCCACTCTGGTCCCCCCTTCAGTGCTCACCCCATCATCATTTGTGCACACCACGTCTCGCCCTACACCTGCACCCCACATCTTATCCCACATCATCACCCAGGGCCACGTTGAGGCCACGCTGAGCAGCAGGACCAGGGGGTGCCTGTAAATGGGGCAGGACCAGCTGCAGGTCCCCCCCCACTCTGGGGGGTTCAGACGCCCTCAAATTCAGACTGAGGGTGAGGAGCATGTGCTACCAGCTTGGTAAGGCTGGAGGGGCCAGCACACCATCCCTGGGAAATTCTGTTTTTCCGGGTTTGGATCAAGTACAGTGGAATGGGAACAACGGCCGGCAAGAGCAGGGCCATCCAGGGAAAATCCTACTGGAAAGCAGTAAATCCCCATTCTCAACCAGCACAAGTTTTGGGGAGGCAGCCCCTGGCTGGATGCACTCTGGCAGGTAAGGCTCTGCCCTCCTCTTCATCCTGGTTTGGGGGTTTAGACTTTGTGCCTTTGGGTTTTCCCAGAGGGGAAATATTTTTTAAAAAGCAAAAAAAAACCCCAAAACCTAAGAACGTTACTGAGCTCCTATGAATTCCCTATCAGCTGCTGTACATGCACATGGCACAGAAAAATCCTGAGCAAATTCCTGCTGAAAAATAGTAAAAAAACCAGGAAAACGCACCAAAGGCTGAGCTTGCCGGACACAGCGCGCCAGGAGGGGCTGACAGAGCCGTTACGGTCTATTGGGCCAATAATCCACAAACTAAGACAGATTTATTGTACATGGCAGATCCTAACAGCTCCAAAGAAACCATCACTGTCTCCTGATGCTTAAAATTCACTTTCTTGGGGGGGAAAAAAAGGACCAAAATATGGCTTTACGAGATAAGATGCGTGGTTGGACCATTCTATGACAGGGAGAAGCCTGTGCAAACATATATATGGCTCTTTTTTTTCCTTGATATATAAATATATAAAATATCTCCTCTTCCAAGGCGAGCGCAACTGCATTACCCGTCGGAGTGCTGTCCTTACCACCGGATTACCCGGCTTGGTTTCACCTCCCTTAGCAAGATGGATTTGCAGGGATGTTGTTTCCACCTCAATATTACTGATCAAAAACAGGGGGAGATAAAAAATCAAGTTAATTAAAGCTAAATTGAGCCCCTGCATCCATCTGGCTTGCTGCGCTGGGTGCGTTTGGGTTCCCTCTCCTTGGAAGGTGTAAGGATCTGTGCAGGGAAATGCTGGAGAAGACAGCAGGCTCTTCCTACTGTCATGACAGTGATGGCAAGCCTGGGATGGAGGGATATTTTGATGATGATGATGGTAATAATAAAAATAATATTTAAAAGGTCAGAGCTGGTGCTTTCCCTGTTTCTGGCAGACAGGACCCCAGCCAGCGTGGAGCAGCAGGGCCAGGAGCGGGATCAGCCCGATCCCATAGGTAATTGCGGCGTCTGTTCGAATCCCCGCGACGCTGGAAATCACGCTGGGCCCGGCTCAGAGCTTCCCGGCGGCTGATCATATCGGACGGGGATCAAAGAGGCTCAGCTTACGGGTTTAGCGCGCCGCTCGTCCCAGCCGGCGCTGCCGCCGAGGGGGGGCCGGGCTCCGCTGGCCCCGGGGGGGCTGCGCGCCCGGGATGCTCCTGGGAAGCTCGGAGGGTGCGTGGGAGTGAGCATCCCTCAGCCTGAAGGGATGCCCGGTGGGACCGCCAGCACGGAGCCCCCCCGGCATCGCGCCTGGATGCTCGGTGTGTTTGCCCCCCCAGCCCCCACCAACTGCACCCCAAAAACAGCAGGGTAATGGGCGGTGAGCGGTGGGAAGCTGGCGCAGACAACCAGGAGAGAAGCTCTTGGAGACTCGGAGCGATGCCCACGGGCAGGGATGGGTGCAGGAAGGAGGGTTTGCATGGATCCCCAAGTGCAGCCCCACGGCTGCACCCCAAAACCATCGCAGGGGTGCACGCAGTGGAATGCTGGACCAGAATAGCAGGGCAGCAGCTTTCCGCTGCACCCGGACGGCGGAGCGATGCCCGCGGGCAGGGACGGGTGCACGGAGGGGGTTTGCATGGATGCCCCGGCTCCAGCCCTCCGGCCGGCGGTGCAGCAGCGGGAAGAGATGTGCCGGGACTGGCCGGGTGGCTCCGGGGAGGGAGCTGAACGAGTAATTAGAGCAGGAGGCTGTGAGTCAGCAAACGATGCGTAACCTCGGCGAGGCTGACAATGAGGCAAAAGATGGCAGTTTCGACCGAGAGCGCCGGCTGAAAGGGCACATTTAGATATGCAAAAAGCAGCAACTCCTGACAATCCCAGGGCTGCGACCCGCTCGGCAACCCGTGGTGCTCCGGAGCCGCCGTCTGCCGCCGAGCTCTCGACGCCTTCCTCCAAAATCATTGTGAATAGAGACATGGGTGGGCGCAGACCAAACCCCACGGAGCGAGGTAGTGGGGATCGCTCCCAAAAAAACAGCGTTCAGGGGAAAGCACCGGGCAGCCTCTGCTCCAGCACCCCATGCTGCCTGGAAAGGGATACAACCAGACTCGGCAGCTGACCTTGCTCCGGGTGCCTCGGGGAGAAGCGCAGCCACGGTGGTGGCGATTCCCCTGGCACAGCCGCTGCACTCCAGGATGGGAATTACGGTTTGGCTTGGAAGCAAAGCCCAGCTCCAGCCACAGGCTGGTCCCCCCCGTTTTGGGGGGGTGCATCAGGGCTGCAGGCAGGTAGGGCCCCGCCGCACAGTCGCCCTCGGCGAGGAGAGTTTAATTAACCCCGGAAAGCGATCGTTAAACGGCCGGCCCGGGTAATCGATGCGGAAGGGGCAGCTTTGCTGCCGAGGGACCATCTGCTCCGGGGAGCGATGGCGGCTCCTCGTCCCCCCCGTCACCCCTCGCCTGCCGGGAAGGAGCCGCCGCCGCCACGGGGCAGCTGCTTTGGGGGCCCGATCCCGAGCTGAACCCCGGCCAAGCCATCCCGGGGGGATGGGAGCTGCCCCTCGCCTCAACCCGCGCTTCCCGTAAAGCCCCAAGCCCCAGAGCCACGTGATTTCCGACACGGCACGGCCCCCCCGGCACAAAGCCCACCGGAGGGTCCCTCCAGAGCGAGGCATCCCCCCCGCCCCCGACAGGATGTGGCTGAAGCAAAGCTGGGCAGGGATGTGGCCAAGCGCCCCCCTTGCCCCCCGGCTATTTTCACCCTTGAGATGAGTTTTGGCAGTCTCAGCCTTGAGGGCACAGAGCATTTGCGTCTTTTGGAGCACCCAGCCCCCCTCGAACACCTATGGCCACATTCCCAGGCGAATACTCAGAGGGATGCTCTCAGCATCCCGGCATCAGCAAGATACCGTCATCCTGGCCTGGGGCACTGTGTTCCTTCCCACCCCCCAGGACCCCCAGGCCTTTCTCCAACCCTGAATTTCCAAGTTTCGCCTTATTTTGACCCAATAAATGACGGCAGGTGCTCAGGGACAGTGAGGCTGGGTGTGGTGCATCTGCTTCTGAGGGACCCAGGAGCTACTCCTCACTACAGGGCTGACTCCAGCTCTGGGATAGGGTTCCTGGGCAGGTCTGGAATGGACACAACCCTGACCCCTCACCCCGTGGTCATCCCCCAGGAGAGCTTTGGGGAGCAGCTGAGGGTGCAGCCAAAAATAGCACCCCAGGGCAAAGCCAGCCAGGGGATGCAAGAGCATGATTTTGTCCTCCAGGATGGGACTTGGAGACACCAGTGTCCCCAGTGGCATCCCTCTCCTATAAGCAGATCTGCCATTATCCCACCCTGACCAGCTCCCAGTGTCAACACATCCTGGGAAGCCTGTGGGGACGTGGCACTGCCATGACCCTGTTGGGGTGATGCAGACCCTGGGCACAGAACCACATGCATCCTCCTCCTGGTCTGGATCTGTCCCCCATCCATCAGGAGGAGAGGAGCTTCCAAGGAGCAGGAGGGCTGCATCCCACAGGAAGAAAGGAGCCCAAGGATGCTTCCAGAGGAGGTGCTGGCACTAGGAACAAGCCCTGGGACACAGCATGGCCCTGAAGCCAGGAAAAAGCCCTGTCCCATCCTCTAGCCTCCCCGGGGGCAGAGGGGATGGTGCAGATGCTGCTGGCCCAGGCATGGGCAGGGTGTCAGATGGGTCCCCAGGTCAGCTGGGGCCAGCAGGGTTCAAGGTGACCTGCAAAGCAGAGAGAGTGGGCATATGGCATCCTTGTCAATGGATGGAGATACCTTGGGCTCCTCTTCACCTCCCCAGACCTGCAGACCCCTGGGGAGGGGACTGTGGTTCTCCCCACTCTGATGGCAGCAGCTCAGCTGGCAGGGGATGGTGCCCCTGCACCCACAGAGCCCCTTCCTCACACACTGGCACCAGTTTGAGGGCAATCCTCCTCCAGGCAAACGTCCTGGTAGATTCCATTTCTGGTTGCCAAAACCTTCAGGAGAGCAGACTGAGGCTCCAGAACAGTTGGGTGAGGGCTTGCCAGGGCACCCACCACACCTGAATTCCCAGGGGAGCACTTAGGGATGCTCCTGGTACCCCAGCATTGCCCAGAGTACCAGCAGCCAGCCACTGGCTGTGGCAGGGATGCCCATGGCAGCCCAGTGGGAGAGCAGCTGGAACACTGTGGGCAGCAGGCAGCAGGAAAACCCCTAAAGGGGGAGAGGGGGAAGTTTCCCACTGCAGGAGGGAAATTGAGGCAGGGAAGGTCTGGGATGGGCCCACACACTTGGTGCAGCAAGGAGACCAAGAGTCAGCTTTTCCTGATACTCCCCATCCAGAGGCCACTCTGTGTTGAGGACAGGGAGCAAAGACAGAGCAGGAGCAATCCCCCAACCTGGCAGTGCCACACCCAAGTGTGAGAGACAGGAACACACCCTCAGTGGGTGCCCTCCCAACCCTCTCAGGAAGGACTTAGCCCCTCAAACCAGGACTTAGCCCCAGAACGGCACTTAAACCATGCCCCAAACCACTGCTCTGACCCAGTACTCAGCCCCCTGAAATGGTGCTCAGCCACCCAAACGAGTGCTTGGTGACCAAAGGGGCTCTCAGCTTCCCCAATCAGTGCTCAACTCCCAAGCCAGTGCTCATCCCCCCAAGCCAGTGCTGAACCCCTGAGTGGGTGCACAGGTGCTTGACCCCTGAGATGGTGCTCAGCCCCCCAAAATGGTGGTCCACTCCTGGGCTGGTGCTCAGCCTCCAAACCAGTGCTCAACCACTGCAAGGGTGCTCAGCCTCCCAAAACAGTGCCTGACTCCCACGACAGTGCTCAGCCCCCTGAACCAGTGCTCAACCACTGAGCTGCTGCTCAGACCCCAAATTGGGGCTCCGGCCCCCAAAATTGTGCTTAAGCCTCAAGCTGTTTCAGTCTCCCAAAATGGTGTTTGACTCTCACACTGGTGCTCAGCCTCCCAAAACAGTCAAGTTGGTGCTCAGCTCTCCAGAATGGTGCTCAGCCCCTCAACGTAGTGCTCAACACCCCAAAATCCCCAAGTCAGTGCTCAGCCCCCCAAAAGGCCTTATCCCAGTGCAGGGGTCAGCCACTCCATGCTCTTCCCCAGGGATGGCCACTCCACTTTCCTCCCTACACATACTGGTCACATGGTCCTTCAGAAAGGCCAGACAGCCCAGATGAGGCTTCCCCAATTTCCTTTGCCCTTCCATCAGCAAAAGGACACAGGAGCACCATGGCAGGGAAGTCAGTCCCTTCCCAACACCCTGGCTGTGGAAAGGGACAAGTCCCTCACTCTGTGTCCTGGAGGGAAGCCCCTTGTCCCCTTTCCCATCATTTCCCAGGAGAGCATCATCACCGGGATAGACAAGAATCCTGGTGCTCTGCTGGGACCCTCCCTGGCCCCAGAGCCATGGAGGGTGGAGAGCCTGGACAAAGGAATACTAGGCACCAGGTGCCCAGTTATCCTTTGAGGTGGCTGCGTGGTGGGATGGTTTGGGGGATGCAGACCAGGGACATCGGGTGGGATAACAGCTCATCCAACCTCTAATGGAGGCAGCTGCTGGCTGTGGGGCACTTATTCCCCACTGCCAGGGTGCTTTCCAGCCTTATCCATCGAGCTATTGGCCTTTGGGATGAGCTGCTGAAGCTGCCCCCACACAGCCCAGTGCCAGCTATTTCCAGGATTAGGCTGGCAGTGGTTATGGATATGGTTGTCGCCCAAAGCACCAACCACAGGCAGCCTGGGGACCCCCGGGGACAAGCCACAGGTCCCCTCCCCAGCTTCTCCATTCCCCCAGGTTCCCCTTTCCTCCCAATTCTGGCATCTCCAGACCCCCAGACACAACCCCCATCCCTGCCCCATCCTCACATCCCTCCCTGCTGACCCCCACCCCTGATCGAACCGGCTGCCGCACAGACTCATCCCAGTTTAATCTTCACGGTGCATCAGGCACAGGAAAAACACAACGATTTTCCTTTTTTTTTTTTTGGGTCTTAATCTTTACCTGGGGTCAGATTTACCAATCCTCCCACTAATCCCCCAACGCCTTCGCAAAGCAAAGGGCCCCCTCCTCCGCCAGCCCCGCGGGAGCGAGTCCAGGGAGCACCCATAGCCCCAGGGTGCTTCGGGATTAGCACTCCAGGTGACTCCAGCTTCCCCAGCGAGGTGGCAATACATGTTTTAAAGGCTTTTTTATTTAAAGAATCTGAATGTGAGGGTGGGGGGAGGGAGATGACACGGCAGTGGGGAGATGGGAGCAAAGCCTGGGGGTCTTGACTCCTCTGACAGGCTCAGATTTTTGGGAAATATTCAGGGAAAGGATGAGAAAACACTTCTTAGAGAGGATTCAGTGCCATTCCCTGCCTCAGTTTCCCCACGTGTAGAGATGAAAGGTCACCCCCTCTCCCGGGGATTCAGATGGCACCAGCTGCCCCTGAACAACCTCCAGGTCATCCCAGGTGCTGGGGAGGGCAGGACTGGGAATCACCCCAGAGCTCTGCAGGTGGGAAAATTAGGGGGCTGCAGATGTGGGGACAAGAGCTCCTGTGGATGTGGGGACTGCAGAAGTGGGGCAGGGGAAGCAGGAGTCTTTGTGCATGGGAGGCTTTGCAGAGAAAGGTGACAGGCGATCTGCAGATGGGGGGACAGGGGTCCCTGCAGGTGAGGGGACACAGAGCTTTGGAGGTGAAGGGACAGGGTTCTCAACAGAATGGGCGGACAGGGATGCCTGAAGGCAGGAGAGAACATGGGGCTTTGAAGATGAGGGCACAGGAGTCCCTAAAGAAGTGGGGACAGGGGTCCCTATTGAGGAGGTAACAGGGGGCTCTGTAGAAGGCAGACAGGTGGCTTTGCAGATTAAGAGGGGACAAAGGCAACAGGGTTCCCTGCAGGAGGAGGGGACAGAGATCCTTGCAGATGAGGGGAACTAGGGTCTTGCAGACAGGAAGGGGACAGAGGGGAGAGAGGTCCTTGCAGATGTGGGGACAGGAGGAGCAGAGGTCCCTGCAGCTGGTGAGACGGGGTCCCCGCAGGTAGGGGACAGAGATCCCTACAAATCTGCCCTTTCCACACCAACCTCCTGCTGTGCCCCCTTACACCGGGGTTGCCCCCAGCTCTGCTGGGCCGGGGGCTGCGCAGACCCCGCTGGCGCGGCGGGAGGCAGGGGCTGCCAGCAGCCGTGCCCTGCCCCAGCTCCCCGCGGGCCTCGCGCCCCGCCGGCGTCGGGCGAGCTAACCGGTTATGGCAGCGCCGCTCTCGCCGCGACACCGCGCACGCTCCGCCGCGGCCGGCACCTCGCCGCGCCAGCCTGGAATTTGCAAGCTGTCCTGATGCATTAAAGCGCAAACGCCTGGCGTCCAGCTCCCAGCCCTGTGCCCGGCTGTGCCAGGCCATGGCATCCCCTCCCCAGGGACGCCGACGCGGGGCCAGCTGTCCCCAAGGGCGGCCAGAGCCACCATCATCATCTTCATCCTCCGCGTTTATTTTTCTCCCCCCAGCCCCAGCTTTAAATAGTGGAACGGGGAGATGGTGCCAGGTTCACACTGTCACCATGGCGAGGCAGGGGACACTAGGGACATCAACAGTGAAGGGTCCCACCAGTGCCGGCACTGGGAGCAGGCAGAAGCCCAGCAGCACCGGTGGCAATGGAGCCTCTTCTAGCAGGCAACGTGTTGTGCCAACCCAAGGCATGGAGGGGATGGGAGGCACAGACAGACACGGATGGACAGATGGATGGAATGCCTTGCTTGCCTACCCCGGGGACAAAGACATGGGACCCTGAGTTGGGTGCCCCAGCCAGAACCACCCTGGAGAGCCAGACAGAGATGGGCTGCAGTCCCCTTGGACACCACTCATTCCCTGGGGATACCAGGGTCCTCCCTCCCCTGCACCCATACTCATACCACACCCCTCCAAGCCCACTCCCTACACTGGGTACTTCCCACGGATGCAGGAGGGAAAGGTGGGGAAGGACAGCCCAGCCTGGCACTCGCAATTCTGTGTCCAGCCAGCACCCACCATCCCACATCCCCCACCCTGATGCCTTTCAGATTCCCTGAGACTCCCCAGGACCACTGTCACGTGTGCCATGGGATCCCCTCCAGGTCCTGGAGGGGGCTGAGTCCACTGTGGAATGATTGGGCACCTGCCAAGGCTGGGAGCAGAGGGGACACCCCAATCCCCAGCACACACTCACTCCTCACCCATGCACCCAATGATGCCCTCAAACCATTCAAGAGCCCAACACCCACCCGATGGCCAGCAGGACACAGTCATTCCCCAGGGCAGGATGGGCTCAGCTGGCTGTGCCGATCCCAGCCAGAATGGGGCAAACAGCAGCAGGATGCCCGTGGGAGGAGGGAACGGCAACAGCCGGCTGGAATAGGAGTGTGAAGAAACGGCTCTTGCGTGCTCTGTCCGGAGCCAGCTAACGAGGCCATATTTGAAATGCTTCGCATACCTCCGGTCATCAGATTAGTGAGATGCAGAAGGTAAAGCAGAGGGCAAGAGGAGCGCTCCCAGGCAGCGATCCTCGGCTGCCGCTCCAACCGGCCACGGGAACTGGGGGAAAAGTCCCTAGCTGGCAGCGAGGCACGGGGCAGAGAGCAGCCACTGGCACCCCAGGAGTGATGGGTGCTCAGATCTGCCTCCCTGCTGGAATCCCAGCAGGGCACGATGCAGATGCAGGAGGGAAAGGTAGGGAAGGACAGCCCAACACACTGCCATGTCCTGGCCACCAGCCACTGCCACCTCCCCATGACCCAGGAGAGGCCTGGACCTGCTGAAAGACCTTTCAACATTTTACAGAGGCTTGCAGGAAAGTCAGAGAGAGACTTTTCACCAGGGCCTGTTGTGACAGGACAAGGTATGAGGGGTTTAAAGTAAAAGAGCAAAGTTTGGGATTGGATATTAGAAAGAAATTATTCCCTGGGAGTGTGGTGAGGCCCTGGAACAGGTTGTCCAGAGAAGCTGTGGCTGCCCCATCCCTGGAAGTGTCCAAGGCCAGGTTGGACAGGGCTTAGAGCAACTTGGTCTGGTGGAAGATGTCTCTGTCCATGGCAGGGGCTGTAACTGGATGAACTTTAAGGCCTCTTCCTGCCCAAACTCTTCTAGCAGTCTACAGAAGGAGCAAGATCTCACAGAGCCTCCAAGCATCATCTGTGTGCACAGCTCGCTTGCACTTCCTGAGGCATCAAAACTCCTTGGGCATGAATGGTCCTCCCTGGCCCTGCTCCTTGTCCAAGAGTGGCAGGAGAGCAGGAACCTCTGTCTGAGCAGCAAGTGGGTGCACAGTAGTAAGAGTTCTTAGAGGGTAAGAGCACCTGGATCTGCAAACACTTGGGACCCTTCACAGTCAGGATGTTCAAGTGAGAACAACTCAGCCTTCAGGATGCTCTAATGAGAGACCTGACTTGGCCCTGGACCCCAAACTCCTGTCTCTGACGGAGAGCAAGAGGCACAAAAGCCACAAGGGCAAGTCCCAGCAAAAAGAAGTAAGCACCAATGACACCAAGACCCTTGGGGACAACAAGAGAGAACCCGGGGGCTGAGTGGATGGAGCTGCATTGCTCTGTTGGGCAATGGACAACTCAACAAGGAAGTCTGTGGGAGATAGATATTGCCCAGATATCTCTACAAAGAGCTGGAGCAGAGGCATGGACTCAAGGCAGGTTTGCAAAGGCAATACCAAAACATCCATCAAACGAGAGCTGCTTCCAACCACAGTCAACCACCACAAGCCAAGAGGTGACCAGGGACAGCAGCACCAGAGGGGAACATGTCCAATCTCATAACACCAGGGCACAAACCCAATCCTCATTCCAGCAGGGGCCATCCCCAGGGAGCTCAGCACATGCTGAGCAGACGTATGCCAGGCTCAGCTGGGGGTTTCATGGGTGGCAGCAGCCACCAGTACCCACTAGAGTCACTCATGAGGCCAGGAAAGCACTGTTCCCAGCCCTGCCACCACCCAGGTGACAATCAGAGCCTGGGGATGAAGCCCATCTCAGAAGTGACCTAGAAATGACAGGGTACATCTCTCCGTGGGCACGTCCCACCCATCACCCACACTGTGCCCCCACTGAAATAGCACAGGGCTGTCACAGGGCAGGGCCCTTTTCCAGCTCCCACCTCTCAGAGCTGGAAGGGAGGAGATGGAAAAGCACATCCTGCTTGGAAAATCAGAAAGCAGCTTGTCTTTTTTTCATTCTTTGCCACCACTTCCAGGGTCACAGCAGATACACATCCTCCCCTGCCCGGGCCACCACACTGTCAGCATCACTGTGGGGAGGTGATGCACCCTCATCCTCCCAGCAAAGAGGATGTCCCAGCTGAGGCGATGGGAAAAGCTTTGGTACAAATGACACTATTCCAGGACAAGGACATCAAACCAGACCTACACATCCCATGGCAAACCCATAGCCTGGGAGCCATTATTCCAGTCCCTTTTCCATGCCATAACCATGGATGGTGGAAACCAGGGACACCAAGGCAGCCGCTGGAAAACCTTCTGACCTCAAAAACCCTTTTATCCACATAATCACAGGCTGCCACCCATGTGCAGCAAGGGCTGTCATCTCAGACCATCAACACACTCCACCTGCTTGCGAGCCATGGGAAAAGACAAGCAGGGATGAAATCACTCTAAAGATGTAAGGGATGCATCCCTAGCATCCCAGCACCTCAAAAGGAGAGACTATAGGGCAGGTACATCACCAGCACTGAGATGCTGACAGACCCCAAAGCTTTTTGACTGTGGATGTCAGGTGCCTGAGGGCCTTTGGCCAGAGTAAATGTGCACTTTGGACTTTCCCAAAGGCAAAGGAACCCACAGGTCACCCTCAGCCACCCACATGGGTCACACTGTTCTGCTGCCTGCTCTCCCTGGAGATCTCCTAAGGGCTCCAGCCCCAAGGGACACAGGACATGGATTGGGATGCAGGCTGCTCCTCACCCACATGCCCTGATGCTCCCACAGTGGGCTCCCCCGGATGGAGAGTCACAGTCTCCCCACAAGGACATGTCTCTCTGCTGAAGGCAAAGGCAGCTGCAGACCTGATCCCCACAGCAGAGCAAGCAGCAAGCTCACATTTTCTCCACTCTGGCCTGGGATTTCCCACTGGCCACGTCTGGAGGTGGTTCCTCCTCCAGACACCCCTTTGCCCACATGCCTCTTGCCTCCTGCCTGTCCTACACCACTGTTCCCTGCACTGAATCACAGACTGGTTTGGGTTGGAAGGGACCTTAAAGCTCATCTCCTTCCAAGCCCCTGTCATGGGCAAGGACACCTTCCACTGTGCCCAGCTGCTTCAAATCCCGTCCTGGCCTTGAACACTTCCAGAGATGGGGCACTCACAGCTCCTCTGGGCAACCAGTGCCAGGGCCTCACCACCCTCAGTGGAAAATATTTCTTCCCTATGTACAAGTTAACCCTGACCTGTTAAGAGTTTAAAACCCTCACTCATTGTCCTGTCACTCCAGGCCCTTGTCCAAAGTCTCTCTCCAGCTCTCTTGAAACCCGTTTAGGCACTGGAAGGAGCTCTAAGGTCTCCCTGGAGCCTTCTTTACTCCATGCTGAACATCTCCAGACTGTCTCCAGGAGAGAGGGGTTCCAGCCCTTGGACCATCTCTGTGGTGTCCTCTGGACCTGCTCCAACAGACCCCACATCTGTCTGTGCTGCAGACCCCACAGCTGGATGTTGTGCCCCAGGAGGGTCTCACACAAAGCAGAACAGAGGGAGAAGCCTCTCCTCACCCTGCTGCCTGTGGTGCAGCCCAGGATACACTTGGCTTTCTGGGCTACAAGCACACGGTGCCAGCTGATGTCCCATCTGTCACCCACCAGCATCCCCCAGTCATTTCTGCAGGGCTGCTCCCAGCCCATCCACCCCCCAGCTGTGCTGGGCCTGGGGGCTGTCCCCACACAGGTTCAGGACCTTGCACTTGGCATGGTTGAACCTCCCACCTTCCTCCTTCCCATAACCTGCCTGGCAGGAAAACAGCCAATCCCACACACTGATACTGCCAGCATCTCCGTCCTTCCCCAAGCCACCACAGCCCATCCATTCTAATGTCCCCAATTGGGTGGAGGGCCAGCCTTGGATAGTGGCTCCCATCCTCCTCCCCAACCTAGGTAAGTTTCAAGAGCACCAATCACTTTGGGGGGACCCAGTCCCCTCAGTCTCCATGCCTGGGCTCTGTGCTGAGAGGTGGCTGCAAGGGGCAGCAGTGACAACTGGGAGTCCCACAAGACCCCCCATGCTCCCAGGAGTCAAAGTCGAGTCAGGGGAAAAGGAAGGGGAAAGGGGGAAAAAGAACATACAAGCCTTTTGAGTGCAATATTTTAGTTGAGCACCAGAGCATGAGTAAAGGAGGGAGCTTTTCGTGGTCTGGTGAGTTTAAGCTATGAGCTGAAAGTTTAACTATTAATACACTTAATCAAGAGGTTGTTCCTACAGCCAGGATTTGGGAAAACAAAACAGGGAGGCAGGGGAACAGTGGCACCGCTGTGGCCACCCCGGGGAATGTCCCTGCTGGGGGAGGTGGAGGGTCTGGGACCAGCTGGGGCCGGATCCAGCCTCGGCCAAGCCTTGCATGGACACACCAGGAGGTGCCAGGTGCTGACAGCCAGCGCCAAGCACCCTGGATCCAGTCCTCCTTCCAGTGCTGCACTCAGGAGATTTGTCAGAGGGGACTGTTTTGGGGAGAGGATGTCACCTCCAAACCCTGCAGCATCCCCAGGTCACAGACAAGCAGCACCTGCACTGCTGCCACCTGCCTGGAACAGCCCCGGTGACACCAGGGGATGCTGCTGGGTGAGGAACCCTCAGGGTGGGGAATCCCCAAAACACCCCTCACACCCCCACAGCATCTCCCCCAGAACCACCTCTGCCACAGAGGAGGAAGAGGAAGGACAGGTTGAATTTTGGGGTGCAGCACCCAGAGCTCTTCTCCCCTGCCCACCCACCTGGTGTCACGGGCAGAAGGTCCAGTCAGGAGCGCGGGAGGTGCAGGCAGATGCCTGGCTGAGCGGCGCCGGCTGCCCGCATCCCTACCACAAAATCCATGTCAAGGACGCCTCGGCCGGCTCCTGCTTCTTCCCATCGAGGCAGGGGGGAGGACACGGCGACATTCGTGACGCCCGGCACAACCCCCGCACCCCCTGCCTGCACATCCCGCCAGGCAAACAGCTCCCCCCCGGCCTTGCCCCCGGGGCCACCGAGCCCCGAACGACGCCGGGACCAACTTCCGAGCGGCACCGGCGGGTCCTTTGTTACTTTGCTTTTGTTGTCACACGCCGGCGCGTCCCCGTCCCCATCGTCCCGTCACCGTGTCCCCCCCGACATCCCTCCCACAGCACCCCCCCCAGGCGGCGTCCCCGAGGTCAGGGCGCGACATCTGCCAGCACGACGGGGAGACGCCGGTACCGGCACCGGGGAGGGGGGCGCAGCGCCGGGGGCATCTCCGGGGGCATCTCCGGGGGGTACCCCGCGCGGGAACACTCGGGGTGACACCGCCACCGATGGGGACGCGCTGCGGCGGCCCCGCGGGTGCCGCTGGAGGAGCCGTTTCTCCAAAGCTTTTCCCATCGGGAACGCGAAGGACGGACGGACAGACGGAGGGACGGAGCGGGGTTTCCATGCCTACGAGCGCTCCCGCTGAGCGGGACCTCGGGAAGAGTCACCCCCCCCCCTTTCCCATCCGACCCCCCTCGCCTCGGCCCCGCCGGGGGATGCAGAGCAGCCCGCGGGCAGCAGCGGAGGCCGGGGAGCGCGGGGGCCGGGGCGGGCGGGGGGGGCCGGAGGGGTCCCCGTCCCCCCGCAGCCCCAGGTGCGGCCCCGCCGCCGGGCTGGGGGCCGGGGGGCGCGGACAAAGCGGCACAAAGGGGCCGCTGACACAGCAGGGCCCGTTTCCAGAGAAACAAAACTTCCGCCGGCCCCGGCTCCGCGCCCCAGGTAGCCGGGATGGGCATCCCCCCCACGCCCCCCCAAACCCGGCCTCGCCCGCCCTCCCACAGCATGGCATCCCCCATCATTCCCCCAGCACCCCCGGCAGGGAGCGGCGGGGGGTGAAGGTTGCCCGGCCGGGTCAGCGCACACGCGGGGCCGTTACCGCAGGATGTGGGCGCAGCTTTGTTTGTGCGTGGGATGGCCCCCCCATCCCCATCCCACCCCTCAAGCCCTCATGCCAGCCCCTCATCCTCCTCTCCCCAATCAATCATCCCAGCAAAGAATAACCCGACCCGAAGCAGCCCCGGCCCCGCAGGAAGGACGCTGCCGGCTGCGGGATGCGGTGGAAAAAAAACAGGCATAATAAAATAAAAATAAAAGGAAAAAAAATAAAAAACCCCAACACCCCGCACCTCCGTGGGACGCATGGGCCCTCGGTTCGGCGGAGTTTGGGGCCGTAATTCCCAAATTCGGGTACAATCCACAGCCCCTACGGTGGCTTTGGGCTAGTGGCACCCACGCCGGTGCGAACGAGGGATGTTCCACGGCGCGATCGCGGTGGCTCGATGGGTGTCGGGGGGCGCAGGGTGCGGGGGGCACCCAGCCCGCCGCGGGTGGGGGGAGCAGGGGGTTTGGGAATCCCGTCTGACGGAGAAGCGGGGCGGGGAGGGGGGTTCGTTGGGAACAGAGGGGATGATAAAGTTGGGTGAGTTGTCGCACATGGCTGGGCGATGGCGAGCGGCGCCGCTCCCACGGCCACCCCGCGCCCGGGCACCGGTGGCGGAGCCAAACTGCCGCGGGAGCCCGGCGCACCCCGGGGAGGCGGGAGCGACCCACGCGCGGACACCGAGCACGGAGGGGCTGCTACCGGCGCCGGGTGGGGGTCTCCCCCCGCGCCCCCCACGCGAGTCCCGCCGCGGGTGGCAGTGCCGGCCCCGCTGCCCACCGCCTCCCCCCGGCGCCGCCGCCCCCGCCGCCCCCCGGCCCCGCCGCCACCATTGTCACCCGGGAAACCACCGGGCGCTGCCGCGGCGGTCCGGGGCGGCGGGGGGAGACGTGGGGGGCTCACTCCATCCCTCCCCGCGGCTCCCAGCGCATCCCCGCCGGGCTGCGGGTACCGGCAGCGGGGTTCAGTCGCACCGCGAAAAACTTTGCTCGTTACCCCGACGTCTCCCCCCTCCCCTCCCATCCCCGGGAAGCGGCGGGGCCGCTCGGGCGCCGCGCAGGCAGCACCGGCCGGGCCCGACGCGGGCAGGCGGGCAGGCGGCCAGCTCCGGCCCCGCCGCCGCCGCGGGCAGCCCGGGCACGGCGCCGGGCAGCGGGGCGAGCCGCGGATCCCCCCGCCAAACTTTTTCTTCTCCGCCACCTCCCCGTTCTCCGACGCCCCCCAGACACCCCCCACCCCAACTCCGCCGCCGGAGCGCCCCGGGGGCCGGCACCGACCGGCGGTCCGGGAGCCGCCGCGCTGCGGGCAGCGCTGCCGGGAGCGGCGGGGGCTGCCCGGGCGCCGGGGAGGGGGCAGGAGGGGAAGGGAGCGGGGTAGGGGGGGAAGGTCAGCACCTGCCCGGGGCCGGGGCCGGGGCCGGGGAGCCGAGGCGGGCTCGGTGCCTCGCCGCCGCCGCACACCCACCTCCACATCGCCGCTCGCTCTGGGAGTGCGCAGCCCCCGCTCCGCGCTGCACGGCGCTGCCGCCGCCGCCGCCGCTGCCCGCGGCTGCCGGCAAAACCCGGACCGGACCGGGCCGAGCGCCCCGCGCCGCCGGACACCGCGACACGCCGCGACACGACACGCCGCGCGCGCCCCCCGCCGCCCCGCGCGCGCGCCGCCCGCACAGCCAACCTCCCCCCGCCCCGGCTCGCCCGACCCCCATCGCCGTGCGGCTACACCCATCCCCAGGGTCCCTGCCGCCCCCACGGGTGTCACCCCGCTGCGCCGTGTGCCGGCCGACCCCACGGGTGGGGACAGAGTGTGACCCTCGTGTCACACCCAGCCCCCACGGGGTTTATCCCGCTGTGATCCCCGTGTCTTATCCACCCCCCTGTCACGGGTGTCGCCGCGGTGTGCCCACCCTCCCCCGTGTCCCAGCCGCCCCCATTGGTGTCACCATGGAGTGTCCCCTCGTGTCCCAGATGCCCTCATGTCACTGTACTGTGCCGTCCGTGGGCTGTACACCCGACGCGGGTGTTGCTGTGGTGTGTCGCCCTCCGTGTCCCAGCTGCCCCCCCGGGTGTCGCCGTGGTGTCCCAACGCCCCGTGTCCCACACGAATGGGATTGGAGTGTGTCCCCCATGTCCCATCCACCCCCACGGATGTCACCCTGTTTGTACGCACTCCGTGTCCCACCTGTCCCCCACAGGTTTCACCCCACTGTGAACCCCGTGTCCTAGCCGCACCCATGGGTGTCACCATGATGTCCCCCCACCCACGTCCTATCCACCCTACTGTGCCCCTCTGTAATCCCCACAGATCCCCAGTGGGATGTCTCTATCCTCTCTCTGGGGTGTCACCCAACTGTGCCTCCTCCTGCCCGCCTGTTCCCCGAGGGGTGACACCCTCAAGTGTATCCCCATACCCCAGAATGTTCCTCATCCATCCGTTCCTCTGTGGGTTGCACATCCCTCTGTCCATTCCCACCATGGGATGCCCCCCTGCATGTGCTCCATCCCTTGTCCCCAGTGTGGGGTGTCTCACTGCATGTACCCCATCCCTCTGCATCCCCCGTGGGGTGCCAGTCCCTCTGTTCTCCCTTCCTTGGGGTGTCCACAGAGTGTTCCCCACTCCTCTGTCCCCCCGCGGGGTGCAGTTGGCAGCAGGTCCCAGAAGAAAGAGTCACCCCCAGGTAGCCGAGGTGCAGCGGTGGGAATTGAGGGGTGCAGAGTTCCCCCATCCCACCAGCACGCCCAGGCGCACAGGAAGGATCGCTTTGGGGAGGAGCCCCAGTCCCAGAGTCTCGGAGCCCCGGGCTTGCTGCCGCCACAGGGAGGGACCTCACGGTCCCACAGCGGGACATCGCTGAAATCCCCCTGAATAAACAGCAAATAATCGATGGTCCGATAAGTCACCCAGAGGGAGGGGACAAATCCCGAGGTTTGGCCCCGCGGGGGGGAACACACGCTTGGCCCAGAAGTTTCCTGCTCAACTTTTTGCCAGAATTTTTTGCTGCTGAGGGGGAGAGTTGTTGTTGGGTTTGATTTTTTTTTTCTCCCCTTTGAGTTGTGGGCACTGAAAAATTGGAACTTTAAAAAAAAAATCCTTAAATCCCCACTCCTCAGCCGAGAGCAGCTTTCCAGGGACAAACAGCCCAAAAAAAACCCACCACCCCCAATTCCTGCAGCCTTTTCAGTTGCCAGCAAAATACCCAAACCCTCTCAAAAGCAGAAACCCTGACAAAAATGAAACTGGGTTTGTGTTGCCGTTGATTTTTTTTTTTTTCACAGGAATGCGAAATCTCTTCCCACCCCGCTCCCGCCTCGAAATGAAACAAAAAAATCTGCGATGGGGCGGGGGGAGGCGAGCGGCGCGGATGCGCTGTTTGTATTTGATCCACGTCTCGTTAATTATGCGCCTCTCGCAGATTTAGCCACTGGGATTTGCAACCGCGGGTGCTGTGATGCTGCTTCGGCTTCCCAAAAAATCTCCCTCCCGGATGGCAGTGATGGGGGAGCATTGCCCCGTCCTCCTGGGCACCCTTTCAGCTCCTCTACTCGCCCTCTCAATATGTTCCCCACCTGCCTTCCTCCACAATTCAGCCTCTGAGCCCCCAAAAAAGGAGCAGAGGAGCCTCGTGCCCGGCGCATGGGATGTGGGTGGCACTGGTGACACAGAAGGAGGGACAGCATCCCACCAGCACTACTCCCGGTGACACTGCCCGGCACACAACACCATCTCACCCGGATGGGCTTCACCAAGGGCTTTGCCCTTTTTGGCTATTTTTAAGGACCTGACACAACCCCTGATGCCACCATTAACCACAGGGTGTTGATGTCCCCGTTTGCCAAGGCAGGGCCTGTGGCAGTGGCACCTGGAGTTTGCCACCCACTGAAGGTCCCCAAATGCAGCAGCATTTCATTTCCCAGAGTGTTTGGAAAATTCACTTGTGCACAAATCACCTTTTATTGAGGACTGGAATCCCCGAAGAGAGGGGAAACTGAGGCATGGAGTCAAGTCAGGAATTGTCACTGACAGTGACAGCAGCAAAGATGGGGCTTCAGCCCAGTGGCCCCCAGCAAACCTCCAGGCTCCCCAGCATTCCCACTACCCAGCCTGCAGTGCTCCAGTCACAGGGAGTCCCCCAAATCCAGAGGGGGTCCCCCAGTGCTCCAAAAAAAGGCAGATCCCCACAGCAAGGGGACAAGGGTGTCCCCATCCTGGGGACACAGTCCCTGAGCCTCCGATCTGCTGCTGGAGCCTTTTCCCATGGCATGCTGAGACCCATGGGGGGCAGGAGGATGAGGATGGAGGGCAGAGGGGACAGAGATGGAGGACAAGGGGGATAGTGGTGGAGAGTGAGTGGGCCAGAAATGAAGGATGATGATGATGAGGATGAGGATGAAGAGCAAATGGGACAGGAAGGTCGGGTGAGAGGACAGGAGTGATGAGGCCAGGGCTGGAAGGTGAGAGGGACAAGGTCGAAGGGAGAGCAGAATAGGGACAGGGAAGGAGGGCAAATGGGACAGGGATGAAGGGACAGAGAGACAGGACAAGGATGGTGCCAGGGATGGAGGACACAGGGCACAGGGATAGAGGGGGCAGAGGAATGGGACAGATGGCAAGGGGACAGGGCAGAAACATGCCAGCAAACAGCAGCACTGTCCCTGCCCGTTGCCTGCCAGAGCCAGTGCCAAAATCTCCCCCACCAATGCCAGGCTTTGGGCTCTGGCAGTGGGGTCTGCACTGCCCCCTCCCCATTTGGGGAACAAATCCAGGACCTCTGCACATCTCCAGGAGAGGAGCCAGAAATTACTGGTGGTGGGACAGGGAGGTGTTACTGAACAGCCTGACCCTGCAGCAGTCAGGGGGGATCACACAGGTCTGTGTCCCCCTCGCCTGGGTGGCAGTGGGGCACTGGGGGGCTGCCAAGGCTGTGTGAGTGGGAGACATGTCCCAACAGTCTCTGGAGCACAAATGCACCTTCATAAATTCCCAACCCCAAATTCCCCCAACCCAGCTGCTGCCATCCAAGTGGGTTACAGAGCTGGCACTGTCTTGTCACCTCCTCCTTGCAGGGTGCTGGGTGTCTCCTGGTGGAGGGGACCCAAATCCAGCCAGATGCTGTGTCAGGAGCCCCAGACCTTGGTGACATCCCTGATTTTGGTGAGGGGGCTGGATGGGGGAACCCAGTTCCTCCAGATGCGGTGTTGGGAGACACCTCCCCATCCTGGCAAACTGGGGCCAGACTGGTACAAACCCCTTGGCCCTGATGGTACTGGAAAGCAGAGCTGGAGCAGCTGGTGTTTTTTGGGTGCCGACCTCGGAGAGTGTGGGTCGGAGTGACCCACCATCATGCTCGGCTGGCTGCTGCAGTGGCACAGGGCTCCGTCTGTGTCCAGCCAAGCCCAGGGGACACCGCAGCCCCTTGTTCCCCAGCTGGAGGGCCATGGGAGTCCCACCTTCCCGGTTACACAAGCCCTGAGCCGCAGGACGGGGGTCCCCCGGGCAGCACGTACCCCTCCGCCGGCCCCCGCTGCCCCTTAGCTGAGGTCTGCGGTGTTAATTTTTAACCCCAGCTGTCTCCCACATGGCGGACGATGGACGCGCTGGCCCCGCTTCCCGGGGACATGCCGCAGCGACGCAGGGACCGGCCACCCCTTCCTGGAAAGGGCTGGGGCGGGGCGGTGACACGAGCCCCGCTGTCCTCGGGGTCACCGGATGGTTCCTGTCCCTCGTGGGAGCCCGGCGTGGGTTCCTGGGGTGCTCGAGGAGGGGGACGCGGGTGCGGGGCAGGCGTGAGGCACCGGCCTTTGTGCCCGGGGGGTCCGGGGTGTCCCCCTGGCTCCTGTGCAAACGGCAGCGAGCGCTGCCCGGGAATGTCCTGGCAGGAGGGACCCGGGCCTCAAAGCAAACAGACGCCGCGCCGGCGGTTGGGAGAAGGGCAGGAAGCTGCTTTCGCTCTGCCCTCTCCCACCCAGGCACGGCGGAGCAAGGGGGGAGCGTGGTGTGGAGAGCCCCGGGGGCTGGCGGGCATCTCCCAGCCTGCAGGAAGGAAGCACAGCCAGACCCCCACCCAAACCGGCCCTTCTGGGGGCTGAGGAGCTGCTCACATCGAGCCAAGGGACTCCACGGCCATGCGGATGTCCCAGGCTTTGCCAGGAGGAGGGAGAGTGGGCACAGGGGGTCTGTGCCGCAGGGGCGGGTGGGCTGCAGCCAGAGTCCCGCCTACGTGCCAGGCAGCAGGAGAACCACGAGGACACTGGAGCTGCAGCGTTTCCACCTCCGGGGACCCTGGCAGGCGTTGGGAATTTTTTTTTTTTTTGAGCCGGGGATTCGCCTGGAATTCAGACGCCCACGTGGTCCAAAATAGCCTGGCTCCAACATCCGGAGCGCCCTGCAAAAGCCATCTGCCTGCGCAGGCAGGGCGGGCAGCCGCGGGGCTGGGGCACGTCGGCACACTCCCATCCCATCCCTTCCCATCCCTTCCCGTGCCTCCTGCTGCCTGCGGCTGCTGCTGGGGGTCACAGGAGCGCTGCCCAAGCTGTACCGAGGAGAGAGGAGCAGGCAAGTGCTGTGGTGCATGGCCACGCAGGGGTCACTGCTCCTGGGTCACATTAACACCGGGGTTTTCCCAGTGCCTGCAGATTGTTGGCTCACCCCGAGCTGCTGCCAGCTCTGGGAAGACACCAGTGACGTGAAAACACTGGTTTCACTGGTTTCAGACCAGAGAATGTTGTCCTTCAGATGGGAGCTGAAAACGCAGAGCAGGCCAGGCTCCAGGGGGGATTTATTCCTGCTCCACCCATGTCTTGCCACATTTCATCTCCTGGCCAGCCTTGTGGGCTCATCTCAAATCCACCCCTGGCCCTGGTGGGACAGGATCCTTCAGCCCCAGCAGCTGGGATGGGAGGACACCTGCCCAGTGTGGTCCCTTGTGAGCTCTCACCACCAGGACAGCAGGGCCAGATGGGGCTTTCCAAACCTCTCCTGCCCATCCACACAAACAAGGAGACAGAAAGGTCAGAGCAACCCTGATTTTAAAAACAGGCATGCCAGTTACATGATTTCCACTGGAAATATCAAAGTCACTTATGGCAAGAGCTAATTTGGGCACACTTGAGTCAGGAGTCGTGGGGAAATGACAGTGAAAACTGCGCTGGCCTCCTCCTGGCCACTGTGGCAGCCAGGTCATTGCCTCCTGCCTAGCACTCCAGCCCCTGCTCCTGCACCCAGGTGGTACATGCACAGCCTCAGCAGGCAGCAGGGATTTGGGATCCTGAGGATGGTGGTGAGTGTCACCTGAGCATGTCTGTGTTTTCTGGAGGGCCATGGAGAAAGAAGCCTGGAATGTGTAGCATAAAATCAGGCTCATAGCTGTATGTGAGCCAGCAGCCAGGAGTGCCTGTGGGCACAGGACAGGGAGGTGATGCCCTGTCACCTCCCATGGTCATGAGGCCTCTGAGAACTTGCAGGCTGTTGGTCCCTCCCCTGTGAGATCCCACCTGACTGCATTTCCCTCCATTCCACATCCACTTTTCCTATCAGCTGAGCCTTGCCCAAGACATTGTGGAAGTGAACTGTGCTCACCATTTCTTGCAGAAAGGACTTTGGGCAACACTGCCCAGGGCAGTGATGGAATTACCATCCTGGAGGCGTTAAAAGACATGTGGATGTGTCACTTGGGGACATGGTGAACACAGTGGTGTTGGGTTAATGGTAGAACTCAATGATCTTAGAGGATTTTTCCAGCCTACATGGTTCTGTGACTCTCAAAGGCTGCCTTCTCTGTTCAGGCTGGTCTTCTTTGCCCAGCTCCACCATCCTGAGAAGAAATCAACCCCTGACTCTCAGGTGCTGGAGCAGTGCCCAGAGCTCACCCCCTTCCCCTGTGCCCATAACAGACATCAGCAGCACCACGTGATCAATCGATGCTGTGGAAGATGCTGACAGACCTGACCCTGTGGGTGTAAGAAGCTGTCCCCCCTTGGTCACCTAAACACCATCCACCATCCCAGCCCTGTGCTGATCTGCAGCATGTGACATGTCACAGGAATTGTGACACATCACAAGGAGCGCTTGTGTCCAGGCCACTCTTCCTCCTGATAGGAGAAGCAACAACAGGATGTGTCTCCCATCACATCTGTAACCACCTAAAACCTCCAAGATGTCTCTCTTTGCTTTGTCTTCAAGGGCCCCTTCAACACCAGAGTTCAGCTGCAAGGGCTGAACTTGGGTGAGCTGAGGTGTGCAGGGGTCCCACTGAGGTCTTCTGGGAGACACTTTGTGCACTCACACACTGCTCCTGCCATCAGAGATGCCTCCTCTTCCCCAGGAAGCCCTCTGGGACCTGGCTGGGCACACAGGTCCTTACTGGGAGCTGGCCAGGAGCCCTTCCCCCTGCTTTATCCTACCTGGCTGTTCTCCTTCTCTGAAAGCTTCCCTGCACTCCCCATGCTCTGGGGGTACTTCCACAGCCCCCCAGGGAGGTCTGGCATCAAAAGAACTGGCATGTGGAGAACAGCTAGGCCTGAAGCTCCGGCGTGTAGCTCCATTTCTTCCGGGGCAAACACAACCCGAGAAATCGCGGCAAAGAGCCAGCCTGGAGTTGGATGGGAACAGACCACCATCTCCTTACCTAGGAAGACCAACTGGACTTGTCAAGAGGAAAGAAATTCATCTACATCTCACACATATGGTCTCATCCTAATGGATATGTATGAGCATAAGGGAAGAAGAATAACCTTCTGGTTAGGCTAAGGGCTTGGCAGTTGAGATTTCGCGATGCTATTCTCAGCGCTGTCCACACCTTGCTCCGAAGCCTTAGAAAACTCTTTATCCATCCTCAGGCCTCACGTTTCCATCTGGAAACAGGGCTGATACCTATTTTGTGCTTGTCGCAAAGGAGAGGAGGCACGTTTGGGATGCATCTCCCTCCTCAAGCGGCTCTTGTTTTGAGTAAAGGAGAGCAGGCAGGAGAGATGGGAAGAATGAAGAGCCACGAGGCATCTCTGGGAAAGCTCCAGCACTGCTTAAGGCTGCCTGGAAAACTCAAACTTCAGTGGAAAGAGGGAAAGCGGTCTTTTCCCAGCACTCTGGGGCAGCACAGCTCATCACCTCGGATAACCCAGAGCAAACTGGAGCTATCAGAGCATGTTTGCATCCTCGTGAGCCAGCCCAGATGCTTCCTGGGCTCGACATCTTCCAGGAGGGATACACGGATGTGCACTGCCCGAGCTGAAGGGACTGCCCAGGATCCCTGGCCAGGCTGCCAGCCAGGCAGGAGGAAATGGCCTGGTGGTAGGAAGGTGTTACTTGTCAGCAAACCTGCTCAAAGAGGATGGTGCTCAATACTGGGACTGCCAGTGGCCTGTGTCCTTATCTGAGGTGTCCCAGGGGGTGAGGTGCTCCATGGAAGAGGTATCCTCAGAGCCTTGAGATGCTCCAGGAGATGAGGTGCCCTAGGTGACCCCAAGGGATGAGGTGCTCCAAGTGCCCCGAAGTGCCCCAGAGGTTGAGATGCTCTATGTGCCCCAAGATGCTTCAGGGGCACACAGCACTTGGCCAGGCTGGAACTGGGAGATGTCACCACCTTTCCAGAGGTGGACAAGGTGTCTCCCCATCAATTCCCCCCCTGCTGTAAATCTCAGTGTCTAGCAGTGCCCATGCTGGACAGAATCACCCACTTCCAGCCCAGCATGGGGGTCTCCCCATTGCCCCTGCCCCAGCTTTCCCAGCCCCGTGATCTCCATAGACCCGTGGGTGAACCAAGGATGTCCCTCTTCGTCCCACCTCCTCCAGCTCCCCTCATCCAGTGCTGGCTGGGACCCCATTCCCTGGATGGATGCCAGCACGGGTTCCCTCCTCCATCTCCTCCTCCTTCCGCAGGGCATTTCTGCAGGAGCCCCAGCCCTGCAAGGAGAACACAGAGCAGCCAGAGCAGCTGTAAATCCTTCCCTGCAGCCCAGGGCTCTGCCAAGCTCTCCCTTCCACCCAAATTTATGGAAAAGCAGGTCCCTGCCAGCGACGCACAGCACAATTGTGAGGTGGAGCAGGCAGTGCTTGCAGCTGCAGCAGGGGCTCCTGCAGCCTTTCTCTTCCTCTTCCTCAGGCTGTCACCCTTGGTGGCCTGGGGACAGGCACATCCCTGCACAGACAAAGCAGCCCCGGCACGGTTTGCCTCCCCCCCACACTGCACTCCCCAGCCCGAGCCCCCTGGGAGCACCCCAGACCTCAGGTAGAAGCATGAGACCCTCCATGGACAGTCACCGATTAGCCAAACCACCCCCTTGTGCCTCCCTTCCCCTTTGTGCTCCCAGTGCTGGCAGGGGGGTGAGCCCAGATGTAGGAGGGAGAGGATGAAGGGTTCAGGGAGGGAGATGAGAGCCAGAAGCTGAGCATCACCAGGGATTTTTTCCCGGTAGCAAAGGTCAGCCACGTGCCAGCTCCTTCCTCCGCTGTCACGGCAGAGGTACCACTGACAGTAGACCCGAGTATTTGCATTTCCTGATGGCTGCGTGCTGAAATTTGCAGTTTTAATGGTGCATTAATGCTGGCTCCTGCATTTCATTACTTCTGAGAGTGAGAAAAGGCACAGAGTGAAATAAAAATTCCCCCCAGTTCGGCCAGGCCAGCCTGGCCACCAAATGTGGCTCCTGCCAGCTGCCCTTGCACACAGCTGTGAGCCGGACCTGGCCGTGACACATGGCTGCAGAAACCCCAGCAAAAAACATCTTTCCTTCACTTATCCTTAATCATGGGATGCCCCTTCCCAGGTACAGAGGTGATCAGAACCCACCCAGCCACCAGCCCAGGGGGGCTGCCCAAGATCCCCCCCAAACACAAGGACACTTTGGAGAAGTGACTTTGTGGCCACTTTCCTGTTTCATATCCTGTCTGCACAGATCAGGGAATTCAATCTGCATTTTGCCCGAATCAGACTTGGCTGCTGCTTCTTTGCTGCAGCCTGGACACAAATTTCTGGGCCTGAGCTTAAGCATAAAGCACTTGGAAACCTGGCCTGGAAGCACAGGGAAGAAGGGAGCCAAGACTTGCACAGGCGAGCCAGAGGGAGCACACACGGTGTGAGCACCAGTGCTGGGAGTGTCTGAAAGGAGGCATCGGGCAGGAGGGAACCTCTGGGGTGCTCATCATGGGACAAAGCAAAGCTTGCTCCTGGCTACACTCCATGCAGTGGGCTTTTTGGGATGGGTTTTAGGGTGTCCAGCACACCAGTGACCAGCACCCTCTGTGTCCCTGAGGCTGTTGTTCAGTTCTGGGCCACTCATGACAAGAAAGACTCTGAGGGGCTGGAGCGTGTCCAGAGAAGGGAGCAGAGCTGGGGAAAGGTCTGGAGTGCAAGATGAGGAGCAGCTGAGGGAACTGGGAGGGCTCAGCCTGGAGAAGAAAAGGCTCAGGGTGGACCTTCTCCCTCTCCACAACTCCCTGACAGGAGGGTGCAGCCAGGTGGGGGTCAGGCTCTGTTCCCTGGCAGCTGGCAGTAGGACAAGAGGAAACAACCTCAAGTTGTGTCAGGGGCGGTTTAGATTGGATATTAAGGAAAAATTCTTCTCAGAAGGGGTGGTCAGGCATGGGAACAGGCTGCCCAGGGAAGTGGTTGAGTCCCTGGAAATGTTCAAAAGCCATGTGGATGTGGCACTTGGGGACACAGGTTAGTGGTGGTCTTGGCAGTGCTGGGTTAATGGTTGGACTCAATGATTTTAGAGGGCTTTTCCAGCCTTAATGATTCCATGATTCCCTGTGTCCAAGCCTGATCCAAGGGCACATGGATGAAGTCAAATGTCCCAGGGCACATGGAGCACCCAGGCAGCATCATGGCATCTCCTGTGGCCTTCACACCTGCAAACTTCTGTGTGTCTACCCACTGTGCCCCTGAGGTCCAGCATGGCCAGGGTGAGGTGCCTCTCCATCCGTGTTTGAGACCTACAAAGGTCTGAGCCACCAGCACTGGGCAAAGGGGTGGGGTTAGGCTCACTGAATGTGACTCCCCAATCCCCAATCCTTTCCACAGGCTCTCCAGACCCTCCATACCCCAATGTGAAAGTGACCCCATCAACTCTGTCCCCCAAGCCAGGGAGGACTTTCAGCATCCCCATGGCATCACGGATCCATCAATGGGGGGTCCCTTCCTGCATCCATCTGCTCTGTTGGGTGACTTTCCCGATGTCCAGCCTGGAATCCCTGCTTGCTTTCCCAAACCTGGTTTCCATCTGCAGGGCTGTCCAGCACTGGGTTTCAGCAGCACCCCGCTGCCCAGGCAGGCCTGCCCTGCCTTTCCTGGCCATAAAACCAACGGGGCAGTGGAAATATTTCGGAAACACCTTTTACAGTTCTCTCAGCAGGGCTGCAGTTAACCCCTAAAGGGGCTGGCTGCCATCAGGAAAAACAATTTCATTCCAGCCAAATTATTTCACAGGAAAAGGCTGATTTTGGTGCCATTTTTAACGCTGATGACTTCAGCATCGTCCCCTCGGACTCTGGCACCTTTTCCTGTTCTCATGTTCTGCAATGACCTGGAGCTCTGGCATTCTCTGGATCAAACGTTTTCCCTCACTCCACATCCAGCAGATTCAGTTCCTCGGGGTGTCTCTGCCAAACTGCCCTGGTTTGTGGGGCTGTGGTGCTGCTCCATCACGGCTCAAGTTCAGGATCACTGCTGTAACCCAGCCCCTGCAGCCGCCCTCCGGCTATTTTCAAAGGCACCTACAGAGCATTAGGTCACAGAGACTGAAATAGCAGATTCCAGGCCAAATCAGGGTGATGAGCACATTTTGTCCAGCCTCTGCCCAGGTCCCAGGCATCCAAGCTTCTCCCAGCCCAGAGCCCTGTCACAGCTCGAGTGGGAACACCCCGTGGGTGCCAGTGCCACACGACTGTGGGGCAGCTCATGGAACCTCTCACTTTTAAGACTATTCCTACTCCAATTAGACCCACCTGAAAAGTCCCAACACCTGGCAAGGATGACACCCTCTACAGCCTACTGGGGATCTCCACTGGTGTCCAGGCACAGCACAGCAGGAGGACAAAATCCTCCAAAAGGTGATTTGGAGTTCAACCACACCCGAGATCCTTTTACTCTGCATGAGCCACACAGATGATGTCTGAGAGGGGTGAAGCTGATAAGCTTAGCCCATCAGAGCTCCTCGTGGTGACCTCCAGCATGTCCCAGCCTCCTCGGCCGCTCCTGGAGACGGCAGCGCCAGGACGTGACATTCCCTGCGTTTTATCTTCACACATGGGCAGTTCTCAACAAGCAGCAAAGGCCAAACTCTTTCACCACCTGGCACATAAGCTGGGGTAGGGAGAAAGCCAGGCTGCAAGTGCATGTGTTCCACAAGCCTCCAGGAGAAGTCACACCTGGTCCCCAGGAACCAACTTGAGCCCACCAGCAAGGTCCCAGGAAGTGACCATCACCAACCAGAGGTGGAAGCCAGGTTCTTTCAAGCAATGCCTTGGCTGTGGGTCTGACTTATGGCTCCCAGGACAGCCAGGTCCTCATCCCAAGAGCGGGTCTTTGGTGCTGCTTTGACCACTGTGCCCTCCTGGGCCAGTCTGGGGAGGGGCACAGAGACTGGCAGATGCTCCACAGAGATCTCACTGGACACACTCACCCCAGCTCATGGATCATCCCAAATATCCATCTCCAGCATGATCTTGAGGAGGACACTGTAGAATCACAAAATGATTTGGGTAGGAAGAGACTTTAAAGATCATCCAGTTCCATGGGCAGGGGCACCTTCCACCAGACCAGGTTGCTCCAAGCCCTGTCCAACCTGAAAACTTCCAGGGATTGGGGCAACCACAGCTTCTCTGGGCAACCTGTGCCAGGGCCTCAGCATCCTCACAGGGAGGAATTTCTTCCTAACATTCATTCTATAGCTCTCCTCTTTTAGGTTAAAACTATTCCCCCTTGTCCTTTCATCACCTCTGTCCCTGCTCCCCCCAGCCTGGACCATGTCCCCAAGCTCCAGTTGGTTCCCTGGGATCCTTTCCACTAACAGCTCCCTCCTTCCTGAGGGCTCAGCGTCCTCAACGGGTGCTTCAGAGGCAATCAAAAATTGCTATTTTTTGCCTCTGGGAGAATTCAGCAGCAATTCAGAGAAGAGCCTGGGATTCAGGCCATCTGCATCCTGTCACACATGGCTTGACTGAGTCCCTAAATCATCCCGTGCCTCAGTTTCCACCTTTATATAGCAGAGAGGCCATTCCTTGGGTTGTCCCACTCCATCCTCCACCTGGAAACCCTCTGGATCAGAGGCTGCCTCTTGGTGTGGGGACTGCCTGCATCCTGGCTGGACAAATGAAATTTTGGGGTATCCTACTGTGGTTGAGAGATCTGACTGCAGCTGGAATGCTCCTGCCCTCACCCAGAGTGAGGGCTGGGCTCCCCTCATTTAATTCCTTGGCACAGCAATTTGTTTTACCCTTTTAAAAGTGCAGACTGTGGGTTTCCAGTAGCTGAGGGGTTGCCTGAATGCCCTGATTTCGGAAGGAGCTCAGTGAGGCCAGGAATGGAGCAGGTGCCCTCTGGAGCTCAGGGGGAAGGAGGAGAGAAGGCCCCACCAGCCAGGCTGGGATTGCAGGGGTGGCAGGTGTCTGGAGGGACTGGTGGGCTGATGGCCTTTGGAGAAGTGGGGTTATCCCCCAGCATCCCAGACACTCCTGGAACCAGGAGGGGGTTTGTAGGCACTCCTTGAAAAAGCCCTTTAAAAACTCAACGGTGTTTCCCTCAGTGCCCATAATGGCAGGGCCAGAGGATGTGAGGAGCCTCCCTATCCCTCACAAGCACAGCTTCCAGTTGCATTTCCCTCCCTTTCCTCACCAGTCTCACTGGAAAAACTCTTCTCCACCTCCTTCTTGGCCCCTTCCAGAGCCCACATGGAGTCCAGGCTCACAGAGAGCCCTGCAGCAAGGAGAGAGCAAGGTGATGGGTGCTCAGGGTTCCTGGGCTGAGGGACTGACACTGCCCAGCTTCCCAAGGGACACCAGACTGGCAGTGCCCAAGAAAGCAGCTCCATCCCTTCCTCTGCACCTGTATGAGGTGAGGGGGAGATTCTGGGGCTCGAAATGGCACTCAGCAACCCCCATCCAGGGAAGGATGCCCAAATGAGCAGCATGGAGTTTGCATTCCATGCCCAGGCTCACCGCTGGCTCCAGGCTCAGGAGCCCTGCTCCCATTGGATCTCATTTCACCTCCCCAAAATTCCCCTCCTACCTGCTTTGGAACGGGCAAAAGTCTCAACTCCAGCAGAGGCACAAGAAGGTTCAGTGTGTCCTGATGGGATGTGTCAGGGAAGATGGGAAACCACCTGCCTTCTCTGAAACTGGGAGCAAAGTGGGGAGTCACCTCCTAAATTTGGTGAGTCCCAGATCTCAGCTCCCATCACTGGTGGTCTGAGGCCTGGAGCCCCCTCGGGGAGGGATCAGCAGCCTGCCATGGCAAGGAGCTGTTCTGCAGCAAAGCTGTCCTTTCCCAGAGCCCATCTCCCAGGGCACCAGTGACCTGTCCCCACCATGGGGACACCCCAGCTGTGTGGGGGGAGGCAGAGGCAGAGCGCCCTGTCCCTCGTGGAACAGGGCTGGAGGAACCGGCAGAGTTGCCATGGAGATTTTCTCCCTAGCAGATGCTCTGGGCAGGTGCAAGAAGAGGCTCTGCCCCCCTCGCTGTGCGGCACAATGCCAGCCGGATCCTGCAGGAACAGGAAGCCTCTGCAACCGCCCGCTGCCAGCCCAACGGCCACCACCACCACTGCCACCACTGCCACCACTGCCACCACTGCCACCACTGCCACCAGCCTGCCTGCCATGTCCATCTGGGGAAACTGAGTCACCTCCCAACGCCACCCTAATCTCCCAGCATCACCGTCCCCAGCCCCAGCATGTGACAGTGGCATGTCTGGGGTGTTTCCACCCAGCCTTGGGACCCTCCAGCCCCTCTCACTGCCTGCTCTGGCTGTCACCCATTGCCTCCCTGCTGAGCAGGTTGGTCACACACAGCATTACCCAAAATATGATCCATAGGGATCCCCCACACTGCCAGGGTGCTGGCACAGTCTGCAGGGACAGTCAGCCTATGCCTGTCTCAGGACTGGAGGGGCTCTGCTGGCCCCGGGGAGTGGCACAGGGCATTCATAAGATGAGTGATGCCAGCCCAGGGTTGTGTTCCATCACTGGGACAAACACTTCATAGCTCTTAGCCCATCCTGGAGCACCCAGACCTCCACCTTTCCACTTCTCCCTCGCCTTGTCTCTCCAGCTACTCATAGAATTATGGAATATCCAGAGTTGGAAGGAACCCACAAGGATCATCAAGTCCAACTCCTGTACCTGCACAAGACACCACAACAATCCCACCATGTGCCTGAGAGTTACCTTGCTGTTATCTCACTGCTCTTTAAAACCACCCTCTGAAGTTCCCAGTACCAGGGCATTAGACACTTAAAAATCCCTTTTCCCTGTGTTTTCCACAAAGGATGCCTTGAAAACCACGTCATCCATGCTCTCTTAACACCCAGCCAGAGTGTGGCTCCTCCAGCAGAACCTTCCTTAGGAGATTTCGCCCAGCCTCTGGCCAGCCTTGTTTTCCACTCGGTGCATTGCCGGTTGCGAGGCAGTTGAGGCAGCAGTGGGAGGGTTCCGGGAGCAACACCCACACAATCAAAAGCTGCTCTATCCAGCCGGGCCGAGCGTTTCCGTGGTAAGCAGAGCCGCCGGGTTGTGTACCTAGCGCAGGGGCTGCGTTTCAAAACACGCTGGGGTCACTCTCCCGCTTGTGCAGAGAGCCCAGCAGCGGATAATGGAGGCAGTGTTTGGGCACATTTCAGTACTATCACGGAAATAACGTGAGCCGTCCCTCCTCCTGCAGCTGCACGGCCACCACGGCACCCTCCCACGGGCACCTGGGGGGACCACGGGCCTGCCCATGCTGGGATAAAGCCAAAAGAAACCCCCAGATCCATGGGTTCCCAAAAACCCAAGGGCATTGCCAGCACTGGGGGTCTATTGGGGTTCCTGGCAGCCCAGGGCTGGCAGACCTGTTGCTGCTGCACCTGGTTAACTGTGGCAGTGGGTGGCACCTACACCCTTGGGGACAGGGTCTTGGGGTGGCAGTGCTGGGTGGGTGTCATTCATGAGTCCCAAAGGGGCTGCAGCGTCAGTGTCCCGGTGGGACATGTGTCCCTTCCCAGGGAGCAAATGTGAAGGGTAGCAGGGGTCCCTGCTGTGATGCTGGGTGGTGTTGGGGGTGCTAGGTGGGCTTGGAGGGGCACAGCATTGGAGCAGTGGTGTGGGATGTTGAGTGTTGGTGCAGGGCAGTGCTGTGGGACAGGATAGCTGGCACAGTCCCTGCCACAGAGCTGCCCAGTGCAGCACCCGGTGCCCTGCATGGCACTGCCCAGTGACACTGTGCCTGGTTCAGCACCTCATTCAGTACCTGCTGGGGCAATACTCAATTGGGTGCAGCCATGGTGCCACCCAGAATGGTGCCCAGTATGGTTTTGTGCCTGCATAAGTGTCTGGTTCAGTGTCATCATAGCTCTGCCTGATGTGGTTTGGTGCCCAGTCCAACACTGCCTGCTGCAGTGCCTGGTTCTTTGCCCGGTTCTGAGTTTGGTTCCATATCTGCTCCAATGTCTGGTTGTTTGCCCAGCCTGGTACCTGGTTCAGTGCCAGTTCAGTGCACAATTGTTTGCCTTGCCTGGCACCTGGTTGTTTGCCCCATTGCTTTGTCAGTCTACTACTTGGTTGTTTGCCTGGTCTGGTTCCCAGTCCAGTGCCCACTGTGGTACCCAGTTTGACCAGTCCAGTTCTCAGTCTGCTGCCCTGCTCGGTGCCCAGCTGTTTGCCCAGTCTGATGTCATGCTCAGTACCCGGTTCAATGCCCTGCTCAGTGCCCGGTGCGGTGCCCTGCTGTTTGCCCTGCTCGGTGCCCGGTGCAGTGCCCGGCTGTTTGCCCTGCTCGGTGCCCGGTGCGGTGCCCTGCTGTTTGCCCTGCTCGGTGCCCGGCTGTTTGCCCTGCTGTTTGCCCGGTGCGGTGCCCTGCTGTTTGCCCTGCTCAGTGCCCGGCTGTTTGCCCTGCTCGGTGCCCGGTGCGGTGCCCGGCTGTTTGCCCTGCTCGGTGCCCTGCTGTTTGCCCTGCTCGGTGCCCAGTGCCATGCCCGGCTGTTTGCCCTGCTCAGTGCCCGGCTGTTTGCCCTGCTCGGTGCCCGGTGCGGTGCCCGGCCGCCCGCGCCCT
This sequence comes from Lichenostomus cassidix, assembly GCF_008360975.1. Taxonomy (NCBI): domain Eukaryota; kingdom Metazoa; phylum Chordata; class Aves; order Passeriformes; family Meliphagidae; genus Lichenostomus; species Lichenostomus cassidix. The sequence continues at coordinate 3,654,108 of NC_139494.1, forward strand.
CCCGCCGCCGCCCCCGGCCGAGCGGCTCCGCGGCCGTTGCGGTCCAGGCCGGCTCTTCGGGGCAGCGCGGCGCGGGCGGCGCCAGGCGGGTGCGCGGTGCCACCGGCGGGTCCCCGGGCCGCCGCCGCCCGACATTGGCTGGAAACTGGAGCAGCGCGGCGGGGACGGTCGATGCCGATCGATCGCGGCGCGGGCGGCACCGCACGGCACGGCCCCGGCGCGGCACCGCACGGCAGCGGCACCCCGGGGTCCCCGCTCCGCGCTGCCCCGCAGCCCCCCGGGGGATGCGCAGCCCCCCCTGGACCGGGGCCTGGGCCGGGCAGGGGGTGAACGGCAGGAGCCCGTCCCCGGTGTGTTCTGACAGCACCGGCAGGACCGCTTTGAGGGGCAGCGGCGGGCGCGCGGGACTCCGGGAGTTTTGCCGGGTGATGCTGCCCCGTCCCCGTGTCCTTGTGAGCCGGTGGGATGGGGACAGGCGGGGTCAGCCCTGTACCCCAACCACAGGGCCACCCCTTTGCCCTCCCCGCTCCTTCCTCCTGCTGAAGGGAGCAGCTGGGACATCTCACTTGTGCTCTCTCCCCGCAAGTTCTGGAGCTGAATCTGTCCCTCCCTCTGGCCCCGCTCCGCGGCCAGCTCCGTCCAGTTGTCCCCACCACCGGGTACAAAGAGCTCCAGGACCGGCCACCGGCTCTGGGACGTGGGCCGAGGCGGCTGTGCCCACGCAAACCCCCACGCTTCCCGCATCCCCACCAGCTCCGAGCATCTGCCGTTCCCGGAGCTGGCGAGGGCTTTGCTCCGGCTGCTCCTCCCGGGCTGCTGCACAGGGGACGGTGCCCAAAGTTTCCTTCCTAGCAGCAGGAAAACCTTTTTTAATATAGGAAACCGAAGCAGCGGCCTCGCAGTGCTCATGCGTGGCGGCCAGCGCAGCCCAGCTCACCGCTTCCAGCCGCCCGCAGGGATGGCTCTGTCCCTGCCCTTTATCTTTCCCAGCCAGCGCCGGATTTTCAGGGCCAGGGACACGGTGCTGGGTGTACAACGGCGGCGTCGGACGTGGCAGCAGCATCTAATCTGCCTCGGGCTGGGGAATACGCAGGGATCCTGCGGTGCGGGATGAGCGGCCCCCGACGCTGGAGCAGGGAGAGCTACTTTTTCCGAGAGTGCCGTTAATTAATGGCAGAAGGAGCTGACGGGGCGGCTCGGCAGGGCTCAGGAAGGGGTTTTGCCCTGGAGCTGGCGGTTCTGCAAGGACACCGCCTCCCCAGCGCAGGGAGCCCCGGCCGCTGCCGCATCTGAAGTCGCTGGGTGAGGGCGGCACCAAAGTTTCGCCAGGTTTTGTTCTTGTTTGACAGCGATTTCAATAATAATGCTGGAGTATCCTGTGGCAGCAAGAACCCCCGGGGGCTGAGCATCCCCTGGGGAGGGACGGGGTGGGGGGCGGCATTTAAATCCAGGAGATTGTGAAGGCTTGGTAAGGGAAAAAAAACAACCTGCTGAATAAAATGCGAGATCGCACTCCTGGATTTGGTCTCCGCGCTTTTTGCCCCTGTGGAATTAGCCGGCGTCTGGGGAGGAGGTCACGGCGCTGTGCATCAAGGGCAGGCGTGGGCCCATCTTTCCCTAATTTATTTTTTTTTAAGGAAAAATTCCTTTATTTGGCAACTCCTGCATGAATCACGATAGCATTTCACAGCTATTTAACACCTGGTTACAGCTTCTGCGGCAGAACCGATGATACTCCACGCTCGGCACCCGCTCCGCATGGCGGGATCTGCCCCTTCCCGCAGGCGGGAATCAGCCGGATTTATTATTTCTCCGTTCCAGGCAGGGATTGAAGGCAGGAGGTGCTTTGCGTGACTTCATCGGGGGGTTCTCTTGGCTCTGCCCGGCGGGGTGAACCCCCAGCTGTCTCCCCAGCTCTCCCCCAGCGCCGCCCCTCGCCCCGTCCAGCTGCCATTACGGTCGGGTGGGAATCGACTCAAGTCCTTAAACCCCAAGAGTTAATCAAAGTGCTTTGAATATGTAAATGCTGAGTATTGTTTATCATTGCCTAGAGCTGATACAGCAGTTTTCCTGCTCAAAGCCCCGTTCAGATGGGAGCTCATGAAAATTCACAACAGCCTCGCAAATAGGTGATGGGGATTATTACCCCCGTCTTCCAAATGAGCAAAGGGAGGAAGAGCCGTGGAGTGATGCTCCCCACGGCAGCGGGAATCGGCGATGGAGGTCAGTGCTGGTCTATCCCAATAGGTGTAAATTAGCTCTTGCTTCATTTCCTGCAGCCAAACGCTTGCCCTGGGCTGCCTGAGCTGCAGCCGGCGTTGGTGATGCAGCCCTCGATGGCCGGGTGTGACACTCGCTTAAATATACACAGTGCTGGCACCAGGCAGGGAATTCCACGCAGGCAACATGCAATTTTCCATGAGGTTCTTCGTCAAAACCTCCAGCAATGAGTGCTCTGTCAATTAATAAAACAATGAGCTTGACAGGGTCTGTGGGACCATGGGGAGCGAGGGCAGGGGAGAGGACTGTGCACCCCATGGGAAGGGGCAAATCAGTCTGAGAGAACTGCCTGAGCACAGGCATCCCCAGGAGGCAGGGGGATGCCAGGATGGGGACAAGGCATGGGCTCCACCACCACTCAGCTCCTCCAGGTTAGGGCACTGTAGAGGGGACCGTGGGGCTGAAGGCCCTGGCTCTGTTCAAACCCATCCACACCAGCAGAGTTCATCCCACAGTGCTTCCCACCAGGTTCCTGTGGGTCAACCTGTTGACACCAGTGTCTGCAAGAGCTTTTGCCCTCAACCCGAGCCGGGTGCCTCTGCATCCAAGGAGATGCCCCAGTTTTGCATTCCTTTTGCACAGGGCAGCTGACCCTGGAGGTCCGGGGCAGCCTCCTGCCTTGTGAGCCGTGCCTGCGGCAGAGCTGCCAACCTCAGGGGAGGCTGGGGGACAGCTGGGAGCAGGACGTGTCTCAGCCAGCCAAATTTAATCCTCCTACGTTAGCAAGGCTTAAAATAGGCTCCCTGCAGCATCGATGAGGGTGGTGGAGTTGGCCTACTCCAGCCCTCCCAAGTATTTTGGGGAAGCAGGGATGGCTGTGTTGCAGACAAGCACAGCTGGGAGGAACTGAGCTGTGCTGTCAGGGTGTCCTTTGCTGAAGCCATTCCAGGAATTAAACCCACCTTGCAGCACTTTCACCCCTCCGACCTCCCACAGCCTCCTCTTGGGGTGCCACCCCCTCCATTGCCATTCCTCCACAGCCCTTTCCTGCTCTCTCCCATGGTCAGAGGATTCATTTTTCCCTGCACCTCATGGAAATGATCCCTTTTGGTTAAGACCAGCTTATGGTCCAGTCTTGATCCACCCTCCATCAGCTGCACCAAGAGATGCCATCCTGAGAAGTGGCTGCTCAGGACATGACCTGGGCAGAAAGCCATGGAGGAGCAAGGCAGGTGTAGTGACACACACAAGGAGCCAGAATGGGAACTCTGGAGACATGAAGGTATCACCCAGTGGTCATCTGGTAGAGAGACTCGTTCCATGTCCCAAGGATGCTGGATGTCTCCTCCATGCTGGATGCTCCATGGTGAGGGGGAGCAAGGTCTCACTGCCTTGGGCAGCTCCCAGCAGCTCTCTGGATAGGGCAGGATGGTGACTCCAGGAGGAAAGGTTCCTCCTGCACTTCACCCCCAGGACCCCACTCCAGGCTGGGGGATGCAGGGGCTTAGTCTGTGTGCTGGTGGCTCCTGGGAAGCTTCAGTGGGGTTTGGGGGCTACTGGCAGAGTCTGCTCCAAACGCAGCAGTGCCTTTGCCAGTGTCCGTGGTCATTGGTGTAGCTCAGTCACTGATGCTTCATCCAACCCCACAGCTCTGTCTTCCTCCTGCTGGCTCCCTGCCATAAGCCCAGCTCTCCATCCCCTCCTGTCCAGCAGCAGGGGCTCCCCTCGGGCTCTTCCCTCCCTGCCTCACCCTGCTCCTGCCTTCCCATGGCACCCGGGGGTTTAAAGAAGCCGTTTTCCCATTTCTCCTTTCTCTGTGCAGCCTCTCTCTGGGCCCACGCACCAGCTGGGCCCCCCACCATGCTACTCCCACCAGCCCTGCTGTGCTGCCTGATGCCTTCCTGCCTTCACCTGGTGGGGCCGAGCCCTGCACGGGAAGGCAGTGAGCGTGAAAGAGGCGGGAGAATCCCCATCTCCCTTTGCCATCCTTCCCGGGCTCCAGAGCTGGTCTTCACCTACCTGGTGGAGCCCTGAACGAGCTGCCCCTCTTCCCCATGAACCATGCTGTGAGCATCCCCTCGGGGAATCCTCTGGAATGACTTCCCCTTGGCAGGAGAGACAAATTCCCGTGTTCTGAGCTTTGCTGAGCTACCTGAGTTGGCCAAGGAATGAGCTGGGATTATCAAGGGGTTGCACCGAGGCAGCAGAGACTCTGGTGTTTGCCAAAGGGTCCCCAGAGGCCTCTAGGCTGTTAATAGCATCACCCACAGGCAGTCCAGCCATGGCTGCTCCTGTCTGCATCCATCCCTGCTGGCACAACACTGTCCTGGGGCAGTGGGACCTGTTTGCCCTGCTCTGTCTGCCCAGGGCCCCCCATGTCACTGCTGTGGCTCTAAAAGAAAACAAAACCCCCCAATAAAGCCCCTGGTTGTGCATCTCTGTGTGGAGGAAGGGTTTTATCCTGAAGAAGTGGTTGCACATCCATTGCACATCCGTTGGTCAAGCTGGCAGGGCTCGCCATGCCCAGTGGTGACCGTTCCTTGCTCCAGACCCTTGTCCCAGCCCGAGGGGCTTCCAGAGCTGCACACATGGACTGTTGTCCCCTTTCTCGTGGATCTGGCTGCTGTTGTGATGCAGTGAGGGAGGAAAAGGAGTCTGCAGGAGATAGGAGGAGTTGGTGAGGGAAGCTAAGGGGTACAGGTACTCCCTGAAACATGGGGAAAAGGAAAACAGAGAGGGTCACTCCATAGCAGTGACAAACAATGGGCAATGAGGGGCATTTGTGCATTGCTAAGGAGAACTGGTGATGGTAATTCTCATCTGTGCTCAGAAACTCACTGGGACACAACAGCTGTTGGGCTGCTGTCCCAAGACAATCCCAAAACACCTTTCCTATCATCTGGACATGGGTACCAGTGGCAGCCACTCAGCTGGAGGCACACATGGAGTGCTCGGGATGCTTGGTGGCACCTGGAACTCCACAGGACACTGGTGGCATGGGAAAACAGGAGCATTTCACCTGCATTTTCAGGGAGGGTGTGGGACATCCTTGCTCATGACCTGGATAAATACAAATTGGGAAGGAGAACAGTGGGGCCCTGACTGATCAAGAGGAGAAGAAGAGTGGCGTGGTTGGTGCCAGACCAAAAACACGAAGCAGGTCCTTGTCCAATCCTGAGGAAATCACTTTCTGCTGGAGCTGGAGCACGGGGTGGTAGCAGGAAGGCTGCTGCCAGGACGGGCTTCCGCAAGACTTCCTCTCTCATGGCCCTTCGTTAGGGAATTAGGACGTAACGAGACGAACGCAGCAGAGAGGAAACGAGCGCCCGGGGAGCTGCTGCTGGGGGAGTTTCGGGGGCTCTGCCCTGGCCCCGTTTGCTCTCATTAGGGAGGGGAAGGAAGAGCAGGCAGACGCTGGCAGGCACCCCACGGCTTGGGGCAAGCGTGACCACACGGATGCCTGGAGCAGCCCGGAGGGTGCCCAGCCAAGGGGCAGCCAAGGCACCCCAGGGGCCAAGCCACCAGGCTTGGTGGGGATGGGAAGTGAGCATGGAGCTGAGGAGCAGTGGGAGCAGTGGCAGTGGGGACAGCTGTTAGCAGCACTTGGGGTGCAGGCTCTGTGCCGGTGGAATGAAGGGTTGGGCACAGAGGTGATGAGCCTGGCATGGGCATAGGACATTGGGCACATGCTGCCAGCTAAACCTGCATGGGGCCACCTCCAGCCTCAGTGTGGGCAGCAATCCAGCACCCATGCCCACCATGGGTACCCACAGGAGTGATGGGGCTGAGCCCCAAAGGGGTGGGATGGAGATCATGTATCCACAGAGCTTCAGCCCATGAGGTTGGGTGTGTTGGATCCCATGTGAGTGGGTGGGATGGAGCCTGTCTGGATGGATGGGCTGGATCCCATAGGGATGGATGGGCTGGATCCTGTGTGAGTGGATGGGCTGGATCCCATAGGGATGGATGGACTGGATGGGCTGGATCCCATAGGGATGGATGAGCTGGATCCTATGTGAGTGGATGGGCTGGAGGCCCTGTGGGATACTCGGAGCCCCTCACCTGGCTCCAGAATCATCCTCCCACCCCAGCTGGCTGAAGGGGGCTGCAGGATGTTGCTCTATCCACACTTCCCTGCCACAGCCTGGCATTTGCTCTTCATGGCCCCAGCCTGGCTGTGGCCTCAGCTCTATGCCAGCTCCAGCTCCAGCACCCTGGCAACCAGCAGGTGACAACACTGGAGAAGCCCCAGCTGCTCTCCTTGGGAGGCTCTGAGCCCACTGTCCCCTTTCTCCTGGGACCAGGGAGGCTGAATGCCCTCCGTGATATCCTTCTAGCTCCATCTCCAGGCCTGGTTAGCCTTTCCGAGCTGAGCAAAGGGAAACACCTGCCCTCCAAATCTGGCTCCCCGTGTCCTCCCCACACAGGGGCAGGATGGGCAGCAGGAACAGCGCTTTCAGTCGCTCACTATATTTAATTGCTCTTTCCCAGAAAGGCTGGTGCAGGCTCTGAAAGCTGCTTCCAGCTGGGAGTTTGGAAAGCTGGTTCCAGTTAGGCACCCGGCGCTCACTGCGCTTGGAGCTGTTATTTTTAGAAGGGCTGAAGGCAATGGCCCCACTCCCCAGGCTGCTGCTCGGCTCTGGCCACAGCTCCTGGTCAGCAGAACCTCGCTGGACCCTCGGCTGGGGACATCTTGGCGTTGTGATTTTATGACTGCCCTTTTTTCCTGGTGCTTTTTTGGCAGGGAGGGACTTTCATCTCCCCGTGTCAAGCTGTGCAGCCAGGAAGACCAAAGGCATTGGATGTGAGCAGTGGTCATCCCTGAAGGGCCGGGGCACGGAGCAGCATCTTCTGGTTTTAATTAAAAACCATCCGCTGGCAAAGTTTGAAGGCGTTGAGTGGTGCCTGGGCCAGGAGAAGAGCAGCAGGGAATGTCTCCAGGGCTGTGACAAGCACTGGGGCTGGGGCTGCCCTCAGCACTGACAGGGCCTCCTGCCCCAAGTCTGGGCTCTGCCCCACGCCTGGGTCCTGTCCTCAGCCCTTCCCCTGCTCCCTCCTGCCTCCTTCCCTCTCCCCAGGGACCCACAACGCCACTGCTCTGATGTCCCCGGTCACCCCCTCGATGGCCCTGACCCCTTAGAGCTCTTCCCATGCCCAGCCTCACTGAGGTGTCCCTGGGCTGCCCAGTTTGGGGGGGGCAGAGGGCTGGGAGTGCCCCCCAGAGCAGATTATCCCAGGGGACACCCCGCTCCCAGGCCCTGCCATAGTCCCCAGCCCTTTGCCATGGGCACTGTGAGCCCCATCTCTCTGCCACGGGGCTCATCCCAGTGCAGTTCCAGGGGCTCACCCTCTGGCACATCCCTCTTCCATGGAGCTCACCCCGCTCCCATGACCCCCAGCCAAGATCCGCAGGGCTCACCCCTCTGCCGCGCCCCCACCCCTCTGCCGTGGGGCTCCCCCAGCCACCCCACACCCCCACCGCCAGCCACGCTGACTTCACCCCGGCAGCGATTTTTTCCTCCCATCCCATTCCCCCTCCCCGAGCCCGGCGCGGCGTCTCCTCGCCCTCGCGGCCGCTAATCAGCTGTATTATCTGCGCCCCCATTATTCACGCGCTCGCTGCTGTCGGAGCTGCCCCGCCCGGCCGCGGGGGCTCATCCCACCGCCCTCCTCCTCCCGCGGCAGCCACCTCCATCCTTCCTTCCCACCCTCCAGCCCCATCGCCCCCCCCGGCCGGACCACGGCCAGCTGGCTTTGCCTGCATTTCGGCTTCAACCTCCCCCAAGGATTCCTAAATCTGATAAGGGAGGGGGGTGCTGCTTTCAAAGGAGCGGGGTTGACCTTTGCCGCTGCAACGAGAGCCGCATGGAGGAAAAAAATTGGCTGCGGCGAGCGGGGGGGAGCGAGCGAGCGAGCTGCTGTGGTTTTACAATCCCTAAATAACGCCGGGAGCTGAGCTGTAAACACATGGCGGTATTGCCTGAGCGTGTCCGCACCCCCCCACCCCCCCAGTGGAAACCCAGCCTGGAAAATACTCCGACCTTAAAGGAAAAAAAGGAAAGAAAACAGCTTTCTCGGAAAAAAAAGAAAAAAAAAAAAAAAGGAAGAAATCTCCTGAATTATTTAGCGAACGGTTCCAATCCGACGGCTAATTCTGCCGGCAGACGCCGGCGGCCGGAGCCTGGCGTTGGGAGATGATGGCTATCGGCGGGCGCTGGCGGCGGGAGCAGGGTGGTCCCAGCCCAGGGGGACCCAGCGGCGCCGCAGGGTGCAGGACGGAGCAGGGAGCCCTGCCCGATGTCACCCTGCCTGCTGGGTGTCCCTCATTCCCTGGGGACGGGGGCAGAGCACCCCAGCAGAGCAGGGGAGCTGCTCCCCCCCAGCCCCTCTGCTCCGCTCACCCCTCTGCGACACGCAGAGAGGAAACCCCATCGCCTGGAAAGAACCCCAGCCCAAACGCCCCCTCCTCCGGCACCCCCAGCCCCATGGGCACCCCAAAATGTCACCAAGTTCCCCGCAGCGCCCCAGCAGTCAGGGAGAGCTGCCACCCCGTCCCTTCTCACCTGCTTCTTCCCAATTTTTTTTTTCGGAAGCAACTAACACTTTTCTTTGAAGAGCAACAGATGAGCGAGACCCTCCCAGCGCCTTTTATGATGTTAAATTTATTGCCTGGCTCCACAATTGCCATTTTAATGACGAACGCTCCCACGGCTTTAACGCGGCTGAGTGCTGGCATTGAAAACAGAAGCCGGGGGGGACACGCTGTCTCCGGTCTCCTGGAGGAGAACGGATTCCAGCCCTTTTCCTGATCCTTGCACAAAGTTTTGCCAAATAGATAATGTGTTTTATAATTTCCAGACGGTGCTGTGCTGGTAAGGGAGGCCCTCTGCTGGCACCGGGCTGATGGGGAGAGCCCCGGGAAGCAGCTGGGAACTACCACCGAGGCGTCGAGCCTGGGAGACACCTCTGGCAAGGTGTGCCTGGAGAACCAAGCCTGGAGATCCGTGTCCAGCAAGCCATGTTCAAGGAACCTCAGTTCTGGAGGCCCTGGAGAGCTCACGGAGGTGAGCACAGGGAATTGAGACCATGGCAAGGAGCCTGGGAAATCGAGCTGGGGGAGCTAAGCTCAGCAAGTGGAACCAGGAAATGAGCCCATGGAGCCAGGATCAGAGACCTGGACCTGGAGAGACGTGCGTGGCCAGACTGGCCTTGAGGGTCATGCCTGGGCTGAGCCCAACCCCAGTCTTGCTCCATCCAAAGAAAGCCCCAGTCCCTGCAGCCTGTGCTGGTCCACAGCGAGGTGGCTGTGCACACCCAAAGGGAGCATCCCAGACCTTCCCTTGTTGGGGAAAGCCCTCGTGCATCTGTCCCAGGGTGAGGGCTGGGTGGGACCATGTGGAGATGTCTGGGATGCTGGGAGGGAAGAGGGGGAGTGATGGCAGCTTTGCCATGGGGTGGGATGGAGCTGTCTCAGCTCCTGCTGTGTCCCAGATGGGCTGGTGAACGTTCCCCCTCCACTGGGCACAGAGCCCAGGGGTGACAGTCCCCACACCGGGAGTCCCCATGGTCCCTCTGTCTTCTCCAGAAGGACATCTGGTCCCTGCCAGAGGACAAGGACAAGCCTGGAGTTGGCCATGGTGTGGGGCCAGCCATGCAGACCCACACCAGGGATTTCAACTGAGGACATCGACTTTTATCAGCAGATGCTTTATTTTTTTTAACAGTGCCTGAAACTCGGCCTGGGTTATCAGGGAGATATTAAATTGCTGTTGGAAGCGACACCAGCGGGGCGGAAAAGCCATGCTGTGCTCTTACCTCTTCCCACAAGGTCGAGTCAGGCAGCCCCGGGGGACGACGCATTCGCCGCGTCCTTCCTGTAGCGAGGATCACATGTCAGAGCCGAACGAAGCCTTGAGAAAATTAAACCCGTGAGCTCACCGCCTTCCTGAGCGCAGGCGCCAGCCCTCCCTGTGGTCCCTGAGCCTGGGCTGCCAGCTGGGGTGACCCGACAGCAGTGCCAGTGCCAGGAGGATGCCACCTCCCCAGGGGACAGCAGCAGTCCCCACCGGCATGCCTGCAGCTGGAGTGTGCAATGAAGGAGCTTTGAACCCTTTTGTGCATCACTGGGTGAAGGGGAAGGACCTCCCCATGGGAAGAAGCTGTCAGCCTTGGCAGAACACAGCTGCAAAAGTTCCCCTGAAAGCCTTCAGCCAGATTTCCTCCAGGGATCAAAGTTCTTGCTTGGGCAAAGGGACAGGCAGATGGGTTCAGCCCTGGTGGGACTGACATATTTTGTCCTTGCCAGAGCCGTTCCTGCTCTTGGAGGTGGCCAGGCATGGGGCTGGGTTTAGGACAAGGTGAGTCCTGTTGCCTCAGCCCTCTGTGACACAGGGGATGGACAGAGTCAAGTTGAAAGGCAACACAGTTCCCAGGAGAGCCTGTGTGTGCATGGGGGATCACCTGGAGATCCCCAGGAACCCCAGACTGGGACCCCAAGCAGCCCATGCCTCTCAGTCATCTGGGACCAGCACTGCAGAAAGGACATCATGAGCAACACTGGCTGGGAGGGACAAGAGGAGCCAAGATCACAAGTGTGGGACATGGGGACAATGATGCATTTCCCAAGATGACAAGAGGAGCAAGGGGAGGATGAAGGAGAGGTCCAAGGAAGGACCTAGAGACAATTGTCCATGGAGCTGTTAAAGGCTCAGAGCTGAGCCAGACCTCTTCCCAGGACATCCTTTGCTCTCCAAACTTTGCACAAACTCCCCAGCTCAGAGAAGGAGCAGAAATGCAGCTGTTTTCCCTCCAGCCACTTGCTCTTTCATCACCCTCTTCCTTCTCGCACCAACCCTGCTCTGCACCTTGGTTCTGCCCCTTCCCAGCCAGCCAGGAAGCACCAGGGCTGGTTTTTCTTGTTCACACTGGGCATCCACCACAAGGAACAGGGTTTCAGTGGACTGGTGGACCCCTTGGCACAGCCCCTGGCGGTCTCCAGTTTTGCCCCTGTGGTCTCCAGTTTCACCCCTGGCACAAGCAGGCAGTGCATACACACACACAAACCTCCTCTCTCTGCCACCACAGGGGCCCAGGTCCAGCAGCCGCCCCCAGGCCCCTCCCCAGGACCACCAGGGACACCTCCAGCCGCAGCCCTTGGCACAGCCCGGCCTGGGCAGGGGCTGCAGCCCCGGAGCAGGCGGCAGAGGGACGGCAGCAGGCAGGCAGGAGCCGTGTGGGGATGCTCCAGCAGCTGCCGCCAGCACGGCTGGCGGATGCCCTTTGGCCAGGAGCAGCCAGGCTTTTTTTCCAACCCTTCCCGGGGAAAAAAAACAACAACCCAAGTCCCATAACAAGCTGTAGCGAAGCAGCGAGGAGGCGGCAGATAAGAGGCTGGAGCCGCGCGGAGGCCTCACGGAGATGAAAGGCGATTGCGAACGAGCCTCCCCATCCCCTGCGGACAAAAGAGCTCCTAAAATATTAACGAGGCCCCGTGCCGCCAGGTCCCCCGGCCCCCAGCGCCGGCAGGAGCAGGCGGTACCCGCGCTGCCGGCCGAGGGGTCCTGGGGGGATGGAGGCACAGCGGGGAGCAGCGCAGGATGCTCATTAATTACCTCCCGCGCTCCGTGCTGGCAAACGTGCCCCCCGCTTCCCTCGCCACCCCAGGGAGCCGCTGCCACCTTCCCACCGGATCGACGTTTAAAGAGCACGGAGCAGGGGGCTGTGCTGCGGATGGTGGCCCCTCGCTGCCATCTCAGCGCCGCTGGGTACAGCCTCAGCCCCTCAGGACCCCGCAGGATTAATCTAGGGGGAAGCTGGGGCAGCTCATGTGGGTATTTGCACAGCAGCATCGGGGTGGGGAATGGGGAGCAGGGGAGTGCTTGGTCCTGCCTGTTTTGTGTCTGCCTGATCTATGCAGATCCCAGGCTGGGGACAGTGTCCCTGGGGTGGGGGAGCGAGGTGTCCTGTGGGTGTCCTGTGGGAGCAGCTTGGCCCTGAGGGGGGATGCGCTGTGCCCGGGATATCAGCACTGCTCCTGCCATCGGCAGTTCCATGTGCCCCCGGCTGTTCCAGGGGCTGAGTGGGCTCGGTCCCCACTGGTCCCCGTGCTCGGAGCCCACCTGTGGGCAGTGCAGCCGGGCTATGTGCTGAAGTCCCGGCCCTGGCTCCATTGCTCGGCGAGGACAGGGGTACCGTGGCACCGGCAGCCAGACCGGGCTCTCTGGGGACTCCAGGTAACCTCGTGGAGCAACCATCCCCCGAGCCCAGAGCTGCCCATTCCCTGCTCACTCCTCGGCCCAGCTCGGGCAGAGCCAAGGGCTGCGTGTCAAGGCGGTGCCAGGAGAAGGGTGATGCTTCTGCTCCTCCGAATGTGCCGCTGCAAGGAGGAGCGGGACGGTAACAGCTCCATCGCCGGGTCCGGAAGCGGGTCCGCACACAGCCGTCAGATTGGGGGATTTGCATAGCACAGATGGCAGCCCAGGAATTTCAAAGCATCCCCCGTGCCGCAGCAGCTGAAGGGCTCGGTGGCCCCGTGCAGCTGCCGGAGGGAAGCTGAGCTGCCCAGGCGCCCAGGGCCCGGCGGGCACGGGGACACGGGGACACGGGGCATGGCACGGCATCCCCGGCACCGCTGCCCAGGGCCCACGGGGGCTGCGGCAGCCATGGGGACAGCGAGGGAGGGGGAATGTGGGGGCTCCGGCCCCCGCCGGAAAGGAGCCGCATGGAAGGGCTCCCGCAAGGGCTGGAGGGCATGACATGTGAGAGACGACGGGAGCTAAATTTACACGGCGGCGGAGCGAGCTGCCTCCAAGGAGACGTGATCACGGGCTATAAATACCTGCAAGGAAACAACGGGGACAGGGACGGTGAATTATTCACAGGCGCAAGATGGCAGGACACGCAGCGAGCCAGGCCGGGGAGGGGGGAGCTGGCGCCGGGGGGCACCCCGAGATCAGCCCGGCGTGGGGCAGCCAGGGCTGGGCACCCCTCGTGCCCGGAGCTCCTCGGTGGAGGTGTGAGGGTCCCGGGGAGATGAACCCCAGCCTGGCACCGTGCAGCCCCGAGGTACCTCCAGGGGGGTGGCTGGCGCCAGGGATGGCTGCTGGAGGGAGCGGGTGGCCAGACAGGGGATGGTGGGCAGGTCCAGCATCTCCCATCCTGGTCCTGAATCCGCAAGAGGAGACGGCAATAAGGTGATGTCCCGTGTCCCCTGCCCTGGAGGCACCCCAGCCTGCCCTGTCCCTCTCTCTGGGTTTCCCAGAGGACGCTGATCAGACACAGCAGCAGGACAAGCCCTTTGTGTCTGTAGGAGACACTTGGGGGAGGATTTGGGGGCTGGAGCGTCGCGGAGCACATCTGCTCTATTCAGGGTTCACGGGCTTCCAACGATAATAATAAATAGAAATAACAACTAGTTTTATTGCTGCTAATGAGAGCAGGTTCCTAAATGCCGGGGCTGGCCGTGCCGTGCTCCGCTGGCAGCGCGGGGTGCGGGCGGGAACGGGGGATCCCCATCCCCATCCCCATCCCCATCCCCATCCCCATCCCCATCCCCGGCCCGGCAGCGCCGCTTCCCGGCCTCTGCTGCCCCCGCCCGGCCGCAGCTATTTCCTATTTCGGGCCCTGATGGGCGATATTTCCCCTTTCCAGCTGTATTTTTTCACCCACACCGAGTGGAGCAATAGAGGGGATCCCGCTGTCCCCTTGCCCCCTTCCCCTTGTCCTCAGTTTCCCGCTGCTGCCGCCTTGGGATTCCCCTTGTGCTCAGCTCCACAGCTGGAAAGCCCAAAGCTGCCCTGACAACTCACACCTGAGTGATAAATGCTCTTTTGCCATGGGGTCCAGCTGCTTTTCCCCTGGCCATCCCAGCCCACGCCTTTCACGAGGAGCTTTAATGTCCCTCCCAACCCAAACCAGTCTGTGACTATGATTCCCACATCCTTGCTTCCCCAGCAGCACAGCTACAGGGGAAGCTCCTGCCCTGCAACCCCCCAGCACTCAAGGGGTCCCTTGCAGCCTCTCCACAGCCCTTGGTGAAGCTATGACAGTGCCCAGGGTGCCACATCCCTGCTTGGAGCAGCACCCCTGCCCTTCCCACTGCAGGCAGCTGCCTGGGAACAGGTCCCCCAGCATCCCTTCTCCTCCTGGGCAAAGCCACGGGCAGCCAGGATGCAGCACTCCTGCCTGGCAGGGGTCTGAGGGAGCTGGAGGGGGCTGTGAGCTCCAGGGCCAGCACAGGACCGTGGCTGGTGTGATCCCAACCCCAGCCCTCCCAGCAGCTCAGCAAAGGCCCCAGCAGCTCAGTCTCAGACCCTGGCCTTTCTATTCTTGCTGCATCTTGGAGAAGTCCTGTGGCTTCCAGCAGTCCCCAAAGGCAGGCAGCCACAAGAAGGAGGGGCAGATTCTCCTTGGAAACAGCTTCTGAGTCTGGCAGTTTCACCTCAAAGGCAGGCTTGGCTTGGGCTCAAGGAAAGGGGCATGAATTCGGCAGATCCCTTATTTACACTGAGAGGTTTGGGGACTCTGGGTCCCAGCAGCACCTCCAGCTCCTCTCCCACAAAAAAAAAAATCCCCTGTAACCAATGGGAATGGCAGAAGCTGGAAGGCAGAGCTAGGGAAAAAAGCCCCAAACCTAGAAACACTGAGTAGTTTACAGTGGTTTTACAGCCAAGGGTTTGGCCAAGAGGGTGTCAGTGCTGCTAATGCAGCTCAGGCAAGGCAGGGACGGGCATGGCCTGGCAGAGAGGCAACTTTGCCAGGAGAAAAAGGGAAAAGACAACAGGATAAAAGAGAAAGGGGCAGAACAGTAGGAATTTTCATTCAGTTCATGGAGAGGCAATGCAGGTCACCCAACAGAGAACAGGATGCATGAGAGGACTCAAAGCAGGGAAGGTTCAATCCCACTGCAGAGCCCCTTTAGTTTTGTACCAAAAGGGCCTCACCAACACCCTCCTGAAGCTCATCTGATGTCATTCCCACCCAGGACACCTTCCCTCAGCACTGGGCTCCAGGTGCTGCTGGAGAAAGGTGATCCCAGTTCTGCACCATCTGCTCCTACCTGGGGCTGGGCTGGGGTTGTATCACCACCCAAAAAATGCTCCCCTGTTTCTGGGGGAGACACTGGCATGGGGAAGCCTTTTCAAAAAGCCTCCAGACAAGGACTTGGGCTTTCCTGGTGGGAGCCTGACAGGGGCCAACATGGCATTTTTGAGTAGAATTACTTGACTGAGGCAGGATTTGACATGAGGGAAGATTTTAGCATTTAAACACAGAGTCTGTGCTTACCTGTCCTGTGTCAGCTCAGACTGCAGTGGTTTGACTCGATGATCTCTGAGGTCTTTCCCAACCTAAATGATTCTCTGATTTGAGCAGTTACCCTGCAACAAACCCAATAAAACCCACTTGGCAAAAACCCATCCTCCCATGAGGCATCCAGCATGCATCTGGAGAAGTTCCTACAGCTTTTCCATCAGGATTTTCAGCAAGAAGGCATTGCAAGTTGAAACACCGAGTGCTTTATGTTGGTATTTAGGATAACAACAGGAAAAAAACTCCCACGGAGCTTTATACAAGTGGTAAATCCAGCAGAGTCAATCCCATCTCTGACTCAACAGGATCAACAGGCAGCTGAAGCTCACCTGGCCCCAGGTGCCACAGCTGGACTGAACACACACCTTCATCTCTGCAGGTGAGTCCCCACATGCACCTGCTTGGACACAAGAAGATCCAGGAGCTGCTATCACCTCACTGTCCTGCATCACCCTGCTCACACATCCTCACCAACTGCTCCATTCTGCTTGTTTACCTGAAAATCAGAGTTGTTATCCCACATGGTATCAAGCAACAGGTGTAAAAAAGAGGGGACAAATCAGGGAAGTTGTGCACAGGGTTAATCAGGGGATCAGACATGTTGGGACATCCTTCCTCCAGCTGTGCAGGTGACAGCCATGGGTAAGTTATAAGTACAATGATCCTTTCCTGGAAGCTCTGATGATACTGAGTTATTCCTCTGCTCTCTGCAACTCCCTGGCAGAAGGTTTGAACCAGGTGGGGTCACTCTCTTTTCCCAAGTAACAAGTGACAGAACAAGAGGAAACAGGCTCACGTTGTGCCAGGGGAGGTTTAGGTTGGTTATTAGAGAAAAAATCTTCACTGGATTCACAGGCATTGGCACACACTGCCCAGGGCTGTGGTGGAGTCACCATCCCTGGAGCTGTTCAAAAAATGCACAGATGTGGCACTTTGGGACTTGGGTTAGTGGAGGCTTTGGCAGTGGTGGGGGAACTGTTGGACTCGTTCTTATGGGGCTTTTCCAACCCAAATTATTCTGTTTGTCCAACACCCTGCAGAATTCCTGCTCCCCACACTGAACTGGCCACGCACAGACCTCCCGAAGAGCCCCCGGCAGCAGCACTGCAGCAACTCACCAAGCTCCAGGTCAGGGGGCAGAAAAATAATCACCATCTCAAGCTCCAGGGGAGGTTGTTTCAATAAGACTTGCTAAACATTGGTTCAAGCATAGCCACAAGGCAGGGACTCAAAGCTCCCAAACAGCACAACTGCCTCGGGCACCTTGGGGGGAGCAAAGAGAGGGTTTAGTCACAAAACACCACTTTTGCTCAAGGCAGCCAGAAAGCTCTGCAGGAGTCACTCCGTGCCACCTTTGCTGCATCAGACCAAGGAATTAATGTTCCCCTCACTTTAGAAAACTCCCATTGGCACTTGCTCCCAGCTGTGGTGGCCCAAGGCCAGCTTGTTCCTTTGTCCCAGCCCGGGCAGCCCAGCAGCAGAGCAGGATGTGTCTCCCAAGCCACCCCCAGCAGCTGGGGCTGGGTGAGGGCAGAGCCACGCAGCTTCAGCTGGACACAGAGCCACACTGGGAGAGGGAAGGTTGGGGTATGGTGCTCGTGGCTTCAGGACACCAGTTCACTGCTTATTCAAAATGCCAAGTTTTATCTATACCCCAACAACTTGTTTTTTTCAACCCAAAGATGTGTTTAGAGTTGAGCAACAAAGAGATTTGCTCATGAAAGGACAAGAATGGTAAATACACCCAACCCCCACTTGCCCGAGGTGGTTTCACCTGACTAGACAACAATGAAAACTAAATCTTCTCACACAGGGAAGGAGGGGGGTGGATACAGAGAGGCAGAAACACAACAAAATAGAAAAAATAGAACCTGTGGGTGCCAAATCCGGGGAAGAGAAAGCCATGAGTTGTGGGAACCTACAGTCAAAGACAGCTTTGGCTCCCTCCAACACCACACATGCCTTGTGCTCTGGCTCCAGAGCTGATCCCAGCTTTACACAAGTGACCCCACTGGATCAAGGACTGGGGTGCTGGAAGCAGCTCGATGACATCAAAGCACCAAAAAAATTCTATTCAGTCACAGCTTCCAAGAAGGAAGGGGACAGTGCTGGGCTTGGTGAGAGCATAGGGATTTCTGCATGAAGACCGACAAACAACCCTCAAGGCCACTCCAGGTCACCCACAAAGCACTGCCTGTGGTCAGAGTGAGCCAGGCTTTGAAGGAAGCTTAAAAAAAAAAGATGAAGGTGACCAGACATGGTTGAGAGAGGGACAGTGCAGGACTGAAGCCTCAGGGAGAAGGGACAGAGCAGCCACAAGAGGAAAGGAAGCAACATGAGCCAAAATACATGGGCAAAAAGCACAAGCAAAGCAAAAAAAAAAAAAAAAAAAAGCAATCAAGCCAAAGAGTTTGAGGAAATTATTTAATGGTGATCAAATTGCAACACAATACAAGAATACAGACTGTTAGCATGGATCTAGACACACACACTTCCAGGTGAGGGAGGGGCTGCAGGGATTCCTCCCGGAGCCTCTGAGCACAGTCACTCACACAAGGGTTGGTCTCCATGCATCCCGAGAGCAGCACAGCAGGATTTGTCCTGCTTTTAACCTTCCCTCAATGCTCTTGTCCCTGTGCATTCCCTGGAGGAAACTGTTTCTGCCAAACCCAGCTGAGATCTCCAGCTTTTTGCTCCAAGCCTACCTGAAGAGCCATGGAATGGAAGGAAGCAGTAACTGTGGGGATGAAATTCCATTCCAGCTACCCACAGGAGAGAGAGGGATGCTTCCCTGATGCTGCAGGGATGAGAAGACTTTTCTGAGGGCCTCTATTTAATGGGGACACCTTCCTGCCACTCAGATACACCTTCAGGCTTTTATTCTCCCAGGAGGTAATTTCCAAGCTCTGCTGGGCCACGCTGGTATGCCTGGAACCTTAAGCAAGGGCTCCTCCACCTGGAATGGGAGTGCTGAGCACATTCAGAGGTGGATTGTTATCCTGGTTTTTAGGGGTGACACATTAACTACTGTGAGCAGTTTCTGCACCTCCCACATGCCCAGGTCTCCTGCCTTGCTCCTCCCAGCAAGAGCTGCTCAGAAACAAGAAAATCCACCTTTCACTGGGCAAAGCTTCCCACCGAGCTTCCCTCAGGATTCTCATCTTCTCCTGTACATCAGAACTGGGAACAAGAACAGCTCTAGTGATGTTTTGCTGCTGAAGATGACAAAGACCATCAAAAAACAGAGCCAGGCAGTGCTGTCTGCAGCTGCAGCTGCCAAACAACAGGGAAGACCCAACCTTTTGAGGTATGGGACAGGGAATAGTTTGCTGAGCTGACTAAGGACACAAGATCATCCCCAACTTAGTCTTGTTGGCTTTTTTACATCATTTGACGCATGGAGACTGAACAGAAGAGTGTGAGGACACTTCAGGATGCAGCTTTCTTAGAAGCATTGGGATAATATGACAATAACTAAAAATATTTTTTAAAATCCCTCCTGCCTTGCCAAAAAGCTGACAGAAATGCAGCAGCAGCACATCCTACCACAGGACAAGCCGGGTGTTTCGAGCACAGTAATCAGGTTTCCAGCACTTCCCAGGATCAGCTCCATCCCAGTCCGCAGGTCCACAGAGGCTCTGAGCCATGGGAATGGTTAAGCCAACTCCTGCCCACTGATGAGTGGCTGCTCAGTGCTGATCCAGGAGAGGTTCCAAAATACATGGATCACATTTCTCCTCTGGGTCACTCTGAGCAGTGGATGGGCATTGATGAGCACAAGGAATGTATCCAGGCACAGTGTTCCAGCTTTGCTGCCAGAGCTGGGGGTTCTAAGCAGCCAAGCACTATTTTTAAATAAAACACACTCAGCACACAACAGGAAAAAAGGGAATTGCATGAACAATCTACATCTGCATAAGGCCCAGCACAAGAAAAGCCAGACAAAGGGAAGCAGGCAACTTAAGTTACTAAATTAAGGTAAAAACTGGACAGGGATGGAAAAGGTTGATGACATGACAAGCTCAATTCTTAGAAAGCCAATGACCAGAGCCCCTGACCTCGTGTGCTGTTTGACATTAGAACCCACTCAATGCACAGCTTCAAAGGTGCAAGTTTCTAGTCCCAAAAATAGCTAAGCTGGGTCAGAGTTTCAGTTAAATGCTAAAGGCTCCTCCATCTAGTTCACAGTACAACCCTCAACAACAGTCAACCCACAGGAGGTACAGAGTGTACATCCTCCCATCTCAAACATCACCAGACCTGCTTTTACTACACAACTGTGGTCATGCCATCAGCAAAAAAGTCTGAACTGTTTAAACACTTCACTGTGAATGAGACTCCTCCCAACACGAGCAGATGTGTTAATGCATCCTCCAAGGTGAAGCTGTTACAGGTTCAGGACTGTTTCAATGCATGTGTGGCTTATTAAGGTCCTGTCACCTCGTGTTTGTGGGTCCTGCCCCACCAGAAGGGGAAACCATCCCCCTCAGTTCCCTCAGCTGTCACTGCTCCCTCTTCTCTCAGTCTCTTCCCCCATACAGTCTCTGATCTCTTCCAGTAACTGCCAATTTCCAAAGGCAGCCAGATCTGCCACAAAAATCATTCTTGGATGGCTCAATTGCAAAGCAGTTAAAGAGAATCCCCCCAAACTGTTCACAATCAGTGCAACCCCCTCCCTGTACTTCTTGCTGACCCTATAGAAAAACATGGGAGGGCAACTCCACCATGGCTGAAGTGTACTGGAGAGTCCAGCAGGAGCACAACAGGTCAGGAAAGGCAAGGCCACGGATCCACGCTGGCACAAACCAAAGACACACCAGCAGCCACCAGCCTACACTCCAGTTTTGATGTCACAGGTGTTATCCAGGGCCACAGGCTGCTTTCCAAACAGTCCAGCCAACACCCTGTGGCTAACTCGAGTGCCACAAGTTTCAGATGACTCAACCCAAGGTTCACAGCCCTGCACACCAATCTCTTCCCCTCCCCTGTGACCATTACAGTGTCCCTCAGCCAGGACATGTGGCCATGTGCTCCCTTCCTTCTCCAGTGAAGCTCTGCTCCGCCCTGGAGCCACACTGTCCCCATGCTAGGAGAGCAGCAGTGTCCTCGTGCCTCTGGAGAGGGACACAGCTCCCTGCAGGAGAGCTCACACCTGCTCCAGCACTGTGACACCAGGACATCGAGAGATGAGACAAGAGGAACAGGTTTAGACCAAAAGCAGTGGACATTTATTCCTCGTTTGTGCAAGAGTGTCAAGATGCATTTGGGAATGGCTGGGACAGACCCTGTGGCCGGAGAGCCAGCAGCTCCAGCCTCTCCTGCCCGATGGCTTGGGTTACAATTCTACTAAGAGGAGATAAACTTGCAGACTCACCTACTGTCACACCAACGATGCTGGCAAATACACTTGTATACAAAGAAAAGTTTCAAACTACATTTTTTCACTAGATTCAAGTGAAGACTTTGTTCAAAAAAAAAAAAAAGACACATACAAGTACAATTTAAAACTGTATGAACATTTGCAAATGTTTAGTGCAAAGTAATTATGTAAAAGCTACATTTTATGAAAGTTTGTGCTGATGTGTTTGGTAGGTTTTTTCTTTTTTTTACCCTTTTACATCCATTTTTTTAGTTACATAAGGTTTCACTTACCTACAGTACATATGCATTGTGTTAGGTCCCATGCAAGTGGGAGTAATACCATCAGGCTTTGTAAAATGTCACTCTGATTCGCATTTAGTAAACTGCTTATTTGGTTTAACAGTCAAGTTCCTGGCACACTACACATCCTGATTTCATCTAAGTGCTCAAGCTCCTGTTTGCCTCTTCAGGTGCCTTGTGTGATGCAAACCAAACTGCTTCACGACTTCAGCCCAAAAAGTTTTTTTAGAGAAATCCACCGTTAGTTTAAGCCTGTAACAAACTGCTCTGAAAATTAAAAGCCTATTCACACAAAGTTATATGTAATGACTGTAGTAATCAGTTTATTACACAGATTAATTCATTCTTGAACGTACAAGCTCCAGGGGAGCAGTTGGGTCTTTAAATACACACAAGTTTTCTGTCATATGGATTTTTTTTTTTAACCCTTACATCCAGAAAGACCTAAGCAGTTAAAAAACTTAAGAAAAAATAAGAGCTATTAGCTAGGTATTAACTGAGAAACCACATACAAACCAAAAAAAGTATGAAGGGAAGGGAGAGAGTTGAAACAAATCAACATCACTTGATGC
The DNA here is from genome assembly GCF_008360975.1 of Lichenostomus cassidix. Taxonomy (NCBI): domain Eukaryota; kingdom Metazoa; phylum Chordata; class Aves; order Passeriformes; family Meliphagidae; genus Lichenostomus; species Lichenostomus cassidix. The sequence continues at coordinate 3,675,869 of NC_139494.1, forward strand.
ACTAATAGCTCCAATCCATTTAAATGGTGACCGGTTAAACTTAGACCTTAAACACAGGATGTGGGTACAGTTTCTCATTGGTCATAACATTTACCTAAGGTGTAGGTCCTTCAGAATAAAATGAATACAGAAACAGCTTCAAGTTCTTCACCTTGCTTTTCATAACTGTTATGAGTTTAAAAGGATTCCACTTAAAATCCTTCATGGATCAGCAACACTGTCCCTAAAAAATCTGAAACCCGCCAGAACTCTCCCCATTCCCATTTGATTTCCCAATTTAACTCGGCAAGGAATGCTTTTAGGCTCACAAAGTTATGACTGAAGAACCAGCTTTTCACACACACACTTCTCTGCTAGGAGTCAATGTTGGTACGGGGAAATACAGTATTTCTAGTTTGTTGTTCCAAGTATGTACAACACGCAGCACTGCTGTATCAGGTAAACATGTGCACAGGGGAAGATGAGGCGTGGGCTCATAGAAAGCAGTCAAATGGAAATCAAAAGGACTTTCTCTTTCAGAGTTCCCCTATCTTTATTTGTAGAGGTTATCCAATAATTTCTTTAATTACATCGCATACTTCTGAGTCCATTCCCGAGCTATTCTGTTGTACCTGTGTGTATAAAAAGAGGATTTACTTAACATGGCATCTGCACAGTATTTCAGCTCCAGCACTCTAGTCTACACATGGCATGAAATAACAGTACTATCAGCAATTGGTAAAATTTAAGAGCAAAATTAAACCTTAAGCAAACAGGGGAAACAAAGCCCACAGTGCTTAATGGAAAAGAAATACCTGGCCATATTTACAACAGGAATATAAGCTCTTTGTGATTGGAGGCACAAAATAGAGCTAGAGCAGGGCTGAGGGGAAAGGATTTTCAGGAAGGCTTTAACTGTGCCTCCCCCAGCCCCATCTGCTGTGTCCCTGGGGAAACTGTTACCGTAGGGTTTTACTTGGTCATTCTGGAAAATAGATTAACATGTCCACCCATCTCCTGCTTCCCTTCAAAGTTAAGCCCAGTACCTACCATCAACTCATCTGCTAAACCCCAACAGCCTTATTTCTTTCTACACATTGGGTATTTTGATGACTGTCAGGACACAATGATTTGTCCATCAGAATCTTTTTATTCTGACGGCACAATATAATTCAATTCCCAAGAAATCTGTAGCTTTTGCACCCAAATATCCTTTAAAGCCAGAGGAAGCTCAGGATACTTGTGTGACACAAAGCAGTTGGGTGATTAGCAGCACTGCTGAAAGCTTCTAACAACAGAAGGCAAGCTGTTCATATTCTACAGAATTCGTAGAGTAAGACACAGCATGAAGTTTCCTACAGTTATGTATACCAGGATGGTTTGGTGTTGCAATTTGGTCTGTAGATAATGTTCTCTAGCTTAAACAATCTAATAATCCACTCATAACTAACTCTCTCCTTCACATCACTGCTCAGAGACTACACAAGGAGCAAGTCCTCCTGTTTAAACCCAAAATTTATTTCCCTGTTTTTGGAAAAAATAGGAAGGAGTTCTGCACACTTAAAAGTGCAGATAATCACTGTTGATTATGTCTCCAAATATGTGGTGCTGGTTTTGCAGCTCTCCAAACCAGGATGCATAAACTTCTCTAACACTGCTCAAGTATGATGTAGAATAAGTAGATTTGTGGACTATTTTCCCTTCCTGATCAGATCTGGAAGGGAACAGTGAGGTAGGAAGTGTTTACAGTATCACTAAACTGTTAAAGTATTTATTAGGACTGAAGTTTCTCTATACTTGCTTGAGAGCCCTCCTGCCCCACTTCTACACCACTTCTTTCCTTGTGTTGTCATGTGAAGGCAAAACAGGGAGTTTTTTGTTATTTCTTTGTATGATTCCAGACCCAGAGCTGCCATGGAATATTCTCCCGTTGGAGTAACTTGCTCTCCCTCTGGTGGTTGCATGGGATTAAAGCAGTTCAGACAGTGGCACTATAGATTCCAGGAAAAAAACAACAAATCTCTAGGAAGACCAAAGTTAGAGCTTTGGTTTGCCTTTTTCACTCTCACTCTTTTCCAAGAAGCAGGACCTCTCAGTTCCCCTTTACTGTGTAAGTGTGGATTCTGCCCTGTCAAATTCCATGGGTTTTGGCTTCCATACTCACTTTTCTCTATCTGTTTTGTAGATCCGTGCAATCTCAGGCACTAAAGGATCATCTGGATTGGGATCACACAACAGAGAACAGATGGACAAAAGTACTAAGGAGAGAAAAGAGACACTGAATTAGTTCCAGGACAGCTGAGGACATCTGCAGCAGTCAGCCCGTGCACCTCCTTCCCCTCCAGCCAATAACATCAGCAGCATTTATTTGTTTACCAAGGAGCACCAATCCCACGTAATTCAGCCTAGTGATTTTGAACATACTCCTTTTACCAGTGAACTACACAACTTTTCACGATCACAGCATCACAGAGAGTAACCTCCTGGACAGGTGTATCCAGCAACAGCCTTAAATCACAAGGCAGGAATGTTCTACCTGAGCATCCTCTGGGAAAACATCCTTGCTTTTGCACCCAAAATCCAGCTGTTCCCTAAAGCAGACACCTCACTGTTGGATAACTTGGAGAAGCACTGATCAAAAGTCCAATAGCAGGCAAGTCCAGCTGAGATGAAGGATGCAAGGGCTGTTTGCAGCTACTTAAGAATCACAGAATGGTTTGGGTTGGGAGGGACCCTGAAGTTCATCTTGTCCCAGCCTCTATCACAGACAGGGACACCTTCCACCAGCACAGGTTGCTCCAAGCCCCATCCAACCTGGCCTTGAAGATCTGTTTAAAATAAGCTAGCTTTGCAGTGAATTAAGAGGCTTTATCCAGTTATTTTCCAAGCATAAGGCAAGTTGGGATGGATTAAGTGCAGAACAGCATTCAAAACGACCCAAGAATGCCCTTGCATTGCTACCAACCACAAACCCCTAGAATGTGAGTGTTTCACTATATAGTGAAAATATCCCAGAAGGCACATCCCGCTCGGTAGAGTGACAACCCTCATCAATACAAGGAACCAGGACACTGCTGCAAAGCCACAAATAGCACATGGGCATTCCTACAGCCACTGCAGAGAAGGGAGGAGAAGGCAGGAAGTTATAATCCAAGCATATTGGGACAACACTACACCAGGCATGGCAGGGACATCTTGCCCCACTCCCGAAAATGCCAAACATTCCTTTCTCTCAGCCTGTTTGGATCAAACAGTGCCACTCCATATGTCCCTTCACCGATTGCAGCAAAGCAGTTGTCAGTGCAGCCTCCAAGCAAGGTGCAGATGACAGGAGTGAGGAGTTTGAAGACACTAAACACAAATCTGCTCCAATTTCCATCACTTGCAGGAAGCAGAGCTATCTATGAAAAATGTAAGAAAACAGCATGCAGCCTATAAAAACAACAAAGGAGTTAAGATGGGTTAAACACAAAACAGAGATCACAAGATGGCTTGGGTTGGAAGGCCCTTAAAAGCCCACCTCATTCCACTCCCCTGCCATGGGCAGGACCACCTCCCAGTATCCCATGTTGCTCCAAGCCCCATCCAACATGGCCTTGAACACTTCCAGGGGTGGGACAGCCACAGCTTCTTTGGACAACCTGTGCCAAGGCCTCACCACACTCCAGAGAGAAGATGGAAACAGGTCTGATATTCAGTTTTTTTTTTTCAAGTGGGACAATAGAGAAAGATTCCCTAGATCTGAACTGAGTAAGTTGCTCAGTGTTGTGAGCACAAAGAACCCACAAAGCTACTTAGTTCAGTTTCCTCACCTACTTCTGTAGACCCTTCACTAATGAATTATCAATTCCCAGTTCAAAGCCTCTAGAACAAGTTCAGTAGTCAACTAGTCTTGATTAGGTGAACATATTTCTGGTTCTAGAACAAAGAGCAACCTCTTCCCCCTTTTCCCAATTTTCTACAGTACACTCGTGAGAGTTAAGAGCTTAATGACTCTCCTCCACCAACTGACACAGGGAGCATTTACTGAGCTCCCTCTCACACAGCTTCAGAGTGTGAAGGAGGCCTGTAGAAGGCACTGGTCCTGAGCTGCTGTCCCTTAGCAAGACACACAGCACATTTAGCACCTGTAGCATACATCCAGCCCAGTTCTCTTCCTCCACATAAACCAAGTAAAGCCCATGCTAGTTTTCAATGGGAACCTCTCTGCCACCTCACACCCAGTCAGTTCAAAACAGCTGTTCCTCCAGCAATTTTCTGTAACTCTTTTCTTTCTGTCTATCAGACTCCACTGCTCTGGTCACTGAAGTTTCTTCAGCTGTAGGATGAGCAAGACAGGTCCAATCTGTCCTCTGCCTTCACCAGAAGACACAGGAAATCCAATCAAAGTTTTCTAGTCAACTGTTGTAACTATTCCCTCAAGTTTCATCTTATCACAGCCCTTTAAAAACCCATGGACTTTTCTGAACACAGTGCCTCAGCCTTCATCAGGAGAACCACACTGCAGGTCTGTCCACTGCTCTCTGCCTACCTTAACACCCCTTTTCTCAATACTCAGCACTTCATTTTTCAGTATCCCTCCAAAAATGTTAAATAAAAATGCACACAATCATTTGGTTTCAAGCTGCACTGCCACATTCATCTGCTTTGATTTATTTTTCTAAGCCTTCATTATTCCAAACTATTTTCATTACACTCACTCTTGCTGGTGACTTCACACAATTTCCTTTTTATCTGTACAGCCTCAGCAAAAAAAGCATTTTTAACTAAACTGGTTTAATTTTAATATCCTGCTGAACCCAGCTATTTGTCCAAAATCAAATCAGGAAGTTTCTCAAGGCTTTCCACTAGAACACTGCACATACACATGTTTTAGACCAACCAACATATAGAAAAACCCCTTGGAAAAGGTACCTTCTCAAAGTTTCAAGTGCAAGGGTAAAGAGGAAGCAACCCTTACAAATTTCAGTGGTAATAGCCTGACATATTCCACAGTGTTGCTGTAACTCATTCTGTCTATCTCCCTCTCTAATGAAGTATTACTGAAATTAATTCCACAGCAAAGCCTTGACATTTACTAGTCAAATGACTACAACATTAGTACTAGACAACAGAAAGAGAACTCCCAAAAAATTCTGGAATCACAGAATCAGGTTGAGTAACTACACAAGGCAGGTAAGTGACAATTTACACCTGAACATCCTGCACGGCCATAGGCAAAGCATTATCAGCTTGGCAGCATCCCTTCAAGTCTCTCACAGGCAGGGACATACCACAAGTGTGCACGCTTTGAATTTAAGTCTGAATTTTTCCCAGTAATACCAAAGTAAATTTTACTTGCCATTGACTCAAGGGATTCATCCCTTGAAGTAACTCTGTACAGAGTTATTTCACATCTTATCACTCTTAGCTGTCAGAGTTGTCCAGTCTGTAGCAGAACACTAAGCAACTTAAACCACTGTCAGTTTAAAGCTTCCTTTCACTCAAAAATTGGTTTTGCTTTGTTCTATTTCACCAACCAGGCAGCCTACTGACCTCCAACCCTTCAACTACACTCCCCATCTATCTCTGCAGACAACAGATACAATTTACTCTTCAGTGTGCTTCCTGCTGCCATGGACTAGCACAGACCCAGCACTTCTCAACACCAAGAAACTAGGAGAATCAAACTCATTAAGCAGAAGGGCTGCTAACAAAGAGCTTCTAGCAAGCAGGCTTAGCTTCCCCACAGAGCAATGACAGAAATACACTCTCATCAGGCAGAATGATCACTGAACACGCAATATTAAAACACTATTTAAGTAATGTGCAAAATAAGGTCCACCAGTGTAACACTGCACAACTGGGATCCAAGTGCCCACTGCAAGACTTGCCTTTACAAAGCATGTAACACTCTGAAATTCACGGGCAATCTTTCTCCAGGCAGCTCCTCTGTGCAGAAAATCGTGCCATTGACAGCTTGTCAACAAGACCAGCTCCAGTTCCCCACTGCACAATCCACCTCAGCAGCTGCTGTGCTGTGCTCTCACACCACCAAGGCCAGCCCACCACCCTCGATGGGCAATTGCACCTTCCTGGTTCTGCCCCACCTCAGACTGGCATCATGGGTTGATGTAAATTCTGTATGTAAATTCCATGGCTGGGTTTCCTCTGCTATGATGCAGCTCAGTCATTAGTCAGGACAATCCATGACATCAGTGCTCCACAGGTCCTTCCAGCACTAGCCAAATGAGCAGGGCAGAACACAATTAAAAGCCCATCTGGCTACTGGAACACCCAAATTTAGGAGGCATGTTAAAGCTCCTGGAACTCAGAGGTAAAAGACTCTTAAAAGCAGCTGATCCTCATCTTCCAAAACACAAACCTCAAATCATTCACTTTGTCTGCAAAGCCTGACTGGTCTAATATCCACCACTCCAGCCATCCCCTTGACACAGGGTACCAACCACTACCAATCCTGCTGTTCAAGCCTAGCTGGAATTCCAAACAAACTTGCTCCAGTAAAGCACTCATCCATTGGGCACTTCAGAGTAACCAAAAGCAACTGAGGAGCTATGGAATCTCCAGCTGAACTCACAGAAGGGAGATAAAAAGCACTAATTTTTCCAAGGTAATGAGCTTCCCAGAAGAAACAGCTGGTGTGTTCTGATCCAACTGCTATTTGGTGCAGGTACTGCTCTCCAAAGAGGAGCCAATTTAGAATCCACCTAGGAGTAAAGGTCCATCTCTAAGCAGGCACAGAGACTGCACCAGCAGCTTGTTACAATACCAAGAAGGTGCTGAGATGGTTACTCTGCATGCCAGACTGTCAGGACAGCAAGACGACACTTAGCTCTCCATCCTGGCAGGAGCCACACAGGACTATCAGGATCATCTGATAATAGAAAAGCTCATGCTGACACAGAGCAGCTGGAGAAAACAGAGAAGCATCAATCCCTGGCCATCACAAGTTCACAGCAATGGCAGCAGCCCATGCCACCTTCTCTGTCCCAAGTGAACAACAAACAGCATGCCAGGGCTTTCCCTGGAAAGCCATTTGTCACCTCCTGGAGGCCAGGCCATGGGCTCTGGCAGACAGTGCTGAGCCTTCTGCCCAGCCCAGTTTCTGAGTGTGAAAGGAACCAGTTGTCAGCTCAGGTTTAACTGAGCCTGGTATGCTGGGAGACACCTCTGCCAGCAGAAATAGGAGCTTTGGACATGTAATGCTGCTGAGGAATTCTTAATTCTGTTTTGAAGGGTTTATCCAGCTGTCCCGCTCCTCTCACCAGCAACAGCCCCTTCGCTGATCATCAGCCTGGCAGCCTCCACATCAAGGTCCACTACTTTCATCTCTATTTCCTCAAAATCAGGAAAAAAATCTGACTCCTGGAAGGAGCATTCTCCTACACAATCACTACTTCTGAGTTTCAGGCCCCTGACCCTTAAAACTTGAGATGTACAGTTATCAAAGCTTTCTCAGCACTGACAGATGTTAAACTTGCAACGTTAAACACTCTGAAGATACCACTGACCAACAGTTCAAATGCCTGGCTCCTGATTGTGAACAGGCAAGATGCATATAAATAAATGAAAGCAACTCTGGACTTTGCTCAAGTTAAATCCTATTTCTTAACCATAACCCCATTTCCAACTCCTCCAGCCATCGTCCCCAGCCTTACAGGAAGTGTACCTTTAAATCTGAGCAGTTTAAACTTCTGGCTTCAAAGCACCTTGCATTCCTGCTAAGTCAGTTCAACAATTTCTGGTGACAAAAGAAGAAAAGTTAAGTGTTGCCCAGTGCATCACAGACTGGTTGAGGTTGGGAGGGATCTCTGGAGATCATCTTGTCTCAAGCAGAGCCACCTAGAACAGGTTGTCCATGACAATGTCCAAGGGCTTTTGAGTATCTCCAAGGTGGCACAGCCCATAATCTCCCAAGGCAACCTGTGCTGGTGCTCAGCATCCTCACAGCAAAACTAAAACAAGAAGTGTTTCCTGCTGTTCAGAGAGACCCTCCTGTGCTTCGGTTTGTACCCATTGCCCCTTGTCCTGTCACTGGGCACCACGAAGGAAGTGTCTGGCTCTGTCGTCTCTACATCTTCCCTTTAAGTATTTACAAACACTGATAAGATGCCACAGAACCTCCTCTTCTCCAGGCTGAACAGTCCCAGCTCTCAACCTGTCCTCATAACAGGAGATGCTCCAGTCCCTCCGTGGCATTCATGGCCCTTCACTGGGCTGTCTCCAGTACATCCATACCTCCCTTGCCTGGGGAGCCCAGGACACATGCTCCACATACAGCTTCATCAGTGCCCAACAGAGGGCAAGGATCACATCCCCCAACCTGCTGGCACCACTGCTCCTAGTACAGTCTTCTTTTGAGCAAGGGTAACTCCTGGTTAGCTGTACAAGTGGCTCCACTACAGTTGTGAGAGTTGAAACATAAAAATGGGCATTTCCCTCAGAACCCCAACTCAGTACAGCTGGAGACTGACCCATGCTCTGTGACAAAGCCACCCCCAGTTATGTGGCTAAACACTACAATGGGCAAACAAAAAGCCAAGATGACAATCAGAAACCAACTTCCTGATTTTGGAAACTGCACTATGAAGGTTCAGTTCAGTCTTTGGGTAGTATTACTTCCAGCAAGTCTTAGTGAAGTGATTCATGATGAGCAACACCACAGAAAATCCACACTGCACTGGGCATGGAAGTCTGGATTGTGGGAGCTGAAGTCTTGCACAAATGAGGCTGAGGTTACTCACTGCCCCTCACCAGGCAGGGCCCTCCAGCACACTCACCACACTCACTCCATGATTCACTCATTACAAAACATGGGGAGATGTGGGATAGGACAGCAAATCAGTCCAACCTTTACTGCAGAAGTGCTTTAGTTCAGCATTAACGCTTGCACAAATTCAAGAAAAAGCATATTTTCCCCCCCAAAATGGCTGAGAACAGCTGTAATCATGTTAAAACACTTCATTCTCCTGTTTCAGGCAACAGGGATTCTTTTTTATGCAGACTTGGAGATAATGTTTTTAATTTAAGCCTACGCATTCTGCTTAAGCCTCGGAGTTCAAATTACCCACCAAGGCGTGGTTAAGACTGTATTTTGAGATTATTTATTCTCCAGTATGTATTCTTGAGGGAACACTGAGTTCAGAATTACTAATATAAGCAAGTCAGCTGTTGTACTGAGACATTCACTGCTGTTCTCCCAAGTTTTAACTATTTTAATAACTGTAGGAGGGACAGAAAAAACCCCCAAAACACCAGTCACCTCTATCATAGCCACAATCACATTATTAAGTTGCTTACAAAGGGCTGGCTCCAGAGAGTGAGGAGGCAAGACCCCTACCTTTACCACTGAACTGGAATGATTAAGTAGCACTGACATGATTTTCCAGTGTTTCCACCAGAAAATGGCAATTTTAATCCAAAGGAAGTCGCTGTACATCACTTCCCCTCTCTCCTCGCAGGTTAAGGTGAAAAACATCTTTATGTACCACACATTAACTGTGAGCTTGTAACAGCAAGCTGCTGACAGTGCTGCCTCCAGAGGAAGCTGTGCATGATAAGCTCTTTCCTAGAAGGCCTGTTTCTAGTGTTCCCAGATTTCTCAATCAGTAGGAAGTGCTTTTTTTTATAGCTGTGCTCTAAGTTATCTACTTAGACATTTTAAATCCAAACAGCTTGCTCCCAGTAGCAACCAATTTAAGGGTGGCACTATTTATGAAATACTCTGAGAAATCTACACTACAAATATTAAATTGCTGCTTTAGAAGGGATGTGATCTTATTGCTGAATGTCTTAAATCTTCTTATTCACCCTAAATTACTTAATTCAACAGTTTTTCCTGCTAGCAAAACACTCATTCCTTGATAAGGTTGATCAGTTACTAGAAAGCTGAAGCAGCCCCAAAATCTGTCACAACACATTCTAATCTGACTGAACACAAGATTTCAACCCTGAAAGATTCAAGTTGCCTTTGTGGAATTTGTTTACATTTGTTCAAGATGAGAACACTTCCCATGAGTACCAGCTCTTTGCTTCTGAAGTTGAGGTCTGCTTTCTGATAGGGCATCTCTGTGATTCTGAGGAAAGTATTCCCAATTCCTGTAAAGTCACCTATAAGAATCTGCTTTGTTGCTCTAATTCCTTCAATAGATGTAGCCCAAGGGAACTGGGACAAGGTTTTCTCCCAGGACAGAACTGTATGGATGTTGAGCTATGTGCAGCAAAGTTTGGGCATTCAGGTGAACTGTTCAGCAGTGAGTTCAGCAATGATCAGCACTAGAGATCCCCCTAATTCCAGGAGGAAGATGGGGCACTGGAAGGGGCAAAGTGGCACAGAACAGCCACCCTGATCCCATGGCTTATTCCAGCTGAGTCACACAGATATAGTTTGAAAAGGGTAAGAAAAAAGGAGTTCAAAGCAGAACACAGAAGGAGATTGAGATGTTAAAGCATAAATACTGCAAATGTATCTGGGCAGTAAAATTAACACTAGGATGTATTTTGTGAGTGATTAAAGCTGACAGCCACTAACAGGCAGTTCACTGCCACCCTGGACTAGCCTCTTAAATTCTTGCCCCATCTTTTCCCAATTGTCCTAATTCCACTCTATCTTCCAGTATTTTCAATCATGCTGTCTATCACACCACCACCCATATGCTCACTTCATACTCCTTAAAACAATACAGCATTTTATCCACATATACAGCAATTAAATCAAACCATAACAGATATCAGAGCTTGGTGCTAACTTAGTGCTTGTAAGAGCAGCCAGTACTGACTGAGAGCACTTGTAAGGAAACTGCAGCAACCTTCCAATCATTTTTTCTTCATTGACACCATTTCTTCAGTTCTTTCAAGACTTTTAGCCTTGTGCACAAGCAGATTCACTTCTGACAAGAGACAAGCAGATATTGTTGTCCCTTTCCATCTGCTTCTATAAATGCCTTTAGCTGGACAGAGAAGGTGGGAATGTCTGTGGGTTCAGGGAATGGGAGACAGTGATAATGTCCAAGGGATGTACCAGTAATCACCTGTCTCAACCTAAAAGTGCCTGGGAACATCACACATAGTTGGAGAGAAGGACAGGCAACAGGAGAGCCTCAGAGCAGGGACAGTGTGAAGGACAATGTAATCAATGTGACAACTGCAGCATTGATTACAAGGACAGTGTGAAGCTACAGAACAGAAGGGTCAAGACATGGATCATGCACAGGGTAAACTCAAAATATTCCCAAATAGCCATGGCTAGACCTAAAAACTTGATCTACAGTTTGTAAATCTCTACCGTTTCAATAGCCAAAAAAATTCCAACCTGGGTCTTCTTTCAAGATGGTTAAAGCCTCCTATTTACATTAAATATGAATATTGCTTTACCAGGCAAAGGCTATATTTTATAGTGCCCCACCAGCTAACACAGTTCACAGGGACAAAGATGCTATTAGCTAATAATAATTTTAAATTGTTCAAGCTAGGTAAGTTTTAAACCACGTTTCAGTAGTCCACACCATTGGAAGTTCTGCTAAAAAATTACCAACATGGAGCTCTGATGCTCCCTTGAAAGAGAACTTCTTTCTAGCATGACACAGAATTAGCAACTTCACCAGTTTTTAAAAGCCACAGCTGCTGCCTTACATATTTTACTCTGGGTGTATTTTGAACATTAAAGTCTTCCATTGTCACACTCTAGGTAATTATATATAGATGTATATTTATATTTATATATTTTTAGTTAAAGTGCTGAGAGTTGAGGTGGCAGGAGTATGTACCCAGTGTAGACTTATCTGGTCCACTGGCAAAGCTGAGGAGTCTCCCTATGGCCACAGGGAAGCTGGATGTCCCAAGCACCCCATGCTCAGGAACTGGCTGCAACCTCCATGTAGTCACAGGACAGATGCAGCAACCACAGATATAGTGGATTCCAGCAGGAATGCAGTGGTTTTTACATCCCAAATCAGTACTTCATTTTAGCAGAGTAAAGTTAAATAATCATTGGAGGTACCTTTTGAAATAGTTAGTGCTGGGGACCACTGTGATCGTAGAATATCAAGACAAATGCTGCCATTACTGTTAATATTTGGATGATAGATTCTTGTTGTAAATGCAACCTGCAAAAGAAGGAAAATTTCACTGTAGGCTCACAAATATACATCACACCATATGGTAACAGACAGATTTATGGCAGAAGCCACTCACCTTAGGTGGTTTGAAGGGATAATCTGTTGGGAAGTGAATTGTCAAGAAAAATACTCCACCTTGATAGGGACTGTCGTTCTGTTAATGAAAAAGAATCATTGCAGCTTGAGGAGTTATTACAAGACAACCAGTCAGAAAAAGCCATGAACATCAATTCTCTCATACTTACTGGTCCCATTATTGTAGCTTGCCAGTGGAACACTGAAAAAGAGAGAGATTTACTTCAGTTTGGAGAAGCTCAAGTAATGATCTACTTTCTTCCAGACAAAGCAGCACAGAAAAGTCTATTTTAAAAACAAAGCCTTCTGAAGGGCTGCAGGGAAGCAAGCCAAGGAATTAAACAGAGACAGAGCAAAGCACTCGACACTCTGCAGTCACTTGCTTCACACTCCAGGACTGCTGTGGTACCACACATGTGCCCTGCAAAAAACCCCACTGCAATAAAAATCCACAGTTACAGACAACTTTTCAGACACAAAACTGAGTTTAAACTTTGTATTTTGTAATGAATCAGCTGAATCAGTGCTCTTGACTGCCAGCGTTGAGCCTGCTACAGCAGAGATCCAGCATGAGCTCACACCTGCTCTGCTACTCAGACCCACACCACATGGAGAGGAAGCCTAAGCTCTGTGTAAACCACACACAGAGGTGAGCTAAGCCAGTGGCATCCTCATTACACTTAAGTTTCACAGAGGCCTCAAGGTTTCATTAAAGCAGCAGGAAGAAATGTCCTAAGAGAATGCAGGGATGACAGTCTGCCCCATACTTGGACCAGGATGTGCTAGGACACACTTGAGGTTAAATGGACAGAAGGTAATCCTCACTTGGAAGCATCTGCCCAAGAGAACATTCACATGAAGAATGTTGCTGTGCTGGAAAGGAAAACAGTCAAAGCTGATAGTCTGCATGAGGCACATTGGGGAGTCCTCAGGGCTCCTGTGTCTCCACAGGCTCCAGCACTCGTGCAAAGAGCATGAGCCTAGCAAATTATTTGTGAATTAAAACCATCCCTCAGCATGGATGTCAGCTACATGGCACCTTCAGAGCTGGGGAGCTGTAGATGACTCCAGCTGTTTCAAGGAAAGTCTTCAAGACAGGAGATGAAGCCACCCAGAAGTGACTGCTTCACTGGCACCTGGTATCCACAGCCACCAGGAGTACCTGGGCCAAAAGTAGGAGTGGTACTACCTGTTCTAATCCAGCAAGAGGAGTTTTTAATTACACATAGTACAGGCATTACAGCTCAGAATGATCTCATACAAGGAAGGAGGAAAAAAGCTGAGTCGGAGCAGTCCTGCAAGGCCAGGGGAGAAGAGTCTTAGGTTGGAACAGGTTTGTTTTAATCTACTCCTACATTTCTACAGGAATGTGTAAGTTTCTATACACTTCAGCCTGCTGAATAGCACAGAAATTATTCAGAAAGATCTTAGCAGCTCATTTTTTCCTTTTAGAAAGGACAGCTGAGCTTGAAGTTCTCAGCTCTAACAGAGATGGAGGATTTCCCTATTTAAATATACACTCTCTCAGGAGCCTGGTGTTGAGAAACTCTACATCCAATGCAGAGTTAGGAAAGCAAAACAGCAGCTCACATGTCCATATGTAGCATTCACCCATCTTCAAGGGGTTCAGACAGTTTCCCAGGAAATTCCTGTCACCTGCAGCTGGAGAGGGAGAAACCTGGAGCAGAGGACCAAGGGGCAGCAGAAACCCCACACAAGATTGTGGAAAATCACAACAAAACCAGTAAAAATCTCACAGGCACCAGTAGATGCTGATGAGATTCACTGTGACTGCTCCGCAGTACACAGAGGCACTGCTGAAAAGAGAACCTCAAATAACCAACTATTCCCTTAAACCCAACAAAAACCCAGAAATCAAAACAAATCCATAGGCAGTCTTAACTTTATGAAAGCTAGAAGGAAGGTTTGTGTTTTCCCCCACTCAACTTCCACCCCAGACTTGGATGCTTGTTTAACCTAAGCTTTAAATCCTCACAACATCCAGGACAAGTCTGGTGAATGTGGAGATGGATTTGTCATGCAAAGCTTATTCCAACTGATTTTTCCCTTTGAAATCAGCCATATAAAGGTATTTACAAAGGCAAGGGGCTGTTGGCTTTCAGTAGGTAAGCACAGGTAGATGTTTGGAAAAGGCTAAGCCACTAGAAGCTCACCAATGTCATCCAGTCCCAAGCACATTTCCAAAACATAGCCCAGAGGTGGGTGGAAGAAAGCTAAAACTACATTGCCAAGAAAATCCCGTTCCCACAGTTTACAAGGCAAGAACAGCTCTTTACCTTCTCTATGAACTACAGGGATGAGAAGCTTATAGCTGGGGACAGTTTGTATCAGCTGGAATAGCCACAGGATAGCACTTTGCAAGCACAGCATGTCCTGAACCCTGGGAAATGTCGCTCTGACAAGGTAGCTGCAGCAGACTTGGAGCACAGGGACCTGAAGAAGGCACCTTTTTGTTGCTGCCACTGCTATCCACTTACACACACCCAAATTGTGGCCCTCTAGAACAAAAGTCTTTCATTAGAGGTCTTTCAGAAAGGTGGCACCAGGAAAACTGAACAGTACTTTAAAGCTTTCTGTACTCAATAGTAACTTTTCACTCTAAGCCTTCACCAACTTCTGTTACCACCTCCTCTGCCAGACAGTCATCACCTTTGATAAGGCTTTGGAAAACACAAAGTAGTTTATAGTGGCACAAATCACACTTGCTAATTTAAGGGAATAAAAGCCTCTGACTGGCTCTCCATCCTAGTAATTTCTTGTCTATGAAACTACAACCCTCTTTGAAATACTACTTGGAAAACAGAAATAGGTAGTGAAGTAACTAGAAGCTTGACCCTATTGCTAAACACCCACAAAACCAAGCTGGGCTTCCACTCATGTGCTGCTGAACAGGAACATTCCCACTAATTTCAGTATTTTTTACCCTCAGGTTTCAAGTGATTTTATTTTAATGTAGCTCCGTAGCTCTACAGGAATGTGTAAGTTTCTATACACTTCAGCACTGCTGAGTAATTCAGAAATTATTCAGAAAGATCTTAGCCACTGATTTTTTCCTTTTAGAAAGGACAGCTGAGTTCAGAGCTCTCAGCACAGAGAATGGGGGTTTCCCTACTTCACTCTCCCCTCTCTCAGGAGCCTGGATGCTTTGCTGGCATCACTTGTCAGACCACACTGCACAAGAAATTCAGTGCATGCTGTTTAGGGGACATTGCAGTCACAGCTTCCAAGGGTTCTCCAGGAGCCTTTTCTACATGTCAGAGCTCCTACAGGAAAGAGTGTGAGCACAGAACACAATAACAATCCCAAATCACACCCCAGGTGAACAGCCTTGCACAGGAAGGCCAGAAAGGTTGTCTGAAGCTGTCCCTTACACAGGACCTGGCAGAGCAAGCTGATTTGGGTACAGTTTTCAGACACCATGTATAGTTTAGATATCTGAGTTCAGAAGGCTGTGGGCAGCTGCTTGCTGGCTTGACCACAGAGCTACTGAGGTTTTCTAACACCATTCCCTGTGGGAATTCCAGACCAGTTCATTTAAAAGGTGTAATTTAAGATGTGCATTGAGTTGCCCAATCAATAGAGTGGGGAAGAACACCACTGATACACAAGGAAGGTGTTAGAGATACAGAATAGCAGCAAATTTAAGATCAGGATGTGGAGAATTACCTAGTACTCTAACAGAAACAGAAGGGTTCTCCTTGCTGAGGAAGTGGACATCCCATTTCAGAAGGAAAAGGAAAAACATGAGAGAGGGCAGGAGCTTGCTGAGAGCAGGATACTTACTGTCATCCCCAACAGGCCCTGCTGAACACTGTGCTGGAGGATCACGTGCCAGGTCGTTCAACTCCTAAAAAACAGGAAGAGTTTGTTTCATTTCATTTCAAAAACAACCATGTCATTGCACAAAGGCTGCCAGGGGTACTCTGGCAGCACCACAGAACTAATAACCAGGACTCTGGAAAGTGAAGTTGCATCTTAAACCCACGAGACACATTTGGCACAGTGACCTGTCCAGGCTCCAGAGCCTTGAGTCCTCACGTCACAAGGGTTGTCAGGTCTGCCTTCCCTGGTCTCAAGCATTACCAAGGTATTTTATCTTCCACTGGCCCTGGGTCACAGACAGATAAGATGGCCTCAATCCAACAACTCTCAGTATCAGCCTTATTTTATTCCCTCTATTGTAACAGTTCCCAGGCTGCTCCAGCTACAGTGATCCAGTTTGTCACCTCCACAGCCTGCCTGCAGCATACTCAGCTCCCAAAACCTGTTCCACTTCCACACGTACACATCAGTGACCATGGGTGGAATGGAATAAAACACAAGGCTTTCCATACACACAGACCTCATTGAAACCCCCCACTTTTCAGTGGCTGTGTCAGTCAAATTTTCCTCTGAAGAAATTCTATTACGAGTCTGAACAGGCTGAGTAATTCATAGTATGCCTGAACTATACCAAGCTTCAATTTGAAGCAAAATTTCAGCACAGTTCAGACTTACTGTTACCAGTAACTCACATCAGCCATTTGCTCAGGAAGTGGATGTTTGGTGGGAAATGCAAACAGTAAAACTTTAAAGTCAAACTTTACCTGCTCCATTTCTGGTTCAGTCACTGACCTGCTTTGCATGATAGGCCCAAACATATTACCATTTTTCTCTGTGGACTCTGTCTAGAAAGCTGAACACACACCAGATAAGAATTACAACTGTTACCTAGTGCTCGGGTAACACTCCCATGCTGTCCCTGGTCTATTGTGTGTTCAGCTTTTCACCTCCCAGAACAGTCCAAACTGGAATCTCCATAGCAGGCTTTTGGCAGACAAAATATTTAAGTACAATGATTAAGACAAGCTGATTGCAGGAATGGAAGAAATTTGCCATTTAATGGCCTTTTGTTATTTACAGGCAGTGATTAAGCTCTTGAACAGATGATCTCTGGGAGTTCAAGCTTCTACTTCCCAGGAACTGGGAGGCCACCACTAACCAAACAAGACACAAATGCTGCCTTATATCAAACAGGAAAATCTCTGGATTTGCCCCTCTAGATGCAGTGCCCCAGAAAGCTCACAGGCCCTGACACACACACATAAAAGTTTGGGTTTTGCTTCCAGCCGGAAGCCTCCTTGACCTGACACCAGGCTATGAAAGCTTTTCTAGAGCTCCTGCTGGGCTTCTTCCACTTGGTGTTCAGCATGGACTCAAACAGGAGCAGACACTGAGCATGCAGCACCTGCTGAAGAGCCTTCTCCCTCCTGAAGGTGGAGAGAGAATCTCCAGGTGTCCTCTGAAGGCACAAAGCCCTCTGGAGTTGCTTCAGCATCAGCAAGCCCAGAGACACACTGAACATCAGGGTAGCACACAATTGTGCACACACCTACACACACCTTCCTCAGGGTTGGTCTAGTCATGGCTATGAAGAATGAAGTGAGACTATGCATGCACAAATTCCCAAGAACTGGCATGAAAACTTTAAAATAGCAATATATCTACTCTTTCTGAAGGTGTATGGAGTACAGTCCACTTCCAAATGGTACTGGACTCTGATTTTCTGGAAAAGACAATTTAATGCTATTGTATTCAAAACCCCAAACACATTTAACTGAAAAAATATTCCTCACAACTTCTCATCCCATTTTATGCATACATGAGACTCAGAAGATACAACTGTAAGAATCCATGTCTTCCACGCAGGACCACAACCTACCATGGATTATATTTATTAACACACAACATGCATCTTCCCTGCTATAAAAGGGAAATAGTTACAAACATGAGCCTGGGCACACATTCTCAGTTCTACCAGTTGGCAGAACACACAGCTCCAGGGCTGCCCCAATGTTCCCCCTACATTCTGCTGCCCAAATGCACTGCCCACTTCCCCAAACTGCATGGTTATAACAGTGGGACCACAAGGTAAGTCCCCAACAGACACAGAGGCAGCAGTGAAGTTCAGGTAGTAGCAGTTTCTCATCAAAATACTATTTTATTCTCTTCATCTTCAGTTCCAGGGAGAAGGAACACTTTAATTTTCTGAAGCCCTGGGTATTATCTCAGTAGAAAGCCATGACTTACAACAACCACTTGTACCACTTGTCTCAGTGACAAGGTGGCATTTCAGGTTCTGCTCTGTAAATTCACAGAGTGAAACATCACAGATTAAAAGGTCTAAGTAAAAAACAGTGTGTAAGTTCCTTGTGTTTGGAAAGTATAGCACCAACTCTCAATTCAAGCCCCTACAGTACAGAAGTTCCTAAATTTTGTAGAAAAGCTTGGATAACAAGTTCAACTCCTCCCTTTCACCCCATAAGACCCCTCTGGAGTGCAGGTACCAGTTGCCTCTCTGACCACAGGAAAGGCAAGCACACTCCTGGATTTCCTGGCAGGGCACAGATAAGCCCTTTAATATGCCATACCATTCCATTCCTTTCCAGGTGCTCATTTGTCACACCTGCAGAGCCAAGTCTGAGAACAAGAAAGGAACAGCACACGACTGCATCTACCCAGGTATGCAGAGAGAAGTACCCACTGCTGCTGCACGGAGCCAAGCACCTGTCCCAGAGGTTACTCTGCCTTTTGCAGCCTCCTGTGCAGTTCCTGAAGTACTGCAAGTGCAACCCAGACCCAGTGAGGTCTTGGCTTCCAGATGTTGTTGCTGAGGGATTTTGAGAACCAGGTGGTTTCTGTAACTCAGAACAAACGACTCTCGAGTTCCCATAAAACTGGAACTCGTAACACATGGAGGATTCAGTTACAGTTTGGTATCATCTACAAACCTTGAATGTATTGGATCCCAAGTTGCAAGGCCCACTGTTTTTCCCTGTGATCCAGGAAGTCTTGCTGGTCCATGATCAAACCTGATCTTGACCACAATATTAAGCCAAAGCCTGAAGAAAGCTATAGCAGTTACCACTCCAGACAGTTTTTGATCCTTAAGCACTTGCAGGTTTTGCTTCAAAAATTTACAAGCAGCCTTTAGATCAAGTTCCAGTTTGAGTTACTCAGCTCCCAGGGCTGCCTCACCCTGAGCTGGCTTTCCAGCTGAAGGCATCCTACAGAATTTAAGTTTCTGCCATCTCCCCTACAGCAAAACACCCCCAGGGCTGGGCCCACTGCTGTGGATCCTGCCATTAACCTGACCCATCTCACAGTTGTTAATGAGTCCCTTAGCAAAAATGAGGAAGTGGAAGCACAACACAAAGCAAGGTTCAAGGTGCCCTACCCAAAGGCCAAGTTGAATGAAACTAGTACCATTAAATCCACAGAGGAGATATCCTAAAAGCTACAAGAATCTCGCAAGAAACTGACATTTAGGCTCTAAACCCAGATTTAATTGTGCTCTTAAGTTCCCAACAAACCATCCCTACTCAGGGGTTCCAGGAAAGCATTTTAAGGAAGATGGAATGTGCTTATACCACAGATCCCCCAGCTGTGCCTCCCAAGTCATGAGAGGCATCAGCTGCCAGCAAGGCCTCGAGGCTCACAGGTAAACCAGTGCCACCAGCCTTGCTCAGCCCCACGCTACCCTCATCTTACCCTCCTCCTGGTCTGTTTCTCAGGGGCTGGTACACTGCCTTTAAAACATACCTTATTCCAGGAGTCCACAAACTGCACAAGAAGCTTTCAAAAAACGATCAAACACAAATGGTTTAAGTCTTGTAAGTTTAACCCTGCACATATTTCAAGTTATAATTGTCAACTTCAAAGACATTTGCTAGAGAAGTTCCAATTTATTCCCACAGACAACAAATCCCTCCCCAGTCTAACACATTCCTGGTAAAACCTGCTCTGGCCAAAAGATAAAACTAGTTTTAAGGATTAAGTTAATGCTAATACAGGCTTCAGTAAGAATAACCAACATAACTGGCAACATCAAGAAGCCAATCAGGCAAGTAAAAAGCCAGCACGGTTTAACAGTCAGCTCCAGTAATTTTACTAAGCCTTGGTACACAGCAGAGCTCCTCAAATCCACTCCAACACACTATATGTATCCTTCTAGATTATCCAAAGTCCTCTTAGCTTGAACTCCATGGGCTTTCCACCCTGCTCCAGTTTGAGCTGCTTTCACACTGCACTTTACTCAGAGACCACATTAGCTTGATAATAAACCTAATTTCTGCCTCAGGTTGCTGCTCTAAGTGAAAAAAGCTTTTCATCTGCCTTTAGCAAGTTTACTTGCCTGAAGCCCCTGAACCCTTCAGCAACAGGCAGTGCACGGAGATGTTACAAAATCCTGACTTATGTAACCAAAAAAGAACTCATAGCCACTTAGCCATGAATTGTTCCCAGCTCCCAACAGAGTAAAGCCAAGCAATGGGGAATGAGCGCCAAAGTCGAACTGATCACACCCTGCCTCACCTCAGGACCACAGCACGGAGCTGCCAGCTCCCTGTGCAGGGCCAGCAGGGCAGGAGGCTGGGAAGAGCCTGTGCATCTTCCCTGGGCCAGCAGCATCTCTCTGCCAGGTGCCAGAGCCTGTATCCAGCAGGCATTTCCCTCAGCTCTGCTCTCCATTTGCCCTGCAGCACCAGGCAGCGTCACACACACGCACCAAGGTCAGACCAACAATTCCCTACAGTATCTATAGGTACTCTCCTGCCCACAGGATTGTCATTGCAGAGTATCTGCCACTCTAATGCTGTCACCACACCACGATTAACAGAAGCATTTTAATCCTTTTGACAAAAACTGCTTTTGCAATGCTTGAAATCACTCAGATCCCCCAATTTTGACTCCACACATGACTGCAAAAAGTCAGAAGGCAAGTGAGCAGCATGAGAAGTCATGAAACACAGCAATAACCATGGTACATGGTATAAACAAGCTCTGATGTAACTGTCACCTTTCCTTTTTATTTTTTTTCCAAAGCCTAAACAGGAAGAAGACCAAAGCAATGTGTAACTTCCTCCTGGTGTAGAGTCTGAGTATCAAAACACCTCTCTAGCTAACAGAAGCTTCAGCAGCATTCTCTGTACACAAGCTCTCCAACACAGATGGGCTGCGCTGGCAGCTCCACGCACGCAGCGAGAGGCCCAGCGGAAGAACCCAGTTGCTCTCACTGGCTGCTGTACAAAACTGGCAGCACAGAAATAACACCAGGTTGGCTCAGCACAGGTAGCACAACTACAGCTCTGACCACCAGTGCTGGTCTGCACCGTTGTCCTCACATATCCCACCCACAGGCACTGCTCCTTTTGGCAGAAGTGATGCCTAAGTATCTCCAGAGGTCAGATGGCTCTGGACTCCAGGACTACAGCAAATACTACCACCCTCTTCTACAGCTAAACAGGAAAAGCACTAGGGGATTCAGAGTTTAGTTACCTGGGGTTTGGGCCTATGCATTACAAGCAGTAGTAATCCACAATTCCTCTGCTACAGAAAGCATTTTACTTGAGCAGGGCTCAAGCACAGCTGCTGCTTTCCCTTCCCCCTCACCCGCTGATCACACAGGGGAACCCATGAAAGACAATGAGCTAACCTTTCCCTTGCTCTCCCATTCAAACAACTCCAAACGGTGCCCTAGTTATCCAGTTATAGGTATTGCATTCCCTGAAGATAAGCAACACAGATGGGGATGGGGCTGAATCCAAAGGGCTTTGGTTTAAACCTTAAAATGGAAGGCATTGACTCTGGCCCTCCTCTATATCCCTCCCGTTCTGCCCTTGGATTGCTTTACACTGCTTTTCTTATCAAATACATTCAGGACAAAATAAATAATTTTTACATATATACAAAAATAATTCAATTGCTATACTTCAGTGTTACCCCCAAGGACTCTGACTGGCAGCATTGCTTACACCCCAAAGACTTCTCACAAGAAAAGAATTCAAGTTTCAGATCCATGATCCAATAAAAGCACCTAAAGGAGAATTCAGAGCCACACTGCCCAAAATACTGTGGTGAGTAACACAAGCAGCAATCTGAGAGCAGGTCTCACCCAGCCTGAGCTCTTTTGGAGCATCTGCTGAGGCAACAGCTGCTGCTGCGTGCACACATGTTACCCCAGCTCGAGCCTCTGCACAATCCCAGGAGCAACTGTGCCACCAGTGACACACTGGGACAGACCCTGCAGCTTCCTGTGCTGCCTCACACACCAGCAACACCACCGCTGCTTCTGCCCCTCTTCAGCACAGCCAAGTTCAACGTGCAAGAGGCCATTTCAGGTAACACTGTATCAAAACTTCACTCTTGGGATTTTCTCCTTTCCAAGTTCTCAGCCCTGTGTTATCCGAGGACACAAATTTTGACAAAAACCTCATAGAAAGCTTTTGTGGTTCAGTAAAAACCTAAACTGCCAAGAGCAACAGCCAGTGGCCAGACTGAGCCCTGCACACTGATATACCATGACTGATAACACCCTCAAAAAAAAGCCAAAGCAGCAGTTTTCCCTCCCATCATGTCTCTGTGCTCGAGTCCACTGGGATTATTCCTACTCAATCCACATTCTGCAGGCTTCTGCTCCAGCCACAAGCTGCAGCAGCAAAGGTCAGAAACTGGCTGTCCCCTCGTTATCCTGACAGGGATGGCCACTCCACACTCTCAGAGACCAGAACAACCCTGAGATGATGACAGGAGGGCTCTCCACGGGGTTTAAAATAGCCGGAGCGTAAACAGCCAGCCGTGATCACTGAAGTAGTTACACTGAGACACCCACAGCAACTCGCTCAGAGTGCTCCTTCCAGCCTGTAGCTTCATTCCCATCCAACTTTTAAAGCATCTGGGCTGCTACAACAGGCAGATTCATTTCCCTCCCTGTAAGTTGCTCTGTGGAAATGCTGCCTCCAGCCCTATCACCTCCCTCTCCTCCACAGCCACCATACTCACTCCACTGAAACTCCTGGTGCTGTGCAGAGCTCACACAAAACTGCTCTGGTGATCCTCTTGCTACTTCCCAAGGCTTTGAAAACTCTCAAACCCTACACAGTCTCCATTATCTGTTGAGATGCTTTATTCTTGGAAAGCAGCATGAAGAGTCAGTCCACAAGCACCCAACATTAACAAAGACTCCACACATCCAGCTCTTCTCCCATCACAAACCAGCCCGGAAACACAAGTGCTCTCAGAGTGCTGACTCCTGACCCTCAGCACTCACTGAACTACAACCAAGCAGCTTTCCTGAGTTACCTGACACAAGATTCACCCTCCTCACAACAGCCCTGCACTGCCTGTGTGTGCCCCAGCCCTCCACAACCACGTTTACCCCATTCAGCATCCACTGCTGTGTCTCCAAGGTCTACCAATCCACTGCCGAGGAGCAAGAGCGCTTCCAAAACACCCCTGAGTCCACAAACACTGGAGAACAGTCTTCACAATGCCCCGAGGATCACTAAAGTAAGGGACAGAACACTGCAGAGAAGCAAGACTCAGCTGGAACACAACTTCCTTATGTAACTCATTACCGGATCCACAGCTGGAAAATTCAAGTCTAAAATCATACTCCAAATGCCTCCCTTCCCAGTGCTACCTATTCCACAAGCATAAGCAAGGCTTCAAGCTCTCTTGCATTTTCTTCTCCACCTGAGCTTTAACCTGATCAGTAGGACACATGAAGCTTCACAAAGCCTCCAAGGTAACCTACAACCAAAGCAGAGATGTTAACACAAACCCGACACTACACACAAAATCAAACGGGGCTACAGACTGAGCTGTGAGGTAGTGGGTTTGCAGCTGGCTCTAGATAAAAAATAATTTACATACTGATAAAGAGCAGAAACACTATGGGAAGGTTGTTTTCTACACCTGAACCTTGTACGGACTCCAAACTGACAGCGACACATTTTGCAGGGAAAAGGATACAAATTCCCTGCCTGAGTCACCAAGGTAATGCCAGAGGACTTCAATTACCATCGAGGATTTTCTTCCTGGTAAAAGACACTGATGATCAAGCAAACACTGTCCTAAGACGGCAGTGGACTGAGCAGCAGTGTTTTTCCAAAATGCCAGGACATGGAGCACAGCACAGCTCCCGCTCCAGGAGAAGGCAAGCTCGTAGCTTTCCCTGCGAGCCTGCGGGATGACTCAGGCAGCAGAACAGCGCTGGCTGCATTAAAAGAGCAAACCACACTACTGTGTGACAGGTTTACTGTGCTCAGCGCTCCGCCGCCCGACACCGCGATCCTTGTCGCTGCTGGAGGCGGCAGAGGAGCCCTCGGACACGGGGCACCGGGACGAGCCACGCCGGAACTTGCAGGGCGGGCCGCGCTCCGCTCCTCGGGGCGCCTTCCCCCGGCCGGGCCGAGCCCCCGCGGAGCCGCAGCAGCTGCCGGGGCCGCCGCCACCCCCGGCCCGGCCCCGCCGCCGGCGCCCCCTCGCGGCCCCGGCCCGGCCCCGGGGGCCACGTTGCTCCGGAGGGGCCCAGCCGCGGTGCAGCCCCGCGGGCAGGCCCGGCCTGGCCCCCCTCGAACAAAGCGGCCGCGGCCCCCGGGAGCGGCCCCTGCGATGCCGCCCGGCCCGAGCCCCGCGGGGGGGAACCCGGGCGGGCCCGGCCCGGCCTGCCCGCCCCCCCACTGCAGGCCCGGGGCCGTGCCGGGTTATATAAGGCGAACGGGCCGGGGGGAGCGGGGCCGTGCGGGGCCGGGCCGGTTCGGCCCTTACCTTGTGGATTCTCTTCAGCGCCATTGTGTGCGCGAGGCGGCGGCAGGAGGGGCGCGGGCGGAGGGAGGGGGCGGCCCGCGGGACTATTTGCGAAGGGAGGGGGGGAGGAGGAGGAGCGCGGAGGTGGCGGCTGCGCGGGGAGGGGACGGGGAGGGACGGAGCGAGCGGAGGGGCGGGAGGGGAC
Source organism: Lichenostomus cassidix (assembly GCF_008360975.1). Classification (NCBI taxonomy): domain Eukaryota; kingdom Metazoa; phylum Chordata; class Aves; order Passeriformes; family Meliphagidae; genus Lichenostomus; species Lichenostomus cassidix. The sequence continues at coordinate 3,700,832 of NC_139494.1, forward strand.
CGGGGCCCCCCGGGGCGGCGGGGCCGGGGCCTGGCCGGTGTCGGGCGGTGGCGGCCGCGGGCTCAGCGTTCCCGCAGCTCCTCCGCTCCCTCCGCCGCCGCCGCTTTATGCGCTGCCTCCGCGCCGCCCGCCGCGGATCACTCCGCCACGCCGCCGCCGCCGCTGCCCCCGGGCACCGCTCCGGTTCCCGGGGCGGAGGCACCGCCGCGGCTGGGAGGGGAGGGAAGGGAGAGGCCGGGGAGGGAGCGGCGGGAGGAGGAGGAGGAGCGGGAGGGGGAGGGGGGCGGGGAGCCGCGGGAACTATTTGTCGTGCTGAGCCGCTGTGCAGAACTCTCCAGAAGGGGGAGGGGGAGCGCGCGGAAGGATACGACGGCGGCGGCGTGAGAGCGCGCGCGCGCGAGGCGGCCGCCGCGGCGCGTGACGCCACGGAGCGTTCTCTCGCGAGAAGACGGAACGGGAAGAAGTCCCGGCCGAGCTGGGCCTGCGGCCGCGGGGAGCGCGCGGGGCTGAGGGGACAGGATGGGACTGAGGGGACAGGATGGGGCTGAGGGACAGCATGGGACTGAGGGGACAGGATGGGACTGAGGGGACAGGATGGGACTGAGGGGACAGCATGGGACTGAGGGGACAGGATGGGGCTGAGGAACAGGATGGGACTGAGGGTTAGGGTGGGACTGAGGGACAGGATGGGACTGAGGGGACAGGGTGGGACTGAGGGGACAGGGTGGGACTGAGGGGACAGGATGGGACTGAGGGGACAGGATGGGACTGAGGGGACAGGATGGGATTGAGGGGACAGGATGGGACTGAGGGGACAGGGTGGGACTGAGGGGACAGGATGGGACTGAGGGACAGGATGGGGCTGAGGGGACAGGGTGGGACTGAGAGGACAGGATGGGACTGAGGGGACAGGGTGGGACTGAGGGGACAGGATGGGACTGAGGGACAGGATGGGGCTGAGGGGACAGGATGGGATTGAGGGGACAGGATAGGACTGAGGGGACAGGATGGGACTGAGGGGACAGCACGGGCCTGAGGGACAGCACGGGACTGAGACCCCGCAGCCCCACGGGATGTGCCCGGCCCCAGCGCGGAGGCTCCGGGCCTCGTCCCGGGCAGGCTGAGCGCACTCGGGACAGGCAGAGCCCTCCTGGGGTAACTGGCTTGTGCTGATGAAGCCTATGGGCGTTCGGTGGTGGCTGCTCCTAGCCCCGGGAAGCACACGCCACGTTAAATGGCACTGAAAGCACCGCTGGTGACACCGTGTCCCTTCCCTGTCCTCCTGCCCGTGTGCCCATGTGGGGTTTAGGGTCCCTGGCGCTGCCTCTGTTCCATGCTGGGCTGTTCTCGTGCTGACTTTGCTGCCAGCCTTCTGCGAGAATCCACCATTTCTGGAGGCTGTAGCACAGGGCATGTTTTAAATTAATTTCTTGTCCCTTCACCTTTTTTACAAAGAAAATAAACACAAATTCATAAAAATGGATTTCTGGGTGGGGTTTTTTTGTTGTTGTTGTTGTTGTTTTGGTTTTCTTCAAGTGCTTTGACTCCTTGTCGTTTTGCTTCTTGCTCCTTCTTTTCCCGTTCCTTTTTGGGCACCCCTTGATTGCCAAATTCCAGACAACCCTGCACAGCACGTTGATCCAATGTCCCTTCAGCACTGGAAAGGCTCAGACACTAATCCCAAGTAGTCCTGGCTCTTAAGGCCAATCCTGGGATGGGGCAAAACTGCTTCCAGCATGTTCTGCTTTTGTTTCTGTGGCCCAGCCAGTGCCTGATCCCAGTCTGGAAACTTGATCCCAGTCACTGGAAGTGACATCACAGATTCCTCTTCTCTAGAGATGCTCCTGTGGTCCCTGAGGCCAGAGCAGCCCCATGCTCAAACCTTGCCAGGGCAAACATCATGGCTGGGTCTGTATTCCGAGGCACAAAAGGCTTCTCACTCCTCGTGAATATCTCTGGAAGCAACTTTCTCATGTTTCTGGGGCAATTTTCCAAGTACCACCAAGTCAAGTTGTTTTTGTGGTGTTTTTGGTGTTTTGGGGTGTTGGTTTTTGGGTGTGGTTTTGTTGTGGTTTGTGGGTTGTTTGTGTTTGTGTGGTGTTTGGTGTGGTGGGTTTTTTTGGTTTTTGGTGGTGTGGTGTTTTGTTGGTGTGGTTGGGTGGGGGTTTTTGTTTTGTGGGGGGTTTTGGTTGTTTGTTGGTTGGTTTGGGTTTGGGGGGTTTTTTTTTGGTTTGGGTTGGTTTTGGGGGTGGTTGGGTGTGGGTGGTTTTGGGGTGTGTGTTGGTTGTTGGGGGTTGGTGTTGTGTTGACCTGCCAACACCATCCCATGCCAACATCTCCTGCTCCCAAACAGCAGAGCATCACAGGAGGAGTTCTCTGAGTCCTGCCATGTCCTCAGATGACTCCTGTCTCTTTGTGCCTTTCCTTCACCATCTCCCTCTGACCAGCTCTGCTCCACAGGGTCGAGTTGCAGTGCTGTATTAGGGAAAAACCTCTTGAAGGGCTTAGGGAAATGCACAAGAATTTAAAGGAATACAAACTTCCCAGCCGAGCTGTATTTATTCCAGGCTTTGCTAACTTATGAGGCCTTTGTTAGAAGGTGGAAAAAGGTCACTCTAAAGGAGGAAAGACAGAATTGGAAAAGGAAAAGCCTCCAATGTTGAGCACACAGTGGTGGACAAGCTTCAAAGAAAAAAACTCGCAGAAAAAAGATCCAGGAGTGGCTCCTGTCCCAGAGGTGCTCTGCCCAGCAGTACCGCCCCAATCATGGAATCATGGAATGGTTTGGGTTGGAAGAGACCTGGAAACTCATCTTGTTCCAATGTCAGCCTGTGACAGCTCCAAAATGAGCAAAAATGGTTTCTCCACCCAATGTGTAACTGGGGACTCAGTGCCACAGGACATTACAGGTGCTGGCAGCTGACAGACTGCAGAAATCACAGATTGATCCACTGACATCTGTTAAATTCAAACTCTCTTAGGCAGAAGGTTCTGGTGCCCCAAAGGAAGGCAGAACTTCAGTGAGTGAGGGATGTGCAGCACTCAGAGCAGCCCCATGATCCAGGGATGGAGGGATGCTCCATTCTGCCACCAGGATTTTAAACTCCTCATTGCTGAGGGATCCACCCTGGGGCTCAGGGCGAGGCAAAGGATCTCAAAAGCTGGGCACATCCCTGGAAAGGCACTATGTCCCCATGTGGGCTTTGTGAGCCAAGATCAGGGCCCTGTATAACCTCGAGGCCAAGGGGAAACTCCCTTGGAGGGACATGTCCCTTGGCCCCTCTGACTGCCACCTCCTTTGTCCCACAGCAAAATGTTTGGACAAGGTTGTTCAAGGAGCATTTGGACAATGTTCGCAGGTACATGGTGGGATTCTTGGGGCTGTCCTGTGCAGGGCCAGGAGTTGGACTTTGATGATCCTTGTGGGTCCCTTCCAACTCAGGATTCCCTTCCAATTCCATGATTCTGTGATTTCTGTGAAAGTGCTTGGCTCAGTGAGTGAGACATGACCTGTGCCTGGGAGCTGGAGGGAGCAGGTCTCCTGCTGCCACCAGATCTTCCCCAGCACACGGTGGCTCCTCACTGCACCAGAGAGTCTGGCCTGGTTCACACAGCCCAAGGCCACACAGAATATTGCAGAGCACTTTATTTTTGCTATTTTGTGACAATAAAGCATCCCTCTCACACGGGACCTCTGAGGGACAGTGCTGGTGCAAATGCAGCACTAAAAACACTGACTGCAGCACTTTTAGCCAAGGGACCAAAGCCACTTTTGACACCAGCCTGGCACTGGAACCCCATCCCTGCAGGTATCCCTGGTAAAAGCTGTCACTGGGCAGCCTGCCCTCCGGATGAAGCCAGCAGCTCTACCTGCTTTCACACAACAATGGAAAAAAAAAGGGATTAAAGGAAGGAAGTGCTGCTGCCATGCCCATCCTGCAGCAGAGCCAGCTCTGTCACGCTGCTGCTGCCTGCTCACAGCCCTTCATCCAGGGGATGGCAGGGAAAACACCATGTTCCTGGCCTGGCTTTTGGCTGGGGACATGCCACATGCCCCAGCCTCTATCTGGGGGCAGTTCTGGGCAGCAAAATGTGAGAAAGATCTAAAGTTGTTAGAGAGTGTCCAAAGGAGGGACATGGGGATGGTGAAGGGTCTGGAGGGGCCACATGAGGAGCAGCTGAGGGCATTTGCCCTGTCCAGCTGGAGCACAGAAAACTGAGGTCAGACCTCACTGGGGGCTGCAGCTCCTCCCGAGTGACAGCACAGGGGCAGCTCTGACGTCTACTCCCTGGAACCAGGGACAGGACCCAAGGGAATAGCTGGAGCTGTGTCAGGGGGATTTAGGTTGGATATCAGGAAAATATAAGGGTGGTGGGGCACTGAAAAGGCTCCCCAGGGAATGGTCATAGCCCCAAGGCTGACAGAGCTCCAGGAGCATTTGGACAATGCTCTCAGGCACAGGGTGGGATTGTTGGGGCATCCTGTGCAGGGCCAGGAGTTGGACTGGATCCTTGTGGGTCCCTTCCAGCCCAGGTTATTCCATGACTCCTTGGTTCTCCTGATCTCAGCAAGGGCTGCAGTGTTTGTAGATCTCTGCAGAGTTAATTTCTCTGCCCAGCCAAGGCTCACACAGGTGTCACACCAGCCCAGTTGGAGGTGCTGTGGTGCTCGTGGTCCAGAGAGGTGCCTTGCTGGGGTCTTTTATGCATATAAAATCTTCCAGTATCATATGTGACCTCTTGTTCCCTCTGCTTGAGGGAATAACAGCAAACAGGGACAGAGGGAATGTCAATCAAGTCACGATCTGGAAAAGCAAATTGTTGGCCAGAGTAAGGCTGGGGAGAACAAAGGGGGCAGTTTCAGTCCTGCCACTTCTTGTTCACTGTGCAGAGGCACTGGGTGGCACTGGGCAGCACTGGGCTCTCCATTCCCAGGCAAGCTGAGATGTTGGAGGTGTCCACAGGAGGCCACAGAGATGTTCTAAGGGCTGGAGCCCCTCTGCTCAGGAGACAGGCTGGGAGAACTCGGGGTGTTCAGCCTGGATAAGCTCAGGGGAGACCTTAGAGCCCCTTCCAGTGCCTAAAGGTGCTCCAGGAGAGCTGGAGAGGGACTTGGGACAAGGGATGGAGTGACAGCATGAGGGGGGATGGCTTCCCACTCCCAGAGGGTAGGGTTAGATGGGATATTGAGAAAGAGTTCCTCCCTTTGAGGGTGGTGAGGCCCTAAATCAGGTTGCCCAGGGAAGCTGTGGCTGCCCCATCCCTGGAAGTGTCCAAGGCTGGGTTGGATGGGGCTTGGAGCAACCTGGGATAGGGGAGGTTGTCCCTGACCATGGCAGGTGTTGGGAATGAGGTAAGCTTTAAGGTTTCTTCCCACCCAAACTGTTCCATGATTCCAAAATTCTACGAAACCTCATTCCTGGAGTTTAGACTCACTTCTTGGACCACAGGTCCACAGGTACCACAGCTCTGCTCCAAACAGAAGTGAGACAGAAATACTGCAGGTGTTGGTGTGCTGAGGGTAGAACTGAAAGCAAGAGGCACAGCTCTGTGGGCAGGAGAGCCACCAATTGCTTGGAGACCTGCAAGAAGGGGGCTGGGGAGCCAGGCAGCCCCTCCACCACATCAGGGACCCAAGCAGAGCAGGTCAGCAAAGCCCAGCTGGAATGGGACAAACTTTTTCCCAGCGCTGGAGGAGGAAGTGATTGGCTGGATGTTTTAGCCAGCCTTTGTGTTGACGAAGCAAACAACATGTTGGCTGTATCCACAGCCCTCCCAGGGCTGGGAACACTGGCCAGATGGTTTTCTGGGGTTTCTAAGGTACCACTGAAACAAGCAGCTCACTGCCAGGCCCTTCCTCCCACTCTCTGGGTTTGAAAATGCTCAAATTTTGTCCACAGAAGGGCAACAGACCATGAGTCTGATGAGGAGTGGCTGAGTGAGCTGGGGGGGCTCAGCCTAAAGAAAAGACTAAGGGAGGACCTTTTCCCTCTACAGCTCCCTGACAGGAGGGTGCAGCCAGGTGGGGGTCAGGCTCTGCTCCCAGGAAACAAGGGACAGGACAAGGAGAAATGGCCTCAAGCCAGCACTAGAGGAGGGTTATGCTGGATAGTATGGAAAATTCCTTCACCCTAAAGGGCTGTCAAGCACTGGCACAAGCTGCCCAGGGAGGTGGTGGAGTCCCCATCCCTGGAGGGATTTAAAAAATGTGTGCACTTGGGGACATGAGTTAGTGGTGGACTTGGCAGTGCTGGGGGAATAGTTTGACTCGATGGTCTCAAGGGCCTTTTCCAACTGAAATGATTCTGTAATTCTATGATTTTAATTAAATGTGAACTGTGGACACGTCTAAATCAAGATCCTTGTGCTATGAGCCTGAGACAGCCTGAGGAGCCATGTGATTCTGTGGGGACTGTGAGGGTCTCCTGGCCCCCAGGGACATTCCTGGATGGAAAGCAATGGGACCCTGAGCATGTTCTGGACAATGACCCCCTTTCCCAGCCTGCATCTACCTAGATTGGTTCCACAGAGGCCATGGGGACCATGCTGAGGGTTTTGCTGAACTGAAGGTTCTCCCCTCATCCCCACAGCCAGTTTTCTGGCCATTCTGGGTAGTCAGGTCCATCAGATGTGATGTGCCCTCTGTAAATCCTTGATGGCTGTTCCTGTCTCATCGTCTGAGTGTTTGGCAGGGATTGCTGGGAGGATTTGCTCCATCACCTTCCCAGGGTCAGAGGTGACACTGAGCAGGCTGCAGGTCACCTGCTCAAAGCTGGGTGTGAGATTTGCCTTCTCCCACTCACCAGGAACCTCCTGATTGCCACAACATTCCAACGAGATCAGAGAGGAGCCTTGCCAGAGCATCATCCATCTCCCTCAGCATCCTCAAGTGCATCCCACTTGCTCCTATGGGCTCCATCTTCCTCCAGGATGGGAATACCTCACCACTGCTTGGAACAAGGAACTGGAAGTCTTGAGGGCCTTGCTGGCCACCAAGAGCCTGCCTGCAGGAAGCCCTTGCTGTGTTGCCAGCACCCATGGGCACTGCTTCCCGAGCTGGCATCTCCTGGAATGTGGGGGGTGTGGGGTAGGGGGATCCAGGGCACTGTGAGTCACCCTCTGCCAGATGGAATTGGAGTCTCTTTTGCCCCTGGCAACCTGCTGAGCTGAATCAATGCAATCCTGGAGATCAACTGCCCTTGATAGAGTAAATCTCAATAAATTCTGGTTTCCTTCCTCATTCCAGTTCCTCTCAGACTATGTCATGGCAGATTTGGGGCTTTCCAGGATGTGTAAACTCACGGATATCGAAACCTGGCACATCGACCAGTGCCTGGATTTTCCGTAGGCTCATAGAGACCTCATGGATGCCCTGTGTGGGAGAGCTCTGGCGCTCTACAGGCTGCCTGCTGCCGCCAGAGCTCCTTTCATTTTCACTTTTCTGCGTGCTGGGAGCTGTGCAGCTCCACCCGTGGCTCCATGTGCCAGAAGCCTGCACGTCGCAGAGGCTCCGGGTCCGTGTGTGCAGCAGCCTCGGGAAGGAGCCCCCAGCTGCGGGAGCGCAGATCCCGGGAAGCGCCCTGCAGGAAACCCGGGGCTGGCGCCTGGAAACTGCTCCGGTGAGTGTGGCCACAGCAGGGGCAGCCCTGTGGCCGCGCAGCGGGGCGGGCTGGCATCCATTTGGCAGCGCGGTGACCAGCCAGGCTCTGTCTTCCGAGCCCATTTGGGCACAGGGGACATCCCCAAGGCGGGAAGCTCAGGGGAGCTGAGTGCTTTGGGGTGCTCAGTGATGGATGTGCACTTGTCCCCCTGACCTGCTCTTATCCCTCCCACAGTGCTGCCGTGGGCGCTGGGGACAAGCTGCTGCCGTGGGCGCCGGGGACAAGCTGTGCTGACCCCCCCGTGTGTCGCAGATGTCCCGGGAGCCGAGGCAGCGCTATGTCCCGCTGATCCCGCAGGCCCGCGGCGGGCGGGCGCAGCACGCAGTGTACCTGCTGCTGGCGCTCTGTGCCGGGGCTCTGCTCCTCGCCGGGGAGCCCATCGTGCCCACCGCCCGCAGCCTCACCTTCCACTTCGCCACCCTGCAGATCGGGGCGCTGCTCAAGGGCACCTGCTACCTGGCCGAGGAGATCTTCCACCTCCACTCCAGGTGAGCCAGCGGGGCTGGCTGGCTGCCCGCCGGGCTCCTGGGACCACCCTGGGGACAAGGGCGTTGCACCCTCCGGGTGAGGTGGGGCTTGCTCCCGATCTCTGCGCCCACACGTGCCCTCTGGGGCAATGCTGTGCTGTGCCCAGCAGCACACTGCCCTCCATCACCCTCCTGCCCTCTCAGCTCCACCTCTCCCCCTGCCCAGCTGCCCTGTATGTCCATGGATGTCTCCTCTCCACGGTAACTCCCCAGTGTGCCCTTTCCCTGGGGATCAGATCTTGGCCCCCAGCCTTTCCCCCCAACTCAGTGCTGGAGGGCAGGGGGCTGTTGTCTCCCTTTGCTGTCCAGGGTGACATTCCATCTGCTCCCTCTGAGTCCCATGGGTGTTGCAAGGGACCCAAGCCCTCTCCTGGCTGGGGGCACTGGGGTGTGCTGGGCAGGGTCCCACAGGGCTCTGCAGTGCTCTGGCAGGTTGGTGGCACTAGCTGGGAGGTGGGAGCAGCCCTGGCCAGTGCCCCATGGGCTGCAGAGGGTGGGTGGGTGGCCACCAGCCTGACTCCTGTCTCCCTCTCCCACCCAGGCACCATGGCAGCTTCTGGAGGGCTCTGAGCAGCTGCTTCCCCCCGCGCTGGCACGGGCCCATGCTGCTCGTCTGTGGCTCAGCCTACGTGGCTCTCCTCGGTGATGGGCAGCCACTTGGCCTCCACCTCATCCTGGCCAGTCTGTGCCAGCTCCTCATCCTCGCCCTGGGGCTCCAGGTAAGGCTCCCACACCTCCAGCCTGGCTGGCTGCCCGGGGAGCCCTTCAGCCATAAGCAGCCATGGGGACATGTGGCCACCTCTGCGTGGCCTCTGCACATCCAGCCCACCTGGAGTCAGCCTGCTGGGAGGAACACTCTCAGCTCAGCCTGCAGAGCTGATCTCCCTTGGCCCCATGCTGCCAGAAGTGTTGGCAGGAGGGCCTGGCTGCCTCCTCATGAGCACAACCACTCCAGGGAATGGCACAGCACCCCCCACATGAAAAACAGGGGTATTTTAAATCTGTCAGTCAAGCTGGTGCTTGAGGGGAAAGCAGAGCCTATGTGTTCTCAATTATCAGAGTGGTGTGGGGCAGAGCCAAGCCCCAGGTGCCTCTGCAGCATTGGGAGGGCTCTGCTGTGCCCCAGCAGCACTGGAAGGGCCACACAGGCTGCAGAAGGTGCTTCTGTCAGGTGCCTGTGGAACTGGACACTCATCTCCACCTAAACTCACACAGAGCTGGCAGAGGCCACTGGGAATCCCATCATCAGGCACTGGGATGCCTCCTCTCCCATGCTGGAAGCACAGGGCAGATGAACAAGTTGCACTGGGACACATGATCCCAGTGGAGGGTGCTGCCAGGGAAATTCCCAGCTCCCTCCTCTGCAGGGGCTATGGGGGCTGTCAGGGGCTCTGTCCTGCTGCCCTGCGTGGTGGTGGAAAGGGGTGGTGGGGCTGTTCACTCTCCAGATCTCTTTGGAGCTCCCCAATCCCTGTGGAGAACTGACTGTTAAGGATGGGCCCAGGTGGCTGCTGTCATCACCTGCTCTGTCTGTCCTTCCCTCCACAGAAGCCCTCAGCAGTGGAGATATCTGAGATGTCCGAGAGGTCCAAGCAGAACGTCGCCCATGGGCTTGCCTGGTCCTATTACGTTGGGTACCTAAAAATAGTCCTGCCACGTACGTAGCTGTTTCCCTGCATTCTCATGCCTACAGATAGAAATAGCTCCTAATAACAATCCTCCCACTTTTACCGTGTTAGCAGGGAAATGGGGAGCAAGGCAGAATGCAGCTGTACTCACACCAGGCACCTTTGCCCAATGCTCTTTTCCACCAGGGCTGAAAAAGTCCATGGAGGAATTCAGCAGAGCCCATCCCAACCTGCTGGCATGCAGTAAGACCTGGAAGCTCCACATCTTGTTCCCTCTGAGGTGTAATGTCTGTGATGACCTGGAGAAAACTGACAGCAATATCCAGTATGTGACAGACCTCACTGAAACCACCCTGGCCCGAGGTGGCATCAAAAAGAGGGCCTACAAACACAGCCTCTACGCAATCAGGGATGAAGAAAACCAGGTATACTGAGAGCAGTGTTGGGGGCATCATCCCAGAGGTCCTGCTGGCCCCAGAAGTGGCTGTAAGGACAGGAGCCTGTCCCCTCTCCTAATAGATGCTCCCAGCTTTCACCAGGCTTCCACAAGATGGAGAGGTCCTATTCCTGCACCCCTTCCTGCTGGCTACCTCCTCCCAGCCTCAGCTGCAGGGATGGTGGGCTTGCTTAACCCCTCCTGGAGCTGATTTAAGTCCAGAAAACAGTAGAAAACTGAGCAGAAAAAAAGCAGATGTGGGCTACAGAGCATCCCCTCCCACAGGATGAATGTTTCCTTGTGTTGTAAAGAGGTGCTTGAAGATGTCTGTGTGAGTCATTATTTGACTCTCCTCCATTCCCCCAGTCACCCCTTTTGCAGGCTGCTGAGCCCTAAATCTCTCCATCTCACGTTGCATTCATCTCCTCCCACATCTCCCCGCAGACTGGCCCCTACCCCTTTGCCTTGCAGGAGGGAACATCCTGGTGCTGCTGGCCCAGGCTGTGGATGGAGGCATTGGCAGAGCTCTGCTCCTCACCTGGGTCCCCTGCTTTGCCCTTTGGCCGAGGCTGAGCTCTGAGCTGCTGTTTTCAAAGCCCTGCCTGCAGGGACCCCGAGCCCCTCCTGGCCCTGCTCCAGGGGAAGCACAGTCGGCGGCGGGTTTTTCCTGCTCTGCTGCACGCACTGATGCTGTGTTCCATCTGCCAGCCTCCTGCTGAGTCACTCTGCTCCCCGGGAGCTCCGGCAGCTCTGAGCCTGGACCTGGCTTTCCAGTAATTCTGCCCCTCAGCTTCCTGCCCAGTCCCTCACAGCGACGCAGTTACTGCTGGCACCTGCTCCAGGGCACGGCAGTAACTGCCTGCCAAAGCTGGGAACTTCCTGCTAATCTGCATTTACCTGGGGATCACATCCCTTGTCCTTCTCATTTACTCCATTAAACCTTCCAGTTTAACCAGTGTAAGACTTACTGGTAACCCTGCTCCTCCTGGAATGTTTACGGCCTTATCAGATTTCTCCTTGTTTCTTTGATCAGCCTCCTTCCAGCTGTGCTTCCACCTTTCCAATGTTTCTGCTCTTCTCTGCTCTCCAGCTTTTTGTTAGATGCTCAGACTTGGAAGAATGGAATCACAGATTATGCTGAGTTGAAAGGGACCCACAAAGATGATCAATTCCAACTCCTGGCCCTGCACAGGACAGTCCCAACAATCCCACCCTGTGCCTGAGAGTGTTGTCCAAACTCTCCTGGAGCTCTGGCAGCCTCAGGGCTGTGCCCATTCCCTGGAGGGCCTGTTCAGTGCCTGACCAGCCTCTGGGGGAAGAATCTTTTCCTAATATCAAGCCTAACCCTCCCCTGACACAGCTCCAGCTGTCCCCTCAGGTCCTGCCACTGGTCACAGAGAGCAGAGATTGGTGCTGCCCTTCCACTTCCCTTTGTATAGCAGAAAGCCACCAAGAAAGTGTGATCACAGGGAAGGGATATCTCGCTAGGAGACCAAATTCCATGGGGAAAATCACCCTCCAGGCTACTCTTGAGAGCACTGACAAAGCCAGTGGCTGCACCCCATGGGCAGAGGTAGTTCCCAGAGCCCACCTGGCACAGGGGACACCTGGACCTGTTAAGCCAGCTGCTCTGGCAGGGGGACACTGGGGCCAGACCCAGTGTCCCTGTCCCAGTGTTCCAGCACACAGCACCAGTGCAAGACAGGCCAAGGAGCCGCTGAGGGGTTCTGAGGGCTCTGCCAAGAGCCAGAGTCCCCCAGGAGCCCTTTGCCCTGTCCTCCTGTCCCCATGTCTTTTCCTTCCATCCTCGCAGCTCTGGCACTGTGCCGTGGAATATGCCACCCCACTGCAGACCCTCTATGCCATGTCCCAGGATGAGTGCGCTGCCTTCAGCCGGGAGGAGCGCCTGGAGCAGGCCAAGCTTTTCTACAGGACCGTGGAGGAGATCCTGAAAGGCTCCAAGGAGTGTGCAGATGCCTACCGACTCATTGCCTACGAGGGTGAGTGAAAGGGAAGGGGTTGGGGTTCCCAGGACAGTGTCTGTGCTCTTCTAGCCCCAAATGACCTCGGGTTGGGGGTCTATGCAGAGATCAGCTGATGTCCCCAGTCAGGGGCCATGGTGGCCCCTGCTGCCATGGGTGGAAGGGAGGGGCTGCCTTCCCACAGGAAATGGGAGTGTCACTGAACATGGCATCACTGGCTGGGTGAGGGAGGTGATTGTCCTGCTCTGCTCTGAGCTGGGGTGGTCTCACCTCCCATCCTGGGGCAGTTCTGGGCACCACAATGTGAGAAAGATCTAAAGCTGTTAGGGAATGCCCAAAGGAGGGACATAGGGATGGTGAAGGGTCTGGAGGAGCAGCTGAGGGCACTTGACCTGTCCAGCTGGAGGAGACTGAGGTCAGGCTTCACAGGGGGCTGCAGCTCCTCCTGAGGGGAAGCTCCAACCTCTGCTCCCTGGGACCAGGGACAGGACCCAGGGGATGGCTGGAGCTATGTCAGGGCAGGGTCAGGCTAGATATCAGGAGAAGGTTCTTCCCCCAGAGGGTGATCAGGCACTGCCCAGGCTCCCCAGGGAATGGTCACAGCCCCAAGGCTGCCAGAGCTCCAGGAGCATTTGGACAATGCTCTTAGGCACAGGGTGTCTGTGCAGGGCCAGAAGTTCGACTGGATGATCCCTGTGGATCTCTTCCAACTCAGGATATTTCATGATCCCATGGTTCTAAGGAGTTCTTGCTATGGATCAGAGGAACAGGGAAGGTACTGGCAGCACTGGCTGTCCTAGCTGAAGTCCCCAAAGGGACCTGAGACAAGCTGTCTACTGCAAGGATTAAGTATAACAGCAGGCATCCAGGGGAAGCAGCAGCTCCCGTTGCTGTTGATGTTCCAGGGAGAAGTTGCTGGGGCTGTCAAGCCCTCCCCAGCAGTGGGACGAGTGTGTGCTGGCTCAGTGCCATTCCTGCTGACAGGGGATGGGAGGCAGTGAGGCTTTCCCTCATTCTCATCATCTTTTCATCTCCCATCTCCTCACCCCCACCAGATGAAATCAGCATCTTGTTATTATGAATGTTGGTTTTTTTCAGAGGAAACTCAGCACTCTCCCTGATGGGGAGAAGCATTTCCATCCAGCAAGGCAGTTCCCTTCACAAGCACTACTGGGAATCCAGCACATAGTGCCTGTAATTTTACTCTCCTCTCTGCACTTGGTGTTTGAATTTTTTCCCTCTGCTGTGCTGAAAGTGAGAAGTAAAAGCTGTATTTTGACTGTGCAGGAAATTCTGCATATTTTGGGGCATCTCACAGAGACTCTGCTCCCCACCCAGAGCTCTGCCCCAGGACAACCAGTGAAGGCAGGTTTTGTCTTTCTTCTGTTCCAGAGCCAGAAGAAGCAGACACCCACTTCTTGTCCAGAGAGATCCTGTGGCACTTGCGGCAGGAGCATCACGAGGAGATCGCCATGCTCGAGGGGAACCACGTGCACACCCCATCCACGACCCTGGACTCAGCAGAGCTCAACCTCCAGATCAGTGTGTCAGACCTGCCACAGCCACTGCGCACTGATGGCTTCTAACCCACAGCCCCTCACTGCTCCTCAGGGCTCCCATCACCCTTCCCCAACCCCCTTCCTCTTGGGGCATGTGCTGTCCATGGCAGCGACCCCCAGCTCCCACCCAAACCTCCTGTGCATCGCGGTTACTGGAGCAGCTGACTCAGCCCACAGCCCTGTGACATGCTTCCCATTTTCTTTGTTATGTACTGCTCATATATTCTTCTGTGGGTGTACTGTTTTTTTAATCTGCTTGGATTTGTGCCATATAAAGCACTTTCCTCTGGGACAAGTTGCAATATCCTACATCTTGGGCAAAATGTGCAGTCTGCCCCATGTGGGATAGGAAAAGGTTCTTCCTTCAGAGGGTGGTTGGGTGCTGAACAGGCTCCCCAGGGAATGGTCACAGCCCCAAGACTGCCACAGCTGCAGGAGCTCTTGAACAGGGCAGGATTATTGGGGTGTCTCTGCAGGGCCAGGAGTTGGATTCAGTAATTGTTGTGGGTCCCTTCCAGGTCAAAATATTCCATGATTCTGTGATATGCTGTGGTGTTGGATGGGGCTTTGGAAATCCCAGCCATGAGAGTGCCTGTATGCTGGGACAAACACACACAGCCCACATGGCCTGACTCATGGGGTGGCTTCTGCAGGCACACGGAGCATGTGCAGGACTTCCAGGGGAGCCTCCAGCCTGAGGGGAAGTGTTGGTGGCAGAGCAGGCTCAGCCAGGATGGGAAGATGCTGGTGGAAAGGGTTGGGTGGGGGCAGGCTGGAGCTGAGACAACAGCCCTGCTCCTGCCTTCGGCTGCCCAGCTCCTTTTAGAATCATAGAACCATGGAATCACTAAGGCTGGAAAAGCCCTCTAAGGTCATCAAGTCCAGCTCTTAACCCAGCACTGCCAAGGGACTAACCCATGTCCCCAGGTGCTACATCCATGCATTTTTAACACTTCTGGGGACAGTGACTCCACAGTGACTGCCCTGCACAGCCCATTCCAATGCCTGATAATGCTTTCAGTGAATAAAGTCTTCCTGATGTCCAAACTGACATCTCCAAACTGGAGAGATTTGAGGCCATTTTCTCTGGTGCTGTCCCTTGCTCTCTGGGAGCAGAGCCCCACCTGGCTGTCAAGGAGTTTTAGAGAGGGAGAAGGTACCCCCTGAGCCTTTTCTTCAGGCTGACCCCTCCACCCAGCTCCCTCAGCTGCTTATCTTGTGCTCCAGACCCTTCACCAGCTCCATTCCTTCCTCTGGTCAAGCTCCAGCCCCTCGATCCTTCTTGTTGTGAGAGGCCCAGAACTGGATGCAATTCCAGGTGCCTCACCTGGGCTATAATGCAGGGCTCTACCTTCCATGCATGTGAGAGAACACGGTGGGAGATCTCTCCCCAGCTCCAGCCCAGCAAGCTTTCAGGAGAGATTTGGCTGCACGTTGGTCCTGCTGGGACTCAGAATTGGAACCCATTTCGGGATGCAGTAAAACCTTAATCTGCAGCTTAATCTCTGGGTACTGCATCTGTGCAAAACTGGCAAAAACGGCAGATGAAAGGGCTGTGAAGGGAGGGTTGGGACAGCAAAGGCCACTGCAAAGAGCCAGCTGGTTTGCAGGGGTATCAGAAATCTTTGCCAAGGCCTCCAGGATGTGCCTGTTCTCCACTGACTGGAGAGGGAAGACAGCAGGTCAGGGACCTCCTGCTCCTGGGAGGTCACCCTGGGTGCAGGGAGCAGAGTAGGGATCTGGCCCTGGGGTGTAGGCAGGATGTGGGTCCTGGTCACCTGAGCAGTGTTCCCAAGGGCACACAGCAAATGCTGTGGGCACCTGCTGAGATGCAAGGGAAATGCATGGCATCGGGGCTGAGCTCAGCAACACAGGAACAGCCAGCAGCAGCTGTGTGAGCAGCAAAGCCACCGCAGTCCCCGAGGGCTCACACCTTCAAACCCATCCTTGTGGGGCACAACTCTGTGTCCTCCTTGGTGCCCTGCTCCCTTCTCCTGTGGAAGCTTCTTATCTCACCCATCACTGCAGCCAGGCTGGGCTGGAGATGCTGATAAGCTCAGGCCATACTAGCAGGGGACAGGTTGAAAGACAGGCACAAGCCCAGAGGAAATCTGACAGCACAACCTTGTTCCAGCAGCAGCCGTGCTGCCAGCCAAAGGCTCAGCTCCTGCCACTGCTCAAGGGCACAGCCAGGGCCAAGGTGAAAGCCTTTGCTGGCAGCAGGAACCGGAGGCAGGGCTGGATCAGAGGCAGGAAAATCAAACCTCAGAAGTGGCAGCTCGCTGCTAAGCTGGCCAACACAGGATAACCAGTTTCCCCTTGAGCTCTCCAACGGCACAAACAGCTCTGTTTTAGTGCTAATTACCGCATCCCACAGCAGGTCTGACTCAGACTCAGGACTCTCCGGCTTGGAGGCAGACCCATCCTGATCCATCGGGAGCAGCAATGCCACCACACCTCAGCAAGGGGAGCTGAGCAGGTCCAGGGGCCACGACAATCCAGCACGTCCCAGTTAGAGCAGAGAGGGATGGTCACAGCCAGGATCCTGCTGAGCAAGGCACAGACTGGCTGCATCCTCCCTCCAGGCAGGGCTCGGCTTAGATGCAGCAAGGACAGGGCTTCTCCCAGCCCTTCCTCACATCCCAGCTGTTTTCCCACCAGAAATCCCAGGAACCACCTGCAGCGACCCATCTGTGCTGCTCCACACAGCACAGAGCCTTAGTGTGTAACCTCGGGAGGCTGAGGTGAGTTCTCTCACAGACCCTCTGCAGGGCAGGTGCTTGGGCTTCTACCATGAACCTAGAAAAACTGATCTTCATGGAATCCCAGCAGGGGTTGGGTTGGAAGGGACTTTAAAGCCCATCTCATTCCCACCCCCTTCCACTATCCCAGCTTGCTCCAAGTCCTGTCCAACCCGGCCTCGGACACTTCCAGGGGCAGCCACAGCTTCTCTGGGCACCCTGTGCCAGGGCCTCAGCACCCCACAGGAAAGAATTTCTTCCCAATATTTAGTATAAACTTACTGTGCCATGTAGTCCTGCAGAAATTGCTGGTGAGGCTGGCAATGGGTTCACCTCTCTGGAGGTGAGAGCAGTGACTGATCACTGGTCTCTGCTGCCCTCACATGTTTTTTACAAATACCCAAATTTTCTAAATGAGCCTTACACTAAGTGGTGCTTTTCGAGTGTTGTGATTGTGTTCCAAGAAAGGCCATTGCACTCACATAGCTTTATTTTATTTTTACCTTTCATACAGTAAAAATCCTGCTTGAAAAGTGGCTGATTTGAGATGGCTGAGGAAAACCTTAGTCAGGTTCACTAAGCCCACACCTGCCTCTGGATGAAGTTTGGAATCCTGCAAAGCAAGGAAACAGCAGCTCAGCACTCAGCCTTCAGCAATGGTTGGACTTAAACCAGCTATTAATAACAATATTAATGCTTTTTCTTTGGGCTGCACCTGCCACTGCTTCCCGAGTCCCTTTCCTTTCCTCTTCCCAGTGCTCAGTGGGAACAGTGTAATTTACACTGGGAATGTATCTAAATTAACTTGGAGAGCAGCAGCTTGACAGCCCAGAAGGCTTCACAGAGCTGCCTCCTTGCTGGCGTAGCACCCACGAGAGTAACACATACATAACCCCCAGCATCCCAGGTTTTAATTAAATTGTGCCAAGCACCTGAAAGCAACATTTCCCACAGTTCCTCAGTCTTGCCTGCAGTTCTGCAGTGTCTGTTTTCCGAGCTGGAAGTGCTGCAGTCTGGTTTTCACTGGCACCTTCAGTGGCTGTGTCAGCTGGAGCGTGGCCCCAGCACAGCTCCGTGGGGCTTTGGGCTCACACAGAGCTGGAACAGCCCCAGGTTGTGCCAGGCATTTGATATTAGAGGAAATACCTTCACTGAAAGAGTGGTCAAGCACTGGAACAGGCTGCCCAGGGCAGTATTGGAGTCACCTTTCCTGAAATCGTTCAAAAAACATGTGGGTGTGGCTCTTGGGAGTCGGTAGCTTTTTAGTGCTTTTTTGGCTTGGCAGGGCCGCTTCGATGATTGGATTTGACGATCACAGGATCATTTAGGTTGGAAAAGAACACCAAGATAATTTTTGTTCTTTCCTTAATTTTGTTCTGGTATTTCTGGGAGCATAGGTGGAAATTCCTCCCTGGAGAGGGTCTGCCCAGAGTGACTCCTCAAGGCTGAGTGAGAGATATGCTCCTGGGCATTGAGATGGGTGAGCAGCATCAACCTCTGTCCATTAATTACTCTGCTACCTTTAACAGCATTTAGTATCAATATTGCTTCAAAAATAGTGCACTGCTCTAGCAGTTAGAGCTACCTACACTGTGCAGTAAATAATTCTGATTAAGATCTTTTAGTCTAATTGGTACCATAATTAATTATTTTATTTAAATATTTTAGGGTTACCATCCTTAATCCCGAAGGGCAAAGTCGTATAAAGGCTCAACTGCACCTGTACAACCCTTTAGACATAAACTACTGGCCAAGCCTGGGACTGGATCAGACTCTTCAAGGAGGAGCGCTGGGAAGCTGCGGAGCTTGGCATAGCCATCCACGCACAGGCACCCCGGGGGCGGGGCGGCGGCTGGGCCCCGGGGAACCTGACCACGCTGAGGGACGACCATGAGTGCTGTCAGTCTCACCCGGGGCGTCCCCGGAGGTGCCAGCGCCCCGCGGGCTTGGTGCAGAACAGCGCTCTGGCAGGGCTGAAGGCAGCCACACCGCAAGAGACGAGAACCCCACCGCCTGCCCGCCTGCCCCAAAATGGCGCCGGGCGGGCGGCATGAGGGAGCGGGGGCTGTCACGTGACGCCGCTCCACCCAATCAGCGCCGGGAGACGCTTCCGTGGCGGGAAGGGGAGAGGCGGGAGGAGTCACTGCCTCCATGACAACCAATCAGCGGCGGGGCCAACGGGGAGGCGTCACGTGCCTCCCTGTCAGGCAATGAGCGGCGGTCGGCGGCGGCGCCAAGATGGCGGACGATAAGGTGAGCGGGGAGGGTCGGGGCTGAGGGGCGCCGCGGCCGGGGCGGGTGTGCTGCTTCCTTCCGCGGGAGGGGCCGGGAATCAACTCCGTGTCTCCGGCAGGACTCGCTGCCTAAGCTGAAGGACCTCGCCTTCCTCAAGGGGCAGCTGGAGAGCCTGCAGCGCAGGGTGGAGGACGAGGTGCAGGCCGGCGTGGGGCAGGTAATGTGTGGGCTCGGGGCGGGCAGGCCGCCCCCGCTGACAGGGACTGGGGTGTGGGGAAACAAATCCCAGGGAGAAAATAACCCACAACCCACCCCTGGGGCATGTCCTGTGTCTCCCCGACCCCGCCCGGCCGTGCCTCACTGTGCTCTCCCCTCAGGACGGGTCCCTGCTGGCATCGCCCTTCCTCAAAGGCTTCCTGGCGGGATACCTGGTAGCCAAGCTCCGCTTCTCGGCTGTCCTGGGCTTCGTGGCCGGAACCTGCACGGGGATTTACGCCGCCCAGAACTACGCCGTGCCCAACGTTGAGAAGACGATTCGGGACTATTTGAATTCACTGAAGAAAGGTCGGGACTAGCAAGGAGGAGCCCGGAGGCAGCAGGGACTGCAGGAACGGTGCTCCGTAGGTAGCAGGCACAGAGCACTCGCAGGGCTCTGGGAGGCACATCACCTGCACCCTTCTTTTCCCTGGAAAAGGGCTTTTCACCACACTACGGCGACACATCAGGGAGCTGGTGATGGGTGTTTCTTGGGCATCCTGGCAGTGGTGATCACTGCACTAACCCACAGCAGCTTGAGAGCACTGAGGGGCTGCCGGTTGCCTTTTACCCTCACTTTTCCCTGTGCCACTGTGGACTGAGGGGCTGCTGTGCCCTGTCACCTCTGTGCCCTGGGAATGTGAGGCTGCTGTGCCCTGCCACCTGTGTGCCCTGTAACCCATGTGCCCTGCCACCCAGCCCACGCTGTGCCCTGGCAATGTGCTTTGTGTGGCTTCTCAGGAAGGCTTGTAGTTCTCCTCCTAATGAGAGACAACACCCTGCTCTCCTGCTGCATCACAAATGTTGCAGGGAACATCCTGCTTGAATCAGGCTCATTAAATTCTTGGTATTTGGTCTCTTCAGTGTTGCAGGGTGAGAATCTGTCTGGCCTTTCTGCACTGGTAGCAGCTCACTCGTGCTGTCTCCTGCCCGGAAATGGGGATGTTTGGGAATGCTGCTGGCTCTGCCAACAGGCTGCTCCAGAGGGGGCTCTGGGCACTGATGCTGCTGCTGTCTGTGGCCATCTACGGCTCCCACGCCCCGCTCCTGACCCTCTGCAAGGTGGATGGAGCAATCCCCTTCAGCTCCACGTCTGTGGTGGTCCTCGTGGAGCTGACCAAGCTGGCGCTGTCCCTGCTGTTCCTGCTGGCCGGGGCGCGGGAGCCGCTGGGAGCAGCGGTGTCCTGGCGTCACGCCGCACCCTTCGCTCTCTCGGCCCTGCTCTACGCTGCCAACAACAACCTGGTGGTGCACATGCAGCTCTTCATGGACCCCAGCACCTTCCAGGTGCTCAGCAACCTGAAGATTGTCAGCACGGCGCTGCTCTACAGCCTCCTGCTGCGCCAGCGCCTGGGCACACGCCGCTGGCTGGCCCTGCTGCTGCTGCTGGCTGCCGGTGTCACCTACAGCTGCGGGGGGCTGCGGGGACCCGGTGACACCGGCGGGATGCGCCTGCACGTCACACCCGTGGGGCTGCTGCTGCTCTCCGTGTACTGCTTCATCTCCGGCCTCTCTGCTGTCTACACCGAAGCCATCCTGAAGACCCAGGCGCTGCCTCTCAGCCTCCAGAACATCTTCATGTACTTTTTTGGGGTCTTGCTCAACCTGATGGGCTCTCTGTGGAGCGGCGTGGAGGGAGGGTTCCTGGAGGGCTTCTCCCCGTGGGTGCTGCTGATTGTGTTCAGCCAGGCACTGAATGGCCTCATCATGTCCGTGGTGATGAAGCACAGCAGCAACATCACCAGGCTCTTTGTCATCTCCTGCTCCATCCTGGTCAATGCCCTCCTCTCTGTTGCTCTCTTCAACCTGCAGCTCACCCTCCTCTTCTTCATGGCTGTGGTGTGCATCGGCCTGGCTGTGCACCTGTACTATGGAGTCACATAGCCACTGCCTTCCTCCCAAGTGTCTGGGCAGCCCTAACCCTTCCTCAGGGCTGGAATCATTCCTGGTGGGCACCTGCACAGCTCCAAGGACCCCCCAAGGAAGAGTGCTGAGGGGGAGAGCATCCTGTCCCTGCTTCCATGGGGAAACTGGGCCCTACTCTGGTCCAGCCAGGCACTGTGCTATGGAGTTCCCATGGGATCAGGCGTGCCCAGCCTTAGCAAGGGTCCTGAACCCCTTGTGCATGTCTCATAGCCTCCAGATGCACCAGGAGAGGTTCAGGTTGGACATTAGGAATAATTTTGTCACAGAAAGGATAATTAAACATTGGAAGGGGCTGACCAGGAAGGTGGTGTAGTCACCATCTTTGGAGGTGTGGATGCCTCGGATGTGGCGTTTAATGCCATGGTCTGGCATTAAGATGATCTTGATGATCTCAGAGGTCTTTTCCCACCTAAATGGTTCTGGGACTCTGTGTCCCATGTCCTCAAGCTGCTTCCCCACACCACAGTGGCCTGGGAATGCTCCAGCAGGAGTTGGCCCTACTGCACCTCCTGCCAGCCCATCATGGGACTGGTGCCATTTCAGCTCCCATGGATGCTGCTTGATCCCCACCATTCCTGGTGCTGCTACCCGGGGCCTCTCCCACCTCTGTGGTTTCCAGCCCAGCCCCTGGCTGGAGCCCTGCTGTCCTCAGGCCCCATTTCCCCTTCCTGGGCAGTGTCTCCGCCGAGCAGACAGGGACTGGGGGATGTGGGAACTGTTTCACCTACTCCCCAAAAGGGAGATCCCCCCCTGCCAAATTTGTACCAAGTTCCTGGCAGGCAGAGGCCACCTGGGGTATTAAAGCTGCGGTTCAATAGTATCTGTGTGTCTGTCCTTTGTCTGCCCTCCCTGTGGGAGGTTGTCTGTGCCCCTTGGGACAGGTTTGGGGGCAGGGGTGTGAGTCTGAGCCTGACAACACTCATGGATGAGGGGCACCTTCTTTATTCCATGTGGCCCCAGCTCAGGGCTGCCAGCCCTCCCACCAGGCTGAGCTTGTGCTCCCACAGGCAGGTTCCCAGCAGGGTTGTCCCTCCCTGGACCAGGTTTCCTGAGGGGACAGGAGGTGGAGGCTGTGCCTGGGATAACTCCTGTGGCTGGGGCTGGCCGGTCTCCTGGCTGTCCCTTGCCAGGCCAGCTGTCCCCACGCCCTGGGGCGTGGCTCAGGGGGTCTGTGTGGTGACATTGGCTGTACCCGCTCGTCGGGCATCCCGCAGGTGCTGGTTGTGCTGGGCGAGCTCCACGGCGTCCCAGAGCACCTCCTGCAGCAGCGCTCGGTGCCGGCGCTCCAGAGCCTCCCGCTGCTCCTCTGCCAGGCGCTGCTGGTCCCGCAGCACCTGCGGGGTGCCCGGGGCAGTCTGGCACAGCCCTGGCACGGCAGGAAGGGGTGTCCCCAGGCCTCTCTGCCCACCTGCAGCAGGTGCCGCCTGCAGGCCTGCATCTCCTGGTGGTGATTCCGCAGCAGGGCCTCCAGGTCCCACTCAGCTGCCTCCCGCTCCCGCAGCTCTGCCTCCAGGCTCAAGCCCAGTGCAGTCACCTCCTGCTGCCAGCGCTCTGTGTCCCACTGCAGGTGACAGGGACAAGGTTAGGGCAGCTCCGGGGTGTCCCTGCTTCCCTGTGCACTGCCAGGGAGGAGAGACTGGGCCCACCTGTGGGTGCCTGTGCCCACCTCCCCGCTGTGCTCCTGGGCTGGCACAGCCCCGGCCCTGAGCTCTCGCTGGAGTTGCCGGCAGTGCTGAGCCCGCAGCCGCTGCCGCTGTGCCCTGGCCAGGGCGCGCTGCACCTCCGGGGATGGGCGTGGCTGGCAGCGGCTCCCTGCCTGGTGGAGAGCGGAGCAGGCTCGGATAGCACCAGGACCCAGTGCTGGCAGCACAGAACTGGCCCTGCGCAGGGACCCCATGGACTCCCACTCACGCTGTCACCCCTGGGCCGTGGCTGTGACACTTTGCTCTGGGATGGCTCCTCCAGCAGCCCCTGTCCTGCGCTGGCCGGAGCTCGGCTGTCTCCTCCCTGGCTGCTCCTGCTGTCACCCTGTCCTGCCATGTGGGGACAGGGGAGGATGATGAGTGTGACATGGGGGGCTGAAGAAGGTGGTTCAGATGGAGGACTGAGGCCTTTCCCACCATGTAAAGCCATGCTCCGTGCCCACATATCCTCCACCCAGGTGTGGGATGCCTGCCTGGCCTCACGCTCTGGTCCTGCTGGCTCCAGGCTGGCACTGCTTGGGGGTGTCTGGGTCTCAGGCTGCTGGCCTGGTGCTGTATTCCCTGCAGAAACCTGATCCTGTGAGAGAAGGAGATGTTACAGGGACGCAGCCAGGATTTGGGGCTTTTCTTGCACAGGGACTGTCCCTGGATGAGAGGCCCTGGCCCGACCTCTGCCCACCTTGGCACTGGGCTGCTGCATCTCGCTTGTTCTGAGCACCTCAGCCACTGCCTGCCTTTTCTCCCACCTTTGACTCTTCAGCACCTGGGAAGGAGGAACTAGAGGTCCTTGTTGGGGTGCTTCAGACCTCCAGGCCTGTCATGGTTCCAGGGACACATCCCACCCCTCCATTTCACCCCTGGGACAGCTTCAGCCCCTGCCCTCAGTGCTGGACAAGGTCTTTACACCAGGATGAGTCAAGAGCCTGGATCTTACCAACCCAGGGAATGAGTGCCATCCTGGCCCCCTGTGGATCCAGGGGCATTCCCCACCTGCAGCTCCCTCAGGGCTCTCTGCAGCTTGGCAACAGCTGTCTTCTGCTCAGAAAGGCTGGCTCCAGCCAGCAGCTCCATCCGCAGCCCTCGGATCTCCCTCCGGCGTGCCGCGATCTCCTCCTCAGGGTCCCAGAGGGTGACTGAGATGGTCTTGGCCAGCCCCTTCACCCTCTCAGCCAGTCCCAGGGCTCCCAGGATCTCCTCTCTGGAGGTGTCTGGGAGAACAGGGAGCCCTGGGCAGGGGCCATGGGGGGCCACCAGCACAGGAGGTCCCAGTGCAATGAGATGAGTGGAGCTGGTGTTCAGCCTCCAATGGCTGCAGGTGTCACTGGGCAGCAGCCAGGGGCCGAGTGCCAGGTGTGGGGCAGGATGGGGACAGTCCTTGGAGGGGACATCTGAAGTGTGTCCCAGTCCCAGGGGTTACCTGGCAGTGACACACACAGCAGCAGGAAGGTCAGGCTGTTCCCCTCCAGCAGCCGCTCCACGATCCAGGGCAGACAGACAGCATCAGGTTCCCTGCATTCCCTGCACATGGGGAGAGACACCCCAGGAGAGGGATGGCTCTGGCAGTGCCAGGCAGGCTGAGTCCCAACCCACAGGAGCCAAAGGATGGGTTGGCCACTCTGGGAACAAGCCCATGTCCCCAAGGAGTGGCTCCCAGCCATGGGCTCCCACTGGGGTGTCCCTCCTGCTTCACCTGCAGGGATGCAATTCCCTGACCCACAGCAGGCATGCGGGTGTGCTGGGGCTGGGGCTCTGCTCAGCCTGGTACGTACGGCCTGGGGCAGGGCCTGGTGGCCCCTGGGGACACCAGGATCCTGAGGGCTGAGCGCTGGCGCCTGCCACCCTCCAGCTCCCGCTCCACAGTGAGAGTGAAGAGGCTGCCGGCCCTGGGGAGAGACTGCTGTGGGAGTGTGTCTGCAGCAGAGCCAGCCCCAGCACCCCACGGGCCAATCCTTCCCAGCCTGCGAGATCTGTGCCAAATCTCTCACCCCTGCACAGCTGAGTGCCTGTCTGCAAGGGGCTGCTGGGCACACCCCTGGAACAGCGCTGGGATGGCATCCAGCCCCCTGGCATAGGCACTGATGGCAGCCTGGGCATCGGGCACAGCCATTTCTGTTGCCTCCTCCACCATCCTGGAAGCAGAGGGAGACGAGATCAGATGAGGAGGGTCACATCCACGCCCTGGACTCACTGAGGGATACCCCTGGCCATGCTGTGGCTGGGTACCATGCTCCCTGCCCAGCCCCACTCTGATGTTGGGGTACCAGCCCCCAACATGCTCAGCCATGGGGCATCAGGTACCCACAGGCCCAGGGGTGCCACATCCATCACTTGCAGAGCTCGGCCATCAGGATGGAGCAGGTCCCAGGCTTTGTCATGGGTGCTGACCTGGAATGAGGGGGCTGCATTAGGCAGGGGGCCAGGAAAATGGGGCTGCTGGCATCTCACACTCACCAGGGGCCCCGACTGCTTGTGGCCATGCCCAGGTGTGGGCTGGGAAGGGTTGCTTTTGGGGTAACTCCCAGGTTTTCCAGCCCTGGAGCCAGGGAAGGGCAGAGTCCTGGGAACGCCTGAGCCCTGTGTGGAGCTTATCAGGTCCCTGGCAGCATCCCAGGGCCAAAGGGCAGGACGCAGCCCAGTGGCAGAAGCTGGCATCACTGCTGTGCCAAGGCCACACTGGAGAGACCTTCAGGCCACAGAGAGCAGTGACTGGCAGGGAAACCCAGCTGTGATGCGAGCAGGAAGGGGTTAAAGGGCTGCCCTGCTCCCACCACGCTGCTGGAGCCTGGGAGATGCTCCGTGGGCAGCTGAGGCTTCCCACATCTGGGAAGTCCTGGAAAGGGGTGAGAAAACCTGGGATCCAAAGGTCTCCAGTGCCTGATCACCCTCTGGATGAGGGGACTGGATGCAGTACTGGGCAGTACTTGTCCTTGGCACAGCAGGGTCTGGGCAGTGGCAGAGAGAGAATAGGATCCTCATCCCAGGACATCCTGCCCTGCTCCTGCCCTACCTGCACCAGGCTGACCGTCTGCAGGCTCTGTGTGTCATCCCCCAAGGCCTCCAGTTCTTGGAAGATGGTGTTGATCACCTGTGGACGAGCTGGGAGCTGTTGGTTCCCAGACCTGTGGCTGGGTCTCACCCCTGCCCCGGTGGGACTGGGGACTGTTGGGTGACCTGGGAGCCCAGCACTGCACAGCTGTGCTGTCACCTCTCCCTGTCACCTCTCCCCTGTGCCCTCACCTGCCAGATGACACTCTGGAAGGGCAGCTGTGTCCCAGGGCCGTGGGGGTCCCACAGCAGCAGGGACACGCTGTAGCCAAGGGGAACCAGGGCCAGCTGGGGTCTTGCCAACTCCAGGACCTTCTCCTGGTAGGAGAGACATATCCAGCAGACCAGGGTCAGCATGGCACAGCCAGCATGGCACAGCCAGCACAGCATGGCACAAACAGCATGTGCAGGTGGCCCTGGCTCACATGGCTGGGGACAGGGGGACAGAGAAGGACTCAGGGCTCAGGGTACCTGTCCTGCATCCAAGTGGAACACACCATCGACAGTCAGGGAGCTCTCCTGGTGTGAGGGAGGGGATAATGTTCAGCTTTCCCTATCCCAGCAAGACCAGTGCAGGGCAGAGGAGGGACTGGGCACGCTGGGATGGAGATGGCAGGGGTGGCACAGAGGGCCTGGCACAGGCAGGGGTGAGGGGAGAACCCCACCCTTCCCCTGCTCTCTGGGAACACCCAGGAGCTCCCCACGAGGGAGGAGCCCACAGGGGTGTAGGGCAGGATCAGCCCAAGACCTCTGCAGCTATCAGAGTCCCAAGCATGGCAGGTAGTAGGACAGAGCCCCTCGTCCCCTGGATGTCCCTGTCCTGCAGCTCTCACCTGGGGCTCCTTCCCAGCGAAGAGGAGTTGTAGGGGGTCCTCACTGCTGTATGTCCAGCTTTCCCCTGGCCCTGAAAACACCGAGTGTAGGGTGGTGTGTGAGGGTCAAACCCCCACCCCAGCCCTGTCCTGTCCCCTTCCCAGCCTGGGGCACACCCCAGGGCTTCACATCATTCCCAAGCCCTCCCGCTATGACTCAGAGCCACCACGATGGGGAGGACACCCCGTCGCTGTCAGCACTGCCCAGACCAGGCCCGCAGCTTGGCCAGTGGTCCCAGTGCCACCACAGACAGCTGCTGCCCTGTCCCCTCGTGTGGGTGTTCAGGTAAAGGCTCTGCGATGTCCTGAGCTCTACCTGCTGCCTGGTGGAGTCCCACGGCTGCTCGCACACTGACATCCTGCTGGGCCTGCTGGGACAGAGGGGGAAGGAACCACAGACTCAGCACCTGCCAGGAGCTGGAGGAGCCTCCAGGGAGATAAGCAGCCCCTGACAGATCCCTCCAAGCCAGCCTGAGCTGTCCCCCACCACAGCACTCACCTCATCCATGGGCAGTGCAGCAGCAGCCACCTGGGAACAGCTCTTAGGCCAGGGCAGGGATGGGGTTACCAGGGGATCTGGTTCTCCTGCATTATTGATGGAAATGGGCAGAGCCTGACCCAGCCTGGAGGCTCCCTGCTCCAGGGGCTGAGCCCTGCTGGCCAAGGAATCAGCGACACCATGGAGGGCAAGTGAGTGCCTGGAGCCACTCACACCACTGGGGTGCTCCCTGCTCCCAGAGGGACATCTCTGACTGGGAGAGGAGAGGCTTTGGACTGTCATAAAGGCACAAGAAGTGACCACGAACCACAGAATCACGTTTACTGGAGATCAGTCACAGCAAGAGAGCACAGAAGGAAATGCCAAAGCTGACAGTCTCTGTGGTCTGTGGAAATGCAGATGGTGGGAGACAGAAAAGAGGGCCCAGGACAGCCCCTGCCCTGCTTTGGGACAGGACCAGGCATGATGGGGAGATGCACAAGTGTCCCTCGGATCACCTGTTCCCTGTATAGAATGAGACCAACATCCCTGCTCCCCAAACTCCCCTCACCTGTGCCTCAGGTGTGAGACTGATGCCAGCTGGACACAGATGGAACAGGCATCACTGGGGGCTCCATCAGGAGCAGGGCAGGTGACATGGCAGGGACAGTGGGAGCGTGTTGGGGCTTGGGGACCTGGCCACAGGGAAAACCCTCTGGGAGGGTGAAGCCCTGGGACAGAGCATGGCATGGGGCTTTGAGGGGTTCCCCAGGGCTTGGCTGGGAAAAGCCATAGTGGGATAAGGCTGAGGAAAGCCTTGCTCCACAGGGGAGCCCAGGCTGGGGACTGCAAGAGCTCCTCATCATCAGCCCTTGGGGTCCTGTGAGCCTTCCCACTGAGCTCCTGTGAGGAAGCACCGGTGGGAATGGTCACACAGCCCCTCTGGGGCAGGGCCTGGCCCTGACCAGGCAGACAGCCCCATGTGGGTGCTCCCAAGTGATAGCAAAGCCTAGGATGCCAGGAGACAGTGATTTCTCCTTCCTTATCTGTCAGCCAGCAGCTGCTGCTCCCTGTCCCGTGTCCAGCCAGCCCAGGATCCCCAGGATGCAGGGTACCCTGTTGTACACCCTGGTTAACACCAGCAGAGCAGTGCCTTCACCAACACCCTGAACCAACTGCCCTCGCACAGCCCCACCCTCCCCCGGCTGCTCAGGGCTGGTGGCACAGCTCCAGAGCCCCTCTGCCCCGGGCAGGAGCACACCCAGGTGCCCGGGACATGCAGCAGACCCCGAGTCCATCACGATCCACTCCTCGACCCTGTGTCCTGTTCAGCCTCTCTGCCGCTCCAGCCCTGCTCCTGCCCACACTCTGTTTTCCCCCAGCCCCAGCCAGCCCAGGCAGTGTTTGCCTGCAGGTCATGTGTACCTGTCCCAAACAGAGAGAGGGAGGGACACAGACAGCACCCAAGCACAGACTTTAATGTGGAGGCAGAACAGGCCCTGAGGATGAAGAGCAGGGCTTGGCCAGCTGAGCACTGCCTGCCTGCCACCAGCCCCTTCTTTTTACAGGGACACGGGCTGACAGGATAAGGGGAATAACTTCACACTGCCAGAGGGCAGGGTTAGGTGGGATATTGGAGAGAAATTCCTCCGTGTGAGGGTGGGGAAGCCCTAAATCAGCTTGCCCAGAGAAGCTGTGGCTCTCCCATCCCTGGAAGTGTCCCAGGCCAGGTTGGACAGGGCTTGGAGCAAGTTGGGATAGTGGAAGGTGTCCCTGCCCATGGCAGGCGAGTGGAATGAGATGACCTTTAAGGTCTCTTCCAACTGAAACGGTCCTGTGATTCTATGATTCTCCCCTATCCCCATTTTCCCATGCCTGTTCCTTCCCCACCCACCCCCTCCCTCTGAATATTCCCCAGTCACACATTCCCCTGATCTCCCTCAGCATCCCATAATCCATTTTTCCTTACTATGAGATATTCTCTGAATAACCCAGAATAAACCCATTTTCTCCTCTTGTTTAAAAAGTCTCTGGTTGAACCTTGCATTTGGACTCATCTGCCAGTGCCTCAAGTCCTGGCTGCTCTTGCTTACAAGCATTAGTGTGCAGAGGTGTTCACTTCAGTGATTTTCTTATCTTTTGTGGTTTTTCTGTTAGGCTGAAGAACAGCCAAGCAGCATCCTGCCACACCTGACATCCTGGCCCAGCCAGGATCAGCAAAGGGGCCATGGGGGCTCCAAGGATGGCTGGACTGGGTGTTGGGGAGCTCTGGGCAGGAACCCGAGACCCCAGTGAGGCTTGGAGCATCTGAGAGCTGCTGGTGAGAACAAGATGGAGCTGAACTCCTCTTGTCCAGGGCAGGTGGCATGGCAGGGACAATGGGGGCGTGTTGGGGAGTTGGAGTTGGCCACAAGGAAACTCCTGTGGGAGAGTGCAGCCCTGGGACAGAGCACAGCACAGTGTGGGGTGCCCAAAACTTGGCTGGGCACAGCACAGTGGGATAATCCTGTGCACAGGGGAGCACAGACTGGAGACACCAAGAGCACTTGGGGGGCTGTGCTGTTCCCCCAGAGCCCTGTGGGGAAGCACTGCTGGGAAGGGTCCAGGTGCCCCTCAGGCTCTGTGGCAGGGCCTGGCCTTGGCCACACAGACAGCCCCAACCAGGCCGAGCAGGGCCAGGGCAACACAGATTGGGGCCACCACGGCGGCAGGGTCACAGTGCAGCACTGACAGTGGCACCTGTGCCACCAGCCAGCCCTGGAACTCAGCCGGGGAGTGGCACCTGTAGTCCTCAGGCCAGCCCTGCCCCAGGTGCCCCCCAGCCGCCAGCGCCTGCAGCCCCCCAGCCCCAGAGCACGAGCAGCTGAAGGGGTTGTCAGCCACAGCCACGTCCTGCAGGCGCCTCAGGAGCTTCACCTCATCCCTCGGCAGCTCTGTGATGGAGTTGTTGTCCAGGTGAAGGGTGTCCAGCATGGGGGAATGCCTGATGGAGGGCACGGCCTGCAGCAGGTTTTGGTTCAGGAAGAGCTTCTTCAGGGAGCTTTGGGAGATGTCTACAGCATGGAGGTGGTTGTGGCTCATGTCCAGCACCTCGAGGTTGGGAGGCAGAGGTGTTGGCACTTCATCCAAGCCAGCGTTGGACAGGTTGAAATGCCGGAGGGATGCTGGCCACTGGCAGGAGGAGGATGTGTCTGCCACGAGGTTGTTGTGGCTGAGATCGAGGTGCTGGAGCTTCAGCAGCAGCTCCATGCCCTTGCACACGCTGCGGTAGGAGCTCAGGTTGTTGTGCTGCAGACTCAGCACGTGGAGCTGAGGGAAAGCTCCCTGGCAGAAGGCAGGGGTCAGGCTCCCATCCCCGAGGCTGTTCTGTGCCAGGTCCAGCGAGCGCAGAGCTCTGAACAGCCTCCCAATGGCACAGGGCAGGCTGGTGACACGGGAGCTGGTGACAGCCAGCTCCTCCAGGCTCTCCAGCCACTTGCTCAGGCTGGAGAAGGCCTGTTCTTGGCCCGTCAGCGGGGCAGATGTCACGTTGTGGAAGCTCAGGGAGTGTATGGGCAAGTTCTGGCTGTCCATGCTACTCCAGTCCCCTGTCCCCTGGAAAATGCAGCTGTCAAAGGCCAGCTCCTGCACATGGGTGTAGGAGAAGAACTTCAGCACGCGGGCAAGGAGTATCTCAGGCACCAGGACACTTCCAATAATTATTTTCTGGACAATAAGGGAGCCCAGAGTTTCAATGGCAGAGTCGTCCAGGTCCCTTACAGGGAAGTCTATATATCTCTCCAGATCTCCACCCTGAAACTCCACCACAGTTGCTGCGAGGCACTGGATGATGCTGCCTGCAGTTTCCTCGGACAGGTTGTAGCACACACAGTACTCCTCAGTGCGGTTGAAGTAACACCTGTTTCTTCTGCCTTCTGCCTCCAGCAGCCCCAGCCCCAGGAGGAGGAGCACAGCCACACTCATGGTGAACAACCTAAAAGCTGGAGGAGAAATGGTGAATGGCAGCTGAGGGGACCACCCTGACCTGGGTGGATGGTTTGGGCAGGTTCAGAGCCACCCCTCAGGGACAGGGCACTGCCCTCATCCCTCCTGCACCCGCCCGGCCCCTGAGCCATGACTCGGGCAGTGCTCAGGGCAGCAGCCAAACCCGCAGGAGCTGCACCTGTGCCACTCTTCCCTCGGCAGGGAGACTCCCGAGGCTCTGCACTGTCTGCCTGGGCTGCCTTGCTGCAGGCTCCTACTCGTAAGCGACCAGGAAATGCCACGGAATCGGGAAAAACTACAAATGCAGAGTTACAGACAGTGAGGACAGATGTATCCATCCAGACTGACCACGGAGAGAGCCCCAGCTCTGTTTGTTCCTCTGTAATCTGGGGCAGGAAATTGCAACAGATGGCTTCATGTTTTCTCTTTCCTCACCCAGAGATTTGGTTCATCACCAGTCCCCAAAGGGGTGGTAGAAAATGTTCCCTGAGGGTCTGAACACATCCCTGTCAGCACCAGACGCTGGTCAGCTGACAGAGTGATCGGCAGATTGCGAAAGAAACAGCAAGCACAGATTAAAGGCTCCTAAGAATGTGCTGGCTCAGCTCTGCTGAGTGGCAGGGGGTCCTTGGGGATCCCCAGCCCAGCCTCCTGCTTTGAGGAGGACTGTTGCTGGCACCAGCCCCGATCAGCCACAGCTTTCTTTGGCCACATCCCAAAGCCCACCGGGGACGGAGCTCTCCCTACCTGTCCCTGCCGTCGCGGGGCTGCACCACCGTCCCGAGGAGAAGCTCTCCTGCGGCACCTGCAGCAAGGGCCCCTCGCTGCGGGGAGCGGGATCGGGGCGCGTTTGTCCAGTGACTCACCAGCCAGCTCACAGCGAAACCTTCCCTTGCTCCACGGCTGCTTCCTCCAGCCGCTGCCAAATGCCGGGCTGAGGTGCCAAAGGTTCCAAGCGCTCAGCTCCGTGCGGCACTCGATCGTGCCCCGCGTCCCGCCGGAGGAGGTCTCTCTCGGTGCTCCAGGTGTGCTCCAGCTGCCGCTGGCGCTCCCGCAGCTGCTCCTGCCCCGCTCGGCTCCCCGCGCCCGGGGCTGGCAGACACCTCGAGCTCCGCTCCCGGGCACTGCCCTCGCTCCTCGCGGCGTGACTTCCTGAGCAGGACGGAGCCACCCAAGACACTTCTATTTCGCTTCCCTGAGGCTGCGGGCTGGGGAAGGATGTGGTCCGACCGCCAGTGCTCCTCAGTTTCCTAGGAAGGGTGACAGAGCAGAGTGCGGGCAGGATTCCCCAAATGCACTCTTGAGATCAGCCTTTCCCTTCCAGATCCCTGGCATTGCTGAGCACCTGTAGACAGCGCAGAAGTGTAGAGGACTGTCATTCCTGGCATCCAGACCATGCCCAGGTGCCTGTGTTCCATGTAGCATGGGGATGGCACAATTCCCATCCATTATCCAGGCAGCCCAAAGCTGCACAGGGCACTCCTTCACCCACGCTGGCCCCTTGGCTTGCCTGAGGAGCTCACATCACTTGCCCTTTGTTCCATTAGCCCCTGGCAGCTGTGCCTACACCAAGGTGTTTACACTCTCCCGCAGCCAGCAGAGTCCAATGGGCACTTGGAAAGACCCACAAGTGTTCAAGAAACCACTGGATGTGGCACTGAAGTGGTCTGGTCTGGCTGACAAGGTGGTGATCAATGAAAGGTTGGCCTCGATGATCTTGGAGATCTTTTCCTACCAACAAAATGATTCTGTGATTCTATGATCTCTCAGGAGGGTTTTTTTTTATTTCCCAGGAAATTCTCTGCCTATGTTGGATTCAGAAAGGTAGCAAAACTACATGGCTGCACAATGCAACTCCCAGTTTGTTGTTAATGTGGCACTATGCATTGGTGCCACAAAGGCTGGGGTGGAAGCTGCCTGTCCCTTGCTCTCTGGGACTCTTGTGCAGAGGGGCTCAGCAATTCCACCATTCCTCTTCTACATCATCGGGTTACATGAAATTCCTCAGCACAGGAAGGATGTGGAGCTGCTGGAACAAGTCCAGAGGAGACCATGGAAATGCCTCAAGGGCTGCAGCACCTCTCTTCTGGAGACAGGCTGGGAGCTGGGGGTGCTCATCCTGGAGAAGCTCAGGGGAGACCTTAGAGCTCCTTTCAGTGCCTAAAGGGACTCCAGGAGAGGGACTTGGGGACAAGGTCCTGGAGTGACAGGATAAGGGGGAATGGCTTTTCCCTGCCGGAAGGCAGGGTTAGGTGGGATATTGGGAAGAAATTCCTCCCTGTCAGGGAGGTGAGGCCCTAAATCAGGTTACCCAGAGAAGCTGTGGCTGCCCCATCCCTGGAAGTGTTTAAGGTCGGGTTGGACGGGGCTTGGAGCAACCTGGGATAGTGGAAGATGTCCCTGCCCATGGCAGAGGGTGGAACTGGATGAGTTTTAAGGTCCCTTCCCACCCGAATAGGTCTGGAATTCCAAGAAACTGCTGCTGAGTGCATGATGGAAAAACCACAGCTGCCCTCTGGGCTCTCCTCCCGGCCCCTTCGGACGGGCTCGGCAGCTCTGCCCGGGGCTGGCACCTTTAATTTCTGCCCTCCAGCTGCAAATTCCCCAAACACCTCCCTGGGAAAGCACGAGTTCCTCTGCCTCTCGGTCCCCATCACCACGGTGGAAGGTCCCGGGGCACGGAGCCGCCTTGGTTTACATTTGTGGCGAATCTTTGGGGTCTGTTTTTGGCCTCAGCGCAGCCAGCACACATCCCTAGGGAGGCACAGCTGGCCATGCCCGCAGCGGGCTGGGCGCTCTGGCTGCGAATGGGGGCCGAGACAGGGATTTCCCCGCCCCGGACCGCCCCAGGATCGGCCTTTCCTCCTCCTCCTCCTCCTCTGCTGCTCCTCCTCCTCCGCCATGTGGGGCCGGCGGCGGGGCAAGCGCGGCGGGCGCGGCGCGGAGGAGCTGCGGGTGCGGCGGCGGGAGCGAGAGGCAGGTCCGGCCGGGGACAGCGGGGACAGCCGGGGGCTTGCGGGGCCCCCCGTGGGTGGGAGGGATCCCCGGCTCAGCCCTTGCCGCCCCCAGCCCCTCCCCGTCCGGTCGCGCATCGCGGGATGCGCGGGTGATGCACCGCTGTCCGCTCGGGGGAGCGTTTTGCAGCTTCCAGTGTTAACCCGCGGGATTTCTGCCGTGAATTCCCCATTTCCTCAACAACCCTCCCCTGTTTGGGTTTTCCGAGGTCTGGCCTACGTCTTAGCGGAGAGAAAAGGAGGCTCAGGGGGTACTTTGTGGCTCTGCACAGCTCCCTGACAGGAGGGGACAGCCGGGGGGGATCAGGCTCTGCTCCCAGGGAACAAGGGACAGGATGAGAGGAAACGGCCTCGGGCTGCGCCAGGGGAGGTTTAGGTTAGATATTAGGGAAAATTTCTGCACCAAAAGGGTGGTCAGGCATTGGATCAGGCTGCCCAGGGCAGTGGTGGAGTCACTATTCCTGGGGGTGTTTTCACAACACAAGATGGGACACTTGGGGACATGGCTTAGTGGCCATTGTGGTGTTCAGTGGAAGGCTGGACTTGATAATCTCGTAGGTCTTTTCCAACCTTAATGATTTTATCATCTTGTGTGAAATCGAGTCTGGGGTTCCTCCTGCTGCTCCTTGTGCTTCTGTCCTGTGTTCCTGCCCTTATCCCAGCTGTGGCTTCGCACTTGGTGTGCCCAACCCTCTGCCCCAGCCCCAGGCTTGCACAAGGGGGAACAGGCAGTTTCTCCCGGGATGAAGGGAGGAATCAGGCTCTTGGGTGGGATGGAGAAGTGCCCTGGCCTGGGCAGGTGGTGACAGTCCCGATCCCATGCAGCTCTCAGGAAGGCGCGGCGGCAGGAGCAGCTGGTCAGCAAGCGGCTCCTGCGGGAGGACAGCGCGGCTGAGGAGGGTGCACAGGATGGAGCAGACGTCGTGCCAGACCCACTCTCAGAGGATGAGGTGAAGAATCTTACATTCTCCATGGCAATGGGGACCCCAGGGGTCATCCCCAGCCTCAGCATGTGAAGGAGGCTGGGAGGGGGCAGGTTTGGGAATGGTTTGGAATCACTGCCAGACACAGTTCCTCGTGCCCATCTTCATGCCCTGGGTTCCTTTGCCCCCAGGATTAACAGGATGAAACCTTAATGCTGGCACTGCTGGAAGCTCACACACATTTTAATTCCCTGGCCAGGTCCTGGAGCTGCTCAGGGGTGTGCAGAGGGGTTCAGAGGACAGGAAGCTCTCCCTCAGCCGCCTCCGCTGGGCTCTGCAGAATGAGGATACTCAGCAGAAGTTTGTCAGGTCAGCTCGGGTCTGGCATGGCTGTTGGCAAGGGCATGTCCTGAGGGTGCCCCTGTGGCTGGGTGGGTGAGCAGCCCTGAGTAGGAGGTGACAGCAGCCTTTGGATCCCCCAGGCTGGACGGCAGCATCCGGACGCTCACCGGGCTCTTCACCAGCAGCCTGGCTGAGCTGCAGCTGGAGGCTGCCCGCTGTCTGCACGAGCTGTCCCACTCCAGTGTCCCCACGGTGGCCGAGGCGTGTCTGCCTGTCACCCCCTACCTGCTCACCTACCTGTCGGGACACAGCCTGGAGTTCACGGTGAGATCCATGCACGTGTTTGCCAGGGCTCTGCTACCTGGGGATGCTTTGGGGTGGTTGGTATTGACCTCTTTTGGCCAAACATGGCTCATGTGGGAGTGCTGGTGGGAAGGAACCCTCTGGAATCCACTGGTCCAACCTTCCTCTCGGGGCAGGACTGTTCCCAGTGCCCAGGGGCTAAGAGCTGAAGGTGGGATAACTGAGTTCTTCTTAATCATAGATGCCTTGGGTTGGGTTAGAGTGAAACCACACTGAATGACCCATGTTTATGTACTTATATATATGGCAGGTTTGTTTTAGAACAGTTTGATTGCAGTGCAGAGGAGGTACTTAGCCATTTTGGTTATTATCTATGGAATTGAAACAATGTAAAAGCACAAAGATATCACTGAAGAAACTATATAAAGAAAGAGAAAGAAAAGATAATAGTAAATAGCAGAGTGCCTGTGGCTCCGTGCTGTGCTGTTTAATCTGGGATAGGAGCAAACAGTTGGAGTAGCTCTGGGATGCCCATGTGTTTTCCAGCTGCCCCATTGGGAAGCAGACAGGGTCAGAGCTAAGGAGCAAGGTGGGCAGTGACCCCCAGGTGCTGATCACATCTGAATGCAGCACATGGGCAGGCTTCAGGAGAACCAGAGGGGGCTCAGGAAAATGTCATCCTGAAAATTATAAGCTTGGAAAACCTCCAAAGTCGAAATGATCGGATCTCAACTTCAGCCAAATAGAAAACAATCAGACTGAAGCTGATAGAGCTGGGAATGGGATGGATGGACAGTCCAGCAGTATCCATCTGTGTTTCCCCCTCCAAAGTCAGCTCCTGCCCGCTCAGGACAGTGTGTGGGACCCAGAGCTTTTCTGGCTGCCTGGGGTCAGCTGCCTGCTGTGCTGTGTTGTTGCAGGAGCTGTGTTTGTACACACTGGGGAACCTTGTGGTAGAAAGTGAAGCTGTGAGGAAGCAACTTCTGCCTCAGGGCATTATTCCAGTGCTGGCATCCTGCATCCAGGTGGGTGAAACAGCTCAGCCCCACTTCTGCTCTGCCCTCCAGAGACTTTTCTGGCTGACAGCTCTGAGTCACCAGCCCTCTTTCCAGCTGTGTCCTCTCTGCAGGGACCTGTTCCTCAAGTGTGGGGGTCACTTGTGGGCTCCCCTGCACTCCATTTTCAGGGCTCAGCTCACCACCAGCTCTTCTCCAGCTGACTCTGCCCCATGCAGTGGCTGCCTGATGCAGTCTGTAGCTCAGGGAGCCCTGTCCCCTCTGTCTGGCCTGGGTCTGGCAGGGCTGTGGTTTGCAGGTCCAAATGCTCAAAGCAGCATTGTTGCTACGTTTGGGCTGAGCCCAGTGAGTGTGGGCAGGGGGACAGCTCTGGTGTGGCCACAGGTTCCTGAGTTCCCTCTTGGTCCCCTCTGTGCTCCCTCTGCTCCAGGCACAGCAGAGCTGTGCCACTCACCTGGGTTTGGTTGGCACCCCAGGGCCCTGGCTCTGTCAGGAGAGATCAGCTGTGTTCTCTTTGATTGCAGTCCCCACACGAGGCAGTGCTGGAAGGTGTGGGCTATGTCCTCTCACAGCTCCTCCAAGCCAAGGAAGCACCCACAGAGATCATCCCGTGAGTCTGAGCCTCTGAATGCTGCACCAGGATGGGCCCTGGGGGCTGCTGTGGTATTTGTGTACTGGGGACATGATGCCTTCCCCATCCCAGTGACATTAATAGTTCAGGGCAGAATCCTACCAGAACTGTGCAAGTTTTGATGCAGGCTGGGGAGCAGCGCTTGGCTCCTTTCCCTTGGCCTCATCCGAGCAGACAGCTCTGGTATTTCAGTAAAGGCCAGCATGGAGCAGGGTAGCCTTGCAGGGAATTCTGGCTGTGTTCCTCCTGTGAAGGAAAAGATCAGCTTGACAGCCCCCAGTGCCAAAAATGTGACCCCAGCCAAGGTGTCCTGAGTGCCCCCAGGCCCTGCCATGGACAGGGAGAGCCCAAGGCTGCAGCCCTCGGCTCAGAGTCCCTTCCAGGTGTGTATTTGGACCCCTGTGGCCCCCAGCACGGGGTATAGCATCTCCCTGCTCAGTGACCTGGGTTTCTCTCTCCCTGTCGGTGTCTGTCCTGCCTGTGCTCCAGCCTGTGCCTGCATTAACTCTGCTCTCTGACCCCAGCTTGGTCCTGGACTCAGTTCTCCCCCAGCACATGCTCCGACTGGTTTGCTCTGGCCTCAAGGCTGGGATGGGAGCAGCCGTGGAGTTTGCATGGTGTCTCCACTACATCATTTGTAGGTAAATGCATTTTTCTCCTTGTTTTGAGTTCCCTGGGGGCAGCCAAGCAGGCACAAAGGCTCATGGTCCTGCGAGGCGACCTGGATGGTCTCCCCTTTCCCTTTTCCCTTGGGAAACCAACTCCCCAGCCATCCTGGGTATCCCTGCTCTCCTGTCTGAGCAAATGTGCCATTTGCAGGATCACTGAGCTCCTTTATGGAGTGGTAACAGGTGATAAACCTGAGGAGGCTGTTCCTAGTGTTCTGAAATGCCCCCAGAATAGCTTCCCATGCCTGGAATTGTCTCCCACACCTCCCAAGGCAAGCTCTCTGAATCCTCACACTTACGGGGTTGCCAGTGCCACCCATGTGGGCTGTGCCAGCAATCCCTGCCTGCCACCAGAGCCAAGGAATGTGTGGATACTCAGGGGTCAGGGCTGTTGTTCCCAGACCCACACAGATAATCCCAATGAATCTGTTTTTCATGGACTTCTAAACTTTCTCATAAGCGCAGAAGAAAGCTGCTATTCCAAGGTGAGAGAAGCCACTGTTCCAAC
Source organism: Lichenostomus cassidix (assembly GCF_008360975.1). NCBI lineage: Eukaryota > Metazoa > Chordata > Aves > Passeriformes > Meliphagidae > Lichenostomus > Lichenostomus cassidix. The sequence continues at coordinate 3,739,269 of NC_139494.1, forward strand.
ATGAAATAAGCCCTGTGGTGGTGCAGGAGAGCACTCAGAATTTCCAGGCCCTGTTGTTTGGCAAGGGGCTGGGGCAGTTTGCCCTCTCCAGGCTCCAAGGCCACTGCAGTGTCCTTCCCTTTGCAGGCACAACACCAACACGGTGCTGCTGGCGCTGGGGGCTGTGCCTGCCCTCACCTCACTGCTGCTCGACCTGGCTTCTGAAATCCCCCAGGATGCTCCCGAGGGCCTGGAGCTGGTGAGAGGTGGGCAGGGTGCTGGCTGTTCTCAGGATTGCCATGGGGCCATGGCTCAGCTAATGGGATTTTTGTGTCCCTCTGTCCCAGCTTGTGTGCCCCGTGCTGCGGTGTCTCAGCAACCTGCTGGCAGAGACAGGCTGCCAGGGGCAGGGCCAGGACGGGCGCCTGCTCATCGCCCTCTTCCTCATCCTGCAGTGCTTCCTCCACCAGCACCCCTTCCTCCTCCAGGAGTGCCTGTGGCTGCTCAACAACCTCACAGGTGAGTGTCCCATGGAGCTGGTGGCACATCTGAACACTGCTGGCACCCACCCTGGTTTTATTGACACTTTCCCTCTCTGCCCACCCCAGCGGATGATCCCTTCTTCTGCTCTGCTCTGCTCTCCATGGACCTGCTCCCAGCCCTGCTGCAGCTCCTGACGTGTTCCCAGACAGCCAGTGTGTTGGTAAGACCTTGCCTCATGCCTTGGGAATGGTGGGGAAGTGCTGGAGTTTCAGGAACATGAATCCCACACTGACAGTGCTGGAGTTGGAGGGTGGATGGGGTGGCAGTGACAACTTGGCAGAAAGTCTCCTGCTGTGGCAGTCACCAGCCATTCCCCTGAAGCCACTCCAGCTTTATTTACCCCTGGTAGAGTCTTTTCCCAGCATAAGAGTGGTTCCAAGGGAGATGTTAACTTGGGGCCAGCCCCTGGAGCGGGACTGGGAAGGTTCTTGCCACTTTCCTTTGAAAGACCCCAAAGCTTTAGGGGATTGGGACATTTCCAGGGGTGGGTGGTAAGGCTGGGTCTGCCTGGCACAGGGATGAACAGTGCCTTGGGGTAGGCATGGAAAAGTCATTCCAAATCCCAGTGGTTTGGTGCTGTGGGCAAGCACCTGGCGGAACTAAGAAAAATAGGTGAAGAGGGAGTTTGGACAAGGGGATGAAGTGGCAAGACAACAGGGAATGGCTTCACACTGACAGGGGGCAGGGTTAGATGGGATATTGGGAAGATTCTTCCCTGTGAGAGTGGTGAGTCACTGGCACAGGGTGCCCAGAGAAGGGACAGGGCTTGGAGCAGCCTGGGACAGTGGAAGGTGTCCCTGCCCATGGCCAGGGGTGGAACTGGATGACCTTTCAGGTCCTTTCTAACCCAAACCATTCCACAATTCCATGGCATGGGGATTTGCTGGGAGCCCTCCCAAGCCTGTCAGGAATCTGCCCATGGAGCATTCACTGTTTTCTCCCTCACACAGGTCCTGACAGTGCTGTGCAACATAGCAGAGAAGGGACCATTCCAGTGCCAGCGGCTGCTCTGCGAGCCCCTCCTGCCCCAGCTCCTGCCCCTCCTCACACTGCCCAACCCCGAGGCCGTGGGGCAATGCCTGGAGCTGCTGCACCTCCTCTTCCTGCACTGCCCAGAGGTGAGAGCTGGGGGAGCTCCGGGCACAGGATTGCAAAGGGGATGGGGAATGCTTATTGTGGGGGTTATTGTTATTGTGGAGGGATGATTATTGTAATCTAAGTTACCGTGCCCCCAGTGACTGCCACACTGCCCCCCACCCCTCAGCACCCAGACCCCTGCCCAAAGCGACACTGTGATGCAGAGGGTAGAAGCCCTTCTTGTGTCTCCAGAGAGTTCCTTTCTTATTGGCATGGACTGGTTTCTGGGCAGGCTGTTTCTACTGTTTTCTTCTGACCCTGCTGAGGTTGCTTCACATCACAGGAAGAAATTCTTCCCTGTGAGGGTGGTGAGGCCCTGGCACAGGGTGCTCAGAGAAGCTGTGGCTGCCCCATCCCTGGATGTTCAAGGCCAGGCAGGACAGGGCTTGGAGCAATCTGGTTAAGTGTAAAGTGCCCCTGCCTGTGGCAGGGGTGGGGATGAGATGGGCTTTAAAGTCCTTCCTAGCCAATCATCAGCATGGTGGGATTTACCTGGCTTGGGAAGGCAGTGTCTGGGAGGGCTCTGGGGAATCCCTTCAGCCCTGTTCCCTGGGATGTGGTGGCTGTGGGCAGAGATGATCAGCTCTTACCCTCTCCTCTTGCACAGGCTGCTGCTGATTTCACCAGGCACGGTGGGCACCAGGCCCTGGAGCAGCACCAGAGCACCCCAGAGCTGCAGGAACGGGCACAGGCACTGCTGGACATGGTCAGGCAGCCCCCAGGAGCCCCCAGTGCCTGCCAGGCCACACTGCCTGCCTTCTGCTAGGCCTTATCCCTTCCCTGCCCTCCCTGGAACTCTGGGGAGGAATAAACTGTTCATCTGCCTGGCTTCCCAAGGGCTGCTCGGGGCTTTGATGTGCCAGTGCTAGCTGCTCAGGGGTGCTGGTCCTTGTCACCACTTCCTTGCCACCAGCCCAGTGCCCCCCAGAGCCTGGAGCAGGGGCAGAGCTGAGCTGCAGCCTGGGCAGACACACTCCTAGTGCCAGGGAGCAGTGAATGGCTGCATCAGCCATTGCTTGGGCTTTCAGCCACCACCAAGCTCAAGGCAAGCACGTTGTGTTTATGAATTGATAAACTGAAGATACATGTTTGACATTAAAGATCATCAGTCACGTCTCCAGCACGTGTGTATTTCCTGTCAGTCCTTACACATGGCTTTTCACTGCACTCTCCAGGGCCTTGGCCACTTCATCCGCAGAGAGGTTGTTCAGTGGGATGCTCTTCTCCTTCCCAAACTCTGTGGGAAAACAGAGAGGATGAGAGGGGGCAGGGGTGTGAGTCCTTTCCTGGTGCAAGGGCACTGGTGTCACAGCCCAGGCTCCCATCACCACCCCTCCACACTTGCCATTTCCCCCTGTCCCTCCAGGTGCCCAAGTTACCATTTCCACCTTCTCCTTATTCTTGTCCTTTCCCTTGGAAAGAACTCAAAGCAACCCAACACCTTTCCCAGTCTCTTTTTATTAGCTTTGGCTGGACAGCAGCTGGGCAGAGACCCATCCAAGAGCAACCCTGTTGCTTTCAGCTTCATCCCAGCAGGGTTCTCACCAAACTCAGGAAAGCACCCTGAAAACTCTCTGTTCTGACAGCTGCCCTGACCCAGGGCTCCCTTCCCCTACGAGTCACAGCCAGACACAAGTGAGACTGCCCTGGTCTGTGCGCTCACACCGGAAAACTTGTGCTTAAAGACTCATTGGATCTTTTCAAAAGTCTCTAAATTATTTCTCCCCAGCCCAGATGACCTTTGAGGAAAACAAATCCTTTCCAGAGAGGCTTTTCTGCTCCCTTCTTGGTGTTTCACTGAGACCGCAGTGAAAATAAAGGAAAAACAGCCACGTTTTTGTGTAGTGAATGGGGTGGGGGTTGGAGATCACAGCCAGGGGCTGGAAACTCCCTGCTGAGCACTGGGCCCTCTTCTGCTTCCCCCAGGTCACTTCCCTGAAGTGAACCCCTACCCTGTCCCGAGGGCAGCTGCTCCCTCTCCACCAACATCCCTCGAGTAACCCCTGAACGGCCACTGCTGCAGCCCACAGCTGAAATTCCCCCCTGTCAGGGTGGGGAGGCCCTGGCACAGGGTGCCCAGAGAAGCTGTGGCTGCCCCTGGATCCCTGGCAGTGTCCAAGGCCAGGCGGGACGGGGTGTGCAGCAATCGGGTCTAGTGGAAGGTGTCCCTGCCCGCGGCAGGGGGTGGCACTGGATGAGCTTTAAGATCCCTTCCAACCCAAACCAGTCCGTGATTCTCCCCTCCCCTTTTCCCACCCTGTCCTTTCCCCACCCACCCTTCCCTCTGACCCTCCCCATGAACATTCACGCTCCCTAAGGTCCCTTCCAACCCAGACCATTCCAGGATGACTCCGCGGCGCTTCCCAGCGGGCACCCCACACTTACCGTACCGAGCCCAGAGCTTGGGCTGGATACCGGAGCACTCGCGGATCAGGATGGGGAAGTCGGGATTTGCCTTCTTCAGGGTCACATAGTGCTGCTCGATGAATTCCCTGCGGAGGGAAGGAGGAGCGGCGGGTCCCTGTGGCTCAGCCCGGGGCTGTCCCGCTGCCCTGGAGGAGCACCCCCGTCCCGGCCCGTCCCCGCGCTGACCTGACGCCGCGGCTGCCGGCGGAGCGCTGGCACAGGTGGATGCGGAGCTCCTTCAGCCTGCGGCCCAGCCCGCCCCCGATGCTCTTCACCGCGGCCGCCGCCATCTTCCCTGCCGGACAGCAGCGCGGGGGCGGGATCGCGCCTCTCCGCCAATGGGAGCGCCCGCCGTGCCCGCGCCCGCCAATGGGGGCGCTCTCTGCACCAGTTCCGGCCAATTGGGAGCGCTCGCTGTGCCAGCTCTCGCCAATGGGAGCGCTCGCCATGATCGCGCTGGCCAATGGGGGCGCCTGCCGCGGGGTGCGCTGGGAGAGCAGCGCAGAGCGGAAGGGCCGCGCAGCGGAGTTAGGAGCGCAGCGATGCCGGACCGCGACAGTGAGTGCGGGGACAGGGGACACGGGACACGGGACAGGGGACACGGGACAGGGGACACGGGACACGGGACAGGGGACACGGGACACGGGGCACACCCGGACACCCCTGGGCCGGGACACTCGGCCCGCGCAGGGCTTGTCGCGGCGCTCGGGGCGGCAGCGGCCCGGCGCGGGGGGGCGGAGTAGGCCCAACTTAGGCTGGAGGAGCGGGGAGACCCCGGGGATCCCCGGCCGGTGCGAGGCACGGCTCTGCGGGGGGACGGCGTGCGGCCACAGCCTGCGGAGCCGGGCGAGGGGACCTCGCGGGCTGGGACCCCGGGGCAGCCCAGGGGTGAGGAGCTAGGCGGAGGTGCGGTGGGGCTGACCCTCAGCGCGGGATTGACACCGGGGTGCGCCCCGGGAATGGGGCCGTCTGGTGTTGCGGGCCGTGGAGGGAATGCAGGAGCAGTTCCGGGGTGTGGGGGACGGGACACTCTTGGGGAGGCCCTGGGAGACCCCCGGGAGGGCACGGAGCTGCGAGACTTGGGGGGCAGCGGGTCTCGCAGTGACACCGGGACCCCTTGTCCTGTGCACCCTGGCGAGGCTAGCCCGGGTGGCAGCGGGCTGGGATCCTCCTGGGAGCTGCAGGTGGACACCAGCTCCTTTCACGGGTCCTGAGCGGCGGCCCGGCTGGGATGGGGTGAGGCTGTGCTGGCAGTGTCTGAGCTCTCTCTCTCTCCTCTCCCCCAGATGAGCCGTTCTCCAACCCCCTGGCCCCCGATGGCCACGATGTGGACGACTCGCACTCGTTCCACCAGTGAGTACAGCGCTGGGGCACTGGGGTGGGGCTGGACCAGTTCTGTGGGACCCCAGGCCGATTCCCATGGAGAAGCTGGAAGTCACTGGTGCACTCCAGCCTTTGGGCTTCCTCCACGGGTACCTGGTGCCCATCTTGGTCACACAGGACCTGCTCCTCCTCCAAAGCTGACTGGTGCCAAAGCTCTTTGGGAATGATGATTGCTGTTCCCTTCTTCCCTTGCAGGTCCAAGCTGACCAATGAAGACTTCAGGAAGCTTCTCATGACCCCGCGGGCTGCGCCAACATCTGCGCCACCCTCCAAATCTCGCCACCATGAGTGAGTAGGGCTCTGTTTCACAGGTCTATGGTACAATCCATGCCCCCTTTCCCTCTGGGTCCCTATGCCCAGCTGACCCTCTTCCCTGCACTCTGCAGAGGAGTATCTGTGGGGACTTTTGCCAGTGAGTGTGGAAAGTGGATAAGCAGGTGGGTCAGGGCTGCTGTAAATAACAGAGCAGGGTTTTATGGTTGTTAAGACACTTTGTGCAGGTGGTAGATTTGGTTCAGTGAAAATCAGTCTTTTCCCTTCCTCTCCATGCTGATAGTGTGGAATGAGGGGAAAATTAGGGTGAGAGACTGTTCTGTTTAATCTCTGAGCACCTCAGTGCTCTGCTGTATCTGAGGGACTGTTCTCTCCACCTGCCACCTGTATGGCTCTGCAGACTATACATGTGTTTTCTTGCCCCTTTCCAGGATGCCCCGGGAGTACAATGAAGATGAAGATCCAGCTGCTCGCAGGAGGAAGAAGAAAAGGTAAGTGGGGAAAGAGATGCAGCACGATTTGTTATTATACATCATGTCCTGCCCATGGAAGCAGTTCTGATCTCTTGGGCTCCCCAAGAGGACCTTGAGTGGATTATTTTGGAGCTTTGGAGAAGAGCTCGGCCTGAGGGGCTGTCACTACTTTGGGGAACAGCTGTGGGAGGGCAGCAGTGGGATGGGGGTGAAGCTTTACCTCCAGAAAAAGCAGGAGAGGTCTGTGGGTGTCTGGCAGAGCAGGGCAGTGGTGTAACAGGGATCACTGTGTCCCTTGGGGCACATCTGCACAGCAGAGCTTTCCGTTGGAAGGGAGGGTGGAGCTCTTCCTTAGTTGGCTTTAGTACAGCAGTTTCCTCCAGGCCTGTTGTATCCCATGGTGCCCTAGTGTGCTTTTGGGGAAGGGGCTAGGAGCAGAACAGGCCTGTGTGGGGCCTTGGGGGCTATAACCTGACCTCAGAGACAGGAAGGTGTCACTCTTAACCCTGAGCTGTTTTCCACCCTCAGCTACTACGCAAAGCTGCGGCAGCAGGAGATCGAGCGTGAGAGGGAACTGGCCGAGAAGTACCGAGATCGAGCCAAGGAGAGGAGAGATGGAGTGAACAAGGACTATGAGGAGACAGAGCTGATCAGCACCACTGCCAACTACAGGGCTGTGGGGCCCACGGCTGAGGCGTACGTGAGCTGTGGAGGTGCCTCAGCTCTCCAGGCTGTCTATGGGGCTGGCCCTTGACTGGCTCTGTTGTTGTTGCACAGGGATAAATCTGCTGCGGAGAAGAGGAGACAGCTGATCCAGGAGTCCAAGTTCTTGGGTGGTGACATGGAGCACACTCACTTGGTGAAGGGTCTGGATTTTGCGCTGTTGCAGAAGGTGAGTGCAGGTATCACCTGCTTTTCTGCCCTGCCCTCTCCCACAGACACACAGGGTGGGTGGTACCACTTGAGTGTTGGCAGCGTGGATTTCCCTTGCTGGGAAGGGTTGGTTGTTGCAGGGCTGGGAAGCTGGTGGAAGTGGACTCATGGATGGGCAGCAATGGCATGAGTTGGGCTGTAATGTGTGGATTTACCCTGCATCCAGGTACGGGCTGAGATTGCCAGCAAGGAGAAGGAAGAGGAGGAAATGATGGAGAAGCCCCAGAAAGAAACTAAGTGAGTGATTGGGCATTTTGCATTCCTGAGTGCAACTGCGACCCAGAGAGGAGGGCACAGAGGAGGCATTTGCTTGACTAATACTTCTGGTTTTTGTTTCTGTTTAGGAAAGATGAAGATCCTGAGAACAAAATTGAATTTAAGACCCGTCTAGGTAAGACTGTGTGGATGTGGCTGTTCCTTACCTTGTCTGTGCTGTGAATATGGGAGATACCCTGAAGGGTGAATGGTGGAATGAAGGCCATTAGAGGGGGAGAGTCCTGAATTTGAGGGCTGGAGCAAGTGTATCCTTAGGAGGTGATTCTCATGTCACTCATAACCTGAAGATGCTTCACTTTGGGCTTGTCTTCTGCTATCCCACCTTTTCTCTTCTGTCCAGGCCGCAACATTTACCGCATCCTGTTCAAGAATAAGACCTACGAGCGGAACGAGCTGTTCCTGCCAGGCAGGATGGCCTATGTGGTAGACCTGGATGATGAGTACGCCGACACCGATATCCCCACCACGCTGATCCGCAGCAAGGCTGACTGCCCCACCATGGAGGTACCCAGCTGGCCTCCAGCCTGCTTCACCTCACTGCTCTGAACTGTCCAGAGCAGGTTTATCTGGGAAGGGCTCCTGTCAATGGAGCAGGATGCTTCTTCATGGATTTCCCTTTTAGGCACAGACCACGCTGACCACCAATGACATTGTCATCAGCAAGCTCACGCAGATCCTCTCCTATCTCAGGCAAGGCACCCGCAACAAGAAGCTGAAGAAGAAAGACAAAGGTAGGAGTTGAAGGGAACTGAGTAGTAGGACTTTAGTGCTTGGGGCATATCCCGAAGAAATGAGATGTTTTGGTTTGTGGCATTCCCCTGTGCTGTGAGGCACTGGGCTTGAGCAGTGGTTTCCTGAGTGCTGTATTCTGAAGGCAGGAGCACATGGGACAGGCTGCTGGGAGATAAGAGCTGTGAGGGTACCTCATGGTGCTCTGCTCTTCCTGATGAAGGACAGTTCTTTGGCGAAATGCCTCCTCTTGGGGAGGAACACAATGGTTTCCTGGGGGAGCAGGGTATGATGTGACATCCTCCAGGCTTGCCACTCCTTCTGCTTGGAACCCGGACTGGGGACAGGGGAGCAGTGCAGGTGGCAGAGTGGATGATGTGCCTCTCACTGCTGTTGTGTCCTTGCAGGGAAGCTGGATGAGAAGAAACCTCCTGAAGCTGATATGAAGTAAGTGCCTCCCTGCCCTCAGGCTGTGGGGTCATAGCTCTGTCCCTTAAGGAATGTCTTTTTGGCCAACCACGTTTAGAGAGGGCTGAGTTTGGAACTGCTGCACCTGGGGTTTGTAGGACAAGGCTGGAGGCAAGCCCTGATTTGGATTTCAGGCTTCAGGCAGGTAGGGGCTCACTGTTGCCTTGGACCACAAGATTCAGGTCCTGCAGTAGAAGGGAGCAGAAGTGCAGTGATACTTCTGACAGATGTGAAGCCACTTCCATATCTGGTGTCCTTAGCTCTTGGTGCTGGTCCTGTGTGCTCTCTTATCAGGTTCCAGGTGACAGGGAGGTGCTTATGGCCTCTCCTGCAGCACACATAACTCCAGGCTCTTTCCCACTTCTAGCATCTTTGAAGACATCGGGGATTATGTTCCCTCCACTGCCAAGATACCACGGGACAAGGAACGGGAGAGGTACCGGGAGAGAGAGCGTGACAGGGACCGGGAGCGTGACCGGGACCGAGAGCGTGACAGGGACCGGGAGCGCGAGAGGGACAGGGAGCGGGACCGGGAGCGGGAGGAGGAGAAGAAGAGGCACAGCTACTTTGAGAAGCCCAAGGCTGATGATGAGGTGAGTCTCTGCTCGTGAAGGACTGTCCCGCCTGAGCTCTGCCCTTTGTGGGGTTGGGGGGGCTCTGTGTATCTCTGGTCGTGCCCCTCCACGTGTCAGTGTCAGCTCTAGCTGAGCTCTGCCTGTCCCCAGGGCTTGCTGGGTGCTTCTCCTCTCCCTCAGCAAGTGAGGCAGAACTAGCACAAGCCTGTAGGGTTTGTGGTTCAGCTCTGTGTGATTGACACTGTGTCTCTCTCTTTTCTTTGCAGCCGACAGATATTGACAAAGGTGAGTCAAGTGCTGTGGACACGTGAGAAAGGTAGGGATAGGTCAAGGGGGAATGGATTTAGACTAAAAGAGGAGAGATTTAAAATAGATATTAGGAAGAAATTCTTCCCTGTGAGGGTACTGAGGCCCTGGCACAGGTTGCCCAGGGAAGCTGTGGCTGCCTCATCTCTGAAAGTGTCCAAGGCTGGGTTGAACAGGGCTTGGAGCACCCCAGGATAGTGGAAGGTGTCCCTGCCCATGCAGGGGGTGGGAATGAGATGGGCTTCAAGATCCCTTCCAACACAAGCTGTTCTAAGATTCCAGGTCTCCTGGGATCAGTGCAAAAGTGATTTGCTCCTCTCATACCTCTCGTGCAGTTTGTCCTGTTACTGTGTCCCAAAGGGACTCTCTCCAGCCTCACATGTTTTGCAGTGAGCTGTTCTTCCCCTGCAATTTAACCTGCTGTGTTCTCTGCCCCAGGACCTGGCTCAGCCAAGGAGCTCATCAAGTCCATCAATGAGAAGTTTGCTGGAGCTGCTGGCTGGGAAGGAACAGAGGCATATCCTTTTACTGTCTTTGTCAGCCTGGCAGGCTGTGGGGCTGGGCTGCCCTTGCATGCAGATCCTGCCTAAGCGCATCTGGAGGGCTGTCCTGCCTCACCAGGAGCAGGGAAATGCTGCCCAATCCTTGCTTCTCCTACACCAAACAAAAGCTCTGCACCCCCCAATTCAGTTGTGTTGGGGCCGGAGGTGGTTTTCCAGTGGGCTGTGCCCAGCCTGCAACTGTAAGGCTCAGCTCATGTGGTGCTTTCCTTAACTGTTGCCACTTTGAAGAAGCCAGAAGACAAGAAGCAGCTGGGAGATTTCTTTGGCATGTCCAACAGCTATGCTGAGTGCTACCCTGCCACGTGAGGAGCAGCGGGACGCTGTGGGGTGGGAGCAGGGTGTGCTGAGGGGAGTGGGGTGTGCCTAGGGGCTGCTGTTCTTTGGCAGCAAGAACTTGAACATCAGCCCCACTAGTTGTTGAGGGAGCAGACCTGGCCTTATCTGTGGGAACAGCTGACTGGTAAAATGGTCCCAAGCCCTTGGTTCAGGCTTTTCTTAGCTGCTGTCTGCTCTAAATGGCTGCATCGAGCCTGCTGCCCCTCAGAGCCAGGGGTAGGCTGAGGTGGCTGGGAATCTGCTGGATTCCTTGTTAATCCATGTGGTTGTGGAGCTCTGGCCTCCCTCAGTGGAAGAGGAACAGCTCTTAGCCTACAGAGTCATTCTGGAAGCATTTCCAACCTTGGATGCCCTGTGGTACAGGTCACCTGCAGGGCTTGCAGCTGGGGGCACTTCCCTCTGGTCCAGGAACTGAGTGTGTTTGGTCTGAGGTCATGAGACATGATTCCCAACTCAAAGGTCCTGATCCATGTCTCATGGACCCACTCTGAACTCTTTCCTTGCTTATTTCTTCCCAGAATGGATGATATGGCTGTGGACAGTGATGAAGAGGTGGACTACAGCAAAATGGATCAGGTATGTTGGCACCAGCCTTCAGGAGCAGTCAGCAAAGGAGGCACCAGTGCCAGCTGAGAGGATGCCATGGGAAGGAAGCAGCACTGGAGCTGGATGCTCAGTGAACTTTGGGGTTTGCTGATCAGCTCCATGTTGTGTCAGGGAGCAAACTTGTGTCACTGGCACTTGACCCAGAGGTGTTGGCAGGTGTGCTACTCTGTTCCGACTTCCACAGAATCTCTTGTATGGAGCTTTTTTTGGAGGGGATCTGGAGCAAACACCATTGATCTGGGGCTGGTGGGAGATTGAGCTCATGGCTGGGCATGTTGGGCTGTGTGAGAAGCCCCTGCAGCAGCAACTGAGGAACTTCTCTGAGTCGCTCTCTCCCTGCAGGGTAACAAGAAGGGGCCTTTGGGCCGCTGGGACTTTGACACACAGGAGGAGTACAGCGAGTACATGAACAACAAGGAGGCTCTGCCCAAGTGAGTGCAGCCCTCAGGACTGAGCAAAGCTTCTGGGTGGGATGGCCACACTGGCCAAACTTGGGTGCTGGGGCAGCTTAAAGCAAGCTGAGGGTTCCTTTGTGAGGAACTGAGGAGTTACTGTGGCTCCTGGGCCTGGTGGTTTGGTTTTGCTCTTAGTGTTACTCTTGAGGACTCCAGCCCAGGTGCTGCTTTCAGGGGCCCAGGCCAGCTGTGGAGCAGGTGCTCGAGGCTGGGGAGATGTGTCCCTTCCTCTGGCAGGTTCTGAATCCACTGAGTGCTGAACTGTGAGTGCTGAACTTTGTCTTGCCCCTTCTCTAGGGCAGCCTTCCAGTACGGCATCAAGATGTCTGAGGGACGCAAAACGCGTCGCTTCAAGGAGACGAACGACAAGGCCGAGCTGGACCGGCAGTGGAAGAAGATCAGCGCGGTGAGTGCCTGAGCTGGGCTGGGGCTGCTGAGCCAGGAGCTGCCCAGCTCCCACCCAGTCCTGCCTCACTGTCCATGCATGGGTCTTCCCAGCATGGCCAGTGTGTGTGAGGGCAGCAGGGCCGGATTTGCTCTTGCAAGGAGCATCAGCCAAATATTTGGGGCTTCAGTGTTGCAGAGGCATCTGGAGCTGTATTTGGAACTGTTCTGGGAGCAGCCCTAGTCAGGGGCTTTTTGCCTCACGCTGTGCAGCAGATAAACGTGCCCAAAATTATCAGTTTGGAGCTATCCAAAGGGGATTGGAGGGGATGGAGCATGTTTAGTGGATCTGGCCATGGGCACCCCAGCAGTGTGGGATGGGCTGAGGAGGGTGAGAACAAATGATCTGTGGTGGCCAGAAAGGAGCAAAGGGAGAATAGGCCAAGCTTCTCTAGCTGTAGCTCATCTCAGCTCACTCTGGCCTGGCTGCAGCTCTCCCCAGGTGTATCTGGCACCTTCCAGCCCCTCTGCTGGTTGTAAACTGCGAGATTCCCTGAGGGTAACAGGATTTTGTGCTTTCTCTGCAGATCATCGAGAAGAGGAAGAAGTTGGAGGCTGATGGGTTAGTACAGTTGTCTCTGCTTGTGGCTCAGCTGCAGGAGCCCTGTTGGACCTCTTCCACCTTCTGCGGTGTGAAAGTGTTGACTTCAGTGCTGAGCTCTGGCTGGCAGGGAACTAACTGCCCTGCATCCTCACCATGCTCCTGTCTCTCTCTCTCTTCCAGGGTTGAGGTGAAACGTCCCAAGTACTGATGCCTCCCGTGTTTGTTCCTCCCTCTCCTGGAAGCCTGGCCTGCTGGGAGCTGTCTTCCTGGAGTGTGCTGGTGTGCTCTCCTTGCCCCACACACCGTCCACTTTCTGCTCAGGGCTGGAGGGCTCTTCCCTCCCTCTGTTCTTTGCTGTAGAGCTTGTGCTGTGTAAATGTTGTAGCCTTAATAAAACCACATTAAATTTCTGTGTAAGCATCTGTGTATGTATGTGCAGAGAGGAGGTACCTGGGCACATTCTGGCTCCTTCAGAGCAGCAGGGCTGCTAGGACCCTTTCCGTTTACCAGGTACTCTTGGGGCTGACAGAGCAAACTGTGGGTAAGTGTATTTATGGTGGGAGCCTTTTGGGCTGGGAGCAGCATCTCTGGATAAAATTAACAAGTCTGTTTGTGGGCAGTACTCCCAGCTAAATGTTCTGTGCCTCAGGGCCGGGGGAAGAAATAGGAGCCTCAGCTTGGGTACAGCACGTAGAATGACCGGAAGCAGAGGCTATGGAAGCTGCTCTCAGCGCTGGCAGAGGGATGCTGTGGGTGTGTGTGATGGGGGCCAGCACCAGGCAAAGCTCGTTCTTGCAGGGCAGGGCCAGCAGCGAGCTGGGGTGGCCCCTCGGAGCAGGAGTGTTTGTGGTGGTCCCTGGCTGGGCTGGGGTCTCTTAGGGGGCCTGCAGGCCCCAGACCCTGCAAGGCGCCGAAGTCCCACCTGGCCCCTCTGGCCGCCGCCTCTTCTGGGATCAGAGGGAGGAGGTCAGGGGAGCCCGTGGAGATCCCATTGGTGAAGCGCTAAAACATAGGAAAACGTGAGGCGGACGGGAAGCGACCTGGTGAAACGGGGCTACGGGCGCCCTGGGGCTGGAACCCGCCGGTGGGGGAGTGGTACTCTGAGCCGGTGTCACCCTGAGCCGGTGCCACCCCGAACCGCTGCCACGCCGCAGTCCCGCCGGGCCGGGCCGGGCCGCTCCCCGCAGCGCTGGGGAAGCACGGGTGGGCGGTCCTATGTAAACAAATGGGAGGGGTTTATGCAAATAGAGGCGGAGCCATGCAAATCAGCAGAGCGTCATGGCGGCCGCCATGGAGGAGGTGAGCACGCGTGGGGCTGAGGGACACCGGAGCCCCCTGCCCCGGTCCCACGGCCCTGCTGTCCCCAGGACCCCCCGGAGCCGGAATCGGAGCCGGAGTCGGAGCCGGAGTCGGAGCCGGAGGCGCGGGAGCCGCGAGTGCGGGACACCCCCGAGGACATTTGCCTCGAGGCCACAGCCAACGCCATCGCGCTGCACCCGGCGCGGCCGCTGCTGGCCGCGGGGGACGTGGACGGCGACGTGTACCTGTGAGTGGGGCCGGGGGCTGGGGAGGGGGTCCCGGCTCTGGGACCCGCTGGGCACCGGCGGCGGGGCTCCCCGGCCACCCGCGGGTCCCGGCGAGCACTCCTGTGCCGGCAGGTACTCGTACTCCTACACCGAGGGGGAGAACAGGCAGCTCTGGTCCTCGGGGCATCACCTCAAGTCGTGTCGGGACGTGGCGTTCTCCCAGGACGGGCAGAGTGAGTGCGGGGGACGTGGGGTGGCACCGGGGGACGCCGGGCGGGGGGCACTAACGCGGCTCTCCAGAGCTTTTCACTGTGTCCAAGGACAAGTCCATCCACATCCTGACGGCGGAGGAGGGACGGCTGGAAACGCGCTTCCCCAAGGCCCACGAGTAAGTCCACAGAGGCGGCTCGTTCCACGCAGAACGGTTGGAGCACTGTCCCCTTCCCTCCCGCGGCGGGGCCACACAGCCGGGCCGGGCAGGGAGAGCCCGGAGCGTTGCTCCTGGAGCCGTGACCGTGGGGGTGTGGGGTCTCTGCAGCTCAGCCCTCAACTGCGTGCTGCCCATCGACAACCACATTTTTGCCACGGGTGATGACGGTGGGGCAGTGAAGGTGTGGGACTTGCGCAAGGGCGATGCCATCCTGGAGGCACGGCAGCAGGAGGAGTACATCAGTGCCATGACTGTGGATGGCAACGGGAAGATGCTACTGACAGCCAGGTACCGCAGGGGCTTCATGGGGTCAGGCTCCCCATGTTTGCTCATGGCTGGGGGAAGTGCCCTGTGCCTTGTCCCATGCTCACAGTGTGTCCCTTCCACCTCCCACAGTGGTGATGGCACCCTGGGTGTCTACAACGTGAAGAGACGGCGCTTTGAGCTGCTCTCGGAGCCGCAGAACGGGGACCTGACGTCTGTCGTGCTGATGAAGGTTGGCACTGCTCCCTGACATGGAGCAGGATCCCATGACCCCTGTCCTCGCTCCGAGTTTCTTGTTCTGCCTCACTGCCTTCTCTCATGCCTAGAGGGGGAGGAAGGTGGCATGTGGCTCCAGTGAAGGCACCATCTACCTCTTCAACTGGGACGGCTTTGGGGCCGCCAGTGACCGCTTTGCGCTGAGGGCAGAGACCATTGACTGCATGGTCCCCATCACGGACAGCATCGTGTGTGTGGGGTCCCTCGATGGAGTCATCAGGTCAGGGGGTGTGGTGGGGAAGGTTGGGTGGGTGTGGGATGGGGTGAGGTGAAATGGGGAGATGGAAAGGCATGGGATCAGGAGGGACTGTGGGGGGTGGGATGGGATAAGGGAGGGGGTGGATAGGAAGGGGAGAAAGGTGGGATGGAGATGGAGTGGGACAGGGATTGTGGGGGGTAGGATGGGATAGGTGGGATGGGATGAGGTGGAATGAGGAGGGTGTGGGACAGGGTCAGCCTTGCTCAGGACACAGAACGGGAGGGCAGACGGTGTCCCCGGGCGCTGCCGGCCCTCAGTGCCCCCGTGTCGTGCCCAGGGCCGTGAACGTGCTGCCGAACCGTGTGCTGGGCTGCGTGGGGCAGCACCTGGGCGAGCCCATCGAGCAGCTGGCCGTGGCCGCGGACGGGAAGCTCCTGGCCAGCAGCGCCCACGACCAGAAGGTGAAGTTCTGGGACGTGTCGGCGCTCGGGTCCATGGTGGTCGATGACTACCGTCGGAAGAAGAAGAAGGGCGGGCCGCTGCGCGCCCTCAGCAGCAAGGCGGTGGGCAGCGGGGAAGATTTCTTCGCCGGCCTGCGGGACGAGGCCGAGCCGGAGGCGGCGGCGGCAGGGGAGGGCGGTGACAGCGGCGACAGCGACGACAGCGACAGTGACTGAGCGGCAGTGCGGGTCGGGGCTGTCGCCCCCTCAGCGCTGCTCCCGCCCAGCGCGGGGCCTGGCCAATCAGAGCCGCAGCCCCGGCAGTGCCCGCCCACGGGGCGTGGTCATGCTGCTGTGTGCACTGTCGGTGGGCGGGACTCTGGCGTTCTGATTGGCTCCTACGGCTGCCACTCAAGCTGGACTGCGGGCGCAGTCTTAAAGGGGCAGCGCGAGGTGCAGCGGGTGGGTGTTTCGTACGGGACAGCAGCCATGGGGCGCGGAGGGCCCGCGGGAGGAACCCTGGGGTGGCGAGACACGCTGGGATGGAGAGGCTGAGGGTCCTGCGGGAGGAGGTGTACCTGACATCGGAGGGACCTGGAGCAGGGGGCAGCAGGGGAGGTCCTTAAGGGTGGGGAGGTTATGGCTGGGGTGAGAGGGACTGGGAACAGGTGGGGGGTCCCTGACGGATGGGGAGTGCCTCTGAGACATGAGCATATGGGTGGGGGTCCCTAGTGCATGGGGGGTGGTGTGCTGGGGACATGGCTGGGGGGCTCTGATGGGGATGCAGCCCTGGGAGGGGATAATACTTGGAGTTCACTGGTGTATTTGGGGGTTCTAGGATGGGGGGGTGAGGCAGGGCAGTTCTCAGGAGGGGTGAGGGGGTGATGTGGGGTCCTGGGGTGCCTGACCAGGGCAAACAGGTTCATTGCTTTCCTGCTCTGCTGTCCCAGCAGGTCAATTATCCTTTGTTAATTAATTAGGACTTCAGCTCTATTAGAAATAAACCCAGTGCCTTTCACTTTCCAGCACCTTGTGCTGATGGTTTGGCTCATCTTTCTGAGGCAAGGATTCCTCATGTGCCCCAGGAGGGACAGACACTGCCAGGGAGTGCAAAAAAGAACTTAAAGGGTGCGCCAAAAGGCTCTTGGAGGATCCTGGGCATCTCCAAAAGGAAGAAGGATGGGACTTGGGTACTGCCAAAGGGACTTGGTGGGTCTAGATGTGCACCACAGTGTGCCATGAGCAGGGAGAGAGACTGGGGTCCCTCTAGGATGGGTCTGTCCCTGGGGCTGAGCAGAGTGGGCAGCAGGTGGAGGGCCTGGAGCAGTCAGATATGGTCAGACACTGCAGCCAATCCCCTGCAGGACCCCCTGCACCTGCTGGGAAATGGGGAGGATCTGGTGCAGCTCTGTTGGGATTTCTGCTCCTGGCTGTGGCTCACATCTCCCAGTAGATTCCCAGCACTGTCTTGGACCCCTTGGACCACCAGCTGGAGCTCCCAGGGGTCATGTGGCACCTGTTGGGATGGGACTGGATGTGGCCAGAGGCTGGTTGGAAAGAGCCCAGTGAGTAAAAGAAGACACAAAGATGGAGGTGCCAGGCAATGCTGCTTCCCACGCAATGGGCCCACCAGACTGTGAAGGCTCCAAATCTCATGCTGTCCCTTCCCCTGCCTTTCCTGGTGTGGGGGGAGAGCACTGAGATGCACGGGCAGGGAGCTGAGGATGTGGGAGGAAAAGATGATGTGACACAGCTGGTGCTTTCCAGAACTCTTTAATCCCAAAAGAACATGTGGCCAGACCTCTCACTCCCAAAAAATCATTTTGACAGCTGGGAACCCCACAGCTGCTTCCTCACTGTGCCACAGCAAACAGGCTCCAGGCACTCCTCACACAGCAGCTCCACCAGCCCAGAGAACATCTGTGACCACCAGGACACTTCCCATGTGTGGCCTTGTCCTCACTTGAGGCTGCTCCTCAGGAATCAGGAATGCCAGTGGAGGAGTTCCCTCCATCACAAAGGCATCCCATGCTGGCAGCCCCTCCAAGAGCTGCTGCCTTTCTAGGACCTGCTTCTCCAATGCCACACAAACCAACTTATGCCAAACTGGGCAAGAAAACCAGCAACCCCAAACCAGAACTAACTCGAGAGCTGTTGGGGGACAGGGCAGCTGCCCTTATCCTCCAGAGCCAGCTCTCAAAACCAGTGTGAACAATGCAAAGGGAAGCTGGAACAGGGCCAGGACCCCAACAGGGCCGGCAGCTCAAGCTCAATCGTGGCTCCGGCGGCTGCTTAAGTCAGCTGGCACCCTGCAGTGGAAAGGGAGGCGTCAGGCTCTGCCCTCACCCCCAAACCCCCTCCTTGCATCCCGTGCTGCCAACCGTGAATTCCACCTGGAGCTCAGAGGTAACAGTGTTTAACCCTGCCTGCCCGGCTGGCTCCCTCCCTGCCCTGCCCCACCGCAGAACTGCTGCAGCTCCACACTCCCAGGAGACATTTCAACACTGGGAAAGGCAGGGAGTTGGCACAGGTACTATGCAAGGACTCACCTAACACCTGGAGAAGGCGCAGGGCCACCACCATGTTGGCCTTCTCGTGCACGCTCTGGCCCTGCCTGTCCCGCAAGACCCATGTGAACCCAGTGATGGGCACAGGGTAACCCGGGATCATGGCCTGGTACCAGAACAGCTGCCATCCATCGGGGTTCACATGGACACACTCGGTGACCAACGTGAGTGTCTGCAGGCGATGCTTCAAGCACAGCTTGTTCAGGTGCTCCATCTGCAGTGACGGAGGCAGAGGCGCTGGCCTGGGCACTGCCAGGCTCATGTCTCCACACACCCTGCTGGATGGTGGCTCCTCCTCCCAGAGCTGCAGCTGCTGCTTCAGTTGAGGGTACAGCCACTCCACCCTCATCCTTGCTCTCATGGGCATCTGGTTCCCTAGGAGACAGGAGATGGTTACCTGCCTTCCAGCACCTTCCCCCCATCCCCTCCCATCCCATCCCATCCCCTCCCATCCCATCCCATCCCCTCCCATCCCATCCCATCCCATCCCATCCCATCCCATCCCATCCCATCCCATCCCATCCCATCCCAATCTGTTGCAGTGATCCCCAGGATTTTAGGGGCAGCCTGACTTCAGGGACAAGGTGAACAGGTATCAAAGACAAATGCTTCTCAGGGGCAGAAATGGGTATAAAGCAGGATTTTGGAAGTCCTGGGGTTCGATGTCTGGAAGTGTGTCCCATCAGGGCACTGCAGTCATGGGACAGGAGAAGGCAGCTTCCTGGAGACCTCCAGCAGCTCCTTCATCCCACCACCCACTAGGACTGCCAGAGATCAACTGCACCAAGGACACAGGGAGAGAGAGCAAGGGGTGTCTCAAGGCTGAAGGCACCTTGCAGCCAAGCCTGGAGGTGGGAGACACCAGGAAGACCGTCCCAAGCAGCATCCCTCAGCACCACTCACCTTCCATCAGGGCTTTCTTGGCCAGGGCAGCAGTCTCGTGTGACCTGTACTTCAGCACAGCAAGCTTGGCCTGGCTCTGGCAGGGGCTGGCATACAGGGTGACGCTGAGGATCCCCTCAGTGACCATCTGCAGCATGGCCTCCAGCTCCTGCTGGCTCACCCAGGCAGGCAGGCCGTCCACGACAAGCTCGCGCTTCTGCGTGCTCCGGCACACGACGATGGTGCAGCCCTTGCGCACCTGGAAGTGGTGGAAGGTGGCGATGGCCTTCCTGGCCTCCTGCTGGGAGCTGTACCTGGCGTAGGCGAAGCCCCGGTTGAAGCCGCTGAAGGTCATCATGAGGCGGAACTCGTAGATTTTCCCCACGCTCTCGAACAGCGGGATCAGGGTGTTCTCATATATGTCCTGCGGCAGCTTCCCGATGTACACCTCGGTGTCGGCTGGCGGCGGGCCGCCCACCCAGCCTGCGGGGACATGGGGACATGGTGAGCCCCACCACACTCCCAGGGCCCTACACCCACCCAGCCTGCGGGGACATGGGGACACAGTGAGCTCCACCATGCTCCCAGAGCCCCACACCCATCCAGCCTACAGGGACATGGGGACAGTGCCTGTGCTGAGCCTTCCCACACTCCTGGGGCCCTGTGCCTGCCCAGCCTGCGGGGACATGGGGACACAGTATCCATGGTGAGCCCTGCTGAACTCCTGGGGCCCCACGGCCAAGCTGCTCTCCTGACATACCTGGAGGGGGCCCTCCATAGCGCCTCTGCCCGTTGACCTGCACCAGTTTGATGCCATTCTTCTGCTCCCAGGCAAGCAAGGCAACCTTACTGGCGTCATTGATGCCATTGGTCCACATCTGAGGAAGGAGACGATGGTGGTGATAGTCTGAGCAAAGAGCTTCCAGCGTCCCAGCTGGGAGCATCCCAGCCCCATGAGGGAACTGCAAGCCAGCCAGACTGTGGTGGAGCAAATGAACCCCTCTGCTCTCAGGAAACCTGCACAGACTCCCAAGGGCTGTCCAAACCTGCTCCTCGGGACTAAGTCCAGCAACTTTGTTAGAGCCCAAAGTCATCAACAGTTCCCTACAGCCCTGCAAGGGCTTGGAGAGCCAAAATACAGGCAGAAACTGTCTGGTGCTGCAAGACAGGGCTGGAGCACAGAGCCCAGGTGATCCATTACATCCTGACAGCTTAAACTGAAAGATAGTGGGTAATATTGGATATTGGAGAGAAAATTATCCCTGTGAGGGTGGTGAGGCACTGGCACAGGGTGCCCAGAGAAGTTGTGGCTGCCCCATCCCTGGAAAGTGGCCAGGCTGGATGGGGCTTGGAGCAACCTAGTCTAGGAGCCTGCCAGCACAGAAAATATAATATTAAAGAGAAACAAGCATTGACAACTGAACCGGAAAGCAGGAAAGAGGCTGAGTTACTACTGTCCTTGAAAACAGAACAGATGCAGAGACAGCTAAAGGAGGAACAGAAAGAAAATCAAAAGTTGGAGGAAAAAGTTGAGCTGATGCTTATGTAGCCTCCAAATCCTCCTGACATTGTGCATATTAGAAAACTAATTGCATGTCCTGAAGATTGGCCAAATTCTACCTTGTTACAAAACGAGACAAAATTAAACAGCCTTTAATGCACAATTGTCCAAGACTGCTGCTGCCATTTTAGAACACAGGGAAACCCCGACCTGTGCAACACTAATGCATGATTTCATAAATACGGGCGACATGTGGGATGGAGTGATATTCGTGGTGATACCAAGAACATTATGCGTAATGTCAGACTAACTGACCATTCCCAGGAATTAGGATTTACAGGTTGTCCACCCAGAAAGCAGAGGTGGAGAGTTAAATAATCAAGCATTATTTTTAAGATTTATAAAAATTGCAATTCCCCCCTCCCTGGACAAAGGTAAAGTTTATAAAAGAAATTTAAAAGTTGTATCCTTTCCAACAGGACCAGTACACCCCACGATCCTGTCATAGCAGGATGGATTTTTGCGGATCATGGTACCTCCTGTAACCTGCTGCAAACTGGCCCTAACCAAAGAGACCATTCACTGTTTAGTTCGATTGCATTTCAAGAGACAGAACAGAGATATTTTGAATGGGAAAAGGGACTTTTACCTCTAGTCTGAGCAGTGAAACAAGCTCACATATTCCATGTAAGTAGGTACAATGGGCCAAAACGGTAGAATTCAATGGGTTTTCCCTACCCCATATTACCCCCCGTCAAAAGGAAGCATCAAAATGGCTAATGGTCTATTGAAAAAGAGCCCGAAGCCACACACGACTGAGTGGGATAATCAGAGTACTTCAGCAACTAAATAAACAATCATTATGGCCTGCACGAGCATTCTTTGTAAACCCTGAATTAGGTACTCCACCTTCCATTTAAGGGGAACATCTGACAGCTTTACAAGCAGAGCAATCTGTTATGGTAAAATTACCGTCACGATCTTCCTCATCAGCATTAGCAAGGAAACAATGGCCCTTATCAGATATCTCACTGGGAAAGGGTTGAGGTAGAAGATGATCACCAGCTAAGAGTGAATGCCGCCATAGGGTGGCACCTGTCCATCTCCAAGATTTTACCTTCCCTGAAGACCAAAACCCACTTTGGGATGAAGACGGGGACCTCCACTGGGGAAATGCATGCTGAAAGCGGGTTAAGAGATGCGCCCCACACCGTCCTCAGAGCCTCGTGTCCCGGCCCAGCGGCTCCCGGGAGAGGCAGGACACGGCTCTCCTCGCAGTCTCCGGTGCTAACGGGAGTCCCGCGCACCCCCGGCCTCGGCCCAGCCCAGAGAACGGAGCGGGGCGGCGGCGGGAAGGGCGCGGGATGGCGAGGAGAAGGGCGCGGGATGGGGGAGGACCGGCGCGGGATGCGGGGGGACAGGCACGCGATGCAGGGGGACAGGCGCGGGATGGCGGGGACACGGGAGGGGGATGTGGGGGGAGCGGCGCCGCCCAGCCCAGCCCGCGCCCTCAGCCGGGGCTCGGGGGCTCTGTTCCCCGCGGAAAGGGTCTCCCCGACGTGAGCCGTGCCCGCACCGGAGTCGGGAGCTCCAGTCCCCGCTAAACGGCGCCCGAGGTGAGCCGCACCCGCACCAGGATTCGGCGCCTCCGGTCCCCGGTAAAGGGCGCCCGAGGTGAGCCGTGCCCGCACCGGGGTTCGCCCGCCACCCGCAGGGTCGGGCCGCCTCGACAGAGCCCACCTCCTCGCCCATCGCGGCTTCTCGTGCTGGTCCTGCTGGCCGTGCTGATCCCGCCGTTCCTCTCTTCCCCTCTGTCTGGGTCGGGGGCGGAAAAGGTCCAGAACTACCCCCCGCGTCGCTCCACCCCGGTTTGACCCGCCGGCAGCACCCGCCCTCCCTGTCGGGGGCCTAGCCTTTCTTTGTTTCACCATGGCTTGTTTGGCATGCCTTGCCTTGGCTGCCCGTTCTGCTTGTACTTGTCCACTTGTATGCAAGGCGAGGCAAGGCAGGGGTAGGGAAGGCAAGGAGCTGCTGCAAGAGGTACATCAGCACCACCAAACTCACATAATGGAATCATCAAATTTGGAAGAGACCTTCAAGACCATCTAGTCCAACCATCAGTGGAATTAGTCCTCAGATAACAAGGTCCCGAAAAGATGAGCCAGGTTTGAACCTATTCGTACTTGCACAGCTGGAAGGGGCTGCTTCTTACAATATCTACTGACCAAGACAAATTTTAGGGGTGTCAGAATCATTTACTCTGAAGAAATCCTTCAAACAATGTCTGGTGCCCAGGAGGGTGCATTGGCGTAAATCTCCGCTGCATTACAAAGTGCACTGTGAGAGACTGAGATGTTAATGGTTAATGCCTCAACTTTCCTGGCACCGGGTCCAAGGTGAGGACCAGAGTTTTTGGGGGTGTGGTGGCAAAACCTGATCTGCATAAGACAGAGGGGGTGAACACCCAGCACCAGAGGCTGTGGGGTTTGAGCCAGATAAAAGGCCAGACAGGTCATGGTGCTTTTTATCCTGCCCATGTCCTCCCCCTGCCCCCAGTGAAGGGTTAACATTCACATGGGACATTCACCCACTTGGAGCTGAAGGTTTTCATCCCTTCTGATGGGGCATAACTGTCTCAAGATTGCTCATGTGAGAGGTGGGGTCATGACTTAGAAGGGGTCATAAAATATCAAAGACCCTTCAGACAGTGTAAAATTCCATACTCCCAGGGGAGGTACCTGTGTGTTCCATCTAAACCTAAATGTGTATTAACCCACTGAATCTTGTGTTTCTTCAGCTCTCCCTCAGCGCTGATGGATCAAGACTCTGAGTATGACTTGGACCAACAGACATCGAGATTGCAACAATCAAATCTCTTCAGTAAAGTCTTGTTACAGGAACCACGTGTGGTGAGTCTTCCTACTCTTACTGTTCCTTCCGCTTTCTTATACATTTTCTTAACTGTTATTCCTATGCTTTTATATTGTTGCATTACAATAGATAATAAGCAGAACCTCTGCATATCTGCTTTCCATTGCAACTAAATGGTTCTAGAATAGACCCTTCATATATTTATTTACAAGCACCACTCATTCAGTGTTGGTTCACCTCTAATGCTCCCCAAGGGATCTATTAATCAGAACCCTGGTTACTCCTGCTGTCTGTGGCAGTTTGGAGCATCCTGATCACTTCTAGCACAGAAATGCAGCCCCACAGTTCTGGACCTCAAAAACAATTCCAAACCCTCCACAACATCATCACTTGCCAGGCTATACTCACTTATTCCATACAGCCCCAAAGCAGCACCATAGGATCTTGTGGGTCCAGAGAATGACCAGTATTTCACAGAACTGTAGGAAGAGGGAAAAAAAAATTAATATTATAAACCTTGCAGTACAGACACACACACACACACACACACAAAATCATACCAAAGAAATGTAAGTTGAATGCAAAATTACAATAATTAAAAATAAAAAAAAGTTCAGAAGTTTTTCCTTTCTCCTTAGGAAGAAAAAAATGGCTTGTCCAGCCAGTCTGCCTCAAGTTGTCCTTTATATTTCTAAAGATAAATTGCTTGGATACACTACCATCCTGGTAAAAATCCAGGGTCAAATAGAAAGGAAAATTAGCGATTCACATCCACAAGGAAAACAGTCATTAGTGATCCAGATTTATAAAGATACGAAGAAACACACTGGATTACTGAAACAGGCTCTGCTCACCCAAGTACCTTCAAATGGAAATTCATTTTAGCAATGTGCCTGTTTGTGCCCACTGCTATAAAATGTAATTAGGCTTTTTAATATCTTTAGTAGAAAAATAACTGATTATTCCAAGGAGTTAAGAACTCATACCTACCTCTATCTAACGTCAGCTTGCTTTTCCAAAGTGCATCACAGTAAGCCAAAGTGTTGCCACTAGATGGCAAAATGAGACTGAATCTTCTCCCCTACACAGTCTCAAATTTTATTTGGTGGATGGCAATAAAAGAAATACATTAATATATTTTTATCCATTTTGATCCTCTGGCATTTATTTGGAAAATAGTAGTGGTTGCAGGTATTCTATTACATGAATGGGAAGGTAAGATCAATGAGAGGTCCTACTCTGCTCTTACTTTAATCCACATCTCAGAGGAGAGACCTGACAGGTCATGGCTGCTCCAACAGACAGTTACTTTTGACCTGTGCTGACCCTCCTTCATAATGAGCCAGGGGATAAAAAGAGTGGTCTTAAGTCCACTCATAGTAAAATACATGGGTACAGTTGAAAATATATGCAAAATGCTTGTTTATAAGAAAAAAATACCTCTTATGAATACACTGTATTTTGAACATAACAGTGAAAAGCTGAAAAGCATGGGATGTTCAAGAATTTAGTGTCTTGGAAACTCTAAGCAAGTCATAGAGAGGAACATAAATATTGAAAACAAAACTAACATTAAAACCAAAACTATACCCAAAACGATGTTGGTTAGCAGCAGCTTTTTCTCTCTGAGACACCTGTGTCTTGTCTGATCTGTGAAATTCGCCCTTGAAAACTTTCAGGATTGACAAAATCTTTTCCTGAGAAGAAAGAAGCCGTAGAAGCTTTTTCCTTTTTCTCAGCATTGCAGAATCACAAGTGCTTTTCTTACTGGTCAGTAAACTGTTGAAATACTTATAGAATTGGAAATCTATTTGGATCAGAATCCAGTTCTGAGTTTGTGTATGGACAACAATGTTGCAACTGCAACAATGACCAAAATCCCAAGTTGTCAACCATTTTACAGTGTAAACTCTGCAAGTTCTGTGGAGTTAGCTTTGTTTAGGTTAGAAAACCACTGCCTGTCTGAATAAAAGGAGAGCACTTAAAGACTGAATGTCAGAGCCAATAAGCTGCTTGTGGGAGTCAATAGTTCATTTGATTAAAATAGCAAAATGGGTTGAGTTGAAATAATCATATCTTTAGCTGTCAGAATAGTTGGACAGACTTGAAATATTGCTGTTTAAAAAACTTAAATGAAACAAAAATTGTAAATTTTGTTCTGTCATCTTTGCTGAAGAGAACAGTTTTGGAGTTTTGGATTTTTTTAAATAAACCTGTATCAAAAAACCCGAAAAAACCAAAAAAACAACAACACCAAAAACCCTACCAAAACCCAAAAGGCAAAGCAAATAGAAAGCCTGTTATGGAAGCACTGAATGGGAATACCTCAGGCTTCAGCTCCATCCAGGGACAGCAGCTCCTGTGGATGCTGATTTCCAGTAGAGCTGGCAGGTCCCCCAGCACAGCCCAATCCTGCCGTGGTGCAGAGGGGACAGGATGGTCAGACATCAGCTGGGAACCAGAGCAGGAGCTGTTGTGGCAAAAGAGAGCTGGGCTGGTGGAGAAGAGCCTTGGAGGTCCCTGGAGCCTTGCAGAGCCAAGGTCTTGGCAGCTCCTCCTTGGCACCAGTCTGGCCCGGGGCTGGGGGAGGAAAGCTGTGCTTTTTGGTTGCACAGGTGGAAAGAGTTTGAGCAGTTAGGCCACAGCAAAGAGTGTATTTTTAACTTCCTTGATCTTTGCCTTAAGCTCCAATGTCTCCATCAAACTGGCAAACTCAGTTACAAAACCAGTGTGTTCACTGGTAGAGTTCTGTACCCGAAAGACACTCTTAGTCCAGAAGGGTCATATCCAAACCCAAACATCCTTTCCAGTTGTGCTTTTGGCCCCTTCTGTGTCACAGCCCAGCTTACCCTGTTTGGCAGTTTCTGAACTGAGCTGCTGAACAGCACTGAGCAGCCCAAACACTGCAGGAGAGTTCTTCAGTCCCCAACTCCTTCTCACACTTGCAGCAGCTTTTCTTGTTAGCAGAGCCTTTCACAGGTCGTGAGAACAACTGACTGCTATCACCCAAAGTCACAAAGTTTATCTCCTTTTTTCCTTCCCTCATCTCCAACTTCCCTTTCTCAGACTTAGCAAACATTTTTTTTGAGTCTTTGCTCAGCAGACAGCTTTGCTGAGGTCTCCTAAGTGTTCTCCTCTGCATTTGTTTGCAGCATCTCTGGACAAACCACACACATGATGCCACTTACAACCCAGAGTGGAATAAACCATGTACCTGAGCACACTGCTGTTGCTAGAATATGTTTAGGTACTTGCCTTATTTTTCACAGCACTTTAGTAGATATTTGATTCTCTTTGGTTTCTGAATAGAGCCCAGCTGCAGTCTACAGTGGCTGTATTTTAGGATTTCAGGCATTTTGGAATTGCCTAAACTCCATCTTGACACCTGCTCAGTGTAACACAATTCACTAGCTATGGAAAAAATGCTTCTTCAAGTACTCATATATTTTTTTTTCTGTCTGGGAAAATTTTTGTGGATAGTTGAGTTGATAGAGTACACTTCTTTTCTTTTTGTTTGTTTGTTTGTTTTTTTAAATGAAATTGGTTTTGAAGCCAGTATCTCAGGCAGTTTTATCCAAGCCATACATTCCAGAGGCAGGTAGGTTGGTTAGCATCTACCTTGGCTGCTATTCCCATTGAAGTGTCATATTCAGTGTCCATCCATCCATCCATCCATCCCTGCTCTTGCACTCAGCAGTCTCCAATGTGGGGCTGTGATTCTGTCACTGTATGTGGCGGAAACCTTGAAGTTCCATTCCTACAAATTGCCTTTTCAAACTGGCCTAGGTGTGAATGTAAATACCCTGATACTTCCCCAGGGGGGAGTTCTACACCTGAACCAGGTGTGTAAGGGAGAACATTGACGTGGTAAAAAGCATTATCCCACTGTGCAGGGTCTTCTTCCCTTATCTGGCTCTAAACTCAGCTTGTTGCTAAGCAAAGATCAGTTTGTTGTGCTCATCCTCCTGTGAGCTCTGTTCTTATGCTCAGAGATTTTGCCACCACACACCCAAAACCCATCCTCCTCCCATTGGGTTTGGGGGTGCAAACCCAGCCTCAGCAAATCACCAAATGTCCCATCCTTTGAGTTATTTAATGCTGACATTTCAGTCTCTTGCAGTTATAGGTAGGTAATACAGCCTGGGAATTAAGCCATGGTAAAAGAGGAACCACAGGCCGTCTAGGGTAAAAGGAAGAACCTACCCCAGTCTTTTAGAAACAAAATTGGGCAGGGCAAAGGAAAACCATGTTATAAAGATCCACTTTGCTTTGGGACTGAGATGAACATGAAGACTAAATCCTTACAAGGTTTGAACTTTAGTTTTGTTTGGCTCTAGGAATATGGACACATAACCTGAGTTATTATAGAAAAATAAACCCTTCTGAAAGTGGTTCAAAGTAAGCCCTTGACTCTGTTTAAAATGGGGACAGAAGACCACCAGAGGAGGTGAGAGAAAATGGAAAACTTTGCTGCTGTTTGAAGGCAGCAGAATGTGGGCAGTGTGAATTTTCCCCCTCTGTTGCCTAAAATGCTTTGAGTCTCACATTTTCAAACATCAGTCACCAGACCATCACTGCATCAGAAAGAACTTACCATCGGCAGCTGTTATTGAAGAGGCACTTTTTTGTGTGAAGGTTGTGTCACTGAAGGCTATAAAATACCTATGAAACACCTAGTTATTTAAAAAGAGGGGGAAAAAAGTTGCAATGAAAAGGTATGCACCTGATAATAGCAGTAAAGGCAATGTTTTCCAGCATTTGAAAATCTAAGATCTTAAAATCCATCTCACGAGATTGCTAACTGAGCTAGGAGTACATGTGAAAATTCAAATGTAGAAAATACATAGTGTTTCCTCAGCAAGCCTCACTGGGGCACCACATCTGATGCGTTAACCACGTTACAAAAGAAGTTGCAGAGAAAGACAGAGCTCAAGCTCATGAGCAAGCTGGGTTTTGCAAGAAATGCTTGAAATCTGCACTTAGCTATGATGCACTCACAGGATGCAAGCAAATAATAATGATTTAGGTACATGTGTTAGAATTTCTGTGTTAGCTGCTCTCGAGACTGGGAGATTGACTTTGAAGGTAATTGCATTCCTCCTTTCTTAGCATAAGAATGATACTGTAATTCTCCCAAAACATCACCAGCACAACTTTTGACCAGATTAATTAGTTTAATATCCATACAAATAAGGAGTAACACAATTGCAATTTGATCTGCTATGCTGGGTTTGGGATAGAAATCACGTAAGGCAGGTAATGAAACGTATTAGAATGAGCAGTTAGAACTTCTAGCTCAGGCTTCTTCCTGCCTCCCTGCTTGTTTGCCTGTGAAATACAGGGGCTGGGATGGGATTTCTGAGTTATATAACCTCCTCTTTACCACTGCTGACAATGCACCAGCAAAACAACTTTTCCTTTGGGGATTCTTCGTCACCAGTTCATTTAGTCCTATTTCATCCCCAAACCTAGAGGTGATGATATTTCTGTGATACTGTCAGGACATGCCTCAGATGATTCACACAGATAATTTCAAGTAAGAATGCAGAACACACAGCTACAGCATGTATTTGATAAATGCTACACTGCTTAGAACAGCTGTGACAGCAGTTTAATTTCAGAGAGTTTTAAATACCATGCTGCCATCATGTACCAGATTTTCTCCAGAAAAAAAGTAAGCTACTCTAAATCAGACTCTGAATTTCAAAAGGAAAGCTCTTATATCCAGTACTGTGAAGACTGTAGGTCTGATCTCAAATACATAGCTCTTATGCAACACACCTGCAGATTGCAGACATAAGGTTAGAAGGTCATCAACAACTAGAAACAAGAGAGATGCATTTAATTTCTTCATAAAAAGAAGAGAAACTTTCCAGTGCTTCAGAACTATGCACCTATTCTCACTAATACAGGAAGCTCAGAAATTACCACCTTTTGTTCAGTCTAATGGAGGAATGAGCCCAAGGATTCGTATCAGCACTGCTTTGGAAGGAAGCTCCACAAAAAGAAAAGGGAGAAGGGACATGCTAACTGTTTTTCAAAAACAGACACACTTGGAATTACTCAATTCCAAGTAATTTCACCAAAGGGACCTACTGATAGGAAGATACCTGAATTGGTTGTGCAGGACAGATGAAAGTCTGTCATGTCCCTGTGGTAATATTATAGTTTTGTGGATTCTTTTTCAGATCCAAAAATCTTCACAAGAAGTAGCCAAAAAATGAAGCATTGATACAATGGCAACGTAATAATTTTTCGTCTGAAAATTTTTTAGTTTCACCAAGAGATTCTTTATTTGAAGGAGTACTGACTGTAATTCCATTGCTAATTCATTTGTTCCTCCTTACGTGCAGCTCTAACAATAACCTTTTATTGTATAAAGAAAGATACTTCAGGTACTGAGGTAAATTGAAGTTTCTCTTAAGTGAAATGTTTTCTTCTTTGGGGGAGCTAAACTGGGCTAGACTTGCACAGCCGAGTAACCCATGCCTATGCAGATAATATAACAATATTTTTATGCTGTACAATGTGAATAAATACATAAATATTTATATGTGCAATTACAAGCAAATAGGGTCCATAGGAACTTACTTATATGTAGCAGGCAGAGCATTTTCAACCCTCCACTGTGCTTCCTTGTTTACTTATTTATATTCAGAGGAAGGAAGTGGTAAGGCTGACTAGCTGAAACTTTTCTGAGAAGAGACCATTTTGTAGCAGAGGAAGCAGTGTCTCTCTGGAACGTCCTCCCAATGGAGCTCTGAACTGAAAAGTTCTTTGACAGAAGCGCCTTAGTGTCGGGCAAGGAATTCCTTGGAAGTGGCAACACAGAGGGAATACATGGCTGTATCATCAACAGCACTGCTATGAGCACTCCCTGAACTCGAGGAGAAAACCTACCATGGACCTGAGGAACATTCCCCACCGCTCCGACGTGCTCACCTGGAACCCAGATAACTTAGCAGACTATTTCAGGACGGTGAGTGTGGCTGTGTTTTTTCTTCATCTGATGGAGGAGCAAACCACTGGAACATTGGTTGTGCTAAATTTAGATATTTTATAATGGGCAAAGCTCGCTGCAGAACTAAAAGCAAAACTGTCAAATGAGAAGCTGTGCTAAACTGGTCAGTGAAAATGAATCTTGAAAGGGATTTGTAAATTTGCTATAAGAGAAACTCATGGCTTTTTTGAGGAAATAAACACATTACTACAACATTTCTTGGTGTAACACATACTAACAGCCACAGAAGGCACTAAGGTGTGAAGATTACAAGTTTTCTGTTTCATCTTCAATGGTTTTCCAAAGTGATATTTCTTTCCAAATTGCTCGGTGTCACAAATGAGCCTCTGAATGTTTTTGTTAATCACATCCATGGCTAGGCTTGTAAAACCTGGAACACCTTCATTTTGAAATAATGTGAAGTTTATTTTTTCAATGGTTCCTATAGCTGTACAAGAATTTTATCTGGGAAATTGAGGCAAGTTTGATAGTAGAATGCAAAAGTAGCTAATATAGATCTAGAGTCTGTGTCTACCAAATCTCCAGAGAAGTGAAACTGCCAACTACTTACAAGCCCATAATTTTAGGGTACAGGGGTTAGTGGCACCAGGAAAGTGAAACAAAAAAATGGAGATGGAACAGATGAGATCATTATCAACAGGCAATTTCAGACAAGTACGAAAAACATTGCAACAACGGTGCAGGGGGAAGTTGGGCCACCATTTCCAAGAAATTAAGAAGGGAAAAACGGCTTTCTGAAAGATCTGATAGTGATATTCTGAACAGTGCCAAAAGGATTAATTGTAAGTTCTACCATAAAAATGCACATTTATCTGTAGTACCTCCCTTCCACTGATCAAGATACCCTCCAGAACAGAGATAAAGGCATTCCACTCTTGGGGAGCTAAATCAGGGCAAAAGCTGTTTAAGTCATCTGAAAAATCTGTGTAAGACAATAATGTCAGCCCAAATCAGCCAGTTCTGTGCACCTATCACAAGTGACCAGATCTTGTCCCCAGATAAACTCAGAGAATGAATGAACCAATGGAGGACCAAATTTTCAAATAATTTCCAAAGTTTTTACTTTTTTTTTTTTTTTTGAAAATAGAAAAGATGTTCCTATTTGGGATACTTCAAGGGTTATTTTTAATAGCTAAACAATACTGTTCATGAATTATTTTAAAAATGAGATTAGGTCTCAGTCACAGTGAAGTGTTGCTTCCTTCTGCATACAGACTTCTGCTGGTAACATCACGATAGCACTCACTGTATGAAAGAAATTATTTACAGGTTTAAGTATTTAGTCTGCACAAAAATTTTAATCTGTATCCTAAAATATTTACCAGAGTTAGGTCTGCATATGAATAACTGAAGGTGGCTCCTAAAAATATCTTCTCTGCTGTTCAGTTGTTTTCAGGATCTGTTCTCACATACAAAAGTTAAAAGATTACTCCTCAAAATGAAAATGTGGGATAGAACTACAAAAGAACATAATGCTCCCTGCAAGGTGTTCTCTGCTTTAGGGGAACTGTCCCAGCAGCACAGGGTCATTTGTCTGTGTAACTTTCACTAATTAAAGTTTCAGGCAGAACTTTCATTCTTTTGTCTCAAAGCCTTCAAAAATCACTTCATCTGCCTGCTCTGTGGGTTCCTTCTGATATGGACCTGACCAGCTTGAAACAGAAAAATGCATTCTAGCCAGATCAAAAATATAAATTGTGTTCTTATGTTATGCTATTACTGTCCAAATTTAAAAAAATTTAAAAAATCAAAAACTTAAAACACCTGCTGGAAATGTTTGAAAGTCACGTCTTGCTTCATGAGAAACTTCTAAAGAGCACGTCCTTGTCCTAAATACTTCTGGAAAACATAGTATTGTGGAAAAGATTTACAAATATTATAGATAATTTCCAGGATTAACAAGTGAGATTTCCATCTAGAAGAGAAAGCTTTTTGATCACAACAATGTATTCTGTGACTGGGATCAGTCAGCTTTAGTATTCCTGGCTAACAAGGTTTTTGCTCTACTTCTGCAGCTACTCATCCTAGTCAGTACCACAACAATCCATTTTTCAAATATTTCTTTGGGCCAGGCAACTGTGAGGTGGTTTGTAAATGTGAGGAATTATGTGTCCCTAAATGGATGAAAACCCTGGAGTCCACTGAAGAATCTGTGTCATAAAAATTCATGATTATGGAATAAAAGGAGCCATTTAGACAGGCTATGGCATACAAAAGGGTAACTTGAAAGCATCTACTCAAAGCCAGCCACATGTTTAAGTGTCTTAATTGATTCTTATAATTAAGGGTGCAATAATCATCTTCTTCTTATTGACAGCTGAAGTATAAGGACTGTGAGAAAGTCGTGAGGAAGCACAGCATAAATGGACAAAGGTTTTTGGTAAGTGGAGTGGTAGAATTCCTTCCTGTAAAATTCCAGTCAAGTGATGGTTTTGACTCCTCCTTATTTTGCACTGGCAGACGAGGAGCCACCTTGAGGTGGTTACTGAGGTATAAATATGGTAGGTAAATGCTTTTGCTAAAATCAGCCAGACAACTTGCTTTAGATATGGAATGCTGGGAGCCCAAGCATAATATTCTATAGGAATATTTTTTAGTATTTTTTACACTGACAGGGGAGTTCTAAAACCATAATCTTGTCTTGAATTAATCTCTTCCTTTATAGGTTTTGTTTTCAGATATTAACTACAGAAAATTTTTTAATTATCCTCTCATATGAAAGAAGACACAGCTCTGGTCAGAATAAATGGCTTTTCATTGTAATAACTCCCTCAAAAATTAGATTTCTTCTGTAGCAATACACAAAATCAATAAAATTTAAGAGCATCAAAACTAGTAAGCAAAGTCCCAGTGGCTTTAAATCAACATTGTTCCGGGCTTGGCTTACTTTTAGAAAAGCTGATAACTTCCATTGACACAGCTGCTGTTTGCAGGTTTTAAATACACATCCATGCAGATGTTCAAGAGCTTTTAGTATTACTGCTTTTTACTTTTATTTTCAAATATTAACCATTCTGTTTTGCCCAGAAGTAGTAATTATGCTCTTCTTTTTATGTAGTCATAGTGAGAAAATCTCTGCATACCTCTTCTCAAGTTTCTTATTTTTCATTTACTTGCCTTAATATCCAGCTTTTTGATATTTCATTGAAACACCACACAAAAATGTCCAATGAGACAAGATTTTGTAGGAACAGGATATGACCCTTCCCTTCTACTGGAGGGTGGAGTCAGCATTATTCAGATACAAGTTATGGGATTTATCCTACCAACCCCCAAGAGATCATCCTCAGCTCAAGCACTAAGGATCTGTGGCTGGAGTGAGAGTTCTGGAAGCATAATGAAAATCTGGGAGTTTGTGAGGTGAAAATAAAAAAGTTCAATAACTGTGTGATTTCTAATTGATTTCTGGGATTTTCTACTATTTCCACAGTGCTTCTGTAATTACATAGTGCAACAGCTCTTTAGAGGCATCCCACCAGATTCAAAGGATGTTTTCTACTGAGCAAACCAAACAGCTTGTGTCACCTCTGCTCAGACTTTCTTTTTAAGCTTTTCAATTACTTGTCAATAGTATAATGAAAAAAAAAAAGTTCACTTGTTACACAGAACCACAGAAGCAGACTTCCAATAGAATATTCTAGAGTACAAAGCAATGTGGAAAATATTTGCTTCTCTCTATGAATGGTTTTCCTAAGAAACATCTTTTTACATCTTGTGAGTGATTGGAAACTGCCAAATTCCATTTGCACAGAAGCAGCTGCTCAGGCTGAGTGTTTGCTGGGGTCGTAGCTATCGTCACATCTACATGATAAACCTGGCTGTAAAAATATTGCTGTAATCCACTAGAATAACATCCTACTTTCAAATCACCTTTCTGTGTCTACTGGCTACCACAAGGAAAGCCCAGTTGAGATGTAGCAGGAATAAAACCAAGGTTTTGTGTAACTTATTCTAATAAAATTCTCTATTATTTAAAACAGAAATGTGGCCCTTGTAAAAGAGTTTGTACCTCTTAATATTTGTCAGGTTTATCACCAGAAGAGAACTTCAGAGAGAAGCATGAAAAGCCTTTAGAAAAAATATGATTCTTCACGAAGTGTTGCAGGACATTTCCATAACAGCAGTACATTTTTCCTGTGTTTCACTCCTCCCAGGAGCAAAATAGTTTGGAAAAACCCAGCTAGGATTTGTTCTGTCCTGAACATTGACACTGACAGCTTTGCAAACCAATGTGTAGTTAGAAACCTATTGTTGTTGCCAGTAAAAATACAGAAATAACCAGACTATCATCCATGCTCCAAAGAGAGTTCACGCAGCTTGTGATTAACTAAACAAAACACTAAATCAGCTAAATCCAAACTTTTCATAGTGCCTAAATCTATCCTAACTATGGATTTGCACATGCTGGAAGAAGAAAAGGGATGACTCTGCAGGAGTATCATGAAAGCTCCTCAAAGAGCACATCTCAGTCAGGAGTAATCTCAGTCCAGTTGCTGTATTTTGGTTGAGGGGGTAACAAACAATCTCCCCCATCCTTGTTTCTAGAAAGATATTTTTTTGGGGTGCCAAGGCTGCTTTTAAGTCCAAGGAGTTTTCCAGCTATGTGCCCACTGGAACATGGGATTTTACATGTATGGTGATGTTACAGATAAGGTCCTGAGAACAAAACTCCAGCCAAAGGTTCTCTATTTTAAAATCTGCAATTTTACCCTGAAATTTTGCAATCATGCACAATCTTGCATAATTCACTAAGCAGACACAAAGGAATTCAATATACGTGGCTTCTGAAGTCACTTAAATACCACATGGATTCATGCTACGTTTTCAAATCTATATGCATGACTTACTTGGGTAAGTCACAGGGTGTTCCATGGACAATTTTGTGATATATCCCATGTGTTTCCTTTCCAGAACATGTCTGAAAATGATATTCAGAAATTTCCAAAACTCAGAGTGCCGTAAGTAAAGTCAAACTACTTCAATATTTAAAATTATTTTAGCTGTTTTGCAGTGAAATCTCATAGGAAACATCAGGCAAATGATTTGCAAGTGATTGGTTAGAGACCTGTTTATTGGAGCGTACTGAGCGAAAAAGAATATTCCAAAATAAAATGGGTGTTGTCATGACTGCTCAAGCAAAATGATACAATACAAGAAGATTGTCTGGGGGATGTTCAAAAGAACTCGTGCATAAATTTTTTGACTGACAGCAGCTACACAAAGGTTAAACTTTCTTGCAAGTATTGCCTTTGAAGTATGACTTAACTGTTCGCTGCTTAACTGTTGACTTTAATTTGAAGGAAAAAAAAAAAAAAGTCAGTTATGTCCACAGCAGCTGAGGATTTGAAATTATTTTCATTGTGCTTTTGCTTTAGGTGGGTGTTTGAGATAAATCAGCCTGGAACTTGTGATTCAGTGTTCAATAGCTCCTCAGCTCTTGTGGATTAGGTCTCAAAAAGTTTCCAAGTCATGTGAACAGCTTCCATAATTTCATAGAGGTTACTAAATGAAGAACATTAATCTCATTAAGTTAATACTGAGTAAGAGAAATTGGCTTCTTCTAATATTTCATGGTGAAAAATGAATGACTTAATTTTGCAATGAGTTCTCTGCTACATGTATAAGCTGGAGGTCAGAAGGTTCCTAACCATGAGACACATGGAGCTCTTCATGGTTTTCCAAACAAAGGAGGGGGGAAAAAGAGAATTTAAGCTGTTCCAGCAGGGCTGTTTCTTTGTTGCTCATTTCCCAGTTCCAGACTCACTCCCTCCATGCATATCTTGATTTTGCTACAGAAGATACAGTTTGCTTTGCTTTTTCTGATGCATCAGAGCTTGTGTAAGGAGTTTTGGGGAAGCTAAGAACATTGAAAAGTTTTGTGCTCGTGGGTGAGCTGGTGAGAAAAGCTGAGCCCAGCAGGACACCCTTGCTCAGATCAGATTGAAGGACTTGCATGAAAGCCATGACATGTTTCCTAAAATCACATCTAAATTTTCACACAATAAACATCCCATTAATAGGGGTTGGTGATGTACAATATTTAGTAAGGAAGTCCAGATATTATTATTAAATACAATCCTCTGGTGTCTGGTGTCTCAGAATTTCCAAACTCACTGTCAGTTAAAAGAAATATTTAACAATGTTACTGATACTGAGATCAGATTGTCTGTGACAGACTCGTCTTACCATACTGTAGAACTTGTAATTCTCTGGTAATTTGTCCCACCTTAGCAGTCCTTTGGCAAAATTACCTCGTGTTCTCATTGTCTGAGTTTATAATTTTGAGAACTTTTGGTGATTTGCTTTCAAATTTGTGAGACAAAAATAGTCAGTTTGGATAGTCCAATAAACACAGACGAGATATTAATGCCATAGGTGAATAGTTAAAATGAAATCTAAGCATGTGGAGTTGCTTCTATCTCCTCATCTAACCTATTGATATCTCAGAATTTGATTTTCACAGTCCACTTAACTTGTGACACCCTAGAAAAAGTGAACAGCCTTTTTTTAGCCAAGTCGTTTGGGTTTCTCACTTGTTACACCCTAGCAGAAACAGAACAGCCTTTTCCAGTCAGATTGTTTGGATTTCTCAGCCAGGAGAGAATTTGAAATCAAGAGCTTTAAAAGCAGAGTGAAGCTTGGTGCACAACTTGAGGAACTGAATAAATAAGTTGGTATTTAAATCAGAGTAAAAGCTCTGGAACTAAGGGCTCCGTTCTCAGACCTTTTTCCACACTTACAAACAAGCAAAATATTCCCTGGATTATGGTGATTATATGAGCAGAAAGGTCCTCCATGTAATGCCAATGCTTAGAAACAAGAATTTAGAGCTTTAATAGGGAAGAGAACTGGTTGCCACTAAAACCAGCCAACCAACCAAAAAAACCACCCCCACAAACAACAATAAACAAAAAATCCATCAAACCCCAAAACAACCTTCCTGGATAGAATTAATGGGTAGAAGAATCTGGTGTTTTTTTAAACATTAATGTCATTACTTCAGAATCTCTACACTCTCATCCAGACACAAAGTGCTGGCTGTTGACTTCAACTAGAGAGCATTCACACTTTTCTTTCATGTCATAATGCAAACCTCAGCTGGTAGGAAGAGTTTGTCTACAAGCCGAAAGACACATTAGCATATTGTAGCTACATTACCTGGTATTCAATAGCAGCACTAAAATCTGAGTGTGTTCTGCAAAAAAGTTTAATATAAATAGAAGGTGCTACACTTATAGCATTGGCTAATGAGGAAATGAATAAAAGACACATGTAGAAGAGAGATTGTTTCCCAGTAACTTTAGCAGGAATATTCTGACCTACTTGGAATCATACAAGGTTTGCAAACCACAGCCTGAATCTGTGCAGGACTCCTGAGCTGGGTGTGTGTGTTTGCTAAATGTGTTCCTCTGTGCAAACCTACTGCTCAGGTTTTGAATATAACTGTGTCATTATTTGGGCATGATTCTGTGACTTTTCAAGAGTCAAAGTAGGTCACAGTTGTCATTACAAGGTATGACAGGTCATTTCCTGAGTCTAATTATAAAACCCTACAACCTTCTGTTATTACTAACAGAATTATTACTTTGAAAATCAATCTCCGTCAGCTCTGTTACAGGTGCACGTCTTCATAGAACTTTTGGTGTCTTTTTAAAAACAAAAAACCAAACCAAACCAAAAAAATTTAAGCACTATTTTGAAGTTAAAATCTTTAGCACTCTCCACTGAAAGGGCTGAACTCTTTCTGGAAAACTTTGCAAAAAAAGTTAATATTAATATCGCTGTGTTTAGGTAAACAACATGCTATGTCCTGAAAGAGATGCCCTGGTGAAACTGGGAAGGGAGGTGGCATATTTTACACAGAGCAGACATTGACCATCTGTCCTAAGAGCTAAATGAAACTCAGACCTAATCATGAGGGTGTTACTAACAATTTGATAATAAATCTAATGAAACAATCAGCCAATATATAGCATAAGAGACAGAGTTTTCCTATTGCTCATTAGCACTACTGGCAGTCAAAGAAAGTCATGAAGTTTTATACTTGTGGAGAACAAATTTGAGTCCTGCAAAATATTTTAAAGCATATTCAACAGAATGTGCTTTACTTGCTGGTGTCAGAATTCATAAACAAGAAAAAGCAAAGATTTCATTAAAAATAAGACTGGTGGTTGGTTAATACCTGAACCATGGTGTAAACACTGAAATTAGTCTTTGTCACTCCTATTGTTTACTATCCTGAGAGAAAAGGTGTCCAAGTTTTCAGTAGGCTGTTGATCCTTCTGGCTATTCTCAGTGGCAGGTTTCTGGCAAACCTGAGATTTGAAATTCCCAGCCTTGTTCAGAAAGCTTAGGAAATATCCCACAGCACTCCAATGTGTATTCCATAGCACTGGTGGAAATTTCCAGCCACAGAAAGCTGATCACTGCACTCATTGCATCTGCCAGCTCAGTTAGCAACACAGCCAGAGCCTGCAGACATTGCACAGTCTGAAAGTTGTTCTACTTTCAGAAGAGTAAAAGTGCAAACATAACATTTGAGAAATCTGTGCTTTCTCTATTAAAAAGGTAAGCCTTGGGCAGATGTCAGTGTGTGCACATGTGCTCTCAGCTGGGATCTAAAGGCTGTTGCAAGGTTTGGAACATAACTGATATTCAGTCAGTTTTCAATTCAGTATAACAACATTGCATCTGCCCGGCAGGATCTTCTCAAAGGCCAAACCAAAAACTTTATCACCAACTCTGCTTTTGACAGTGCTCACTATGCTCAATATGCAGCCTCCTGGCCCTGGAGGAATTTGTATTCCATCTCTCTTACCCATCTTTATCCCAATACATGTAGAGTGAATTATACTCGTGTCAACAATATCTGGAGTTAAGTGAACAAAAGCCAGTTTTGCAGTCCTGCTTTGGGGGCTGGTTGTGTGGGTTTTTTAAAAATTTCAACTTCCTGCCAGTTTTAACTTTAGCAACTGGTGGAGGAGGTAGAAAGAGAAAGAGAAGTCTGAGTAACATTTTCTGCAAGTGCTGTTGCCTTATCCTCTCCTATCATCCACTCCCACAACTCAGAGAGCCGTGTGGTTTTGGTACTTCCTTCCTCACTCAGACACAGGCTCAGCTGCTCAGTGCACCGACCTTCCCTAAGAACATTGCTTGTAAAGTGACCCTCCTAAAATTTGCTTTCTCCTAATAAACCCTCTGAGCCATTGGTGTGAAGTATTTCAAATAAACTAGAAGTAAAGATTAGACACTGTATTTTAAGCATCAAATGATTAATTTTTTGGCAGCAGGATAAGATGATCAACTTTTTCCTATCAGTTTTTCCTCAAAAACCAGTTGGTGTAAATCCTCATAGCAGCCAGCCCAGGTTTAGTCCAGAAAGCTTCCAAACACTCAGGTTTCATTCATACTCAGGGAAGTCTGAACTAAAAGAATTATTAGCTCCAAACCCAGTGAACTTCATTTTACTTCTTTAGCTGAAAACCCCAAGACATTCTGAATGATCCTCTACCTCTTCTACAACAGGGAATAAGCCTCAGACAAATTCCATAATCCACTTCTCCACCAAAGCACTGATATGTGCAGAGCACTGCTCACCCCAGGATGTTTCCTGGTGTCTCACATGGAACTGATTATTTATACAGAAACTTCCTTATCCCTGGCAGAAAAGGGAAATTTCTTGCGCAGAACAGTGTTGGTTCCATAGGAAAGAAGAGCAGAAGGACTCCTATGCCTGTAACTGGCAATTCTCTTGCTTTATCCAACATGCTTGAGTGACAATGTCAGATTTAGACAGCTGTAATGCTTCTGAAATTGTTAATACTTGTGCATGTGCTTATTTCAAAAAGGGACAAGCATGACAATATTGGCTTCAAAACAGAAAATTGCAAAATTTTCATGTTCTTAAACAAGAAAACCTAAACAATACTTTCTCTGTGTTTCTCTTTTCGTACTTGGATCCTTGAGTGCATATCCTTAACTTCACACCACTCATCTTCATCCTTTTCTGACAGCACTATCACCCTGATCTGAAATAACTTCATTTTGTTGGCTTCTTTTTAATATTAGATTGCTTGAAAACCTGTCTTCCTCCAGTCCCAGC
Organism: Lichenostomus cassidix; assembly: GCF_008360975.1. NCBI lineage: Eukaryota > Metazoa > Chordata > Aves > Passeriformes > Meliphagidae > Lichenostomus > Lichenostomus cassidix. Next base: position 3,779,777 of record NC_139494.1, read on the forward strand.
TCAGAAGAGCAGTTAGACATGAAAGATGCACTAATTGGGTCATTTGGAAAAAACTAGGGGATTGTTATTGCTGACTAGCAAAAAAAGACACGAAAGGAGAAGAAAAACAAAAATAGAGTGGTGACTGCATGGCCATAAACAATATTTTACAATATTGATATCAAATTTGATTGACCCAATCTGTGTGGGGAAGAATTCCACATTAACAAACAATAAAGTTAAGATTTTACAGAATTTAGAATCTGAGACAAACAGATACATTAGATTCTTGATTTTTTTTTCATAATACTTATGATTCCACAATTACTGTCTCTGATGAACCTAAATAATATAAGCTGGAAGTGAAATGGGATATTTTTAACTGGATGTATGTAGATGCTTTGCTCTGTTTGCCACAGGACTTTCTCAGTTGGATGTTCTTCAATAAGAAATAATGGCAATTCAGAACCAGACCATGGCTCATCATAAGCTTTCTTTGAAGCAAAATAATCACAGAGGCAAACTTAATTAGTAGCAGAGCAGAATTCTGGTCTCTCAGTAGAATTAACCCTGTGAATCTCAGTACTGACTGCCACTCACTTGGAAAAATCTCTCCAGGCATAAAATTATAACCTTTGTATATTCCCTGAATATTTCTGCCATGCCCTGCAAGTGATTTAAAACATGGAATGAGATCAGCCTTTCTCCCTTCTCTGCTGGAGGCATTTGGGATGAGGTATGGCTTGGTTGCAGAGGAACACAAAAAGAACAGAGAAGAGACTCAGGGAACATTTAATCCCTGCTTTTGCAAACATAAATTCTGCTTCCTGAAGTATTATTTGCTTTTTCCATGCAAAAATCATACAAATGCCACGGCCATTATTTGAAGCAGTGTGATGTCTACAACACCCAAAGATTGTAAGGCTTGCTGGGTTTAATGTTTATTTTTAAACATGATCCAACAATATAGGGTTTTACCTAGGTAAAAAAGTCTCATTTGGAATTGGATGTGTGTCGCTGTTGAGCCGCTAGCAGAGAAGTAGAAACCCAGGTTCTCAGGCAAGAAAAAGAGACTTTATTATTTTGATTTCCATATATATAGACTTCTCACAGGTCACCCAGATTGGTCAGTCAAAAACCTCCCCCTAGGCCTAATTGGCCAGGCCTGAACTGCCCAAGTCTTGAGACCCTGTTTGCAAAAACATTCAAACTTTATCTTTGTTTATAAAGCACATCAAAATGTTCTCACGAGAAGGACCTGTGCTGGTCACAGATGTGCTGTAGAGCAACTTAGCAAAAAGATGGTAAATTCAGTATTCTCATCACATAGTAAATAATAATCATGAGTTACCAGATTAAATTTAGCAAATACTGAGGGATAACAGCTAAGAAAATAACTTATCTGCTTTTACAAGAGACAAGTTTCAAGGGGGTTTTTAAACTATTTTTGTTTTTCTTTTCAATAGAATTGTAAGTAAATTAAGCCAAGAAATAAACAAAAATGAAGGGAGGCTCTCTTTCCTTTCAAAATGGTGAGTAAAACAATTTAGCTTTCTTTTTCAAAGCTTTTAGATCTTTTCTGGCCTGTTTTTCATTTGATCAATGATGCCTGGACCAGAAGTACAGCCTGGAAATTCTATAAAATAAAGTTCTGTTTCGTTAATGGCATCTGACAAGGATAGCAAATCCTGAGCCCATAAACACCCTGGATACTTCTGCCATGTCCAGAACCAAGTAACATTTGCACTTTTCATGCAATTTTCCACCTGAGTACCTCAGTCTTTAGGAAGGCTATGAAGCCTATGAAGCCTAGGCATATATTATTCATAAATCATCCTTAATGCATTCCACAGATCTATACATCATTACACTTTTTAGTTCTTAATGATTTGTCGTTGAATGTAATTGCAATAGAAAAAGAGCAAAAACTGCAAGAGCTTTATATAAGAAAAGAACAATTTATGTTCTCGCACAATGTAAACCAAGTCCAGTCTACAGAACATGGTTTTGTGTCACCTGATAACATGATTCTACACCTATCCATTAACCAGGATCCAAAACTAGAATTGAAAATCTTAAAAATATTTTTTAACCTTACAAGCATTTCTGAACTTGACTTTGAACAGCTTGATCTGAATTAGAAAAGGAAGTTTCTGTTTACAGGACTGGTAAATATATTTACTGAGTCCCCTTGCTTCAAAGCATTTGAATTTTCTGACTTCAGTTCTTATAGAAACATTTTAGATTATATTAGGATGCTCTGAGTGAGATATCAACTAATTAAAACTAATGTGTTTTTGGCATTTTGGGCAGAGTTAAACTCCTCTGTGTAAACTTCATTCTACTGTAACAGTTAACTATTGCCTTTATTTGCAAAAGAAGCATCACACATTTAATAGAAGGAATTTATTTTTTGTACCTTCGTTGCAGGGCCCAATCACAAAAATCTCCTGAAAACCCAGGTAAGTGTATACTGGCAGAGAGACTCTAACAACAAAAAGTGTTTAAAAATATTAAAATTTTAAATTAATACTTGCAGGGCAGAGTCAACTGAGGGGAGCAGAGTTAGGAACCAAAAATCCAAAGCAATAAATGAAAATGTGAGAGTATAAAGAAGTTTCAAAAATAAAACAGTAGATGCAGAACAATAAATAAGAAAAAGTGTTTTTAAAGAGAAAAGATGGTGAAGACAAGAGCAGAGACTTTTACATGAGAATTACCAAAATGTCTTTCTTTAACTCAATACATTCTATCAGTGCTTATGTATTTCTGTTCCAACATCTCTGCCCCCTGCACTTCCTCCTAGCATCTTCCTAGCACTTCCTCTCTGTATTAGAGATGGAAGCTGAAATTCAAAAAAACCCTTCTATTATGAAAGCTAAAATAATCTTAAGCAAAGAGATAAGAAGTCTGGGCTGATTCTGAAAACATTTTGTTTCAAATTACATTTAAAAGTGGAGGTGGGACAAACTTGAATTGCCAGCACACAGCTCATGTTGTACCAGGTCGGCTTTATCTTGGTTTTGCATCAGGATGTTACTCTGTGGCTGCCAGCCTGCCCTTGAGAGAACAGCTTGTTCCTGTGGCACAGGACTGAGGGGCAGAACTCACCTGGGATTTGTTTGGTTCTCTTTGTCAAGTTATCACATCTTGGACTGTGCATGCTCAGAAATGTGTGTTGTTTCTCCACACAGGGTATGCTCAGGATGACGGTGGTTGGTCTTCATTTGTGAGTATTTGGGTTGACAAACCCCCCAGCTCTGGGCACTGTCTGCTCTGGGTGGGCTGTCCCTGCACTGGCTGCTGAGGGAGGAAAAGCAGAGCAGGAATGATTGGACAGGCTGCATACAAATTTCCTCACTGAGAACAGGTTCTCCCCCAGGAATGCAAGGCAAAGCTTCAGAATGGCTTTCCTATGCCACTGGCTCAAGTAGAAGCTCCCAGCCTAAGACCAGGGCCCCACAGAACCACAGCTGAATTTTATATGCCTATTTCAAGCTCTTCAAAGAGGCATCTAGTAGATGAAAGGCTGCTGTAGTATTCAATGGCAAATTCTTGCCATTTTATTTTCCAGAGCTGATTTATTGAACAGTAATTTTTTCTAAAGCTATTTGGACTGCAGAAGTTCCTTTTGCCTTTTGGCATCGAAAATACTTTGACAAAGGTCATTAGATGAAGCACACACTCCTCAGCTGCTGATGCACAGCCTGGGTTTAGGAAGATCTCTGAGGCTGACCACTGCTGATGGCTTTTCTTCAAATACAAAAAAGAGAGTCATTTTTAGAAGCCACTTGTTACTAAGTTCACAGGAGGTTTGCTGCTATTCTGGGAGCACAAGAGATAAAAGTAACCACCTACAGAGCTCTGTGCCAGTACAGAGGACTCTGGAAATTCCAGCTGTGATACCAGTGACAAATGGAGTGCTCTTCTCTCTAGCCTTGGCAGATTGCACAGATATGTGCAATGACCATATTGACACTGTGACCTTATGAGGTCCTGCAAGTTCTGTAAGGCTGGTTTGGGTCTGGAAGACACCAGGACCCAAATCAAAGACCTCAGTTTTTATGAAAAATTTTCAAAAGTTGGGTTGCAAGGCTGTAGAGGACATGTTAAAAAGCAAGAGTGAATACCAGCAGCATCAACTGCTGCTCCAGTGTGCTCCTAGGAACACTGGATTGTCTGCTGGTGCCTTGTCTGTTCCCTAAAAACAGACAACAAAAATGTTCATCTATTTCAATCAACTTTCACCTTATCTTGACTCCCACTGCGCTTACAGTTATAAAATGATATTTGTTTCCTTTCTTAAGTGGTTGAGTGCTCCATGCACTAGTGGAGTGTTGCCTCCTTTCCCCGTATTATCTCAGCAGATTTCTTTCACTCAAACTGGTTGTAAAAACTTGGTATCTTCCAGAGTGAAAAATACCACAGTGAAAGGCCACAAAGAAACTGCTCTGGAGGGTTTAGTGGTCTGTTACAGCACCCACTTTTTATGCTCATTTATCAGGATGATGATGATGACTACGAAAGCCCTGATGAAGATGAGGATAAGGAAGATGAGGCTGACTATGAATCACCAACAGAGGACCCTGAGGATGCAGAACATGACAGTGATGGTTATGAGCCACCTCCATCCAATAATGAGGAAGCACATCACAATGTCATATTTCCTGCCAAGTCACTTCCCAGCAGCACAGATTATATAGGTAATTACTAAAAATTAAGTGCTATTAATAATTTGTAAATTATATTTTCACGTTATGAGCCACACTTTAGGTGGCTGGTAATGGAATATTGAAGGTTTTTCCTTGAAGCTAACAGTGTAGTTCATGAACAAGATTTAGTGATACAGACTTTGGTTTGTAAATGTTAAAGTTACATTTTCTACTTTGGACAAGCTCTGTTGGAATAAAGGTTAGTTTTGTGTGATTATTTGTGTTCATTATTTGGCCTTTGATTTGAATTTGTACGAAGTTACAAACATAAAAGTGCTGTAGTCGCTTTAGCAGTGCAGCCTTGGACAGAGCAAGTTGTCGCAACAGTGGCAAAAAAACTCTAGTGAACATTGGGAAAAGAATGATCAGCTTTCTCTGCCTGTCATTTTTATTTTAAATCTGATTCCTCAGCAGCCTGGAGCTGTGGAGCCCAGTACAGGAGCACAAACCTGCCATTCAGAATGGCTGGTGTTTCACCCACTGTGCTGCAGGGAGTGAAAACAAATACCGTGGGCCAACAGACTGGCAAGGGAGTCACCCCCACAGGGACAGCCTGGAACTCCCAACACAACACATTGATCATAAAGCAACTGCCAATCCTACTCTACAGCAATGTCTTTGTGATATATTAACTTCAGTATCCAGATTCTTGCAAGACCTCTTTGTCATGAAGAGCTAATGAGTATTAAATAACCAAACTCTGTATAGTTGTTTAGTTTGGGATTTTTGTTTTCTTTAGACAGACCTTCAACAGCCAGATCACTGCATCAGCCTCCATTACCTCCCCAGCGACCTGGCCCATCCCCAGGACCAGCCTCATTTGGGGGAAGAAGTGCTACTGTATGTTCCTTTCTTAATATCTCACCTATTTCCTATACCAGTACCTTCTTAGAAGTCCAAGTGTAATGTGATTTTTATTCACCTTGTGTATGTAGAAGAAGAATTTCAGCCATCAAAATAGATTTAAACTCTGTTGCAGGGTGGCCATTGTTCAAGGTACAATTAAATTTCATGGGAGAAGTATATTAAATTATTTCATATTACTTTATTGTTTGTTACACTGGAAATATACTCTTGTTTGTGAATGCCTCTCCCACATAAATTATATATTTGTAAGAGATGCCTTTCTGCTTCTTTAGTGATATTTGTAAAGTGAAAAAAAAGTTAAGTCTTTCCAAGCTCTACTTCTAGCAGTTTTTCAATTGAATTAGGACCACATAAAATTGCAAGAGACTGTATAATGAGAACCTTGAGGACCCAGATTCTTTCCTTTTTTTTTTTTTCCTGCTGTGAATACTTCAAAACTGAGAGCTCTTGTGCTGCTGACAGCTGGCACTGTAGGTTCAGTGTTCGCCAGAACAGAGGTACACTAAACCTACCCATGGGTACACCAGTAAGGGTTTAGGGTGTGACTGAGGCACTTTTGGTCTGATGCAGTGCCACAGAGACACAACAGCGTTGTTGAAGCTCCTGTTTCTTTCCTTTGACAATACACACCCCATCCCTGAAGAGACATCCCCCTGGAGTGTTCCCTGTGAGGGAAAACAGATGGAGGCAATTCTGCATCCCACAAAGGCCAATGCATGTAGGTCATGCTTCAGGAGAGTCCATGGCTCCTGTCCTTCCTGCAGGGAGCAGAGCCTTGTTCCTTGTGCTGTACCAGACACAAAGGTTGGCAGATGTGCATGGTGGAGTCAGTGCACTCAAACTAAAACAGAAGGTGAAGACACATTTTAACCACTTGTTAAATATTTGTTCTAGCTTCCAGCTTTCCCTCCTCCGCCAAGCAACAACGACTTGAGTAGAGACAGGAATATGAAGCCTTTGAAACGTGAGTACAGCTGGTGTTCCTTCTGTAAAGCTTTTCCCACAGGCTTCACTTCTGCCTCTGTCTCCTGAGTTCCATTCTCTTCTACTACTCTACAGAAGTCTCACTTATTATTTAAAGAAGTAACACCAGTTCTAATCTATGCAAAATAAAGATAGATTGATCTATACCAGCAAATTATCTTACACAGTTGTTGTGTTTAGCCCCAGCTCCTTCTATAGACAGAAGCACAAAGCCCTCCCTGGATCGCCTTGCTCCCCCATATGAAAGAGAAAGCCCAGGATCAGGTCAGTATTTGTTGATACTAATATCATTAGAGTTGCTTTAATCACTGAAAGTCATCAGTTTGTATATAATTAATGCAAAAGAATAAGGCTTAACCAAATGTAATCAAGGTAGTCTGTCTATGAATAAATAGTGTGAGCAGTACTTATAATGTGGGAGAGAAATTTTATCTAGAAAACAGCAACCCTGGGTCAGACAGATGAACAGAAAGACATGAGATCCCATGCAATAAAGGTTTGATGTAGCACTTAAGTAATTGAACAAGGAAATATTTAGTAGGTTAAAGGAGGAAATCACCTTTGCATGCAAAGATAATGAAACTCTGCATACACTGTTGTATGTAATGTGGCAACAGACTTAAAAGAAGGCTGAGAACTAATAGGACATAGAAAAAAATGGCATTTCTTTCAGAACTGAAAACCACATTATACAAAGCATCTACAGATATGACTCTACAATTTTATTTATTATCTAAACTCTTATCTGTTATATAATGGCAAAAAAGTCACCAGTAGTTCAAAGCTGAACCATAGAAAATATGGACTATGACACGTACCACATTGAAAATGTTTAAATTTGCTTTTAATAAGAGATATTGCAATTTTGCCATCCCTTACAAAGCCAAAATATTTTTCTGGCTTACGTCTCAGGAGGTTGAGTGCTTCAATCTGCAAGATTGACTTTCATTTATATTCGAAACTAATTTATTTAATAGAAAGCTTAATTAATTAACTTTCATTTTTTTCTAAATGTAAGCTTTTGCTATTTTCAGGGAAAAAGCCAGGCATTCCTGAAAAGGTAATTTTTTAAATTGATTATTGATAGTTTTTGCCTATTTTGATACATTTTCACATTCTCTTAACTATTCCTTGTTGTTTTACAGCCTCTGGTTTCACAGCTAAGGTAAGAGTTTGTCCTGTGCAAAAGATCCTCTCATTGCCAGTATTACCCACTTATTTCTTAATAAGCAGCTTTTTGCCTTTATTTCATCATCTTGCTCCTGCTTTAGATCCCTGGGGGAACAGTTAGCAATGATGCCAAAACCTCCTGTCCCACCAAGTGACAGATATGAAAGAGGCACTCCACCTCCTCTAAGGAAGCAAAGCCCTGGAAAGTAAGTGCTCATTTAATTGAAATTCAATAAAGTAGAAATTAAATTTAACAAAAATATGGACTAGCCACACATGATGGTCTACTTGACTGGTACTGCAGGGTCTGTGGATATCCAAGTTTTGGTTTATTAATATGCACAGGATGTACTCTAAGCTGCAGAGAGGTGTCAATGCAGAAAAACTCTCTCCAGCCATAGCTGAAAGAGCCATTATGAGGGGCATGACTCACTTCCAAGTTGTACAAAGATATATATGATCTGTGTTTTTCCCATCAGGACATGCTCTTCCTCTAGGGAACATTCTTTCATGGGTTCTGTTGCTATTGTTTTGGGATGTAAGAAAAGGAAATCTGTACTTTCCTCCCAATGATTTTATTAGCCTGCAAAACTCCTTACTAGCCATTTTCTAGCAGAACTAGATCATTCTCCAGCATTTTCTAGACAACCTGGGAGCTGAACACTGGCTGAACTTAAAAACAAGACAAGAAATAATTGAGATCTGCTAATCAGCCAGGATAATTTATCAGGGAAAAAAAGCTTGATATTCTTATGATGTGTTCCAGCAGTGTTACCATATAAATGAGTTCAAGACTTGAAAACTAATGTTTAATCATTGCACAAATTTGTTTTAAGCTCTAAACTTAAAATCAATTCATCAGACATTTTCCTTGTTGAGAAAATCAACGTGGGCTAAGGACTAGAATAATGACTTAGCTTATAGCTGAAAATTGGAATCTTAGATATTTTTATGAGGAAAAAGTATTTCAGCATCCATTGGTCTTTAAAACTTCCTGTAAATTCCTGGTCTAGTTGAAAATATGGCCTAATGCACACAAAGTGAATGAGTAGTATTCCACCTATGATGAGTGTTTTGTTTTCATTTCAGGCAAAGTTGGCCATCACACAAGAAAAATGAAGTAAGTATAGTCTCAAAGCAGAAATTTTAATCTATAGGGACTACAATAAAATTAAGTACCTGTATAAATTAACAGTTCTGGAAAAGGTAAACTTGTTTCTTTTATAAATTATAAGGAATACTCATGGATCTTTCATAGCACATGGGGGGTTTTTAAGCAGTTCTTCTATGTCAAGGTCAGTTTATTTCCCAAGAACTTTATCTTAGATAACAGAAGAATAAGGCCAGAATTTCTTCTATGACATGGGAGAAGTGGTTTTGCTTAAAGAAGATTTGGGGTTCTGGGTTTTTTTCAGCTAAAGCTGAGCTAAAAGTTTCACTTTCAGGTAACTCTGAGAGCCTACCTTTACTGAAGGAATAAGGGAACTTTATATCCCCTGAGAGTTTCTGACTATTTTAGGTCAAGATCCATTATGGGACATCCACCATACAACTTGCTTGTAAATAATATCTGCACTTTAATGTGAAAACATCAAAATTGTTTGTTGTTAGATGAAGACAAAACCCCCAACAGTTTAGAGGGAAGTGACAGTGTAGATATTAGAGTCCTTTTACACTCAAAATTCACCAATGTCCAAATTTAGTTTTGTAAGATAGTCCTAAGAACTGTGCTATAATATGTTGCTGATTTTATTTTTTTTTTTTTTTTGGTTCCTCAGGAAGAAGAAGACAGTAAGTATTTCTACAGTGATTTTTCAAACTTAAAACCCTTCTTTGCCTTAGTTAAGAAAAAAAGAAAAAAAAAAGAGAGAAATCATCTCAGTTGTTTCCTTAGAGCCATTTCAAAAGTCAGGTGGCACCTTGATAGGCTGTAGAATTCATACAAAGTGCTTCATGCAGATTTATATATCAAAGCCACAAACCCCTGGAAATCAATAGGTAATGAGTTCCCTCAGTCAGCCAGTTACCAGCCAGCAGGATTTCTTATTTTGAAATACATTACATTAGAGAGATTTGTGTTCTGCACACAGCATCAAACAGCTGGAAACAGAACCTGGTGTCTCCCAGTTCTCAGCAAATTTTTCAGTCAAACCCTGCTGGCTCCAGGCTCTGTGCAATGTTATTCACTTTTATGAACAGCAGCAGAACTTCTTTCGTGTACCAACTGTATTTATGAATTACTGCGGAAGGCTGATTTCTGCAATTAAGTTGGTAAAGTGACTCCATAACAGAAACAGGACATTTGGCCAAGTCTCTATGAGTTATCCCTGCCCCTAAGCCTCCATAAAGATTAAGGTTATTTAAGCTGTGCAGAGCAGTTAACTTGTTTTGCTCTTGCTGTGAGTTCAGGTTTGAGGATACTGTGGAAAAAAAAATGTTTTATTTCATGCTGGGAGAAATTTCAGAATGATGTTCAGAAAGGTGATCTCAAATCTGCTATTTAGAAGCAACATGACAGAAAAAATGTACCACCTTCAGCTCTGCTGCAGTTAAAAGTACCTGAATTGTGGCTTATCCAAAACAGAATTTAGAAAACATAAATGTTTCTCAAGCCTGTTTCAGTTTATTTTTAATTTTAATATCTAAATTCTCAGCTAACCATATGAATTTCCAATCTGTAAATAACACATCCAGGACTGTTTATAGACTGTTTACTGCATTATGTTTATCTAATTAAACAGTAGCAAGGTGCCAGAATTTCTTCATTCTACTTCATTTAAGAATGTCTCATATAAGAGTTAAGTTTCCTTCTCTTCCTCTCCACAGATGCACCCCAAAGACCAGTGCCACACCTGTCTTTGCCCCCATACAGCTCCAATGCATTCCCACCCAAATCTGTCAAGCCTCCACCAAAGCCAGGATCCAACAGCATTCCTGGTGCAGAAAGGTTTGTTTCACCATGATTGTGTCATTCCTTTTGAGTCTCAATCTCTTGGCAATTTAGGAAATATCAGTGTGTGTGTGGCTACAGGGTTCTCAGGCACACAAGGTAACCGTGTGGAGTAGTTCATTACTCAGACTGTGCCCTTGCCTCTACAAAATGCTAATTAATGCTGTTCCTACTGTCCAGGAGAATAGAATTGGAGCTCTGCATTGGAGGAGCAGAGAGTGTACATCAGGCAACCAGGACAAAACCATTAATCTCTCTGTTTTATAGCAAGGAAGTATTTTAGAGCCTAAATGGTACAACACTTCCATTCTTGAGGCATCTCTCCCATTGCCTGCAGGATCTATAAGAATGAGAAGCCCTTTTGGGAAGGGATCATCTTCTCCTACAAAACTAGGAAGGATGTAGGCCAAAAGGGTCCTGCATACTCAAAACTATAAAACCCCACAACCTTGGTTGTCTGGAGTTGAATCTGAAAGAATTTCACCTCCCTTTTACTAAATTTTACACTAATAGGTGAGAATTGCTATTTAAAGTTGTGAACCTTGCTGCAATTTTTTCCCAGCCTTAACTTATAAATATTTGTTAGGCCTTCACTTGCTAGGTAGATCAGCCCCTAATAAAATTTTGATTTCTGAGGTACCATGCTACAGACTTAGACTTTGATGAGTTAGGGTGGGTCCCTTGAGTCCATGTGTGATGCCCATTTTCTAATCTCTGCATTTTTTAATGGCTCTTTGATGAATTCCTCTCATTTACCATCATCCTCTGGAACTGCTGACACCCCAGCAAAACAAATATTGCAGTAGCAATAGCAAGGGCATATGCAAATTGAGCTATTCCTATGATGAACACTTCTGCTTATATTCAAAGAACATTGCCAAATTTTGCTGTAGCAGAGGCCCCCAGTTTGACTGATTCTCTCCCATGAATCAAGTCATGATGGGGTGTTTTTGTTCTGCAAACAAAATTAGCATATTCATCTCAGAGCCTTTTCAACAGCTCATTTAAGCAGAAGAGAAATATGAACAGTAAAGGAAAGGAGTGCAGGCCATTTGTTCCCAGTTAGGTGAAGAAACAAAAAATAATAACAAAAATTGAAGAGTAGGACTCCATTTTGAGCAGTTTTGGATGTGAGTTGAGGTTGGTAGGGACCTCTGGATGTCTTGTGGTCCCATCCCCTACCCAAGCAAGGTCACCTTGAGCAGGCTGTCTGGTACCACATCCCAATGGCATTTGAATATCTCCAAGAAAAGAGAGAGACTCCACAACATTCTTGACAACTTACTCCAGTGCTTGGTTGCCCTCACAGTAAAATACTGTTTCCTGATGTTCAGAGGGAACCTCTGAGTTTCAGTTTGTTCCCACTGCCTCTGGTCTTGTCACTGGGCTTGTCTTGTCCAGTCTTGTCACTGGGCACCAGTGAAAAGAGCCTGGCTCTCCCTTCGGATATTTTATGTGCATTAATAAGGTCCCTCCTGAGCCTGCTCTTGTCCAGGCTGAACAGTCCCAGCTCCCTTAGCCTTTCCTGGTGTGTGTGATGCCCCAGCCCCTAATGTTGCTGGTCCTTGCCACCTGGCAACATTAATGCGAAGCTGCATTTTTATCAACAATGTTACAGAAGCTGCAAGACAAGTAATTGTAAGTGGAACCCCACTGCGAGCAAGAGCTAGCTGTTCCCTGTGCTTCCTGTGCTGGGGGAATGCTGGAGTCATTCCCTGGGAAAACCCAACAAGCTGCAGGATTTTCTGTACTGATCCTGGTACAGAAGTCTTGGTGGCCTTTACTGATTACCTTGTTCGCAGATACTGAGCTCCAGGGAAACTTAAAGGTGGATCCACTTACACAAAAAGAAGGAAAGAAAAACAAAAAGAAGGGAAGGCTTTCCTCACCCTGCACAAGTCTCAGGAGGTTCTCACATTCTGTAAAACAGGCACAAAGACAGATGATCAGAGCACAGAAATGTTGTATTTATACTGACTATTTTTTTTGACAGTGCTAGAAACCTGTCTTCAACTGGCTCACTAGCAGCACGCTTACATCCAGGTTTGTATCCTGCATCCTTACTTTTTGGGGTTTTTTCAGTGAGTGAATGGAAGTTGAAACATAGTGTCAGTGCATATGACAGTTTTTCTTTTCCATGGATGTTTCTGGTTGGACTGTGAACAGAAAACTATCAAGTTCCTGAAAGGCATCTCGCGTACCTTACTTAGTCTGAATCAAAGATTTTGGGCTTTATTCTTTCCCATGAAGTTTGGGCTTCCTGCCTGGTTAAACCAGTGTCAAAACTTCATATAATCATCTTTTTCTGTACAGTACTGAGAGCTGAGGTATGCAAATCACTGCGGTATGCTAATACTCCCCAAAAAGGTTAGCAAATGCTTTTCATGTGAAATATGCTCCATATTTCTCTTGTAAGAAAATAAAAAATAAGGAAAACTTCCACATCAATTGCTTTAAAAGTAATGCTTCACATTTTGTAACAGCTGTCAATGTCCTGCAGTGACATTTTTTACTTTCTAATTGCTGAGAAGGCAAGGATTGCAAAGAGACAATATTACTTCTATCTCGAAAGAAAACAAGATGCTCTCAAGTGAGTAACTGTGGTACAGAAACTGATAAAATGTCACCTCTATTTCAAGTTCATCTGCTTTCATGGAACTCTGAACTACAAGAGCTCAGTTAAAGTCCCTGTGCACCAAGGATGCAATTATGTAAAGAATCTGGTTCTCATAGAGAAGCCTAAATCTGATCTCAAATCAATTCCAAAAGTTTCAGTGCCAGGGTGATACAAGTACTTCATGCCTCATAAAATCAACATGCTACACCCTGGATGCACAGATGGAATTATTTTCCTGGTTTTAAGATTGTTTTTCTACTTTTGTATCTTTGAAGGCAGCAACAGCAGATCTCCTTCAAGAGGCCCAGCTGACATGAGACCTCCATTGCCAATTCCTAGCAGACACACTGTTCACCAGACCAACACAGATGAAGATGAGGTACCAGATATGAACCATAACTGTTGAAAACCAGCAAATATTCTGGTTTTGAGAGAAAACATCTTTCAAGGTTGTTTTTCTAGTCAGTAGTCACTGTCAGGATGATACTGAGTGCTTTCAATTTCCTTTTCTGTGTCAAACTGTAGTGCCTTATTTTGTCCTCAACAAGAAAAACAACAATAGCTAAAGCCCAGCAGAACAAAGTAAGAACAATACTTGTTTGCTGGATTACTTGTTTTGCACAACTGCCTTCAAGTAGCATTAGATTTTCAGTTCTCCCTCCACAAAACATTGATGAGTAAAGGACTCATTCTTTTAAGTGCATTTTTGCTTCGCATTTCCTTAAATAAAATAAGTTTAGAGAAAACCACTTTGTGGTGATGGCACTGCTGGGCCACCATATGTAGTATATTCACAGGAGATCTGCATTATTGTCTCAGAGGATAGTTAAAAACCAACCAGACAAAGGCAAAGGATGTCTTTGTGCCTAGTGTCCAGGTAGACAGAAGAGGATGTGCCACTTAAAATCGTCTACTGAAAATATTTGGAAATACCTGTTTTCTTAGCTTACTTGCAGATGCATTATAGCTAGACCTGTAATGTTTTCAAATTTATCGAAGTGAGCAGATAATTTAGAACAACTTAGCACCACTTTCCATAACATAGGAAATACATTCCAGAATGGTCCCTGACACTCATAACTCCCGAGATCGTGCACAGAGACCCACATGTCCCTCAAAATGAGATTTCTCTCTACTGATTTATATGTTGCTATTCCCTGGCAGCTGACTTTGTCCTTCTCCTCTCCCGCAGCCCCAGGGCTCGCTGAGGGATGAGTGGTACGTGGCTTACCTCAGCCGGCCCGAGGCAGAGGCAGCTCTCCGGAGGATAAACAAGGTACTCAAAGGGCTGGGCACCTCTCATCCCCTCAGCAGGGAGGGTAAACAACATGGTGAGGTTGTACCTCCAGTGGAGATACTCGGAATGGGGAATTCACCTTGAAAGGAACCCACAGAAAAGTTATACAGCTGGTCTAAACCAGCCGTGAAGGATGTTGTTTTCCAGAGTCTAAGAAAAGCAGTTTCACCCTGCCTGTACTAGGAGGAGTGACTTGTTCACTGGAATGGTTTTCTGGCACCAGCAAGGGATTGTTGCAGATTGCAATTTTTAGATAGCTTGAATTAGGAAGGTGAATCCCACCCTTTTCTAGGCCATATAGACCAGCAAAATGAAGTACAGGTTTAAACAAGGGTTATCTGTGCATGTGAAAATTAATTAAAACCATAAAGAAAAATAGAATTATATTCCATTGCTATGGGAGATGTAGTTACTCTGTGCTGCCTCACAGCACATGCCATGAGCTGAAGGTGGCATGTGCACCATTCCAGTGATTTGTACTAAAGTCCCAGCTTATGACATCACATTCAGTGCCTTAGAGAAAGGGATTTCAATGGAAAACTTGTCAAAAGAGATCTGAAATGAAGAAAAGCAGAGAGTGATACAGCATCACTGCCTTTACCCAATAGACACAGACAATGTCATTATTTCAAGCTGTCTGTAAATACATCACATAGGAACTTTGATTGGCACTTAGCAGAAATGAACTTGTCTTCTGGTTAAAGTGATGTGAGGTTTGGTCTTTGGTATTTTACTTTCTCCTTTAATGGAATCTCTCTTTCGTACACCACCATTCCTACCTTCCCTAAATATCTGCTTTTGTAACAGAGAAGGTAGTTTTAAGTAGCAAACTGAAAGACAACACATTTGACAAATGATTTAAATGCTTTCATAGTGCAGTTTCTCTTACTAGAAGGAAAAAGATTTCAGAAAGAAAAAACACTTAAAATCATGAGTGCTCTAGTTAAGGTTGTTAGACTGATCAACCCAGAAGTGGCTTCTATTTGTCATCTTTCATTTTTTCATCTTTCAGGATGGAACATTCCTGGTGAGAGACAGCTCAAGAAAAACTGTTACTCACCCATATGTGCTGATGGTGCTGTACAGAGATAAAGTGTACAACATCCAGATTCGCTACCAGGAGCAGGATCACTTATATTTGTTAGGAACTGGTTTAAAAGGAAAAGAGGTACTAAGTGTTTTTCACACTATTTCTCTTCATTGTAAGGAATCTCCTGCCTCATTCCTAAGTGTCAGGTGACTGTTCACCTGGAGTGGAAGTCTGCTTATTGTCCTAGAGCTATTCATGGGAGAATATCGTTACTGCTATGAGTAAAACCAGGTTATGCTGTTTGCACTCAGGGAATGAAGGAGTTGGCCTTAAAACACAGCTATTAGAAATCTGTGTGCTGTTTAGGGAATGTTTGTTTACCACTATGATACCAGATAAGGGAAATACAGAGCTGAGAGCTCATCCATAGCTGCCAAGTCACAGCTTTGCTCCCAGACTGGTGGCTCAGCCCAGCCAGCAGGACTGTGTGGGTTTGCTGGCACTGAACTGAGTGGTCAGCACACTCCTGGCAGTTCTGACTGAGACAGACTCCCCTGAATCAATCAGCCACTCTGAACTCTCAAATACAGTCATCTGGTCAAGCAGAGGAACAGCACCATGTATTAAACAGACCAAGAGTGCATAAATTCATTACACAGCATTGCAGTA
This sequence comes from Lichenostomus cassidix, assembly GCF_008360975.1. Classification (NCBI taxonomy): domain Eukaryota; kingdom Metazoa; phylum Chordata; class Aves; order Passeriformes; family Meliphagidae; genus Lichenostomus; species Lichenostomus cassidix. The sequence continues at coordinate 3,796,052 of NC_139494.1, forward strand.
GCTTATACACAGAGTTACTGAGCTTCAGATAATGGTAGGAATAAGAACAGTTGATCTGATGGTATTTATTGGACCTTATATGTATTTTTATAATACTGCAAAATATTTGAGATTTTAAAAAAACTTTTGTTTTTACTGATTACTAATAATTCTGACATTTTGTCCATAGCCCTCTCATTTTTTCCATCCCACAGGATTTTTCTTCAGTAGCAGATATCATTGACCACTTCCAAAGAACACCCCTTCTTCTGATTGATGGAAAAGACAGGGGTTCAAGAAACCAGTGCATGTTAAAATATGCAGCAGGACATATTTAAATGAGACTTAAAGAAGATCACATATAGTACTGAAGCTTACTGAAGTTTGTAAACTTCTAGATATTTCCCTTTTCAGCAAACTAAAACCATGAAGTCATTAAAATCCATAATTTCATAGAAAAAGGACTGTGTTACTTTTAAATTATGCCATAAATGCAGCACTCTATAAATATAATTTTCCTACAAGGTGTTTCTTATTGTCCATTAATCATACAGTGCATGAGAATTTTTTATCTCCCAAGATGTGTATATTCTCTTGAAATCATTTCCACACCAAATTTGATGAACCATAAATAAATATCAGCACAAGTCTCTGCCTCACAGGAACTCTTTTTCTGGTTGGGAATTGCAGCAGCAATTACATTATTTGAAGTGATACAGAGTAGACCCAAACATTGTCAAAGCTGAGGAGTAGACAAAAGACAATAAAAGCCAATTTCCCCCCCGCTAATCTAATCATGTCCACTTCTTTGAAAAGACTGTGACACCAACCCAGACCTGAAAGATACACAGGTTTCAGTAACACCAAAACCCTCTAGCCCTGGAAATGCAGGTACCTGTCAGGATCTGTGTCTGGGTTATTCTGCTGTGAGACTGGGTTTGTTCCCACTTCTCCAGGAAAACACCACACCTACAGACAGCACATCCTCTCTGCCACGCCCCTGAGGATTGTGCCTTAGCCAACACCTGGAATTTTGTATCTTCTAGAATTCTCTAACTTCACCCACAGGAAGCTTTTCTCCACACAGACCTCTCTTCAGCTGGGTCTTTCTGACTAAATTGAGCAACTACATTTTTACAGGAATTACATCAACGAAATTATCATCATGTGATCCTGAACTGGCAGGACCCCCCCAAATTTCTTAGAAAGCACAGTCAGGCCAAACTTAGTTCCTCTTGCACAGCTTCTTTCTGTTTTACTGTATGTTTTAAAGAAAACCAGAACAGTCACAGTTTTAAAATACAAATTGCAACTGAGGACCATTGAAGCATCCTGTATCAAGAGTTCCTCCCTCACCTTTGTTAAGTGGGATTTCTCCAAATCATTGCCTCAGGTTTCAATTACCTTTGTTTTCTGACAAGACCTTGGATTGATAATTATGACACACTTTGCCACACTTTTCTCCTTTAAAGCTATTTGTGTCTATATCTGTTAAAACCCTGGAACCAAAATTCAAGGTAGAAAATACCTTTCATATAATTTATAAAGCTTCTCAGATAACATAATCAGATTTCATAAATGGTTTTACTGAAAGAGATATGTTTTGAAAATGTTACCTTCCTTTCCAAGATGTTTAGCTAAGAGCTAGAATTCAAAGTTAGTGAATTTCACTTCCATGCAACTATGAGTCCAAAAATAAACATGAAAAAAAATTTTTTAATTCTTCAGCTTAAAAAAGCTCTCAATATATTTAAAAAACTTAGCACTGATCTGGTGAAGGAAAAGTCAGCTCTAATCTATGTTCTTAAAAAAAAAGCTAAAATTAAGAACAATATCTCCCATATCACCACTGACTCTGTGAGCTGTAATTCTATTCCATTGTACTGCCTTGAAAGATCTGACAACCCAGAAACACCTTCTATGGAATTGTGTTTTATTCATTTAAAATCATCTCACCAGTGAAAAAGAAATAAAATACAAACCAACATAACAAATTCTAACACTGAATATTTTGTTCAGTAGAATAAATCTCTATTTGATTATTCAGATAAATCTATTTGATATAAGAATAAAAATACATCTCAACTTTCAAAGAAGTTCATAAGTAAAATATGACTGAATATTAGTTGTAATGAACTACATGAAAAGAGTGGCTGTGCAGATTTTGGGCCAAGAGGAGTACAGGATAGAGTATTTAAGCCACAAATTCCCCCTTATTTTTGTAACTAGTTGCATTAGAGAGTCATTACAGAAAGTGGAATGAAAAGTACCTTTGGTTTTCCAGAAGTAATCTGCTCTTTGACCCCTTCCTCAGCACCCTTTTTAAGACGAGGAAGGCAGCTGAAAACACAAGTTGCAGTTCCTCCTTCACTGCCAGTTTCTTACCCCATTTCCCTGAGCGCAACTGAGATAAGAGCAATGACTTGAAGTAAATTTCAAATCTTTGGTTACCCTTCCAACAAGTCTTTGTTTAAAAGGAGACAACCACATGTGAAAAACTTCATGCCCACTTTCCTGACCTTTAATTAATTACATCAGTCTTTCCAGGCCTAATGGGTTTAATTTGGGAAATGTAGGTTAAAAAACCCTCTCAGAATGAATAACCTACTTTTTTTCCCCCATTCTATGTGTTTAGTTTAAAATAAAAATAGTCTAACTGCAGGAAACCATGCTATCATAGTACAGTTCAAACTTAATTAAAAAAAAGAAGAGGAAGATGAAGAAGAAAGAAAAAGGAGAAGAAGCAGCAGCTTCAGCAGTATTAATAGAAGACAATACATGAAAATGGATGTTACTTAATCTGTCAAACTCCAAGTCTTTTCTTCAGTCTTCTCTTAAATCTTTGGCCTTTACAGGATGGTTGAAATTCAAAATGAGGTCACAAAGCAGTAGCTGGCTTTCCACTGAAAGACAGAGGGCAGTGTATCAGCATGGTATTTATTGAATGACAGATGCTAAGTGAATGGTAATCTACATACTGCACTTTTTTTAGTGTTCATCTACCAACTCATTCAAAAAGTTGAAGGGTTGCCTTGTTTCACTTATGGTTAAATGTAGTTGGGTATTAGCATATTAGTAATATTTGTATCAGAAGACTCTCAGTGTTCCTACAAAGCAGCAGCTCTGATCACCTAGCAGGTGTTTCCCATGGTTAGCTAACTCCTTTCCCTTGCTCTCTAACTACTGTTTCATTAATTTTTCAAAACACAAGAGCGAATCTATTGCTTCATTACATTAAAACACAGTTGCCTGACATAGAAAACCAAGCCATTCACAACTGCACACTCCTAGAACAATGTCTTAAACAGTTTCTTGTTTAACTGGAGGGTGAAGCCAGAATTACCATTTATTTTCTTCAACTCATTGGACATGCTGTCAACATTTTTAATTGCAGCCTCAAGGTTAAACTGTCCATCAGAATTTTTGATGACCTATATGAAATAGGAAAAAAACATGACTGACAGGGTATATATGATTCATAAACATAAATACAGATAATCATAATATGCATGAACTTTTTCTTTGATTTTCTTAAATAATATTTTAACTTAAAATTCCCCCAGTTTGTAATTATCCAATAGACATGGCAAATTGCAACTATGGAAGGCAATTACTAAACACTTAGGGTTGTGAGTGTTTTTCTGTCACTTTTTTCTTACACAAAACCCCAATGAAATTAATCATGTCTACAATTTCATCTCCTCGTTGTTGTTTCATGTTTGTTTTCAATCAACGTTTTCTTACAGAATGGAAAATTAATCAAGAATAGTCGTACAGCCACAAGATGGAGCTACAGTGACATTAACGTGAAGAACACACCTGGTCACTATTAGCACTGAGTGTTAATGAAACTGCCAAAACCTGCCCAGAAATATTTGTAAACAGTTTATAATCAACATCTTCCTGCTTGCTTTGGAGATCATATTCCCCGCCTTTAACATTTAATTAAAAAAAATAAAAATCTAGAGGTAATTAAGACTAGAAACCATTTGAAATTAAGGATAATTTGAATTTTCAAACATGTAATACACTCATTTTTAGGAATTTCTTTTCCTTATGGAAAATTTTAAAGAGAACTGCACATAGCATGCCTTCTGGCCTAGTTATAAGCTCTCTACTTATCGTCCAGAAATTCTAAAAATAAAATTAGGTAAAACTCTGGGTAATTCACAAATAATATTCTTTATATAGAAAAACTCAGCACATTAGGAAGCATGACCAAAAAAATTAACATACACTTAACACAGATTCGTTGTTTGAGTCTCTCTTCCCTTCAGACAGTGCCTTTATGTGGAGTTCATCAGTCAGGGCCAAGGCTCCTAAAAAGACCACCCCCAAACAATTAAGGGTTAGTATGTATAAAATATATTAGTGTTTTATAAATACATAAGTATTTTGCCTCACATAATATATAATAGCATAAAAATATAATAACTAGGCCTTATTATCATTAAAGTTATTTGAAAGCAGTGTCTAAGAGGTCGAACACTTAATTCATCTTGAGGAAGAATGAAACCTTGGATTTTATTTATTTTACTGTCTTTAGGGACAGAGTTTCAGATTTTTTTAGGAGTTCAGTGTGGAATTACTAACAGTGAATAAGTGTATGTGTAATGGTGATGAAAAATTTCTCAAACATATTCCTGTATTTTTTTAAATTAAAAACTTTCTGAGAGATGTAAAAAGACATTGCAATTGGAAAATCTAAAGAACACACACACAAAAAGTCATGTGTTGATTGTCTGACATGGTGAATCTGAGGTTCCTTAAGAGACCTTAAAACACTCTTTTGACATTGTTTGCTGGTCAGTAACAGAGCTGAGATTCAATACCAGATCCCTGGGCTTGTTCTTCCCCCATTCTTCCTGCTTGTCTCTCCTTACACGTCAGGACACCTTCGGGCAGGTTGAAGTGTGTGACAGTCACTGGAAAGCTGTGTCAACACTAAAAAAGGAGAAAAAAGGGGAGGGGGCAGTCATGATTTTAGGAGTGAGGGCTAAAAAGTAACGCAAATGCTGCAAGAGCTGAAGAAGAAATGGAGAAGAGAGGACTGAGGTGTCAACAGAGGTTGGTGAATGGTGAATGAATTTCCTGCTTTGTGGAGAGCTTATTGTGTGTTGCAGCAACTAATTTATAGTTCCTTTTCATCATCAGTTTAAATTCATATGGAATAAGTTATGGTGAGCAAAGCAAAAGATGATGAACCCAAATTAAATGAAGCCAAGAGAGGCATTTTGCTAGACAGATTTATCCATTTAGCCTGTGCTCAGGGTTAATTCAGCAATGAGCACTGCCCTCATGCACACACCTGACTGGAGTTGGAACCAAAACCTGCCAACTAATGTCCTGGGCATTGGGCACTGCTCATTTCTTCCCCAGAGTGTGCCCTGGAGTATTTAAAGCCAGGGACACCAAGCAAGGCAATGGCTATCAGCACTTTTCTTTAATTTACTGGAACCACTTTTCCTGCTGCTCAGCATTCATCTGTATTTTGAACTTGCTGTTTGGCACCAGTGAAGAAGGAATTACCAGCATCTCATAGGAGAGTGGAATTACTTGGATGTTCAGTAGAGAGCAGATGGACAGAGTGTGCCTGGGATGTGCTTTCATTATGTTTCTTCTTTAAAATAAAGCATTCTGAATGTATTGGTTTATGACTGCGGGGGAAGCTGAATTGCAACTCAGAACAGCATTTTCTGGTGTGGCACAATTAAACTGTGATTCAAAGAGAAAACATGATATGCAGCTTAGACTGTGGGGCTTTCTGGAGCTGAGAAATGAGAGCAGGAAACCCTTCACACATGCACTAATTCCTGTAGTACAGTCTTTCAGTTTACAATCTCTTGCCAGCACCCCAGGGCAAACAAGTTCACTGTGCCCTTTCTGTGGGCTCTGAGGAAAAAGTCCAGCTGAAGCTGCTGATTTTGCTGCTAGAATGCAAAATATAGCTGAACACAAAAGAACATATGAGGTGATTTTTTTTTCTTCTATATACAAAAGCACCTGCAGAAGTTTATGTAAATATAGACACAAAAATAGCAAAATGGTATTGTAGCAAGTACTGAAAACATTTGTGTCAGTAGAAGGAGCAGTTATTTGCTTCGCTAACCTGTAAAGCAGAATGCTTCAACTGATAAATCCCAGTTTCTGCCAGTTTACTTCCTACATTTGGATGTTTTTTCCACATCCTATAAATAATATTTCACATTGTACTTAAATTCTTCTGTAAACTAACAGTAGAAGGAAAAAATAGGATATTGCAATGACCTGAAATTCATTAAAATATTTACAATATTTTAAATATATTTGTACATGTAAGTATTATGTATGAGATTAAAAATATCTACAATATACTGAGTTGCCAAAATTAATTGGACAAACCAAACAGAGTGGTTCTTAAAGGCAAGGCTTTTCTAAAAAAAATCCTCAATAATGTGAGATAGTAACCAGCAAGATGACCAACAGTGCAGGAGCTTGACCTTACATGGCATTTTATTTTAAAAAGGAAAAAAGAGAGTAAGATATGTTTAATTTCTACACTGAAGTTTACTTGGAACTGAAACACTTTCTGGATTTTCTTCGTAAGGTAATATTTCAAATTGAAACACTGAAATTACTAGATAAAATTATTAAGTTATACCTCCATAAGGAGTGTTCTTGTTGGTGTTGCTAACACTGTCACATCAGCATGTCAGTTTATGAGCTGCAGTTTGCTCTTTGCCTGAAGTAAACCCACAGGTTTATGTGCAGAGTTACTCAGAGCTGAAGCTGCTTGTACCTCTCTTTAATCATGGGCTGCTCTGGCTGTGTGTAAGACTTGAACACACAAAACCCCTCTGTCCCTGGAGGCTTTCGGAGAACACATTCTGTTATGGAAGGTGAAGCTCTTCAGACACTTTTATGAATCCCAGATAAAGATGGAATTACTACCAAACAAGTTGTCTCAGGAGGGGAAAAGATCAGGAAGACTAGAAACATATTTCAGGATGTAGAATTAGGGTTATGATGTGAATCAGTAAGCACTTTAGGCAACTAAAACAGGCAGATCACTTTTTAGAACTGCAGTAAAATTACCTCGACTACAACTTCAGGCAAAATAAAACAGATAAATACATAACCACTCTTCAGGAGAGTTTGAAAACAAAGGATATACAAAATTATTTTCCTGTGTAGTCAGAGATGAAGTAGGAAGAGAGAAACCACGATCTTGTGTTGTATCTTATGGTTATAAAGATGTTTTAAAGAAATTGTTTGAGTGGGAAATAGAAAAAAATCTATTGACTTCAAATTCAAACAATATTTTAGTGAGCAGCTTAATAAACATAAGAGAGTCTGTCTTTTAAGGAATTCATTTTTATTACATATGATTCATATGATACATATGATTTTTATTACATACAAATCATTACATTCATGATTCATAAGGTTGAAAGAGACCTTGAAGATCATCTTATCCTACCATCTGCCACATAATCACCCTTAAACCATATCCCCAAGTGCCTTATAAACTTTTACTCAAAATATTACAATTTGCTGTTACTTTGAAGGCTTTAGCTTTCATTTAAAAATTCCTATCTGGTCTAATAGGAGAGTTTAAAGTTTCAATGCACTTTACTAAACTTTCACATGAGAAGCTTTGACAAAAGAGAAACTGATTTTTACCATCAATTGTGTATAAAAATTCTAATCCAGATTGCAAGGAAAGTCAAGTTGCAGGGAAAGTCAAACAGAAACCAAACACACAACCTTGACAAATGACAATAATTTCTGATAATGTATTTCACAAGCTCTAGAGCACATGTCCAATCTTGAGCAATGAAAACTGGTAAATGCTGAAGGCCCAAAAAAGCCTTACCAGATCATGGTACAAATATAGTAAAGCAAAAGTGAGACTTTGTCTTTAAAAGTAACAGTCCCAGTAGTTGAGGCAAAGAGTGACAGGCGGAGAAGAGTGCTAAGCAAATGGCCTTGCCTTAACATATGCTCATTAAATAGGAAGAGTAAACCCTAAGATAAAATACCTATTTGTGGAATAGCACAATGGGTGAAACTCTGTTTGAGTTTTCAGCCAGAAAACTTCAAGGAATTATGTAGCACATAATGTTACATTATGTAACACATAATACGATTTTCTGAGAATGTTTTAATAATGCCTGATTAATAAAATATTAAAACCACCAGTGTTGCACCTACAGAATGAAAACCACTGCAGCCTTTAACAGCAGAAATGTAATTATTTTTAAACAATAAATAGCATAAGCTTATGCTTTGTAGATAGTCTGGAAGGTCTCCACTTGGTGATCTGGAAAGATTTTTTTTGTGTGTAGTAATACATATAGAAAATGTGTGTAGTAGGTTCTGAACAATAGCTTATAAGTGGTTCTTAAATGTAGTATTTAAGGTAATTATATGGCATGATAAATATTGGAATATTCAATAACTGAAGACAAGTGCACATATGATGCTAATACAGATGGAATTGTGTGTTGAAACTGTTCAGTTGGTATACATATCTTTTATGCAAAAATAAAGGCATATTTCCTGCAGTTCATTCATATATATCATTTGCCCTGCTCAATATTTTAGTAAAGTCAGGTAATTAGGAGCTGAGTTTTTTAAAAGATAAACAGTAAATATCAATGATGTTCTGGTGGGATAATTTGGGCAATTAATCATAAATGTTATTTTTAGTGGAACTTTTGGAGATTCATAAACATTTTTGTTTCTTCACAGTCCATATATCATGGAAAGGGATAGCTGCTGGTAAAACTTGGCATGCGAAGTCTGAGCCACTGGAATTTGGAAGCACAACAAGTCTTGCAGTGGTTTTTAAAGTGAAATTCAGATACATGAATGAGTTAAGTGGAAGATTTTCAAGAATCATTTAGAAATTCCTCATGCTTTTTGGGTTTCACAATAGAAGTGATTTCTGAAGCTATCAAATACTTTTTCCCAGTCATAGTAGAACCATTGAAATGACAGAGGGCTTGACAGCAACTGTGAATCTTTACTCATTCCTGAGCAGCTGTCTAGAGCCATAGAACTGTGTCTGCTTCTCGTTCTCATGGACACTCACATCTGCCATTCAACAGGATTTTGTTCATCCACCCAGGAAAAGTAAGTTTATAAAGCAAGGAATTGTGAAATTGTCTCCAGATCCTAAGAAGCCAATGACTGTAGTTTGCCTTTTGGAAAATGCTGAGCCCTTTTGATTGAGATGACATTGCTTACAGATATTTCACCACAGCTGTTTTATCCTAGATTTTCATAGCAGTAACAGTAGAGTGCTTGAAATCCTGCATGGAGAAATAAAGGAGTGTGCTAATACCAATAAGTCAAGTTTATCATTTGCTCCATTGCAAATTATCCCTTCTTCATTTAAATGAATTTAATACCATAAACTGTAATGGTTAGCAACATGATGTAGATATTGCAAGCTTCTATTAGCTGCTTCTATTGTAATTATCCACATTATTTGTCATTTGCTAGCTTGCATGCATTACCACATGAAATGCCCTATAAACATTAGAGGTAGAGAAATGAGAATTGAACAGAAGAATAGCATTCTGCTCAGGGATATGGTATTATCATTTTGAAATTACAGGCTTGATTACTTCTGTTGCTTTATCAGAAGACTTCTTTTTGATTAACTCATGAAATGGCCAGGAGGAGGAACAACAAAATATCCTCAACCCATTCCTGTCTCAGCTGTTTGAATGGGCATTTCCCTGTAACCATGGCTTTGCACAAATCCTTTCTTTATTTCATAAATGAAAACTTCACTCTTGCAACTGCTCCTACTCTATAAATACAACTGTGCCATGAGTTCCACCTAACACACTCCCAGTGTTACAGTCTCTGAAAGATGGAATGGTGCAACTGGAGAGCAACAAGAAAGAAGCCACTAGATGCCCTTCTTCCCACAATAAATGTGTGTTAAGAAAAGGAAGGGGAAAACAGCAACATGTTTGCCTGGAAAGGCTGGTGAGTTAGCCCAAATGTGAAAATGACAAGTATCTAACAGATGTCAGATAATTAATGGCATTGCCTTAAGAACATATTGTGTTAGCTTCCCACTCAGGGATCTGTGATCCCAGGGGGAAGGCTGTAGCAGGGGGAAGGAATACAAACACTCACAGAAGTTGCTCACATTGTGTACTGTCAGAGTGATTATCCCTCACAGTGCCATCCACAGGAGAGAAATCGGGTATATTCAAACAATCCAAAGGAAGCCTTTTCCTTTCTGCTGACTACAGTGACGGCTGAGAGAGCTGGATCTCCTGTTACTGAAGTTCACTAGTCTTCAACTCCAGCTTGTGCATTTATCTTGTGGCAAACCTCATGTGTGCATGTCCTGGCTGTGGCTGTGTCTGCACAAAACCCAGCAGCTCTGTACCTGGGTGAGCTGCCATGCTGGACTTGCGGACATGGAAAAGTTGCTTTATGCTCTGAAACAAATAAGCAAACTGAAATACTAGAGTCTGTTCAGATTCTTTTAGCAGAAGGGAGAATGTGTGAAATCCATTATTTCAATAGGAATTTAAGAGTTTTTCAACTCTGAGCAAGATTGCTCTGAAATAACTATGACAGAAGTTAATCAGTTATTAGCTGTGATCATTTTGTGGCAGCTACTTAGCCTCAAAGACTTAGACCTGTCACTGTCCCTGGAGGGATTTAACAGACGTATGATGTGGCACTTGGGGACACGGTTTAGTGGTGGCCTTGGCACTGCTGGGGGAATGATTTGACTGGATGGTCTCATAGGTTTTTCCTTCCCAAACAATTCTACAATCCTATTTTTCAAAACTGGAAAGTGAGGCCCTTCTTACTGTTGCTTCACCAAACTTGCTTTATAGCTAAGACATTCCATAAAAATTAATGCTAAATTATGCTTCTTTTTAGGGTCTGTCCTGTTCAGATAAATTTTATATATATAGCACTGCTTTCATTTTTTCTCTAATAAAAAGAATCTAAAATGTGCAATGAAACTATGTGGGATAAAGTAACTCAAAACTCCTCAAAAAGACAAAAATGAAAATTTGGAAGACTGTTCCAGGAACAGGTCTGAGAGTTGATAGTTTCTCTTGTAAATTCTTAATGGGTGAAATCTCTTATGACGTTACTAGATTTCTTTGGAACCACAGAGAAATAATTTTATGACAAATTAGGCACATTTAAATGCAGCAAAACGTCTATAGTTATACATAATCTCCGTTTCTGTGCATTCCGATATATTAACACTGACATTTAACCAGAGAAACATTTCACAACTCTTTTTTATTGTGCTCATTTTTCAGCAAGTTTGGAAGCTAGATAAATCATGGAAAGGGTCTGTGCAATTTGGTTATCAGACTGATGCTGCAGACACACTGGAATAGCACCACAGCACAAAGAAATAGGAGGTGCTTCCCATTCCCACAAATAACACAGGAGCTGGATTTAGTGGCAAATAAAGGGAGTCAGTCCTAACATTTTCAAACTGCATGAACAAGAAACAGCAGCATATATAAATTTCACAAAGTGGAATGTGGAATAAGGCTGTCAAGAGCTGGTAACAGCTGACAATGACTTGCCTTACGAATCCAGTCACCCTTTCAGTGCCCTCTCCTCCTTGTTTCCCTGCACACGATGGACCGGTGATCTCTCCAGCAGGGTGAGAAACAGATTCCAGACACCAGCAGGTACAAGGTATGGCATGTTTGCCATGCCAGCTGCTTCTCTGCTTCCTGTGCCTATGTCAGGTGTGTGCTGACAGCAGTCAACTCACAAAACATGTTTTTTGCTGAAGGCACTACACAGCTGACGTCAATAAAAGGTTCAATACCTTCAGTATTTTCTATACTATACCTTTTCTTCAGTTTCAAATTCAGAGCTAATTAATACTCACACACTGTACCTTCTACCCTCATCACAGTCTAAAATTCAGACTGCCTGGATCCTGTGCAGAATTGCATATTATATAAGTGCTTGCAATCAAAATATCCTATTCCAGCCTAGCAGATGCTTTAGTTATCCCCTCTGGACTTCCATAAATTTACACTGTGAGGTTTTCTCTGGTATCACAGGTATACTTTCAGGAAGTGTGTCAAAATATTTAAATATAAGTGTGCTCCCTTTGCCATCTATTGCAGCCAGGCAAGGTTTACTTCCCAAAATTAGTTTACAACCCTGAGCAGCAGCAGGAATGATCTCCCTGAGAGGGTCAGTCAGCTTTGCTGAGAGCACATCCCAAAATAGTGCATATACCTGTAGGGCTGTGTACCCTGAACATTCGCAGATCCAGGCACTCTGATGTGGCTGCAAGGACTGAAATTACCTGGCCAAAGTTAGCCCCTTTTCTGCTTGGCTCCCACTGAAGGTGCAGAAACATCCTTGCAGTATAGAGTTGTGGGTTCAGCCAGAGACATGTTTACAAAGCACTGCATTAGGCTCTGTACAAACCAAGAATATAAAAATGGCCCATTGAAAGTGGAGATTTACAAGCTAATTTAACAGGTTATTTTTATTCCTACCTTCCTTAAGAACTTAGGGAATTTGATATAGAACACTTAGTTTAACTTTGGAGAATTCATGCACATTCACAGATAACATTACTTGACAGGTATTACACCAATTTCCTAATCCATTCACATTATTCCTCTGCACAGTCCTCAGAAGGAATGAAATAAAGCAGGATTATTTCTTAAGGCTTAATACTGCTTAATATCTCTTTTGACATGTCTGGGACATGTAAATCACTATAAATTTCCTTCTAAAGTTAAATGAGATATACTGAAATTAAGTAAAATGAAAATGGTAAAAATGTTCTGACATTAATTGCCGATTTAGGTACATAGTGCAGGTTTTTTGTTGCTGACAATTGTGTGAGATAACTCTAAATAAGGAACTTATGAAATTGGAAACTTCTTTACCTGTGTAAATATTCACCTTTTCTGAGTACCTGTCTCAATATTTTATTCACAATACCTCTCCTGTAATTTTCATTTGAATTCATATACCTCAAAGATATTTACTTTGAATTTACACTCTTGCAATGGAGATGATAAGAAAAATGAGCAGCTACAAAATAAACTGTTCACTGCTGGTCAGTCTCCCTGTTCATTGTTCAGGTTGTAATTAATCTGCAGGTTTTTGTTACAGAACTGCAGAGGTTAGTGTGCCTCAAAAGAGACCTAGAAGGATCCTAAGGAGCTCTCTCTGACCTAAATCCATGAGAACACAAAAATGCGATTCAATCAGAAGTACAAAATTTTTCTTAGTGAAGATTTGAATACAACCAAAAGTTTGGCCTTGAAGGGTTCAAGTGACTGAACAGTAAAAGTCTGTGTGTGACTCTAAAATCAAGGAAGAAAGAAAGTAGGGACAATAAGATCACAGAATAAAAGGGCTCTGCTTAGATAATTACTTTGGTCTGATACATATCCCTCAGTAATTTACATAAATAACTTTCATACCTTATCATAGGGCCATGACTTGGCTTTGGTACCTTGGCTGGTACCCACAACTGATCACTGAGCTTTAGCATCATTTTGGTGTCACTGCTCTGTGCTCATCCCGACCCCACCTTTGCATTTAAAGGAAGAAATGGGATTCCACTGAAAGTCATAAGAGCATTTATTTCTGGAGAAATGATGACATTTTACTACCCAAGCTTTTTATGACACCTAGGTTATATTGCTTTAGTGCCTGCTTTTTATAGCTTTCTCCTCCAGCAAGAACTTTCAATGTAAATGTGGAAGAAATGTTTATAAAGAATCACAAAGAGAGGAATCTAGAAGTGTAAAATCCTACTCTGACTTACTTGAATCATCATATCTCATCAGAGGAATGTGCATTGTATACATATAAAAAATCCTAGCCCCTCTTGCAAATCAACCTTTGGTGAAGCAAAAATTCATCAGCTCTCTGATACTCTGTGTTTTATAACCTACTCAGGTTTACTCTCAAGAAGACCATCTTTTAACAGTAACAAGTTTGGTTTTGATAATCATACCACTGAAAAATAAAAGTGCCACAAAAAGATTCACAAATACAAATATGCAGTCATTCTAAAACAAGAAGGTCAAAATACTTCACCAAAATAATTCATCCAAAGTTGTTTTATTACCTTTTTCTTAACAATTTCTCTGACACAAAGGTCAACCAGCTGTTGAATATTACTGGGCAGCACGGCCTTGGTCACTTTTTGAAAAAGCTGCCAGAAGCAATTTCATGTCATTGTTCATTAACACTTTGATCACACTAGCAAGGATTTGTTGGCAACTGCTGGTGCTATAAAATACATTTTAAATGCTTTGGATGTAGAGTCTTCTGTGCCTACCCAGGCTGGCATTGCCCACCCTTGAAAAGTGTTGCATGATTTACCTCTTTGCCCAGGCACTCTCGTTTGATTAAATCCCTCTCTCCTTGCTGCTGGGAAGCAGAATTGGCAGCAATGAAGCATCTTTAATATTCTGTGTCGCACAGCTCTAGAGGTCTTTGAATACATAAGTTCAAATTTTGGTTTAAAAGCTCCCTAAATTTGATTTTACTTGGCTGCAAATAGGCAACCTGAAAATGAACAAGTAAAATATTACAGCTGATGCAGAAAAAATTCAAATTTCCACCTACTGATGTACTTCAGTCTAAGGTGAAGCTGGATTGTGAGTAAGAACATGAGTCACTGGAGCATTCCCACCTCATCTCTGTAGAGCTGCCAGATTAATGAGTCTGTCACTGGTAACCCAGGAGCTATGGGATACAGCAGCTGGGAAGTGACATAAAGTCACTTTAAATAAAGCTCTGTACACCTGTCAGATAGCTAACATTTTTGGACAGTGCAAGTAGTTCATTATGAAAGGGTAACCTGGTTAATAGGTTAAAGGAACATCCCATTTAACTGTTCTGAGAAGGAATCAATCTGATTAAGATATGATTATTATCAATTAGCAATTCTATTTTTCCTATTAAATTGTCTAAGCCTTAATGGTGTCACCAGTTAGTGGAAGCACTTTGGACTGGATTGTTTAGGTGTTCACTGGACTGTGTGTGACACTATCCACTCCAACACTGTCATGTGGATAGCTATGCAAGCAGTGAAATTTTGGGCTTTTCCAAGACTAAAAGGGGAAAAAGAAAAACTTTTATCATCAAAATGACAGATTTCCCAAGCAGGCAGTTAGAACAATGAAAAGCAAGGCGCATTTCATAACAACCCATATGCAACAAAATATTTTGTCTCAAAAATTAGTGACTACTGAAATTTGGCAATGTGTAGATGTTTTTTCCCAGTCAAAGTTCATGCTGCAAGGACAGCAACACCATAGACCTTAACAAACTTTGAGGTGGAGCAAGGTTGTTAGCAGGAACATACCAGTGAAGTGCTGTTGAGGAGCTGAAGTCTTATCTCAAATTTTTCTTACCTTATATTATCTCCAGGGTTGTGTCTAGTACAGTCAGATCTACCCTACTGTATGTTTTTTCCAGATAAACATCCTCCTGAGAACTTAGAATGAATCATAGAATGGTTTGAGTTGGAAGGGACCTTAAAGATCATTTTGTTCCACTCCCCTACCATGGGTAGGGACATCTTCCACTGACCCAGGTTGCTCCAAGCCCCAATGTCCAACCTAGCCTTGGACACTTCCAGGGATCCAGGGGCAGCCACAGCTTCTCTGGGCAACCTGTGCCAGGGCCTCAGTACCCTCACAGGGAAAAATTTCTTCCTAAAACTTTAGAAGTTTCTAGGGAATGTGGTTATTTTATGCGACAATTACTTCCTTTCCTTATGATGTTTCCTGGCTGTTTTTCCTATACTTTTTGTACAGATATTTGTAAGGAAGCACTTGATAAGGACTTACTTCTCTGTTTGCCATGTTTAATGAATTTGAGAATTTGGGGTTTACGTTGAAGAATAAATGAGTATTTTAAATTAATCAGAGTGGAACTCCAGTAGTAACACATGGCAGAATCCAGAGGTACTTGCCCAGATATCAGCTGGGAAATGAATCATGACCTTCCTTCTTCAAGCATTTAAAATACTTGAATCTTTCTAGTAATTTTGCTTTTGAAATGAGGAAGATGCAATAAATAAACAACTGTCCCCTTACCTCCATCAGTCTGAGCAGCCAACAGTGTCCTGCAGACTGTTTAGGACTTGATGCTGAGGGGACCAGGCAAAGTGTGTGATCCTTTGCAAAGACCTAATGCAGAAACAGTGTCAGACAGTTTCATTGGCACTGCTTCTAACACAGCTCCTACCTGGCTGCAGAGCCCTCCCTTTCCCACTCTGACTTAGCTGTGATGATGATGAACTACAGGAGTTACCCAGCTGGATCCCATAGGATTTATTTGCTGCCTACTCTGCCAACACTTAGACAAGCTGGAATAGCAAAGAGGGCCATGTCTTGGATGGATATAATTTCTTCTTCAAAGGTCATTATAGTTCGTTTCCTTCTGCTATAACCCCGTGGTGTGGTCACAGGTGAAGTGACAACAGGGCAGATTTGGAGAACTGCAGGAGCAAGTGACTTTTAAATCTTTTCAAATGGTCACAATGTGATAAGGCTTTGTCTGAAAGACAGACTGGATGAGGAAGCAGAAGACTGCGGCTACTTTATAAGAGACAAAATAAAATATTTATCAAACCTCTTCCTCTTTCTCTTCTCCATTATTAACATTATGGGAGGATTTCTGACATCCTCACAATTTAGGATGTTCAGATAAGGAGTTTCTATTCACTGTAACAGGAACCTTCCATACTCTGCACTCAGGAAGTACTTCTGTGGCTTCAAGGTTATAGCAACCTTTGCAGGGCTCTCTCTGAGGTGTGCTCTGATCCAGGGTACACTGCAGAAGCACCATCACAAACCAATTCAAGGGGATGCTGGTAATGTGATTAAGGCACAGTAAGTGGGTGGCTGTTACTCTGATTTTTCTTCAACTATTTCAATTTCAAGGAACACATGAAAGAGAATGCTAATTTTGTTGTTGCTGTTGTTTACTTTTATAGCTCTCTGTACTACATAAACTCAAAGGAATGAAAATGTGCTGAATACTTTTCTCATGCTGAACTCTATCCAAATCCCAGACGACGTTTAAAAGAAGACTTCAAAAATTGCAGGAGAGGATCTGTTGTTTCTCAGCTATTTCCTCATCTCATATGCTCAGAGACATAACCTGATAAGAATTTGTGACGCACTTCAATTTGGGAACTCTTACTCATCAGGATTTATCCTTGCAGCTCAGTTTCTGCCTGTGCCTCCTCAGAAAGACTATAATTTTTTTTCATTGCAAATGGATTGCCTGGGATAAATACCTGACTCTTATTTTGTAGGCAGAGAAGGTCAATAACAACCTTTATAGAATCTCTCCATAAAAGGTGACAATAAATAACAGTTTAACCTCTAATCTATATTAACAGACTACCTTTATTTATTGTTTGACTTGTGCAGAGACACAGACAGGTAATCCAAAAGGAGCAGTCACAGTAGAATGTAATGACCTTCTTTTACAAGAATAAGCAAAACCCATTTCACTTCAGCATCAGGCACGAGGCTATTTTGCAAAGAAACACTGTGTGTTAGTTGTTGAAACTTTTTCATGCATTCCCCGAAACAAACTACACTATTCTGAGTATTTTCTTCTCTGTGCAGTAAATAAAGTCTTCCATGTTGACAATGCTAATATTATATTTTAAAATAGATTTGCATTTGTGTTTTTTGTCATTTTTTATTGCATTTTATAAATCCCAGAGCAGAGACCCACCAAGCTCACTTGGAGAAAGCCCCGTTTCTTGGGATAGCACCATGCAGTGACACAGGTGATCAGATGGATTTCAATATGGTTTGCTGGCTGGATCTGTGGGGAACTTATTTCAACCAGAATAGCGGGTAGGAGTTTGGAGTACAAATTAGGAAGGTCAATTTTAAGTGGATTTTAAAATTGAATGATTTCATACAAACAATTTTCAAGGGTAAACATTCATAATGCAAAGTAATCTTAATATATTTTAGTCTGATTAGTGCATGAAAACTATTAGATAATCATGGGAAAGATGGGAAGTAGGAGCAAGAAAACAATTTTATCAGTACTTCTAATTCTGGGATATAGCAAAGCCACTGTGGCAGCTGGGGGACAGAATAAGAAATTACTAGTAAACATTATTTTTAAGTTATGCACATGTTGTGTTCTATGTAATAAATATTTTCTAATGTACGAAAAAATATATATTTAATCAAGTTGTTTTTACTTACTTTTATGTTTCGGTAATGCACAAGACAGGTAGCTGGAAAATGCTCTTCAACCTTAAATCACGTACCTAGAAAATAGAGGTGAAATATTTATTTACAGAAAAATATCTGCTTGCTATTTAATTTGTTCTTAAAATACATCCTCTTGATTTAAGAACACCTTAAAAGATCTTTCAATTCATTTTTTAGTCTCTTTTATCACTACGTGAAATAATAAATTTCTAGATGATTTTTAAAGATTTTTCCTTCCTCTGCCTACTTTATGAAGCCTGTTTGTATCACCAAATGGCAAAAATCCCTCACATGAAGAAACTTAGAGGGCAGCTGAAGGATTATTGGAGTTGTAATAATGTGAGAGGGGTTTCCTGAAGGTACTGAATGTAACTGAATGTAAATTCTAGGACAGTTTGCCTCATCTTAGTGTAGGAAATATGGAAAGAAAGTTACAACACCTCTGAGAATGGAAGATTTTAATTTTCTTTTCAATTACTGAAGGAATTCAACACCAGTTCTGTAAATGTACAGAGCATGTTTTTCTGAGTTAGTCTGATTAATAAGAAATTACAACAGATCTGCTCAGCACTGTGGGAAAGGTCAGTGGCAACTTTTGAAAATGAGGCCTTGGAAACACATTGGCCTTCCAAAACACAGTAATCCAAAACTGCCAGTCTTATTTTCCTCCATTTCTGGCATTACAATTTAGCTTTCTGATTCTCCCATTTTCATTATGTGCAGCATTGTGTAGATCCATTATAATAAATTCTATTACTTGGAACAATGAGGTTGAGCATAATTCAAATCCTGAATTAAATGCAAATCTAGCAGTAGAAAAATGGATTTAGTAGTGTGATAGGATTTACAATACAAATATATTGCATTAAATATAAAGTTTAATTAAATAAAAGAAATAGATATTTTAAGGACTGGCATTCAAGCTAGCATTGTACCTGTGACTAATTAAATGTGTGCACTGTGAGAATACTGTGGAGATCACACACTGGTGCCTTTGAAAGCAAAATACAGCTGCCTTTGTAAATACTTTTACTCAATTTTGGACAAATGGTCAACTGGAAGAACATCTGTAGAAATGTCCTTTTTCCAGGGTCTGAAACGTTGGTTTTGATTGCATAAGTAACTTAGTGACTGAAATTGCCAAGCCTTTCTACGGAATGGAGTTACTGCAGGACTATTGCATTCTTTCTTTGAACTTCAAAACAGAAGAAGAACAGATTTCAAATCACAGCAGCAGCCAGATAAGTACAACCTTAATCGTCCTGTATATGCAATATCAGCATGGAACAACTTTAAAGCTTTATGGCTGGGTAGTTCTTTGTGCTAACATGTGGATCAGAGTAACGTGCAAAGGAGTCGGGCTATGAACCCAGGACAATATTCCTATATTTCTGTTTAATAATGATTCCTAGTTGCAGAGAAAAAAAAAAGTCACTATTTTCTTATTCTTTTAATGGGGAAAGTGTTTTTTTTTTTTTTTTGTGAAAACTACTATTTTGTACATGGAAAAGCAAATTAAAGTAATTAATTGGTGTTTAGAAACATGGAAGACCATTCTGGTGTCTTTCCATGACAAGTACATAAATCCCACAAATACGGAAAATACACTCCAAGGGAAAAAATTGTCCTATTTTCATTAAGCCAAAGAACTTTCTTGACAAATTGACCACTTTTGCCAAAGAAGTGGCAGCAGAATGCTTTAAAAGGCATTTTATAAAGCTACACAATTCAAACTAATTGCTTTTTTAAAGTGAAGTATTTGTAGCAACTGGGAAGTGGAGGGAAAAAGGAGGGAAAAAGGAGGGGAAAAGTAGGGGAAAAAGGAGGAAAAATGTTTCCTCTGTATGAATCTCTCTGTTTCTTTGATGACGAAGGGAAATGAGTGCAGGCAGACTTTAGTTGCAGTGATTGCACACAAACAGCACCTGCTTCCATTAGCCACAGTCATATGACAATTGGAGACAAAAATATGATTGCTCAACATTTTCAGAATCTGTAACAACAGGTCATGACTAAATACCCCTCTCCTCTATTTTAAACTCAAGGAGAGTCACATACTTAGATTTAAGTGCAAATTGAAACCTTTCAATTTAGCTCGTGTTTCTTCTAAGTAATTCTGGCAAATGTATGTTCTTTAATGATTCTTCTCAAGCAGAAATAGATACTGAAATCAAACCTGACTCATGAAGTCCTAGGGAAGGCAGGATTTTGCTTACATTTTAAACTTCATTTTAAAATTTCCTGATTATCAGTGACATTTCCAAAAGTGCTGAAGAGCTGTGCTGTGGGATATAAAGTAGCTTTCTTGCTTTTAGCTCATCTGTCTTTCAAAGATATTTATCTGAAACTCTGGTTATATTTGAAGCCCCTAAAATACACCAACAAAATATTGATAACTGTCAAGGATTAGGACATGCAAAACTAGACATAATCTTAGTTTTCTTTGAAGGTCATTAAAATTTTTATGTTGCAGATAAAAAATATTACTCATTCCCTTATTTGAAATTAATTATAGTATTTAATGTATTCAGCATACTAAACTAGAAAAGGTCATCTGCTCTCTGGGTAGATGGGGTTCTCTTGTAGCACAAGAAATGTTAATAATGATGACCCTAAAAATAAATGCTTTAAAAAATGACACAATTGAAATTTGAAAATAAATGTGGTCAGGTTTCCACTTCTATGCTACAGTATTGCCTAATCACATAACAATGTCACTTCTGCGCAAATCAACTATTTTTATTTTGACCTGAGCCTTCACATAAAGTATTAATTTACTTTGCAGCATAATAGAACCAGTTCTGCTGTCACCACAGAGAGCTGCTGTGCACTGCATTGGAAAAAGATATG
This sequence comes from Lichenostomus cassidix, assembly GCF_008360975.1. NCBI lineage: Eukaryota > Metazoa > Chordata > Aves > Passeriformes > Meliphagidae > Lichenostomus > Lichenostomus cassidix. The sequence continues at coordinate 3,817,123 of NC_139494.1, forward strand.
ACAGAAATTTCAGCAGAAGCTGAATTTAAATGTCTCGCCTGTAATTTTGTTCAGTAGCATCTTTGTACATCTGACATGTGAAATATGGTTTTAGCTTTTGAGACAACAAATGACATTTGGTTTTGCTAAGATGGCTTAGCAAGGAAAAGGCACATTCAAAATAACTCTTGTGTTACCATAGAGGTGTCCTCTGAAAAGTAGCCTAAATATCAATGGAATATTTAAATACTTAGAAATTTTTCTGAAAATACCATTAACCAATTCAAGTTATTTCCTTCTGGAAATGCAGGCAAGTGCTCTGACCTAGTTTTATGCATTTATTTCTCCACTTTTTTTTAATCCCAGCCCTCCCAATTAAGTGGACTTGGCAGTGTTCTCCTTAGCTTTTGGAAAATGCCAAAATATGAAGTGATCTCTGAGAAGACAATGAAGAGCACAGCAAAACTTGAACACATTTCTGTCCCATTTCACAGAGTGCTAAGTCTAGTGCATTTTGAACTTCAAGAGTTAAGATACAGACTGTAGCATAGATGTAAATATGAAAGCCCAGTTTTGCTGAATTAAAAATATAAACATAGCTGCTTGGAAACACTAAAAGGCATAAATTTTTAATTTATCAATGTGATTATAAGATTTCCTTAAAACCAGATGAACTTCAAATGTCCTTATCATTAGCACGCTGGTATTTTCCAGTATTTGTATTTGCTGGCAACCTTTTTGTCCTTCCAGGAGAGAACACTTGTACTTATTTACACAAAATAAAGACAGCTTCACTTTCTAAGCTCAATATTTTGGGCAAGCAGTAATATACCAGCCTGCTAGCCAGTCTTAGCAGGAAATAGTCCTAGTGCTGATCACAATGAGATGACTCGTGGTATCAGCTCATTTTGAGAAGTTTAGTAAACATGTTATCTCCAGCACAGGGCTGATGTAATGTTTATAAGTTCAGTCGGTCCCATTTTGCCATTGTTGGCCATATGCTTGTTACCAAAACATCCTAAAAGTCTTTTCTTCATCATAACCTTCTGAAGGTTACAGATGATGTTTCATCATGATCTAACATTTGAAACACGTTTAAAGAGAAATCCCCCATGCTGTCAAACACTTCCCTGAATTTAAAACTTTAATCCTTACTTATGATGAAGCTTGAACAACTTGATACTGCAGAAAGCTTTTTACTCATCATTTGATCTGTACGTATGTAGAATCCATTTTGTCTAAATAATGACTATGTCAAGTTGTATGGTGGATTATCTACATGACTGCAAATGTTTCCTTAACATTATGATTAGATGAGCATCTATATTTGTTATCATAAGGACCAATATATGTCCTTCAGGACACTTGAGCTAAGGCTGACTTATAATCACAGAGGTCAAACTATAGCTACCAATTAGAAGGAAAGAGTAAAAACTATGCAATCTACATAACCTGTTTCATCAAGGTTCTGAAAAGGCATCAGATTTATTAGCACTCTTTTTACACTCAACACATTTTCTATTTCAAACAGTGTCTTTAGAGTGCTTAAATTGTGACTAGGATCATGTCACACACACTTTTCTCCCTTCAATTTCCAGGCTTGTAGACTATTAGTTTAAGCAAACTCATTGTAATCCTGACACTCCAGGCTGCAGTGATTCCATCTCCTCTGTGCTGCCAAGAGGGTCTCTGCTCGTGTGTCACTATCCAGGACTTCATCAGAAATGTTGCTGATGCAATGCAAAACCAACCCAGCTCCTCAATTCTTAGCTGAGCTGTGTCAGAGGGCTCTGGTTTGTAGCAATGTTCCTTTAATCTTTCATCTTCACCTTAAGTAAGAAGCTGTAACTGAATATGCACCCCAGTAAGATCTGATGGATAGGGAAGTACAGGTTTTAGTCATTTTCAGAGTAAGCCAACACTTTCAAATTTCTCAGCATTATACAAGTACAGAATATTTACTACAAGGAAACTCCCTACTGCTCTCATGCCTCAGTGCAGCTCTCTCTTCAAGGTCTCAGCAACATTTTTAATTACCTCTGTAGACGGAAACTTCTTTCCAAGACAGACTTTCTTGGCTTGTGCAAATGTCTTGTTCTTTCCTACCTTTTGCCTGTGATTAAGGTCCTCAGGAACTTCCTTCATGACTAGCAAGGTGCCCATGAGAACTCAAGGGAGACACTTTTTATTTGCTATGTACACCATCTTTTATAATTTTTGCCTCAGCTGCTTCCAAAGTTGGGGTTCCAGGTCTGTGTATAAACCTACAGAACTTAGCTCTGAGGCTGATATCTGCAAGGGTCAGAGTTGTGTCACTTCAGAAGCACTGAGGACACAGTAGGAGAATGAAACCAAGTAAACAAAATGCTCCATTGCCAAGAAAGGGAGAATGGAGAATCTGAGATGACAAATTGTATAATTTACTATTATTAATTACACTTATCTAAGTATTACTATACCAGCATAAAATATCTTATCTTAAACAAAGCCATAAAAACAGTTGCATAAGAAGTTTCACTAATACAATACTGGCTGCTTTCTAGCCTACAATATCTACAGACTACTAATTAGGTCAACAAAATATGTGACAAGCCCAGATAATCTTCTGAAGTGACATTACATTTTCTTTTCAGCTGTATACATCTTTGCAGAACTTCTCCTGAAAACTAGAGTTTTGCTTTCACAGAATCTCTGTATAACATTTCTACAAAAACACACCTGGGTCTGCCAAAATCAAATCTCTTTTTGCTTACATTCATCAAATTCTGTGACAGAAACAACTGGTTACTAGTTAATAATGCAACAATACTACATAATATTTGTTTCCTATTCTGATACATTTCTCCAGTTTGGATGTAAAAATGCAAGGATAGAAAGACATCTTAGATCTGCACTCTACAGTACAAGGGTGAATATAGAAGTTTTTAATATAACTGTACTTTAGTGAGAATTTTTTTTGGTAACAACATTTTGCCTCACATCTTGTTCTGTCTCAGCTGAGGAAAAAGAGTGTCCTGACAATGACCATGTGTCCACTCTAAACCAGCAGTAAGTGTTGTTACTGAAGGTCATTTCCTGCTTCTTCACAGTTTAGTACCAATCCAGACCAGCCTGAAATCAGACTGTGTGGGAGTTCAGGGTCATTTAGCTTCAAGCAAAATGAACTGGACCGAGTCATTAAGTTGAATGCTTCGTGTGATTTCAGTTTAAAAAGAAGTGTAATATGTAAAACTGCCCAGTTTGCAGATGCTGAGTTCACAGCTGCTGCTCTTGTTTACTGATGCACAGTTCTACTGCACACAAAAACCTGAGCTTTCCTTTGCTGAGACTGCAACACACTAGTTCAGGGAAATGAGATACAGAGGAAGGTTAACACAATACAACCGCTGAACTGTATCACACAAATATACAGATACTCTACAGCTCCTCCTAAATCTGTGCTTAGGTTCATGCCAGACATGTTTCACCAGGTTATCAGCAGATATTAAAAGTCAATGTGCATGAGCAATGTCCCCATTTAATGTTAATTTGTCAAGAAAGTAAAACCAGGAATTTTACAAGAGGACTTTCTCTGAACTTCTGCAAACCAATAAAGCTCATATGAAAAGTGCCTGAACCTCAACAGTAGATCTATCACAGCTTATGCACCTTAGGTGTCTAAGCAAGTTTTCCCTTGCCCACAGAAGTCCACAGAAAATCTTCAAAGCACTGCTCTCCACTGCTACAGTGATTGTAACAAAAATGTCATCAAGATTACATTTGGCTTACAAAATCCCACATCAACATGTCTGCATATACAGTGCCTCAAAGCAATCTCTGAAGAACTGAGCTGCCACTGAGATATAAAATATAGGACAGGTATTTTTATAAACACCTGTTTGTTACCAGTTGTCATCATGCCCCTAGCTCTGAGAGTCCCAACAGAAATTTTGCTTATTTCTTCATGGAAAGGGCTGTCCAGCCCTGGCACAGGCTCCCCAGGGCAGTGGTGGAGTCCCTATTAATGAAGGAATGTAACAGACATGTGGATGTGGCACTTGGGGACATGGTTTAGTGGTGGCCTTGGCAGTGCTGGGTTAATCATGGGACTCAGTGATCCTGGAGGTCTTTTCAGACATATTCTATGATTCTTTTTATCTATTACTGCCCTCTCTAGTAAACAGACCTTTAAAAAGGGAATATATGAGAGCAACATCACAGGAGAGATGGGAGGCAGTTGAACATAATTATTTTCTCTATTCAATATTTACTGTACTATAATTATGCACCAATATCCTAAGGCACAAAGACATGTTAATATTTTCAATTTGTAGGTCTCTAATAAGTAAGAAACAACACAAGTGAAAAGGTCCTTCCATGTTTAACCTAGTAAGCAAAAATTGAAAGGCAGGAAAGATGCTGAAGAGTCACATGGCCTTGAGGAACAAGGCAAACCTATTCTGCGTTAGGGAAAGAAAAGAGACTGTATTCAGTTAAGCTCTCACCACAAAAAAAAAAAAAAAAGGAAAAAGAAAAAAAGAAGACAAAAAAAGTTATGTTTGTGAAAAATAACAGTGTCAATAAACAGGATTAATTTTCAAGAAGAAACTTATGCTTTTTTTCCAGCAGACTTGCTTTTCAAATTAATCTTAAATACATTATTCCATATTTGAAGTCAAACTCAGTCAAGCTCTTGGGGTCGTATAGGTTTGGTTGTTTTGTGGGGCTTTTGCCTTGTTGAAGGCCTTGTCAGGTATAGCCTGATCTGGAAATAAGCATCTGATAATTTAAAAGTAAATGTTTTGCTCTTCATCAGGCAATCAGTGAAAAAAGGAGCTCTTTTTCACAGTCAGCTATAAACATTTCTGATTAATTTTTTACTTGGATTTTTGCTTATTTTTTGTGATTTTTATTCAATCCATGTGCCTATTTTTATAGAAGAAATACAAGAATACGTGAAAATATGAATAAAGAAGTACAGTATAGGGGGCCTGGAAATTTTGCATACAAAAGGTACTGGAAAAGGACATTGGTTTCCTTTTTTGTATGATATTAAGAATACACACTTCTCCTATATTTAGTAACACTGATCCCTGTAAGGGGATGGTTTTGAGGTTCATTGGTAGTAGTCATTCCATGGATATTTGCTCAGTGAAATACAATTACCAGTTTCTAGTCAAGGCAGGCAGACTGGAGATGCACCTGAGGAACCCATGATTCCTGTTTGAGCAGCTGGAATGGAAAGTTCCCTTGCAAAGGCTGCACTGACTTTGCCATTGCTATGACAAGTGCCAGTGATTTCCACCTCATTGCCAGTCAGGAGCTGTGTCACCTTGGCCCCAGTGGGACAGGAGCTTCATCAGCCACTGGCTCTGAGTCCCACTCCTGGGAGCACAGCTGGGCTTGAAAGGGACCCCTGGGGACAGGCAGAAAACATTGTAAAACTACAGGGACAAATTGAAATCTTTGCCTCTGGTCAAGGTGGTAGAATCTCTGTTAAACTTTCTACCTCCAGAAATCACTCCCAGCATACCTCTGCTTCTCCAGGATCCCCTTGGAACAGCACAGGCACTGTGGAGCAGAAGGAGAGAAGGCAGAAGGCTAAAATGTCTTATATCCTGTCAACCCAAGCCTTACAGTGGCACAACAACACTTGGGACCTAACCAGCTCCTTCTTTTGTTCCAGTCTGTTTGTCTCTGATGAACACACTGCACTATAAATTGATTCCCAGAGCAATGAATAAAAAATGAGCAATTAGGCAACCTACTTAACCTAACCTTATTCCCACCCTTGTCCATCTGGTCTCATGCTAAACAATTCATTTAAGAGGGACTCTTACAAACAGCCACTTCAGTAACTTTCCTTTTTAATGTTATTTCCCCCCCAACTATAAGAGGCAATCTCTGTCACAGTGTCTCCCTCCTCTGTGTTTATATTTTGCATGTCCTTTACAGCACTTGTCCTGACCACCTGCTTTCCTATCTTGCCAATATCGACACACTGAGTTCTCTTAAAGCAAACATTTCAAATGAAACACTGCAGAGGGGAGGAACCATGAGGCAGCCAGAGCTCTGCAGTACAGGTTGGATCAATCACTGCGTACTCCCCACTCTGGAGCAGCAGGACCATGACTATGTCATGCAAGACAGTTGGTCAATACCAGAGCACTGGAAACAGGATTCCTCCCTTTCTGCATTTTAAGTCTGTGTTCAAATCTAAATAGAACAATGTTTGTAAGAAAGAAACCCTATTTCTACTCCTGGCCATTGCAATTTCTGTACATGATCCTCTAAATCTTTTGAGGAGTTAGGGTTGAGAAATTAAGTTACTCACAAGGCCTTGCATGGCCAAATCCTTTTGGAACATCCAAAACACATAGGTGGCTTTGAAATGCTCCTGTCTAAGCTGGTTATTTCCACAAGAAACAAATTTTCATTAAAATGTCTTTTTCTTTCCAGTAACTGCATAAACCCCCCCAAGCATGTTATGTACCCTCAAGAGGGCAGCATGGTATTTCAAAAATCACCTTACACAGGGAATAATGCCTTAGCATAAGAGCAGGCTCTAGTGACAGCATGGAATTAGTGTTGTTGTAAACATTAGTTATAAAAAAAATTATGCAAAAAAGGAGGTAAGTCTGTGGCAGGACCATTTGCTCACCTGTCCATTGCTGCTGCTCATGTAGTACTACATGGCTCAGAGCAGCAGGTGATGCAGGACTGCAGTTTCCATGCCAGTTCTTGCTTAACCAATGCCTACTATGAGCAATTGATTTAAAATTGTGGTGGCACTGGGTATAGGACAAGAAACAGATGAGTTCTGGGATAATGAAATTTTTGCCTGCGAGTGGTAATAACTCTATTCATGCTTTCAAATGGTACAGAGAAATTTAGGATTAAAGGAACACTGACTGCAAAGTGATCCCATGAGAAACTGTGTATGGTTGATTTTTATGGCTCTGCATCATTTTGTCCTTCCATAAAAGTATTGTTTCATCATAGAAGACCTTTTTCCCCTCTCTCCTTATATAAAAATTTCAGTGCAGATCTATTCTTCACCAATTTATATCTTCTGATTCTTGTGTCAACATTATTGGTTAGCCCCTACACTGCTTCTACTTTAATTAAAAATGTTTCTGTATTTCATGCTATGACAAAATCTTCCCTTATCATTTTAGTAACAATTCTCTCTGCCTGTTCCCATGTAAATCTTCTTCCCTGAGCAAAGATAATAACTATATTCTGAATGAACAATCCCTGTCACTGTTCTTAATACTTCAAGTCTATTGGAAATTCATTATGTCACCACATGTGCCTTTTCAAGCACTGATGAGTTAGGGATGCATTTGGAAGACTCGGAGAAGGAATAAACTTGGGAGTTAGCTGCAGGTACAGGCTCAGATTTTGCCATCACTGTGCAACAGGCCAAGACAAAGAAGATTGTATCTCACATACCTCATTCTAGAATGGTGATAATATCCACCCATGCTACTTTATAACTGATACCACAACTATAAAGTTATATAGAAATATAAAACATACCATGTATCTTAATTGGATACTATTCAGCTCCCTAAAGTAGTGCATCTGCTGGAATTCCCACAGTGGTGTCCAAGGTCAGCTAAGTGCTTTGATACTGGTATATCACTGCATAACCCATAGCACTCCCTGTCTTAGAAGTTTCTTTACTCAATTGAATTTTTGAAAACAAAACCTCTCTCATTCTAGAACAATGCTTACTTGAATTTTTCCTTAAATTGGTGTGATTAGTTTAATCATAAATCCTGGGTACTAAGGAGAAAATTTCTAATAGCACTTCTTCAACTACTCCTGTAATCAGATAAGTGCCCAGCAACTGTGCAATGGAATAATCTGCAACATTTCTCATATAGTCAGGATCTTATACATGATATCCAATATATCAAATCTCCTCAAGTTATTTTTCAGCACAGCGTGTTTTGATCCTGTAGGAAATTATCGCTAGACTAAGCCAGCCCTGATGGGGGCCACTGAGATGGCATCAAACCCCTGCAGTGCTGGGTCAGTGGGAGCTGGGTGAGTTCTAAACCACATCCAGAGAGCAGAGCCCTGTTCCTGTGTGTATCCCTGGGTGAGCTGGATTTGCTGCCCTGTCAGCCAGAATCCTGCAGACATGATGGTGATTTGTGGGAGATAAGCAGTGCTACAGGGGAAGAGGAGCTGATACCACATCACTGGCCTTATGCTTACCTCTAGCAATCAATTTTCCCTCTCCCTGAGAACATGAAATAACACACTGTGAAACAACAAAACATCCATAGTATCTGGCATTGCACAGCATCCTAAACAGAACATTTCATTCAGTCCTTGGCCTAGGAGCTCGGTGATGCCAGATACCAATTCCAGCTATACTGACACACAGAGAGCTCCAGAAAGCACAGAATTTGAGAAACAACTCAAGGTGACAGACACTCTATCTCCTGCGTGTGATGTAGTTCAGCAGCTAACACTGTTAATGCAAAAGGAAATGCAAAAGCAAGTTCCTTTCTCATGTTCCTTGTTCACCAGACTGTTTGCAGGCTCATTTCATCCTTTAGAATCTATCCCTGCCTCTCGTCTATCTAAGCAGGAATTTGTCCTTCTCTCCTAAAGTTTATTAGGGGAAGCAGTTTCAAGACTTCTGCATATGAAATAATAATCCAATTAGATACTCCTAATTTTACAAGCTTTCTACACATTTAATAAGTGATTTGATGAGAAACAAAGCAATCACAAAGGAGCTTTCAGACTTAATCACCTTAGAGCTGCAAAAAAGATAAAACACACCTGACTTCAGAAAGGAGCAACATTTTCATGACTGACCTATACAAGTGGTCTGTGCAATTACATAATTTCTATGAATTCAAATATAGAACTCCTACATGCCTGGATCACTGATTCATTCTGCTACTGTTTAATGCTCCTGCTTCTTATAATGCATGGACTGGGCAGATGCAACCTACAGCCTTGTTGACACTTAGCTGACTCCTCTCAGATTCTGATTCAGAGATCAGTGTCCTTGCAGGGAAGGATGAGTATACTCTTTTCTATAGATTAGTCCTCACAGCTCGTGGAGAAAGGAAAAAAGTGACAGACTGCGACTCTTGAGAATAAATCTCTACCTCAGACCTGCAACACTAAAACAGCTCTTCTGATACAGCTCAATGGAGCTGGGGAAAATTCATCTGAAAAAGGTTCTTTTTTCCTATCTGATCCCTGTATTTAATTGTCCCAGGTTTGCAGCATAATTCAGTTACACGAAGGAGGTACAAATTATGCCATTTGCACATGTGCAGTTACATTATGGTAGTGAAAACTCATGAGGGTGGGATTTCTCAGTACCAGGTACTGTCATCATTTATCCTGTGGAGAAGCTGTACAGAGAAGTCCTGCACCTTTCACTACCCAAACTCGTCCTGAGTCAGATTCAGCATGTAACCAGTTTTTGTTTTTACACTTGCCAGATGCCAGATACACTTAAAACTGTATCCTCTGGAAAGAAATGGCAGAAAGATACTGCTCTAGGTAAGTTTCCCTCCATCCCCGACACACATGCTGGACCAAGGTTACAGTTTCCTCAGGCTGGAGACATATTCAGCCTTCCCAGCTGCAGAATACAAAGCATCTTCTCCTCAGTACATGCTGTTTCAAACCTGCACTGGAAGTACAGCAAAGTACACCAAATCAGCCCCGTTTTCATGCTTCATTCCAAGTGCCTGGACTCTACATCCACCTGCACCCTCCTACTCCCAGCCCCAAGCTCTACATGACTGGACTGTTCTCTTTGCTGGCAGTTAGCAGGTTTTACACTGTATTATTTATTACCTTGAGAAAAATCAAAGGATCTTCACTGAAAACTCTAAGTAAGTAAGCCAGCAACAACAGCAAAAAAAAGCTTTCCACACTGAAGGCAGATATTCAGTGACTTCCTATATATATATATATGTGTATATATATATTCTGAGAGCTCAGCTAAGTAATTTAGTGGTTTCTACTGACTACTGTTAAAGTCTTCTTGGTATCACTGTTGGATAAAATTAACTCAAACAGAAGGCTTATATATGATGAACAAGATCTTTGGCTGGAGCATGAAAGAGATTAATGAACAGTTTTTGCACTCTGTTCTCCAAATAAGGAAAGGAACATTTCAGCCCAAAACACTCCAATTGTGAGAGCACATTGGAAAAGAAGATGAAGTAAGGTAGGCTCTGAAAGAAAGATCATAGGGCAAAATAATACAGATTAAGAAAAATTCTGTAGGAGTCCTGTTTCTTAACATGTGTTAAGATTTCTATCATTACTATGTTAATAATTGACATGAAGTACAGTGGGAGTTAGATAACAGCAGGAACGTTCAGGCCAAGACTCATTTCATTTTCCAGTGGTGTGAGGCACTGGGTAATGGGGAAATGCACAACAATTTCAGAGATGATCTTGCTTCACTGCATTACATCTCAAGGAATTTTATTCTGTCTAGAAAGAGATTTTTGCTTGTGTTGTGCAACAAGAAATGTGTTCTTCAGAGAAGTAAAAAGAACAGGAAGTTAATTTTGTGTTCATGAAAGTGAGGAATTAATAGCAAAGCCTTAAGTCAGATATAAGCTGCATGGGTATTGTGCAAGCCTCATCACACAGCACTGCCATCTCACCCCAATTTATGATCTGGAACACAGCAAGTTTTACAGCTTTTAGCTGGAACTGCAAGTTGTACCAAAGCATACAATGATTTTATACATACAAGGGAAAGAGGTAAAAGCTCCAAATTTCTTTTGCTCTTTCACCTAGCTCAGTTACAAGCTGGACACATTCTGGTGATGCACTGCACCTCCAGAGTCTGCAGATCACAAAGACAGTATTGGAGTTCAGGGTTTAAATACAGTCACTCTGTATTCCCTGAAATCAGAATGTACGTGGAAGCCAAGAAGAGCTTTCTAGTACAAGCAAGTACAAATAAATGAGTAGGATCAACCTGTGCATGGGCATGAGCTGTGTGGTCATGTGGTCAGGCCACATTTTAATTTTCACCATCATATCTGATAGCGGTAACATTTTTAATGGCCTCACAGAGTGCCAGACAATTGCAGCCCATGAAATCAGTGTCCTATGTGTACAACTTGCCAGCCTCCAGAATTCACCACAGAGAGGGAAATCGGGCTTTTACTTATCTTTACACTGCCAGAGTCCCTGCTTTCTAGTTTATACCACCAAAAGCCAGCTCAAACCAGAGGTGAATCTACTTCATGATACAAGAAACGGCTATCACTGTTATTTGTCCTGCATGTTCTTATCTCACAGTGTGCAATTAATCACCGCCCTGGAAATCAAACACTAAGGCATTCGTACATTCTCTTTTAAAATACATTTCAATTTCCTTTTACTAGAACTGCCTTGTGCTTTGCCACACCTGCTCAGTGCATCCATCTGCACAGCACACACTGGATATACTTGAGGAGTCTGATGACTCACACAACAGGGAGCATAGCCACCACAGAGAGAACATAAGACTGAAAAGTGTGATGCAATTACACACAGAGGGATGTGTGTTCATTAGCAAATAATCACATTTGCATGGTGAAGAGAGTTACAGTACTTTATAACTGAAGAGAAACACGAAGTTCTCTTCAGTGTGTGACCATGTCAGCCACATGAGCACCAAGTCTGTACTAAACACCAAAATCCTGACATGAAAACTTTAAATCTAATTCCATCTATTTGGTACATAAAAACATTTTCCTGATGCATGTCAGTTTAGCTTTTGTGAAGTCTAAGCTTATTCTGTTCTAAACTGTTGAAATCTAGTTTATTCTCTTCTGTCTAGAGGGATTTTGTACTTTGCAGAGAAGACAATTGGGAGAGGCTGATTTTATGGGAACAGCAGGGGACGTGAACTGGTCTCCTATGTAACGTTTATAGAGAAGGTTTCCTTGGTTTCAGCATAGCTCACAGGTACAGTTGAAGGTACAGCTTATTTCTCTTTACTGTCATTAAGCTTAGAGTACATGGCTTTAGAACAATTATCTTAGATTCCCAAAGCCATCCTTGTCCTAATCCTGTCACCTGCAGGGATGGCTGCCTTACCTCCCTCAGATTGTGATGGGTTTGTATCCATTGGTTTTACCCCTGGTACGTTTTTGCCACTCTGTGAGGTATTTTCACCACGAATGAATAATTCTGCAAATATTCAAACAGATGGCTCTGAAGATTGCTAGGCTTCAATGTGTCTGAAGGACAGCCACATTATTGCTTGAAAGAGTCTCTGCTCATTTGTTTAAAAGAACCTAATTGCTACATAAAAAGTAAAAAAAGCCTTGAACAACTGGAAATGCTGTAAGCAATACTCCAGTCATTGCACATCCTGAGGCTGATTCAGTGAAGTTCTTGTCACAGATCAAAATCATGTCCAGTCTGAGGTCACTTTGTATTATCACTCTCAAACTAAAGGCTAAAAATAAAGTTACCTATTGTATTTCAGTCTTCTTGCGAGGAAGCTAATAAAGCACACATTTAAAGCCTTATTTTTATGCACTACTTGTATTAATGGGGTGTGAACCACCACTTCTGAACCAATAGCTCACTGAGCTCTGAATCTGCTGAACCTGTGTTATGAAGGAGGGAAAATGAACCAAGTAATACTTTATTCAAAGTTTTACTGGCAGTTAGTCTGTTCTGATGATTTAACTGTTATTTACACTGAAACCAACATGCAAGAAGATTGCAGCCTATCACTCCCAAGGGAGCAGCTATGGAATTTTTGCATTCTGCAGAATGTTATGGGTTGGCAACCTCTCCTGTGTGCTACACAGATCACTTCAATCCCCTGTGTTTATCCTATAAACAAGAAAGTGCTCTACACTGTTGTGCTAAAGAAAACAGCTGAAATCTAAAGCAGCTCAGTCCTGTTTAAGCTGTCCCCAGACACACTCCCTACCACGCGGGTTTGTTTTCCATTGATTTGTTAATGAAAGCTGGCAGCAAATGCCACACTTCTACTGAGCACATTAATCATTGAAAGAAAACTGTATTTCTTCAGCTTTGGCAATTCCTGCACTACACATAAATAAGGCCTCCTGCTTTCCTGTTAACCCTGTACACAGTGTAGGATCCCCTAAAGCATTTGGTTTTTCTGCAATGGAGTATTTCTGCTCTAAGGCTGGATACCTGGTGTGGAGTCAGTTAAGATCTGAGATCATCCATCTGGCTCCCGATGAAGAATTCAACTTGTGGCAAGAAGCACAAACACTGCATGCCTGGTGCTTGGATGCTTTTGAGAAATAAGAATGCAATCCTGGTGCGGATGCTCATTTTCACAGAACAGAGTAAGAGCAATCACAGCTTAACATGACTGATTTCTGTCACAGCTATCCTCCAGCACTCCCAGCAGTGTGTGCTGAGTGCCTGTAAGGCACCAGGGAACTCCTTGCGCCACATATGCCCTTCATAGGCTCTAGCACAGCCTATCTATAACATCACCTAGTTATAGGGCAACATGAAAGGGGTCTAAGTGCAGATCCTATGAGAGATCTAATTAGCCCTTAAACAGGCCTTTTCTTCTCCTCACTCCTAATTTATGGGTTTTGTTACTAATGGTTCTCTTGAGGCAACTTGCTCTCTTGAGAACAAGTTGCCCTGCACATGCTGCTCTGACAGAAACTGCTTACAGCTCAATACTGGACCTGAATGCTCCAAAAATTGAGTTTCATTGCACTACTGATTTGTGCCATTCAGCACAAATACTACTTGTGGGGCTACTTGCAGCACTCTACTTGTGGGGACCTCTCCAGAAGGTAGGATGGCACTGTTTCTGTGGGGCAATGGCTCTTAAACCAACGTTAACAAATCATGTATTCTCTTCAGCAGAGCTGCATTATTGCAGATGATAATCACAACATTTATATTTTCATATCCCCACATTCAAGGCTTTGCCCAGGTTTCCAAGGATGAAGAGTAAATCAGAGAAATGTGGTTCATGCACCTGTGGAGGCACTAATCCAAGACCTTGGGAGTAATCAAGCACAGGCTATTTTAAAAACGTTTCGCTGATCAAATAACACAGTATTCATATGTAGTTATTTCATCTCCTGTAATGAAAAAAATCCCTGAGGTCGATTAAATGCAGTGGAGACATCAATGATGAATGTAATCTTCCTTTTGTTTCTGGTATTTACACTCCAGCTTACACAGAAGGATGTACCTGCCTGTGACCAAATCAATTGTGCTGCAGAACTGTGGAAAATTATTTTTAAGAGTTGAACATAATAAGAGAAGGCAAAAGCAGTCCTTGGTGGGGGCTTGCACATAATAGCCTACAAACAACAAATTACCACCAAAATCTCTATAAAACAGAGTATTTTAGTATATTGAATTAGGTATAACTTCTTTTTTGCCCCCCTAAGATTACCTTTTAAATTGCTTTCTTAAGTCAATCCTAGGAGAAATCATTTGATTGCACATGTTTTCATTAGTCTTTGGAATTAATTCAGTGCAAATTATAACAGGTAGTAGTTTTAATCTAGTCTACTTGGGAGTAGTTTCATTTACATTTATTCACTCTTCGGTCTTTGCCCACATGAGTACAGTGGCAGAGAATACCCTGGGCTGAAAAATGGCAGTGGGCTGTCCCAGAGCAGCACAGGACAGAACAGTTCCAGCAGGTACATTGCAGTTCCCCCAGCACCTGCAGTAGGCACCAATTTCAGTTTCTTGGTTTAGACACCTTGGCAATAGAGTTCTTGATAGGTAGGAAATGCAGGGCTTGATAATTATGCCTGCTTGGTTCATATTTCTCCAGTAGATACTGCATTCTTCAGCCTGAAATGGTGTTTAATAGAACTAGGCTAATCCAGCTTGGTGTTTCCCTGAATTTGTGAGCAATCTCCAAGTTCATTATTCTTCAAGTTATCTTTTAGTTTTCCTCTGTCCTGCAGGTTCACGCTAAAGGTGTAAGTTTATTGAGGACTGTATTTATCATAAGAAAAATAGTGAGAGCTGCAGGTCTTAGAATAATGATTATTTTATTTCTTCTTTTGACATGAAAGTTTTATGATAAGTATGACTGCAAAGAAAATAGCCCAGATGAATATTCACCGAATACTGATTCTCTTTCCTTTTAGTTCCTGTGGTCTCAAGCACAAGAAATGTTAGAAGTAGAAACAGTTAGAAGTGACTAGAAAGCAATTCCTTAACAATTTTTAAACCAATTTTGCCTCATTTGCCACAGAAACCAAGCTGTTCCCAGTTTACTGCTCTAGAAAAATTCCTTCAAATCAGATCATCAAAAAATCTGTTACTATTTGCCTAAATTGTTAGGTAAAAAGCTCAACTATACTAGTGAAAAAGAATTAAAAATAACATTTTTTAAAGCAATAACTTATTTTTCTCACCTAAATAGATAGAAACTGTTGGCAGAGAATAAACAGCAAACTAGAAAGAAAGAAGACGGAATGGAAAAATGAAAAAAATATTATCTGTGACATATTTTATGACCTACCATGACACATGCTTGTGAGCCTGTAAGCACAGAAGATACATTTTACACACAGGGTACAAATAAATCCTTTCTACCCAACAGAATTTATCCTTAGTTTTTGCTTGTGTAATACCAGTCTTTGATGTTGCTTCAGCAGTAACACCCAACTTCTGAATGACATTTAAAAGTAGCAGTGCTTTAAACCTTCTATACCATAACCCCAAGAGAACCAATTGAAACACCACTCAATTTGCAATTAGAACATAGATCAGAATTATTTTTCACTCATAGCATGACATCAAAGGCCTGAATTTGCTGCCACTTACACTCCCAGAAACAGTCTCACTTTTCCTGAACATTTCCCTAAACATGGATGCTGGCCTGGACTTCAGATGGAGTAAGAACAATGAGTCAGCCTTTTTGTTTTAACTAAAAAAGAAACAAGCTTGCAAAACCAAGGATTTTTAGTGTATCAGACAAGGTTATCCAAATAAAAGACAATAGCTGCGTGAAACCGCTAAAGTCAATTACATCTAAATAACCACTTACAGAGGTGCGATTTGTTCTTTGCCAGTTACTCATTAACCAATCTTCATTAGTCATAAAAAATGTTTTTACATGATTCTTGATTCTATAACTACAATCTCCCAATCAGTGTTCTGCTCAGGTGGCCTTGGTCCAGCTACTATCCCTTCTTTCCTTGCTAAGATATTTTGCAATAGCAACTGATGAGTTGGAGGATCCAGGCTTACATTGCAGACGAAATCTCTTGCAGTTTAATCTCAATGTTTCTGGAGTTTTTAATCTTAAATTTTATAATTAGATATGAGAAATTTTTTCATTTATCAATTAACAAATCAAAAGATTTTTATATAATTTTCAGCAGAATATTTCAGCAGTTCATTACCTGTGGGAATGTATTTTACAATGCTCTCTGCGATAAGTACAAAATGAAAACAAATATAAAACCAATTAAATATATTTCATTTGTTGCAAGGACTGATAAACAAAACTGAGCAAAACAAAAAATCAAATTCTATATAAAGCTGTTCCCCTGCTTTTCAGACCTAATTCAAAGTCCTTTACATCATACCCAGAATAAATGAAAAAAATATTAATATTAAAAATGCAGGAATCAAGACTCAGTCAACCTCAGTCCTGTGACTGCAGTAACACTGAATCTGCAGCATTCCAGCTCTGTGCTAGGTTCCATTCCTTGAAGTCATGTGATATTACTCAGAGGAGAACTTGACTCATCAGTATAATTGACTTGTATCAATCACTAATCAGCTTGCATTAATGCTTTTAATGAAGTTACAATCATGTGGTGATTTAAATAACACTGTGAGGCACAGCTTTCCTTAGAGATATCAAGGCAACTGCACTGCCAGCTCAAATGTATTCATCAAATCCAACCATGTAAAAGAAGTGTAGAAGACATGATCTTTTCCCCCAAACACTCCTCCTTGTCAAAAGCAGGAATTCCAGAAGCTCAGCCTCAGAGTTGCCTAAATATCTTTTCTTGTGTGAGCACAGCTTTCTGCTTGCTGTTCTTAACCTTGCAGACAGGCACAGATAACTCGATGCTTATCTGACAGGCAGGAGGTCTGGCAAGCTGCTTTCCAGCCTCAAAAACAAACAGTGCTCTGTGGATTGGCCAGCAGGACACTGTGGAGCACAAAGCTGGTTTGGGCTCTCCCCGTGTCCCAGTATATCAAGGTTTAAGCTTCATTGACTCCAGTATAGTGGCTTTAATCAAGATTTTTCATGGCTCAGAGAACAGTACAGCTGCTAAACTTTCTTTAATAAGGGTTTTATAGCTGGGGAAGCTGAACAGGAATTAGCTGAAAAGAGATGGCTTACTTCTGGCCTTATTAAGCAGCAATTTATTATAACTCAGGCTGCAACATTGTTTTGTTCTAACATGAAAGAAGAATGTTGGTTGAAGTGATCTAGTCATCATTGACTCTGTTCCTGTAATTTCCTGCATTTTCTCTTGCAGTATCCTTTGAATCAAGGAAGCCAAATGCACTGTGCTAAGTCTCAGGAGAAAGTCCTACATTTCCAATTTCCCCTCAGGTCAAGAAGATGCAGCCATCTTCCCAGGACTGAGTGGCAATATGGTCTTTCTAAAGCTCACCCTTAGATTTCATAGCGTTTTTACTTGAATGAAAATAATCTCCTACTACCTTATTGATAACAGAGCATCCTGTTAAAAAAAGCACTGGTATAAAGTAGACCTTGAAAAATGAACACAGCCTAGAATTCCAGTGAAGTGGCACTGAAGATTCTTCAACAAACTATATTTTACCTTTGCAGACCAGTTTTATTGTAGAATACAAAAAAAATAATCCTCTAATTAAAGATCAATTTATCAATTTTTGAGTGGCACATGTCTGGCCTTACCATAATTCTCAGAGGAACAGTCCCACAGTAAACATGACTCAGCTTTGAGGTAACACTGAGCACATGGGGCAATATTTTAACTCTCATGGAATGGCTCCCTGGGCACCTGCTCAAGCAAATAAACCCTGTTATTATTCCCACTAGCCAGGACAATGAGAAGCCCCTGCTGAGGCAGAACAGAGAAAGTACTGTTATTCCAGAAGGGGGAATTTTCACTCAGTGACGGATGGGCTGTGGGACAAGGTTATGCAGAGGAGGCACATCCATGTGTTAAATCTTGAGGCACCTGACCCCTGATGGAGGAGGACTGCCAAGCATTTCTCTTGTTAGCTTAAAGTTGCTTGATGTTCTCAGCTTTTGACCCTTGGGATTAGGTCCTTGCCTGAGGTACACTGCAGAGCAGCAGCAGTGTATTATCCCCTTTTTACCTTTCCCTTTCTCCTTTTCCCACACAAAGATGGATCAGGGATCAAGCTAAACAGATTATTTCCAGCTGGCAGCCAGAGCAAGGTAACAAATCTAACTATTGTACAGCAAATGTGTGCTTTGAAGACTCAGTAGTCTGGAACTGTGGAACTAGGAAGACGAGTTAGAATGTATTGAATATATATGATAACCTACATTTACATCCACCTGCTGTCTCAGCTCTGAAAGGCTGCTGCTCATCTCCTCTCCACTGACCTCACAGCAGGAGAAGGCATCCCCTGAAATGCATGGAAGTGCAAGATGATGTGCCATTCAGCAGAGTCTCAGCAGCAGGAGCTGGAAGTTAATCACATATCTTTTTTTTTTTTCCTAAGGCATGATATCTCCTCATGTACCATAGTCAGTCTTACTATTTTCTTAGCAACTGCCTCAGAGCTTTCATTCAGGCCACAAAGTTAAAAATCTCACAAAATCTGCCTATAATGAAAGTATATAAATCTTTCACTTGCAAACTGCTCATTAAGACTATTCCCACTGTTAGCAGAATCTACTGTTGGTGAATACTGGGTCAAAAAGCTAATTCCCTTGCAGTCCTTTTACTGTCTCCTTAATGATTACTGAGAGTCCGGAAATGAGAGCAAAAAGTATTTAATTCTTTATTCAACATGAAATTGTCTTGATTTATATTCTTGAAAAATTAATAAAATGCCTCTGAGACAGTCTATCTCTGCTGCCAGGCTTGCACAATGTATCTGCTTTATCTGCTGACCTGTGCAGAAATGTAATAGAGAATTACACTTTTCCTTTCAGTGCTGAATTTACTGTAAATTTCCATTCTTCCAGGAAGGTTCTGACAGATATATTTTGCATCTCAGATCTGACTTCAACAGGGGCACTTAGCTATTATTTGTTCCACTCATACTTTTGAATAAAGACCTAATAGTTGAACTTTGTGCCAGGACTGAAGACACAGACAGGACCATTGCAAGAGGCTGGAAAAATCAAACCCTCCTGAGCTCACAATAAAGGCATCACCCAGATGCTCCTTCTGTACCAGAGCTTATCTTTCCACAACCACAGCACCACCCCATGCAGGCAACAGTACTTACTTTCCTATACACAGCTTAGCTGGGTGTTGTCAGATTTACCCAATTCTGCCTAAAAACCAGCATCCCAATCATTCTGTACTTTGTTACATGCCACACATATTTGATTTAAACTAGTCCAAAATCTTGATTACTCTTGGTGATGATGGCACAGACTTCACCACCAGTCACAGGCTAAATGGCATCATTATTAGGATCCTTTACAATGGTGTGAGGGAGGGAAAAAGTAGAATGCTATTTCCAGGCTTTATGTATATTTTCTCAGGAAACGACTCATTTATTGCCCCACTTTATCCTGTTCCCTTCTGATGTTACTTCTCTCTCCTGTGAAACTCCAGTCTGTCCTGCCAAAGAGGAAACATTGACAAAACATGTGCATCCACACCATTTAGGAAGGAGATTTACATCCAAGGTAATATGAACAAAACTGTGGAAAGTAACCATGTTTCTAACATTAAAAACATTAGGGAGGATTAAATGTGTGCTCTGGGAGACTGGAGTTGCTGTTTCAATATTCCACTCCTAAATTATTGATAATTTTTTTCAGACTCAGAAACAATCCTTGTTTGCTGACTTTCAAATAACCACTGAAGAAGTTAATCAGCAGCCAGAACAAAACAGCTTCTAGCAGGCAGTGACAGCAAAAAGGAAGTCAAGCACAATTGCTGCACCACCTTTTATCCTCTTACCTTTACAAAGTCTTAGCCATTCAAGCTGGAAATGCTATTTACTGCTCTGTCATGACATGGCTGCATTGCTGAGTTACAATTTCCATGCACAAAAAAATACTAAACAGAGCCAAAGTAAAAGAAAAATTGGAAAGCAGTTAATGAGCAATAAACTTCTCTTACTTTACTACAAAGCTCTTGGAAAGCTGTCCTTCCTCTTGCCCACAAATCCAGATGCACACATATGCAAAATGCACACATAAATTTAGTCTGCATGTTTGCAGATCAGTTCAATACTACATAATCTTGATCAGTGATATGATGAAATGTCTTTGCAGACTTGCCTGTGACACACTTCAGAAGCAGCTGAAATAGAGTTCTGGTTGCCAACAGGCTTATCTTTTATCTTTTACCTCTGAATAGAACAGCAGAGAGTCTATTACCTGCATTTTTCACAGTCGGGTCTTCTAAATGCAATTCTGGGCAGCAAAGATATAAAGCAACTTCTTCTGTCTTTTTCATTCCTCTAAAATAAGCCCACTCACTCCTTTGAGCTTATCTGAAAGCTTGAAATTGAACTAACGCATATCTCAGGAGAAAACACAAACTGTACAATAAAATGCATATACAAAAGGCTCTGAGCATCCTTCCCCTAATGCATAATTCAAAGAACTTGAAATGAAAAAAATCTTTAAACTCTTCCTCACTTACCTTCACTAATAACTATCAACAGACCGTGCAACTTTGTTTCAGGTGCACCATCAGATGCACAGTGCTTCTCTTCCTGCCTGAAGAATGATTTCAAAGAAGGCCCCTTGGCGCTCAGGGCACCTCACAGCTTCCACAGGCCTTCGTGCGTCAGGAAGGTTTCACAACATGCAGTGATCTCTAAAGAGAAGACACCAACGAAATATTTAATGTTTGCAATGCCTCATAAAACTTTGTTTCACAATTTGCATTCAATTTCTGTCAGCAGTTTGCAGTATTTTCATCATCCCACAGCCTGGGCAAACCCTGCGATGACTGAGAAGCAGAGAGTGTGAAGTGGAAGGTAACTTCTTTAAAGAGCACAGCAAATCTGTAAGTACCCCTGAACTTGAACGCAACAAAAAGCCAAACCACAAAATGTCTTTTTCCATATTTCAGAAATAGTAGATTGGGTACAGATAATATAATTTATGATATACTTTTGCATTTCGAAGGCTTCCACAGATATTGCATGCAAATGTTCAACTGCACCAAATCAAAATACCAAACACTGGACCATTTAATCAGTTAATTGATTTCTTCAGAGGTGTGAGGCAGTTTGTAGCTTCCTTTGCCCTATTGTTTCTTTTGTCTAAAGTAAGATGCAGCTCTGACTCTATTAGCTCATTATGCTGTAAATTAGAGAAAGAAGAAATGGAAAAGACCAGCAGAAGAAGCAAAAATTATCAAGGTTGACAGGAGTGTTAAATGAATTTTCTCCCAACATTCTGCTTAAGATTATTTCAGTAATAAGAATGAAATAAATTCTACACATTTTGTTCTTTCAGTGAAATGTTACCCTTCCATTTTGCTAAAAACAATTCAAACAGAAAGGAAAGAATAGTTGCCAAAAGTTCTTAATTAACGAAGACCCTACTGAGGACGAAAAACCTACACATCCAACCTCTTGACATTTATTATCATAGCTCCTGTCAAGACAAGAATAAATTGTTCAGCTACATTGCAGAATTTTTTAATACAGAATCCATAAAATTTAATTCATGGAATAAACCTCTTGGCAACTGCTTTCTAGTTAAGTAAAACTGGTTTATTTCCAGATCACTGATCTTGTTTTGTAGGTAATTACATTTTAAAATTAAACCTTTTCTCAATATCACTTTGAAATATCTCTTTTTTAATAGGTAAGTACATAAAAACAGGCATCTCAGTTCTTCTGATATAATTTTTCATCAATATGTAATTATTCTAGTTACTCTCAACTAAAAGGGTCCATATTCTGGAGTTTCATACCAACTACTTTCACTGTGGCTGTGATTCCTCTGAGCCTTTTGTTAACATCTACAACAAAGCAGATAATCACATTTTTCCTTTTAAGGTTATTTTTTTAACAAGAACTCTTCCTTGTCCTGAAGTTCTGGGAAAAAAACCAGCGTAAAATGCTAAGAGGAAACTATATTCTCTCCTTCTTGTTTACCCAGAAACTCAAATGGATAGAAAATGTAAACTACCACACACAAAAATATCCTCCTAGTGCCCAAGGATATTAGAACTCCAGACATCAGATGGGTCTGTAGTGCAAAACAGCCTTGGCATTTGTGTGGGACCATGGAAGGGCTCCTGGCCATTCTGGCTGAGAGACCAACCCTTCTTGTGACTCTTCATCTTCACTGGAGATCACTGCCCCTAACCCCTAGGACAAATATTTAAAGAGACAAAGAACTAGTTTGTGAACTTTAAAGTTGGGTTAATTACTGAATAAATACCTAACTAGAGAGGACAGTGGTTTATTTGTCTTATTTGACTAAAAATTCAAACTGCTCTCCTGATCTTCAGTCATGAGTGGAGACAGCTGGAATTTCTGGGCACACCGGAAACCTGCAGGACACAAGATGGGACTTGAAATCTTATCTCTCCTCCATTGACATGCAGGGATGTCTACTGGCTTTAACAAGAGTAGGGAAGGCTCCTAAAAGTCTCTCTTTTAAAACATCAGTGCTCAGCTTGCATCTCCCAGGCTCAATATTCCCCCATTACAACACTGTTTCAACAGCTTGTGGAGCTTTAGTGACAACACCAGGCAAGAAAAGGCACTGTTATCAAGGAAAAAATCATCCAGCCCACTTCCTTCTACAGCCTTTAAGTCCAAGGTAAAAAAAAAAAAATTAGAAAGTGATACAGTACAGGCAAGACAAAGAATTCAGCTCTTCTAATTCCTGGAATAAGGCAAGTCATCTTTTCAAGGTGGATATGAATGGGTAGATTAGTTCAGAAGAAGCTGCAAAGAAATCTAGAAATACTTTATTCAGCAAAGGCCCTAATTATCTTGCCACACTCCCAGTTGTCAGGGACAAAGTTGCAGCACCAGATGGCTTCTGCTTCCCAAAAGTTAGTGTATACCTACAGAAATAGGAGCATAATTACAGAATATGTGGGTCTTAGAATTAATCTACAGCATTAAATTCAAGGAAGTTACTATTTCAAATGTGTTTTTTCATTAAAGACTTGAGTATTTCCTAATATTAAGCACTTCAGCAAGATCCAGGTCCTTCTTTCTAGCTCTCCAGTGTCATTTGTGAATGACACCAACCTCATAATTATCCCCTATTATTTGTTTTTGACCCTTTTCATTATCTCTTCTCTGCTTCTTTAGAAATTTCATTTTAAAATTACTGATCTCACTGAAAGCCTTGATGTTGCACCTTGTTCTCCTATCCCAAATCTTTACTTTAGCATTCCAGTTTTCTCTCTAATGAAGATTTCAATCCCTGTTTGCTTTACTGTCAACCACCTTGACTGGCTGTGAGCATAATGAACTCCCTTAACCCCAGAGGAAGCCACTGCAAACCTGTCGGGGTTAATGGGCTTACGGGCTGGTGATTTCACTGCAGCTCTCCCAAAGGCAGCAGGAGAGTCCTGCAGCAGCCTGACCTCCACAGCCTGCCAGGGAGTGGGAGGGCAGGAGGAGGTATGGCCGAGGGAGCCAGGCACGCTCCTGTGTTTTCAGTAAACACTGCCCGGAAAATGGGCCTGCTTTATAGCCCAGATTAGAGACTAAGATAGATGGATAGATAGATAGCAGCTGGCTGTGATGGAGGAGCCCTCTGAGGGGAACTGCAGGGTTCACTTGGGGAAGAGCATGCCAGGGAATCAGGCAGCAGTTGGTGCAGAGAGGTAAAGCGACATCGGTCTTGCAGTGGTAGCTGAAGGCTGTAGTATGAGTAGAGAATTAAAGTACTGACATTCTCTGCTACCATTAAAGCTGTGCAGCTGCTCAGTCCCTGCACAAAGCTTCCTTCCAGCTTTCCCACAGCTGATCCTGCATCTGAGCCTCATTTGCTGGAGCTTCAGCTCCCTTTCTAGAATTTTTTTTTTTTGTGAGGGCATACACGTTAGGGTAATGCAGCTCATCTAGGAGAGTCCAAATCCACACAAGCTCACTTACTGGTGGATCTGAAAGCAGGCCCAGCTGTTTGCTCTGCAGCTGCATGGCTGAGAGAGTTGAACTACCTAGCCCAAAGCCAGCTGAGAAAGCCTGCATTAACTGCAGGATGTAATTCCTCCTGTCTCCACAATGAAAACAGCCCGACCCAAACCGATTTGTCTCCAGAGAAGAGCAATGTGAAACACATTTGCACTACCAAGTTCACCACTAAATCAAGTCTCTAAGTGCCACATCTACATGTCTTTTAAGTTTGTTTTATAACCACTGAATGAGGCTGTGTTTTCCCTGAGGAAATAAAGCTTTCTGAATGGAATTTGCTACATTTAATCATCCAGGTAACCAGTAAGTTTATACATTACAGTTAAACATTCATTAGGTTTTCTGCACGAAAGAAAAGTGAATGTGAAGATTCTGCAGCTTGGTTTGTGAACAAAGTTTTGGAAAACATGCAGAAGTAGCTAAGCAAATATAATTACTACTTATGGAGAAGAAAAAATAATTTCCAGGATACTTAGGCACATGTGGGTATAGGGAGTCACAGGGGATTATGACTTTCTTCTTTCTGAATTCATAAAGATGACATTTCACTGCAAAGAAAGCTCTGTTCATAGATTGATTTTGAAGGAAATAGCCTTGAGGTTGCTCTAATCCTGCCAGGTAGATTCAGTACAATAAGTCTCAGATTCACACTACTGGATAGGAGAGCAGCTGAGACAATGGAAGCAGGGGAAGTAAAAATCTCCAGTGGATTTATGGGTGAGGCCTTTAGCTGTTCTAAGCAGGCTGCAGTGCTCTACCTGCAGATCTGACGGCCTGGTTAGACACTCAGTGTGAGAGAGGAACAGCCCATCAACATCTCTTTTCTTCATACTGCTGTTTTTCCCAAGAAACCTCTTACCATTTCTTACATGAAATGCTGGAATGAATCTGTGTCTCTGTCTCATTTTCCTTAATGCACATAGTTAACTGAAATATTAAATATATAAAGTGCCACCCTCTTATTATTTAAAGCCTAAATTAACATAATTACCATAATTAAGACAAATGCTTTTTCAGCCTATTATGTCTTCGCTTTTCCTGAAGGCAGATTCATTATCTTTGGGCCAGCTTTTATCTAGCAGAGAAAGCATTATTGAAATTGGTACCATTAATGTTCATCAAGACATACACATCACCACTTACCTTGATATTACTGATTTCTACCCTGATTGTCTAGGTGAACAATTTTGTGACTCATTAGAAAGACCAAGTATTAATTGGGAAAAAAAAAAAAAGTTTGAAATAGAAAAGGCTGTATTCGCAAAATTAAAAGAAAAGTACAGAAATCTTTAACATAGATTGAAAATGTGTTCAACTAGTGGTCAAAGCCATGAAGTCAAATGTTTCCAGTTTGGAATTCACTTATACTACAAAAAAGAGGACTAAAAGGGCTCACAGACATTTTTAACTAGCTAAGTGGGATACTACTGGGAGATTTGCAGCACAAGCTTCCTCACTGACTGTATTCAAGCCCACTTTGAGATGCACCAAGGCCTTGCCTTGATGGCAGTAGACATGGAGATGTCTGGATTATGTCTCTCAGCTTCCATGATAAACACAACTGATTCAAAGAGTGAAGTTCTGATGAGCTGCCCTCCAAAGCAGAATAACTATTAAGACACACTGCAGATCACTAATGGAGCTGCAGCACACTGCCTCTGCACCCATAGTCAATGACTATGGGTCATAGTTCCATACTGAGTTCCAGTACTCAGCTACCTGGAACACCCCTGCAGCTTTCAGGACACAATCTGACAGCTTTTGTCCCTCAGAAAAAGTAAATTCCAGTTTAACTCTTCCTTTTGGTTGATAACTCATATTATAGTGTGAGCTCATGAAAGGAGTGCTGCTTTATTTAAATATAATGTCTCTGTTATGGTAGCAGCAATATAAACTTTACTGAATGTTTTATTGTTACATAGCATTCCTTGCAATGAAGGCACTTCAGTCACTCTGAATGCCCCTGGAAAGGATTGCTCTCTTGTAAGGTCACTCTGGCAATAAGCATATCTCAGTATGCCATTCCCCTTAGTATAAGAAAGCAATTTTCATGTTCCATTACATGTTTTCTTCTATATAAAAAGCCTAAGGAAGTGCTCAGAGGCCTGGGCAATGCAGTGAAAAAAGGAAAGCAGGATGGTGGAACATACTAGAGGGACAAGGGTGGAGTCACTGCATTGCCACGGTCCCTACACACCTCCAGGACTTTCAGGTTCCCAGACCAGAAGTTCTCCCTGAAAAATTCACTGTGCTTGCCACCACTAAACCTTTTCCAGGGAACCTGAGCCCTGGCAATCATATACTCAGAGAGGATCAATTCTGGCACCAAAATCAGTGTTCAAAGAGTTTCACCACCATGCTAAAATTCAGGGTCTTCATTCGGTGCATTTTGCTGCAAGCTGAAAGCCCAAGCTCCACCAGGACTGGCTGCCTACAGTCACAGTGGCTGCCCACTGTCAAATCTGCCCTTACAAATTAGTTCTTATCACAACTCAGACCACAAGCAGAAAGTTCAAGTGGGGTCTTTGTGACCTGGATATCTGCTTTCCATTTTTAGGAGTAAAACCCATTAAAATATTCTACCCTTATTTTCTTTTCCTGTTTGGTGAGTTTGTGGTATGCCAGGAATGCCAGCTGTTCATTTAATACCACTCATTACTGTATAGAGACCATATTTCTTTCACTACCTCATTACCGAAAAGCTGGCAATGAGCTAAGGGTAGTGCAGAGCAGAGCCTTTCCATGGCAAGGGTTGCTAGCCACAGAAGTGATTTTCTGTTACAAATGATCAATCTTTGTGGCAGTCACTTTGTTGGTCCACCTAGAATTGTGGTTCAGAGACTGCTCATTTCTGGAACCGAAAGAGTTTTGTTAAGTAATATAAACATCAGCAACTCTCCTGACTGTTCTCCGAGGCAATTTTCCCATCTTGATTGCTAGAGTAGCCAAAACTCTTGTCACCTTTTCTGGAGGATCAGAAATGTGTATATTTCATAAAATTCACTGCAGGCAAAGCTGGAATTCACAGACTTTACCCTAAAGTACCTTAATTTTCTATTACATTCCTACAGAGTCCTTTATCCCAGAAGACAATTATTTGATTGATCCTTTTCCACTGTAAACAACCAAAACACCAGCTCTCGTGATTCCATTGCTTATATCAACAGGACCTACTCAGCACAGCTGTTCAAACATTTGTTAAATCACTTCACAGCAAATAACAATATGGTGCAGCATGCCTGTTCCTCATTTCAACTTAACCATAGCAATATTTA
Source organism: Lichenostomus cassidix (assembly GCF_008360975.1). Taxonomy (NCBI): domain Eukaryota; kingdom Metazoa; phylum Chordata; class Aves; order Passeriformes; family Meliphagidae; genus Lichenostomus; species Lichenostomus cassidix. The sequence continues at coordinate 3,844,635 of NC_139494.1, forward strand.
GCATGCACTAAAAAAAACATATGCTGTATTCACAAAAAAAATTTCATCTTAATCAACAGCAGCCTGCAAGTCTCAGAGGATGGAAAGTTCCAAAGGTGAGTAGAATCTCAAAGGCTATGAAAGATGAATAGATTCATTCATCCTGAAACCTAATTCCTAAGAATGTGCACCTAGAAGTTCAAACAATCTGACTTTACACTTTGGTGCCCACAGGCTGGCCCTGATTTTGCTTCTATGAGTTTATTTTGTATGCATTGTAGCAGAATCCACAATCCACTAAAAATACCAGTAAACTGCTGTGATAGAAGAAAGCAGTGAAAAGAATGCTCAGCACTAACACATTAATGTGCGAAAACAGATGCATGAAGTGACTCACTGGAAGAAAATCATCTACAAAGTCAGGGAGCAAAATGAAAATTTTCTGACTTCTTTGTTAATGCCCAAGCCACTGGATCCTTCTGGGTTCCCAATTGTGTCCTGATCACCTACAAATTCTTCCTACTGCACCCTTAATGTTTAGACAAGCAGATTTGAAAATTTTGTCTTAATTACTGAACTCTGAGTAAAGATGTATTTCTTCCCCTGCGCCTCTCTCTTTCCTTCAGGGACCTTAGCAACAACTTCATAAATTAAACAAGAAAAGAGACCATCATCTTAACTTGCTCATGCCTATTTCTGTGCTCCTGCTCCAGGACTCCAGAGCCACACTATACCTGCTGGAATTTGCCAGGAGTGATATAATCAGCATCCAGCCCCACTCCAAGCTGAGACTGCAAACACACATGGCTCCCTCTAGACACAGGTTGTAGATGAGTCGCTGCTTGGCAAATTATCAGAACCCTGTTCCAATTTTACACACAGGTGAAAACTGGAGAATCCACAGAGCCTGTTTTCTTGCAGAGCTCTGCTCAGTCTTGTTGATAAAGATCTAGTACAGCCTGCTACCGGGATAAGGAGAAAGTACAGATGCCTTCACCCAGCAGCACAAGGCCACAGCTCCTTTCTCAGGATTGCTCTGCCTACATACTCAATGTTTTTGGAGAGTCCATCACTACTTTAGAGGGTTCTGTCTTGTCTTTACAGCCTTACTATCAATTGACAGAGATTTCCAAATCTTTCCATCGTTCTGTCTTCCTCTTAGAGAAAAGCACAAGGCATCTTCCAAGTATCAAAATTAATTTTAAAATTATGTTCCTAGAATTAGATTTCAATATGAACACAATACAGAGATTTCCAAATTACAAATAGCACTGGAGGGTAAAAAAATGTAGCTGTGTAGAATTGGTATTTTTTCTCTCACTGGAATTCACGGTGTCTAAATTCTTTTCAACTGTCTCAAAATTATAAACCATACAATTTATTATTTATCTATGAAAATAAAAAAATATTAGACATGACCCCTTTTAAGACCACAGTGGCATTTGTGACCTCTTACAGCATTTTATAGCTATTTATTCAGTTTACAGTGTGTATTTTGAGTGTATACATAGCATAAGGAGTAGATCTCATGAGTGATACAACTTTGTTCTGAGGACTGAGGGAATGTGATATTGGAAGTTCTCCATGAACTGTCTGAAAAGGTTTTCCCCAAGGGGTTTTTGTGGGGGGAGCTAAACAGAGAAATGGGTAAGTGTAATTTGGGTGCCAGCAAAGACCAAGTCTATATCACCTTTTCTATTTCAAGATCTCTATTTATTCAGAAACTTTATTTCTCAACCTCTAGTTTGCATGTCTTTGACAACTTTCATTCACACCATATGCAAATACGAAATGTGTTACTGTTAGGAGTAACACGAGATGATTTATTATTCATTTAATCAGATGAATCTGCTAATTCCAGAAGACTATAGTTTTGAAATCTATCAATATTTGCATTACCAGTAACTGGAGTCAGCTAAGCATGTAGTTGGTTCAGTTTTATGGAGGGCTATTAGAGGGGGATTAGTTTTGCATATTGAATGCAGATTCCTTTGGGATCTCTAAGGAGACTGCTGACTTTCTACTCTTCCCTTGGCCACTTCTGTTGGAGGCAGGATACTGAGCTGGGTGGACCACCAGTCTGACTCCATGTACTTTATTATACATAGGTATTTTATGTATAAAGAGCAAATAAAAGGTATTTACACTCTGTAGGAGTCCTCTGAAGCAGGACTCTGCTTCGCAGTGAATATCATCCATTCTCCAAACCAAGACTGTAGTTAGACAAGAATTGTTATATAGCTAAATTAGTTGAAAATGTGAGGTGAATCACTGCTGCCTCTCCAAGCACAGCACTTTTATGTAAGCTTAGAAATATTTTCTTATTTTTTTTATAAACTCACAAAAGCATAAAGTAGTTGTAGCCAAGACAATGCTTAAGAAGCATGCCCAGCAGGAGTGTGCAGGAGGAGCTGGAATCAGGCTCAGGGGACTGCTGGTTGCAGCAAACCCACAACCCGTGGGGATCAGCTACACCCCTGAATGCACCACTGCATCTCCATAAACACTCATTGTGCTCTTTCAATTAACAATGTATTTTAAAGTTGAAAACCATGAACATGTACACTTGGAACATTTAATTTGGGAAATTGGGAAAGCGTGCTCATCTCCTGTGGCTCCTTTTTCTCTATGTTCTTCCTTAATAAGGCCTCAGCATTTCACAGCCACTGAAGAATTCAAAGAATGCCATTAACCAAGATAACCCTGCTAATTAAAACTAAATACTTGTTCTGAAAGAATTCTGTAGCAAATATCAAGTCTTACACACAGATACTCCTTTTAAAGCCAAAATATTAAAGCTTTTTGTTTTCTAGGTGATGTCTCAGCCTTTGTTTCCCCTCCTTTTATCACTCTTTCCCAATAATTACTTCATCACAATCATGAAACTGTATTATTATTCTTTCATTACTTACAAACCCCAGTTTCCAAGTTTTGGTTCCAAGAGTTTGTTCTCTGCTTGCTGGGTTGCTTTTAGAGTGTGGCTATACCTGTCTTTGTCACAGGGGAGAGAAAAGGAGAAGGGAAGAAGGGAAGAAATTATAAAGGGACTGGTGGATGAAATGAATTGCTGGAACTTGCATTCACTTGGGACAAGGAAAGATGCATTAATGGCAGAAAAAATGGAGAAAAACCATCATGAGTAGCTCCCAAACACTTAGTCAACTTAAAATGAACATATTTTCTATGATTTTGTATTTTTCTGAACGGAGAGATGAAAACTGCAGCTCAGATTTGTTCTCTGGATGTTGTCCTACATAAAGACTCTGACCTGGAAGTCTGTTTAGCACTCCAGGACAGGCAGGAAGTCAAGAAAGCCTTTTGGCTACCAGCAGTGAAAATGCTGCTGCATCCATCCTGAACAACAAACATGGGCACAACATCAACACATAAATATTTCAGGAAACCTGCCTTCTCAATTCCGAAATCTAAGCCTTGCCTCACTGTTAATGTTAGGAGGAAAAACTTGTTTAATATGTCACAAAACCCCATTTCCCTGAATACAGCCAGCAAATGAGCTTCCCTGAATACCCCACCAAAACTGAGATTAAATCACATTACAGTTGTTGATCATTACATGAAATACTATATTTGTATCCTCAGCCTTGCATTGAAAATCATATTGCTGCTTATGGGCACAATACATGAATTTTATGCCTATATGAATACAAAGGGTGACTGTAGAGGAAAATAAATTGATAAATACAGCCATATCTGAATTCTTCAGTTCTGTGGATTGCCACAGAAGTTTCAATTCTCAATGCTCCCACAAGCTTGTTTAGCTTTAGGACTTTACATAAGGGAAAGAGTTTGTGAAATAACGAAGCCTGGAGCTCAGAAACTGCATCTCATTTCAAAAATGTTTGAAATGCTCTCATTTAACAGTTTCTGAAATGAAATACAGCAGACTTCCAGGTCTGCAACATCTTGTCCTCATTTGCAATGCAAAGTTTTACACAAGCTTAATGGAATTTAACTGGTGCTTTTTTTTTTTTAATCCAGAGAATCATTCTTCCAGACTCTTAGAGACTGGCCCTGGCAGTGAAAAAGGAGGCTGAAGTACTTAATTTATGTTAGATACCATATCTCAGGGTAGTTTAAGTCAGAGGAACACACTGGGACTTGCTGCTCATCATCTCAGTAGAAAATGGTTTGCAGCACTGCCCTTACACAGACACTGATTCTTCCAAAGTAACAAATTGCTTTACATTATGGGAGTCTGGCATTCAGAAGATGTACATTTGGTTTCTTGCATCAAAATGAAAAATGTCTTGTGCATTGTTAAGCCTTTTTAGTAGGTATATTAAGATCTAATCATATAGCTGAGATAATGACTTTGCTTGCTAGCAATCAATGTTGAAACAGCACACGATACAAGGGAGGGAAATATAGCTTAAGATTCTTTTTCTCATTTTATGAAATACAGAACTCTCTGCAGATCTTACACTTACCACTGTGACTGGGTGACAGGCTGTAAAACATGAGGGATATTTGTTGTTTGTTTGTGAAGGGCTTTTTTTGTTTTGGTTTTTGGTTGGTTGGTTGGTTTGGGTTTTGTTTATTTGGTTTGGGTTTTTGCTTGTTTGGTTTGGGTCACCATATTTTCAAACTATCTGGCTAGTGCAGACTGAGAGCATTAAGATTCCTGTAAAACAAGGGTTTGGGTAATGAATTTCAATTTCAATTATTTCTGGTTTCTCAGCTTTGAGAACAGTCTCTAGCCTATGAAGATGTTTCTTACCACCACAAGATTGTGATCTAAATTCAAACCAGGAGCTCTAAAAAGCAGAGATATGCAGTCAAGCTCTAAAAAGCCTGTTTAGAAAGAACATTAAATTCTGCACCTGAAAAGCAAACTCAACTCGGCATAAACTCCCTCAGAGTAAAGCCCCGCTTTGGCTCGCTCTTGTTCTATAAAACCGAACAGTGAATAATTCAAATGTTTCATTAATTTTGTAGGAATGGGATAATGTTAAAGCAGTGCAAGTCTATAGCCTGAAATGCCTGGCGCAGGGGAAGAGCAGAAGGCTTGGCTGGGGCTGGAATTGACCCCTCGGGAGCGCAGGGGTTTGTGAGAGGAGCAAGGACAGCCTGTGGGGAAATGCCGGCCCTGAAGCAGCAGCAGGGGAAGGCAGAAGCAGATTAGGGATATCCAGAACAATCTGCCCAGTGCTGTGCTGCATCACCTGCCCAGCGGCACAGATATCCTCTCCTTTCCCCGTCTCTAACCCGTTCTTTCCCCCTGCAGCCAGGAACCGCCGCGTTCCACGAGCGCTCCACTGTCTGTGCACAAGGGCAGGGTTCAGGAGCAAGAGCCTGGTTAGGGACACGGCCGGTTCTGTACCTCGGCACACGCAGGGGCTGCTCCGGTCCTGCTGCCAGAGCCGGGACGGGAGACACTGGGGGAGCTGAGGGCACTGAGGGCCGGGGCGCGCGGCGGGAGCGGCGCGGGAAGGCGGGAGCGCCGTGAGGGGAGCAGGGCAGCGCCGTGAGGGGAGCAGGGCAGCGCCGTGAGGGCAGCGCCGGCGCATGGCAGCTCCGGCCGGCCCCGGCCCCGGCCCCGGCTCCTCGGTGGCCTCACAGCTCCTGCGGCTGCAGGGGCCACCAGTGCCTGCTCCGGGCCGTGGACACACACCAGGAAAGGGCCACAGCTCAGGGGCTGACGGTCACGACCAGCTCCTTGTCTGACTTTGCTCTAGAGCTACAGTGAGGAACATACCAGAACATTCCTGCAAGTCTCTTCTAAACAGTTGCTGCTCTTGTTATTCTACATATATACCTCTACACACACATATAGATACACATATATGTGAAAGGAGACAGGTTATTTGTTTCGAGAGTCCAGCCTCTCTCTGCAGTGCCTGCAGTGGCTGCAGTGTTTCAGGTGGTTCAGGTGGTTCAGGTGGTTCCTTACATGTCCTCCCTCATTTCCACCTGCAAACTCCAGAGTTCGATGTCCTCCCATCCCCTGCAGCCCCGCTGTGGCCCCGTTATGGGTCTGTCACTGCTGTCCTGGTGTGATGGTGAGGGTTCCCTGCCAAGGACAACGCTCTTAGACTGCTCTGGCATGACCTTTTTTCCTGACAAATTCAGGTTAGTTGTGATTTTCATCTGTAAGTTTCTTGTCGTTTGAAAGACACATATTTGCTAGCATGGTTGAAGGGTTTTTCTTGGAATTCAGGATAGCTGGCTGACTTTTAAAATATTTCATATTTCCCTCTCTCTTAAAAAAAAAAAAAAAAAAAGAGGAAAAAGGTATGTACCTTCTAGTCTTTGCAAATCTTCATCCATTTTCTGTCATAACCTAGAACGAACTGTGGCAGGTTTTCTTAAAATAATGATTCATCTTATTACAACCTAGGTTGCTCCTTTTAGTTTCTCATATTTGACCTAAAGAGAAAATGACTAAGTTTTTGATCACAAAAACACAGACCAGACTGGTAGGCTTTGAAAATGAGAACCTTCTTCAAGGAGATTAAGCTTTTTCCCACATTTGTCCATTTTGTAAACACACGTCCATTTCATAAATACACAATTGTCCAACTCATAAATAAACATCCACTAGATTTGTTATACCAGCATTCTTTAGCACAAACTCAGCATTTTTTGCTTCATGCAAACAAAATTAACTAACTCAGCTGTTGTAATCCAGCTTTCTGGAGTAGATATACTGAGTGGAGAACAAACTGATTAAAAATGAATAGAGGAATCCTACTGGAAAAGTGAGCTTTTCCAGAGGGGACACTATGAAGGACAGCAAGTGTTATCTAGGCCAGAAGGGAGGGACTGGACTTTCTTCATCACATAGTATCAAATGCAGGATAATATAAGCAGACTTAATATGTAAAATGGTGTGAACTGTTCACAGTATGGAAATGAATGAAATCTGAGCTGCTGGAACAAATGGTGTGTGGAGACTCTGCAGTGGAGGCTGAATCAATTCCTAGACCAGAGCTGGTTGGTTACAGGGGAATAGCTGAAATTTCACTTTTATAGACATATAGTAATTATATGCAAAACGTGATTTATGGGAATGCTTTAGTGTTTACTGCTTATCTCCAACTGCGCTTTAGCGGTCCTGTTGAGAATAACATAAAATGTAACATTTTGTTCCTGTGCAATAAATGGTAATTAGAAAACAAATTTAATTTAAAGCCAGCTTGGGTTTTGCTGTTTACAATATGTAACAGACAATGACAAAGTGTACAGTATCTATGAATGAGAGATTAAAAAAATAATGAAGAAATGTTAATAAAAGGATCACTTTTCATTACATAACACACTCAGTACAAATGAACACATCCTTAGGTGGGTTGCACAGGTTTAACTACCTATTTCAGTTCTAAGTAGGCAGCATTTGAAGTGATACACTGCATCCTTTGCTTGCCATCCCAGTGCACCACATTGCCACTTGCTTTTCAACGATTATCTAGCTCCCCTATCATCCCTAGTTTATTTAATTCTATGTTTTGCCTTGTTTTAAAACTACAGAGCATAACATATCTACTCTAGTGGAGACTTGATGCCAGCCTAAGAACCTTTTGTTGAAATATTATTTTAATACATTATGGTCCTTACTCTGCTGCTCTCTGTAAATTATCCAAACTCATTACTGAGCCAAAGTCAGTGTTTGAGCTGCCATAAGTTGTTCCTCTGCATGGCAGAAAGAAGAAGAGCTTATATTATAGTAATCTGGCTAAATGAAGATTAGAGGTGGCATCTGTCTGTTATAGCTCTCTGGATATATTTCCAAAGTGATATTTAGAAAAGACAGAAAGAAGAGACTATGGTAAGCTTAATTCTTGCTTTCAGTTCCAGTTTTTTGATGCAGAATTGTCTTCCAAGTATCTGGTTAATTTTAAAGGGAAGCAATTTACTTTTAAATCTCCAGAATGGCAAGTGGGGAATCTGCTTTGTTAGGGAGACAATTATGTTTTGTTTATTGACTGATAATATCAGTGGTAGAATTCAAAATGTGGGTTAAAAACTAAGTTTTGAAGGCTGGAAGATTGAAAGAAATGAGAGTTAAAATAAAACCAGAAAGACTCTTAAGGCATATCAGTGAAAAGAACCAGGAGAAAGTCATCACCCAGATATTTCTCTTGTAATGCCTGACCTGCAGCAGCCTCACCATCTGGTGTTTAGGTCTAAACATTTTGAAGTCAGACTGTATTTTTCTTGAAATGATGTTTTATTTATATTTTAAATGAATGTTCCTTCAGCATTCCCGCACAGAACTCAAGCATTTGCAGAAAGACACAGATCTGTTTCTGCCCTACCTAAATTGAACATTTTATTAGAAAAACCCCAACTGTTCAGCAATTGTCGACATGTCTGCCATTTCTATGTTTTATCTTAGAATTCTATTCTACTTAGAGTATTTCTAAGTAAAATTCTTACTGGTTTTAGCCTTAGGTTTTTTGCTCTGTGCCCTTCTGTAACTGGTGGTGAAGGAAAGGGGGTTCCAAAGACAGACGGCTAAAACTAATTGAAGAGGAGTCATCAACACTTTGGAAAACTGGACATACATTGGGCCGCTTTTGACTTGCCTTGGAAAAATCCATCCACTAGAAAACCATGCATGCTGAACAGGAGCAGAAAAATCAATCCTCCAAACAAAATCACAATAAAGAAAAACATGTCTTTTCATTCAAATTCACCATATGGAACTGCCTAAGTGCCTTAAAATCACCCCATTTTAAGTAGAGCCACTGCCTTAGACACCGAGCTTCACAAACTTGTTTGCAAGTACAATTCATGACCCATTTCTCCTCTTTAGTCCTGGTTTTGGGTAAAAGTCTCTTCTGGTTCTATCTGAAAAAATAAGTCTCTAGAGCTAAAGTTGGCATGTCCAGTATGTTGCCACATCAAGAATGTCAACGCTACGAGGTGAAAAGATCACCACTACACCACTAAAAAGCCCCAAACCCCCACCCTAAACACAACCAAAAAAAAAAAAAATCCATTAAGTTTTGCCACAGTATGAAACTGTCTCTTGCTTCACAGCAAATTAGTGTTACCTTGTTGCATGGGCACAACGTACCTTAGATACATAATGACCCAAATGAGTCACTCTTTATGGCAGTGAGAATAATCTCTGACGTGCCTTAATGCAACGAACTACTGTTTTGATTAAGACCTAGATTGCCATGGCCTGTCTGATAACTTCTACCAAGGGCTAATTTTCACAATAAAGATGAGCTTTTAATCAAAGTTTTCTACACTCTGCAGGGAAAAGCTTCTGATATAATCTTTATGAGGATTACTGGCTGCCTCCTCCAGTGTGCAGGGTAAGGCCATAAGCCTCTTTGATCAGCACAGGAAGCAAATCCACTCTGCACAAAAGGTGTAACTTCCTAGTTCTCTACTGTCGCCCTGTCCCCTTACAGCTGCTTGCGTAGCAAAACTGACACCTCACCAACTCCAAATCTCAAAATTCATGTCAGAGACTGCTGTCTAGTGAAGGCAAACTCAGACTTCTGAAACTCTGTCAAGCTTTAACTGATTGGCTTTCCAGAACAGTTACATTCATTAGACTCAGTTTCCTCTGTCCCAGATGAGCTAAATAAAAACAACTCGACAGCAAGTGAATATTTAATTTATATTTCATTATCAGACTCACTAGATATGGCCAGAAATGGAAACTGGAAGAATTTTATCTACTACGCTTAAAAATGCAGTTTGAGGATAGTATGTGTAGTAAAAATTATGTTCTACAATTAATGAATGACATGAAACAACTTTCCAGAGGAGTGTCAGTAACAGAGAACCTCATACGACCTACACCTCTTTCTGTTTTTTGGGACATCACAGAGAGAGTATCCCTTGGATTAGAGTAGCTTGTGTGAAGAGTGAGCTCCCCTCACCGCTGGAATGTGGTGCAAAGAAGTTCCTGACACAGCAGTGACAGCAGAAGAAGGTGCACAGAGAATGTCCTGCACTGCTGCACTGGCTGCAGGCCATGCAAGCATCATGGAGCTCTCCTGAAGCAAAGCTCCCATGGACATGGCTTGGGCAAGCTCAGAGTTCTGCTTTCCTGGTTCTTGGGCTCTGCTCTGCGCCCAGTCAACAGTCTGCTCACAGATGTGAACTTGAGCTGTGCCTGGAACTTCACCTTGCATTCCCTTTAGGTGGTTGAGACAAATTACCTCTCCTGGCCTGGCTGGTTTCCCTAAACCCACACTATCTCCCTGTGCTCGGTGTGCTGCAGCATTGCAGTGCCCTAAGGCAAGATTGGGCCATTTGTTTATATATAAACACATGGCACACTCCTCCCGCACAAGTGTTTGTTTTTGCATAGCTGGCAGATAACAGGGCTGTAAATTTTATTGCAAAATATTATAAACATAGATCTATGATTTTTTACCCCCAAGAATTGTGGTTTGGGTTGGATTCTGATCTCACTATTACCAATTTTTTAACTGATTTACCAATCATTTACCCGTGCATGACATTAGAGTAAAACTTTATGGGTTGCTTTTCAATAGCACTGGCATTACCTGTGGGTACTGTTTAACATAATATAAGCAATTTAAAAAAAAATCAGGCTATTTTTCAGCAAGATGCAAATGAAAATGATTAAAGTAATACATTTATTTCCATGATTTTTTACTTAGTTCCTTAGAATATATATCCCTACTGTATAATGAACATGACATTTTTCTGATGGTTTTATGAAAACAACTATTTCTGGTTTTCTCTATTCTGCACATTACTGGGTCATGTCTTTTTCCAGAAAATATCTCTCTGTAAATTACTGTTAACACATATTTCTTCCCATTGCTTTTCCTTCTAGAGTCAGAATTTACCACCACAGAGAACAGCTGCTGCTGCATTTTACTGCATTTATATTTGTATCACCAACTCAGCACTGGAAAACCTCTTTTTCAATGTGCATCATCAACATGTGAGTAATATCCTAACAGGGTTTAACTATTCCACACAGCTCTTTTGGGTTTACCTTAAAACTGCCATGTGACACATGCTGAATTAAGAACTATATTTCTTGTAAAGCTCACCTTTTATATCATGGCAGGTAAAGGGTGCACCTGTTTACTAGCACTAGTCAGAAGAAACTACAAAATGATCAGAGCCTTGAAATTTAGGTCCATTCTGAGAGTGTTTTCCGCCTAAATAATGACAGATTAAAGAGAAGACAGCTCCTGCTGAGTCTAAAAATCTGTATAATGAGGATAAAAAATATATATATACATATTTTTGTAATTAAATTCTGCTATTGCAATTATTTAAAGAGCCATCACAACTCAGCTGAAGTAGGTCTGTTCAGTGGGAATATGTGTTGACTCCTTTCTGCAGAAAGGTGAGGAGGGCTTATTGTTTCCTTGGGGGGCTGCACCGAGGAGATAATTACAAGCTGCAAGATATAATCACATGGACAGCTATGGAGTGCAGGGCAAAGCAGGGTGATGGTGTTTCCACCAGTACCTTTGATTGCAGGATAGGAACTGCACTGAGTTACAATTTTTAACCAACACAATAACCCAGGTATGCTGTGTCCTTGTCCTCTCTGTGACTGTCAGCTGTCATGGTAACACTGCTGTGCAGAATAAAGGGAAAGAAATTTTAAAGTCTCTTAACAGGGAGAAATCTGACTTTTGCTCACACCCTTGCCAGTGATTTTTTTAAAGTGACCTCAAACACTCTCGTTTGTAACACCAGCTGACTGCTTCACCTCAGATACATCCATTCATTCCAAACCTCAGTTTCCAAAGGAACAAAATGCAAATACATGCATAATTTACAGGAAGTTGACACTTTGCAGGGAAGCCTAATGAAGACAGTTTTAAAATGCATTTTCCTTCCTTTGGAAGCAAAACATACACTGGACACAAAGGAAAACATCATTCTGCATTTAACATGTACAGAATTATTCTCTGTCACACATGAGCAGTGTTCAAATGTAAGTATAAACCAGACAGAGCACCAAGTTTGGAATGCCAATCCATGTAACTGTAATTGCTGTGAGAGATTAATTGTTCGCACTGCAGCTTTACCAGGCAAATGGACTTTTTTTGTGGATTTCTTTACCTTAATTGAGCTGTGCTCCCAAGTTCAGACCATCTCTTGCTTCAGTCCCCTTCAGTTCCAGCCAGGCAAGCTCCCCTATAAAAAAACCAAACAAATAATTTTGTAAGATACTAAGGAAAAGCTGTGTGTCTGAGCAAAAGACCTGACTGTTAGGCCTTATTAAATAGCCTTTGTTTTTTCACAGTATGTGGAAAATGCCTTCAGTCTTTGCCTGAGTTACTGGCATTTGTTTGCTCATAGTTTCAGACTGAAGCCATAAGCTTTTAAACTTGGGTAAGACATGACATGTAGGATGCATAAATCATCTCTTTCTGCAGTTGTGGTCAGGGCATTGTGAGAGCACAGGGAATTGCTGTGATGGTCTCATGGTACCTCCTGCCTGCTCTCTCCTGGCAGGGAAGTACACAGACTGATGTTAGATTTCAGAAGTGTACAGTGGCTTTTTTAGTGTTTCAAAATTAAATAACTGGAAAAAGCATGTAAAAACCTGGAACTTCTGGCAGATTTTTCAGTAGGTCTCTCTGCACTATCAGACAAATTGCTCCTATGCTGTAAGTGTTGGTGAATTTGGATAAAGCAGTCCAAGAACTCTGTGACGAAAACCTGGTTTTCAGGTGCATTTTCCTTTTAAAGGGTAATTTAAAGAATGAGGATATTCTTTTCTTTTCAATGGTGTAAACAAAAAAATCATGTTATTGATCAGAGGGTGATTTTAATTAGGTGCTGTAGTTACTACAGTGGGCTCCATCTGGAGACACAGCAGAGCGCCATTGGAATGATTGCAGCAGGAGCAGACATTGTCCACCTAGGTTTTACCCACAACAAATAAAATTAGTGCAACCCTACAGATACCCAGGCTCTAGAACTCTGCAGAAATACAGCCAACACAAGTGGGTGTCAGTATTTCACTGGGTGGGGTACAAGCAGATACATTCACTTTACTTTAAATTTGTAATGTAGTTTAGCTATACTGACAGTTAATAACCAGCAATTGGCAAAAGCAGTAAATTCTGTTCCTTTACATGAACTCTGATGCAGTTTCATAAGCAACCTTTAAAACTTGGCTGTTCCCTTGCTTGTATTTAATTACATGTGCATTTAATTTTGATTGTTAATTTGTGCACGGCTCATTTTCTCTGTTCTAGCAATGTAATTATCCCATTCTCATAAAATAACTGTCAAGTCCAAAGTGCCTGTGTCTCCTTTCCAGCCTGAGTGTGCATCTACAGTAGATGGTTAAAGCTTGCAAAGACCCAGGGACAGAGTGAATCTTAAGTGTTTGCTGCTCTCATTTCAGGTGTGAACCTGAATCAGAGTAAATTGTATGTCTCTGTTCATCAGCTGTGGGAAAAAATAGTGAGCAAGAAGGACCATGTTGAAATTTATGTAACAAAGCCTATCTCCCTTCCCCTAACACATACTGTTAAAAAAACCCAAAAATTTGTGATGATTTGAAACTGCTTGAAATTTTCTTTTTTAAACATTTTTCCTTGGAAGATATGATGAAAGTGAACCATGGAGCATTTACCCAAATACAGAATTAGTCTAGAATTATAAGAGACCACGGATGAAGCTTTGTGACAAACCTTGGCAGCAATTTTAATTTGAGCAGTTCCAGAGTTATTTCCCAGTCCCTGTCTGTTCAGTTTCATGCTTTCTCCAAAAAGTACTGCTCCTGCCATTAAATCCTCCAGCTTATTATAGGAATATGTGAAGCAGTCAGTGGATTCAGGATAAAATACAAACAACCCTTGCTTTTGTTTTGGGTTGTTATTTTTTCCTTACTGGGAAAACATTGAGTTCAACAAGGACAACTTGGAGGCAATAGAGTGGGGCTTCAAATTTAATTTTCATAGAACTTCAGGAGTACCTATAGGTTAGCACTTGCTTTACCTGACGTGATTCAAATCCAGCATGTACATATCCCCAGAATTATTTGCACATAGTACACAGATCTGTGTTTTTTATCCATACAACTGCCCACTGAAATCTAATATCAAACTTTTTAATAAATTTGGGTGAAAATTTCCTTTACAAATATAATCTGCAACCTTAAACTAGTTAACAGATGAACAATCTCAATAAATAGTAAAAATGTAGTAATAAAGCAGACAGCTTCACTGTCAGATCAGATAGATAAGAATAATGATACCCCAACACCCCCCAGGAACTCTCAAAGTCATGCAGAAACTACTGTGACACTAAAGTTCAAAATTTACAGGGAGTAGTTAATACTTCTGCTGTCACTTGTGTCAAAAACTCCTAAACTTGGAAAATTCTCAAGTTGCAGCCTTTTTGTTTGCTGTCCATGCTCCAGGGTTTAGGCCAGTCCTTTCTCTGTCATGTTTGTTGGTGTTACTACCCCTGTATTTGGGATAACAGGACACTCCAGCCATCACCTGTTCCACATGGCAACAAGGAAATAACAGCAGTATTAAAGGATTAATCTGACCACAGTTGGTGGCTTCTGTTTCGTTTGGGTTCCAAAATGTTCATGTTTCTATCACTGCATTTCTAACTTTGCTTTTGTGTAAGTAGACCTGACCTATGCTATCCACAGCCTGCTTGACTGCTTCATTTTCATATTATCAGTTATGATCAACAGATTTTTCCACAGCTATGACCTTATTTTTCCCCTTCTGTGCAGGGCTAGGAATGTTAAATTCCCTTCGATAGAGGGGGAAAAAAAGGTCCTGATTGGCAGTGGTCTGAGGACTTTCACCCTTTAAGGGCTACCTTACTTGCCAGGGGATAAAAGACCTGGCCTGTTTGCATATTTATTTGCATAAATACTATCTGCAAAAATTGCATGAAGTTGCAACATTTGATTAAATGCTAACATCAAAAATCAATTGAATTTACAATATTTGCTTTAAACAACACACTATATGAAAACCAGAAATAACATATTACAAGCAAATCTGCAGGTGACTTACATTGTCTTATCCTTGTTTGAGGGCAGGAAATTATATGTTCTTTGGCTGCATCTATTTTATATCAAAGTGATTTAAAAATATTGAAGCATACACACAACAGGAAAACAATGACTGCTCTGCATGCCCATCTCTTGCAGAGTATGTCACATGGTTTGGCACAGGTCTGCTTAAGGTGAATGGAGACAAGATGAGATAAATCCAAATGTGAAAACAACCTTGCTTCATAACTAGCCAGATTTAGCTCATATTTAAAACTTCCAAACAGAACAGGAGATGACTTTGTCCTCCTGGAAAAATATTCAGGTTCTGTCAGCTTTGAATTTTCCCCTAGAATAAACCTGGCATCAATGGAACTTAATGCTTACACCAAGTAAGAAGTGAACATTGATTACTAATGAGGCCACATGTCAGGTGACATATATGATAAAATAGTCCCAGTACAAAACACAGCTCTTTCTGAGCTGTATCTGTGTGTTGTCTGCTGTGGCAGTGTGAATGGGGATGGTTTTCAGTGCCAAGGGAAAAACAATCACCTGAGTGTGCTAGTTCTGAGAACCTGTGATTTTAGAACACACAAGACTGACCCTGGAACCTATAGAAAACAACAGTAAGTTTTCTATAGGTGACATGAAAAGTGTCAGATGAATTTTGCTGTAAAGATGTCCTGTTATGGAGAGGGAGAGAGATCAAACATTCTATAGAAATCAGTAAGGATCATGTAGCATCCCAGGAACCAATAGTTTTCAACACTTGCATTTGTACGCAGGGTGCATGTTTGTTCACCATCTTTCTAAGTGGTACTTAGTCCACATGAGGAGACATGTGTCTCCTTTAGCATGTTTGCATAGTCAACCTGATGGATTGGATATGAACAAATCCAATAAAATTAAATAAAAAATAAAGCTCATCTTATCTGACATTAAAGTATGTCTAATCTATTTAAATTAAAGAAAGATGTGTGATAAAGCCAGCTTATTAATATTAATTTTAAGTCATCTGGGTAGAATTTTTTCATTAAGATATTTCCCATTAATATATATAATATGAAAAAAAATCCAGAATTCTCACCTCTGGGATAATGTTACCTATTTCACTGCAGAAGGGCAATCATCATTCAGGTTCAGAGGTTAAAGAGGTATGAGCATCCCAAATGAGTATCTCCAGTCTGGCAAAATTAAGGAGCAAGTCCAGGACAATTCCTCACACCTGAGCTAAATAGGGCTGCTCACAGCTGTTGCAGGCCTGGGGTAGGGAAGGATCTTGGAATGCCCTCATTGCAGCTTTAGCCACACTGACCCCTACAAAGAAGCAGACAGCAAAAGTGAATAAATATGAAAACCCTCATCCTTTCTTCTTCCATTCAAGAATTGTGTTAAACTGGTTTGGTGATTTTTTATTACAGTAAGACCTCTAATTAGTGATCTGCCCACTTGTGATGCAGTAAATTGCATGTACATCATATGGGCACAACAGTTTAAGTCAAGTTAGATGATGGGTTTATCAGCATTAAACAACCAGGTTCCCAGTTGGCAAGGGAAAAAGATATCCCTCCACCTTCTTTGAACTTCTTGCATTCTTAACATTCCTTCCATAAATCATTTAATAGCTGTCCTATTCATAGGAAAATGTATTGCTGAAGTTAAACAGTGGTTTTTTTCTCTCCACTCTCATTGGAGAGAAGCATAATAAATTATGCCTGATTTGCATGCAAGTTTGCATACACAAAACTCCTGTCATGAACTAGCAAACAATAAGCTGCTCATGTCAGAACACACTGTGCAAACAGCATCAAATAGCCACTGAGCTGTATTATTACCCTGCTGTGCTGTGGAACTGAGACTTCTCCACACAAATCTAAAGCTCCACAAATGCAACAGAAAGGATAAACCCAGCAGCTTTCTATCTGTCACTGTGTTGCAGTCCAAATAACCTCCACTGCTTTGTGGGACATCTTGACTCCAGGGAACTTCTGAGTCCCAGATGAACTTGTATGCAGAATGTATAAAAATGCTTCCTGATGACAAAAGTCAGTTTTCCATGTGGTGCCTGGAAGCATCCATCATTCAGGTACTGGGCAATGCACAGTTAACTTCTCTGGGTCATATTGCCATGAAATCAGCATTTCAATATGTGCAGATTGCTTCTGCAGTTGGGGGCTTTGCAGGGATAAAGTGTGTTACTAATCCAGCTGGATGTGCTGCTGTCATAGGTCAGCTACACACGATTTCAAACACTGGGTAAAACTCTCCTGATGTGTCATAGTTATATCAGAGCTTCTGACAACTCTTCATGCAGAGTTTGATGCTAACACCTGTTACTGCCTGCTTACCTTACTCACCTTCTGGAGTCTGCCAGAGGAACCGAAGCAAGGGGAACTAATTAGTGTAACTCATCACTGGTAACGAGGAGGCAGCAGGACAGATCTTCAGCTGCAAAGGATTGAAGGGGGGAGTTGGAGTGGTTCAGGGCAGTTACAAAATCAAAGCATGCCCAACATGAAGAATACTGCTGGCTGTTTTTGTCATGTAGTGAAAACACTTTTTAAAAAATTAGAATGGCTACTTTTAGAGTTGGCTCACCTTGCCACCTTCCTTCTTAAAGGATATCATATGCTGCACAAAGCTAAAACCACTTTGCTGCAAAGACAGTGGTAGAGGAATGCTTTTAGGATTTAAAATAAATCAAAACCATGCTGAGGTAAAGCACAATTTATGTTGCAATTTAGCTAACACAAGACATGTAAAAATTCATTTTAGAGAGGTATTCTGAAAATTAATTTGCACAGAATATCAGCAGGCAGGATATTGGGCAAGTACACTTAGGAAGGGCTGTTTGGGTAGATCACAGTCCTTACCACCTTAGAACTAGACTTGCAGCATAAATAAGAAAAACTAAAGTGTCTTTCTGTGCAGGTGGTGACAGCCCTGCAGGTTTTTAGCCCATAACAAACAACAGCTGAGATGTATTTAATACAATACCTCCAGGACTTGCAGCTGTGAGCACTTAAAGCAGGGAAAGCTAGAGGTTCCAAGAAATGTACAGCAGGCTTTTGGTTCATCTATCACAGATGCAGAGGTGTGAGTACTTACGCAAAAAATCACACAGGTCCAGGGCAGCTCTTCCTAAAATCCTTTAGAAAAAGTTGTAAGGATTGCTGCAAAGTACTACAAACTGGAAGTGTTAGGAATTGGCAAACCTACTGGGAAGAAGTTAATTGTTTCCTCCCCTGGGAATGCTTTCATATGAAGCAACAAAGAAACTATTGACACTACTGAACAGTGAAGAATTTCATAGTGTATTCCCTTATGAGAGAAAGCTTAATGCATTGTAATTCAGAGTGAATCTGGCCAAGTACCCATTGCTGTTAACGGGAGAAGTAAATACTGTGAGGCCTGAAACGTGATTTTCCTATACAGGGGTACCTGTGCCACACCTCTTTGTGTTATCTTTGAATAAGCTGTAATGTTTAAGGTCATCAGTTCATCATCTGGAAGCTCAGGGACTTGGAATCTTGCAGTTAAACCCAAATCTTTAAACTTTGTGGCTTAAATGTCTTGAATTACAGATGGGGCTCCAACTGGACTGCTGGGGCACAAAGGACTCTAAACAGGTCTAAACAGACCCTGCAGGACTCCAGGATTGCAGCTGATCCCATAATTAGGTGGAACAACCCTGAGGTATTAGGGATCCCTGTGTTCCCAAACCTCTGCTGTGAACCCCAAATTGGTCCTCTCACTGGCACTAGAGCCAGGGGTGAAGAATCACAGACTCCAGGGCTGCAGACCCAGGACAGAGAACAGGGAAACTGTGGAGTAAGAACCCAGAAGGTGCTTAGAAGGTGCTTCTAATGGGATCAGTGACGGTGAAGCTGTCCCAGGATTCAGCAACAATATACTTCAGACTGACGTAGGACCTTGCTACTCATTAATCATTAGTCAAGACATGCTGCCTGCCAGTGAAAGCTTCCAGTGTTTGCAGTTTTGCTGTGATATAGAAGGAAAGCAAGCAGTAACCTATCCTGGCCACTTTAAGGTTGGATGTGTTTGTGGTGAGATAGGAGAAGCCATTAAGGGTTAACATTTAAACCAGGAACAAGTAATTGCAGAGTCATGAAACATGGTGTCCACGGTGGTATGTGAAGACAGCTGTATTTCAACACAAAACACACTCTAAGAATGAAATGATCAATCAAAAATCTTAACAGAGAAAGCTGTTCAGAGTTCTTGAAGCCCAGATTCTCCTTTTGAGCAGCACCAGTAAATACATTAACTAATCAGACTACAGGTCTATAAATATCATGGATATTTTAAATATATTTTAGTTATAGGTCCTACATTAGTGGCTTCTTTAATAGCATACTTAAAACCAACCAAACAAAATAAAAGGCAAAAAAAATCCCCCAAACCCAGATGCTTTTCCGTCCAACACCCTTATATTGATCATACTGGTAAACGACAGGAATAGGAGCATTACCTTTGAAAGACTAGTGCTGCTGCTCATACAAGAATAGTTGCTAAGCTTCCCTTCAGGTGCTTCACTGATGTGCAGGAGCTCCAAAAATGTATTGACATGGCTGGTTACCAAAACCTGCTCTCTCTGGAAAACACAAAAACACAGATGAAGATTTGTTTCATTACAAAGTAGTTCTGTTTTAAGGAGAAATAGGATTATAATGTATGCAATCATTTTTCCACTCCTCCCTGAAGAACAGCTTCACCAGCTGAGCTGACATGCCAAGCCAGCTGAATGGTTTTAGGGGAAACAATTCCTTGGTGTTCAGGGAAGCCACTGGAGAACATACCTTTGTCAGTGGAGAACTGGCATTTCAGCAGCACTTCCTCCTAATGCAGAAGCCAAAAGTAGCATTGGGCTGACAGCATCTGGGAAGCAATGAGGCACAAACTTCTGCACACCTGTATGGAGTTCCTGTTATTATTTGGGGTTGGGAACTAGGAGAGTCAAACAAAATCCTGAATGACAAAGGAGTTGATTTTTACTCTCTACTGTCATTTAGCACTGTCATTCTTACTTTTTTTCCTGCACTTTTACTCTCCAAGTCCATAGTGGAGCATTTTCTGTTTCACCACTTAAGAAAACACTTCCTCTGAGTTTGTGGACTATATATTCCACAGGAACTATAGTTCTGGGCAATTTATTGTATGTCTGCTGAACCCAAGGCATAAGCACAGTGACTGAACACATTTCTCAGTTTTAACATGAGCAAACCTTTATGACAAATGCTGCCACTGCTGAGTTGCAGGGTATATTACAGCCCACCCACCAGGCTGAGATTCTGCAAGGGTTGCAAAATTCTGAGTTACAGCTCAGCCCCAGCATGTGTCTGACCAGAGAAACTTACAGTGATGGCACAAGGACACCACCAGAAGGGCATTTTCTTTTTTTATTGAACAGAAATGTTAGTAGTGTAGGTAGGCTTCAACTCTCAAGTGGCAATTTATTATAGTGGATCTAAAACTAGGAAAAGTCAGAGCAACCTTGATAGTGAAAAACTTGAAACATAATAAGGAGGTAGGCAGGAAAATTGCAGTCATATTGGCTAATTGACATGTGAAAAGAGTCTGCTTTCTGAAATTTTAAATGATTGGCACCACTTTACTCCAGCAGGGAAACTCCAAGGGTGATTTTTATTTAGTGATCCAATTTTGCATAATAGCAGCCAATTATATTTGCCAGGCATGCAAATGCTGATTGCCTGGACATGTCACCTCAGGATCTGACCTTCTGGGACTGTTACCCTCCT
Source organism: Lichenostomus cassidix (assembly GCF_008360975.1). Lineage (NCBI taxonomy): Eukaryota > Metazoa > Chordata > Aves > Passeriformes > Meliphagidae > Lichenostomus > Lichenostomus cassidix. The sequence continues at coordinate 3,865,356 of NC_139494.1, forward strand.
CTTCCTCACACAAATTGCTCAAGTCAAACTAGGATGGAGATTTTTAAATACATGAGTAGTACAGTACACACACACAGGTACACACTCTTCTATACAAATGCTTTATTAAAAATGCTTCTGGGGTGGTCTGTAACAAAACATGTAGAGTTTTAAAAAAGTCAAGATAAAATGGTATCTATTACAATGCATTAATGTTTTCTATTATTCCAAGAGTCTGGTCAGCGCTCAGATGTGAACAGTTAAACATTTTGCCTATGTATGCTGCAGGTATTTGAGATATTACTCTACCTAAATATGGAACTTGAATCAAGTCTTGGTTTAAAAAAACTCCATGTATATTTTGAAATGTTTGTTGCTACAGTACAGTGTAGGAAAAATAAGCATTGTTTCTAGTATTTACACAAGGATGAAGAGCATGAACTTTTACAAAATGAAAAGAAAATACGGTACAGAAAATTTTTACAATATCTGCAATTGGTACTCTGAAAGATCCAGCCTTTGAAACTGAAATTCAGAGACAGTTAAACTTCTTAACTCCCTTTTCTTCTTCCCTCACCTCCCACCCCAGTATTCAAATCCTTTATTCAGTAGAAATGATTTATGTAGAATGTCAAGGTATAACAAATATGTTTTCTTCTTTGAAAAAATGTGTCTTAAAGATTAAAAATATATATATATATATATATTTATGTATTCAGGACAGATCCTGTTTCCCTTATGTGACTAGATTGACATGTGTAAGGAATAAAATTGACCCTGTAATTAGAATTGAAAACACAAAGATCAAAGACAATTCCAGTGTATTTTGTTACGCTTCCCTTCAGCTTCAAAATTCCTGTTATGTCCACTATGATGTCAGTTTGCTGCACAGCCACATTCCCCTTGGGATGGGAAAGGGGTCAGACTTTAGACAAGGTCTGCACTGGTGTGAGAGGAAGCCATGGTGAGACAGCACTCACCATTCAAGGGTTGGTTGTTACTCACTTTACAGTAGTTTTTATTACAGATGTTGCCATGTTCAGAAAGCTTTGGCCAAAGAACTTGTTGAGCATTTAGTACAGGCAGCCTACACCTGAAGACAGGATATTTAGAGATACAACTACATTTCTAGTATCACTTTAAAAAGCACAGCACTGTTAGTGCCATGCCAGATAGTTTCCTGCCTAAGGCAAACTAACTTCTCAAGCACTTCAGTAGAGGACCCTGGCTGGCAGTAATGCAAGCAGTGTCTGAGGAGAACTTTTCCCCATCTTTGCTCTTTTGATCCCTGATTTTTCACGTGGAGCTGCTGAATGTGGAGTGTCTGTGATTTCAGTATAATGGGTAACAAGTTTGTGGCTGTCAGCAGGAGGATGCAGTGTGGTCCTAGAAACAAGAGGCTAATGCTAATCACCTGCCCACAGATCATTGCCTCTCATAAATAACTATACTTTAGTGTCTTAGAATCCTTCATTTAAACCTCTGTCCCTTCCCTGGAGTACAGTGTGTTGTTTGTGCTGAGACTGCTGTAAAAATGAGTGTTAAACTGGTTGAGCACCGAGTTGCTGTGGCCAAGATGACCGGAAGGCATGGAATTGGACCACTCTCCCACACCATGGCTGGGGATACTGGAGAGTGGGGAGTACGAATTGAAGCCTACCACGTTCTGTCCCATTTTGTCAATGGGTTCAGAGCTGAGTCCCACAGGCCCGGAGCGACTCCCCGAGGTGGAGCTGTGGACATAGGCAGTCATGCTGGAGAGGAAGTTACTGAGGCATGGGCTGCTGGAAGAGGGAGGTGGAGATTCTTTCTCAGGTGAGTTGTCAGTCCCAGGTGAGTTTTCCAAGATATCCTGATGCTCTACAGCTTTGGGGCTGCCAGTCAGGGTACTGTCCTCTGATTTTTCAGATGCAAGCGTGGCAGCACTGGCCTCAATGTCAGACTTCCTCTTCCTCTTCCTGCGAAAGTTTCCATTGTCAAACATCTTTTCACAGTTCGGGTCCAGAGTCCAGTAATTCCCTTTTCCTGTCAAAGGAAACAAACCCACACTTTTAGTTTAAAAATATGCACACAAACCAAAAGGAGCAGTCATTTAGGGCTTTCATTTCACAGAAACAGAACAATTGCATGAGCAAAACACACGTATTTTTAGTCACTCAAAAGCAGAAGTCTGTAGAATTCAGAAAAAAAGATTAAAGTTTTGGGCTCCATCCTTTAGCCCTGACTCTTCCCACAAGCAAAATTACAAGTGGAATCACTGGGAGGGCTTTTTTGTTTTGTTTTCTTGGTGAAGGAAGGAGATTTTCAATTTATATAGCTGGTCTTCTGAATTTATGGCAGAGAGTAATCAAATCCCACACTGGGCTGCCCCTGCAGATTCAGTGGGGTAGTATAGGTTTCTAACAGGATAGAACCAGATTTTTTGCCTTCTGTTGCCGGAAAAATTTGAATGAGTTTTAAATGTTCTCAGTGGTTCTTAACGCCTATTGATAGAAAACAATGAATAAAGAAGTATCTGACAGCCTACCAGCCAAGGGGTTGCTAATGGCAGACGTGTGATTCCAAATAGAACATTACTTGAAACAAACAAAAAAAAAGCAGCCTGTTCTCCTCTTGAGAGCTAAAGCTATTGGATTTCTTTGACAAATCCCCTTCCCTTTAATTCCCAGGTAAGTTTGACATGAGTCATGCATTACACCAAATGCCCTTCGAGTGTGCCTTGCCCAGTTAAATGTTGTGTGCTGAGCCTCATGCTCAGTTCATTGGTCCTTTCTCAGAAGGACCCAGAGCAGGACAGAATCCCCTTTCCTCCAGACATCTCACAGCAACACTGATTCACACCTCAGTTGCTTTCAGCCTTTTAAGAACAAAGTGCTACTGAGTCAATGTCCTGTATCTGGCCAATTATGTCTCTTTACAGTGCACTAGGTATTTTAAAATTAATCAGTTTTAATTAGAGGTGGGAGAAAAGGAAGAGAGGGCTATACCTGGATCATCTTCATCTCGAGGCACCTTCTTGAAGCAGTCATTGAGAGACAAGTTGTGCCGGATGGAATTCTGCCAGCCAGCTTTGCTTTTGTTGTAGAACGGGAAGTTGTCAGCCACGTACTGGTAGATCTGGCTCAGTGTCAGCCTCTTGTCAGGTGCCCCGTGGATGGCCATGGCAATGAGGGCAGAATAGGAGTAAGGGGGTCTCACCAGCTTCATAAGCTCCTCTTGGGATGGCAGGGGAAGCCAGCCAAGGTCAGTTCCTCCCAAGCTGTGCATGTTAGGCAGGAGCTGCCTCTGCATCCCGTATGACTGAGGAATGAAGGGGCTGCCGTTGGATCCTGGCAGGTATGGTGGTGGGGTGATGGAGGGTCCATTCAGCCAGAGGTAAGGATTGGGAGTGCTGTTGTAATCTGTTGTCTCAAAGGTGCTTGGTCGCTGTGGGCTCGGGATGTTCTGTGGATGGAAAAAGTTCTCGTAGTAGATATTCATCTCCGGAGGTTCTTGGCCGATATTTGGGAACTGTGGGCTGCAGCGTGGAGGGGAGTGCGATGGTGGGTCAAAGAAGCTCATGCTCTAACCCAGGCAGCTGACAGCTTGTGACACACCTGTGCTAGTGCTCCTTTCCCGGGACAGGTGCATCACCTGTGCCCTTCCCTAGGTACTTATGCACCTGTAAATGTTTCAGCCTGTGCTGCAGGCTCCACCCCACAGCCCTGACTGGCTGCAGATGAGGACGATATCCTTTTTGGAATGCTGGCAGTCCCAGTCAGTCATTGATGTCACATCAACCAAATGAGAAAGTTACAACTGTTTATCTTCTTAAATGAATGAAGGAATTTTCCACTAATGTGATGCACATAAAGAAAGCCTAAGGCATCTTGAAGTTAAAGCTCAGAGATCCTCCTCTTTCTGCCTTTCACAGCGAAGCTTTAGCATTTAGTATTTGCTTTCTTATTAAAGAAAAGCCATTTTGTGCTGCTGTTTGCAACACCTCAGAATGCAAAAGCCATTTTCACTAGTCAATGAAACAGTAGAGATATATACTTAAAGAAAAGGAAAGAAAAGAAAAGGTCAGGCCTTTTGCTTTTGTAACTTTAATTGCAGACTTGCTTGTACTTCCCCCTAGGCAATCACAGTACTACAGGCAAATTCTGTAGCTGGTTGCTCACGTGAGTAATCTTACTGATATAAATGGAATTAACTCCCTAAAGTAAGGATTAATCTTGTGAGAAAAAAAAAATTCAAGCTTAATAATCAAACCTTTCTTTAGAGCTTAAATTGGTGAACTGAGATGGGAAATCATTATGTGCTGCTTCCTCTTTGCTGCAGGATTGGTGCAGAGAGCTCATAAAACCTCTCAGCACACTTTCCAAGCATGAAAGCAGTGACAGTGTTTGGCACAGCTCTTTTAGCCAAGTTCCAATAATTTCATTTGTATCTATACAGAGAAGAGTTGATTCCATAAAATTAAGTAACAAGGAAAATCTCTAGCCTTTTATGACTTGGAAGAATCTTTAGTGCCTTTCATGGCACCCTGCACATCTGGAGGAAAGAGCAGAGCTGCAATGTCACCACCTCTGTCTCAGGGTGGCAGCTCTTCACTGCATGAATGTCTGCACTGGAGTTACAGCAGAGTTGCAGTTCCCTTCACAGTGATATTTTTTTTTTTTTTTTTTTTTTTTTTTTTTTTTTTGGTGATTAAGGCACATACATAATTTAAAATTTGCTTCAGCTTTAATATCCGTGCAATAAAGAAGGTCCTGGTATGCCAGGGCCTCCTAGGTAGCTCTTGTCCTGTGATACCTGCAGAAACACCAGTTTTGACCCATTGATTTGAATTCCTGGCTGTACTAAAGAACTTTTTGCTTTGTCACACATTCATCTTAATCTTTTGTGCTGCAGTACAACCACCAAGACGCTTCATTCCCCAAGAATTAGTGATTCACCAATGTCATGTCCATAATGTTGCTTTGAAAGGTACAAAAAAAATTCCACTGGAAGTACTGCTAAAATATTGAGCACAGAATGACAAAGCACACCACTTTCCCAGCTCAGAAACGCAGCTCTACAGCTGTTACTTTAAAAATACATGCTTTCACTGCACAGAAAATCACTTGTACCACAACAAACAAGCTGCTACTTTAATTTGAATGGCTGAGAGCTCAGAGTATGTAAATGCTAAATAACCTATGAGAGACACACATTAAACAGACAACAGTTAAGTGGAACATAGTGGGAAAGGCTTATTTTCTAAGTGACAATTGCTGTGCAAAAGGTAACTTGGACAAAAAAAAAAAAAAGGAAGAAAAATATGCTTAATTTTTTTAGGAGGTAATAATGTGAGTTCCTCCCTCCTCAAGAAACCTAGGAAATATAGGAAGAAATATAGGATATAACTTTTTTCACCATAAGAATCTGAGTTACAAACATGCAAAATGCTATTTGAGCAACATTCCCTATAGCTTCCTAACTAACTTACTAACATATAGATATATTTTAAAATTATATGTGTAGTCCTGCAAGTACTGGTACAAACATTGCTAATAACCCCCCTCCCCTATTTACAGAAGAGTCAATGGAACAAGACACTTAAGAAACACTCACACAAGTAAAACCACATCTACAATTAACTATAGATCCAGAATATAGTGAGAAAAATAAACATAATACATTTTTGACCTGCTCAACAAATCAGATTTTTGCCAAAAAACCCTTAAAACCAAGAAAAACTTGAAAATTTATTCCAAGAAGTAAAAATTCAGCTAACTGCATCATGGATTTTGATGAGTGACACCTAAATGTTCCCTGAGGTGCTCTGCACACATAGTTACAATAAAAATACACTCAAGTGGGTGCTGAGTGAATACAGGCTTTGAAAATATCCCAGGCTTTACAAAGGGAAAAAGCATTACTTCTGCAGCCAGAGACTGATGAAGGCTGTGAAATTTCCTCTGCAAATGACTCCTACTGAAGTTCTGGTGCAGTGCATTTGAGTAGGGTGAGCCTGAGCTGAGAGTCTTCCTTCTGGCAGGGTTGAAAGAAGGTAGCAATCCCAGAAGTGGAGAAAAGAGAAGGAAAACTGGTGAGGCTTCCATATAAAAAGGCTGGGAAAAGGTGATATGCTGACCAACCTATGCTAAGAGATCAATTTTTAGGGCTGGAAACTCCGCAAATAAATTGGAGGCTGATGCTGGAGACAGTTTAATGATCATTATCTCCAAAGGCATTGGGTCAGTAAGCTCTGGCTAGAAGGATGCATCATGTTTTTCCATTTCTTTTTACTGCAGTACAGTACTGCACGGCCCTGAGTGCATGTCCTACCAGCTGGAAGCCTGGTCAGCCACAGGTTGTTGTCAAACCAAAGACTGTTGACAACTCTTGTGTTATACAAATATTTTCTCCTCTCAGTTTCCAAAATCTGCAAGGTTGTGGCTGAGCCCCTGCAGAAACAGTGTTTTCCATAGGTTTTTTAGGTCAGCTCCTGTGTACCCATCTACTACAGCCAACAGTAATATTTCTTCATACTGTCTACCCATTTATAAAACAAAAGATAATATCTGAAATCTTGGGTTAAGAAAGATTCAAATTAATTTCATTTAAACTCAGATTTCTCAGCATTCCCACTTATACTCCAAAGTAACCTACACATCCAGTGTTTCTGAAATGCAGTGACCTGGCAGAAGTGAGTGCACACCAACACACAGTTCATGCAAACTATTCCTGTGGTCACAAAGAAGAGGGGAAAATTGCTTTTAAATGAAAAGAGTCCATATACAAGTCAATATACCAAGCAACCTCCCTTGTTTCTAACAATTCACACCCTGAAATCAGAAACAGCTCAGTATCCATCAGTAACACATTTTCACATAGTGAAAAGGTCTCTGTTCTCAGTTGTCCAGTAGATTACTTTTAGGAGTCTTCATGTCTTACTCCACTAATCATCTGCCCAGCATATCCACAAAATAAACCACACCACGAGAAGGAACAAGGTGTAGCAGGCAAAGCAATGTCATCTCAAGGACATTACAAAAGCATAAGAAATGTAGAATACAGCATTGCAAAACAAGGGACCTGAGCTTTATTTCTAGAAATGCAGGTTGAACATTAAATTAATGGAAAAAACAGTATCATTTGGATTTGTGCCATAAGTGCTGCAATGCTAGAATAAAATGCCCTTAGACTTTTCAAGTCTTCCAGAACAAAATTACTGTGGATTTTTAAGCTACTTTATAACTGGGTTTGTAGAAGCCTCTGAAACCTTGTAAGGGCTCATAGCTGCTCCCTGACCATGGGAGTTATAATAATAAAAGTAGTTATAACTCCTACATCCACAAAGGCCTCCCACCATCTCCTAACATATAATAAATATGGCAGAGGGGATTAGGTGTCCCCTGACACCTAACTGGGAATTAGCTGTGACAGGCCACAGGCAGGCAAGGAATCCATAGCTTGCCTTTGGCTGCCTATGGTTCCCAAGGGATCTGCTGCACTGAGGGACACAGGCAGGGTCACATCTGCAACACAGGGGTACCTCAAGGCACAATCAGTGACAAATTCGTTGTCATGGAAGAATCTGACGTGTCCCTCTCAGTAACAGGAAATTAATACAAATATAGATACTTCAGTCAATCCCACTTTGACAGCCTCATGGCTGCTGCAGCTCCCAAAGAGCCAACATGGTTCCCTCTTTTAGATTATCTGCTTGTCCTTCTACTCTCACCACTAAATGTGTGTTTATATTAGAAACCAATCATGTTAAAATGAGGTCTTGTATGAACATCAACATGGGCACCAAAGAAATTAATCTCCACACCCTTCCCAAACCCTTCAAAGCTTAAATTCTTGTGCATTTCAATGAAATAAGTTTATTCATTTCAATGCATTTCAATGATTTATAGAAATAAAAGGCAGTAACATGCTAATGCTTCTGTTTCAGTCATATTTCAGCATCAAGGTATTAGCTGGTATGGATAAACCACCTCCTCCCACTCCACAATTCAAACAGAGATCTCACTGAAAAGACATTTTAGAAGCACAGATTTTTTTTTTTTTTTTTCAGAAAACGTAACTTCCTTTTTATTAAGGAAAAACGTTTTAATTTCAGTGTTCTATGCCCTTCAGTACTTGCACAACACAAACACTTGTGGAAAATTAATTAGAAACTAAAGCTGGAAAGTGAATTGGTGCAAGTGCAGTGAACTCCTCTGTGGACACACCCGGGCACAGATAAACTTAAGGTTCTTTTATCGTAGCCAGGACTTGACCGCAGTAAACTTAGATAACCTAACCTGCGAGCAGGATGATTTACGGCGCTGTTAATCCTGGCGCTTCCAGGAGCTGCGCTGGCATTCCCGGGATCGGGCAGGGAGAGCCGCGCCGGGCTGCGACATGGGCGAGCTATCGCGACATCCCATCGCCCCCTGGCGATGCTTTCTGGGAATGCACAGCTTTGTGCTGACCTGCCTGCGAACAGCCACGATCCAGGTCTGATCCAGGTCTGACTGATCCAGGTGCTCCCTGCGCAGCGTCACCCGGATCTGGAGCTGAGCTTGTAGTACCAGCATCTGCAAAAATAACCCATTCTGTATGGAAACATTTTTAACGTTTTCATATAGGAATCCTTCATTGGTTTTGGAATTTTTTGGTGGAAATTCTGGTAAATTTAGAGATATGTCTTTGGTTTAGATTAGGTTTTTTGGTTTTGTTTTTTTTTTCTTACGCATCCTGATCTCAAATATTCCTGTTTTCCTGTCTTGTGAAAGAAGTCTAAACGCAGTTGTGGAAAAAAATTCTACAAATTCAGGCATTGTGCACTAGTGCTGCTAAGTGTGTCAAAGCAATTGAAGTAAGACTTCACATCTCTCGAATATTTGCAGAATCCAGGTATCCAATCATAACATACTTTAGTGTACAATAAAATGCCATACAAAATACAAGGTTAAAAAATCTTCATCTAAAGCTTCTCTATCCAGGGTTATTTTCTTATATTTAAAAATATACAAGCAAACATTCTGCAGAAAGTCTTTCCTCAAACTATCTGTCAAACATGGAGAGTTTTTTAGACATTTTTGTCTTGTTACAACAGTACAAGATTCCTCCTACCTGACCTAGGTAAGTCTTTTTTTGGCTGCCGGCCTGCCAGGGCATAGATACCTTAAAGGACTGTTTTCTGATCCCCATCACCTTTCCTGTGCCTTTTGAATCACCATTTAAACCCATGGTGACACCATCAACAGCCACCTGCCATGAGCTGAACTAACCCAAGCACGGGTAAGGCTGATCAAGGGTTAACTGTGAATGAGAGATCAGCCATGCCTGTCACAGGAACCTGGTACTAAATGCAGGTTGAATATCCACACATAATGGGGCACCCAGAGCTGCAGAATGCATTAATACACAGGAAAAATCATTAACACAGACACTGTATTTGTTCCAGCACAGACACTCACAGTGGTGTCTCATCCTAGGGTCAGCCACAGGAAAGAACCCTCATGGCACAGAGCAGCTGTCTGCTATCCTGGAAGACAAAAAATTACACTGAAAAAGGACAATTCTATGCAAAACCCAGTCAGATCAAACTGTCCTAACTTTAAAGCCATTATTAAATTTATCCAACATTTAAAAGTTTATGAAATCCACGGCCTACCCGAGGTTTGTTTGCAGAGCAATTCTTGGTTTATAGTGTTAATCTTTAGCACATGCTGCATCATGAGGGCAAATCAGAACAGACAATTACACACTGAGTCAATAAAGAACAAGTCCTCTCCTCACCCAGAGCAGTAAACACTGCCAATGCTGAAGCCCTTACAACTGAGGGCAGCCCAGGAGTGTTGCTCAATGTTCCCTCTCAAAAGGACCTTGAATGCCTAAGAGCAAGAAAAAAACTGAATTCTGACATGAAAATATGAGTAAGTTCTATGTAGTGACTACTCCAAAGCACCCAGAATAGGAGATGGCTGCAAGCTTTTTTTATGGAAATGCCCCAATATTTTTTCATATTCCTGAAAAAAAAAGGGGCATCTAAAAAGATGGACATAGCCTCATCCAAAAATTAACGAGGGAAAGAATTATTAAACTTTATTTTTTCACTGCCCTCAGAAACAGCTTTTAAAAAAATGGATGCTGCAAAACACAAGTTGGCTTAAAATTCTCTGATTTCTCTTGATTTCTAAATGAGAAAGATGCTGTGTTTGGTTAAGTTATTCCTTTTATCTTCCCCCACTCTGGAGAATCAACCTGTGCTTTTGTTTTAAACAGAATACCCTAATTCTGGATGATTGCCATTGATACTGGCATATATGGAATCTGGGATAAATGTTCCATCATTTGAATAGTTTTTTACTGAAGCTGAAACAAACAAAAAAAAAACCAAGAAAAGGATCCTTTGGTATTTTTATGAGAGTTAAGCTAAAATCCTTGAAAACAGAAGAGGAAATGAACATAGAGAATTATGTGGTTGGGTGGCTTTAAACACAACTCCTCGACCTCAGCTGACTTAAACAGAAACCAAATTTAATAAAAAATAAAACCACTTTTCCCCTCCTAGCATGCTATTTTTAAAATGTATTTAACATCTCTCCTTTCTAAAAGTGCCCTCATCCCATGATCAGGGTGGAACAAAAGAAAACAGAGATTCAATGATGTCAGTCAATAGACTTCTTACAGAATAACCAGTGTGGCACCAGTACCCCACTGGGCCTGGGAATATCTGACCTTTAAGGTCTTTTGCAACCCAAACCATTCTGTGCTTCTGCTCACCCACAATTTCTACTGTCTAATAAAGAAGATTACAGACTGTGTGTAATAGAGATAAAAGTTCAATGTCAAGCAGGTACACAGGTCTATCACACCTTCAAGTTCCAGAACAATGTGTTCCTAAGGCCTGTAAAACCTTTAATAAAACTCTCCTTCCTCCTCAGAAACTTGGTCCTTATTGACTTAGACTCTGACCATCTTCCTATAGCTCACATCAGCTAATTTTTATTGAAACTTAACGAACATTAAATTCCCCTCCAGAATGAATATTTAAGTCCTAATTCCATAATAAGGACTTAGTATGATCACTTGGCACAGACAAGAGGCCCAAGTCAGATGAGGATACTCCTGAGGGCCCTGATGTGGGTAAATGCCAACACTTGCTGTGAGTGACAGACCTTGTGCTGCACTGGCACAGCAGCTCCTGGAGCTGCACCAGCACCACTAACATGGTAATGCACTCTACAGGTTTGGAATGGTGCAGGATGGATGTAGGTTTGAAATGGGGCTCCACAGGCTGTTTTCCATGTTCCAGAAATCTGGACATGCACCGAAAAAACACCAAAACAGATTTTCATACAATAAAAGTGATTCTGTGCTGGATTCAGTAATATGTATATTAATTACTCATGGCTTTAAGACGTAGCTAGAGAAATCCAGAGACACCCAGGTACCTGTGTCTGTCTGAAACTGAGATTTCTGCCTAAACTGAACACACAATGTGCAGCTTCAATACATCTTAGGTCACTGCAGTGTGACAGCTCCGTACAGGTCAGCTCATCCAATCTCAGCTGCAAGTGCAGCTTTCCTGGCCCTGCAAACAGCTCATTAATTACAGCCCCACACAACCCAACCCCAGCATTATCTCAGTGCCACGTGACAGCAACCCAGACTGTCACCAGCCAGACTATTGGAAAAGTCAGAGGGAAGGGAAATAACTGGTACAGGAAAACACGTGAGAACATGGCTGTGCTCCTGACCTGCACTGGGAGGGCTCAGAGCTGAAGCCACCCCTGCTGCACTAATTCCCTCGACAGCAGCCAAAGCCTGACCCTGGCCTGGAGGGAATTTCTGCCTTCTTTGAGGTGTGCTTCATCTCAAAGAATGTCAAATACAGGTTCTGTCCCTCCCCGCTGCATACATGAACCAAAGGCTTGTTGAGCTCGTGACAGAAATGAAAGCAATCAATGGTGATTTACATTCTTAAACAGATGTTGCCATACTGGCACTTTACTGTCCCAGGGCAGCAATCACCCTTCATGCTGTGCAGTTTATTTGGACTAAATGTCAGTATCCACTGTTTCTGGAAACTTGGGAAAGGCTGGAGCTTGTCATCCAAACATCCTTAAAATTCCAGTTCTATGAATGCCCTGCTCTTGGCAGCTATTTTTTGTTAGTTAATTTAGCTTTTCTGCTGAGAGTTGATTGACATGATTTCAGGCTTGAAACTTGGGCTGGCAAATAGAGGACAATCTACTAAAATTATAGACAAGTAATAAAATTATGGCTGATATGTACTAAATTAAATGTCAATCCAACCCCTTCACTAAAAACTGTATTAAAACCTGAGCAAAACACAAGCATGAATCTTGAACCACTGGCTTAACACCAAAATTCCTTTGGATATGATGCTCCTGCCTTCCTGGTATTTGTTTCTTCCATTCTTCCTAACTCTTTACTCTGAGTCACAGTATTTCAAAACCAATTTATAGTAAGAACTAGAGGTAAAGCTATTATTCCACTCACCTGAAAACATATCTGCAAGATATTATAAACAAAAGGTAACCTTTAAGAGGTATTATTACAAAGAATAAACAGTTCCTAAATAATCTATTTCTTACTAATTTCCAGTAGAACCAAACATTTTCTTTTAAAATACTTGTTTATTTTGTGATACATTCAGGTATCTGCAAATAATATTGAAGGACAGCTTTGATAACCTCCCTCCTCCTCCCCAGGTTAGCAAGGTGTTAACCATGCACCCTTCGATCTTTCACTTTCTCTCACTCACAGATAACCTTCTCTATTGAACAGAGGACTTTTTCCTAGGAAAGCTTTGTTTCTCCTCTGTGCCACTTCAGAAGCAGTATCAAGTTGCTGTGGAAAGCAAATGAAACAAAATAAAACAAAAAAGTCTGTAAGAATTCATGTCAAACACTAGTTAGTGTCAAAACTGGGCCCATTTTGTTTTGCTGCCGATGGTTATTCTGGTGAAAAGTATTTTGTGGTGCAGCATTAGTTCCAATGGCAAATATTCCAAACCTCTCACAGAAAACAATCACTAACTACTTCTGTAGAAAACAGCTTCCCTTTGACAACCTGCAAAGAGTGTCTAAATTCATAGAACTAATTATTCACACTGTATGTTAAAGTGTTGATAGAAAAATACAGGCTTAAACAAACTGTAGATGTATTTTCATAGATTCAACTCTACAGCAAGAACTAACATTAACCTCTTTGTCTTACCAAATCCAATTAGAAGGCAACAAGGCCAGTCCCCCCATCCACAACACTATACATGGTTATATTTTATTTACCTGGTATAAACCTGTGTGAGTGTCTGAAACATAAAGGGATGAGTGAAGGAAATCATTGACCTTTTGTACACCTCTCAGTCTGGATAACACACCTGCTTGTATAAAGAGCTGACAGGTTATAAAACCCCCGAGGTGCTGACCTGCAATACTGTGGAGCTTCACACCAGTGAGGCATCACCTCCCAGCTCTACCTCATGAGCTGAGAACACACAGAAAATCAATCTAAACCCAGAAAACTTGAGCTCATGGAATTTCATTTGCTGTCACTAAAAAACTATTACCTTTTATACGATGACACCTGGAGATGTCAGGGAGAAAGGGTCAGGGCAAATAAAACAGATTTGTAACATTTTATTGAACAGCAGAAAATGCAGCTTTTGTTCATCATGCTGCTGCATGTAAGGTCAATTTGTACATGTGTACATAAAACTTTCTCACGTTTTCCACATCAGAGCTGCTGTTCTGAAAATAACTCAGGCATATGGTGTCACAGACATGGACATCACCAGGGAAAGATTGAGGATACAGAGCAGTGTGCTGGGAGCACACAGGGATCTGAGGGCTGTAAATCCAGCTACAGCCACAGAGCAAATTGTCAGTGGCTATTTTGTGCTGAGCCATCTGTTGCCTTGGCTACAGTGCCAGTGAGGGTTTAAGGACAGTGGAGTGTGTCTTAGAAGCTCCAGAAAACCATGACTCCTCTGCTCTCTGGGAAGAACAGACCCCAACTGGCATCACACAGGGAACATTGCAGTTGGCCTTTCCATACATCTCCCTTCCCAGGAAGAAACTTTGTCCCCAGGGAGCACACAGCTCCCTTTGACCTGTATAACCAGAGCCTTCTGGTCCACATCCCACATCCTGCAGTATTTCCTCAAATGTTATTCCTGTATCTGTATCACAGTTAACTTATCAGAGCCCATGAGTGTTGCTGTTCATATTCTCCATCAGTGCCTTTCTTTAGAGTAGATGGTGCTCTAAAATAGAATATTTGTATGTAGATAAAATTATTTTTGGTTGAGAAGTGGTCTTGTAAAAATTAATCACAGATCTGTCGATGAAGGTTTGAAATGGGACTCCACAGGCTGTTTTCCATCTTCCAGAACTTTGGACATGCGCTGAAAAAACACCAAAACAGATTTTCATACACTAAAAGTGATTCTGTGATGGATTCAGTAATATGTATATTAAATACTAATGGCTTTAAGCTGTAGCTAGAATTGACCAAATCCTTCATGTTTTGAATTCAGTTCTCTATTCTGCAAAACCTTAAACCTGTATTTAAACTTATCCACATGATTCCAAACATGCCATGAAGCACTTCACAAATGGATTTTTAGCTTTAGTTAGTCCTTTTTCCTCCATGCATTCTATCCTCTGTATCCTATACACTATTTAAGTTTAAATATGAGTGGATGAGGTAGTGCTGAAAAGGTGCAACTCCTGGGCCTGAAAAAGTACGTATGTGATAAACTGAATGTAAGTGAAATACTACAGACTTCAAATTAATAGGTTATTCTCGTTCCTACCAGAAAAATATGATTATGAACACATTTAAATGCAGGTTTTCCTACATGACGCTCTATAAGCCCTTAAGGCATTATCCTTAAAAAAACAAACAAAAAAACCCAAAAAAAAATGACAAAAACAACACTGCAGAAAGTAATGAATACGAATGAAACCTATTACCTAGGAAAAAAGAAACCAAACCAACCCTTTGCATCAAAAGATCAGAAAAGTTGCCATGTACAATATTACAAGTGACCCAGAATACTCATGCAGTAATGCATCTTGGTAGCTACCCTCATCTGCATTAATAAATGCCACCCTCCCACTACCCAAAAAAATAGGAAAACAGACATCAGTGAACCGTTCTTTCAGAAACAGTGACGACTCCAGCGGGAGCCAATTTCTACTTTTTACTAAGCATCTCCACTAAGCAGCTCCGCGCTGTGCCGCGCCCAGCCCGCCCCGAGCGCGGCGCTCCCAGCCCGGCACAGCCACAGCCCGGCGGGAATCGCCGCTTCCCTCCCTCCCCGCCGGCACCGCCACTCGGCAGCCAGCCGCGCCCTCTCGCGGTGCGGGAGCGGAGCCGCACACGCGGGATCATCCCTGCATCCCTGCATCCTTATCTCCCTGCATCCCTGCATCCTTCCACCCTTCCATCCCTGCATCCCTATCTCCCTGCATCCCTGCATCCTTCCACCCTTCCATCCCTGCATCCCTATCTCCCTGCACACCTCCATCCCTGCACCTCTCCATTCCTCCATTCCTCAACCCCTTCATCCCTGCATCCCTCCCACTGGAAGTGCTACCTCGTCCAGCTTTGCTTCCACATAGAGCTTTCACCCCACTCTGAGAAAAGCATCAAGAAAAAAAAAGCAGACTTTGACTTATGAACCTATTTGTCTTAAAAATACTTAATTTTCATAGCGTAGAATTTTTGAGCACATAGCACCTCCTTTTTCACCCCGCAAACACACACAGAACCTACCATTGTTTTAAATAACTGGTTCACTTTCTTTTTTTTGGAGGTTTTCTTGTCACCATCTGAGGTGGTAGGAAACACTGGCTGGCTCAGCCTACGTGAGGCAATTGTTTCATCAGGTGTCACAGTGCTGACAGACAGGGTTAATCCTTAGAAAGGAAACAATATTGGTTACACAAAACAAAAGCAAAAAAAGGAGAGTCAGAGTGTAAGACAGTAGAACTCAAAATAATGAACTACTGCAATGACTAGAAAAAATTAAGGTATTTTTAATCCAACTATAGTCTTAGAATAAAAAAATTAAACTATGGGGAAACACTAGAATTCATTACATTGAAACGGAAGAGTGAAAAAAACCACAACAATCTGGCCAAAAAATTAAAAATGGATAAACACATGACAAAAAAGTGGGCCATGGCAGTCTGTTGTGTTGTGCTAAACATCTGTTACAGGCATCTGGAAAGAGAGGGGCACTGAGAGGGAGATATGAAATGCAGGCTGAGGAATGGGATGTGCTATGGAACCAGGGGGTAAAAGGCACTGAAATAGGCACCACAGTGTTACCAAGCAGTTGCAGCAGTCACCACACACTTCAGTTGGAATCCTTGTCCCAGAGGATTTCAAAGGGATGGAGAGAGCTGCCAGCCCTGCTTGAAGCAAAGCCTTCACTGCTGTTTTCTTATCATCCCAATAAAGCTCAGAACTCTCACTTCAGTGTAAGCACCTCACCTGGGATAGTTGGCATAGAGCGACTGACAGTGCTCATCTGCTTGAGGACAGAAGTTTTCTGAGGTGCCACCACATGTTCTGAGAGGTTGGTGTCGCTCATGAACTCATATTTCCTTGACAGCTGTTAAATAAAAATACCCCAACATTAATGATGAATCGAGAATTTGGTCCACATATTATACTATGTACAATCTAAAAACATGCAACAATTTTGCAGATAATTTACAGTTAAACACTTTTCATTCTACATAGAACAAAATTATTCTAAAAAAGTTACAGAAGTAATCTGTAATCTGAAATCTGAATTCCTATCCTATTTTTGGGATAATACCATCAGACAGCTCTGAGTGTGATCTACAAAGTAAAATGAAGTTTTGAAAACATTTTTCTCTGTTGCATTAACATACCCAGCTTGGCTGCTGCAAAGCCTTGCCACTGCTTTTTTGAAGCAGAAGAAAATCCTTTAACTCAATATGCAGTGGGATCCCCACAGTCTGGTGTATGTGTTATCTGATCTAATCAAAAGCCAAAGGTGTTACTTGGTTTTGTGTATCAATTCTTCTCAGAGCACAACTGTGCTTTATCTCTCTTTTGCATAAGGACATGCAGTGTAAGACAGTCATAATCATCTAGGAGTTTCTCTGTGCTTCTCCAAAGAATCTTGGCTTTCTACTCAATTCATTTTACCTTTGATGATTCCTTCAAACACTTTTGATCAAATTATTTATGCTCCCTCTATGTAATTCAACAATCTGTTACTGCCTGACTTTGTAATTTAGATGGGCCTTGTGTACCAAGAAGACATATACTAACAGAAAATTCTCCTGAGGATTAAACAATGTATAAAAAAAAGGCTCAGAGTAAGTTACATAACTCATTCTAATGATCCAGCAGTGCAATAAAAGTGCTCAGATGATCTGTGGAGCGAGAGATGCCAGTGCTTCCAAACTTCAGTCTGGCACCATTTAAGGAGCACTGTTTGCAATCTTGCAATTTCCTAACAGCTGCATGTTCCATAACAAGGTACAAAACGTACAGGGCTCATCACTTTTGAAATAGCCCTGACTGCGAGGAGCTGCCATGAAATGTCAGCACAGTCAATTGCCTCTCCACAGGAAAGCAGCTTAACCCTCCCAACACAGTGCTCCTTTTGGAGCTAACCAAGCTCCAGAATCTGCAGCCTCTCAGCTCTGTTATCTGTCACCATAACCCAGCAGAGATGTGCTGCTTTTCTCACTGATTTGTTTCCTCCACAGCATCTCGCATGTTTCACTCATGGCAGGCCAGATCATCTCTGCATTTGGCATATTTCCCTTTATGACAGCTGGAGTTCTCTGGGACATATTTTTCTCTTCCTAAGGAAAGGAGTAATGTCCTCTTTATCATGGATTATAAAATACTACTCTAAATCAGTAACATACACATTTCATGTCAGAGATAGAAATATCAGCTGCTGCCTTCTCATCAGCAAACACCACACTGCTTCTTTTTGTTCTTTTTTTGGACTTTCTCATCTTGACTTCAGGATGAGGATTATTTTGCAGAGCAGTCTCCTCTGATTCTGCTTTCCCTTGCTTTGGTAGCACTGCTTCCAGATCAAAGCTGCAGGAGCAAAAGAAAAAAGTACAAGTTGCTGAGTGATATTTTAAAAGCTGCTGATATTCTGATGTCATTTCCCCATGAAATATAAATGCAGGTCATTCTTTCCTTCTACTTTCTAGGCAGCCTTGCAAACTGCTGGCAAAAAGTATGTGATGTGCTTTGGCAGCTGGCAGATGGAGATACAAATAAGATGCCTTCAGGCAGTATGACATAATCTTAAAATGTAGCGAAGAATGTAAAATATTAAAAGAAGCTCAAATCCCCTTTTAAAGATTTGTGCAGCAGCTTAAGGACTCCTGAACTAAACAGAGTAGAGCTCACATGGCAAGTTGATGTGTGGTGATATTAGTGCTGAAAGCAAGACATGCTATCCTGGTTGTTGGAAAGAACCAAAGTGGAACAGAGTATTGCTATTTGTTGCCATGTTGTAAATGCATCCTCCTATTAATTTCACCTATTTATTTCACCTCCTATTTATTTCACCGTATTTATTTCATCATTTCATCCTCCTATTTATTTCACCAAGAATGCACACACCCAGAGATTATACCCCCCTGCAACCTTCTCTCTTCCTCTAATTTTTCCAGTTTAAAAATTGGGCTACTTCTCATTAAAAAAAAAAAAAGAAGGCCATGAAATTGGTGCGGGCTTTACTCCCTTCTCTGCTGATGTAATTACCCTTTTGAACATGGGACTGTACTTATTTTACAACATAAAAATTGATAAATTAAGCAGTGCCACTCTTTTTCAATGAGAATTGAATGCATTTTGTCTATCGAGATTGAAACACTGTAGCTTTAAGCTTGGAGGAAGTGATGGCTACAGTTAGACTAGTGGTCTTTATTTTCTTAAATTTTTTTTTGTTTTGTTTCATCTCACAAAACTGATTAAAAAACAGGACTGAAAAAGAACTTGTACTGCATTCATAACCAACCTTTCTGAAGCAACTTTTTTGGGAGTACTGCAGTCTGAATTCATGGAAGTCATGGAGATAACGGATAACTGCCGGTAGGATCTCAGCATTGACCTTGGCCGTCCCACCCTCTTCTCATCAAAGTCTGGCTGCAGGATGGGAAAGAGAAACTCATTCTATCAACCAACCCTGGGATCTTCAATTCATCCTTTTCACACCAGGTCTGGAAGACTGCACAGATGTTTAACACTTGGCATGAAAGCAGCTGTCTGCTCCCATTAATTACTGTGATTTATCTTGTGTCTGGATGAACTCTTAAGACCTCCCAAACTCAATTCACAGAGTACATTCTCTGCAAAATTTTAAATTGCTTGGGTTTTTTTAAGTGCTGATCCCTAAGAGAGCCTGAGAGTTCAAGCAAAAGGCAAGATTGTTGACTGTGGATGACAGCCTCTATTATTGCAATTATTACTGCAATTACATAATTTCAAGTAAATTATTGCAATTACAGCCTCTATTATTGCCAAATAAAAATCATACTCAGATAGATATATAGAATTTTCATCATACAAGTGTATAACACGGCACATATCCAAAATTTAGGTTAGAAACTTGCTACTTTCCCCCCATAATAGAAGAAATAAATCCTATTACAAATTCACCGATGTTGAAAGAAACAGTATAGGATAATTTCTGAAATAAATGGTGTTTAATCACAAAAACCAGGCAACATCATTCTTGCTAGCCTGTACAGCTCAGAATTTTTTATTCAAGAATTGTCTGGGGAGTTTGTGCTCAGAAGTTATCCTTCAATTCCCAGATACTTCAGTTTGTTCTCAACTAGTATTTATAGTATTATACACATGACAGGTTTTACTTCCCAACACAGCTGGAAGTGGCTGGCACAGGGAGACATCAACTGCAGATCAAAGCCCTAAACCGCTAAGAAAAATTACAAAAGAGAACAAACATAAGAATTTGCTTTTACTTCCTCAATATGGCTGAAAAGGCTTGCAACTTTAAGTCGTAATAAAATATACTCAAAATCTTCCAGAATGAGGAATATTTGATGTGTCAGAGAATTGAATCAGCTCTTGGATAATACAATTTAGATCCTACTACCTTCAGATCACAAGAAAACCCACAAGCAGAAAAAAAATAGCATGATTTTGTTTAGAATAAGTTGTGTATTAAGTAAAGAGAAATTGAGGTAGAGGTTAAAAGCAAAGTAATACCAATTCTCTGGCTCCATATTGTTTTTCCACTTTAACTTTTAAGTGCATGAAACATTCCTCCATCCGGTCATGGAAAGGACGAAGATTATCAGAAACTCTTCTTTCATGGATTTTAATTCCAGCCCCAAGGAAAGGTATCTTAAGAGAACAAAAGATGAAAAAGGTGAGACTTTTCAAGTGGGTCCTACAACCTCTCTGGCTCTGTTTAGCATCCAGTAAATCAGCTGCAAAACTCTTCCTGTGACTGACAGGTGGATTTGTCCATCGATCTCAGCTTTGAGCAGCAAATACAAGATGGAAAAGCCTCAAGGAAAATGGGTTTTCCCAGTACATTTCTGAAAAATATTGGCTGCCTCACAGAGACTGTTTCCTCTCTTCTATGTATTTTAATGTTCTGAGATTTGTGCAAAATACTTTTAGTTCCCCTTCTGCTACTAACCTTTTCTAACTGCTTTATTTCAGCTTTTAGCTCTTTTGCATTAATAGCTGGGCTTTTTTTGTAAAATCCACTTGGATTCCATGCTTCCTTTTTTGTGTTCTGACCCAGTAAACACTGTGAACATTGGTCCACCCATTGTGTTGATCATATTTTATGGAAGTTCTATTTCAATAGAACTTTTAAAAACATGGTATTAAAGCTCATCTGTTACTGACAGATCAGTTTGTTCTCCTTAGAGGGATTTGCAGGATAGGTAGAAATTACCACTTATTTCCTAATGCCAGATGGTATTATGGTCAATCAATATCCCTAATCCACTGAGTACTTCTGATGGCCAGAACAATACACAGAGGTGTGGTGGGCAACAACACAGGAGAAGCTGTGAAGGTGTGACTCAAATTAGTAACCAAACTGAGAGGAATCAAAATGAAACAGGAAGAAACTTCAAAAACATTAAGAAAATAGGACAAAATAATCCCAACAAAACTATTTGGAAGATTCATTTCAAGGCTGAGAGAAGAATAAATGGTGAATTTTTGCTGTTTCTCATCTATGAAAGAGACACAGAGTCACAGAATCATCAAATAGTTTGGGTTGGAAGGGACCTTTAAAAGGCCTCCAGTCCAACTCCCTGCCATGGACAGGGACTTCTTCAATTCCATCAGCTTGCTCAGAGCCAGCCCGGCCTTGGATGTTTCCAGGGATGTTTTTAGTAAGTACAAAGAATGAGGCATGGAACATGAGGAGAAAAACCTTGAGCTATTCATTTCTGATAGTAAAATCCCAGATGAAATCTCACTACTTTGTAGCATCCCTCTATCTATCTATTGATAACAATGATTTCTCTTTTGGACTAGACAATGGAAATAGAACGGATAATTTCGGAGGTAATGTTCTTCTCTGCTCCATTATCATTATCAGGCCAACAAAAAGAGCCATTTTCCCTTGAATCTCAGCAAAAATAGGGGTTTTTTCTGCTACTGCCTCCCATAGGTGCATTTTCCTCCTTGAGGACAAAAGGGTTCTGCGTGCTGGTTGTCTTATCATAGGTGGACTACATATAAAATAATAAACAGTAAACCCAAATAACCTCAGTCCTGCTAGTATAGGGAAAATATGCAGTTCTCCTCTGGAGATAAAGCTTAAAAATATTTACTTATAGTCTTCCATGCTATTTCCACACAGAAGACACATAGGAGCAATCTTGAAGGGTCATTGAACAACAAAATAATTCTTGAGAGCAGCAAACAGTCCATTAAGGTTTTTTAAAAAAAAAACAACAACAAAAACCACAACAAAAACCCCCAAAAAATGTAGCCTGCTACATGTGGCTTTTGGTTTGGAAGGGATAAACCATTCCAAAGGATGTATTCTACAAAATACCTTTCAGGGAGTTAAAAAAAAGTGGAAATGACACAATCATCTCAATACTATGTTCTGCTGCTAGAAAGAAATGGAACAAAGGAACAGCTGCTGAAACCTCAGTGGCTGCTGTCAGTGAGAAAGTACCTGCCAAGCAATCAGGTCTTTGAGTTTATTCAGCTTCTCTTCATCCTCTGGATGGTTTCTGATATATTCTTCTGTAAAGAAAGCCTTAGAGAAAAAAAAAATCCAGTCCATCATTTTGACAGGTAAAGAAATTAATTATTAATCCATAGAGCCCAACTGGTGATCAAAATATTGGTCATCAAAGAAGAGAGACATATGCATGGTCCTTAGCCAGAGGCTGCTGGTGATAATTTCTCACTCTACCAGCGGGGAACTAAGGTGGTTTTTTTTGTTAAAATGTATTTGGTCTTTATTCAACACTTCTGAGTTTGAGACCCTTACTACAAAATCCAATTATTACCTCTTTTATTAAGTTTACAGTGAAAATAAAAAGGCACAGATTTGGAGTATCATGATTTACATCAACTAATAGCTTCAGTTGCTCTGGTTTGCTTTTAAAGACAGAGGTGACCAGGAAATGGGGATATAAGGATCCCTTGATTGATGGAGTTATGGCTTCATATTTCCCATTCACACTGCACTGCCACTTTAACAAAGGATGCAGGAGGATTATGAATAAGGCACCTGAGAATGTTCTTTGCAGTGACTCAAGAACTCTTACCTTCTCATATTTAGCAAAGCCACCCATGACAGCTGGATCAACAATTCCATTCAGAAGCATGGAAAGTGGATTAATTGGAAGGTTCTCATCACTCTGGTATTGGTTAATCATCATCAGAATTTTTTCATTTGTCATGGACATAGTCTCGATAGCATTCTCTAAAGGACTAATTTCATGCTGTAAAGAAACACAAGACTTCTAAGATTCACAAACAGATAAACATGTCTTTTTGGTTTCATAAAACTCCACATATATGAACAACAATTTTGCAATTCAGCAAACCCACACAGACTTGTTCAATTCTCTTAGGACTTGGTCCTGAAACGATAAATCAGACATAAGATATATTGATTCTGTATTGCGCAGCAGAAGGATTAAATGTAAATAATAACAGTTTTGCATGTATGAAAAGAAGTAACAGTAGCCTTGTTGATAATTTTTCAAGCTGGTTTGTCGATGAGGATTCCAGAGCTCCAAGCTGGATGGGCTCTGAGCACATTCATACCCACCTGGGACATGGTGACCACCTCAAACCAGCGCAGAATTCCCGGAAGTTTGTAGGCTGTGACAAACGACGTCCTCTCAATCCACATAGACTGTTAAAAAACACAGCAGGAGAAAATGATACTTCAGGATTTGAACTTTAATATTTTCTGCCTTCTGAGATATCAGAGTGAAATGGATGTAGATGGAAAACATATGCATATTTTGTGCAGAAAAAGACACTGCAAAATTGATCTAGCACAGCAACTTGCACAAGTAACTTTCCTGATTTCAGATTAGGTAATCTTCAGGCACAAAGCCTGCACAGTGCAGAGGAAAAAGAAAATTACCCTTTAATCTTTTAGTCTGTGTTCCTATTTTTGCCATTCCAGATGGAATGACTGTCATTAAATGACCTGCTCTCACCTCTGCCCACATTGTATTTCCACCCTCCACATTCAAAAGGTATTCCTGCAATTAAAAGCAGTAATAGCCCTGTAATGAGTTGCCAACATTCTGACTTTAGTTTTGTTAATTTGATTTTTCTTTTCTGAACTAGACTGGCTGTTGGTATTTTAAAATAGTTTGGAATAGCCACTGTTTCATTTACCCTGCTGCTCCTTATTTTATCAGTATCAGCTCACTGAAACTGCTAGTACTGAGAAATACCATAACAGATGTAATGTAGACACTCCAGCTATCCCAATTTCCACTTCTTTGAAGGAAACATGCATCTTATCTATTGTCATCAGCAATGAAAACATCAACAACTTAGCTTTTGTAAAACCATTTCAAGGTATATTCATAAATGGGCTCAAAACCCTCTAGATGGCAAAGAAAGCCAAGGTGCATCATGAGTCTTGATAAAACTGCAATTCTGGGGTGTCAATTTGAGTCTGAAGTGTTGATTTAACGGCAGGTAGGAAGCTCTTTACATGGAAGTGTTGACTCTGCTAATCAGCACACACATAACAGAAATTGCACATTTTGGAGAGAAATGGCTTTTCCCACTAGTATGACAAGAGCACAGCTTAAGCCATAAGGACTGGATGGGATGCTTTTCAAAACAAACCATAAAATACCTGTAAAATGAAAATACAGACACCAACTTGTATGCAGAACACTGCAAAGTAATTTATGGTGGTGTAGATTTCTTAGAATATTTGAAGAGTGAAGGCTATTCCTCAGCATTAGACCATTAGGCATGGGAGTAAAAATGACATAGACAATTCTCTTATCAACTGAGATTTCACAGGACTGATGAAAGCAGGCAACACTCACCTCATTGCCAGGCTGGCAGCTGATAGAAGTGTTGTAAACTACAAGCAGCAAAGCATTTGATATTTATTTACATGTCACCTTGCCTCATAATGAAAATCTGTACCAGAAAATGTTACTGCTTAACACGAACACGTTGAACATGCTTAACTACATAATGTTCACCTGCAACTGAAACAGTGATGGATAATGAAGTACACAGGAGTCGTGCTGAAACAGAGAAGTCTTGTATTTGGCTTTTTTGAACCAGATCTTAAAGCTAAGGCGTCTATAATGGGTAATCTGAGCCTAAGAAAGGAGCTTGGATCAAAATTCAGTCACAGTTACCAGAACTACATCCATCACTTTGTCATTAATGTACTTACAGCAAATTCATTTTCAGGGTCAACAGATCCTTTTCTGACTGGTCTCGAATAGTGGAACCGTTGCACGTTGTTTGACTTATAAAAGCTGAAAGATTTAAAAATTACTATTGTAAAATACAGAACCCAGAAATTAATGGATTTTGTTATCACAGAGAAATATTTCATTTTGACTAGCTGAGTTTTTAATTAAAAGCAAATTTACTGCTCAAAAAAATGGACTTTACTGGAAACTCAGGCGGCAACTACTTTATCTGTAAATCAGGGTCAACACGTAATATTTTACAAGTATTAAGCTCCAATACTTGTAACTGGGTGTATTTCCCAGGCATAAAAATTCCAGAAGTTCCAGATTAATGTTCAAACCTACAGAAGAAGTACTAGAAGAGAATTTCCCTCTCCTGTACTCTTGCTGTGGCACATGCACTGCTTGCCAGCTCTATCCTGCTTTATGAAAGGAGAATCTTTCACTCAAAACAACTGAGTGAGCAGAGCAGATATTCTCATCTGGAGTGGAACATGGCACATGACAAAGCATTTTTATCTTGTCTAACAATCCTGCTCACAAAGCTGAACAATATTCAATAAATTAAACAACTGAAGCCTTTAATAACAATTTCTTGTGATAGATAATAGAATGTGTGTAAGCACTTGTAGAGGGGGACATCAATGTGAAGAATCCTTTGCAAATTCCTGTTATGATCTGTTCTATTCAGCTGAAGATTCATTCTCCATCACTGTGAGCACATCTTTCCACTAAACTTGCAACCTAAACTTGGCTTTTAGCGCTGGGACTGCAGAGTTCTGGCCAAGTATTTTGCTGTCCACAGAAAAACCTCTCCTTTGGCTTTTTAATATTTGTTTTGAAAAGGAATTAAATTTAAACTCATGTTGAGTAAAAGCTAATTTTGCAGAGAAAAAAAATCTTAGAAATCTCTTCCAGTAAAACTGAACCATGTTTTGAAAGACCAGAAAAACAAATGGAGAAGCCCCAAACATCAAAGTTAAGAAAACCATGGTATGTTAGTTCATAGGAAACTATGATTCCTCATCCAAACTTGCTAAGATTTTCTTCATTAGTAAGGAAAAGTAACTGTAAAATACTGCCACAGTGAGTCAGACCACTTTATACAGTTCTGTCTGAAAGGACAGATATTTGAAGCCCTTTGACAAAATAAATGCATTGTCATCACCTAATGTAGTGAACAGTTAAATGCCCAATAAAGTACACTCATAAAAGTAAATCTTTAGGACCAGATGTAATCAGCAGTTTGGTTGAATTCTGCAGCTGAGACAAACCATTACAAAGTCTCCCATATGAGCAGAGAGTGTACTTCACATGGTACACTTTGCTATATAAACTGTAGCAGTTTGCAGTGTTTCTGGCACTACACTGAAATCAAATCAAACAGGATCTGCCTTTCAGTAACTGATTTTAAAATGAATCAAGCTGAAATTACGACCATAATTTTTTGTGGCTTTTTGGGTTGGTGGTTTGTTGGGTTTTTTTGGTGTGTATTTGTTTATTTTAAAATCCTGTCACACTGGACCTGTGCTTGGATCTGCTTTATTTACTTTGGTGTATGTGGGGAGGTGATTCTTATTTTTCCTCTCTGAGTCAACTGCAACTTCAGTAAAGATTTCATAGAGAAGGCTGAAAACCAAGGGTACAACTGGTTTGGAAGCAGCTGTTGGCCAGTCTGTTCTCAAAATACTTTGGACAATTCATTCCCTTTATTCCCTTACAAAATCTTGACTGTAGTACCAGCAGAGACCATTTTGCCATCATGTATTCTGCACTTGACCAGACAAGCCATAACAAGATTCTTTTGTTGAAGATCCTTCAGCTCAACCTCTCCTGCTGCCAGTCCTCTCCAAGATCCCTCTCTCCACCACTTGAGTAACAAGCTGTGTTCAAAACTCAGTAACTTTGACCCAAAGCACAGACTGCACTTCCCTGCCCTGCAACCACAAGTTATTTCTTCAGTGGGAGATGAGTAGAGGCTCCTTCATGAGATTCCTGGGGAATACCTGGGACAGACTGGCTGGAGCTCTGAGCAACCTGCTCTAGAGGAATATGTTCCTGCACATTGCAGAGGGTTGGACTGGTGGCCTGTGAAGGTCCCTTCCCACTCAAACTGTTCTATGATTCCGAGAAAATGAAAATCAGTAAATGAAGACCATAAAAACTCTAATATTCATTGGCAAATGACTGAGTTCACAAAATAATGGTTGTCAGTTTAGGAATATGGCCTGATTTTCATTATACTATCTACTACAGAACTTCACTTACTTTAGGATTTGATCAGGCACTGCCTTGTTTTTGAATCTAGGCTGCTCCTCCAGGACTGGCTGCACTGTAAAACACTGGATATCTGAAATGGTGAAAGTTAAGGGCATATTATGAACTATTAGTATGAAATACTGTAGGCTGCAGGGGAAATTAAAAAAAATAGATAATAATAATAAAAAAGGGCATTTTCTGATGAAAAATCTGAAATGTTCACAGTTTCATTTGTGGAGTTTCCTTGGCCAAAAAAGGAAAAATCTGCCAGTAGTAACCAGTGGATACATATTAATTTTGAACTGCATATTTTTATTATTTCCTGAGCTTGAATATCTGCAGCTGAATTTATCACACTGACTCATTCATTAAATTTTTAAGCTCAGGCAACTTACAAAAATAACATCAACCACATCCGATGTTAACAGTTTCACTGTGTAGCTTTAGGCATGCATAAAGTCATGATGGTTAACATTTCATCTTCGAAATCCATAACTGAACAGCCCTTTTACTTGAGATTTCCTTTTTCTATGGAAGTGCTATTTTTTAAATCTGAATACTGTGTTTGTAAGTAAATATATCACATTCTTACATATTTCAGTATGTTTGAAACTCATGCCCTCTGGTTATATTCTTTTGCATAACTGCAGAAGTAATGCCTATCTCCTGCTCCTTGCAAATAGATGAGCAAATTCTACCTTAAGGACTGAAGCATGTGATCTCCAAAAAAATTAATTAGTTAAGACACAAGACAGACTTGGGAGAGCTTGGCTTTCAAGTTTAATGTACTATTTTAGACAAGCCTGTAATACTCCCACTTCAGTCCCAACAGTGTGAAAAGGAAGTATTCCCTTTCTCCTCCAGAAGGTTCCACCAGAATAGGCTCCACTGTGTATGTGAAATGCTGCAACACTACCTTGAAAATTAATAAAGGAAAATCAAAATGCAAAAACAAATGTCTGATCCAATGAGGTGATCTCATACCTGCTCAGTCAGTAATAACTTAAGTCAAGAGAAAAAGATAATCAGAGTTACTCTAACCAAGAATCATTGGGGCCATTCTAAACGTTGGTTAACAATGTTTGTGAGTTAATTTTCCTAAGAAAATTACTGAGGGACTTAGGACATGTTTATATTGCCAAGAAATAGAGGTGATACCAAAGTGTGGTGCCAGTCAGAGCAACATTCATAAAGACATGTATTTAATATGAAGACATAACAGCTATGAATGTGAGATAATAGACAATTTGCTGCTTTAAACTGGGTCTCTTCAAGTGTGTGACACTGGTTTTGCCATTTGAAGAAAATAAAGCTAAACTATGTATGTGCTACAATAAATTTCCCTCCCCAAGAGGGCTGTCAAGCCCTAGCAGAGGCTGCCCAGGGAAGTGGCTGAGTCACTGTCCCTGGAGGGATGGAAAAGACATGTAGATGTGGCACTTGGGAACATGGGTGAACAAGGTTTATGGCTGGACTCGATCTGAAAGGTTTTTTCCAACCTAAATATTTCTATGACGAATGAAAGAGACAGACTCCTTAGAACTGCCAGAAAAACAGGAGCTCTCTTAGGAACAAACCATAAAAGACAAGCAGGACATGTAAATAAAACTGCAATCCAAGCTGCCACATCAGTAAACTTTCAACCTTTTCAGGAAATTACTGTTTCACACAGATAAATTATTGCTAAGCAAGGTTTCCAACCCCTCCTTCCCCCTGCAATCTCCCACATGCCCAAGGATACATTGTCCAGGAGAGTTCCTCACATCCTCTCCGGGTGCTGCAGTTGTGTTCATCTTCTCAGCGCTGGGAAAGCTGCTCATCAGCTGTGCCTGGAAATCCTCCCTCCTCTCATACTCCTTGCCACGGTAGATGAACACTTTGTTCTGCAAGGAATAAGGAGATGATTGCCCTGGCTGGCTGCTGCTGAGGCAGAAGTTACAGGTTTGTGGTAATCATCACAAAGACACAGCAGTGTCCAGATTTTGGAATAGGTGTTTACCGTTTTCTGAATGTTAATCAATTATAAAGCCAAACACCATTTTCACCAGGTGCTGGAAAGCAGCCCTGTCTCTCCAGAGACTCTGGAGTAAATAAATAAATAAAGCAGAAAAACAAAAGAAGAACTAAAATAGATGAAGAAATAAGAATTTGAACAAGCTTACCCTCAGAAATGTTGGGAATCCTTGGCCATAATATCCAACAGCAAAATAGTCTGGTTTAGGCCTCAGAATTTTCATGATGTTTTCATAGAACTTTGCTTGCTGGATCTGAAAGCAAAACCAACTGGAATTACTTGTGTTTGGGGGTTTTATCTATTAATTTTTAACCTCTACAGCAGTGCTACACATGCAAGAGCTATCAGTTATCAGTTGATGAGCTATAGCAATAATCAGTTATCACACAGGACAGTGCAGTGGGGCATAAAAAAACTGTTTACATTTATATGCAAATATAATACACAGCTAAATGGATATGGCTTCAGCTCTAATATGTGACCTCAGAACTGGGCTTACCCTCACCTTAGGAGAAAAGCAAACACCAAAGTCATCCTTGGCCACTGATACTATTCTTGAAATAATACATTTCGAAAAACTCCCTGCCTCAAATACTTCCTGAGGTGTGGGATCAACTCCAGTTTTTACTGTAGCCTCGTATTAATGGCACACACCATGTAAAGGGCTTAGAACAATTTCTTCCATAAAATACCAAGTGGCATTTAGGTGTAATGTCTGTGAGAACACAGCACTGCATCTTAAGCTGGCAAAAATGTCTTTTATTTCATGATAAAAACAGAGCAAAAGAAGCTTGCCTTATACACAGCACCATTCAAGAACATCATGTTTTGATTCCCACGGTTTCTTTGTGGAAGATTCAGGGATATCTATTGAATGAGCCCTAAACATTTGTTAAAAATCATGCAAACATGAAATGTTGGGAGTAGAAAAAAAAAGGTATGTGAGGGGAGGGATTCTTTTTGGATTCATTCAATTTGAATGAAAACAAATAACTGAATATTTTATTTTCCTTCAAAATTTTCCTTGTAGCCTTTGGACCTAGTTCTAATTCTTTGTGCTGTAATACTTCTACAGTCCTGATTAGGAAGGAATTCTTCAGGATTATCAAGATTCAAGTGCTAAAATTTAAAGAAAAAATTAGGGGGAAAAGTTCATCCAGGTGTTCTTTCTACCCTAAAGCAGTACAGACTTTAAAACGTGGCCTTTAAATTTCCCTAAGTGAGAACATGTTTATTTCATCTACAGACATTTCAAAATACCTCAATAAACAGATGTTCATGCAGCTTTAACTGACAGTTCCTTATGAATCTTTACCACTGGATTGTTAAGTGAAACAGCAACTCTTCAACAAATGAATTAAAAATCCATTGTAGACCACAAGCACATAGCAGCCCTGTCATCTGAGAGCTGAAAAGCACTAATTCCTGTGACTGCAATAATTTGAAGATCTGTATATAATCTTACCAAGTTTTGGCTTAGAAGTTCATAGTCAAAAACTTCCTTTTCATATTGCTCTGCAAGTTCTTTGCATAAAGATATGGCTTCTTCCCACATCTGCAATGCAACCACACAGTCAAAAAGTAAATCCAGTACCAACAAACAAGTTTTTAATGCATCAGGGCTTAACTGCAGTTTTATTGATTATGCTGTCTTTAAAGTGCAGTCATTTATTAACAACACATTTAGAGTGGAAGACTCAGGGCAATCATAAACTTAAGGAAAGCAGATTAATGTTAAAAAATAAAAGTGTTTTATGATTCATTACAGGAAGGAATAAGTAAACATACTTTATTATTAGAATAACATTTTTTTAAAAATCATCTACCCTTTCAGATACATTAAAGAAAACAAAAGAATAAATCACTAAGGTGGTAACATCCAGAACATATCCCCAGCACAGAGCAGTTCATGAGGGGACTGCCTGTCCCCAGACCACACACCATTTACCAAAACATTCTGCAGCACCCATAACCACTGGGAGCCTTGGCTGTGACAGCTCTCCTCATCAGCTAAAGAACTGTAAGTCTGAAATTGCCACTTGTCCAGAGCAGCAGCTTCTTTCTTTCCACACAACTTAACAGCTGCCTCTAACAATGGCATTGAAAGACCAGGGCTGCTTTTCTCCTCTGCTGTGGGCACTTCACAAAAGCAGAACAAAGTGGCCCTAAAGCAGGAACAAACTCCCTCTTGTAAGGACGTTTCTCGAATTCTGTCTGTCTCCTCACCTATTCAGAACATACAGACAAAGGGGTCCCTGAGCACAATTCTCTGCTGCTGAAAGGACACTGGTGGTCACACAGGAGGACATTTTCCTGTGGTGCCATGTGCTCCTAGGCCAGCTGTTCCTCACCCTGGCATCTGGGTCCTTGTTCCCTGGGGAGAACCTGAGCACTGCAGATCAGGAATTGGGAGTGTTTGGCTCTCCTGGGCCAGCAGGTGGGCACTGCTGCAGTGCAGTCACTGCAGATGCCAACAGAAAACCTGGGCAGCTGAAGCTGAAACTTTCTACCTTGTGAA
The DNA here is from genome assembly GCF_008360975.1 of Lichenostomus cassidix. Lineage (NCBI taxonomy): Eukaryota > Metazoa > Chordata > Aves > Passeriformes > Meliphagidae > Lichenostomus > Lichenostomus cassidix. Next base: position 3,897,073 of record NC_139494.1, read on the forward strand.
TTATAGGAAGGACTTCTTTTCAAGAAGCAGTAATGGATTGCCTCCCCCCTTAGTACCTTTGGCTACATCTGAGCAAGACATAATGACTTAAAGGTCTTATTGGGTCATGAGATTAATTATCTGGCAGAGTTTCTCCCTGCTTTCTAGTCCTTTGCTTTATTTCCAAAATTCTCAGCTCTAATGCCATTGCACTGACAGGTAATTTTATTAACATTTTTTTTGTCTTAAATTGAACTAAACTGAGGTACTGAACATCAATCTACTACATTTTAAGTTCAGGATACAATTCTCAGTCCTCTCTGAAACAAATATGTCTATTTTGAACTGTCTGAGGTTTTTTGGAGATAAGGGCCAGGTGGTTTAGAAATGGAATCTCTGTAGTCCATACTCTTTTCCTTTTAAAGGGAAGTAGATTCAACATTTTTTTTATTATATTTTATTAGTGCCTGACAGAGATGCTTGTGACAATGTGCTGAAACATGAGCCCTCTTTCTCAGTGAATGAGGTTATTGAAAGAACATGTTCCTATGGAATAGATAGACTGTGGCAATAAGCCTCCAGGAAAATTTTTACTTGACCCACATTTCAAAGAAGCTTTTCCTCACAAATATTTTATACAGGGCACATTCATTAAACACGACTATTCAGAGTAGCACAGCAGAGAGATTTGGAGGGGAAGAACTCTCCAGACCTACCTTTCCTTTGTCAAAGTATTCTATGATCTTTTCATACAAATTCTCTTTCAAGTGTCTGTAGGTCTGTGAGCACTGGAACTCTGTTGACATGACTTGGGGTGCACACTGTTCATCTGACCACTGAGAATCAGAACACATGAAAAAAGGATTTTCAAGTTCAGCATTTCACACCAAAGCCCCCCTCCCACAAGGGCTGATCCTCTGGGCTCTTCTTCTAAGTGTTTTCTTCCCAAGTCTGTTTTATCCATCCACAGAGAAACTGGGAAAGGCACTGGGAGTGCATTCACTCCCAGTTCAGACAAGTGCTGTACATCATGGGATAACCAGCACTGGATATAATATTTTAAAAATATTTTTAAATGTTGTACCTGCTCACCCTTGCCCCATCCACAAATTTTGGATAAAAGTCTATGTGAGAAAATGAGTTAATTTTTTTTTCAGTGGTGTCACCTTGACTTGACTTGGTTTAGATTTTTTGCATTAAAATATTTCATATGCTATTATCTTTGTCTGTACCAATACATACAATACACCTCATATTTGCACGATCATAAAAAATCAAAATGAAGTTTAAGCAAAATAGCACAAATTTATATAGTTCTGCAGTAAGGTAAATTCCATAAGAAAGCTCAGATTTTTGCTGAAGAATATTTAAAATTGGAATGTTGCCTTGTAATGGAAATGGATCTTACTTACTTACATTTCAATTGATACTGTCAGTTACATTGGTAATGAACAATAGTTGTAGTGAAAGATAATTAATTGCCAGCTACAAAAGAAAGCCAACATAACTTGGTAGTGTAATCCATATTATATAAAAGTTAGATGTCCCTTTGTGATAGCCAGAACTGTGTTTAATTTTCATAACTGTTATGGTTGAAAGAGCAAGAAATTAAAAAAATGAAAACCACACTATAAAGGAAAACTATTTATGTGTAGTTTTAGCAATATATGGCTTTTAATCACCTACTGAAAATACAATTTCAAAAATTAATGTTAATTTTGTATGACCTACTGCAGTATTTCTAACTAGATACTTGAATACCCCGGTGGAAAATAACTAATATGCAGTAAATCAGAGATTAAGACATTCACTTTATTATATAAAATTGAAAATTGCAAAAGCTTAATTATATATTGAGTTTAGAAAATCTAACCTTCAGGAGCCACGTATGGAGTAGAAGGGTATATGCAGCTTCTGTGTAATTCTCACAATCTAAATGAAGATCTCGCAATTTATACAAATACCTGATAGAGGAGAGAGCAAGGATTAGACTAGATACTGACATGACTGGAATACTGAGTGTCAAAATGTTCCAGATAACAGGAAACACCAGAGATGTCCCTCTGTGACTCCCCAAAGAGCCTTCAAGGACACTGAGGGGGGTGACTGAGGGTTCTGAGCATTTGGTCACACTTTGCTGTGCTCCTTTTGCGTGCTGGAACTTTGTGCACAAAAGGAGGAGAAAGAGCCATCCTCCTCCTGGGAACTGCTGCCAGCTCCTCCTCCAAGAGGAAGGATTCCTGCACTCAGGGGCTGAGAGAGGCCTCCAAGTCCAATATGCCTGGAGTGTTACTCAGGGCAGTTTCTGTCCCCTGCAGCATCTCTCACCTGCAGGTGCATGTTCTCCATGCTTACAGGTGCAGCCACAGCAGATAACCCAGGGGAAAGAAGGTGGAAAATACCAGCCCAGAAAGGCAAAGCTGTCCCTGTACAACCTGGGAGGTGCTGGGGCAGAAGAGTTGTTCCAAGTTGGAAGCTCTCCTTGAGCCCTAGGGCAGCATTGCTGCTCCCAGCACAGTCCCTGCCCACCACAGGGCTCGAGCTGCCAGGAGGAGAAAGTGCATCTCATCCTGTAACCCACAGCAGGAGTTTTGGGACAGAGATCTGACACCTTGCTGTGGCAATTCAAGGCATTCGCAGCCCAACAGAGAGTTTCCCTCTCAGCAATGCCCACAGAGGGAGTGTTCCCCCAGCCTCTCTGGCTCACAGCTCCAAGGTCAGCTCTGAATCACCTCCAGGGCTCATTTCAGCTGTGACTCTGGGCTTTGCTCTGCAGATTTTGCATGAGAGGAGAGGCAGGAAACAGGGAATTTTTGAAGCAGCAAGATCTGCTGAACCCACATGCAAAACTCTTGGAGACAGCAAGAGGCCATGCCACATCTGAAGCAATTTGACAGTGCAGCTGGAGCTCTCACAGCAAATGCCTCAGCAGTAACTCTGCCTGGTGGAGTGTTGCATACTGAAGGAGACTCAGCAGACTGGGCCATTCTACAAAACTAGAATGTTTTCTCTGCCATCTTCAATGCATGATACACCCTCCCTCAAACCTCAAATCTATCTGCACTGTCTTAATTTTAAACAATAGACAATGAATGTTGAGTGATTTGATCAATTAAAAGTTAATTCTTATGGAAAAAAATGCTGCTGCTGAATTCATAGCATAGATTGCCAATTGCTGAAGGCTGAGCTAACAACAGAGTGAGAATGCAGATGAGGCCAGGGCCACCACAGAGTCATTGTGGATGGCAAAGTAACATTAAGTACAGAAATCCAAGCACAACTATAAAACCAGAATTAACAAGACAATATTATTGCCCTCTCCCAAAGAGACCCAGCAGAATGGCTGCCATACCTGATGTACATCTCTTCACGGTTAATGTTCTTGTAGAAGTTCTAGAGACACAAATATTTAAAGTTACTTCCTAATGTCCTTTAATAAAGTGCTATATATAGACACACACTGAGGTTTTGCTTTTCTTGCCAGTCAGCATAGACAGCAGGAGAAATAGATTATTTACAGACTATCTGAAGTTTAAACTTGGAACTACTTCTTCAATTAATATTTTTATTAATTATATGTGTATTTTTATACATATGTATACTTCTAGTTCATAATGAAATCATTATTGGAAATTTTTCTATTGGAGAAGAGGAAAATATGGTTATCCAAATGCATTAACACAATAAACCACATGCTCCAGCTACACCTGATGGAAGCTGGTATGTATTGAAGCAGATGTGTAGCAGATATGGAACACCGTTGTGCAATACCTCTAAAGGGGCCAATTCCAGGAATAAAGCTCATTTCTTGACACCATGTTTGCAGGTGTGTAAGTTGCTAAAGCTGTTGAAAATGTGTGATGAGAACTGTCTCCTGAAGGAGTTGCAGAAATCGATACCACATTGCACCATGATTATTGAGGAACAGAGAGCATGTGAGTGAATGCTTCAACCAAAGTTGATGGACATTCCTCCTCAGCTGTGAGGAATTTCCTGGACGAGGACTCTCTGTATGCAATTTCTTCATTACAAAATAGGAACAGAAGAGAAGACAGCTTGGCCTAGGACCAGATCAGAACCTCAAACCTCTTGGCACTTTACTGCGAGGGTGCCTTGCAGGTTTCCTGCCCACATTTGAAAACTGTAACTATTGAGATGCTGAAGCAGCAAGTGGCTCAGTTCCTCATCACAACTCTGTCAAGAGCCCACTGGCACATAAAGCTCATCAATAGGTACAGGCATGTGAGCAGCAAACTTCCTGATTTATCCACAGAATCAAAATGGATAACACATACAAGCAAAACAAAAGAAATGGGCAAACGTTGCTTTCAGACTTACGCATATATCCAAGCGAATAGATGTAAAAATCTCCTGCCTCAGAGTTTAAATCACGAGGGAATGTTGTCACCCACTCCTGTCCCCAGGAAGATTTACCTTCCTGTTTCATGAATGGATTCTACTGCTCTCCCCTCCCTCAGAGCAGGAGCCCAGCAGAGAACGTACCAGCAGGTTCACGGTGCAGCTCATGCGGTTGTCCTTGCTCTCGTCGCTCATCACGGCGCGATAATCCAGCAGCCTCTCCAAGAGCCCTTTCACCAGGCTCACAAAGCTTTCCACCAAGCTAAAAATGCCAGGGTGCTGCTTGGCACACGCTGTAAGGCTGCAAATACACACTAATGTTGGTACAATTCGGAAGGCAAATACTGAATTAGGGCTAAATCAACTGCAGAATGCACTGGAAATTCCCTCTGTGAGCTGGTAATTTAGATATCCAGAAGACAGATGGCATATAAATCAAATGGGAAAAAAACCCCCAAAAACATTTACTTTTCCTGTCTGAAGATGACTTTGAATTCAAGGGTGTATCTACAACTTCAAGACAGAGCAACCTGCATCTCTGCTATCTCTGCTATCACAACTTGAAGTCTCTGGAATGTCACACTATTGGAATAAACACTGCACCTTCTTTTCTCATCATAAAAAGCAAAAACCCTTTCCTTCTCTTTGTACTGTTACATATGAGTAGAAAATTAAAATGAACAAAAATTACAATTTTAACTCAAAAAAGACATCAGCAGAGTAATATTACTTCAAAAGCAGAGCCAAACAATGAATTTTCTGCAGATGGAAAAGAGCAGCTTGATCTCTTTTGATAAAAATACAGGAAAGAGAGTTTTGTATTTTGGCATCATCAGATTCAATTTACATTAACAAAACATTAGCATATGCTGTTTCTAAAAAGTGCTGAAGTGATTGAGGAGGAGAGATTTCACTGTTTTCAGAGTTTAAATGTTAAAAGATCATTAAATTATTACCAGCATCTTATTAAGGATTATTTTCTTTCTTTGCTTAAGAGCTTGTCTCCTCTACTTAATGTACATTTTCACATACAGATGCAAGCACTGGGTCAGGCAGAGATGCAGTTAATTTTCCCCAAGGCAGTTCTGTGTTTTACTGGTAGCTGGGAAGGTTCTGACCTCTTAGTGCTCAATTACCAATTGAGCTCTACATCATTGTTTTCAACACAGCCAGTAAAAAAATAATCTTATTTAACTTTAGGCACAATATTTTTTAAACTTTAATTACTAAGTATACTGTTTTAATTAATAGCAAAAATAATTTTTTTATTCCTCATAATTATTTGAACCTTCTTTAGAAAATGCATATTCATTACTTCAATTGCAAAGAAATCCTCAAAGCTCTGGCCTAAAATGCAACCCCTGCAGAATACCCAGGAATGAAGTTCTAGCTCAAGCAAAGTAAAACCAGCATCTAAAGTTTATTCTTCAGATTGTTCAACTCCACTGGAGATACTGAGCTGAGATACAGGGAGTGTGTTTGTGGATGTCTGAAAGAACATTCATATTGTATAAGATAGGAGGGACAGAGGTCAACAGATAAAACCAGAATACTCCAATTGCTCTTGTCTGACTGGTCTGAAATTGAAATATTGAAATCAATAACTGACACATGGCTTATAAAATACACTGTAAATGGAATGGAAACACTAAAGGGGCTGAAGAGCTGACAACTGTCAGGAAAGGCTGGAGAACATTAAATTATGTTTGTGGGAAAGAAAGTAACAAAGTCTCAGAACCACGGAGGAGACCGGAATATTTTGCAGGAAAAATGATGTTATTTTACATGTATAAGTATCAGAAACAGTGTGAGACACTAATGAAGGAAACTACAGTCACCATTTAAGTGACTATTATGGATTTTTGCCACAGGTTCCCTTGGAGTAACAGCAAACCAGGCAGACCTGTGAATGTTACCTGACTGCACAATGAGCATGAGGCACCAAGACATCACATTTCTTTCCAATACAAGGAGAAAAACATTGACATAAACCACAAGCTATTTCTGGGTCTCACCCAGGACAAAGTACATAACTCCAGTCACTAAAGAAAGGTGAACCAGAGTACACATAAAGGAGAACTACAAGCAGGGCAGCCTTGTCTCCTCTGCCTGCAGGGAACAGCCTCTCCCTGTCCCACATCAGCCCAGCTGCCCCTCAGGGCTGCCTAGAGCAGCACTCACTAGCACAGGGCACAGCCCTTCATGGCATTAGGGACAAATCCAAGGCTTAATTAAACTTCTGCTGAACCTGTTTAGTTTATTATTTATGGGCATTGACAAACTCCCAGCAACCACCAGCGTGGGCAAATGTTGGTTGCAGAGGTGCTGCTAATTATCTGCCTGCAGGTGACTCTTGGAACTGTACAGACAGTTATAGGAGATCAGCTGATGAAAATATGACCAAATGAACAGATGTGGAGCCCAATTCAACAGGGTCTCCTTCCAGCTGGAACAGGGAATTGGGGCCAGAGGCTTGAAATCCCTGCTTTCAAAGGTGTAAAGGCAGGAAGGTTTAAACCAAACCAACTGACAGAACAAGTTCTACCACAGGCAGGTCATCAGCCTCTGCTCCAACTGTCCACCTACAGGTGTCATTCAACAGCTACAAAGATAGAAGAAAAAATATTATCTGAACTTAAGATGAAGTCATCTTTAGAAATGTGGAAACTTTGAACTTGAGGCCTTCTAGAAAGTGGGACAGTACCAAGGGGAAAAAACAGACATGTCAAAGCAAGGGGGGGCCTTGGGAAGGCAAGGAGATCAAAAGCTCTGAGCTGTGTTTGATGACACTCCTTGACTGCACTACTGAAAGATGGGGTTTAACTGGAGAGTGCCACTTTCCAAGAAAAGTGCTGGAATGAAAGAGCAAAGTGCAAACAAGGCAAGCAAACAATGTTACACAGCTCAGAAAGAGTGAACTTCAAAGAGCCTCACGCACAAGATCTGAGGGAAGCTTTGCTTTTTGCATTGATAAAGTCTCAGTTTGAACACTCTCTCCAGCTTTAAGGCAATGTTTTATATCAAAATAGATTGAGACATTGTAGGAACGTCCAGAAAGCATTCCATATGATCAGCTGAAATACTGGGGTTGTTTACCCTAAGGGGAAGCCTGAAGGAAACTAGACAGCAACATTCAAATTTGATAAAAGCTGCTGCAAAAAGAAACAGAATAAATGATTCTTTATGTCCCCTGTGCATGTACCCAAAGCTTTCATGGTTCATCTGATGAGAGATGTGACTTTGCAAAGACTGCAACCCCTGCACAGAAATACAGCCCATGCAGGGTAGCAGGCTCTGAGGAAGCAAAACATGTACATGACATCACAAAGACTTATTTAAATTCAGACAATAATCTCTTGGAGTCCAATCTAGACATTGAGGTGTATGCAAAAATGCAGGTTAGATATAATTTTTCATAATTTAGCTGAAGCACAAAACAATGAAAAGCAACCAGGAAAATAATTTCAATCAGCAAAACTATGATTCAAACCAGGTGTAGGTGAAGCATTGTGCTATTTCCAGTCCCCTCATGAAAAAAATTGCTAAGATTCTATTTTAGGTGAGGTTTCAACCTGAGAACTGGGAACAATGAGATAGACGCATATCCTGAAGGCATTTATTCTATTTATTCTATTTATTCTATTTATTCTCATGAACTACTTACATGGACTCAAACAACAGCATGTAGTGTTCATCCCCTCGTCCTCCTTCCACCTCATGATCCAACTTCAAAATGATTTCATTTTCAAACTAATAAAGAAAGAAAAATCAAAACACTGAGCAGCTATCCAGAGGTCAACATACTTCAAGACGGCAACAACAATGTACTTTTGTACAGTTATGTCACATATTCCCAAGGGTCAAATGCTTGGGCACATTCTGGTCTGGGCTTTTAGCATGGCTGAAAGCTTGGACAGAGATTTTCACAAAGCTTCCCCTGCACTGGGCACATGAGACACAACCTCAGGGTCTGTGTGCAGCTACAGGCAGTTTTGTCCTTATCCAAATAAGTGTACCCTGCTCAGAAGATGTAGGAAAGATCTACCTCAGGGTTCTTGACAAGACATTAACACATCAAGAGGCACAGAGAGAGCATTAGCAGAGACCTACATTGAAATAAAGCTCAGTTGCTTTACACAGATCTAATTATTAAAACCACTGTAAAAATGACAGAATTCATTACTGTGCTAATGCAGCGAGTTTTCACGTTTTTCTTTGATACAAAATTTCACACAATTGTCAGCACATGAATAATTCTGTTTCTCCCTGGAGTGTTTCTGTGTAATTGAGAGCTTTGGCAGGCTGGAATCCAGATCATCCCATCAGAGAACCAGAAGCCTTTCATGGTGCAAAGAATTACTGTAGTAGTTCATATATGGTACTTTCAGATAACTGCAGTGCAAAATATTTAACCTTATTTAAATACACCCTCATCGAAATATTCAGCTCTGTGCTGAAGAAGCCAAGCCAGGGTTACACAGAGGAAAATTGTCCTTCCTCTTAGGGTACCAAACAGGTCATGCATCTCTTCAGATGTGTTTTAGAGGAGATAATTCCCTCACTTGTAAAGAACATGATATTTTAACAGAAAATATGTTACTAGATGTACTTCCTTCAAGTAGGTCATGATTCAAACTCTCCACCCAGAAAAAAGATTTATCATTTTTCAAGAATGAAGGCCAAACATTCTCCTCCTCCCTCCAGTGTCCAACCAAACCCTACTGGCTACCCTGATCCTGCAAACCACTCTTGAGACAGAACTCTGAAGTGGCTGCTGCTTCTTTGAAGAAGCTTTGAAACAGAACCTTGAGCAGACAAACCTCTGCACTGCTGGTACAAAGAGCAAAAGCCTGGGCACAGAGCAGAAGCAGTGCAGGCACACACACCTCTGGAAAGGGGCAGGGAGGAAGGAGCCATTTCCACCACTTTGTTACTTGCAGGTTTTGCTGCTCTAATATTAGTTCTTTGTCTGTAATTTGAATATGAATTAAAGACTGCCTGTGGAACAGTACATATTATACTAATATTAGAGAATAACAAGCTATCATTGAAAAATAGCTTAACAAAAAAAAAATAAAATTACTCTGTCTCATCCAGGCTGAAATAGAAGTTTAAAGGGCTCTGAATTAATTTTTATGTGTAAGCAGGATGTGTATTAGTGTTTAACATGGGTAACACAGGTGCGTTGCAGTTTCAGGACAAGGAAATATTAAGCAAAACCATCCAATCCAGCCATTTTCTGAGGATTTATTGCAGTAAGACAAATCTGTGAATATAGTGCAGGTCAAGCACCAGTTAAAAATCATCCACCTCTTAAATCCTTCCTAGTACTTATTCAGCAGGTAGAGAATTGATTACTTCTCGAAGAAGCAATAATTTTACATTGCTGGATCTGAAAAAAAACCCCAGAACCTCTTCCTAAGCATCTTTTCTGCAGTTTCTCAACAATCTGCAAGAAGAGGAAAAATCAGTTGCTTGGTTCAAAACAAATAAAAAAGTTGGCGAGAATATAGACTAAAGTTTTAATGTTTCTGTGCCAAAATTAAGCCCTGGAAAGTATTTTTCTCCTCTAATTTAAAGAAAGTGTTCCTAATTGTCACTGGCACCAATTTAGCTTTAAACACACCTGCATATCTAATAGATCCAAGGATTCTTCCCAGCTCTGAACACACCTCAAACCAAACCACAAAACACATCCATGGTTTCCACATGGATCTGTCTGATCCAGATAGATCATTGTGTTTGCCAGGCCACACAAACTCAGTCTCTGCTGATCTCACATCCTCCTGAAAGCCTTACACATAACAAGATTTCAAGAACTGAGAGAAAGAAATATGGCCATTTAAAGCAAATAAATCACTTGTGCCAGAGGAGCTTGCTGAGGACAGCTCAGTCACTCACTCAGTCACCTGTGAGAGCTCAGAACAGCAGGACACTGCCCCAGGCTCCCTGAGAATCACTGTCTGTCCTCTAACAACGAGGCTGGAAAGCCCAAGCACACAGCAGCAGCCAGCACTGCTTTCTGACACGGTCCCAGAGCAGGCAGCAAGGAAAGCAAACACAGAAAACTTCCCCAGATGGCTCCAGCAATTGGCAGAACCCACGAGAGATACTGAACTGAAAATACCAAACACAAACAGAATGATTTATTTGAACAAAAATATAAACACAGATGAATTAATCTTTCCTAAGCCAAGTTAAATCCGCAACATAACTCAAATCCATGTTTATTTAAATGATATTTTCATTTACTCTGCAAAGAGCTAATTTTCCTTGTTTGTTTGGGTTTTTTTTAAGCAAGCATTTTCTAACTCCTGGCCTCAGATCACAGTCAGAATAAGCAGTATGAGGTCACTTGATGATGTGTCTTTCTTAGGGAAATCCTAATAAAATACACAACTTGAGTTTCAGGGAAAGGAAAGGTGGCTTATCAGTATTTGGAGGATGGCATTTTTAAACTCTAAACACATAAACAACAAGCTTCTCTTTTTATTTGAAGGAGAAAGGGATACATTTACAGGACTGAGTCTAACCACAGACACTGAGAGACGAATAAATTGGTTTTCCAAGATTCCCAGCTCTCTGAGCTCATGATAGACAGAGCCTTGATAGCTAAAATTAGTAGATATTAATGGCTCCCTCTCTACATCTTCAATTAGAGTTAAAATTATGAGCTTATATAACACTGCTCTGGCTGAATGGAAATTACATGTGCAAAGTAGAAGAAGGGATTGCAAGAAAATGTTTTACTGTGTCCTACACCTACATATAGATTCCAAGCCATTAAATACATTTGTATAGCAAGTCATTCTTGAGACAGCCACAGGTGGAGTTTTGCTTTCTCTGGGTTTGGATGATTTCCTAGAAATAGCTAAATAAAATAAAACTCCTGCTTGATAAATTTAAATTATTTTATCTCCCTACTGCCTGTATATTGTGTGCATAAGGGAGGACAAAGCCCCCAGCCCCAACACAACCCCTGTGCCCCCCCAGAATGGAGCTCTGTCCCAGCACAGCACCACAGCACATTAACAGAAACAGGCTTTTTGGGAAAGGTTATTAAATCGTGTGGGAGGCACCAGACAAGCTCTGGTTCCTGTGCTGCTACAGGCTCAGCTTGTAAAGATGTTTCTGTTTGTGCTTTTTTTTTCCCCCTCCTCTCTCATTAGAGAAGATTAGATTAGAAATAAATTATTTATTTTTAAAGTTCCACAAAATTATGTTTTAAGTGAATGTCATTCTGGGCTCCTGAGTGCCCCAGGCACTCTTGAAATAACATGTTGTCATTCTCAAAATTTTATACTAAAGCTTTAAGAAAACATCCTTTATACTACTAAATGCCAATTTGCATATGAAATTGTCCACTAGCAAAACCTTGAGTTTGTGTGTTTGTGCATCCAGTAATTATCCATTCACATTAATTGCTTGCCCCATTAAACTAAGATGGTAACAACTTTCAAACATAGAATTTAATGTGCCTTTGCTTTAAAGTATATATTCTCAAAAACTTACCAGAATGGCTAAACTTACAGAGGCATGTTTTTTTTATCTTAATTACCTCATCCATAAGAAAAGAGAGGATAAACCCATGATTCTTGATGAGTAAATGATCACAATTCCTAAAGCAGAACATTAGAGTCCAATGAGACTCAGCTGCTCAATTATGAAATAGTTTTTGCACCATCTGATGAAAACTCCCTCTTTTCCTTAAGCTGCAATAAACTCAACGTCCTTGTTCCTTGGCACTGTAAAATACCACCTGAAACTTATTTTTATGGCATGAAAAGTGATTCAGTGGTCACTGGAGTGCCTGGCCTCTCCCAGGCTGCTGCTCCCGTTAATCAGGCAGGATGACTGATGAGTTTTCAGGATTTCTGGTCTGTCCATATCTGTGTGTCTCTCCCAAGAGATGAGGTATAAGCCATGAGCAGGAAAACATTTTTAAAAAGGAAAATATAGGACTATCAGGACACAGAGGGAACAGATGCACAGAAACAAAGTGGTTTTTAATCTTGGCCTTGAACCAAAAGCTTTGCACTGTAGAATACAGACCAAAATGGAAATTCCATCTGCTCATTTGTTCCACACTTCATTGACACAGAAATGCCCCAAATGATTTAAAGTATCAAACATAGCTGGGTATACAAGATATTTATATTTACATGTGTCTAAAATGATGCCTTTTTGTTTGTCATTTTCCCCTACACAGATTGTTCTGAATTAATTATTTGTGTAACTACAAAGCTGAATATCCAGGTTATAATTTACTATGGAAGGCAGTGTGCAAACACAGAATGAGGTGAGCCCATGCCCAAAGAATTGGAGGAGAATGGAGATGTCAGACAGGGATGGATACTCCACTGCCCAGGCAGACATTGAAAGCAGTGGCAGGAAATTTAGATTACAATCTCTGGTGCGCTGTCCCACCATCCCCAATTCTATTCCACCAATCCAAAATATTTCATAGTTGTGACTTAAAAATTCTTTTTCCTTTTCAAAATGATTGCAGAAAATACTCCAGGAATTTCAGTTCTTCACAGTGGTTATTTTTCCTCACAATAAACACTTAGAAAAGTTACAGTTTCCTGATAAATCTGATGATATATAATTAACTATTCATTGCTATACCTACTCTGTAGTAAAACCTGGAAGTTTTGGCTTTCCAATATCTATGTCACAAGGAAAGGGGATAGGGAAATATTTAGATTATAGAGGATCCCTAGAGGTCATTAATTCTATCTTCTACTTAATGAAGGGCTGAATTCAATGGAAGTCTTGCTGCTCAGAACCTTTTCCAGTAAAATCCTGAAAATCTGGACTAAGATCCTGCAATCTCCCTGGGCCCCTATTTGCTATTCCATCCATTTGTTGCTGTCATTGCAACAAGTTTTGCCTAAGTCCAACTCAGTCACTCTGGAGATCTTGCACTTGCTGCACCAAAACTGTTTCTTTGGTTCTTAATACTTGGGATTTCACTTTCTGTAAGCAGAAAAGCTCACACGACACACATTCACCAGAAACACTGAGCACATGATATTTAAATGCATTTTCTCACTGAGTATTTGTAATTACCTTTTTGAATTGTCCTGTCCTCTGATATTCACACAGCATCATGTCAAAGAAAATTGGGATTGTGGCTTTTCGCAGTTCAACTTCTGGAATAAGAGTCATTTCCAAGATGGGCCCAACCATCCCCGGAATAAAGCAAATTTTATTCTGGCCTGAAACAAAACCAAAAGTTGAATGTTTGAGGGGAAAGCCACATATTTTTAGGAAAATATATAGGACCTCCAATCATTTAAAACAGTGTTTAAGCCACCCATGTTGGTCAAGCCTTACAACTCAGTCACTCCTCTCTGCTCCATCCCAAAAGCTGGGGCATATGAAGGGATACTGTCTCCTTCTAAAGTGCCAGAATTCAGTGCCAGGAATGCCAGAGGAGTTGATATTTTCAGTGAAGAATTCAGCTTTTCACCTTTTGTCATCTTCTTATAAATATTTAGAGTAGAAAGTAAGAAATAAACCTAAGAACCCCCAAATTCTGTCAGCACCACACAGTAATGCCATGTGGTGCAGCCTTCATATGAAGGAGGAGCAGCAGAACCTGGCTGGAAAACAAATGTAAAAACCTTTTCTTGGAATTTTAATCCAAACAGCTTCCAAACCTGAGTCTCCTAATTTCTGGAACCACAGGTTCAGGTTGAGCAGTAACTTTCTCAGGGAAAATTTATTCAGCCTCAGTTTCTGCAAAATAAGGTTTTTGAAATCTGAAAGAAGGTTGTGAGTTCTCCTGTAAATAAAAATCTGGCAGTAGTCCAACCATATCTCATGTCAGCTCCAAGCTTAGTCATAGGAGTGAAAACATATTTTAAGTTCAAATAGCAGAAATATTTACAAAAGCACTTCATGTCAGATATTTTTCAATGGGACAAACATTATGTGACAGATTCAGTTGCAGTGAAGTTCTCTTTGCTACTCACCAAGTTTGTACCACATGTCACGGATAGCAAAGCCAATTAAACGTCTCATATCTCCATATCTAGGGGAAAAGGAATGTGAAAGGAACTTTTATCATTACCTTTCTTATCATTTTATAACAAAATTAAAGATATAAACTAAAGTATACATTTTTGCTTACTTGTTCTGGATTTTGTTGTATTTTGCATGGGAAAAGTTTTCTAGCTGTAGTGAATCTTGGGTAATAAATGCCACAGCCAGATGAAAATAGTTGTTCCACAGCTGTAAATTGAATATAAGGAAATTATAATAATTTTGAGGAAAGCAGGAATAATATTAAATGATGCATAATGTGGAATAATTTATGAACCCAAATGATGCAAGCAATATGAGTTTTTATATTATGCAAAGATGTACATCATTAGTATTATGCAATTAGCAGAAAAGCAAGAAAGATGAATTTTAATAACCACTACTACACATTTGCTTTTAATAACAGAGAAGCTGAATAAATATTGCTAAAAAAAGATTCACTTGAGATTCATTAGCCAACAACATTAAACTCTGAACCAAAGCAGGACTTGGTGAACACATTACATGCTGTTGAATCTTAACAATTTGGAGCTAAAGGCACCAATGTAATTACACTGCATTTGAGCACCACTTCAAAAGGCCTCTCCTGCCTCCTCTTTGGATCCTAATTCAACATGCATTTGTATGAAATTCCAGTGTAATTTGTGAAGAGCTCTCCACATGAAAGAAGGACAAAATACATCCCTAAATAACAGCTGATATTACTGAGCTGTGTACTTGAATTAGACAAAAAGCCCTCACTCTTGCAGTGCACAACCCTTCATTCCTGAAAGCAAATTACTTCTTCTCCAGACAATCAAAATGAAGCACTCCTCACACACTAGGAAAGGAAAGAGAAAAGAGAAACTTCCCTAGGAAACACAAATTTAAGGAAGGAAATACAAATTTCAGCAGCTTCTAGGCAGTCAGCAACAGCTTTAAACCCTTAAACATGCAGCTGTGTCTAAAACCAGTGGTAGGTCTCAGTGAGAGAGCAGAAAGGCACTGTTAAATGTATTCAGTGGTGATTCAAAGGATGGAACAAAACATGGAACAGAGCTGTTCATTTTGTATGGTGCAATACAAGCCTGGCTTGGGAACCCACACTAAACAGCCTGAGAACAAAATGTTCCATCAAAACTTAAGTGGCCTCTGCCCTTTAGAGCCTGGAAAAGTCTTGTGTGCAAATAACCAGGAAAAACAGATACCAACACACACAAACACACCCAGAACCACAGACATTTCCCATCGTAACTACAACTCTCAATGTCCTCTATAATCTGTAGATGATCCTGCTGTTAGTTTATTGCCCCCCTGGAGGCCCAGCTAAGGCTCTACTCAGCAGAGCTGCTCATTTCCAAGCCCTTGGAGGTTCTGGGTGTGTGAGCAGCCCCAGCCCCAGAGCACAGCTGGCCCTGCTGCACACACACCAACTCAATCTGCAGCCAATTCACAGCCTTGCTCATCAGAAGAGATGCTGTTCATGGCCTGAAGGGCCTGCTTTCCTCTCTTACCACATATTTTAAGAGATTATTTTGACCAGTGTGGAGCTTGCAGCCCCTTGAGAAGCTGTATTTATTGATGTACAGGGCACACACTCTGTATGTGTCAATTATACCAGAGAAACGGAAAATTTCTCAAATTGGTCTAGATTGTGGGGAGAAAAATGAAGCCTTATCATGAAATGGTGTATTTTTTCATTGAATAGCTCCAAGTTCAGTGCCACCTTTGTCAGAGACACACCCTAGAGACTCAATCACCTTATGTATAACATATTTTCCTTCTGTCCTCAGAGTACCCTGAAATGCCTGAAAACATAGGATCTTTTCCATTTAAAAAATGTATTCAAATTAAGGACTCACGTGATTTTAAGCATCAAAACTAACACTAAAACTCTATGAGACAAAGTAATCTCTCTCTGAAGTAACAACATGTAGAAACAGATTTTAAAAATGGAAAAATTAGTCTTATGAGACATGTTTTGTTTTCTCTTAACCCCACAATAACATTCCAAGACACTTTGAACATCTATCAAATTGGAAAATGTGGAGTTAATTTAGTAGGAAATTTCCAGCCATGTCATGAAGAAGAGATTTGGTAGTTATCCTAAAAAATTATCCAGGAGAAAAGGCTGCAGCCTCTTCCTTCACACACCTCTGACACCAGCTATTTGCTGGTGGAAGGATCAACAATGAATTTTAAACTCTGTAAGCTGATAATTTTCAAATGCACAATACAATATTTAATATTAAAAAACATTATAAAATTAAATATAACACTTTAATATTGGCAGTATAGTTCATGCTAGCTAAATTTCCCAAAGGTTTCATTCGCTATTAACCTCTGCATTGTTTCTACAATGTCTGTCTCTGTCATACAGAGATTTTTGCACACTGTGTATTTTTCCCCTGTGTATTTGTAAGGCACACAGGGTTTTGATTTCGGGGTCTCTAAATTAAGATTTTAACACAAAAAGTAAGTTGCACAATTCTGTTTGGGATGCTGAAACACATTGCTTTACTGCTGAGTTATTAATGGAGCCTAATGCATGCAAGAAAGGTAGGGAAACACAAAAAATAAGCATTTTCTTTCAAATCAGACTGACATTAGATGTTGGATTATGCCTTTTATAATAAATTCAGTGGCAGGAATATAGGTGATTAATACATAAATTATAATCCCTGTAACAGCAGAGATTTAGAATTATAATCCTTCCTAATGCCCTGTAAATATAGTGCTAATGGAGGGAAGGGAGGGAGGAGCAGGAATCAGTAAGACTGCATTTTCCAGAGCAGCTCTACAACAGCTGTGCCTGAGCACAACAAAATGGTTTGTTTGCTCACTCTGCCCTGCCCCGAATGTGTCAGACGCTGCCACCTCCAATCAGACATTCCCAGAGGAAATCTGCACTAAAGCCACTGCAAGGAACGACGTGGCTCTGGGTGGGAATGTGTTCCCTTGCTGGATGGAGACTCCTCCTGTGCAGAGCAAGACTCCAAACCCAAGGGATGGAGCCAGGAGATGACAGTGACAGCAGAGGGAAAATCCTCTATCCTGGACAAAGGTAACACCTAGCAATGACATCAGCTGCCAACAGAACAAAATGCCCTGGAATTGTCCTATTTGCCACAGATGACATCTTCTCAGACAGCCATTGAGGATACCATGAATGTATTGCATGAGTATAGAAAATCACAGTTCTTATAATTAAAGCAAAGACACCAGGGTGACCTTCAGGGAACACTTTTTCAAAACACATGTTAAACCAACCACCATAAACCACAATAAGAACACACATCAGGTGTAACCAACCACCAGCCCCACGGTGTGAGCACTTATTGCTTCTAATAATTGTTGTACAATTATCTAACTCGTTTTTCACCTCTAGTTCAGCTGAGTCATTTCCAGAATACTTTCTGGTTAGCCAAAGTAATAGAAGTGAGCAAGGATTTTACAAGGGCAGCAAGACCCTCATTTTGTAAGGCAACATTGAGTCTTCAGCTCCAATACTCCATAGTTGCAGGCCTGCAGACTTTTCCTAGCTGCAAGCACTGGACATGTTGCTGGAAGGACACCTGCCAGCTCAGCTGCCCCAGCTCCATATGCTAGACTGCTTCAGACAGGTGAACTGCTGGATTCACTCTTCAGAATCCTCACGAGAGAAAATATTCCCTGCCCTTTCTAGATAACCTGTTTCAATATTTAACATAACCTCTTTATATCTAACACAAATGCAAGAAAATAACCTGTTTCAAATCCAGGGACATGAATAGAATATAAACTGCTAAATATTGAGGGTTTTTACCTATACCAATAATTCCTACTGACACTCCAGATTCCTGTGCATTAAATCCTCATGTTCTAGGTTATGTTCAGTACAGAGGCATGCAGAGTCATGCATTATGCATGATTCTGTCCCTGTTTGTACTGTAGGCACTCCCCAGCTGAAGGCACCATGAATATTGGAGCCCTCCTTCACTCCTACTTCACGGTTTATTTTTGGTCAATCTCTTAATGAAATTTCACTCCTTTCTCTCCTGTAAAATTATTTCCTCTGGAGCAATCAGCTTTGTTTTATCAGCACAACAGTAAATATTCTATAACAGAAGCCCTTCAGGCAGACCTGGTTTTATTGTGCTAAGTTTTGCTTTGTGCTGACACTGGAGAATCCCTGTGGGACACAACCTCTGAGTGCCACTGATGTACTGAATCAACCTCTCATGTACTCTGTGTGCAAACCCAGAAAAAAACACAAACCAAGGAAAATCACCCCCTCACCCAGCAGGCACAAAGCCTCAGATATCAGACTATTTTTTTTACCTCCAAGACCAATATTCCCAACATTGTGGCACTTCCTGCCTGCCCAGTGCAGTGACAACCTTGGTGGCAAAGCTCTGGGATTAGGGAAGGGCTCCCCAACAAAATGGGCTCAGTGAACTCGAGTGATGACAGTGCTAAGGCAGGAAATGGAACAGCCCATCGCTGCTGGGCTGGGCGTGCTTTTGCGATTTTTCTCTGTGTGCAGCAGTTTCAGCACTGAGCCAATGGCTTTAAGGCAATAACTAACTCTAAAGCTAAGGACTGTACCAACTCCTGATCAGACACAGCACATCCTCTCCCAGGCCCTTAATGACAATACCTCTTTCCCTTCTACCTTAATCACATAATACACAAAAAACCCAATTTGCTTTGCAAACAAGAAAGAGGCCAGAAACCCTTTTTTCCTCTCCATTTAACAAGCTCCACCAGAGTAGCAAAAAATTTCTTCATTGCAGTTCTCTAGATTTAAACCACACAGTTTTAGATGCTCCACTGCTTCACAGTTGACTTGCTTTGTTTGCTTTGGCTGTCTACCATTTATTGCCATGCAGCCACTCAGCCAAGTGAAAATCGTCAGATCTATTTCACTGGGCTTTAAATAGAGTTTTAATTTTTTCTTTTAATTAAGACTTTGTGGCTAGCACAGGTCTTTCCCATGAGAATTCTTTTTGTGTTTTATAAATAAAGATAAAGTTTGGATGTTATTAAAAACATTGTCCCAAGATTTGGACGGTGCAGGCCTGGCCAGTCAGGCCTAGGGGGAGGTTTCTGACTGACCAATCTGGGTGACCTTTGAAAACTCTATATACATGATGAAATCAAAACAATAAAGGTCTTTTCCTTCTTGCCACTGAGAACTGGGTTCTTTTCTCTGCTAGCGGCTCAACAGCAACAAGACTTTACTTCAACTATTAATAATCTGATCTGAAAACACCCCCCTACAAACAGTATAAATCACGCACTTGTTTACAGAGAACTTAAAGATGTTTCATCTTTTTATTTAAATAAAACTTTGACTGATGTGCATCTCTATTTTCCCCTGCCCATTCAGCTCCTCATTTACTTCGTGTTAACCACTGCTCACGTTTGCTTACAGCCAAGATGTATTGATATAAAAAGAAATATATTGTGGGAAATAAAATTTTAATTTATAATTAAGAATATTAGAATAGGTTCTTTGCACTATTCAGTTTTTTTTTTAGTGTAGTAGTAGCTTTTTAAATAGGTATAGTTAGGGAACTCTTGGAAGATTTGCAGAGCTTTTATTCATGAAAGACAAGTAAGGTATCTCCTTGATTTGTACTTTAAAGCCTCTTTTGAAGACTATAAGGCTACTACAATTCTTTACAGGGCACTACTTATTTACTATAACATTGTTTAGCTTACTCAGAGCCTCCAAGTATTTGACATGTCATGAATAAAAGAGCATTAATGCATCCCCTTTGAACCAAAGGTGCAATGTTGAACTACAACGTCCTGGTTGTTTTGATAACACTTTGGAATGCACAGAATTGCCACAGGAAACAGCTGAAATAAAAGCTCCAGATCAAACTGCTGCTTTCACTTTTGGAAAAGGCAGTGTACACCTTAATAAAACTTTGACAGACACAGTGTTTATAGTCTGTGGGGTTTTGGTGTCCTGCCTATGGTGATGTCTTTCAGATCTTTATCTGCTTTTAAAAATTCCTGACACATCGTGCAGTAAAAAGTGATGAAATGATATAGAAATTATAGGTTATAAATTGCTTGTTAATAAATTGATAGAGCCTAAGACAGATTACATCATAAATATGTGAAGGATCTGAGAGTTTCCAATAGGGATATTTACTAAAAAAGTAAATTTGAAGTTAATTGGAAGAAATATCTTTCTCTTTGATTTAAAAAACCCTTAATATTATACATATATACATTTGCATAGTCACACCTTTTGAAGGTAGAACATTTTTAATGAAATCAAGGTGGAAAAAGCTCCACTTTTCCTACTTGAGGTCACTGCAACTGAGTGTGAACTGAATCTTTTACCTTTCTTTCCACTACTGTCTTTTAAACCCTTCCTGTGTAACCACTGCCTTGGCTGCTCTGCAGCTATTTGGTGTTTTGTGCTGAGGACCAAGAGACCAATTCCCCAACAGCTTTTAGCACAAGTGGAATCACTGAAAACAGATTGCAAGTTGTGAGATGAACTGTAAAATATAAAGCCCTGAACTTTATGTTAAGAGTGAAACAGAATAACTTTACACACCATGATCAGGCACCACTTAAGGACAAGTCCTGAATCTAAAAGTGTATTTACATTTTGATACCAATTTAATGAATGTGAAAACTACAGTCATTGTCATTTTTATCTAAAGGAAGCCAAACATGGCAAAATGCATAACTGAAGAGTGAAATTACACAGAATGATATCGAACAAACCAAAAAACCCAACTAACCTTAATTAAAAATTATTACAGAAAGAACTAATAAATAAATGAAGATAGACTTGTCAGGGAAGAGTACAAGTTAAAAATAAATTCTAAGTCCTAAATACTCTAGGAATCAGCAAAGTTAAGCTCTTTCTGTCCTACATCCATAGCACTGACATTGTAAAGGCTCTGTGTTACACCCAAGATTGACTTTCTGAATGCATTTGGCTGGTTAAGAAAAAGGAGTTTTCTGCTTGCCGCTCCTGAACAGAGTCGCAAAATACCCTGTTTGGGTGTCTTATAAATAAGCAAAGCCCAATTCTGATGTCATATGGAAGATGATCTAATCCTGCCCCATTCAGAGCCCCAGCCTGTGTGACCCTGGGGCACAGCACCAGGAGGGGCTCAGGCACTCCTGCACATACTGCCTTGGCTCAGCTAAAAACCCTCAGTACTTACTTGGACTTCAAAATTCATGTTCTCCAAAAATTTCTGGTTCATTGTCTCTGCAAATTTGTTGATGGCTCTCAAGAACACCCTAAAAAAGAAAAGCAGTGATGGAGATAAATGAATGTGACCTCTGGCAATCAATATCCACCATGTATGATATTTGTGGGAGCACATTTGGTACTGAACACATTGGGAGAATCACACATGAGCACAGAGGGTGACAATCTGCACTGTGGCACAGGATTTATACTGTTACACATAAAAAACAATTACACAATTGTAAACAAGTTTCTTGATCTCTGTTGGAAAAGTCAGACAATAGAATTTTCTTTCCTTTGCTGCACACTACACTGCATTCCTGAGAAAACAGCAATTCTTTCAAACCCAGTGTCACCTTCTGCCAAACCCAAATCATTCAGGAGGGTGGCATTGCCTCCTCTCAGGGTTTGACAGCTGGAACAGCTCCTGTGCTCACATCATTACTTAAGAGCTGCCACTGCACTTTTTACACTTCAAAGATATTAAGTGCAGTTCTTCAGCTTTCTTACAGGTGGGGAGGGGAGGATGACACCTCTGCCTTCCTTCCTCTCCAAGGCTGATCATAAAAACATTCAAAACACCGAAAATACACATTCAAAATACTATACAGTTACTTCTTCCAAGAGTAAGAGCATGAACATTGCCCTTCTAGCCTGAAAAGCAGCACCTATTTAAGCTCTTGATTAATGCAGCATGATTAAGTCATGTTTCTAAAGCTAATTTCTTTGTCTGACTTCCCAGCATGGGACATTTGTAAAACAAAAATCAATTGTATCTTTAAATATTTATAAAGTTTATTTAAATAATTCAGTTGTTTTCAAAATTGTAAATTGACTGAAAGTGATCATTTGCCTCTGCTTCATAGGTAAATTTTTTAAGTTATTAACTGGAAATATTTCTATGGAAAACACTGTCAGGGCAAACAGAAACAAAGGAACACAAGGGAAAACCAATCATAATTGTTCAAATACAATGATTGTTCAAATACAACCAGATATTCACAGTCAGGAAAATGATCTAATAGTTGTAACAGCCAGATCCAGAAATCCCCACCATCTCAGTGATTAGTAACATCAGAGAAAGCAATAATTCAATAATTAGGATTATCAGCAAAAGATTAAGAATCTGCAGGATATCCATATGTCATATTCCTGTCAAAGGAATGCTGTGTCCTTGTTCTGGATTCTCTGTGGTGTCTTGGTGTCTCATCTCAAAAAGATACACAAACAGGAAAAGAAACAAGAGAGAAGAAAGCAAGCAAATAAATATGACACTGAAATACTCCTCAGTCAGAGGACACTGTGTGACTGAGGAGGGAGGTGACAGGATCCATAAAATCAAAAGCACTGTGGAGATGAGAGTCTGAGTGCTCACAGCTTCCCAGAGAAGCATCAGAGAGCTGAACACAATCAGAATGTGCATCCAAAACTAGCAGACCCAAGTTCTGTGTTAATCTTGCTCAACTCTGCAGCTCATTGCTTCAGGATGCTGTGAATGCCTGAATTTTATACTGGCTCAGAAGTGATTAGACACATCAAAGACTAAACTGAGGGGAGGACAATTAAATGCCATTGGTCACTGGAGGATGGTAGAACACAGCAAACAAGCTCTGTTGTCACACTGGTCCCCTTGCAGCCATCTGTGAGCCACTGGAGAAACAGAGCAGTCAGGGAAAGGAGTTTTAGTCTCATCACAAGAAAAAAAAAAAAAATCAGAAAGGCTAAGCTCAGTTTCTTAATGAGGGAGGTAAAACAAAAGCTCAGCTTTCCGGCAGGGAATCCCACGGAACCACTGAGCAATCACCCAAAGGAGCTCCCTGCTTCATTAGAGTGCTGACTGGCTGGAGTGAAATCCCTTGCTGTGGGTGAGGTTCTCCAGGAAGAAAATATTCTTTGTGAAAACCTAAAGAATTTCATTCCATCCACGTAACGTTCCCCTGTATTGCTGATGTGATGAAGGAAATTAAATAATTATGCATGTTGTCACACCTTGCCAAGTCCTTTTAGTTCAGGTGACCAGAGGGACGCTGCGGGATTTGTGTCACTGAGAGGTAATTTCTGACAGTGCTGTGTCACTCCCCAGCATCATCCCACACATTCAGCTGAGCCTCCTCCTGTGGTCCAGGGCATTCTCTGAGCTCATCTTCCAGCACTGGCTCTGCTAATCCTGCCTGCAGAAATAAGGGGCTGATTTGTGAAAAGCCGAGTGTCACCAAATCTCGTCAAGTTCAAGAAATCTAATTTTGCTCAGTCCTGCCCTTGCAGGCTATCACTGCTCTGCCAAACACCCTGTGCACACTGCCAGGGCTGCCCTGTGCCCCAGTGTCATCTCCCAGGCTATTGGAGTTACTTTTCCACCTTTTATGAGACCAGCTCCAAAATGTGATTCCTGCAGAAAGCTGTCCCACACTGCCCACAAGAAAATAAACACATTCTTCTCTAACACTCCACTCACATGGGGACATTTATCTCCTCAAAGCTGCCTGATGCTTGACACTAACAGTTTAAGATGTTGCAGAAAAAAGGGATTCTAAAGGAGTGATTTATTTTAGGCAGCACAAAACCCCACACAGCTCAGCAGAATCACAGACATGTTATCCTGTGTGATCATCATCATTATTCTTCTGAACAGGAGTTTTAGGTCAAGGCCTTTTCAGAGTTGTGTCTTTTCTCTAGCTGTGTACTGTTCTAAACCCTTTGATTTACAAAGTTTATTTCTTGCCAACTCACATAAGCAAGTTCTTTAGCTCCAGCATTTCTCTTCACTCAGTTTTCAGTTGGAGAAGGAGGGGGTGTCTTCCATTTCTGAGGCTTCTTTACTTCCTAAATTCTGTGCATTTCCACACTACTCCAACACCATGGTGAAATACATCACCTAAATATTCAGTTTAAGCAGACCCTGGTATGGCCCTAATAATTTTTTTCTTGCAAGAAAACTCCCACACTTTTCAGTACTTTACTCTTTAAGCAGAGATATCATGCAAGATACAGCAGAAATAATCATAATTGAAATACACATAAAATATATTAGTGGAAGTCTATTTCATAATATGGACATATTACTGTGTGTAATAATAAAATTTTTTCTGAGGAGCTTGTTCTTTACTTTTAGCCATACAGAAAACCCTTAAGGACACAAAGAAATACTGAAGTCTTTAATGCCCACTAGAAATCACAGAAAATATTACAAATATTTACAGGATTCTATACAATATAATTATATGTAAGCTGTCTTCTGTAAATATCCCTTTTACTATCACAAATATTTTTATCTGACAGACTGGAATGGCACATTTTCAGGGAGCATGCAATATTTCCAGGCTGTCAAGTTCCAAATATTTTCATGCATTTGTATTTTGCCTAAAGGGTGTATCTATTCCTGTCATTGGGAGTCACTTAGGCAGGAGGTTTGACTGCTATTCCTGGCTCCTGCCAATGCCATGTGTCCTGCCTCAATGATTTCACTGTCCTGCCTCAGTCTCCCCTTTCACCAAAAGAGGCATTAATTAAGTAGCCACAAGTATGAGACTAAACAGGTACTTTTAAAACAGTTCAGGATTTTTATAAAAACATGAGAAAATATAATTTGAAACACTAATCTTTAAAGATCTAATTGAAATTGTCACATTTTCCATTAATTTTAATTAAACAATAACTTTTCTACAGTCACTTAATACAGAATTAATTTCTCATCAGTTTAAATAATTGTGATCTAAAATTGCGGAAATTTCTTTACCCACAATAACTTCTGTGATATTTCCTGAGTTTATGAGGATTGATGTTTCTAATGTACAGCCCATATAAAACTCTTGGGCCTGAAGATTTATGGAAGATCTTTGAAGTCCAAAGGCTGTGAGCTAAATGTGGCTATAAAAAGGCAGGGTTTGGCTCAGGACAGCAACAAAATTGCCATGGTTCGACTGCTCCTGTTTCCCCTATCTCTCTGACTTTCCTGCTGCTTCTGCTTTACTTTATTGTATTGTCAGAGACATTTGTTAAAAATCTTGGCTGGAAAGAGAGCCCAAAGAATAGAATCCTGTGCAACTGTACTGAATTTCACACACAGCTCTCTGTTCTAAACAGGGAGAGAACAGTACCTTAAGTAACATGGAGAAATAATTTAAGACAGACAACACTGAAAATTCATGTCACCCTAAGATAAAGGTTTTATTTTAAGCTGATTCTCCCTCAAAATAAAATAGAGGGACTTAGATGGAGCAAGGAAAGAATTCTGTATTCATAAACAAGATGTTAATCAATTTAGGATTTCAAGGCTATTCCTCAGAAGATGATGATTTTGTTTAGCAGTAAAATAGGTCTGCATGTTGTCCTTGCTTTTGAAATGTAAATAGGTAATAAACCTAAAATTCAGATCTGCAACACCAAGTTATTTCTAGCAAGCTAGTTAGAATTGTTACATCAGCTTCTTGCAACATAAAAAAGGAGAGGATTGCAATGAAAAAACCAAACAAACAGCACCCCCAAAAAAACCCCAAACAAACAAACAAACCCTTAAATTCCCATTGACAGTTCTTAGGTGGCTTTACAAAAGTTGGCCTTTTTCTGCACCGTGCTCCAGACAAAGAACACTTCTGGATCCATGACATTATTTTGGGAAAGGTGCATAAATCAGACAGAAAATTAGAAACCTTTCCAAAATAATGAATAGACCTTTCCTCAGACTCTTACACGTGAATTCTTTTAAAGCAGTGCAGTGAGATGCTCTTCAGTGTCTTTTCAGGTTCACATGACTTTAAAATTTGGGAGTTCACTGCTTCAATTTTGAGATGAGTAACCCAGATCCTGAGGTGAAGGCTGAATGAATTCACTTAGGTATTTATGAGCATCAGCTCGAGCTCAAGCTTGCTATGTCTCCTCAAGCTGTGACTGCACTGATGTAATGACAGGTGGAAAAAACGAATCAAATACAAATTTCTGCTGGATAATCAGACACAGAAAAATAGAGATAAAGTTTAAAAGAGTGTATTTCCTGTGTCGTGAAAACTTACTGAAAGAAACCATTAAAATGATGGCATATATGGGGTTTTTAAAGTCACATCTAAAAGCCAGTGAAGGTATGGACAGTTTTTACAATTTAGAACTTCTTGCCACAAACCCTAAGTGCTTTTCCTTCAGAGAGTTTGGTGCAGAAATTCAAGGCAGAAGAAGTTACACTAATTTCAGGTTTTTTTGTAATCCCCAGCACTTTCATCAGTGAATCTTCTACTTGAACAGATGAGGAATATGAGGGAAGTTCTTGCAAACCCTGGAGGATGTGCTGACTATTATTTTTAAAGATCTTTTCTGAGTTCTGATTGACGTGGTTTGGCCATTATGCCAATTCTATGAAATGTGGAGCAGGGAATAGCAGAGCCAAAACAATACTCATACATAATTTATATTGAGTTTAGTGTCATTCTCAGAAAGTGTTATGCAGAAGACACCTGATAGGTATTGTAACATAAAGCAAACACAAGGGAAAAGCAGCTGAAGTCAACTTATTCTCCTGTAGGCTTCTGTCAGCTTTTCCTTGTGTGCAGAACACGCAGAAGAAGGCACATTACAGAATGAGAAGAGAGGGTTAGACCCAAACCCCAATGCTGATCATTGTCAGGGACTGAAACAGTGATTGGCAACTATAAACTTGTGCTGGAAGGTACAAAATACACTGGAGAGACACCAGACAAGCCAGCAGTGGGACCAGAGAGACTAAAACTCACATGGACTCCAGGTGAAAAGATAACAAAAATCTTCACATAGCAACAGCAGAAATTATCTCCTAAGAACATGGCAATCACTGATTTATAAATGAAGGGGAATGCAAAATGAAAATAATATTTAAAAACCTTGTGGCTACATGAAACCTAGTTATGAAGAGCACAATAATGGCAACACTTGGGAAGAAATCCACTTCCATGGTAACTGGAAAAGTATGGCCAGTGGCACAAAGTATAATTTCATCATATTTCTCCCTTGTGTCAACTCAGCTTCACCACAGAGTGAGGAATAATTTTTTGAACCATTTATATTGAATTCTAATGATAGAGCAATTGTCATATTCCTATATTCTTTTCCAAAGTACAACTAGAGTGTAACTAAATAACAATGTCAGAAAGCAACTGCTTCTACATGGCTGTGGCTCCAGCTGCTTGTCTCAATTATAATATTGGGGTTTGTCTCAAACATGCATCATTTTCTTCCTTATTAGCATTATTTGAAAATTTACATTAAACAGCTATGCCAAGCATCCAGAATATTGCATGTGCCAGAGTGACTTTGGCAGCAGCAGCAGTGAACTCCCAGAGAAAAACAAGGATGTGAAGTTTCCATGTGAGACCCTTGAGCTGGTCAACAGGATCTGTGTATGTAGCTTTTCCTTCAGCATCTACCCAAAAGGTGCTTTAAACACTGTGTAGCTCTCACTTAGGAACCAAAATACATTTTCAAAACTGCGTATTAGGTACACATCTAGTGCCAAACTCCGGGAACTGGGATGTTTTGGATGCTTTAAGAAACTTCATAGCTTGAAAATGAAGCATACATAGAGCTGTCAGAATGGGCTCTGAGTAAATCAGCTTGAGAGGTACTTCCAGTTATTTTGCTTATATTTTGAGTTTCTTCTCACTTCTGTCTCGTTTGCTTTTTTGTGCATTGCAGACAATTTTTTGCATAGTAGAAATATTCTGAATTAATGAGACAATTAACAATCACAGGCTGTCTTTAGTGCTACATCAAGAAAGGCAATCAGACACAAAGCTGAAACCTGGTTCTTAAAGATGACTGTGATGTCTTAACATGGTTGTGTCAGGATGTCACACACTAATAAACTCCCACAGCCTTCCCTTTTGAAGGAAGTTTGAATTGATACTGTGAAATTACTTCTCCATTCTTCCACTGATTTTCATTGCATTGAACCAGCAGATTATGAATTTTAAAAGAGATGATTATGCAGCAAATACAGAATACACCAGCAGGGTTATTTTGTGATGCTTCTGGTAAAAAAATATGAAAATTAACTGTTCAAAATAATGTTAAATACAAGGAAATTGCATATATTTTATTTTCTGAAAATCTTATATCACATGAAGTGCTGGTCAAAGTTACTCAGAAAGGGGAACACAGAAAGATTGCTCAATTGCACTGATGGAAATTATGAATATTGAATTTTCAGTCTTTTCTGATTGTGACATAGAACAGTTTGTGTGGGTAATCTCTTCAATGTTTTTTACTCATTTGCACATATATTCTACAGAGGGGAAAATACTCCTCGTTGTCTTAATCCCCAGATGTTTTATTAAAATTAAAATACTTGCAAACATACAGAAGTATTTTATAACAGGCCACATTGCAAAGATCCTTAGGGGCTTCTCTCTGCAAGTCAAAGCTGTATCTAGGAAAGCAAGTTTATTTCACTGACTTTCTGAGAATATCCAATTACCAAGATGTTTTTTGGTGTTGAGTTGTTCTCTCCACTGAGGACTTTTCTTTTAGTTCAGAGAGCTCTTAGTCTAGGAGTGTGAGTGTGCCAGCAGCTGATAGAGGAAAGATGAGACACTGCAGTGGGAGTGGGAATGGGATATCTCCCAGCATGTTTTCTCTCTGCATTTTAGATAAAAGACTGAATAAATGACTGCAGTTAAAACCTACCAGGCATCCACTCTGTACCATGACCACGATGGGCAACTGCCTCTCTTGCTGAGCAGATTATCTGCAGCAGCCACACATAATGAAATGTTTAGATTCTTGGTAAGCAGATAATTCCACAACATGCAAAACAACCAGCAGCATGCAGAGTTAGTGCAGAATAAGCATCTTGTATTTGGTGCTGGGAAGGTGTGAGTGATGGAGAAGCAGGGTGACATTGGCACAGGCAGAGTCAGGCACCTGCAGATGGAAGAGACTCTCTGTGCCAGGCTTGGGGCTCCCAGCAGAGCAAGAACAGAGCAGCCACAGCTGGAACTGCTGCAACTGGAACTCTCCTTGGGAGTAAAGGTACATACAGCCCACAGGGAAACAACTGCCTCTGCTCTTTACCCAGGAACAACTGCGTGGCATTTTCCTGATTACAAATACTGACTTTTGTAGACACTGAGAAAGAGAAAACAGAAGAACCTGGATGTAATGGAAAGGAGATACAAATTAGAGAACACTGGGGCACCATGTACCAAATACCCCAGCATGGAAAACAATAAAGCAATAAATTCCCTCTGAAAGGGACTTTATATTAACAGGGAAGCTGCATTTCAGCAAGGACATTTTTAGTCTCATAGCAAAGACAAACTGTCCAAGGACACATTCTATCACTACACACAATTAAATCAATGACTAAACAGTAAAATTTGTTTGCACTTGTTACAATACATTGCCTACCCTTTTCTGCAAGTGTGCATAAAAGAACATTTTCATTAGACATTTATACTTGTTGCTTAAAATATTTTTTCATACATTAAAATTACAAAGTTCTGCAATATGCCATGAGCTTGTGTATAAATGTATTCTGCTCCCCTGAAAATTCAAGCCCTTATAAAAACAACTGCATTTCTATAGAAGATGTTTAAATCAGTCAAAAGTTGCAGAGGAAAATGAGATCAAAGAAAAGAGTTACTTGTATGCAGCAGATCAGCCTTCTAAATTCTGCCTTATTTGCACAAAATAAACCATAACACCGTCATCCAACCTTAGTTACATAAATGAATCATCTTTCAGGGTAAACTAAGCTAAACTACTTATTTGGGGGTTGGTTTGGGTTTTTTGTTTGTTTGTTTATTAAATATGACAAGCTTTTATTTCCACCAACAGATAAATGAAAGAAATAGCTGAATATTTTAAGCTGAGAGACAGCTAAAATATTTTAATTAATTTGAGGTTTTCTCCCTTTCAACTTGAGTTCACGGAATCACAGAATGGTTTGGGTTGGAAGGGACATTAAAGCTCATTTCATTCCACACCCATGCCATGGGCAGGGACACCTTCCAACACACCAAGTTGCTCCAAGTCCTGTCCAACCTGGCCTTGAACACTTTTTCCAAGGTTGTGTTCAGGAACATGCATACATATGTGGAAATCATGTTTTTCAGAAGTCACAGAGCCATTCTCAGATGATCTATAAAAAGAAAAAAAACCCAGAAAATCCCCCAACAAAACCCAGACCTGGAATCCTTACTGTCCTTCTCTTAACAGAAGTGCCAAAGAGGGATTTATTCTGCCTGCCTTGGCTGCCTGGCCTGGGCCAGGAGAGCAAAGAACCCACAGTCCTGAGAGCTGCTGAGGTGCCTGGGGGTGCAGGTGACACTGATTTGAGGCCACAGTGAGATTTGGCTGAATTAACAACACTACTCCAAATGTGAACTCCACGAGAACCATGTCTTGAGGGTGTTACAATGCAGTTCATCTGCAAGTAAGCAGCTATTTTTAGTATGTTTAATGAAAGAAAATTGACAACAATTCCAGCTCTTTTGCCAAATACCTGCAGCGCTAAACCTTTCAAGTTAGACTTAAAAAGCGCTGGGGAAGACTTGACTCTGACAGATGTCTGAAAACACTCAGATACACAGGTAATGAAAACATATTTTAGAAAAAGCCAAACTACTGGTGTTAGAAAATACCCACAGTGTATCTTGCAGGAGATTTTCAGCGAATAGGATCTGACCTTGAAATGTGCTGGTGAAACAGTTTCCACTTATTTTTAAATACCTCAATATAATGTGGGCGAGGTTCAAAAAACAACCCAAATGGACATGCATACAATCAAAGTGCTCAGTAAGCCACTTCAGACTGGACACCAACCCATCTGATGCCAGGTACTAATTATGATAAGATCAAATACTTTCAGACTCCATGTGAGTAATTACCATTTCAAAGCCCAGGGGACAAGAGAAAGGATGTGAATACTTTCCCTGTAGTTGCTAACCCTGCTAACTGTTCCTTTTACTCAGCGAATCTGACTCCCCATGCACTTCATGTTGACAATAAGGTACATGAATTTCCTGGGAGAAATTATATCCCTCTAAATTAAAATTACGAACAGCTGAAAGATAAACAGACTATATGGTATTACCTAAACCAGCAAAGCATTTCCCCACAAATGCCATGTACTTAGGAATTACTGCTTTTAATAAGTTAATAGCCAATATCTAAGTGTCATGAGTGGAATAAAGTGCACATACAAGCAGTAGCAACTAATAAGAAGAATGCAGTAAGCAACTTTAATTAGAACAAAAGTTAATTAAATCCACCATGGAGGATCACAAAAATAACTCAGATATTACATCTTCACAACCTCAATGATGATGTTACTGTTTTCCAAAGTGTTCTGCCCTACCTAGCATGCCATAAAAAAGTGGTTTTTTCCATTTTGCTGTTAATGGAAGGTGAGAGAAACAGAAAAAAGAAAAGTTATTTCATTCCTTCTTTCCATCCTCTGTTGCTCATTGAATATTGCCTGTCTGGTGGGATAAGCAGACACAGCCTCTGCCTCCTTCAAATGTGCTTTGGGAGTCAGAACATGCTTGGGAAGCAACGAGCCCGTCGTTCATAAAAATGATTTAAAATAATTTGAGTTAAATTATTCCATCCTGATAGAGGCAACACTTGTCAAGTAAGTTTAGTCAATCAAACTTCTACTCCCATTTTTTCAACTCATCTACCGCAAATTCTCCTGGACATGAATGTGCCCATTCTCCCTTCCCTTGGACCCTGTAAGAAGTTATTCTCTCATTGGGCATTGTTTGCCCCTATCTGTGCCAGACATCAAACTTTGAGCTGAAATCCCCTGGTATCATTCAGGCACTGCCTGTCTTTACTGCCATATAGCAGGAATTGGTGTGGCCAGCTCAGCACACAGGACCAGCCCTGCAGTACTGCTGATGCTCTTCCCTTCCCTCTCCTCTCTGTACTCATTTCACATCTCTGTGCTGCAGTCCCTCCTACAGCAAAACTCCTCCAATTCCCACTTTCCTTGCCAGCTACAAAACACACATGATGGTGCAGGGGAGACTGCCAGCTTTGCTGAACACCCCAAGGGCACAAGTGCCACCAGCTACATCCTGCCACCGGGCAGCTTACACCACACAGCACAGATGTGCCCCACAGCCCTAACCGAGCTCTTTGCAAACGCAGGAAGGGGAGACTCGAGGTGAAACACCTCCTCCAGGATGTAAAAAGCCTGCATGGAGCCTCCTGTTCACAACAGGGGAATTAAGAATGCAAAACCTGCACTGTGCTGATATTTTTTGTGTTTGGTTTGTTGGGGTTTTGTTCTAATTTTCTTTTCTTCTCTCAGTGTTATTATAAGAGACCTAAGCCTCATCCCCTGTGACTTCTTCTCTGCTGCTTCTCTGGTTTGTGGTAAAGAATGTTAACAAGACAAATCTAGGAAATTAAATTAGTCTTCAATTTATTTCGTAGAACACCCATTCCCTGAAAGAAACCCCCAAAACCCAACCAAAAAAAAAACCAGCCCCAAATTTCTATAAATACTGATAAAAATCCTCCCTCCCAGTTGTTGATATAAACATAAAATTAAGACATAAAATACGATCAATAACTCATTTCCTTATGCATTCCAGAGAACAGCAACATAATCAGGGAGTGTAAACAGTGCCAAGTCATTTTAGGTAAGCAATGTGTTTACAGAAGAGCTATTAAGTAGCTTCTAAACAATATTTTTTTTAATGCTGACTTATTTCTTTACACAGGATAAAGCTTAGAGCAACAAAACCTGCCTGGAACAACTTGTCCACACAGTTCAGAGTCATTAGGGGCATGTGAACACACGTAGAGTCCCCAAAAGGCATTTTTACTGTGAGGACCTGAGGAAATACAGACATCACCAGGTGAAGCTCCAAGGCCCAAAGACATTCTTTGAACAAGGACAGACACTTCCTACTGTCATAGAATAAAATCATCCTGTACTTGTGGATAATGCAGATGTTAACAGCATTTTCTAGATAAGAGAAACAGTTTTACATATTAAAGGTTTGATGTGCTTACATGGGCCAGATGATTGTATGTAGTTTAATACTAAACTGATATTTTATGGAGTAATCCCTGCTACATTAACACTAATTTGCAATCACAGCAACAGCAGCCTAAGGAAGTGCAAGGAGTTAGGTTTTACCTTATAGGCCAAAGACTGGCTCAGACAGAAAAACAAAAGGGATGAAACTACTGTAATGTGCAAAATATTACCTGAATTTACACATCCACCAGAACATCTGTACCTGCCCACCTCAGAAGAGGCATCAGGGATCTCTCTGCATTTTCATTAGTGTCCAGGAGTGACAAATTGAGGTTAGGCACCTGACTAGAACCATCACTACCCACTAAAACACAATCTTTCCTTTTAAACCATAGAACACAAAAGAAACCCCACCAAATCCAAACAACCTTTTCATTTAACATAATTCCATTTAAACTGGAATGACAGAATAATCCCACACTGCACCCCACACTGCACTGAAAACCTTTTTGTAAGGTATGAAACCACTCTCCACAAGCACCCAGAACACAAGCACTGAGCCTGCAGCCCCTCCTCACCTGTTCTGCACCATGCTCATGGCCATCCAGTCCGAAGGGTACACGTTCTTCCCAATGAGATCTTTGAACATTATGAACGTTTCCATCAAGAAGTCCTGGAACAACAAAAGGCAGTCAGTCTGGGGCTGTGTAACACCCTTGGAAGTGGTTCTGCTGTGATTCATGAGCTAAGATGGAGGGCTCCATTTGCTCCCAGTGAAGTCAAGAGAAGATTTCTGGTGACAACAGTAAAGCCAAGACTGGAGCCAAAGTCCTGTAGAACAGCAGGCTCAGATTCCAAATGGAAGCTAAAAACCATTACATTTAAGTCAATATGCAGAGCTCTTAGGAAAATATAAGGCATAAATGAATGGAAGGAAAAAGTTGTAATATTTTGGAGTAAAGTTGATCTTTTTTTGTGAGTTAGGAAAACAGTTTCATTATGCATAAAGAATGAACAGATTTGAAAAATACAGAATTTTAATTTTAGTCCATTTAGTCCACGTTTACAGTTTTAGTTATGGCACCACTCTGACTTTAAGAAACAAAGGTAAGTGGTCAGTTCTTGACCAGTTTAAAATTGTCTCAGTGGACTAACTGGGATGGTGCAATAAAAACTTTTGCAACTATCCTGACTTACCTGAGAGCTATAGCAGGAGTGTAAAAGCACAGACACGGGACTATGGAAACCTTCTGGCACAAGCTACCATGTACCTGAACTACCATGAAATTATGCCAGAAACCACTGGCATAAAATGATGCACTACAAGAACAGGGCATTTACTACACTTAGCTTACAATGTTACCTGCACCAGGAGTAGACTCAGTTAAAATGAAGTTGGAAATGGATCACCATGTGTGAAGTGGGGAGGGAATGTTCAGCTAGTTGGGGATAAGTTTTGCCATTGTTTTGTTGAGGGTTTACTATTTTTTTTTTCCCCTTCCTCAAAAGACTACAGCACAAAGGTCCCATCACTTATTCTGGATCATTACATCACCACCTTGGTGTAACAACCAACAGAGACATTTGTGCTTTTCCAAATTTCTGATTACAGAGTTGTCCAGTGTCACCACTAGACACTGCAGGCAATGCAATAACACAGAGGCAAAAAATGTACAGGAACAGAATTTATTCCAGGAAGAATCAGACAAGAAACTCCAAAAAAAAAAAACCACTACTGATTTTTCACAGGAACTCAAATACTTAAAACTATCAACTCCACAATCACTTAGTACTCACCACTAGTTCTGAACTTGTCTGAAAAGTTTCAATGTACACTGAATAATGCTGGTCGTTCATCTGGTTTAGGATCGCTGTCATGCATGCCACAAAATGACTCTGAAAGCAAACCAGACAGAATCAACACATGTGGATTACTTAAGATATTGGACTGTACTCTTTCCAGAGCTGAAGTACCCAAAATGCCTAATCAATCCCTTTATGTATGTAAAAATAAATAATATTCAAGCTTTTGCAAGCCCAGATGAAAGAAACATACTAAGAACGCCAAAAGGATTATTCAAAGGCTGCCTTGGCAAGGGACAGGCTCTTGTGAGAAAGCTGCATCATCAATGAGACACCATCCGGAAACACACATTGTGACAGGAAAACTTCATACATAAAGTACAACTCAATATCACCTTAAGATTCCTAAAAGGCATGTGATGTTCCCTAGGATTCTTCCACTAGGAATTCATAGGAAGAGAATATGTTAGAATCGTATTAGAATATGATTAGAAATTTGTAAGAATTCTATTACAAATTCTATTCTATTTGTAAGAGTTCTATTCTTCACAGGAAGAAAGAGTGCAAGAAATGCTATTTTTTACATTCTGCAGGTGTTTAAGCAGCTATTACAGAACCCACAAACTTCTATAGAACACTATGACCTTCATATCTCAAAACTTTCAAACTTCCTCAAAAGGAAGTAATTTTATCTTTCTCAATTCCTAAAGTCAAAATGCTGAAAGATATGTGATTTCCAGTCCTGAGTTTTCACTGTGACTTACTGAAAGTCACGCTTATTTCCCAAGCAATAATAGTGAGTTTAATGATTTGCAGTTTTCCCTTCAGACTACAAAGATTCCTCCTTATTAATTCCTTTTAATTTGCTGAAGTTCTAATCCTTGTTTTAAAAGTGAGCCTGTTTTCAATGCTTTGATTTTATTTTAACAACAAAATTGATGAGCAAAATAATTTTCTAGATTCCCTTGAATCTTTTCCCTGTCCTGGCTCAGGGACTGGCGAGCCCCTTTGCCCAGGACGTGCAGGTGGTGCTGCTGGGATTCTCCCTTCCGCTCGGGCTCATTGTCCCTCTGTCACATTCCCGAGCCTGGGCTGCTCTGTCGCACCCAACCATTTTGTCCCCATTCCAGAGCAGGGAATCGTCCCTGCCTCAGCTGCTGCCTGTGACCACTAGAGGTCTTGTTCTTCCCTCCACGAGCTGCTGTTCAGTTCGTGCTGCCGGGGCTTTATTTATTTATTCCTACGTGAGCAGACCCGGCACACTTCTTGCATACAAACAGTGAAATTACAACCTAAAGGACTTATCGTATCTTCTTTGGGAGTAACCTTAGTGCTAGTGAGAGCCTTGCCTACTTTTTAAGGCTAAGAAGACTCATTTTCTGCAGGTAAACCAAAAGCTTTCAGGTAAGAAATCGTGTGTTCTCGGGTACTGATGCTCTTCTAAAAAGAAATGCTGGATTTCCTGCAGTAGTACTTCACTTTTACAGTTCTGGAGCAGACAAATCTTTGCTGTGGTGTTAAATGCATAGCTGAAAGGAAACATGAATTGCAAAGGATTCTCGACTGAAATTGTGTGGGGGTTTTCTTCTCATGTCTTGATTTTGAAAAAAAGATAACCGACAGAAGTTAGAGAATTGACACGAAAAGCAGCTTGTATTTTTAGTAGTTAAGCATTCACCACTGAATGCCTTTCTAGACTCAAGTTAAATAATCAGTGCTAGAAATAAGCAGCATTTCTTCACAAGCATTGAATAGATGTATTATGATGCTTAAGGGTATAAAGACTTTAAGAAGGTTATTTCTTTTGTTAAAACCAACTTCAAAAAATGTGTCTAGCTATGTCTGTGATTATGGTACAGCACAAATGCCTCAGTGACTGTGTATGGTGATTTTAATATTAACAGCTGATATGCTTTGAAAAGAGCCATAAGCAAAGATCACATCCTGCTGGCCAGGACCTCACACCAAACCTGTCCAATTCACATCAGTTGGACTGAATGATAATAAAAAAGGTGACAATAAAGATGGTTTGCTACAAAAACTTCCTCCATCCTTTCCATGTAACTGTTAAGCAGGAAAGTACAAATACTGTTTGATCTTTAATAATTTTCTTGCCAGCAATCTCAACTATCAGAAATAATCTGCTAGCATCTTTATAGGTTTAAAGCTTGTCCCTCCCTCCTAATCCCCAAATGAATAAATATTCATTTCTCTGATGCAGCCTCATGTCTCTAAAGTAACCCTGCACCCCCAGCACTGCCCTTCTCACTGGCAGAACTTAAGGATAAATACAGGGCTCTACAGAGCTGTGATCAAACCTGCAAATATCTCTCTGTAGTCACTGAAATTCTCCTCTGGGGTTTAAGTGCCTCTTACTGGAATGGGCAAAGAGCACACACTGCTTGTGGATACAGTAAGTTCTGCACAAGAAGCAGCTGTGATGCCTGGACACAGACTGTGTGTTCATGGGATGGGCAGGAGGAATTCAGAATCACACAACAGTCTATTTAAAACTTATTTCATTAAGTCAAACGTTATACAGAGGGATTGAAGAGTATAAAAGAGGTTGTGGCAGACAAGGTGAAGTTCAGGTAGAATCCTAGTGAGTCGTTTTAGCTGTGCTTAGGCTTGTTTAGGATTTCGCCTGTGAATTACAGTGGAAAGCATTGATTAGAACTAGGTCAAATGTAAAAAAATAAATGCATCAAGGTAAACACTTGACTGCTGAGACAATATGAACAGAAAAAACCCTAGAAACAACTCTGCATGACTATAAAGAGTTCTAATAAAATATTTCCCAACTTCAATACATTGATTTCCTTATGAACACAAAAGAACCCAGAAGAGAAACAGAACTGAATTATCTTTTTTTAATTATCCAAATTTCTGACAGGTTTTTAAAAAAGATGTAAAGAAATAAGAAAATTGATAGTATGAACACTGCATTTCTGTCAGGAGCAGGGACATGACTAAATAGGTAGTCAAAGGAAAATAAGACAGAGGAGAAAATGTCTCAAGAAACATTCAAACTCTGTGCACTTGAACCCCGCTCGTAATCGATATCATATTTAAATGAACTGAAATGCTGTCTTTAGTAAAAACACTGCTAAATAGTGGATAAGGTTAAAAAAATGCTGTTTTGGCTGAATGTATACAAAGTACACCAAAAGGAATCACAGGCTTAGCCTGTAAAACAAACAGGACTGCCTAAGGTCAAGCAGGAAGATGTGGAATCTCTTGCACTGCTGGAAAAGTGCAGATAAGGTGTGGATGCAACATGTACAGGAAAAGAAACAGCTGAGGAACATCAGCATCATATGAGTAAGATGACAAACTTCAACAACCTAGCAACTAAACCCCAGCACACTTTATAATAGCAGATGGTGACAGGTTGCCGTAGTAACTTCAAATAGAGCAGCAGCAAAGGATGAGGCAAATGCACTGGAAAAACAACAGAAATAACATGGAATAAAGCTACATTTTGATCTAATCTAGTAGAAGTATTTCAGTGGCTGCAGGGCAGGCAATCTTCATGCAGATGCACTTCTGGAGGGACTCTGGAGGATATTTATTTAATGTAGGCACTTAAGTAGCATTTACCCTCATTAAGAGGGCACTTCACCAAAAGAGAGTCTGAGTATAAATAATAAGCACATGGACATTCTCATTTCCCTTACACTCACACTCAGTGTGAGCTCAGAGGGTCTGCACCACCCTCACAACCTGTCACCCCACACTCACTGCTGGTGCTCTAGGTTTGATTTAACACACATTTTTCTGTATTGCGCAAAGAAACCTATTAAAACAATCCAACACTTTTGTGGTGTTTGCAGCAACCATAGGTTAGATTCAGTTCTGAACTCCCTCTTAGAATAAGCCAGAAGTTTCAAAATTCATCACATGCTAGAAACAGTAATTATAAAAATGACATACATAAAGACCAAGAGTTTCTATAGGCCGAACTGTTCTCTTCTGTTTTGGTTGGGCTTTTTGTGTTCAGAAACAAGTACAAAAATCTTTCTGTAGGAAAAATGATAAATATGTTGTCTTGAGTGCAATTAAACTAACCAATCAACTATTTTAATCAGGTGTTAAAAATCATCAATATTTATGTTGTACCAGAAGCCTATTGAGAAGGTCTCCAAAAAGAATGTCTTCACAGAATCATTGAGTCATCACAGCTGTTCAGTGTCTTGAGCTAAAGAGCAACATGATTACAAGTATGGAAGATGCTCAGTGATGCCACGAAGAACCACAATAGCTTGAAGCCACAGCTCCTCAGAAAACCTCATTAGACCCTGAGAACTGTGGCATATGTAGAGGTTGAAACAAACATCTTGATCATATTATGCAAATACTAAACAATACCAGTCTGAAAGGAAAAATAAGCAGAATTTCAAGTGAATTGCTAATGCAGTAGTTCTGTTTCTCTCCAGAAATAGATGTCCCTGCCAATGCATGTGCAGCCCTAAAATGTACTTTTTCTAGCTGTAAAGGCACAAATACATAAACATTAGGAGAGGCTGCTATGCAACAACCTCGAGTATTCATCACGTGTGAAATGGGAAATGGCTCCCAATCCATACAGACTTGGAGCTTGCCAATGAGCACATCGTACTAATAATTCATTTACAGTAACATTCATCTACTCTTAGTAGGTCTGAGTTTTTAATTTTCCATTTATACATTCATATAGTTCATTGGTTCTGTCTCCTTGTGTTTTATAGCTGACTGAACAGCATCCTGCTTCCACCTCTCGCTGACAGCCTTGCATTTCTGACTGAAAACATGCCAGGCTGTTTCAGCTTGTTCTACCATTTTCTTTACATTCATAAGATTTGCCTAAAAGGATGTGCAACTATAAGAGCATCAGACTACCAGGTAGAATAATAGAGAAGAATTTTGTCACACAATGAGAGAGTAACAGCAGCAGCTCTGTGTGATTTTAAGATAGGTTACAAGTTAGACAAACAAAACAACTTCAGTATTGTTTCATTTAAGACTCTTCCATATATAGATTAAAGCAATAGAATAATGATTCATGGTAGGCCATAAAGTTGCTATGATTTGTACAGAATATTTCCTTTGCCATCTATTTTTTTAGGGGGGTGTATTTTTAACATTGTACTGATTTCCCAGAAATATTCCAAAAAAGATTTTTCATTCCCTGCAATGCTTTTGCTGCTGCTGGGTTTTGTTGTTTAGCTGGTTTTGTGCCATTAAAATCCACTCCAGAATTTCTGCTACTGTCTCTGGTTGATATGAACACTTCACTGTAATTGATTTAACTTTGCTTAAGTCTGTGTTCAAACAGTAGTGTAATTTATAACTTTTCCTGTAATATTAACTTTGTGTTCATCTTTAAGATGTGTTTACAGATAAATTACAGATAACTTTAATCAGTGAGGTCAGAAAGCACCAAGATGATCTCAGCTGGTCAGAGCATGGTGCTAATAATGCCCAGGCTGTGGTTTAATACAGGTATTTAATATCTGCACCATTCACTAAAGAGTTGAACACAATGATTCTTGTGAGTCTCCTCCAGCTCAGAATATCCTGTGATTCTTCTGTGGTACTGGGATTTGGAACGAGCAGCCATTACTGGGAAACTGAACTAACTTGTCTAGAGCACAGTTACCAAAAAAAAAAAAAAAAAAAAAAAGAGCTGCTTTGCCTCCTCACTTAACCACTGCTGTCACACTCCTGATCTTAGCTCTACTCTATCAGATGAAATCTTCCATCCTTGCCCTTCAGGGATCTGTGCAGCTTCTTCCCTCCACTCATTGCCTCCCCACAATCACTGGAGCTGCTTTCCAGCCTGGTCCCACAGGCCAGAAGGAACTTCCTGCCCTGCTCCATAAGATGTCCACTGAGAACCCCCAGTGTCCCAGGGCTGTCAGGCTGCCCATTTCCCTCATTTCTCATTCCAAGTGCTATTGCACTGCCCTGATGCCACTAAACCAGCTGGGCAGTGGAGTAGGCAGAGCGTGGCTGCTCCTGCCAGGTGTCCCAGTGCACTCATTCCTGCGCTGGAGATGATGCAGTCTGCATTCCATAGAAACCATGGAATTACACACCAAATACAGGCAAAGAATAAGATTAACAATACCACCCACAGTTTATTTACTGTAACAAAGATTGGCCTATCTCTTCCATTTAAAAGGACTGGAGAGCAACTTGGGAACTTGCAGGAAGTGATTCAGTGCCTGGGATAAGGAGCCTCTGCCCAGAGGTGCAATTCTTATCAGCAGGAACTAACCCAGCCAGGATTGCAACAGGGCAGTGCAGAGCAGAACAGCAGCTGCGAGGGACAGCAACTCTGAGGTCAAAAAGAGCAGAACTGAGCAATCCAAGCTCTTCAAAGTGCAGTAACATCTTGTAATGCTAAGCCGTGTATTTTAAATTTACACTGTGTGAAGACGAATGTCTTGGATGATGATTCACTTCCTTAAAACTAAACAGAGCCACCTCCTGTATTCCCAGAACTAAGCCACTCTATTTGATTTTGTTCTTTTTCAGCTGTACTTACCGAAGGCAGAAAAATTAAATCAAATTTCAATGACTTGATCAGATATGAGACTAATACAATATACTTGTATTGAATGGCTAAAAAAAAGCTTTATCACAACAGTTGTGCCTTAAACTGCTGAAAGTCATGTCACTCCAGAAACTTTTCTCTTACTTTTAAATTGATCTTATAAAGAAAATAGGGCCTAATAAAAATAACTTTCCAACAACTCACATCCATTACACTAACCAGTCTACCCCCTGTGTTTGTTTAGGGTTGATTAGTAGCAACTAGCAACTGTTAGAACAGTTTTAATTTGTATCTGAAATATTTTTCATATTTAAATGATATCCAGTAGGGGCTTTTATCAAGTTTCTAATTGTTATATAGCAGTGGGCTCCACTTTTAAGCCTGAAAAAAAATCTTGGAGTCTGGTTAGCAGAGTAATTGGCTAAAACCAAAAGTTTATAGCAAAACCCAAAATCTTTCTAAAACAGAGAGCTTTTCATATTGAATCTTAGGTAAGTTGTTTAATGGAAAGCATAGGGAATTCTCAGTGAAAAAAAAAAAACCTGTGGAAATACATGTAAAAGATGAAAGGACAAAGCTCCAAAAATCACAGAATGTCCTTCTAGTGGGTATTCCACAACTTGCAGACAGTCATCCTCCTCAGGTGTGGGTCTCTTTAAGGAATGTCACTTATAAGATGTCCCACCTGATTTAATTTCAATTACAATGTAACGGAAATAAAGAATCTTGATACTATAATAATATATAGATAGGAATTTCCCAAATAGCATTGTCTGCATCAATTATTTGTACATATGCATGTGCACTCTGTCTTTTTTTAGGGAGATTCTAACACATTATCCCTGGGCTCTGGCAGAATAAGGAATACTCCTTTAATAACTTAGCACCAGCCCGAGAGCTGGATTTATTATATACTTACAGTAAAAGTAGAATGAAGATGAGAGTTGAAATTTCTTTGAATAATTAAATCAGGGATTATTTTAGCTCTTGGTTTTTCTTCCATTTTTTTAAATGAGAAAAAGAAAAAGCAGTCAAAAGCCTGTAAAAGGTAAAGTTGTTAATCCAGGAGATGAACAACCACCTAATTAAATAATTAGGGTTTGTATGTTACCATACATGTATACAGAACACTCTCGGGGTGACACGGGAGAGAAAGGAACATCTCCTGGGGTTCACAGCTCAAGTTAGTAAAGAAAACTGCTGAGAATTTCTACAGGACCTCATTTTTCTTCATACATTTAACAAATGCTTGGATTTTATTTGTAAAGAAATTACTGCTCTTGACTGCAGTGTTTGGGGAACCAGCTTAGTTTGTTTGTGCTCAACAGTTCTAATAGTGTATCTGCTTGGGGAGCTGCTGAACTGGAGCTCTAGGGCTGCTCTGAAGCTGGCACAGCAGTTTTGCCAATGAACAGAAACGCCCATGGAATTCCAACCTGCCCTGGTCAGGCTCCACCAGGGGTGTGTCTGTCCCTTGGCTGCTCAGTCAGGAGCCTCTGAATCCTAAAACCACAATGGGACCAAACTGAACTGTTCCTGTCTGCTTTTAAAACAAACCAGGATGGTAAAAGGTGGCACCTCTGCTCCCCTGCCATTAAATCCCTCTGACAACAAATTATATCCTTATTCTGAAATTAAGACTTTCTCTCCCCAAAAAAACATAAACATAACCCTTCCTCAGAAAAATGGGTGTGTTTTGATGTAACAGTG
This sequence comes from Lichenostomus cassidix, assembly GCF_008360975.1. Classification (NCBI taxonomy): domain Eukaryota; kingdom Metazoa; phylum Chordata; class Aves; order Passeriformes; family Meliphagidae; genus Lichenostomus; species Lichenostomus cassidix. Next base: position 3,940,663 of record NC_139494.1, read on the forward strand.
CTGTGTTACAAAAGGTCTTCCCAAATATAAACTGGGCTTCAGTGTTCAGCAATTTCACAAACACAATTAACAAAATATTTTGTGGTGCCACATCATCTGACCACCTGAACTCCTCCTGAGGATGACAACTATGTGCCAAAAAGTCACTTCTTTGTGTTGTTTTACTGCCAAAATATTCAAGGCTATTTGCAGAGATTTATTTTTCCTCATCACTAAACTAGGATTTCATTCAAGTAGATAGTCTTGCTAAGAAGCCAGGGTGCCAACACCTTCTCCTGAAGGGGTCAAACAGAAATAATGAGTGTAGATCCATGTTAGGGAATTGCAATCCTAGCAGGAAACAAGCAAAAGCAGAATCACACCCATATAAAAACAATGAGAATGCCTGAGAAATATAGTTTGTTATGCCTCTGATATTTAGAGTTTGCATCTCCTGAACAGTCTTATAGTCTTTTATTTTTATGATTAGTCACTGCAGCACAGAGTGTGTGGGAGCATCAGTACATATCTAGCAACACACACAGAAAAAAGGTTATGATTAGAACTATTACAACCTACACCTCCACTATATTTTCTATATTAGTGCCATTGGGTTTAATAGCAGTTTCAGGACTATCCTACTGAATCTGTTCATAAAAACTTATTAGATCATGGTCGGTGGAGTCACCTTTGTTATCCCCCTCCACTGAAATGACTCTAAGGACCTGCTGTGAAACAGGTAATGTTTTGTCTTTTTAGTTCTACAGAACTGAAGGACAGAATAAGCATTTGGTAGATGCTGTACCATCACAAATTCAAAAGAACTTCCAAGATATTTGAAGAGATATCTTGATGACATCATTATGGTATGTTTTATAAATAAATTATTTTCCTGTATAAGTTACCATAAACCCATTGAAGTGAATGTTACATTACAGCTTCCTAAACCTGTGTGATCTAAATCTTGTGATCTGTTGTGTGGTTCTTCCTCAAAGACTCTCCCAGCTATGGCTGCAACATTATAATATTAAGGCAAGAGTCTGGGAAGCTAGAGGGACTGGAATCAAATTTTCCATTTAGATTATTATCAGTTTTCAAGGCATGTTTATTAAGAAGAAAAAAAAATAGTAACTTGTTCTGCTCAGTTTTCATTTTAAAGGAAACTGCTAATACTTTATATCTTATAACAGGATTTTCTAGACTGCAGAGCTCAGTGTCAGGAATCCAGTAACGTAGAGTATTTTTTCTTAAATATTTCCCTTAAAAGAAAGATGCCATTCTGATATATTATCTTATGTTTAGAAAATATGAAAATAAAGCATTTACTACTAGACCTATGCCATTTGTCTTTTTTCAAATGGCACTGTAGTCGCATATGGTAAAAGTGTTTTTTATTTGATCTCTTCTTGGTACAAGGTCTTGATCTCCAAGATTGTTAAATACAACAAACTTTAAAATACTTAAATAATTACAACTATTTTTTTTAACGTTACAACTAAATAAGAGGAGAAATAATTTTGTTCCTATGTTGATGCTGAATGAATAAGGCAGTAGAGAAGGAGGAAATTTGAAATACAGGAACAGCAGTGGAGCTCTCTTACCCCTTCCAGATTATCATAAAAGTCTAACTGCCTGTGCTGCAATTAGAGAGTTCCAGGACATTAGGTCGGCCCTAGCAGGTTGTACAGCTCAAGGCACAGATGCTCTGGAAGAACAGAGCATTCAAGCATGAAAACAGGAAACCAGTAATGGAGTCACAGGGATCTGGGAGAAGAGAACAAAAGAATTTGCACTCTGCTGAATTGAAGAACATGATCCAGGATTTCCCAGCAGCGTGTGGGGAACAGGTTCTTTGGTGGCAAAGGCACTGGAGCACATGAATGTGCAGGATGGGGACAGTGGGCTGGCAGAGGGCTTTGGGTTGGCCTCTGGGAGCTGCTGGAAAAACTCAAACACAGTCCTTGTTCAAGTGCATTTCCCTGCTGCTGCCTCCAAGTCCTGCAGCTGAAGTGTTCCCCTACAGCTTTGGGCACATCAGTGTTTCCAGACAGGTCACAGGGGGAAACAGCCACAGGTCAAACCTGTGGGATCTCCTGGGGACATGCAAAGGGTATGAGATTAAGCCTTGTTAGTCTGCTAACAGAAATCTTAATTATGGCAACAGAAACAGCCCTGAGAATGCTGTGATTTTCTGGAAGCTCTTCACCAAACAAGTGACACCAGGACTACAAACATCTCTATCAACATATGAAACTTTTTTTTTTTAAAGGAATGGATGTTCCCACTGAACTAGGTCGATTCCTGTTACACAAGGATACACATGCCCTCAGGCTGCCAGTTAGACATTCCTGCCTCATAATTCTTTTTCTGGACTTAGGGGAATAACAAAGCAATCTTGACAGATTACACATGGCAACATTTCTGTGAGTTCTGTAATTTTTTTTAAATGTGTAGCTGGTTTTTTTTTTTTTAATTTTTACAAGACAAACAAACCAAACAACCAATTAAACCCTGAAACATACAATTTTATGCAGCTAACACACTGTATGATAACACTAACCCAAGTCTCTAACAGATTCTAGGTTGCCTGCCTCAATCAGCTTTGTGGTAAGGTACTCATTTGCTTTCTTGTTTAACTTTTTCTGGAAAACACTGGAAAATCTGTATGTCCAGTGGTGTCTGAAATGAGACACAACCACGCCTGCATGCTTCATGTTTTACCTGCCTTCTTAATAATACAGGAACACATTTCAGTATTTTGCTTGAACCACACTGCTACTTACCCAAATTAAACCTGAAGCTATTCCCAAGGAGACCTTTTACAATGAAATTATTCTTTAAAATAAAAAACAGTACAATTTTCTGAAAATAACCTCATTGCAGGGCCATTAAGGCAACTCAGTGCTTATATGGAATAATGAAGGAAGGAAGTAACTTCTATAAAATTGCTGATATTTCACTAACAGGCCTCAGGAGATCATCCCAGGGCAACAAAAAAGAAGGAAGGTCATCTTTGTTCCTGAGACAGGGCAGGCCATATTCCATATTATGTAACTACTTCAGAGATTGCTCCTTTTTTCTTCAACTAGAGATGATACAATCATGTGAAATACTCAATCACTCAGGCCATTCTGCATTCTTATGCTTAGCAGAGGATCAGAAAGTAAAAGGAAAATGATTTTAAGGCAATATGCATCTGCTTATGCAATTAACTTACACATTACTTTCTAAGGACTTCACATATTTTGAAACATATGAGACACTGGAGTTTCTATTCATTTGTACAGAATGCTGCTTGTCTTCCATCTCCTGTCCTCTTTGAAATTAATTGCCCTCACTTGCGGAAAAATAATTCCAACATACAAAAATTTCTTGAAGATACTTATTTTCATGCAGCTGTTCAATTAGGCTTACTGCAGTTCCCAAATATAACTTCTGGACTTCTTCAGACTGCCAACCTCAGTGAAGACTGAATAACAAAAACCCCAACACTGAGTGACAAGGAGGTGCCACATAGCTCAGGACACTCTAGGTTTATTAGACATATCATCAATTATTAACTTCTCTGAATTTCTAAATATAACTTTGTAAGCTAAAATTAAAATTTGAATTTGTACAAGATGTAAAATCAGTTATAAGGTACAGATATTATGAAACACCTGAAATGGGAAAAAGCAAGGAAACAAACAGGCTTCTGTTTTTCCTTGACATCACTAGGACAGGAGCTTATGTTGCCCAGAGAAGGTGTTAATTTCTCCAGCAAGTTTCAGAGCCCTTGGAGTGTGCAGAGATGTTCATCTACCCTTTAGTGACCCTCAGGTCGTCAAAGGGTCACCTCCCTCCCTCTGTGGTGCCACCTTAGAAACTCAACAAGGTTTAGCATCAGCTTTCCCAAGAGGAGATTGAAATGTTTATCTACACTTTTGTGATTTATGTTTTTAAACCATGATTGCACCTCTGCTCTTTGGACATGTTCCAGGACAGACTAGACACAAGATCCATCTGACTCTTAAATGTGCCCAGCAGGAGATAAATATATCTTGTATGATCCTTTTCTATGTTATGAGATCACTCTCTCTCGCCATCTCAACACACAGTGAAGTATCATCATCTCACTTTTTCTGCCATGGTATTGCATTCCTTTCAATTACCATATTGAATATCTCACTACATGCACAGTTTCATCCTCCTAAGACACCAGAGTTGCACAGAATTTACTTCACCCTCTGTTTCCCTAGGCAGTCATGCACTGTGCCAAAGACCCTCAGCTACCTGATCTCAGCGCTTGACTCAGGAGTTGTGGCATCTCCAACAAGAGCCTCAAACTGCAGAGCCTCAATTTCTTTACATGGAGAATTTATATCTTTAAGAAATTATTTATATTAATATTTCTTAAATATTAAGAAATAGCAAATATTATCAAGATTAAGAGCTGAATATAGAAAAACAGTTACAAGTTTGAGAGAAAAACTGTAAATTCACCCTTCTAGTTTTAAGGGTTTTTGAACATTTCACCCTAAGCCCTTCAGATATCAAGGGCATTTGAGTTCCAGCCAAGTGTCCAATCCCTCTGTAACTCAGACTGTTTCCAACTTCGTGAGAAACTAAACAAGCTTTGGATTAAGAAGAAACACACATTTTCTTTTAAATACCATGAGAAAAAGTTGCTTGGCTTTTTTTTGAAGACTCCATATTCCTACATTCCTCAGTACAATTTTAGGTTTCCTAATCTGTCCCAAGCCAGCAGTAACCACCAAAAAAAAAAGTAAAAATAAAAGAATATTATTTGAACAAACTGTGAAGAACAAATTAGCCAGTTGTTTGTCTTACCCCAGTGGACAAGTTTTGACTGATTTTTTATTATATTGCTTTGAAGAGAAAACAGTATCTAGCCATAAATATTTTAATAATACAAAATAGTGCTACACATGGTAATAATGCTGTAACTCAGAATGGGTGTCTCTGTCAAAGCATGAGCTACAGAGAAACTTTCATTTTCCTGGTGCTCCTAAACACTGGGAGAGGTGCAAAGCTTGGAGAGCAGTTGTAAGGCTACATTAATTTTCAGGCTATAAATAATTAACTGAAGTAGGATTCTTTCAAATCTTCTCCTCACAAAAAGCAAGGCATTTCAAAAGCAAGTTCTCTTTACCTTTAGAAAAGGTAGTAGGCAGCCAGTAATGATGCTACAAGTCATTTTTAAAGGCACCTGCCCTGCATAATAATAATCTGTGCACCTCACAAACAACATTAAACTGCAGAGTGTTAAAATACACAGGGCAGAAGTGGTGTATAAAATGACAGAATAAAGTCACAGAGAATTATGGATAAGTTGGTGAACCAGACTTAGAACACAACTTTAAAAACTGCCTTTACTGTGCTCATAAAAGAGAATAAACCTGCTGCCTTTCTCATGGATTTAAAGAGAAGTATTGCACAACAGACCAGACACAAGTAAAATATACCTGTGTTGTCCCTTCCCATTATTTATTTGCAACATGAAACTGCTGAGTTGTTAAATAGAAAGTCGTGATACTAAGAGTTGGGCTCTTACCAAATATTTGTAAGTCTTATAAATCTGGATTTTGAATTTCCTTAATGCCTTCTCTATTGACAATATGAAACAAAAATAAAACTTGCAACTGCAAAGTGAGAGGAAGAGAACAAACCTGTGCAAGGATTTCTTATCATCTAATTTTCATCTATTTAATTTTAACCCCCCAAAATACATGTCACTGAACTCTCCAACCTCAGCAGGCTAGTGTAATTTCGTATAAAATTACTTATAGCAGAGACTCAAAATAACAGAGATTTCTCTCTTGCTCTACTCCTCACCAGTCCCCCTCCAGACTGCATCATTCTGCCTCCTGACAGGGTGAGGATAGAATGAAACAGAACTCACCCAAGAACCTGAACTACCAGCCTTATTTCCAATTGTATCACAGCTCCATTTTGAAAACACTGAAAGAGGAAGCATGCCAAGGTATCAGACTGACTGAGCAGCCACCACTGCAGTGATAGAGCCTGAGAAAAGCTTCCTGTGACTCTGGAAAGCAGCCGTGGCCACAACTGATCAGAGATTTTTTTCAGGAGTCCCCCACTCATTGTCTCCCAACCTGCATTCCTCCTCCACCTGTAGCTTTTTGGAGCAGAAGTTGGGAGCTTGTGGGAAGTGTCAGTCCCTGCAGACACCCTGCCAAAGCCAATAAACACAATTCCAGTCTCTCCTGCAGTTCCTGTCAGCCAACTGCTGGTAACCCAGTCTGAGCAGCCATAATTCAATTCCCACACACCAAAAATGGTTTTCAAAACTGGCATCTGGGAAGGGGCAGGTATATTCAGCTGAGTACACAAAATATGTCTCTGGAGGACAAAATATTCAGTTACTTGCATTCCTGATGTCATTCTGTGGCCTGGAGGAATACAGGTAAAAACCCCTCAAGATGCAATTTTAAATTCCAGCCCTGTTACCGCAGTGAGATCTGGCAAAACCTTTCCGCACAGTACTTCCACAGGAAACAGAAGTCATGGGACAATGTACTTCAGCAAGAGCTTGGCATGGTTTCCTCCCTCCCTGCTTCCCAATTACCCAGGTTTGTGATAGAAGTGAGAGTAACAGTTGACTCCTTACATTTACTGAACACTCCCACATACTGAAGTGGCAAAAAAAGTTCTGGAGATCCTGAAGAATCATAACTGAACACACAGTGCTTACAAGGCATTGCACACAGCTGCAGCACTGCAGACTGCTAAATACTTTTGGACTCAGCTTTGCCATGTCATTCTCGATCTGAAGTGATAAATTAATTGGAAAAAAAAATCCCAGAAACCAACTGAAAGCTGAGGGGCTGCAGCAAGTACACTCAGAGCTTGTTTTTTAGAATTAAATAAATACTGTAATGATGAAAACAACTCAAGTGTTGAAGTCACAGTCTCTAGCAAGCAACTTACACTAGTTCTAAATGGTTTTTCCTATATCAGTGTCTCAACAGAAGGAAGGTGCTGGGCAGTGGCAACCTGTCACATAGGAACCATGAAAATGCAGCTTTTCAGTTTGCTACTTGGGAAAAAATATTAAGTTTTGCTGTTTTAACAGCCATAGCCATTATAATTGACAACCAAAGAGAAAGTTCAAAAGGTCATTTTCATTAACTAATCTGTCTCCAACCAAATGCTGAGGCCTGTCAAGCAGCACAAGATGCAAACCTGCCTATGCACAGGTTACCTACAGATCTACATATAGCTCTGCTAACATTTGAATAAGCCTGAATATAAACCCACAATAATCTGAAGTGTAAAATGTGTGCATACTTTGATAAAAACATCAAGTACTTAGCAGTATTTTTTCAACTGATAAGATTTATACAAGAAGAGGACTGAAATTTTGTGCTATGAACCAGCTATTTGGACACTTTCCAGCTCACCAGCCTGTCACGTTGGATAACTTCCATCTCCCTGTAGGCATTCAAGCAGTTCTTCAAGAGAAATTTCTCAGTTTTAAGTACACTCATCTTTGCAAACTATCACTGAAAAAAAAATCCAACTTGTGTCTGTATATAAATATGTGACTGAAATACTTTCCTCTTAAGTGAATAAGGAGTTGTATCTTACCTCCTGACACTAAACCTTGCATGAACAATTTCCAGTGCATGCTCCAGAAGAAATACTGAGATAAAAATGTTTTCTAATCCATGAAGCCTTTTTTTCTGAAAGAGCAAATGGAATGTATCATGTTTTCAAAGGAAAAGAACTTCTATTTTTTCTTAAAGTAGACTAAAGGAATTTCAAGTACCATAGTTCAAGTACCATACCAACGTTATTTCAGAAATAAGACCATCATGGTTTTACCTTTTAGTGCATCTTCAGCACTTCATGTGGAATGGTATTGCATCATCTCAATCAAATTATAGGCAAACCACCCTCAGTTTTCATCCCTAAAACTTGCTTAGCTAAGTCCATTTTCTGCTGCAGTAAATATCACAGCATCATCTCTACCCCGTCTCACAGACCCGAAGTAATTTTCAAATTTTGCTGTAAAATCAATCGGAGGGAAAAATCCTATAATCTCTTCCATCACTGAAATGTTCCCTTTCTGAGGACAGAAGCTTTCATCCTACACTGTATTTCTTATCTGTGTTAGATCCTCTTTTCTGGTCACCTTGATCCCACCTGGAGGTGGCTTACAAAACCCACTAGCAGGATTTGTACAAAAGTTCATGCTTTCTTCAGTCCTTTTTTCTCAAATGCTCAAGCAAAGTTCCTTCAGCATTACTAAACCACTGCTATGGGGAAAACTGAGCACATTCAGGAGCATCCAGAGAACTCCTCTGTGGCTATGCACACCAACAGAAACATATTCTGTGCACTGCCCAATTAGAGTAAGAAATAGAAGAATATTACACAAGACAAGCTGTGCACTGGAGAAAACTCCAGGTACAAAACTATGTTACACAAATTATTCCATCTCTTATAATAAACACATTTACCTTCATAAATAGCTTTGTGCTTTATTCTGTGGGACCCAAAGCAATAAGACTCCTTGTTGTGATCAACAACAGGCCCCTGTACACAGAGGCCATTTAAAAATCTCTCTCAGCAGTTTCATCTTTCCTGTTCCCTGCCAGCTTTTTCCTGTGTATCACAATGAGCTGCAAATTTGCACTTCTGGGGGACTGTTTCTACTTTATAGGCTCTGCATCTGTCACCCATTTTCATCTGAAAATATTCCCTTCAGAGGCCTCCTTGCATGCAGTTCCTCTGTAACTTTGAGCACATTTCCATCCATTTCCCTCTGCAAGAAAGGACAGGAAAAGGAAGCAATTTTCAGCATCATCCAATTCCAATGGTTTCAAATCCATCTCTAGCTCTGTGTGCTAGCTGGTGATGTATGTTTCACTGCCGTCTCCAGGGATTTCAGAAGCATATCTAAACTTATCCTCAACATCTCTCATTATTTTCAGGAAAAAAACCAAACATGACTTTTATGCAAAGAAGAGCTATGACTAAATTAAGCAGATTGGCCAACAGCTATTGCTGAAGTTTCTGATGGAGACAGGAAATGAAGTGGAAGAAAAGCAACATTAAAAAAAATGCACTTAAAGCCATAATTTAGACTTGTTAACTAAGGAAAAGTGCATTTCAGATACTAGTTTTTTGTTTTGAAAAGCAGGGGTGAAGCTGTATAGAAGGAGAGCTCTGCAGTGGCCAGGCTGTTGGCAGCACTGACAAGCACAGTTCTCAACAGCCCCCACAGGCAGCCTCTGATCCCAGCAATGGTTTAGGAACCCTGGAAAGATTTGCAACATGAGGGGAAAGTGAGACTCACACACATTTCTTAGAAGCTGAGGATCTCCCACCTAGGAAATAGCTTATTATCAAACATAAACCATAATTAGATACATCAAGCTGCCTCTTTAAACTTAAAATGTCCATCAAATGTGCATCATAGGAAATCTGTATTATACAGGATAAACCACAAATCAGACGTGACAGGAAACTGCTGAGTCTGAATATGTTATCTTAAAGTTATTACAGCCATTACCTGCTACAGAATCAGAACAGTTTGGGTTGGAGGGACCTTAAAGATCACCTTGTTCCAACCCTCTGCCACAGAGTGAATTGGGAAATTTAAAGTGTGGATGCACAAAAGTAGAAGGCAAATGACACTAATCATCTTCCTGTGGAAAGCCCCCACAAAATACTTTCACCTAATGACTTGATTTATTGAAAAGGATCTGTCAACACATTTAGTTTCTAGAAATATTGGGTTTAAAACATGCATAAGAGAAAAACAAAGTTCTACAAATACACGTCACACTTTTATGTATAAGAAAAAACATTTCTATTTTGAGCAAACTTGTCAAATGAAAAGTTAAGGTGTCTAACCACAGCTGAAAGAGTTTGAAAACCATGTCAAATATGTAACTTTTGCCACAAATTGTAGAAAATCCCCAGAACCACCACTCTAACACATCTGCACTCTTCTAAAATCCCCACTGTCCTTTGCTTCACAGTTTTTCACTCCATGCAATTCCCTGTAATCTCCATTTATCCTTACCAGCTGCACTTCTCTACCCACAGCTTCAGCCATTAAACTGAAATATGAACCAAAAAATATGTTTGACTCTCTTGAAGAAATTGGGAAGGCAGGAAAGATGGAAGAATAACTATATAAAAAATACTTATATCTTGTTGTTAAACTCCCTCTGCCTGGCAGTCTACGCAGGCTGTGTGTGCATTTCCAAGAACTCAAAGCCACAATCCTCAGGTTGGAAACCAAACCAGTTCCACTGCTGTTTGAGGGTGCAGGTTTTGCCACCTGAGTGTTTGCTGGGCAGTTCAATTGTTGCACCCTGGGATACAATTACACTGGAGCAAGAGTAAGTTTGCTCTGAAGAGTAAAACGACCATTAACAAGTGTGTGCAAAGCACACAGAGACCTGAAAAGTCAGGATTTTCTTTAAATTATCAACCATGCCTAAAAGAAAAAAATGAAACAACATCAGTCAGATTCACATAACCAAAACACTGAAAAGCAGAGCATGAAATGTGAACCATTAAACATAGCATGAACGTAACTGTGAACCTCATGGGGCATTTATTCAACAGTGGATGGAGAGAGGAGCAAACCCACAGAGATCATCAAGCAAAGCAGCCAAGGCACAGGGCATTGCCTTGGGATTGTGGGCAGCTGCCCAGGGAAGGGATGGGGAGGGAGAGGATGGAGAGCTGGATGAGAGGTTATGGAGCCATGGAACATTAAATTCCTTCTGGTAAATTTCTTCTACTAAAACTGTTATGATTGCTACACAACATAAATTTAAAACAGACTTAATTTTTTTTTTATGAGTGACATAAGTTAAATTAATACATTGAAAGCATTTCTATGGAATGGATCCTTAGAATTTTTCATACTTCAGTCAATGCGAAATAATGAACAAAACAAGACCTTTAAATTGCTGTGTCAGGAAAGAATGAGGAATTGGATGCTGGGCAAGCAAAAATGTTATTTAAACTTAGTAAGTGGCAATGTTGCCCTGATTTGTTAACTCAAGCACAGACACCTATAACTCCTTGAAATTCACTAGTCTGGGTTTTCAATCCAAATATTTGAACATTTCTAGCTATATATATTTTTTTCTTTCAGCTTGATTTAATATAAACAGCAGCACCAAAATGTTCATTACAATTCATATTAAACCCAGGGTATTGGATGCCAAGGTAGCTAAAAACCAACAGAGTTAAAATAGCAATTTGCAAATTAAGAGTGCAGGAATGTAGCTCACATGCCTCTACAGCCAAAGAAGAGAGCTCTCATAAAATCCTTAAGGGCTTTTAAGTTTTATTTAAAACACAAAGGATTAGCTTTCTAAAGCTTCTTTCGGAATTTAATTGGGCAAGTATAACTTTTAAAGCAGTCCATCTGCCTGGAGCACAGCAGCTGTGATGGGGAGAATGCTACTGCAATATTTGGATAAATTCTCAAACAAAACTGTGAAGAGTCTCTGGTAATTAGTGGATGATATGAGGACTCAGAACTTGGCACTGGAATGTTATTTGCAGAAACTGTTGGACTTGTTTACTGTAATGCTTGTTTCCAGTGCACAGTCAGTGCAGTGATTTCCATGACTTCATGCCTATCACAAAAGTAAAATTTGGTATTAATGCACATATTTGTTTCCTCAATGTCTTATGCGACATTTCTCTCTGCAGTGAAATAATCCAACACTTACTTTCTTCTAAAACAAAATAAAGTAATATCACATTATTACTTTGCTTAAATTATATTACAGTGCCTAAATGTTACATGATGCTGCATAACAGTTTGCTATATTCTGTAACAAGATATTTCCCACAGCACCCATCTCATCCATTCCTGTAAATTAAATATGGTAAAATCTGTGCAATGCTTAAATAAAAGGTTCTGAGCTAATGGAAGTAGTAAGGCTGATTAAATGACCAGTGAATTAACAGGGAACAGGATCAATAGTAAATTACCAGTATTCTGGGAATTTAGCTGCAATCTTAAAAATCACTAAAAGTAAATGATATTGGATTATTAAAAATCCCATCGAATATTTGCCAATCGCATAAATCTCTCCTTCAGCACCCACTCATTGCATATACAGAACCTGGATTCAGTCTATTCTGGAATATTTGGGATAGGAGAATTCACTGTGTAATACGTGGTCATTGTGAATGTGTTATTGGCCGAACTGATTTTCAGAAATGTAAGATTTAGTGGTCATTCAAACTGTTCAGTGTTTGTTTTTCCATGATGAGCCCTGGACAAATGTGGCAAACCACAGCTTTACAGATCAGGAAAGGCCAGTGTCCTGCAGGCAAACTGAGGGTACTCAGGCTTTAGACTGATATGGCTTGGGAAAGAGATTTCATCTCCCCAGAAAAGGTTAGACCTGCATTAATCACACTGGAAAATAAATTTATTTTTCCTGGACCAAGTGTTGTACTCAAATCTGAACAACCTAAAATGAATAAAAATAAAAAGAATATTAAAAAAATCCAAGTTTTTTCAAACTTCAGCTAACCTCCAAATTAGGAACTCACATTTGTATTGTTCAGTTTTGGGTATTTCATCCATAACAGGATTTAATGGCCGTTTTCAAATCTGATTACTTCAGTTTTAAGATCTTCTTTTGGGACCAGATTCAGGCCTATGATATTTTGTACGTGTTGTATATAAATATATATCCATTTTTTGAACATTGTATTTCATACAAAAAAACCCCAACTGTAGGCACCCCAAAATTCTAAAACATTTTTCAGTTTGTATGCAAGTATCTCATTGCAAAAGTTGCAGAACCAGTGACGATGGAAAGTTACTAGGAGACAAGAAAATTACACTGTTTGCCAGTTTGTTCAGCTACAACTGTTGTCTTTTCATTTTCAGGAAACATTTTCTGCTATTCTTCTTTTGTTGGTTATTCAGCCTGGACCTCTCTTCTATTTACAGAACTGAACCAACCCCTTGGATATGATCTGCCTTGTGTTTGCAAGAGCTGCAGTAACAACTACACATCAATAATTCTCTCACTGAATCCCACTGGATGCTGTAGTTTTCCCTGGTCAGAAGCAGTTACATTTTGCTTACCTGTTTGGGAAGATTAGTTTCAATTAGAACATTAAAAAAATGGCTGAGGAAGAAAAACTCTGTCTAAGGAAAGCAATTCAGTTTGGTATTAATGGATATATTCCGTCAGCAAAACTATGCATCAGAAATGAAAATGCCCCCAAAAGTTATTATGCTTGTTGTTTAGACAACATTCAAATAAAACAGATGTGACTGGTCCATCAGAAAAAAAAAAGCTGGATCCCTAATGGAGAGCTGCTGTCAAGTAAGAGCCACCAGGAAAGCCATAGACTCAACCTTACCTTTAAATTAGTTAACTGTAAATGTAACAGCCTGTTGCAATTTTGTAATACAAAGACCATGTTAGCTCCAGACAAGAGGATTTCTGCATTTCCAAGCTACAAGAAATCTTTCCTTAAATTTTATATTTAATTTATCTTAGGTTTTGGTCTAATCAGCAATTAAATTTGAAAGAAGATCCCTAAAGAGAACATGTCAGTTCTCTTTAATAGACATAATAAGGAGAAGAATGATAAGCTCCAGGAGTGAGGTGTTAATTTGTATCTTAGGAACAATATTAATATACAGGTCAGATGACCAATGAAATGGGTCGCAAAGAAACACGTTACTTACAGACTTTAAATTGTGATTCAATGGCTCAGCAAAACATGAAAATGCGACCAGTGCTCCTGAAAAGGAACAGCCTGGACTCGGCGGAGTTGATGCGACACCCGCAGCACCGCAGGAGCAAATCGCAGCAGGTTCGCTTCAAGGAGGATGGTGTCAGCACCAAGACAGAGCTGGCTGCAAATCCTGCCCGAGACACAGCACTCACTACTGCAAAAACAGAGATACTTAGGGATCACAATTTTTTGCTAACTCAATCTCCAACTTTTGCAAGGGCTCAGAAGGGGCTTCGGAATATTGCCATACAAACTTCTCCCAGCCTCAGGAAACACTTCCCGGTTTTTAAAAGGAAAAGGCTGACAGTGAGCAAATCACTGACAGAAATGCCAGCGGAGCCTGCAAACTCTATCCAGGTAAATGGCAATCTTTGTGAACCAGACATTATGTCTTCAGAGCTCTGTTATTTAAGGATAAGTAATCACTTGGAGGATGGATGCAGGAATAGTGAGGTGGGCTTGGGTCAAAGAGCATCAAAAGCACAAAGCAATGGACCGATGTACTCGGATGATTTCTCAGTGTCAGACAAGACAACTGCGTCTACACAGGTGCCTGAATACATTCATGTGAGTTTCCCACAAGACAGAAGTGTTTCCCTGGATGCACCAGACACAACCATGGTTTCAAGTAATTCACTGCATTCTTCTACCGTCATCAACTGCAACGAAAGTCACGAAAACAGCACACTGTCATCTGATTCTGAAAAAGCAGAGCCTTGTCTAAGCAATTCTATGAACTGCAGTGAATGTAATCCCCACTCTGCTGCTCATGAAGGGGAGAAGAGTGATTTTGAGCCGTCTGTAGCCAGCAGAGATGCCAGCAGTAAGGAAACCACTCCATTGTCACCTCCATCAAATCACAGCTCATCTCCCTGTTTCCTCAGAGACTGTCACCAGGCAGGAGAGCACAAGCCAGATTCCAGCTGCGTGACGTTACCAAGTGATGATCACCCAACGGTGTCACTGCCCAGCAGTAATGCATCAAAACCATGTCTGTCATGTAATACTGAAATCGAGAAGAATTCCACCCAGTCAGATGTTTCCCAGTGTAACAGCTGTTTAGAAGGATTTCACATGAAGTCTTATCCGCCAAGGAATGAAGTAAACCCGCAAAGCAACAAAGAGATTAGCGAAATAAATCAAATTCACTTGGCACATGGTGAACTCTCTGCCCTACAAGGCAGGCTGCAGTCTGTAGAGGAATCCTTGCAGTCGAACCAGGAGAAGATTAAAGTCCTTTTGAATGTAATCCAAGACCTGGAAAAATCCAGAGCTCTCAGTGAAGGGTATGGTTCATTTTTAATATTAGTAATTCATCGGAAGTGTAAAGTAGATGTTAGCATTCTTTTAACCTTTGCTACTGAAAAACACAGCTCTTCTGATATTTAAAGATGAGTCTGCAAAATGTATCTTAACACCCTTTTTGTGGTATTTGGGCCTCAGCAGCGAAGCAAGTCCCTGCATAGTTTGGCTTTAGCTGACACTGCCTTTACTTAATCTGGTGCAAGACCCATCTTAACAACTCCCTTTTTCATTTAGATTTAGGGTGTTCAAGCCATGGCAAGGTCAGATACACAGGGAATGCCAAACATGCAGATCAGAACTAAGGAGAGAGCATGTGAAGACTGTCAGCAAGAACTCACTTCAGACTCAGATTTCAGAGTGGCTCCCTTCTGCACCTCTGTAGCAATGCATGGCCTGTATTTATTGTCAGTGTGGTGACACAGAGGTTGATAGCCAAGGCTGCAAGCAGTATTCATGCAACTTATCATGCATTTTAAAAAAATGAAATAAATAAACTGCCTCCCCCCAAAAAACCCCAAAACAAACCCCACCCCAAAAAACCCAGCCTCATAAACTCAACTAACATCTAAAGATTGGATGGACAAAGTTAGAATAGAATTTTAAGTATTTCTATGCTCAAAACACGTTTCACAATATCCTAGGAGAGCTTTCCAAATTATCAACAGCATCTCTTACTTACAGTAATTGCATCTAGGATACACTTGAAAGTTGTTTTGTTCTAAAGTAGTATATCCTTCAATCAATTTGTCTTTGAAAAAGGCAGAAATAAACCAAAGGAATAAAGGTTCCATTTTACTTTAGTTTTTAAAGATAAAACAACATGAAGACTATATTACCATACATTTACTTTAATCCTTAGCACAGGCATCTCATGCATGTAGATAAATCACTTAGGAGTGCAAAACTGTACCCTTAATTTTAAAATCAGATCATGTGCATCAATTGTATTTATTGATTACAATTAATGAATGAATCAGACAATATTCCACATTTCCACAAACTGTGCAAACATCCCAACAGGAAGGCTGCACTGAGGGTTTTGTGTAGCTTCAGTTATAAAAACAGCCCAGAGCATGATGGTGCTGCACTCACACCCCCCAGCATCAGGGCTTGGCACTTGTTCCCATGTGGGCAGAACTGTCAGAAGAGAACTAACTGAGGCCACAATTTTATATTAAAACACCTCAGTTTTCTTACAACTTCTGAAGAAAAAAAAATTTTTTTTCCTTTTTCCAAGTATTTTAGTTGGGAATTGAAGTTAACTTCTTGCATTTCTGTTGAATAACTTTCCAAGTCACAATCCCAACAGGAATTTACACTCATTACAAAATTAAAATAATATGAAACAGATTAGCATGTGATTTTACTCCATACAGCTTTCCTTTTTTTATCTGGAAACATTAGCCAGTAATGTCCATCTGGCTGTTAGCATGAAAACACTTTCATTAGATTCCACTGTGCCCACATAAATTCTTATTCTATATAGTATTTTCCCTATACAATTCAGCTCCAGCTACCCTCCCTCAGAGGGTTGTTGCATATGATTTTCTAGCACCACATTTGTAATAGCCTAAACACAACAGAGAAAATCCATGTAGAAATTCTAATAGCAAAAATGCAAAAAACATTTATGACACAACACCCCCTAAAAGTTCAGGTAAGAAGCAAGATTCGAGGCAGGGATCCAACTATGTCTCAGGCTTAAGCAACCACTTCTCTATTGTAATCTTCATTCAACCACCACCCAACTGTGGTTCTTTAGGAAATGACAGAAAAGAACACCCACTCCTTCTCCCCTGCAGTTCTGTATGGGAGACTGCACAAGTTTCAATTATGTTTGCAAATCTGCCCATAGCAAAGACTAATTTACAGTGAAGCACAGTCAGATTTTCCAGCAATATTTATAATCCGTTTCTGTTCAGTTATCACATGGTTGAAAAGAAAGGTTTTGTGAAATATCTGGAAGTGTCATTCTGAGATTCAATGAGAAGCTTCACTCTACCTTGGCAGATTTATTCACAGTAACACTGAATGTTCCAAGCACTTGTATAGATTGCACAACAGTGCATGTGAAGAACTCCCACTTTTCCCAAAACAATCAGGAAATCATTTTGGTACAATCTGATCTCTCCTAATTCAAATAAAACTTGTTAAATATAAGCGTAACACTTTTTCCAGACATAAAGAGTCACCAGTCTCAACCTGTTTCTAATTGCAGATCTCATAAAAATATTTCACCTCTAGCAGGTGCTGAGAAAACATGAAAAATCACTTTTCTTGTTTTTTCAACACTCCAAGTTTGTAACTCATCAGCAGAAAAAATCTGACTTGGCTATACTCAACTAAGGAAACATGAAAAGGGAAGACTGGAAAGCAGAAGGACAGAGAGATCAGACTCATTCAGCAAATGCAGGGATTTTCAAGTACTTGAACGTGTGTTTGCTAGAAGCAGTCTCATGTCTTAAGTGTTTTCATAACAAGTATTCATGTAAGAACCAACAACCAGAACCCTTAACAGCATGAGATGGGAAAGGTGCAACACAAGACTCATAGGGTTCAGTTTTTTTTAAAAGAAACCTTCCAACTTAGAATTTGATACTAGAATTTTTAGTATAGGTAACAAATAGTGAATGGCTTTTGTTCATAAAAGACTCTGAGCTCTGTTCTTGTGTCTATAAATTCATATCCCATGAACTGCCGTCTGTTGCAGGCGTAACTTCTACCACACTGGGCAGGACCTGAACAACTGCAGCACCTGCCAGAACACGGCGTGCATCATTTACAGGTACCTCACTCCCTCACAGCTCTGTCCTGCCTGTACATCTTTCCAGCTGCACACAACTGTGCTTTGCTCACACCTATAAAATGTCTCAACTGTGACCAACCCCATTTTTAAGAAAAGACCAAGTGGTTTGGATGAGCTGCTTTGTTTGTCCCCCAAGCAGAAAACACTTCACAGTGGTGTTAGCTGAAAGGAAAGGGAGGCTGGACTTGGGAGAATTCAGACAGAAACTTCCCACTGAAATTTCATAGGGTTATTATCGGAATGCTTTGAAAATCTGTGATGCCATTTCTGATGATGAAATCCCTCTGTGTGGCACGTTTTTAAAGCTAGGGTTTCTGTAATAATTTTAGATCTTGGAAAAGATAAACTCAGTCTTCTGAGTGCCAGTGAGCTGCAGCTACAGTTCACGTTAACATGCAAAACAAAACCAAAATTTCCACAATTTTCACCTCAGCGGTTATTAATTTCAGAGAGTGCAATTTGAGTGTAAGCTACTTCAAATTTAACCTGCAGTTTATGCTAAACTCTTGTGGCCAGAAAGCTTTGCAGGGCTGTGTTCTGGAAGCTGTACAAGTTTCAAGTGCTGTGTCTATACAAACACACTATAAGAGACTTCAGCTGTCCAGACATCAACCCAAGTTACAACCAGTTGTACTGCACAGGTAGCTTTTCCACTCAGCAAGAGATTTTACAGAGACATTATCTAATCTCTGCAAGTTCCGTTATGAGGCAGAAATCCCACATCTTGGGTTACTTGATTACATTTACAAAAATAAAGGGTAAGAGAATTTCTCTTTTAGATTGAAACCTTTTCCTTCATTTCAGAGAACATTATATTCAGAACATTATCTATCAAATACCATTATCTTCAACAGTTTGTAGTCACTATAACTTTAATTTTTTAATGGAAATAATAATTAGATATTATTTAAATAATTATTAATAATTAGATATTAAAATAATTCCACTCCCATGGAAGTGTTTTTCACACTGCGTGTTCTGCATGAAGCAAATTTAGTAAAGAGCTTAATAAACTAGACACAGCACTGAAACCTATTGTTAACATACAACTCAGCTACATACTGATGGCCTAAACCTCTGGTACTGAAATTTCCAAGTGATGAACATGTCCCAAATTAAACACCACAACTCCTCTGAGACAAAGCTGTAAGTCTTCTCCACAGCCCACTGGATGCCCTGGGAAGTTACATGACATATCCATGAGCACAGGCTGTACCCACAAAAAAAACAATCCAGGACAAAACAGATTTCCTTTACTTGGTCTTTGTCTCTGAACAAACAATCTCTGAGTATTTTATGGTACTAGACACAACCAGGTCACTCTCTAGAATTTATGTACAGACTAGTCTTGACCACAGGATGCCTTCTCTCTTCTGGAAAATACTCAGTGTTTTTAAGTTTACATAGCTTCAATGCAGGAAAGATCCTGAACAACAGGCACCATCATTCAAAGGAAAGAACAGAGGAAGTAAGAAAACATTAAGGGGCCTTTTTGATTTACCAGGTAGTTTGCAACCATAATGGTGCCTGGAGGCTCACAGTGCAATGATTCATAGAACATGCACAGAACACAGCTGCTCTAAAAAGTTTGCACTTTTAAAGGACAAACAGGAGACAGTAAGGAAACAATAGCTTTTGATTTAGAGAGGTGTTCCACAGGATGTTGTTGTGAAAAAAGCATTCTGAGTGACTAATATTTGAAGCTCATTAGACAACATTCTGAGAGAAGTAATTGTTGTCAGTATTTGCTCTAGACAAACACGTGTAGTACCTGTGGTTTACGTGGACTGAAAGGTCCATGCAAGTATTTTTCCTCTGACACAGCATCACAGTTGTGATTATAAAATGTTTTATCTTGCTCCCAGTTTTCCTGCTCTCAAAGAACCTAACTGATCCCTGCTGCAAGCCCTGCACATGCCGAGTGCTGGGTGGCTGTCACTGAACCATCTTTATCACACACAGCCCGAGTCAAACAATGCACTAATCCCACAGAAATCCCCAGCTGGATAACACTGATCACTAAAGTAATAAAGAGCTTTTCAGCCTAACAGTGACTGTAAATTTGGCTTTATTAACGACCCAGCAGGGATTCCGGGTTTGGGATTTTCCATCTAGATTGTGTAATGGAAATGTTTGCATTATAACAAACAAATGCAAGTAGCAACCAAAACCAGTTCTCATGGGCAGTATTAAATGAAGAATTGACCTCTTGCCTCTGGAGATGATATCTCCAACATTAAATTAAAAACTCTGGAGAAGGGCAGCAAAAAGGAATATGAGCAGATGCTACCCTTATGTATTCTATAAAGCCAACATTTCGTTCTCCAGTGCCATGGTCTGTGAATATTGAAAGGTATTAAGCTGCAGTTTTAGTAATCAGCTGATAAAATGCAAGAGGCTCTGATTTTATATCACTTCCTTCTGCTTTTTTTAATATTTATTATACATTGCTTCTTGTTCAAGAGACCCTTCTACTCTCTTCTAAATGAAAATAATCCTCCTGCTTTCCTTTTACCAGTTGAGCTATATTATTTGATGAAAACCCCCAAAACATACGAATTATAAGGTAAACAATCTTCTAGTTGATTTTAACATACTACTTAATGATGTTTGTGGATTCTATAGAAAAATCCAATTAAATGTGTCTAAGGATGTGCATATTTACTAACTACAGATTTCTTCTGATCAGTGCCAAAATCAGATTCAGGGCCTTAAAGTGACATCTCAACATCCCTTGGAAAATTCTCTTTTCCTCCCCTCATGGCAAATCCAACCCTTCTACTCTCCTCTGCCTCCAAAAACCTTCACAGTGCACACAGCTGATACAACTCACTCTTCTACCCAGAAAAGATGACTGAAATAAAGAAAATACATACAATACTGCTTAATCCCTGTCCACACTGACCCTTTTGAACCTTACGTTTATTTCTATGCACTCATCTGCTGTTATCTAATTAACATCTTGGCTCTTGTGTGACATCAATAATAATTAGGGTTTCAATGGAGGAAACGAGTTCTACTTTCCTGTTAACTAACACCACTTATCTCAAAGACTTCCATACTGCCTTAATTTCATGTATTTTTGTTCCTAGCCTGTGTTGTAGTGGGAGACATTCACATTTAACAAAGTTAAGCATGTGAGAGTTTTTAATTTCAAGCATATAACTGTTAGATTATGGTGTCAAAATCTGACCTTTGGATAAAATGCTTTGAAAGGTCATCCTCATACATTTTCATTTTGTCTCCATAATTTTTGTCCCATTGCTTTGGGCACAATGTTGGAGTTCTTAACTCATATTAAGTAAAAGTTTTCACTCACAAAAACAAATTAAGAGGTGAACTTATTTTCAAAGGAACAACCCCTAAACCCTTTGTGTTTACCCCAGGCTCTGTCATTGAATAATTCCAAGTTATTCTGATGAGGGAAGCAGCTTTTCCACATGTTTTTTAAATGGGGAATTTCTCACTTACTAGCATAGACCTCTCAATTTTTTTCCCATAGTGTAGAATATGACTTCAGACAACAAGAAGGAAGATTTCATCAGATTTTGAAAACACTGGACCATGCAGAGCAAAATCCAGCTTCAGCTTCACCTCAGAAGCCACCACCTGATCCTCCAGCTCCCGAGAAAAAGGAGTTAAGGAGAAAAACAAAAAAGGTGAAGAGAAAATGCTTCTGGTGGATTTGACTTCCTTATGCATCCTTTTACATTTCAAAAGACAATAAAACAGAAAGAGCTTGAGAGCACACACCTGAAAATGTGCTATTATGAAATCACAAAGGTTAAAAATGTTTAATTAGAGTATCTGAAAAATCAAAATAATTGAATTTAGTTAAATCATCTCATGGAATAAAGGTGCATGAAGATACTATTTTCAAGAAAAGAAATTGTTTCTTTCAAAAGGAAGTTCTCATTTTTTTCCAAGGACACTTTCATATGCTTTGTAAAGACCTTTTTTTCAACTTTCCAAAAATAACAAGGTTTAAATCTCTACTTTAAAAAACAATGGTAGGCAAAGCTAAGCATGTCATACAGCCTTCATTTCCCATTTATAAGAACATGGATTAAAAGGAAAAAACTTCACTGAGCTTTGAACAAACCACACCATCAAGAACAAATTCAGGGAAACCTAAGTTGTTCAAACAAATCTCTCCTCAAAGGAGGCAATTATAATTATTTCATCATCCCCACTGATGTATTTTTGTTGCTGTCATCTAATACTGAACAACAACAACAAAAAAAGAATTTCAGGTTAAGTTTCACTCTATCCTTTTATTTATTCATTATTAAAAGCCACCATTTAGAAGTCTCAGCTATTTAATGGACTTCTCTGAAAAGAACTGGGGAGTTGTAAAACAAGAGAATGTCACAGTAACTCTTGTCTTCAAGCCCTACTCAAGCAAGGTCCAATTCAGTGCATTTGAGTTGTGAGAATCTCCAAAGACAAGAATTCACATCTCCTTGGGGCAGGCTGTTCCAGGGCTTTTTCCTAACATCTGATCTGTATTTCCTGCATTCTGATTTGTGTCCATTACATGCTGCTCTGTCCAAGTACACCTTTAAGAAGAACCACATGGATAATAAACCTCTCTCCTGACTCTTCACTTCTCACAGACTGAACAAATCCAAGTTTCACTGCCTCTCCTCTCATCTCACATGCTGCAGCCCACAGCCACCCTGGTGGTCTCCCCTCCAGTAAGCTGATGTCTTTCATATACCTGGAAGCCTAGAACTGGACACAGCTCCTCAGATGTCATCACACAATTGCTGGATAAAGAGGAATTAACTATTTTGGCTGTTGTCTTACTGAATCACTTGCCCAGTCTGTCCATTTAAAACCTGTATGGCTTTACCAAAATATCCCAAGATGTTTTTTTGCCTTAAGATGTAAATTAATATATGACAAAAAATTGAAGATAAAAATAATATTTAGTGAACTGAGCTGTATTACACAAAACAATTATATATGGTGAAAAGATTTTATCAGATGTCAATGCAGCTACTTCTTTCCTCCAAAAATACTCAAGTTACCATTAGTACACAGTGTGCCAATGGAACCCAGTTTATGATTGGTGACACTATTATTTTACTCATGAAAACATGGTCACCTTTCATATGGGGGCAGAGGGGAAAAGGTTTTCCAAAGCAAGTTGAGTGGAATGTACTGCAGACCTTTTCTTAGAAGTGGCTCTGGTTCAGGGTATTCCATAGATTAACCCCTGCATCTTATTTTTCTAAGTCATCCTGTATTAATTGTGCAATGTTAGTTTTAAATGTCTGTTCACTTTTTGTACACTTCTGTGTTCCTTGAATTCTTAGCGTTAATTACACATTTAAAAATACATTAAAAACAATTTTGCACAGAAGAGTTTTGTCTGGAAGAACTAATTTTTTTTCTAAGACTTATCTTTTAGAAGAAATAATGCCATGGCTTATTTTATCCAAATTCTAAAGGACTGACACTTAGAAAATATTTCCATGTTATGTTCAGTTAGTACAGAAATGACAGGCACAAAACTGTTGCTATGTTAGGGGCTCTTCAGAAGAAAATGAATTTTTACTAACATGTCTTTAGATGCCTTTAGTGAGACAGAAGAGCTCTTCAATAATAGGTTGTGGTTATAAAAAGGTAAGAATTAAATTACTACAACAGAACACGTCACTGTATTACACTCAAGTACATGCAGTGCTTATGCTGCTGTGCCAACAGCATTCCTTTTGTGCATTGGTCTCTATAATTGATACAATGAAGGATTTATTAGTGTGGAAGTTATTCTTGTGTATTAAAATAACATTTAAAGACCAATATCCCCTGTGGGAAAATATAATAGTAAGCAATACCAACAGCTATAACACTGGTAAAACCAGCAAGTTTTTTTCTGTATTGTACTGATTTTTAATAATTTATGATACAAAACCAATCTTTTTGCCTTTCTTTTTGTTGATAAGCACAAAAAAAGCTCATTTTATGCTATCTGATTTTGGGTTTGACCACATAATGCATATGATGCCTTCAACCTATTTTCAAAGGATGCACATCATGTAATTTAAACAAACTGCAGCACTTTGGTTCACCACATAGCACCAGTCAATTCCTGGGGTCAGGAAAACTATGCAAGAACAGAAATACTCGTTTTAGTTTCAGAAAGTCCAACCAAAGGTAGTTGCAAGTAAGGCTCTAAGTTTTTCTCATAACCTGAAGAAACATCAATACTCCTAAAAAACTGAAATACACTGATTTAAGTGCTTACAGGTTTTATATGTTAATGTCTGAGCTCGATGGAATTCAGAACCATAAACAATTTTCAATCCTTAATCTCCCAGTCAAAATTAGCTTTTGTTCTCCAGATTCCTGAGTCTGTTGCTCTTGAGTTCTCTCTCAGTCAGTCAGGTCTGGATCATCCACACACAGATATGAAATTCTATCCTAGGCTTTGCACACCCAGCAGCAGGGAAGCACTGGAGGTTCCCAGGCTGACTCTCAGCTCCCACTGCTGCCTTGCTGAACATGCATGTGTCTCTCAGCCTTCCCTCTGCTCAGAGTTTTCAAACTCAGCCCCTTCAAGGTATCTGTTTTACGTGAAACAAAAGGTGAAATTCCAGTGCTGTGAAAGCACTTTCCTTCAGAAAGACCTCAAGGAGTTTTTACCCTCAGTCATGCCCACAGCACTTCACACACAGAAGGTATTCTACGGAAAACTTGAAAGAGAGCATTGCAACAAAAGGCTTTTGTCCCACTGAAAGGTGATGGTGGGGAAGTGTCAGTCATGGATGCACCAGGAACAGGGTAGTGTTGTTTGGTTGCTGTTCTGTTTAGATTTTAAAATATGCATATCTTAGCAACATAAAATAGCTACAATTGGAAAGCTTTGTGATACATATCTGGCAAATATTGGCTATATGAAAATACAATATGAAAGCATTGGGATTTGGTTTATTGTTTATGTTTTTAAAATATTTTAGTGATTAATTATCAATTCCTATAGGAAATAAAAAATTACCAGATACCCACTACACAATTTATGGTGTCAAGACTGGAAAAGCAAAAGAAATTGGTAGACTGTTGGAAGGTGAAAGTACTGGCTGCAAAAACTTTTTCTGGTGTACAAAATCACTGTCTAATCCCTAAAAACAGCTCCCAGAGCAGGAAAGAAATGTTAGAAATACAAACACATTCTTAAATAAAACTGAAAAATAACCCACAAACACCCCATAAGAAGCCAAAAAAAAACCCCTACAAAAAACCGAAACGAACCACAGCTACTTGGCAGTGCTTGATTATGAAAGTATTGTGGGCTTCTGTGAAATATATATTTAAATGACATATCCTATACATAAAACATTGCACAGAATGCAGTATATTCCAAAATTACTGTATTTGAAATTGTTATTTTATGGAGTCAAACTAACTTTATTTAAAAATAAAAAATGTATGAATAAAATATTGATTTCTCTCCTGTAACAGCAGTTCATGTAGGGCTTCTGATGGTTTTGTGCTCTATAATAACCCTGCCAGCACAGACAGACACCATCTTCCTAATGACATTTATTCTCTAATGTATGTTTTGTATATTTCTAGGCCCTTTAAATGTGATGTTATCTTTTGCAATAAAATGAGATATTTTTATTAGGTTTCAGGAGTCAATTAATGAACAACATTTAGATTACAAAGGAAGGGAGCAGCTGTTCCTTGGAAAAAGAAAAAATAATGGAAAACTAACAGGAATTTCAGAGAATCATTCTGCAGTGTTTCCAGGTAGAGCAAGGATGTAAATTTGAATACCAAATAAAAAAGCTGCAGCTTTTAGCTGGACCATGAGTATATTTGAACATATCAAATTCTCCAACTATGGCAGCTCTGCAAATAGTTTCTCTGGTCATTATCTGCTCTAGAGTAGCTTTGCTTAACAGAGTTCGCAGATTTCTTTTGGCAAAGTTTTATTTGTACAATATTGTGTATATATATGTATGTATATTGGCTAAAAACTTCTTTGTGTAGCATAGCTACACCTATTTAATCATGTTAAACTGATATTGTGAGCAAAATCAAGTTTGGAAGTACTAAAAGAAACCTTTAAGATGTCTGTGGTGGACTTACGATATTTCTATTTATCTAACCAAGCCAAGACAGAAAGCAAGAATTTCTGTGTTCTACATGTTTTAAAAATTGCACTTCTGTAATTCCTGTACTAGGACTTCACTGCACGACAATGACCTTTTACCTAGAAGTCTAAATTTCATGAAGTATTCAAGGTAAAGCCTGAATAGCCAATTTCAGACAATAAAGTTGTCCCTCTCCATGACAAGTGTAGGAGCACTTCTACCACTACAAACAGTCAAGGTTTTGTGGGGTTTTAAGAGTAAAAAGCTGTTTAAAGCCTTCAGCTGCTAAAACACCACAATGAAGGCAAGAATGGCATTTAACTAAGTTTTCCCTGCAGGAGCTGCAGAGAGCCAAATTACCTTTCCAGCACCACCTCCTTCTCCTGGAGAGATCATTTCTTTCTGAGCCTGACTCTTCTCAGTAATTACATGAACACAACTCCCAGCAGGCACTTACCAGCTAAGCCCAAGGCAGAACCCTCCCTTTCCCTTTCCTTTCAACTGGCATTGCAGCAAGAAAAGATCCAGGCAAGTGTAAACCCAAATCTCTGCCAACAAGCTAGAAGATTGTGAAAAGAACACCTGAATATGAAAATTAACCTGCTTATCCCTTCAGAAAGCAAAAAAAACCCCCTCAGGTAAATAAAATCCCGTTATCTTTCAGATGCAAGGCATTTAAACTTGCAAGGAATTACAGGTCTTGTAAATTCCAACCATTGTTTTTATCAGTATAAATCAGTATTAGCATTGCTTTCCACACCATTTTCAAGTTTTAGAAAATTATGTTGCAGAAGTTAATAAAAATGCTTGTAATATTCACAGACACAGTAACAGATTTAAGAACCTAAAGAGCAACCTTCAGTCCTCCTGGAAGCTGTAGATTCAGCCCCATTTGAAATGTCACTTATGCCTGTATAACATCAGCTACACAGTCCAGCTGCAGCAATTCCACATGTCCCCCCTGTACTTGCAGAGTTACTTTCAGCCACTTGAACTCACCTAAGCATTCTGCAGGACATAACTCCTGACTATTTGCTTCATTTTGAAAAGATCAAGCATTCAGGCTTTCAGCAAGTTTAAGCCTCTCAAAAGTGTTAAACCTGGAAATGAACTTGGTGAACTAAAGGTAGCGTACAGAGCATGGAAAAACCTTCTTTTGCCAGTTCATTCTAAATACAAGATTTTGGTTCATTAAAAATAATTTATTTGCATGTAAAAGGTTATTCTGTTGAGAGGTGTTGTCTCAGCTGTAGAAAACATAGCAATTTATTAGAATTCTGCTTTGAAAACCCTCTAAAATGCCCAAAATACAGATATACATAGGTGCTCATAAACATAATTAGAAGCAAGAGAACTGCCTTTCAAAATTCACACTGAATTTGTCCTTTTCAGGTTAAAAGAGCCAAAGAAATTACAGTAGATGGGAGGAGGAAAGAAGAAGAAACAGATTTTCCAAGCCATTTCAATTTACTGTAACCAGCTTGTTTCCTACTGGTTTCCTAATGGATCTTTTATTATGCAGGGTTACAACAGCTTTGTTTTGCTTTGTCATGTGCTGTTTATGGTATCCAGAAATACTCTTTAATAGATGGATTAGGTCATCCACAACACTCATATCACGCTTCCCTTCTAAGTACAGAAAGCATTTTCAAACACTGTGGAGAACTGAAAGGGAGAATGAAAGGGTCACTGGTCTTCATTCCAAACCATTTCCTGTTGTGCCCATGGATTTGCCCCAGGGTGACACACAAACAATGACAGACTGCAGTTCACATAAACAGCTCATGGGATGCCTGAACCTTGCAGATGTACCACGAGGGAGTTCACAGCAACCATTGGTAAATATTTCCTCTGAGGAACTCAATTAGTTTCCTCAATTATTAGGAGACTGATCATTAGGAGACACACATGCTCTAGCTGGCAATGATCTAAAACTGTTATTTTCCGATAGAAATATAGAGGGAAACACAGGACATTTTAAAAGGCACACAATGTATCTCTTGTGGCCGAAATCATCAAGTAAATTATGCTAATGATTTTGCAAAATAAAATAAATTTCTGAAGACAAACAATTAAAAAACATCTTCCCATAAGTGCTGAGTCTGAAGGGCAAGCTCTGAATTCCCAATGAATTCCCTGCATTCTCACAAATACTCTAAATCCAGAGAAGCACTCAGGAGATGTGTACCTAAATCTGAATAAATTGCAGAATCTATCCTTGCATACAACTCTTAAAGCATGGAGCCGCTGAAAAACCACAGTCTCAGGTGAGTGTTCTGTGCCAGCACATCACCAAATAATATTTTTTTTTAAATTTTACTCAGACAATTTCACTTTTGATTAATAGAAATGTTGTTTTCAATGTCTTAAACCATGTCCTTTATGTAGGTTTGTAAAACTTTCTTTTTTTCAATACCAATTAACTTTAGATTTACCGTTTCTTCTCTTAAAGAATGTCCAAATCTCACAACTACACTTCAAAAGACTGACTACTGTGTCACAGCTGAATGAAGAAATAGTAAAGCCTGAGACTTTTAATTTAAAATTTTAATAAATAATTCTTAAAGACTTCACAAACACTATATTTGCATTAGTAAAGCCTGAGACTTTTAATTTAAAATTTTAATAAATAATTCTTAAAGACTTCACAAACACTATATTTGCATTTTTTTCCAGGATAACTATAAAATTAGTTTCAGAGCATTGAAAATGCATTAAAATATTACTCACAATTAATGGATCTCGTCCCATCGTAATAACAGTTCTGTTCACTGTGCGTAATAACTGCACCATTATTTCTTGAATATGGTGATAAGTTGAAGCCTGCAAATTAAAAAAACAGAGTTTTGATATTAAAATCATATCTCTTTTAAGAGTAAGAAGAAACCAATTATTTCCATTTTGACAGTTCAAGTTGTATAATCTAAGAGCCCTATTGAAAGAGCAACACTAATTCTTCTTGCTCACACTGCTCCTTAGTTCCAGCAATTTCAGTGGAATACTCATGTCAAGTGGCACAGTCCAATTTCAGCCCAATCTACTCCACAACTGGTTTTTGTTTCAGTCACTTCTCATCTCTCACTCAAGTGTTCTCCCCCTGACTGAGTAGTCTGCAACTCAGCCATGGTAACAGTTAATTGAGGCAACCTGTATCACAGCTGCCCACATCTGTCAGTGCTGTCAGGGCAGGCTGGAGTCAGGAACATCCCTGGCTGGCAGTCACAAAGTATAGAGTTATTAAAGGAGAAAGTTGTCTTCATTTACTCGAGCAGCTCTGGGAGGGCACAAACTGGAGATGATCAGCCCATGCACTGCTCTTGTTGACTGAAGAAGGATGTTTGATTATTTTAAACACCTGAGCAAATGGGAATAAACCTTATGTTCACCAGTGTCACTGACCTTACTCTGATCACTAGACAACGTGGGAAACCAGCATGCAACAAGAATGAAAAAGTCTGAACAAATTTCTAGTAGAAAAGGCTCTATAGCTTACACCAAGACCATTATTTAATGTCAGATACAGTGTAGAAAGAACACCACAATCACAGAAGCCATGGCGAGATCTCAATAATGTTTTAGGTAGCTGAGCTCCAATACCACACCAGGAGAAACTGCTGCTGGTTCTGGTTTCCCTCCAAGTCAGCCAACATTTTCTCCTTTTTCTTTCTTTCTCGTTCTGATTGCTTTGGATCACACCACACACCTCCTAACAGGGACCTTCCTCATATCTAGCAATTTATTTACTATTACCATTTAGTCCTGTTATATCCTTTGACTATGACAGATACAGCAGCTTAAATTATCTCCTCAGCTCATTTCGGCAATGAATGTCACAGCATTTCAGAAGTTATTTTCTATAAAGGAACAATGTATTCACAGAAAAATTTTGTGTGTTTGGTGTTTTCCTCTTTAAATTTTCCCTTTCTCTGGTACTTTCCTATGTTTATAACGACCAGATTTGAGAGTGGCTGCATAGAAGACACATTTGTTGCTGTTTTTATAACGTTTACCACTATAATTTAAAAAAACTATCAACAGCCAAAACTTATAAACTATGCAGTAGCACTCAGCACAGGGAAGTAATTTGTTCATTAGTTTCCCTTTTTTTTAAATTCAAAGATGAGAGCTCATATAATGTAACTTCCCTTCCACATTGCAGGATGTGCTATATCATAATTAGTACCAGTTCAGAACATTGCATAATGAGTTTTAACATTTAGCCCTGACTCCATCACTAAAGATGAGCTCTATTCTTAATTCACAAGTAGCACATAAAAAACCTCTCCTGGAAAGTCTATTACATATGCTCAAGCACACAAAGGTTATTTTCTGCTAGACCTTGGAATTTTCAGATAAACCTTTGCAAATAAAATTAAATTGTTTCTTTCTGAAACTGACTCCCTTTCTTCTTGATAATCTAAGCAACAATTAGGCATTCAATACTGACATTGCTAAATTAACAAAAATTGTTTTCACACATTGTCAATACACGAGATTTTAGCTTTTTTTTTTATCTTGCAGCTTCTCACTTCAGAAGATAGTCGAACAACCCACTGCAGCATGTGCTTTTTTAGATCATATTTCTCTTCACAAGGATGACATGGCAAAACCCACCATCATTTGGCTTCAGTCCACTGATTAAGCATAAGGTTTTTTCAGGAGCTAAATTAACTACTTGTACCTTATATAAATGTTCCCTTGGAGAACAGGAATTGTATTATTCCATTTAATTAAATGTGGTGATCAAAAGGGTATGTTTATCTTCCCTGTTGAAAAGATTTTCCAGGTGACCAAGGCATGGAACAATCAGAGTTCACATTCTGTATGTAGGTCAGCAGGAAGGAGCTCTCTCACAGAACTCAAACACCTTCAGGTTTGTTGTTGGGATGGATGGCAAAAACTGGTACACAGATTAGTTAATAGAAAATCCAAACCAAACAAAATTTCACTCTCTTTTAAAAATATGTGTGTAGGGTAAAAGCAGATAGTCTTTGATTTAGCTTTCATCTTCTATTTAAACTACTACAGGACTGGGACAGAGAAAGCAATTCTGTTGCTTCAGAGCCAACCTTGCACTTCACATCCTGATGGAGTGCTCAATTATTTGGACAGTGACAAACAGGGACTCACTGAATGGCTGCTTGGGAAGTACAGTGTTACACAACCTGTCCTTGACATATTCACTTGGAAACACTCTTGTGTCAATTCATTTCAGCTGTCCCTACTGTGTCCCCTCCCAAACTCTTGCCCAACTCTACCGTCCTCTCTGGCATGGCACTCAGTGAGAAACTGAGGAGGCATTGGCACTGTGCAAACACTGCTCAGCAATAACTAAAATTTTCATTGCTGCATTATCAACACTGTTTTGGTCACAAATCTAAAACATGGCACTGTTGACATACATACAAATAAAGGCACATATAGAAGGATAACAATTCTTTTTTACACAATCATGCATTGTTTTGGCTGAAAAGTCTCTGCAGAAGACCTTAAGGTAACTGGCCTTTAAAGAACATGCAGATTTCCTGACTACATTCCTTTAAAATTCTCTTTTGCTAAAGCCTTAGTATCTGCCATAAGTTAGGCAAATGCCTTAAAAATTTCTTTACAATTCTAAAATGCTTCCAGGCTTGTTTGCTAGTTTGTTAAACTGCTTAAAATGCAACTGCCGCCAATTACTGACAATGCACAGAACAGGAAAAAATTCTTCAACTCTCTTTCACTAATAGTCTCAACCAAGATTTCACTGTAGGTTCCAACAGAAAGCATTTACCATTTAATTTTGTAAGCACTATAAATAAAATCTCGTTCAGATTCAGTAAATATTAAAATATAGCATACATGTCAGATTAGAGACAAAGTCACCTCATGAAGGACTGTCAGGTTGCATAAAAAAAATGTTGCAAATATGGAAAAGGGAAGTGGTTTTAAACAAAACAAACAAAAATTCACTGATTTCACCATGACCTTCATCAATGACTTACTTGCAGTTCTGAGATTTTTCAAGCATTTCACAGGTGCTTGAAGCACAGTCTCAAGCTAAGAAGCTAATTTTAGACATGATAAAGTCAAAACAATGCCATCCATGTCCAAAACTTGTTTGCTGGCAAGGAAACTTAAAATCAAACCTAAGCATCTCACTGAGATGCCCAACAGTGACTGTCTAGTCATAAAAATAAACACACAAGCACTCCACAAAGCAGTGTTTTTAACAACACACTAGCTATCTGCAGAACCCAGCAGTGAGGCAGCAGCTGAAGAAAGCAGCATCTGAATACAAGGATCGGATTATTCCCATGTTGCCACTTGCTAAACAATATGAGGCAAAACAGCAGAGCAGAGCTGGTAATATCAAAATATCTTTTCCTTTGACAAAGAAAATGCATTCTTCAAAAATTCTGTAACAACTTCAAAGATCACCCCACAGTATAAATTTTCGCCACACGAAACAGAACAACTGCTGCTGTTTTTTCTTCCCTGTCCTTTGTGTGTATTCTATTTCTGGTGACTTTCAAAGAATAAATGCAACACAAAAATATCAAAGTTAAGTTTCCAAAAAGTTTTGAATACTAGTCTGAAACCAGGTTTCTCTGCTAAAATGGAAAAGAGAGAAGAAATAAGGACAAGACATTATTGTTAATAATATTGTAACTACAGTAGATTCTGCTACTAAAGCCTGAAGCTTTCTCCTGCAGCAGGTCAAACCATCCATTTTCTTAGAAAGAGGCTAAGAGTTACAGGGAATGAACTGTTGAATAAAAAAACTGCATTCATCTTCAGTTCAAGTGTAATCCCAGCTGAAATAATCTGGTTAATTACCAAACCAATGGTCTGTATCCAGATCCCACTGAGTAAAGGCATTCTGAAGGACACTGCCTAAACACTAACCTGGCCATATGTGAACCCTTTCCATTTGCCTCCAGGTTACAAAGTATTTCCTTGAAACAAGATTTCTCACTTTAGCTGGAAAATGTGTTCCACTCCAGAGAAATCTGTACTGGCTTTTAAAGGCAAATGACTGTGTGATTCTTGGATGCTGCTGTGTTCCCTTCCTTCACTCCTTTTTCCTCCTTCAGATAAGTCACCTCAAGAGCAGATTTTTAATACTGAAGCAGGATCAGCGTTTAGTTAAAAAATCAGATCTTAACCCATGAACTCTCTGTCAAGGAAAGAAAAAACTACAAGTGATGGCCACACATTTGCTGTTGTGGTTACAAAACCTAGTCTTACAGTTAATGACACATGCTTAATATATTCTAAAGTCCATATTTTCTCTGACCAGCAGTTGTATTGCCAGAGGCAGGCCAGGGGATGGACTTTGTACAACAGAAGCATCTGGTTTTTTTGCTGAGATCCCAAATAATCTACAATATTTCTTGGACTCAGGAATATGATGTCTCCAAAGGGCTCAGCATACCCCAAGGGGCTTTCCTCCTTATATCACAATTTCATACATATTCACTGCAAGCACAATCTGTAGGTAACTGTGACCCAAATATCTCACAGAGAATCTTCAGTTTACCTTCTTTGAAAGAAACTATTGAAGAAATGCTGCTTCTATTGAATAAATATCAATGTATTCTTTTTAAGGCATATGTTTGAAATTATCAGCAATTCTTCTGCTGTTCTGCATAATGTTCTCACTCACAAGAAGGTGAGGTACAAACCTATAATTTCAGTAGGCCTTAATGAGACTATGGACAGCAACTGTTAAATTCACAGTGAAAGTATTATTCCATCTTGTTTGACTATTGTGTTTTACTTTTTAAAGAATACAGTAACAAAACTGGTTACTTTACATTACAGCCTTATGAGATGATAACTTCAATTATTGCCCTATCATGCTTTCACCATTTCTCTTCAGAATTACATTTAAAATTCAAATGTTCCAATACCTCTTTGGTATCCCCTAGGAACAATCCCTCCTGAACTGCTTATATCTAAAACAATAAGGCAAATAGTTCATAATACACATGAAAAGATTGCCCTGTGCAAACAGAAAAGCCTCTTCAGTATCAAACTCAAAAGATTTTTATGGAATCAAGAAATATGCTTTAGTGATTTCATTTACTAGGAAATTATCCAAGGAGCCACAGTAAAAAACTCCTAAAATGAAAACTTGCCTTAATCCAAAGTCTGCAAAGTTTGAACACCTCTATTAGAAAACTATAGTTGAGGAAAAGCATCATGTATTCACAGGAGAAATTACAGCTTTACTAATGTAATTAATTATAACGTTTTCTCAGAATAAATTCCTCAAATTATTGAGAAGCTCCATGGAATAACCTACTGCTCATTAAAAAGTGAGGGACTAAAAAGTCAACTTAATATTATCTCAAATGAGGAAAAAAAAGAAGCACCCAGATGACAGTTTCGGTGTTCCAAAATTTCAGGAGTTTGAGAAAGAAACTACAGTCTCCAAGGGAAATATAGTAAAGAGTAATCTGTTTTATGCAGACATTGCTGAAAGCAGAAGCCATGCCCTTCTACAGTGAGAAGCATTTGTTTCAGAAACTACAGGGGTTTTTATGAAAGAAGCAAGATGAAATTTGAAATTTATTCTGAATAATTAAAATAATTATAGAATAATTGAAAATAGGGGTTGGAAGGGACTTTGAAAGGCCATGTATTCCAAGCCCTGTGATGAGCAGAGACACCTTCAACTGGACCAGGTTACTCAGATGTCAGTATTCACCTTTAATACCTCAACTGCCCTTTAAAGTTGAAGTTTGTGAAAAATAGGAGAAAAGTTCACTTTGCCACTGACTTGTACTAAATATTTGAAAGAGATTAATCATCATCAATAATTTATTACCTAATCAGCTCAGGCTTTCTACAGACTTGGGCCCTCTTCATCATCATCAATACTTACAGGGTCTTGACAGCTCAGAACCTCCAGGATACTATTAAGTAATTCCACACAGTACTTCTTCTCTTGGACCTGGAGCTGCTGATCCTCTTTCGGTTCCAGTAATTCCCTCAGCTCTTTTGTAATCACAGGAAGCAGAATGTCTCTGCATTCTGAAATAAAGTGAATTATCTTAACAACAAATATAAATCAAATACTTTGTGCAAATAAACCCTCCTCCAAACAGTGAAACACAATATGCCTTAACAGCCACACTCCCAATGTGGAATTGTTGATTTTCCAATAGTGTCTCAGGAATATTCCAAACTGGTGTAGAATTTTCATACGTCAACAGTATTTTCATATATCAAAACCACAAGTTCCCAATAAAAATAATTTGCTTCAGTTAAATTCTGAAGGCTGTTTAGCTTATATCAAACACTTGGGGACAAATTACTCACTTACATACAAAGCATCTGAAAATTAATTGTGTTTAACTAATGACAGGATTTTAATATAAAAAAAGTACTATACTTACTAAATTATTTCTGAAAATAAGAATCAAACAGCAGAACAGAACTGTTTTATGTGCATCATTTTGAAACATATCTTCTAAAGACTCTAATGGAAGGCCTGTCATGCCTGTGATAGGAGTGAGAGCTGTGCATGCATTCAACCTTATTTAAATTTAAGGAAGCGAACACAAATATGAAGCTACATTCCAACCTCACACATATACTGACTTTTTGAGAGAGAGGTGCTTATAGGAAATGTCAGGAGTACAAAATAGACATTGTTCTCATTAAAGTTATTTCAAATATGTGTATCTAGGAAAAAAAATGTATTTTTTTTTAAGAATTATTTAGAGCACCTGGACACACAGTGCATTCTGTGATAAACAAGTGCAGTGTGAGATATGGTGAAACTGTACCCCATGGGATTTAAAACAAGCCAGGGGCTCAGAATCCTCCCAGAATAAGTTTGCTAGTACAGGAAGACAAGAGTGCAAGAAAAAAAGAAAGAAAAAAAAGAATGGAAAGTAAATTATAACTGTCTGAATTGTGCAGATGAAGCAACAGAAGCAATCCATGAAGATTATTCTTACTTGAAGTAACAGCTCCAAGCTATACGAAGCCAAGAGCTTTTAATCATGTCTGAAGAGCAGCATAATTTCTTGCCTCAGAAAGTATCTCTTCTCTCAGTAACTATTTCTCTATCACTTATTCCAAGCTGCAAGACAAATCTAACTCAGGGACTAAATGACAAACTCACCAGTAAGATAGCAGGTAAAGAACACGTACTAACACAAGACCTATTTGAACAGCAGCATAAAAATGAATTTCACACAGCCAGAGTTCTTTTATGTGCCCAATTCTGCACAGACACGCTTCCTGCACTTCCTGCAAGCCACAGATGCCCTTCTGAAGCAGAAACCAAACAGCTGCACTCACAAAACACAAAGTGGAGCCTCCCAGCAGGGCATACCAACACTCCTAAAGCACTTCTGTGTGGATTTGTGTTCATGGAGACAGAGAAAACCTGCCCTCCAGAAGGCATTACTGGCAGCTTTGTGCTCACCAGCTGCAGACAGAAAAAATTACAAGTTTTCTTAAACTGAGATGTAATTCAGTAACTAGCAAACACCTTCTTGATTTGCTCACATGAACCACTTCTAATAACTAACTGTAAATGCAAGCAATGCAGTGCTACTAGCTTAAGCAAACATTAAAAAAAAGCAAGATTAGCAACAAAAAAAGTTACATGCAATACCTTAAAAATTTGCTGAAATGTGATAGGACTTTTTAAATAAAGGCTTTATATATACATTGAACAAATAAGTACAAGTTGTAAAACAGATTAGTCACTCCCTACTTCTGAAAAAGCTAATAAACTTTAGTTCTGTTTTCACTATTATGTGTAGAAACTATTCTTCAACATTCCAAGGTTATTCAAGGGGGAAACAGTTCCTAGTATGATCAGTTCAGAATTCTTTCATCAACATTCTGACCACTCAAAAAATATTCAAGATGTATTTTGGATATAGCATTTTTTACTAAACAAGTTCCATTTCATGGTGCTTATGAGAAAAACCTGAAGTGCAATAGTCTTACTGAAAGATGGCACACACTTAACACATTTTGAAGTGGATCAGATGAAGCAAAAAAATGGACTCACAACCCAAGCAAGTTCAGGCTGGATATAAGGAAAAACCCCTTCCTCACAGCGACAGCAAAGAAGTAGAACTAACAAATTGCACAGTTTCTGGAGCAATCCTGGAGCAGTCTGGTCTGACCTCACATTGAGCTGGAGGTTGGACTGGACACATTCTCCCATTCCTTCCAACTTGAACTATTCTACGACCTTTGATTGCCAAAGCTGCTAATCAATCCGAGTGTAGAAGTAGCTTGGTGCACTGCAAATGACCAGTTTACAATCCCCAGAAACTGAACAGTCAACTATGGATAACAAGAAGGTGCCACAACACAGCAAGGAATTTACTGGAGAGTGTAAGATCTTGAATCTCTGGAAAATGAACAGAGATTGTGAGAAAGTTAAGAAGAAAGTTACATATGTGCCCATATATAGAAATAATTACATTTTTGGACTTGTCATTTTTTTAGCCATGGACTCAAACATCAAGGTGTCCTATATCAGAAGAGATGATATCAAACTCATTGCTCTAAAGACAGATAGGAGAAACCTATTTCTTGTCATTTTAATCCACAGCACTTGCACAGCATCTGCAGTGAGGCAAAAAACCATTTCACACATATTTAACCAGTAAGAAAATACATATGTAGTAAAATATCTCTTTCCTGGTCTCCACTCCGCTCAATCCCTGTCCTCCTTTCCAGATTCTCTGACTGTGTGCAAAATATGCTGAAGAAATGATTCAGCACAAGCTAAACCCTTTTCTCCTCTAGCACTGTAGATCCCAGACACCAACTAAACGCTCGGCAGTAAAACTCACCTGCATCACTCTCCATGCCTGTCTGCAGTTACAGCACTGTCCTACCCATGGCCACACTTTGTGTCACAAGTTCTCTGCTCTAAACCTGCTCTGTAGAAATTACACTTTTTATAAGGATGCATAACTTACTCTAACAATCTGCACCAGACACAGTAACAGCTACAACTAATACAACATGAGGATGAACACATTTAGACAAACATATTTAGCCTTAATTAATCTGCAATGACATATAGAAATACAGATTCCAGATCAACAGCATGTAAGAAATTTAGCTGGCAACTCTTTTCCCATAACTACCATTCTTAAAAATAGTGCCTTGAAAACACTTCCACTTCAAAAAACCTCAGCAGGGAGTGCTGTGCTCACAAGCTTGTTCATAACAGCAAAGTTCAAAGTCCCATCACATTACGTGACATCTCAGCCACTTCTGACCTCTCACAAAGAGGATGGAAGGTTCTTTGCACATTCCAGTTCTACATGTGCCAGGATAAACATACTTATTGCTCTCACTCCTTCAAAATAATATCCAGCTCAATTTTAAGCTATTAAGATGTCCCTTTGAACTGTCTGACAGCAAATACAAAAATTCCTTTTGGGTAGCTGTTAAAGTTACAGGGAGCAACTGAGTAATAAAATCCTATACCTAATGAGCTTTATTTCAAAAGCAAAGTAAGAGAGTAGATTGAGCAAAGCCGTTGATCAAGAGGAATCCTACCTTTTAGAAAAAGTACATTTTAAATTTGTCCTCACATGGAAAATAAAAACTGAGGATTCAAGGTAAGTATTATGGGTATATTAATCCCTAAATTACATCTGACTTCATGAGGCAGTGATACCCATTTGATCAATAATCAAGAAGCATCCAAGAGATCATAACTAACAAGATGCACTAGACACCTTTAAGAGGAGAAGAAAAAAAAATTCATTGAATTTAAAACTCCTCCATACCAGCCTTCAGAGATCAATCAAAGCTTCCTACCAGAATGCAAAATGCCTGCTGTTGTCTATAACTCATTTAAAAACCACACACATGCATATTTTGGTGAAAGAATCAAGTCTTTGACATAGTTTGTCTTTTGCATATAGCCATTCCATACTCCTTAAGTGTGGGGAAAGCAGAGCTTCTTGCATAGAGAAACTTTTCCTGTCGTACTGCGAGAACAGCTGAGGCAGAAGGCACAATTGATTTCCTCCAGTTTGAAGAGCTAATTACTCTGCAAGCTTCAGTACTCCCAGTTGTACTTGCAATATAAATTAAAATTGGATCCATATTTGATACATACAGAATCTCTTAAAAGGACTTAACATATGCAGCTGATCAACTATTTGCAGTAAATTTTCAGATGTGAGCAATGTTGAAGTGTCAAGCTACATGGAAATTCAAAGGTTGTTTAACCAGTCTTAGCTATATTATTTCCTATTAAAAAAAATCAAACTTGCCATTGATACTAACGTGAAAATAATTGATAGATTTTAGCAAGGAAATTAAATTTTTTTGTGTTAATTTGTTTGGTTAATTTGGTTAAGATTAAGGCTTTATGTCTATTCTTTTTGACTGGCTGCTAGATAAACTCAGCTTGTTAGTTAATACAGAAGAATCACTTAATTTTGTAATGCCCATTATTCAGCAATAGAAGGAAAGGAAAACTAATTGAGTTTTATAAGACCCCTACCAGTTAAAGTTATCCCATATGAGGATACACTTCCAAGATGTTCTAAAAAACACATACAGTCAAAGCAACTGAAAAAGATCAGCATTTGCAGCAAGGCAGGCCTGATCTCAGCCTGAGCCTGAACTTGGACTAAAGCAAACATAAACCTGTAGTCCTCTGCTTGTATCTTTGAAAACCCAGCTAAAACTATTTCACGAGGACATTACACAAAACATGAAATCCTTGGGACAAGGAAAAGTTTGTTGAACCAGTATATAAATTCCAGATAATAATACTAAGGTACCATTGCACAAGCAAAATGAACCAAGTTCTTATTTAAACACCAGAAATTCACTGGCCTGGGAAAAGGAGAAAAAAATAAGAAAATTGTGGAAGACCATAATTGAGAAAAATAGCCAAAGTAAAACATTATATTGTAGTTGAGGATTTAGACTCATCACTGGATGCACCCTCAGCAAAGCTGCAGATGACACTGAATTAGGCAAGAAGGCTCTGCAGAGGGATCTGAACAGGTTGGAATGATGGATCCAGGCCATCTAGGTGAGGCTCATGAAGGTGAGGTGAGAGGTCCTGGGCTCCAGCTTGGGGCAGAGGGGCAGGAAAGCTGCCTGGCCGGAGGGGACCTGGGGGGGCTGGTGGCCAGTGGCTGAACAAGAGCCCAAGTGTGCCCAGGTGGGCAAGAGGGCACGGGCACCTGGCCTGTACCAGCACTGGGGTGGCAGCAGGACCAGGGCAGTGACCATCCTCCTGTGCTGGTGCTGCTGAGGCCCCTCCAGGCCCCAGCAAGAAAAGCACTGAGGGGCTGGAGGAGCGCAGAGAGGGGAACAGAGTAGGGGAAGGGGCTGGAGCATGAGCCTAATGGGGACTGGCTGGGAGAGCTGGGCAAGGGGCTCATCCTGGAGAAAAGGAGGATCAGGGGGGAACCTTATCCCTCCACAACTCGCTGGCAGGAGGGTGTAGAAAGGTGGGTGTTGCTCCCCCAAGTAGCAAGAGATGAGCACAAAGTGTCCCAGGGGCTGTCCAGCCCTGGCACAGCTGCCCAGGGCAGTGATGGAGTCACCATCCCTGGGGAGATTTAAAAGATGTGTGGATGTGGGGCCATGGCTTCGTGGCAGACTTGGCAGTGCTAGGTTTTACAGTTGGATTCAATGTTAAGGGTCTTTTCCAGCCAAAACAAATCTCTGAGCCTGTGATAAAGCAATTCACATTCTCACACCTCCTTCCATGCCCCCAGAAAGCTCAAGACAGATGAGGGAGAGACATGGAGGGGGGCAGATGCCTATTTCAGTACTAGCCGCTTTCTTTTCTCCTTGATAAATAATGTAAGAACATTGCCAACAACACCTATTCTTCTTTAATGTTCAAAAGCATGAAAAAGCCCAACTGTTCTGGTTTTTTTTGAGCTGCCCCAAAATTTATTTGAGCACATAAGACATCAACATAGACTTTGAGCATCTTGCATTTTCTTCATCAAGGTCTGTCAAAAGATTTAGTATTCTATATATTCATCAATCCCAAATTCCAACACACTTCTTGGAGAGGTTCCCTGGCAGCACCTTCGTGAATAAGTACAGGTAGATTCATTGTCATCCAAGATTAAGAAGTTTTATGTTTTCTATTTTGGGTTTACTTGGGTTTTTTAACCCCTCTATTCATCTTATTCCCTCCAGAAGGTACCTAATGATTTCTTATGTTCCAGGTAAATGAAATTCAAACTCCTAAGTCATTAATGCAATAATGTCATTAGAGAAGACATTTGGGTCTCCTTCAGCAAAAATCACAGACGGGTTTCATCCCTGACTGCCTCGTATGTGCAGCCAAAATGGTAATAAAGATTTAACATCACTTTTGTCTCCCTTAGGAAACACTACTCTTGATTCCCTGGCATGCCTGTAGTCATATCCATCTGTTAGGATGGCTTCATGCCCACTTAAAAACTGGCATGCCAATTTAATAAGGACATAGGTGTCATCTGAATACAGATTTAGAACAAAGCCTTAAAAATAAAGGCAGTGAACAACATTCTTTCAATGAGGTGAGACTTCTGGTGGCAGTCAGTGCTCAATTAAAGCCTTGTGCTTCTTCACAAAGGACATCTGTTCACAACTGCAGCAATCTTCCTATTAGAAATCTTCCCTCTTTGTTATTTACAATTTATCTCTTTGCTTTACTGGGAACCCCAAAAGTAACAAATTAAAAATTGTATATTTTTCATTGATTGTTAAATCTAAATTAAAATTTCGCAGCTCAGGTAAGAGCCACAGAAAGGAAATGTACCACAGGTCACCTACAGATTCTGACAGCACTGCAAGATGCAAATTCTTTTTGCCTCCTGGACTCTGATATGAACACAAAGGAAGGAGAAACACAAGGATCATGTGAGGGCAGCACACAACACCTGCTGACTGTTCAAAGTGTCAGCAGCTGAGGCAGGATCCACAACAGGTCCATCACACCACTGACACCAGCAGCAGCTGCAGAGTCTCCACCTCCCAGCTTCCAGGTGGATATTCTCCCCTCCTGAGGGGCTGAGTAATGCCAGGCCTTCCAGGACAGTCAGAACTTCCAACACTGCCCTGCTGTAGCCAAGACAGCATTTTCAGCTTTCAGTGCCTTTTCCAGCTTGCAGTCATTGCAGTCTGCCAGGCTGCAACACAGCCTTGTCAGCACATCCTCTCGGGCAGATTGAGATCTTTAAAGTCCAGTCCAACCCAGGCCATCCTGTGGTTCTGTGAATATTGATGAATTCCAACTCTCATGTTTCCACATTTCATTTTACTGACACCCAATATGTATTATATCAACTGCTTTAATATGTTTTTAGTCTCTCTTTTCTGTTTGAAGTAATTGTAAATCAAATTTTACACATAAATTTGGAAGTTCATTGTTAAAAGTAGTTAACCTAACTTGACTTTCCTCCATATAATGATATTTTTGAAAAATGTAACTAAAAATGCCATAATGGGTCAAGTCTAACAAAAAGTTATCAGCAGCAATATCAAGCATGTCTCTTACCCAATAAACACAAGTAATGGCTTTAGTCTACATGTGTTCATCACAAATGTTTGCAGACAAATACCTACAGATATGCTTATGCCATACTTATCTACATCAAAACATTGCAGGAACAGAAGTGGCAAAAATGTATACAGGACTTGATGTTTTAGAGGTAATGTACCCCTGAAAAAACCCCAATAAATAAAAAAGCTAAATACAAAATTCGAGACTGAATCTACAGTTTCAAAGACTGGATTTCAATACAGAACATTTTTAAAGGAAATTATGAACAGTGACTCGTACCAATTTTTTCCCAATAGCTAAAAACAGGAGAGTCACATGCATTAACAATCTCTTATGTCCAAGGACTTTAAAAGTGGAGAAGTTGTGTTGAACACAGTGTAAGGAAAAAAAAAAACCCAACACAGAAAACCCCCACAAATGCCCAAAAACTTAGGCTTAGGAACTTATATCAGTAGGAACAAAAATATGAGATTATAGTAAAAATCAATATCCATAACTCAGTTCTGACCATAATAAAAAACCTGAAAGATGCTTAATCAGAAATTATTCCTCCTTTACTGTTTTTTTAAAAACCTTTTTCCTACCAGTCCTGAAGATAAAAACAATACACTGAATCAACTCAAACTACAAACAGTATTCAATTCCTGAATGAAACAAAGTATTTCACAGGTAAAACTCGGTAATGTACACAAGTGTTAAGAAATCAGTATAATTATGGGTGTGTGCCAGTACTTATTTTGTTTAAACAGTAATAGAATAGAAAGAGTTCTTCAGTGAGGAAAAAAAATTACTGTAGTCTCAGCATTTCTCCTGGCATCTGGCAAATTAACCCCTGGTGCTAACATATGTCTCTTGCTGCTGTTCTTCCAAAATCAGCAAGTGGTTTGCATATGCTGAACATGCAGCAGCCGTGTCTGCAGCCACAGTGAGCACAGGGCTTGTGCTTCCAGCCAAGACACTGAAACTCCAATCCCACCCTGCCAGGGACCATCTGTGTGACCTACTTCGAGCTGGTGTTCTTTGGGGCAGATCTCTGCTCTGCTCTGCTGCAGCACAAACCCTGCACCAGGACTGCACCATGAGGGAATACAAGGCACCACTTTCAAAAGACACACATTTTAT
This sequence comes from Lichenostomus cassidix, assembly GCF_008360975.1. Taxonomy (NCBI): domain Eukaryota; kingdom Metazoa; phylum Chordata; class Aves; order Passeriformes; family Meliphagidae; genus Lichenostomus; species Lichenostomus cassidix. The sequence continues at coordinate 3,984,269 of NC_139494.1, forward strand.
CATATGTTGAAGCACTTTATATCCATTTCCCACCAATAAAAAGCAGTTCTCCCAAGGCTACTTGTTTACAAATTTCAGCATAAAGTCTGTAAATATACCAGGGCCAGCTTAGAATAAACATCTAGCTCGAAATACTATTAACTCAGCAACACTAACTACAATAAAACCTCCATGTGATTTATAAACAACTATATCTTCATTTGTTGCTCTCTCAAAAACAGAGAGATGGTGGGGAGATTTTGGCAGTAAGTTTCCTAACAACAAACAAACCAGTGACTCCTGAAAAGTAGTTTTACATAGAAATTAAGCAATTCTAACAAAAATTTTCACTAGAGGGAGAGAATAATCCACTACATCCCCCTAGACAGAGTGAAAGATATGACAGGAGACAGTTTCTTGCATCATAAATGAGACTCTAAAATCCCATTAGAGGTGCTCGTATGAGACAAGACAACCATTTCTTTCACTCTGACATTTCAAAATAATAAAATATCAAGTGATCTAAATGCAAAGTGTCAAAAATTAAGCAGATTTCTTGTCCTCTGACCAAAAAGGACATAATATTGTCTGAAGACAAAACTGTATCAAAGGCTGCTCTTGTGCTCACACATCCTGTTAGAACACTCCTAAATGTTACTGTGGAAGTGCACAAGCAGTAGAAAGCATCCATCATCCTACACTCAGCCCCTCACATTCCTGCACCACCATCACCTCTCCAAGCTACGTTGTAGTTGCACAGTGGGAACAAGAAATCAATGCCTCTACAAAAAACCTGGCAATGTAATTTAAAAGCTTCCAAAAGTGCTTTAGTGCTGCAAGGCCTTTGAAGATCTATTACAGCAGAGGTGCATGGGACCATGTTTCCTACCTGATGAAAGCACTCCAGAAGTCTACAGTGGAAACTCTGGAATGCCTGGGAATACATACCAATAAATTCAGTTTACCCTCAAGGTTTCCAACTTCAGGTTCACGTGTAACTTATCGAATAAAGACAAATTTCACTGTTTTATTTTATTATTTTTTTCAAAAACACCTCCCCATGTTTTCACAAGTCTGCTTCTTTAGAAAATACTGGGAATATCAACAGATCAAAGGATAGAAAGGCCAGTATATGCAATCCAATTGAATTACAGAGACAACACCTCTGGGAATGGATGTAAATTAATTGAACTGGAATTGCAATGAACTACCTGGAAAGAGACTAAAGTCTGGAGGAAAAATGGATAATCTGAAACATACGCAAATTAATAGACTTCGCTGTAATTAGCAGTGTAGTTAAATATATTCCATATTCATGGCAGAAAAAATACTACCTGTTCTAGATAAATGTGAACTTTAGTTAATGATACTGTTGGCAGTCTTACCTTAATTATCAGGCTGCATCCTATTCTGAGATAGCCTACATGTGCTTTCATTCTTGTAAATGACCTTCCAGCTCATTGAGCGCAGTAATGAATCAGGCGGCGTCTACACCCTACACACACTTGCTTCTCTACCCAATTAATTTTAAAATCAATTGTATTTAATGTAGAGCAAAAAAAAGCATCTTTAGAATTTTCTATTTTAAGCCATGGCAATGTAAATGAAAAAAAATTTGTTTGCTATTTACTGTGCACAGTACTACAACAGCACAGTACAGAAATGCTATTTTCATGCCACTATAATATTATAGATACTTAATTGTATATTGGTTTTTCACATTTTTCAGTGCCTGCACTTAAACACAATGTGGACTTCCCCCCTCCCCCCCATGGTAATTACAGTCTTAAGGTTGAAAACAAAACGTAAATAATCTAAAAATATAATTTAGTTTAAAAACACCCTGTAATTATTATAAGGAGGATTTTCTGCCATTAGGAATGTTGGTGCAGTTGGGTGAAAGGAAAGGTACAAAGATCATGACCAATATTAAACTCCAGTATTAAATGCCCTAAAAGATACTTAGGTAACACCACTGAGTCAATGGTAGAACTGTTAGTTTGACATACTGTGTTAGAGGAATGACAACTTCATGGAATGGTCTCAGGAGCTAGAAAATAGATTTGCAAGAGTCTATTTGACCCTGACCAGGTTGCACCAAGGATGCTAAAGGTATGTCTTCCACTCCAATAAGAAGAAATAAAATAAAAAAGCAAACTTGTCAGTTTCAGGCATTTTAAATTCTACAATAATGGCAATTCTAAATCCTATGTTACCAGCAAGGAGCTGTTTTATTCTGTCACTTCATCAAACTACTGACATACAAACTGTTTGAACAAGTTTGTTCTAGTTAGCAAAAATATTCTCTGGTCTGGTACTATCATAAGTCATGATATTGCTAAAACAATATGTCATGATAAAGCTAAAACAAACAGGGTATTATTTAGTTTTATTTTAAAATGACATCAGCTTGATTTCTCTGTTTTGGGCAAGCTCTTCTTCAGAAGACTTCTTTTGTTTTAAATTAATGCATTAAAAAAACTAGTCTTCTTCCCCAGGCTCCTCTAAAAAGACCAATACCTAATTTTTATTATATAATTATATCTCAAGTATTACTATACTAAGTATCACAGTAAAACATTTTAAGGTAGATCTTGCAGATGTAATCACCACAAGCAGTTAATTTCTATATGTTATCAAATGGATACACTTTAACTGTTAATTACTAGTGCAAGTTTGGGTCACAATACTCAGGCATACAGGATATAGGTGAAACAGCAGGGCTGGCAAATAAATCGAGTATGATATGCTGCCTTCATGCTCTCAGCTGCTTGGTTTTGCTGTCAAATGTCTGATAGTAACAAAAAATAGAGGAGAGGTTTTGGACAATACATGTTTTTCATCTACAAATTTAAGACTAAGTGAACCCACTAACTACCTGTCTGAGAAAAATTAAAATGTATTAATTATCTGGTCAGCACGATGCAAAACCCACTATTTATTGGTATTAAAAATGGTCCTCAGAATTAGAAATCCTCCTAGCAAAATTTCTTATTCATTATTGCCTGAAAAATACAGAAACAGAAACCATGTCCCCTTTTTAGAATTCACAATGCATTCTGAGGCAGACATTTTCCATGATGTGCCAGCTATATATTTCAAGAAATCAGACAAGCTGCATTTACAAGCAACCAGCAATCTATTATTATTATTTATCTGCAAGTAGTAAAAGCTTTACAGAGTATTTTGCATTAACAGGCCACAGCTAAAGCTAAGGCCTGTTAAACACATGAAACAAGTACCACAGTAAGCAGACTATAACAAAAGCTCCTTGGGAATCCAAAACCCACTCTTTTCTCTTCTGGAACATGCAGAGGGATGGAAGAAAGGAGCTGTAGGATGTACACTACTGAATAGAACTGTGAAGCACACAGTTATTGTATGTTCAACTATTTTCCTTCAGAATTCTTATTAGGGCTTTATTCCTTATTGTACAAGCCTGGCATCTGGTGCCCTGACCAACACACTCCTGATCTAGGAACCAATAACAACTGTACCTCAATGAGACAGGTTTCTTTAAAGAAAAAAATATTAAACAAAAGAAAAGTTTATAGCTTACACTTAATTTCTCAATATTAAACACAGTCAGGGTAACTGACAGAATTTTAGTAAGAACAAGAGTTCAAGAGAGTGCCTGGTTTTAACACAAGAGTCTTTCAGTGTTGTGAAAGGGTATTTCTCCTTCTGGTCTAAATGCTGCTCACCACAAGCACCACAGATAAAACTAAGTCTGGCACTTCTGATCTTAGAAGTAGCAGCAGTAAAAGCAGCTCATACTGCAATGATCTATCAGACTCTGCTTGTAAAACAAAAATACAGTCAACTACCACAGAGAATGGAGAATACAGGATTAGAACTGTAGTGAAAATTAATTAGGATCATCTCTTAATAGTTTGGATCAATGTCTGGAGATACCTAAGCTGCAGCTACTCGAGTTTCCCCAATTCAAAGCAATTGTGAATTTACACAGTTTAAAAAAAAAATATCACAGCTGTTGACCAGGAAACTATTAATATAAAGATAGGTAAAAATACTAGTTAATTTAATCTAAACAATAAACTCAACTACCTTATTTTCTTGACTTTTTTTTCTTCCCCAGCAAATCTACAATGGTCTTAAACCACAACAGACACAGCTAGTTATTGTTAAAACTTACAATATACATTTCAGTCTCAACGGAATGCAACACAGGTCTGAAAATAAAGTGTGATTTTTATCTGTCCTGGCTAGTTAGAAGTGCATCACTCTCCTGGCAACACAGAATGAGGTGAGCAAAGCAATCTTTTCTCAATCTACTCACATGCAGCACTATTTGCAACCCACTGTTATACTGTCAAGTTCCTAGAATCATTATCTCTAAGTTGTCAGAAATTGGAACTCATCTGTGTAGTCTGTGTGCCCTTCAGGTTCTGAAGGTTATCTACACAGCAAAAAGGTGTTGAGAGAGAAGCAACCATCCGGTCCACAAGAGAGGAGTCAGAACACTTGACACTGAGATGAAGCAAATCATGGAAAGCTTGGCTTCTCTGATAGGATTCCTTCAGCAAAAATTCATTTTTTGTGATGATATGAAGGAAAAATAAGGACAATGCTGATAAAGATATTTCAGTGTCATTAACACTCCTGAGAGTTGAGAAAGACACTAAGTTCTGATAGAGGTTGAGAAGCATCATAATTCCTGTAAGTGGAAATGCTGCATTGCAGCTGAGTACACCAGAGCACAATCAGATTTCTCTTTTGTCCCTTTCCCAGGCAGAGGCCTTATATAACATCTGTGCTCACAAGGTTTCACTTCATGTTCCTATTCCATTATAGACCTTAAAATGTGTTGAAAGGATATATAGCTCATCCACCCAACCACTATATGGTAAGAAAACCACACAAAACTGTTCCTCTGAGACCCACCTGTTCCTTGCTCTAGGCCAGCAATCACACTTTGCACAGCTCTTGCCATCCTGTGGAAAGAGATTAATCCCCTCCAGAGCTCCAACTTCAGGCATTCACACTCTTTCAGCATTTGTTTCACTCAATTTCAAACAAGAATTGCACAAACATAAGTCATTGACAATTTTCACACATTTGTTTTAAGCCTTGGAGGCATTTTGTATTTACCTTGTTTTTTAAAGAGGTTGCTGCGTACAATTTCCTTCATGGACTGCACTTTCTGCTTCTGTAGTTTCACTGGAGGAATGCAAGTGTAAAATTCGTACAGTAGTTGGCTGCATGTAAAGGAAAAGTGTCATAAATACCATACAGATGAATTCATGTGTTAATAAGGACAGAAAAAAAGAGCAAAAGACCATGTATTTCTAACTATTTATGATTTTTTAAGACTTAAATTTATTTATGTATCACAAATATTGACAAGAGAGCAGTAACAAACATGGGTCCAGGGATCCACCAGTGTCTTGGTCAGTAAGAACAGTTGTAGCTTTGTGGACTTAAACTGATCTATAAGTATTCATAACTGACAGCAAGGAAATGTTCAAGAGTGACTTACCTCAGTAACTTGGCATCAAAAACCATTTCAACATCATGAAGAACTGATGGAATGTACTTCAGTGCAGCAACCTGAAGGGACAGAGAGATCATGTTAGTCCTAGTGTTTGTACATGTACATAAACAGCACAGAGCACACAGCTGACACAAATACACACAAAACAAACTGATAAACTTGGACTTCTTTCCCCAGACTGAAGTTTTACATCACATTTGAATACTAGTTTCATGAGGGCTTTGATACTTAGGCTATACAGAGGAACTCAAATACCATAGTACCAAGTGGATCTTACTCTTTTTGCAGACCAGTGAGAGGGTTCAGGCTTTGTAGATAATCTCTTTGCAGACCACTGAAGTATAACTATGATGCAAATAAGCAAACCAAGCACTGATTAAAGCACGAGCTGTATCAATTCCATCCCAGGAATTATGCCATGGGGAAGGCAGAAGTCAGGGTAACAGCCATCCACCCACCACGATGCCACCCTTTCTAGAATAGATGGAAAGGGTGTCATGTCCCTAAGCAACCATCTGCAGCTAAGCTGTTTGATGGTTTATCTTCCCCTATCAATTTCTGAGTTACATTTTGACAGTATAGTGAGATAATCAAACCTTACCCTGACAAGGGTAAGAAACAAGTTACTATTCTTACATGGACAAGAAAACTTCAGCAGGCAATTTTCAGGCTCAAAATCACCACTAACACTTAAGGCCAATAACCATAAAGATTAACCTGCAGTACTTTACTTCACCGTGCAGCTTTAGGATATGAATACCTACTAACATTTTGCTGAAAACTAAGTTACAGTGATGTGAAGTCTTCCATTACTGATCTGATAGAAGGCTATCTAGGTTCAATATTTCTCTGTACCTTACACAGCAAGCTCCTTGTTAAAAATTTAGTGAGAGTAGGAGTGTTACAATGAAGACAATCAGAGTACAGCTTTTTTTGGCTCTCCTTTAGACCTTTTAAACAAAACAAAGCTTATTTGTATGAGTTTCCACTGCAGTAGCCAATTTAAAAAAAAAAAACCCTGAAAAACTATTCATGTCTTGATCGAAAAAGAGAGAGTTTAGTCTGCAGCAAGGGTGAATACAGTATGTCAAAGACACTCAATGCTGGCTTTAAGATACCTTCAGATAATGTCATTCTCCTGCAGATCTGATCCCATACCCATATACAAACCTAAAAAGGTCAATGGAGTGTTTAAAAGCTGCTACCACTTCAGCAAAGAGATTGTATCTTCTACTGATCTTGGGAAATCCTGGGGCTGTTTAAAACACCCATACGAATACCTGTGTTGGGCTAGAAACCAGTTCCAGCTTTACTTCAGGCATGTGCTGTTCCTCACTTTTCAAGCAACAACCACTGCATGAAGAGACTACACAGCAGCATCTGATTTTCATTTTACAGCTATTCACAGGTGAAACGCTGGGAAAGATGTTTGATAAAAGACAGCCACCAGTGGCCACAAAATATTTCAAGCAGTACTCCACTGACACCTGCTCTATTGTGCTGTCTGACTTCCACATATTCCCTGTTCTACACTTGCAGGAGGAGGGATGTGGGAAGGACAGAGCTACCACCTCTCTGCAGAGCCACAGTTCCAGCTGAAGTACAATAATGAGTATATCCCCTGCACTGTTTTAGACTCCCAAGTTTCATTTGCAATAATTGCTTCAAATGATGCACTATGGACACAATTGAGCACTGCCCTTAATGAAGTCATAAAAATCTCCTAGTCAGCAGTACAAGATGTTCTGCATTCTTCAAACCTTAAGAGATTAGTTTTTTTAAGCAGGATACAGATAAACCCACAGCACTGCAGAAAATTATTTCTTACATATACAATATACTGTTAAATTTATTTTAACCTTTACTCCTGACCAAGCTTATTTTTAGCTGCCCTCTTTTTGCAGCATTACATTATACATATTCATGAAATTCGAGTGCCCATGAGATGAAAAGTACATTCGAAGAAATCACTGGCGCTCTGTTTCTTAATCTAATTTTACTTGCCATCAAGGCAACTTTAAGAAGTTATTGTGCCATCCCCCATTGTGCATCACAAACCAAGCTTCCCTGTCAGTACCTTTCTAGGCTTATTCTCTCATAAGAAAGCTGTACAGAAACCCATAAAGTCCTTAGAATCTACTGCTGCAGTAGGATGGGTCAAAACCGCGTGGGAAAAAATGAGAGAAAGGCAGCATCTTCATATTACATTATTTTTCATACTTTTCAGTGCCACAGACAATTTCTTTTTCCTATGTTTCAACGACCTTGAGAACATGTCATCTAAGGTTTCTGAAAGCACGCACAGCATTGGGAGTTTTGCTTTCTCAAATCAGTGCCTAGGAGCGAGCTGGGGAGAGCTGACATTTGCAGCAGACAAGACCATCTGTAGGTCAAATGTGGTGTGTCAGTTGGGGAACAGAACAGTTGGGAAAGAAGCAGGGGCTTGATTTGTAAATTAAGGTTGAGAGCACAAGCTGGTCAATGAAAGGGCACACTCACAGACTGCAAGTCAGAAGTCAACGGTAGGACAATTTAAAAAAACATATAATCTGAAATGTAAAAATCATTCATTCAATTTTATTTCCCAGAAACAGAAGGTGATTTAAACAGACACAAAATACATCTGCTAAAAATGATGGGTTTTTTTCCCCCTGAGTGCTCAGAGAAAGGAAAGCATGGACACCTCCGTACTCCCCCTCACCCCTAGAGCATCCCTTCACCAAACTATTAGTGGGTTCTGGAAACTGATTTCCAGGTTTCCAGATTTCAAGGAGTCTCTACTCCAGAAGTACAGATTTCATTAAATAATCTCTCTAAAAACTACAAAATTCACCAGCACTGGCTACAGAAAAGCGTCCATAAAGGCAACAAAGATGTAACATCATCCGTGCGAAAATAAAATAGAGAAAGGTTTAAGTACAGCACCTAGAAAGAACTATCACTGTAAAAACAGTATGAATTCTGAACTAATTGTTTAAAATAATTACAAGAATAATCTGCAAAAAAACTCTTGAAAGGAGGAATCCTACACCTGCACATTGACTCTTGCACTGGTGAACTTAAAACACTGCAATCTCCACTTCAAGGGCCAGCCTTACAAAGCACCATCCCAGGACCTGCACCCCAGCCACTCTGCAGCTCAGAGGGTTGCTTTTAAAATTCAGCAAAGTTGGGATATTGAGAATACAATTCCAATTGTAATTTAATTACTTCTTGCAGTGCTGAAGTTGAGAAGCATTCAGTCTGCATCTTTAAACAAAAGAGGTAACTTGACCAACTCCAGAAGTTTTGGGTTTTTTTAAAAGGCTAATGTGGATTAATATGTACATTTCCAGTTCACCAACAATAAATTAACAATTCAGTCTTAATCTGTTCAAAGTTTATATGAGCAGTACTGCAAAACAGAACCAGGTATCAGCCTTTCTCAAAGCTCAGAGACTAAAGTCAGTCAAAGCCTCATCCACTTCATCCAGCTTTAACACAAGGACTGAAAAGACAGATTTTTAACTTTTTGTAAACCTACACAGCATTTAACAGATTAGGAAGTAAGATATCACTCAGTAGATAAAGTCAAATAGAAACAATAAATTGCTTCTGGCAAAGATGAGGCTGTTCCATATAACATGTAATTTTATAAACAATCTTTTCTTGAGTGAATTAATTTTCAACGCAAGTCTAAGTGTGATTCTATCAGCAAAAATGACTGGGAAATTACTACTGGCTAAAATACTGGGTTCTAAATAATAATAAAAAATAGCAGAAACCAAGGAACTTCAGGTTTCAAAATAATTCTTTAAATCATCTACAGTTAAACCTGATAGGCATTTGGACAACCAAGGATGAAATAAGAGTTAAAAATTCACATTCAAAGGCTCTGCAAACTAGTTCAAGTTTCAATATCCTGAGAAACCCAATTACTTTAACTTTCTTCAGGGCTCCTAAAACTTTCTTCTCTGCTATCTTCAGACCATAATCTACTTGAACACATTCAGTTGATCCTACCAATCTATGTTCCACTTATCAATGATAATTTCAAGTGTGACAGATTTAAGTCAGTTTTAATACTCTGATTATTTCTGTATTTTTCTAACAGAGTCTCTGAACTTTCCTCTCTGGGTATGAAAGTGTAACACCTATGGAGTCCTGTGTGTCAGTAGGATCACTGAATAACCACCTGTCCCTTACTCTGCAAAGTTAATTTATACTACTACAACATCTGTCATTGTCATCTCAAATTCCCCAAGGGAAATCAGTGGTGAATTTAGGTAGAGAGGCAGATTTATGAATTTTTCTACTCCTTTCTCCTCCCTCTCAGCAGAAATTATCTCCATTTTCTGGCCTGCATCCACCTACCAGAGCAGGAGTCTCAAGTGTCATCCCTGAAGTCTCCCCCAAACAGGCACAGAAATACTGTCCCTCGTGAAAGCTGTGGCTCACTTGCCTATGGAGTTCATGATGAATGGGAGGGAGTGCTAATTTTAATTTTGTTCCCCCATTAAACTTATTTCCAGCAGCCAGCACTAAACTACAGTTGGACACTTCTCATTCCATGTCTCCCCTATTAGAACTTTAGAACATTAATACAGTAGTTTTTATTTACTGTATGTAAAAAAATCCCTTTGTAGGCTTCCCTTAGAGACACAGCTGTATGAGTCATCGGGAGCTGGAAAACCAGCAAAGTATTGATATAAACTAGTATTTCATATCTGCTGGAAAATGATCCTGCTAAAGAGAAAACTTACAGCACCTTATGCAGATTTAGATACCCAAAAGCCCACTAGTGCTTCATTGTTTCATAACCATAAACAGGACCCATTCTGCACAACTGACAGCACTCATTAGAAATCAAAAATTTTAATTCCCAATATGGTATTGAGCAAAGCATAACTGTTTAATAACCAGTATTTATGAATCATGCTCACATGTTCTTTAAAATTACTTATTTTTTAAAAAATACAAATTTAATTTAAATTAAGTAGATTAAAAAATTACTTTATTTAAAACAAAATACTGTAGATTTCTTCTCTTTAGTCCTTCTAAGAGATGTTCAGTTCTGTTTTTAAGGTTCTGCTATTTCTCAGATATATCAACCAAGATGTCATGCATTTTTGCTAAATAAAAACTATGTTATTTGCTCCTATACCATTAGGAACTTGCATTAAACATGCTAATGTGGAAATGAAGGTAGGCAGAGTCATCATTCCTCAGTACCTGCAATGTCACAGTACCACTGGCACTACAACCTGTTCCTAAATACTCCCACCAGCCTTTCAGAGGCAGCATTGCCCCTTGCACACCCAGCAAGAGTTCAGGAAGAAAACCAAGAAAAACAGTTTTCTACAACCCTTTCTTGTCACTCTTAAGAAGGATCTACCCTGCTCCTTAGAGGAAACACAGATGGACAATCCCACACAGGCACTCTGAGATCAGGCAGGGCAGAGTGCAGTGCTGTGACATCCTCTCCCAAAGAGCACAAACCCTCCAAGATCTAGTTCTTAATTAGCACAAGTACCATAAGAGCGAACATTATTATATAAACTCTTTCAGTATTACTTTAAAGATGTTTTTTTCTTCTTCCCGAGTTTGTCCTGCTTCTTATGCAGTATTCAAATGTATAATCTATTCCCAGGAAGGCCTCTACAGAATTATCAAATAACAGTGGATCTGATTGATTTTCAAATGCATTTAGAACATTACTGTAACCATGGTATTATACAATTAACTTGGTATTTACTTTTTCAGCTCTCTTGCAGTTGCACATTAACACTCCATGCAAAGTGTCAGCTAACACAAATCTTGAGATCAGCCACCTGAGGTTTTATTCAAGACACAGTTTTTCACTGGCTTCCACTTCTAATCTAAGTCATATTGAAAGGAATCAAAACAAAAAACTAGAGGAAAATTCAAGCCAAGTAAATACAATGAGTTTTTAATAAAGAATGTATGAAGCATCAATACTGCAGCTGGCTAATAAATCTTCTACATTTTACTATAGAGGAAATCTTGATAGTTTTTCATCTTAATACAGACCTGCAAATAATTTTATAATGATGGAGTTAATAGCTCCTTTTTTCCCCTAGCTTTCTTTAAAACATCAGATTCGGAAGTGTTAGAATAACTAAGATTGACATGAACAGCAAACCCTGATCCTATTTGCAGTGTAAACAACATAACTCCCAAACACTGATACAATAAAATTTATTTTTACAACTAAGATGATGGAATCCCTGTTTAGCATTATTTGGAGAAACTCAGGAATTAAACATACAGGTCCCACTGGAGGCTTCATGTCATTAGATTGCTTATAAGCTTCCAACATCTGTGTCTTGGTTCTTTCACTCACTACATTCATAGAATTTTATACAGGTATCTCGTCCTGACCTTTTCAAACTAGGCTTCAAATTTATTAGACAACCGGGTCTTCCAATAGAAGGGAATTACAAAAGAGACATATTGGATAAATTTCCGCAGAAAGTCTTTCCCTCAATTTAAAAAGAAAAACAATAAAAAGCCCACCAAAAAACCCATATAAAAACCCATATCCATCTGGTTTCCAAGCACACACCAACCTGCAACAAAATGGCAGTTTTATGCTGGCTTTTCATCAGGTTGTTGATGGATTCAAAGAGTCTCCTCATAGATTCTTCAAATTCTGTTTGTTCTTTGCCTTCATATAATCTGTTGAGAGATACATTAGGTTATCCTTTCAGAATCAGAAAGTTGCATCACCCTAAATGTAACACATTTAACATTAAATATCTATTTCAGAAGTTGATCCAATATTATGTACACAGATATTTCCCCAGTGGTTTATAACTGCTATTCACTGTATCATGTAGGAATTTTTCAGCTTGAAGACTAGATAACCACTTTAAATTGTTTTAAAAGCCTCTAAAGCATGACATCTCCCACATTTGAGCTTTTACTTCCAAAAAGTCATTTTACTTGCAAAGTAACTTATATGCCTAAAAAATTTGATTTTTTTCCCACTACAACTGAGCTACTATAGGATATTTTCCACAAATTACTACTATTTCTGTCTTCTGCTGCTATTGCCACTTTTTAAAAGAGCTATTTTTACTGGCCCCATTAACCAGTCTGCTTTTTGGAAAAAAAGTCTCGATTTGACACTTTAAAGTTTAAAAGTGCATTTAAATTGAGCTCACTCCATTATTTCTCCATTCCCTGTCCTGAAGTTTGAAACTCTGAGATTATCTCTCCTCTCTTGTTCATACTAGCTCTTAGTACTAAACACTGCCTACATAAACACTAAAAACACTGGTGACATGTGAAATTACTTATGTGAAATAGCTGTCAGAAGTTAAAGAAAAACAAGCTAAGGAAAAAGCCAAGATGACAAGAGAATCCTGAAATGTGAGCAGAATACTGTGAGCTAAGTGCTGCCTCTTCTGCTCCATCAGAAGAGAAAAATCTCTTTTTAAAGTTATATATTGCAGTGTCATTTGCTTTTCTTTTCAACTTGAAATGTAAGACTGCCTACAATAATAATTGTCCAATGAATTTAGAGTTCCAGACCTCTAGTTAAGTAGGAGTAGATACCAGCAGCTAACCACCTGAATATGCAAGATATTGCAATAACCTAGTTTATAACAGATTGTCCAATGTACACTTTTTGCTGTGAGATAACACAAGGGATTAAAATGGGGACCAAAGTTCTCCCTGAAACAAACCCCTGCCTTCTAACCCGCATCCAGACAAGAAATTGTCCATAATCCTCTATGCAATGGTTTCTTCCCCAAAACTCTAAAGTCCCCATCTGCCATGACACTTATGATAGAATCATAAAGTTACATTCTGTTCTCCTGAGCACTATCTTCTTCCTTATACAGCTTTACACCTTGTTTACCAGCATCTATAATAAGTTCCTAGAGACAATAATATTTCTAAGGTACTATCTATAGCAACAAATACCTTCTGAATCTACTCCTACTTCAACCAAAACTTCATAATTCAGAAAGTAGACTTAATTTTGCAAAACCATAAATCTACATGGAGGGGTTTTTTTGTTTTGTTGTTTTTTTGGCGTTTCTTTTTTCCCCCCAAAAAATGGGCAGTGGAATAACAGAGAAAAATTGTATTAGAGCTCCCACTGAGCAAAAGACAGGTAACTCTTGTCCTGTTCTGTGAATGCCAACCACAAACACAGCCTCCAACCTCTCGTTCTCCCTACAAGCCTGAGTCTGACACTGCCTGGCTTCTGCCCCTGCCATTCCTTCAGCCACAGAACAAAAGGACACCAGAACAAGCTTCAGGGGGAAACCAGCTCAGGATAAATGGGAAAAAGTGAAGCAGAACTGAGGAGATGGGTCTGTGCTATATGGGGAGAGTACAATTACCAGTGTGTAATTTGTCTCCTTCCACTTTTCATCTCCTACATTCTCCCATCCTTTTCCCCTAAACTGGAATACCACTTGTAAATACTACACCCCCCCATCTGCCTGAGCTACACATATCCAGTCTATTCAGTCTTCCCTAAAAATTCCTTAGCAGGTCTGAAACTCTAAATTCAGTTGGACCATGATTAGTGAAATGCCACTGCTCCATGCCCAGTCTGAGGGGGCTGAACACTGTGTTCCCAAGGACAAGTCTCCAGCCTCCAGCCATCTGTTGCGACGTTTGGCCATCCACTGGTCTTAGGCCAAGCCACCTGACACAAAGAAAAATCACCCTTTGAAACCTGCTGCTATTATTAAATATATCTCTGGAACTTACACTGAGAGTCACAAAGCAGAGTTTTGAATATTCCCTCTACAGAAATACCAAAAAACAATACCTGTATTTTAGAGCAGTTACCAGTTTTTATATTTTATTTATAAACATAAAAACCAGCTGTGTTCTAGAATCAGCTTTTTCTACTCAATTCTCCTTCTATTTCTGATATTAGACAGCTAATTCAATGGCAATAGCTGGGTACTTACTGTGAAAATAATGTCCTTGATCTAACAATGAACTTGAAAACATATTCCAGTGCTTTCAGAGTCCTTAGGATAGGTTCACATTGCTCCCCTCGGCTGGAAATATCCAAGTACGTCTTCAGAACAGTCATTAATTTCCTGAAGTTTAAAAACATTTTTTAAAACTATTTTTATTATTATTTTTAGTTAACGTCTTTAACTTGTTTGGCAACTCTAATTATATGTTTATGCTCAGTCAAGCACATACAACAAAACAGACTGCATGCATTTCTGCATTTATGTTGCACAAATTCTGGCAGTGTAAACAAATCAGGGGAAAATTCATAGCTGCACAAGCAAGAGAGCAATCTGAAATCTCAAAAGAACAGCATGACTTTACACAGATCTGGAAGAACCTTTACAGAGGTTTGTAATACACATGCACAAAGTAACACAAAATATTACTTCTGCCTACCTAGACTGAGCAGTGATTAAACACCACTACGTGCTCTAATTAACTACACGTAAATATTACAATATTCCAGTACACAGCAATATTTGCCTAAAGTATTTATTTTATTCAAACACTTCCTTACTTTGTATCTAAAAGCAACTTTTTGCTAAACACACAACCCTCTGCAAAAATGCAGAAGTTCATCTAAACCTAAGTCCCTTAATTTATATCTATAGCATCATCTTAAATGGTAAAACCAATACTGATGATGTAACCTTGATCTAAATGTAGCTGTAAGGACCAAGATAAGGGTGGTTGGGGTTTATTTCCCACATCACTACAAAAATGGAAACCTACTGTCCTCTGCCCTAAACAAACAAAGCCAACAACCAACTCTGTAACTAATACACATCCCCAGTCTAACTCACATTTCAGGACCAAAATACTGTGCTTTCAGCCTCTCAGCCTTCTGGGCATTATATCCATTGTGTGTTTCCATTTACTCCTTTTTATACTTCTCTGATATGGAACAAAATTAATCCAACTTGTGTGTAGGGGCAGTTCACATTAAGACCTCTCAGAACTCTCTAAAAGCCAGGAGAAAGGATGACTAAATAGGAACAGAAAAAATTGGTAAGAGTTTTGCCAACCAACCATATCATAACATGGCTATAATATGTCTGAGACACAGTATTTACTTCCTGGTTAGGAATTAGGCCACACACACGTGCTTACTTCATAAATGGCTCTGGAAACAGAGTAAATCTTTCATGATGTGCATTGAATCAATAATGAAAAGAAAACACATGATGTGGGGAACAATCATAAACATTATTATTTTGCCTTTATCAGATTGATTAAGCCATCAAAAACTCCCAGCCAGGTAAATCTTAGAAATATTTTATGCAAATGAGGCTGAGAGGTTCTGTGTCCTTCCTTCTCTTCTTTCACAGTAACATAAAGCATTAAATTACATGTGCTTATTACTTATGGAGTGAGAGAGGATTAAAGAAGAGCACATAGTTTGTGCTTGAGCTTTCTGAGTCCACTAATGCTCACTTCAACTTTCCTGGGATGTGAGAAATGTCTGATTTTGCACTGCTGCCTTTCAACTCTAGGAAACTCATGTTCTAGTGCATGATTTGTGTGACATATCCTGTTGAGTTAGAACTGATACAAATTCAGCACGGGCACTAGGAGATATCCTCCACTGTTGCAAACCTTCAGCTTAGGTCTTCCATGTACTATTCATATTGCAAATTAAAGCTCTGCTTCAATCTGCCACTCCATTAAGATGCCAGAACAAGATATCAGGTAGATTAAAAGTCCACATCTATCCTGCTATATCACATCCCAGAGATCAGCACGAGCTGAAGATGCTACTTTCCTTCCTAATTCAGTCATTTTATCCTACCATCACCTGCAAAAACCTGTTCTAAATAAAGTAGGAAACCGGGATTAAGTTTGGTGTATCACATGTCTTCACAGGTTTTTGCTCTCTTCTGTGATCCCATGTCTTCCCATCCAGGCATTATGTGGAAGCTCCAAAAGTTGAAAACAAATAAATAAAAAACTCACCACAAGTCCATCCAGCTGCTCTCTGGCCTGACCACGTAAACAAATAATAAAACTCCATTTCACAGCAGGACACATAACAAATACCAAAATTCCAGTTCACTGCACTGAAACCCTCTTGACACAACATCAGACTAAAATGCATATGAAGACTTGACAGTTCTCAAACAATTCTTTTCCCCTTGAGTTTGCTCGATGTGAAAAAAATTACATGGAAAGCTATGTAAATGGGTTAAGGAAATCTTCAAGTCCTCACTTAAGCCATTTCAACTTAAGGCCAGGGACGTAAAGGGAGAGGCTTTACAGCAAAGTATCTTTTGATAAATTTGACAGGATACATGTGAAGTGCTCAGACACAGCAAAATCCAGGCAACAGAAAACAAATGCCAAAGCATCATTTAACCCCAAATCATTTGCTATAGGTTCATTAATTCCATTTATAATCAAATGTCTCTCAGAGGCAGATAAGCAAACAGCAGCATCAAAACACAGTCACCATTAATTACATCAGAAAAGTCATAAGCAGGATTTACTTTCTTTTCTGTCATGATGGAGGTTTAGGAAAAGAGAGAAAGAAGAGAAAACAAACTTACTTGTATGCCAACGTTGCACTAAAATGCTGTTGGATATATGCTTCCAAGACAGTATTAAAGTGCTGAAACTTGCGGTCTGCAATGAGCCCTATGATATAGATCTGAAACAGACATGGTTAAAATTAGCCAAGGTCATAATTCAAATTTAAATATTAAGTTTCAAAAATATTTCTGATCATTTACTATTTAAGTTTTTAAAGCAATTTGATTTTCAGTCAATTAGTAATATTCATCTGTTCTGTAGAGACTTTAAGACTTATTCCCTGAAATGAACAGCTTGACAGTTTGTTCAAAATGATAAGGTTCTTTACTTTGACATATAAACTCATTGGTGCTGATTCTTACCAGTGCATCAAAGACAAGGATGTCATACTCATTACTGTGGGAGTGTTCCATCATGATGTTAAACAGGGCATCTAATGTATCCTGGAGAAACTATAGAACAATATGAAAGCACAAACTGGTAACAAATTCAACTTGAAAACCTCACAAGAAAGTTTTCTGACAGTAGACTTGGTTTCCCTCAAGTTAGAATTTTACTGCCTTTACTGAAGCATTACTTAAATTCAGAAAACATTTCCAAGAATTTAGGTTCTCATTGCTTTAATTTTAAGAACCTACATCCTCAGACACATGAGCAATCAATAATACATGCTTAGCTCAAAGCTTATGGAAAAGATAAAAATATTATATAAATGACATAACTTGTTAAAACTGCAGTCCCAATTCCTTAGTGACAAAGATTAGTAGTTGCTATTTTCACATATACATAATGATTAAAAACACTCTTCCTGCTTCTGTGGTCTGATTCAAATTCTGCTTAAAATCAAATAAAAGTACCTCAGTGACTTGGGACACAAATCTTTGGTTAAAAAAAAAAATCCACTCCTCCTCTTTTTTTTTTAATTATCATCCCTGCTCTCGAGAGAGATATCTAATGTTTATATTTAAAAACACAAATGTAATAGTCTCTGCCATTTCCCAAAATACTAACAATTTTTTATTCATATCATACTTATTAAATTAAGAAAGGGCTGTGTTAGGTACATAACACTTCTTGGTTTTCATACCAACAGGTAAATTGATATTAAGAACTGAAAAGAAAACAGTAAGAATTGTTTGTGATATTTCAGATAGACAAAAGGAAACAGATGAAGAGAGATTGGGAAAGGTATTTTATCATTACTATCTTCATCTCCTGGTAGTAATCTTGAAAATCCCCCAGCCCAAAAATAGCCCAATACCAGACATATTTGAGATCAAAAAGTAGAAGAAAAGCTGGGCAGCCCTGTGAAAAACACCTGTCCAGGTGTTTGCTTTCTTGCTCCCTCTAAGGAAGAGCTTTGCTCATGTCCTTTTCAAACTAACAAAGGCACTGCACTGTATGAAGGGGCATGATGGATAAGTATTATTAGAATAACTACTTAAAGACATACCTTCACAACTTCCTCTCCATCCACAATCTTCAGCTTTTCCAGGTTCTCCTGAAGTAGCTCTGGCTTCATGCGCCACTTCAAAAGGCCCAGCAAGCCCACTAATAGAAAATAAATGGACAGACATTAAATATAAAATGTGATTTATCAATTTGTGCAAATGTCTTCTAAAACTTCCACCTGCTTAGAAGATACATACCATTCTGAGTCAGCTTTGTAGAACAAACAAGAGTTGAAATGTAAAATGCATCCCGAGAGCTGACTGAAAGCCCTCCAACAATACTTGAGCTCCTGACTAAAGTTGCTCCCTTGTTTTCCCCGTACTGACGTGTAGAAGGCAGCGTCAGATAAGCACCAGCATCCTCCATTTTTTTACTGTCCCCCTGAAAAAACAACACACCATGCACATTTCACACCACTGGATTTAAAATTAGACTTATTTTGTACTTTCTAGAGAAGTAAACGAAACTAAGGTGTAGAAAGGGACTGACACCACTGGCAGAGTAAAAGCAAGAACCAGTTTCTCATTAAAATGTCAATAGGTGTGGAACACAACAGACTAGTGAGCCTCACCTTAAAGACTGTATACAGGATACAGACAACAGAATGATGATGTCTGCACACAACTTAAAAGCAAAATCAGGACTGAGGAAGGAAAGAATAGCAGCACTATTTTGGTATCCCCATCATAACTTTATACCTGGACCCTGAACATAAAAGATTATATTTTTATATCAGGCAATATGCTGCAGTAACTAAATGACACAGAAGATACGCTTTTCAGTACAATGAACAGTACAAACCTAGAGAGCCAACAGATATTTTTGCCTTTTCTCTTTGATCAAGTTGTGTACCACAATCCCACAGATTTTCTGGGTCTCAAATTAGTATTCCCCAGACAGGAAGGCAGTTTTAGACGAAGGCAATAAAAATCATGCTCTTCACAGTTTAGAGAACACAGTTTTTCTTTAATAAAACTACTCCAGAAAATTTCCCTGATGCATTTGAGCTGTCACTTAAAGCCACAACACTGTGACAGATATGACTCAGGAAAGGTTAACAGGAGGAAATTAACAGGAGGAAAGGTTAAACACTGACTGTAAGAGACCTAGACAGACAAGAGGCCAAACCCTCATGCAGTACTAACATGTATGATTGTATCAGGCTTGCCAAATAATTACTTCCCAGATTTCTGGAAGCAAAAGAAACTTTTGACTTCTTTTTAGGACAAGTCAGACAGACAATGGGAAGAAGACTTGAAATTTTATTTAAAAGTTTCTCAAAAAGATCCAGTACCTAAAGACAGTTTAAACTTTGCAGTTTTCAAATTACTTATTTTGAGAGGCCAGATGTATGACTGCTTTAAACACTTACAGCTTACAATTACTGTTTTTAATAGTAGAATAGGCAAGCATATGTCAGAAAATCTGCCTGTTTCTCACAACCATAAACTAGGTCAACTCCATTTAGCATTTCTCATCCATGCTGTCACTTCAGAAAAAAATTACTGAGCTGATGCAGAAATGAATTAGGTGGAATTTCATAACCAACATTAACCACACAGTCCTACAACATGGTCATTATTTTCCTTCTGGTCTCAGCATTTATCAGTGATAGTTTCAATGAAGAGAAGATAAATAACTATACACTGCCATTAATCTCTCTTGGCTTGCCTAAGCAACTTGATTTAGTTGCATGCATCTCACTTGGCAATAATGTTACAGCAAACTTGTTTACTGAAAAGAGTGCTGAGAAATAACTAAAGTTTGCTTTCTGTTGGAAGTGATTTCTGGTTCTTAGTTCCTGCTAGACACCATTCTCCAAGAGTGGAAGTAAACAAAACAAAAGTCTTAAAAAATCTGCTCCCTGCTTTCATAAAGTTGAAGATGGTACATGTGTCCAGCCAGGGCTAAAGCTATTCCTCACACCCAAAACCAAATTGCTGAACCTTTCACCTTTGTACCTGAGTAACTACACAGAGCAGTTTAAAACAAGCATTCTCCTGAGAGTGCATTCCTAGATTATTCGTGTGACAAAGATTCCAAATGGATAAAACTCTTCCACACCTCCAGCAAAAGGAATGGTACAAACTCAGATACAGAGCTGCAGGATCATTTTCTCTATACTACAGAAGGCCAAAAGTACAAATATCAGTAAAAAGAGAAATCATTTCTCACTGTGCTTAGATAACGCCTCTGTGTCATTAAAATGCAGAGCAATGTTTACTGCCAATGGAACAGGTTACATCTTTCTATTTTGTTCAGATGAAAAACATTGTATTATCTTTGATAGAATAATAAACTCAATCTAGCACTAAGTAAACATGCATGCACTGCAAAGACAACAGTTTGAGAAAAGATGTCTTATGAGAGAAAGAAAGAGAGAAAGAAAACTGAGCCCATACCTTTAGGACTAACAAATCATGGATGCCATCTTGAAGAGTTGTTCCATCCTCCTTCATTAGTCTTACGTAGGCCATTGCAAAATTCTTTTCTCCCTTATCTTTAGCTGCAAAGCAAAAGATTTTGGGTTGACTACCCGTCAATGAATTAAAATTCACTGAAGTAAAAATCCCCTACTTACACTCTTGAGTTGATCTGTGCCTGAACGTGAAGCGCAGATGAATCCTCTGCATGTCTTCAATGGGGACTGCTACCTTTTGTAAAATCAGAAAACAATGAAGAGAGTTAGGGGGGTGGTTTCATATGTAATGAGCTGCTGTTTTAGAATAAATGAGTACCACTTCTGCTGGTTCCACAGTGCCTTTCACAGGCCATTTAAAACTGCTGAGCCTGATCACAGTAGCAGAAGTGGTGGCTGATAAGCAATGATCTGTTAGACTTCGCTCAAAGTCTGGCAATGGCAAAGAAATCAAGCCCAGAACCCAGTGAGTTACTGCACACAGGTGTTGTATGCTAGAAAACAAGCACAGTGCAGTCCTACCACTCACCCTTTTAAACACAGAGAATTAAAAAAACACTTCTGCACTACGCAGCTTCCACATTTCAGATACAGTGATTGACAACCAATTTATTAAACAGGTGAAAAGGGTATGAAAATTACAGCAAAATAAATTGACTGTATTTTTGTGGTTACGTTTATTGTAAAGCCTTGAGGAGAATCAAAGGAACTGGCAAGTGCTTTATCGTTAAAGCAGCATGCTTTAGGACAAACGTGCAACAAAAAAGGCCAACTGTGCAAGAGAAAGCCCAAATTTTCATATAATCAAGTTTACTGTTCTAAAAATTTAAGAACTTGCACACCTTTGTGTGCATTCACAACTTGCCTTTACAAATCTTACTACTCATCACCTCAATATTAACTATGCTTTTCAACAGAATCTACTGTTAGTGATCCTGTAGACAAGCCCAAACGACAGAATAATTTTAAAAGGAACTAGTATAATAAGCAGTAAACAGAATAGGTCAATGTTTTCAAAGCAACAAATAAGCTTCTGTTTGAAACTACACTTCCATTCCCTCCCTGTCCTGCACCAGCACAGGTAACACACCTTAAGGTAATAATTGCAAGCTTGTCATAGGCAGCTATTTTGTCTTTAAAAAAACGTGCAAGCCTGACTCTGCTTTATTAGAACTGCTTCTGGCAGCTTCTGGGCATTTTCCAATCATAGACATTAGAGCTTGATTAGATAATTATTAGTGTGTCTCTAAAGAGAAGCAAGACAGTTTTTTCTTTTTGAAATCAAAAGAGGGGGTGGATGTTCGCATTTGGATTTTGTATGGTGTTGTTTGTTTTTATTTGAAGCTCCTCATATCCATTGTTTCCCCACAACAGAACAAATGCAGTATTTCACTTTTGATGAACCCTGTTAGGACATCAGGTTATCTAAGATGATCTCATTTGTTTTGCTGAGCAAAATCTACACATCATTTTCTAGGCCAGATTTCAAGCCTCGGTGATCATGTATCTCTAATAACTGATGTATGACTAAGACTCCATCCTTCAGCTGTAGTCAGGGACAAGATGTTTTTTTGGAAGAAGCTGACGCTGTGCAACCTTTCTGTGTGAGGCATTAAGAATTGAAAGAGCAAGAGGGAAGTAAGCAGGCCATACCTTCAGTGTCTCCATCCAACGCGGCTGCTTGACCTGGTAGTAAACAACCGATCTGTACTCGCTCACAGGCTTGTCCCCTGCTCCCAGGCACACAGCATTCTTACACAAGGAGGGAAAAAACAGGGCTTAGTGCCTCGTTCATTTGGGTAAATTTTTCTAACTTTGGCAAAACTAAAAAAAAGCACCAGAGAGAACCTCGCCGACACTCCCGGCCTGGGAAATCCAGCCCGGCCGTGGGAGGTGGCGCCCCCTCACGGCCTCAGGCCGGGGCTTCCCCTCACGGCTTCCCGCCCTCCTTCCCTCACGCCAGGTTTGGATTTGGACATGGCATCATTCAAAATTAAATAATAATGACAGCGCTAACAGAGGGGAAGCACTAATGTGAAGATACTGCATTTTCCAAGCCTCTGAACACAGTGAAGACAAGTATTTATCATAATCTATGGGTAGGGCCGTTGTAATTGCATTTTACAGGGTCACACAGTGGGCTCTGAGAGATGTGTGAGGAGCATACAATAGACTTGATTTCTCCTTTTGAAGGGATTTAAGTATGCAACACATCATCTCAATCAGTAGAAGAAACACAAAAGGAAAAAAACCCTAGTTCCATTATTCTGTTTATTTCTCCATTTACTTGCAAGTACTTTATTCCAGCAGAGTCTCAGAGGTGCTAGGCTCTTCCAAACTGGACATTGCAGAGGCACCAACAACAAGTAATTAGAATTTCCCATTCTTTAAAAACTATCAGAATTAGGACAGAGCCAAGTGAAAGATTTGATCAACTTCAAAACTTGTGGTTTCCTAGGAATTCAGTTCTCTCAGTGATTCTGTGAAGAGGCTTGCATGTGGTCTGGCTGGCTGCAGCTAAGTTCTACACACAGAGGAACAGCAAATCTGCTCAGGGAAGATCAGAGCTCTGATCAGATCTGTCAGACATGAAACTAAAGTTCTCGAAGGAAGCAAACATTAAATTCCCTACTGGAGGCACAGATTCGACTAATCCAATCTAGGCTCTCTACTAACTACTGCAAAGGTGCAATTTTCCTGCTGAAAATCCAGGAAATCTTAGAAGTCTGCTTCAAACACCAGGATGCCCTGTGACCAGAAGGGTGTGATGCTGATACCTGAAGATGATTTCTATCTTCTGGTGTGGTCAGAGGGATTTAACTGCAGAAAGCAATGTCTCATCTTCCTGAGCAGAGATTTTTCAAGGTTTGTGCATCTACTTGTTTGTCACCTCTGTGACATTCACTTGGAACAAAAGTCATTTTCCTTGTAACAGTAAATCAAGGGCTAATCCTGCAACGGGAACTAGCTCAATACCTGAACAGAACCATCCAGTTTCCTGTGTAGTGAACATATACCTGTTATGAGAAGCATTAATATAAATTCATGGGTTTGAAAGTCTATTGATGTGGGGGTTTTTTATAGGTTAAAAGGGAAAACCACTTCTATTATTACTTGCATTCAACAGCATTTCAATTACCTCCTCAAAATTGTTGCTTAAAGACATATAAGGCATATTAGCCCCAGACAGCAGGTGTGATATTTCAGCTCAAAGACAATGTGACAAATTCACTTTCTCCTAGTATTTGCAGAAATTACATATGTGCAGTACTGAGCATACATCATATTGGAATG
This sequence comes from Lichenostomus cassidix, assembly GCF_008360975.1. Lineage (NCBI taxonomy): Eukaryota > Metazoa > Chordata > Aves > Passeriformes > Meliphagidae > Lichenostomus > Lichenostomus cassidix. The sequence goes on from NC_139494.1 coordinate 4,008,448, forward strand.
CAAGATTTAATGCATCGTAATGGGTTTATTTCCTTAAGGAATATTTTTGTTTCTATGTATTTTAAGCATCTTAACTGTGATTAAACAGAATACAGAATAGAGTTAACTTCTGTGCATGCAAGTCATGGTCAGGTGCTGTCATCTGTACAGGCAGTGTTTTGTAATCAGGGCCACAGTTTGTTGTGTGGACCTTATGTGGGATTAGGATTTTCCTCACTCAAGCTTTAAAGTTATATTTTAGGTCAAGCAGTTAGTTGCAGTTCATAAACAAGTCATGAACCACTGCCATTTACTGCATCTTTATTTTATCTCAAAAAGTGTCACTGTGATTTCAGCCTCATGATCCCAACAGCATGTAGCTCAGAAAATGACAGGTCAAAAATCCCCTGGAATACCAAACTGGTGATAAGCCCTAAGGAAAAGACAAAAGATCTTTATAATGGGAATAGACAAGCAAAAAGACACTGTAAATATTTATGTTGCATGTGTAATTGTTGTCACTAATTTCATTATTTGCCATGTACTTAATTCAGGAGACAATGACACAGATTTCCTGGCAAAAATCATGGGTTTGTAATGTAGCAGAAATGGTACTTCTAACATTTCAATGTGCAAATTGCATTCCTCTGGGAATTTCCACAAAAAAACCCCTAGAGTAAGAATGCAGTAATTGTCAGAATCAGCATTTGTTCCTTGGCACAGCTAAAATAGGTCATTCAATGTTACTCCTCGTTACATTTTTATGCAAGACTTTTATAGGGCTTTAATAGATAGATGACTGTAAAAATCATAAAACTTATTTGTCACGAGATGTCACAAGTTAGGGAATTGAGTTTTTGAACAGTGGTATTTTATAAAATGTGCAAGTTAAGCCTTACATCAAAAACACAGCTCGTGTTTCTATGCCCCTCATGCAGAAAAAAAGAAAACTTACTGGCAACACTTTTCCTTCTTCATCACAGACACACATTATCACTTCCACATTTCTCTGAGTTGTTTTATTGTATTTATCAAAATCTCCATACAGCAGTGTAATATATATGTCATTTCTTATATCTCCTAAAAGAGAAATTGAAAGGTTAAAAAAAATCACTTAAAATGCTGTGAGAGCATAGGATCAGCTGAACTGCACATGGGTACCTTGCCTTTTGCTGTGAAACATGTGAAAATGTATTCTTTTCCATTGGAACTTAGATTTTCGGGTTTTGTTCTTAGCTAAGGAGTAACTGCGATGTGAGGAGAAGCAAATGGGAGCTCAGAGTGACTCGAAGCAATTCCCGTCCTGCCCCGACACCTGCTGGTAAGGTGGCGCATGATTGCATTAGGAATCTTCCCAAGTACACAGCTCTCCTTCTAGAGGGAGCTTCGTATTTTAATTTTCTCCTCTGAACGAATTCATATGACTTTTTAAAGGATCGAGGTTTGACTTGAGTTGGGGCGAGGAAGGTTTTGGTGATTTGTTTTTTAAAAAGGAGCACCGTAAACAGTGAGTGATTTCAACTGGAAAATACCTTGTCAAATACAAATGAAAGAAAGATATTGCAAATTCATTTGTTTATTATTGTTAAAGGACAGCAATAACTTACAATAAAACCAAGGTTAATTTAAAATTCAAGTGACACCCACCATAATCTACTTACAGGATAAGAAATTTATGTTCAAGGAGATAGGTTTATCCCTCACTGTCTGGATTTAATTTTTCTTGTTTAAGTACCAACAACTACTTTCCAAGGATTTCACTATTTTATATAAGCCTCTAACATTGGAACAAAACTTACCATGAATGAATTCTAAAGAGCCTCAGAGTTACCCATTACAGAAATAAGTAAAGCAGCAGCTAATGCTTATGAACATGGGGAATGAGAAGAAATCCTTCCTATTAGACAACAAGGCACCTCCTACCTGGCATGATTATTTCAGGGAATCCCAGCTTTCTAGCAACAACGGTGGTTCTGTCTACAAGGTGTGGGTAATCCTTTCTGGTCTGAATCACATCTCCAACCAGCATTTTCACAGTTACCCAAAGACCTATTAAGTGCAAAAAAAGGGGGAAAAAGATTACATTTTTGGTGGGGGGAAAAAGCAATCTTCTTCAGATTATTTCCTCCTCTACCCACAAAAACAGGGATAATAATTCACTTTCCTCATTTCCTGTAGATGAAAGTAAAAGCTCTATTATGCAAAACTGTCACTACTAATTTAAATAGTCCCTAAGGTTTTGCAACAAACTCATGGTTCCTCCATTCCAGGTTCAAAGTTGACCCACCTTCATGGGTCAGCTCCAATGTAAAATGAAGTTTCACAAAAATACTGTGTCACTCAGAAAGAAAATAAAAATGTACTTTACCTTGTCCACCACTGTCTCCTTTTGATGCAGTGATTTTGCTTAGGAGACTATGTAAAAAGTCATTCTCTGCCACTACCCTGCAAGAAAAACAACAATATTGTTTCTGCTAAGGAATTAAGTTCTAAATGTATGAGACACCATTTAGAATATAAGTGACAAACAGCCTCAGTCTTTGCAGTATTGCCATATTGTGATACATTTTTAATTTTTATTATCTCCCACTCAAGTTGCAGCCCTCTCACATTCAGTTGAGTGCACACTGAAGTGAAAAGATTCAGTCAACAACCAAGACTAGTATTTTGTGACAGTGACAATATGAATGCACTCACCAACATGTCACTCCAGCTCAGTCCACTTTCCCTGACAAATTGCCAGATAAATGAACTTGGAATTTTTATCAGCTGCTTTTGAATTTAGAAACAAATTCTCACATAGAAACCATATTGAGTCAAATTAGAGACAAGTGAAATAGTAAACCAGTGCCTCACACCTGGGTCTTCCAGAAATAAATTTATCCTCCATAGTACAAATCAGCAGTGTTATGTAGGACACACTGAGTTATTTCCAGTACTTCCACTGGTATCTCTGAATTTGATCTGTGAGCATTATGTTTTTAGGCAGCTGCTCTGGCATTTCTTCTGAAGATAGTATATGATAATTCTATTACTTTTTAAAGGAAACACAGTTTTTACTCATATTTTTCTCAAATTCAAAACAGAACCAAACTCATAAGATAGTAGTTACCCTTGCTTATAAAGCTTACTTGTAACTATTAAACTTGGGTTTGTGAAATGAGACAATGTACCAGCTGTCTGAAGGAGAACATTCATGGAATTGTACATTAATTTTATGTGCTGTGATACCCCTGCAAGTCTTAAATGCCTTTTAAAGTCATACTTAAATAATTAGCACTATTACAACATAAAATTGTTAAAGGAAAAGTTTCTTATTCTTTAACCATTTTACAAATTGTTACAGCCAAAGGGATAGATAGATAAATATTTTCTTTTGCATATAAGAAAAGATATCTACAACTCTCTTACGGATGAAAGGGAATGAAATGCTGCTTTTCTTCATCACTTTCAGATTTTCCTTTTATGATATCTGTAATATCCATGACTAGAAGAATGAAAGAAAAATCATCAGAACATATAAAAGCATTTCAGAATAGCTTCTCTTATCTATTGATATTCTTGTGCCCCAAGGTAAATGTAGATTTTTCATCAGCAGTGTAGATCAGCTGGGGTGGGTTTGTGGGGCAGAGCATTTAGTGCAAAGTCCAAACTACAAACACGCTTCTGTGTGAAGGGAAAATTCAGACTAATTTGAATTTAAACTTGTGAATACAGGTATGAGCGCTTTGGAGGTGCTTTTGGGACATAATTGCTGACTCTATTTCATCTGCAAGGAAATCCATTATTAAACTGGTTCTCTGCTTTCACTTGCACAGCTTGGCACTATATGAATAATTAGGAAATTAAATTCAAAAGCACATTTCTGACTTGAATTAAATACTAGTGTAGGTGCAGCCTTTATGGACTTAAAAATCTACAGAAGACAGTTGATAGAGCTGTTGTGTATTCTGATGTGTCTTGTAGATATTTTATAGTCCAGTCTTGGCAAAAATCACTGATATCCTGGTTCAGCCATAGCACAGGAGACATGAGGTACCTGCCACTCCGAAAGGCCGACGCAGCCCTTGTGTGTATTTCTTTGAATTACTGTCTCTCAGATCCATCCTTCCAACTCGGACTATTTGGCAAACTAAATAAATTTTGTCTCTGCTGAGGTCTTTATTTCCAAGATCCTAAGACACAAACAAAAAAGAATCATAGCATTAGTTGAGGAAAAAACAAGTTGTGGAATTGAAACAGGACCTCCAGTAATAAACTGAACCTTAGCAATCAATGGGAAAAGTAAACAAAAAAACCTCAACCCAAACAAACCCCCCAAAACCCAACAAACAAAAACCCCTGAGCACACCAAAAGAATGAAAGAACTGACAGTTTAAAGTTTAAAAAAAATGTAAGATAAATAGAGAGAATAACAAAAATCAAGAGATACAGCACATGAAAGCAAACAAATCAAGTCATCAATAAATTCATGAGGCACAAAACTGATCCGAATAAGGCCACTGAAGCATTGTCACTGCTTTAAAGAACTCAGTGATTTGTCATCATCCTCTGTTCCTGAGATTACCTCTGCTTCCTTCTTCATCTTGCTCACTCTTTATGAGTCTGACAGTGACCACAGAGAAGAGACAAATTCATTTGCAAATATGAAATAAATTGGAAAACACTTACTGTGAACACCACTTTAAGATTGTTGAGCATATCAATCTCCTTTGGAAAGCCTCGACTCCCCCATCTCACCAAGTAGTTCTCACTGTTTGGAAGATGAATATCTCATTGTCAAATGATTTAAAACTTCTTCCTTTACAGAGTACAGAAATTTTATAACAGTCTCTGGTGATGGTTTAAATCTAAGACCAGACTAAAAAGACAAGAAAAACACTAAACAAATATCAACAGTAAGTTTTAAAAGAGTAACTTGAACATAACACAAATGGGCACCTTTTTTTCAGGCAAGTTTATCATCACCATAGTCTGTTTGATGGGAATATTCAACAGAAACTTAATCTATCCAGGAACTTGTAAATTACTCTAACTTCTTCTCCACTCCCCCCACTTCAGCACTTTACTCCAAACACCACAATATTCCCCATCAAGAGCAATCTCTTAAATCTGAAGTGGGCTCAGGCTTTTCCAAACTTCTGAAATGTTCAATCCAGGAATCACCTAAAAAAATATTTGGAAATTTAGAAACTTTTAGCAGCAGTCAACAACTAGATCTGTCCATGCTTCACTTTCCTTTTGGTTTTCTTCCTTTTATTTATGTATTCTGTGCATTATTATATTTTTATAACACATTGGCAATTATTTTACTTCATTTTGGCTGGTTGCATTTGCTACTCCTCTGCACTCAAAGAAAGAAGCTTTACCTTATAATTGTTGATTTCTGTGGATCATAGAGTGACATAAAGAGTTCTGCATCCTCTCCAATCCGGCAAACAAAATTCCTCACAAAGACATACAGGCTGTGGGTGGGGGATGAAGACATTCGGGAGTACGATGCATAATCTGGTTGATCCTTTGACTGCTCAGGAGGAGAAAAAGCATTAGTTAATAATAATCCATGAATGAAATGGTGGGATAGTATGAGCAGTTTCACTTTGTAGTATATGTAATGGTTAAACTTGAAACAGAGAGCAGGGAGTTGGACTCAATAATTCTCATAATTCTCTTCCACCTTGAGATATTCTGTGATTCCATGTCTCCCATGTCTTAGGCCAGTTTTTCAACCAGTGGGCAATGATGCAAAGGGGGAAATACTCTCCCCTCTTTTAAAGAGAAGAGCAAGTATCAAGATGTCAAGACAGTGACAAGCCTACAAGCTGGAAATAATATATTTTTGAACACAGTAAGATGTAGCAGAAGGCCTATGATCTACATCACAGTGGGGTTTCAGTGTGCTAGAAGCAATGGTAAAATGAAATTCATCTCTTTGAAGAGGAGACAAATAACATGCTGCGATCAGGACACAGCTGAGCGGGTTCATGGACTCAAAAACAGGCTCCTGAATCCTGCCTACATCCCATTTTAACCGCCAAGAAGCAGCTTCTTAACACTTCTAAACCTGTTGTTTGTCTCTATTTTTAAAATAAATCACCACAGTCTATCACAAACTCCCAAGTTTCATTTTCCTTATATTGTCAGTTAATTACAAGGTGTTTTCCAGTGATTTGTCATGGGCGTTACTGAAGTGTCATGATAAACCAACTATTTTCTGTCAAGTGTTTTACTTGCTCTTTTACAGTTTACTTTCTCATAAATGGAGAAAAGAACCAAAGGGGCTTAAAAATCCCTGCAGAGATTCAATATTGCAAAAGGTCAAGGAAGTGTAGTCACCTGCTTTGCATTTTAAAAGATTAAATTTATGCACTTGTCAGCTTTGCTTTGGCACACAGACTTCTGATGTCCACAAGATTATGCTGAATTCACCTTAGTTCCTCTTCAGTGAGCTTAAATTCTTCAGCTTCATCAGACTAACTAGCAAGCAGCATTACTTAGCAAACAACCAGTGAAGTCACAAGACCTAGTGAGATCACAAGATCTCTATTGAAAACAAGCTGTGCTCAGTCCTGCTTTGCAGTCTGAACTCCAAGTGTGTAAATATTCACTATGCAATTCAGCCTATTGAGTAGTCCACAGATGGAAGGAAGAGACATATTTCCATACAGGAATCCAAGACTGGATTTGGAACCAATTTTAGACCCAAGCTTTCAGCCCAGACCACAGCCCAAATCCAGTGCACAAATGCAACTAATACCATTTGAGTCTTAGCCATAGTCATAACACAAATGTGGATCTACTCTTAATAAACTCAGAAGCAAAGTTTTTCTACCAATGTTTATGGCAGAAGATTTCATCCTTCAACCCTTAGACTCTTTTTTTGTTTATATTTTAGCAAAGGAATCATAAAGTTTATCCAGTCTTTCCTACCATTTCCTCCTTAATTCGCTCAGTGATTTTATTAGTTGCTTCTTCATGTGCATGAAATAGGCTGATAACACTGGTTTTATCTGGATCCAAGATATTTCCGTCTTCATCTCTAACTATCAGGTCTAGCTCAAGTATTCTGTGAAAATACAAAAGGCATCATGGTAGGGTTATTTCCTTCCATATGAAGAAAGCTTAAAAACGTAACAAACAGGGAGGCCCACAAAGATTGAAAGTTATAAAATTTAAATACATGCAACAGTATTTCAGCTAAGAAAAATTTAACTACACCCTGTGATTGTTTTTAAGCTGCTCTACAATATTTAGGAATTTATAGTAATGTCACCAAAGCATTGAAGTGCCTCTCACATAAAATAGATTCACCCCTGTTCAATGACTTTTAGCAGTCTTCATTGCTTTTAGCTTTTAACATTCAACATTTGTAATTAAGGTGTGTAGGGTCTTCCTGTAACCTTCTGCTCTTATGTTGTTCTCTCACCCTTTCATTTCCAATACTTAGGTCTGCTCTGTTCTGCCCTGCTCTCAATACAAATCATGCCCTTTTCCTTGCCACTTTTTTCCCCTCTCCCAGTGACCCACTCAGCCTCCATTGTCATTCCCCTTTATTCCTTCTCCACAGTTCGGCAAGTTTCCTTCACACCACACAACTCAGCCCCACACATTCAGAAGTTTACAAACACTATCCAGCTTGCAGTCCAAATAATTTTAAATGTCCCCTTCACCCTGCTATTCCAAAGGAAGCAGTTTACTGTCTCATAAAACAGAAAGAATATAAGAGTGGGAAAACAAAAATCTGAAAGCAAATTAATTTTAATGTTGTCTTAATCACAGCTGGGCTTCTTTGATTGGAGCACTTCAAATTAAATTCAGGTTTTGAGTGACCATTCAGCTCCACACACTGCAGTAGGATATGTGTTTTCCATGGTGTGTTCTGTATGAATGCAGTTTATTACAAATTTACATCCAAATCACAGTGAATGAGATAAGAGTTTCATAACCCCTGGTGGTCATTTTTTATGTGTAGCCACAGGTAACTGGAGACTTTCAGCTGCATAGAGGCCTTCAGGCCACAACAACCACAGTCACTTAGAATAGCTAAACACAATTTATAGCAGATTCTAATGCTTGTGAAAACAATACTGCGAAGGTTTTTTAACCAAGCTCTCTCTTTCTCTCTTCCCCCTTATCAGATGGTGGAACACCACTGACCTCACATAAGCCCACAATTTTGCCAAAAAAAATCTGTTGTGTTGCAGTGACTTTTTATTAGCAAGGAGCAGACAAGACATTTTGTCAAATAACTATTCTGTCCCTGGTGGTTTCACTTCTATTACCAGAAAGAGAGTTCTGCCTGGAAATTCCCTAGTGAGCTGGGTGTGGATTATATGTGTGTTTGTTTGCAGACTCAGTACAGTTTGCCAGCACCACTTGGAGGGTCACATTACACTACTGAACATAGCCATGTTTGTGAAGGATGGACAACATTTGGGCCTGAAGCACGCTGGTGATAGATGTATATAGAGGCCAGTTATCTGCCCTCAAATATTCCCAATTGATGATGTCATGTATTTTAATTAAGAAATAAATTAACATTTTTAAAAGGCATTTTGCTATGAGAAGCGTCATCATGGTATCCACTATTAGCACAGGAGTAACAGGGAGAAGTCTGAAAAAGATTTTCTATGATCGACACTTTTGAATTCCAAACCTGTAAACACAAAAACTTTACTATCATCTCATTGGTGCCATGTTTTAAAATAAATCATGTTTTCCAGAAGCAGTGGAGACCACTTACTTGTTACCATAATCAATTTTGGATGTTACTTTCTGTTTGAGTTCTTTGAGCTCATCTTTTGGCAAAGTCCCGGACAAAAGCTGTGACCTCCACTCCATCAGGTCATACATCATGGACTGCACCTGCTGGAACTGAGCTTTCTTATTTGTCTAAGAGAGAAAAAAAAAACCTCAATAAGTTTCAGTCTTCGAGTTGAAGTGAAACACTGGTCTTGACAACTAAAGGCTATGTGTCATATTTAATGCTAAATGACAGCAGGAACAAGAAGTATGCAAAGTAATGAGCCTGCCTTCCTCCTTTCATACCACAAATTGTTAAGGACAGGATATCCCATGTCATCATAAAAAAATTACATTAAATTTAAACAGTTTGTATCAGGATAGGGAATTGTGTTATTTTTGTTTAGTTGTGCTGGTTTAGAGTTCTTTAACAAATTCTCATCAAGAGAAAACATCACAAAAACAATGAACTTCTTTATGAGATACTGATAGGACCATGCTGGGAACATCTACATTTGATCATGGTGCTAACACATTTAAGAGAAAAGTGAGAGAACACACAGAAGTCACTAAAGCAGTTTTACTGTAATTCACTGCAAAAAAAGAAGGGTTTTCATTGACTTAATCAACAAGACTAACAAGTGGCATGTTTCAGAAAACTACAGCATATTTAACATTTCTTTGCCCCAAAAGAGATAAAGCAGAACCCAGTGGCTGAGATCCTGGAACAGTCAGCACAATTCTTGAAATTGCCAACTGTTAATAGCTACATGCTCACAGTAACCCTTGAATAACTTCTGTTCTAGCATTCCATGAAATACATTTTAAATGCATCTTAGTTATGTTTTATACTCCTATCTGGAAACTTTTCAACTCTACAAATCCAAATGATGAAAAATTCAGCATGTATGGGATACTCAAGGTTGAAAAAACAGGCGTGAAGTTAAACCACTCCTCAGCAGCAAGTCAGCTTTCCCTTTTCAGAATCACAGAATCATCCAGGTGGGAAGAGACCTCCAAGATCATCCAGTCCAAGGTTGATGACTGGACTAGATTTAAAGCCACTAGGCATTTAAAACCACTGAAGAAAATCTTAGTAGTGAGGAAGCAATTTCTTTAATCCACCCAGACCCTGCCCTGAATGTAGGAAAAAACATTAGTTTGAAGAATTATCCTTTTTATGCACATTGGGGTAACAGGTAACAAACAGTATGGAAAATGTCCTACCACATAGAGCTGTTTCCAGATGCTTCCCCATTCCCAGAGAGTAGTGGTAACTTCTTGGACTAAGGGAATCTCAGCAGGAATGATATTTTCTGTATGTCTAGGAAAGAGAAAGAAACTTATCAGAGTGTCTGCATTTCATGGGTGTATATTATAATTACTGTGGGTGAGATACATAAATGCCTTAAAACTCATTCTTTGGCAGACAAGTTCAATTATGTAATAAAACAGATAAATTCAATACCTTTTCTTTTCAGCAGTAGCTTCCTTGATGTGGATGAAGGATTTGGGAAATATTCCCTGTTGAAGGAGAAGAAAAAATATTAATCCACACTTATTCCCCTCATGTTTATTACATTTTATGTTCATATTCATGGTTGTTACCTCAAGAACATTGAGGTAACAACCACGAATATGAACATAAAATGTAATGACAAACTGTAATACCCAATTTAACTGCTGGTTATTTGGTTTTCTGTCCAAATAGATGCATTTCTATTTAACAGACAAATAATAAAAGTTTTTTCATATTTCTGCAAATACAGAATGCATAGGCATCTTTCTTAATAAGAAACAGCATTTTCCACCCCAGAAAACAGTTCAATTAAATACAATTTCATAAAATACAGCTTAAATTCAGTAAAGAAATATTTTGTCTGTGCATCATCTCATACATTCCACTTTCCTGGACAGAAACACAATCTAATTTAGAGATCAGCTTGATTATCAAACCAAAGGAGAAGTACTGATACAGGATCATTGCATACTGACAGAAATATTTGCAATGCACAAGGAGGGGAGACAATAAAGCCCTAAAGTCTCAGCCCTCCCAAACGTGTGTGTCCCCACTGTAGCTGGGATTGCAGCCTCATCTGCTCCCCAGGGATGTGCAGAGATGCCCAGCAAGATGTAGCCAAGGAGGCACCAGATTTCATGACATTCTCAACACCTATTTTAATTTTCAATTGTAGAAAACAAATGGTCACCAGACAAAGTGATGTAATTGATGTGTCTTTGCTGTACAAAAGCTGAAATGTCTTCAGTCATCCCAAAGCAATGTTTGACAATCAGTCTGTCCATGACAATCCTCACATGAGCTGGCAATCTCACCTTGGTAATTAACTAGAATCTTCCTGGTTTGTTCTCTATTCAATATCTCACTTATGGTACTTCAAGACCATAATAATTCAATAACAAATGTGCTACTTTACAAAGTCTTTCTCCAAATTAGATTTCAGCTTTTATAACCATTTTCTTTTAATCACTGGATCTTAATCAAAACACAATCATGTCTTATCACTTACACATTTTTTCATTAAGATTTAAGTTCAAAAAAGTCTGTGAAGAAACAAAGTAAAAGAAGAAGGTCCAAGTAATGGTAAATTTAGTGATCTTAGTACATGAAAATAATAATACTTTCTAAAGCATGTTATGCATGTTAATCTTGAAGCCCTTTAGCAATATTAGGAATTAATTAAGAATTAGTTAAAAGGAAGTGGTTCTGGCAAATATTTTCCCTTTTTAGTTTTAGGCTAGATTTTAATTGATTAAAATAAAAATGTCATGTAGAATAAAAGGTTATAGCATTTTCAGTCAAAAGAAATGTCAAAGGAATAATTAAAACACAGGTGTAGTGTTCTAATGCATTTGCATTGCTGCCCCCTAAAAAAATCTTACAGTAAGAGCAAGTTACAAACAAAAATGCTTTTCTTCTAGAAAAGTGCATTTGAAACTAAGAAGTCATTTTCTTGCTACTTAACTTAGGAGTCATCATACCCAGGCTAAAAACTATTCATCTGTGGCTTTCCATTTTCAGGTTTAAGAATAGTGACTGTTTTGAAAGTTAATTTGGTTTTTGCACATTAGAAATATTTAAGAATTTAGGCCTCATACACGTTGTTTATATTGCTTGTAGCCTAAAGAATCCTTACAAAGAGTACAGACACAAACACATCTAGCAGCAAATTAACTCAGAATTCAATCCAAATGGTGCCTTCAACACCATTAACCAGAAGGCACAGTCATTTCTTCTTGATTGACCTGCTTTTCCCAGTCCTCATTGCTATTTACCAACACTGCCCAGGATGAATGCTGATCATTTTATTCATCTTGAAAAGAAAGAAGTTGGAGATAGTCCTGTTAAGATCTCTCAAGTCAGCTATCTACTGAGAGATAAAAAAAAAACCCAAATCAAGGGTTGATTCCTGAAGAACCATCTTATAGGAATGAACAGGAGGATCTTACCTCTGCTCCTTTGTATCTCACTAGGTAACCCTTGTACCAACCTAAAAGGAAGAAAGATTACTTGGTATGACAAAAAAAATATGCATTAAAAAGCACACAATAAAGTCATGGGGTTTATTTAACAAAAGAAATATCTAGCATTGTATTTGTAAAAATTAATAGTTACTTCATACATACATAGATTAAAGTGAATAGCAGGGATTTTATTAAGTATGACTCAAATTTTATCAAATATGATTATATGGTCTACTTTCAAGTCTTACACAGTAAGTACAGATAACTTTACAGAGAATTTAACACCCCATGCTCACGTAAAATAGGTAGAATAAATTGTTTTGCAGTGTACTATATGCACATGTAATAATATAATGCATATGGATATAATATACATTTCTATTTCTGTCTCAGCCACAATCACCCTTGGTCCTGGATAGCCCAGGAAGCTCTGACTGTGTTCTAGGCCTGGGATTAATTCAATACAGCACATGGTTGTTACATATCCAATTTCCTTGAACAGGATAAGACTAAGCCATTTTTCTGCCATGAGGAATTACAGCTTCTGGAGTCATCTCGAATAAACAGCCTCCTGGGGTAAAATTCAAATTGGAATCTCAAGAAAACTCAGGGCTATTATTGGGTTCTGCTCCATTTGTAACTGGAAAGCCCTTGTGAAAGACAAGAGTGCAGTCCTGCAGTAGGAGCAAGTAAAAAATTAATTCAGGCTTTGTTCCATCTAGTCCACAATTAAGTCAAAATAAACTACAAAAAACATAAAAAGCAGAGTTCAACATGACTAAATTAGATCAGGGACCACATCCACTGTGCATATACCCCATCATGAGAAACCACCTGTGCAGCAACACTAACTCTGTTGAATACTAAAATTTTTTCATCCCGTAGAAAGAATTTATGAGTAAAAGCACACATTTTCTAATGATAATTTAACAAACAAATATGATCTCTTTGCTATCACTCTTTCTCTCTCACCATTTCTATCACAGCACAGGTATTGTAGCCGTGTAAGCAGAGCATAAAAAATATAAATAAACCAAAACCACCAAACAGTACAGTCAGAAAGACGATGCTAAAAGTCACAGGATGATAGCTGACCTCAGAGAAAGATTCAGGACAGATAGTTTTTTTCCCCCTGTGTTTTCTCAACAATGAAATGCCATCTTACTGCTAAAACGGAATTATTTGCACATAGTCTCAATTTACAACCAAGTGTGTAGAATCTGTTTCATCCCACTTGCTGTGACAGCACATATATGTTCTGTGCATAAATTTTGTGCATGCAAACCCAACTAAAATGGGACATAAAATGAGCACAGGAAGAAAAACCTGTCACTGTTGGTTACTCGCCAGCTGCAGCTGGCAACATATTTTGAAGATATCTGATAAAAGTGAGTGAACTTCACTCACACAAGGAGAAGGATTTAACTTCTTCATTGACAAATATATTCCATAAAGCAAGGCATGACAGACCATATCAAGGGCAGAAGATTCAGAAAAGACTTTTAGATTAAAAAAATAACCCCATATGATTAGCACCTAACTCATTAGGCTGGGCTGACAACAAATGTGCCACAGGAATCAGAAAACTGAAATGCTATTTCTGCAACTAACAAACAATACAGGGATGAGGAGGTTCCTGGTTTGTGTGTTTGTTTTGTTCTCAGCCAAAAGGTTTAGAATGGAGGCTTAAAGAATTCTTTTAGGAGAGGACACAAATCACTATGACTCTGAGAGAAGCATCTTTTGACTGCTGAGTGACATCAATGTTTTCACTGATGCTTAAAGATATTGAATTAATCTTACAAACAGGAGAGAAATAATGATGGTTTCGTGCTCCAATACATTGTAAACCTGGTGTCTGGGGTGCTCCTCCCTCAAATCCTTTGTTGTTTCCGGACAGAACAACCTCGAGTTCTGTGTGGTGGAACAGGCTGGGTTCACACAGCTTCAGTTTTGTAGCCTTGTGACCACAACAAACCAAGTGTCTCAACACTGAGCTGGCTCTGCCACGTGTGATGCAGCAATTCACCTCCCATTTTAACATAACTGCTGTTAAGATACAACAGCTGCAGGTTCTGTCAGCAGAAGCAGGTTGAAGAAGAAAATTTCACAATATACCTTGCAGAACTTTAGGCACTTGATAATTTTTTAAAAAAACTCTTCACCTGGTGAAGAGCACCACTGCAAATTGGAAGTAAGTCACACTTAGAAGTTAGGTGTCTGCAGATGTTGCTGTGAGCTAAAATAACAACCACACCCTCCTTGCTTTTTACGAACGAAGACCTCAGAATCTCTGTCAGACTTACAGAGAATTCAGTAGAATTGTGAAGGTATCGACTGCCAATCATGCATGACTTGACCTTCTGCTCCTTACCATGGTCAGTAAGTTGGATGGTTTTCAGAACTATTTCTATTATGCTGACCCTCAGATCTCTTTAGCTGGGTTTCCATACTATACAATAGGATGATGGGGGTGCTGAGTATCTCCTCACAATATTTAGTTTAGAGGCAAAAAGTGTACTCCATTAAAACTTAAATAAAATTTAATATAAATTCCATGAGGTATATCACAAACTGGCCCAAACTTCATGGACTGTACATTCACCTTTGTGACTTCCTCATTTGGTAAAGGCATCCCAAAAAACCACATGTACTGTAATATGTCTAATTTTGGCACTTCAGAAAAGATTAGGTTCTTCCTCAAAATAGACCACCACCACCACCACTAAAAATAAGAGCATTAGACAGCTGCTAATGTCATACAGGGAGTTGCTGTGAGGTGAAAGGATTATGTTATTCACCAAGAAATGGGAAATGTGACTTACCTTCAGAGGACTCCAAGATACGGACCACATCACCAATCTGTAGAGGCAGTTGTGATCTTCCTGTGCCTTTGAAATTGTATATAGCTGGAAAATTAAAGGAGGAAAATACTATTTTTCAATACAGTCACAGACTAGAGTTAAACTAAAAACCAGACATGGTCACTAAGATTTGGATGCTGGGATAAATACACTAGGCTAGACAAACAGAACCATAATTCTATCAAGAAGCTCCATTTGTCACCATTAAATAGTCTCTTTTCTTGTGCAAAAGGAAAGGTGCTGAAAATGGTCAGGGCTGAAAACAAAAGCCAAACAAACCAACCCCACAGAAAATTCAGTAAGTCTGTGGAAAGCAGTGTTGATCAGCACTGCTCTGCACAGGATATAGGAGAACCTCCTTAGATACAGGTCTTTGATAAATACACAATCATAAGTGCTGGGGAATTGTTTGTTTACTGGCCCAAAGGATTTAGGCACTCAGTTGACAAATTTATGACTACACTGGTATGAAAGGGCACAAAGATGCCTGTGAAAACTGAATTTGCTGAATTCTTTCCTGGGTTTAGATGATTTAATGTGAAACCATGTTTTATGTGGAAACAGTACCAAGTTTCATAATTTTCTGTAGTCTCTGTATGACTCTGAAAAGAACACAGGAGCAGAGGATTTTAAAAGTGCTCTAATCAGAAACTTATCGATGTGTGGTTAAGAAGCAGCAGAGCTTCAGAGAGAATTCAAGAAAATAAACCTCTTCACCAGTTTTGTTCCAGGGTTACAGGATGTGGGCTCCTATGGTAACTGCCTCTGTAAATTTTTTTTCTTCATGGGCTTGGTTAGAGACTTCTACAGCAGCATTGGAGTAGAAGTAGTTATAGAAGCTACAATCACACAGGGAAAATGATTAAAATACAAACACCTGGAACCTCAGCTAACCTGTGCAGGTGGGAACAGGAGCCTGGCTGCTAAAGGTGACCCCAGGGGTGCAGGACAGGGATCACTCAGCAGAGCTTTGCCTCTGGCACTGATCCCATCCAGCCACACGCTGCAGCCAAGCCCAAAGCAGTTTGGATGAGGGAAAGCTGATCTATGAAGCAGAGTTTACCATCAGCATCTTCTCTTGTTCCTCTAGCTCTCCTCTCCAGGTTTCTAAAACAGGATATTCATCTTTGCTAGATCAACATGCATAATGGCACATTTTGTTTAAACATTTTACTTATTTTACTTAAATTATTAAACTCTCAAAATAAATTGCCTTCCAGGAAGATGCCTGAAGTAGGAGAGTAGAGCTAAATACTCCTCTTCACTTTACAAGTATTCCATAAATTATGTTTCTTGCTTCTTTTGCCATCATTATATTTGTTATATTTCTGGAACAGAAATTAGAAGGAATTTCAGACTGAAGAAGTTTACTGGACCAAGAATAAATTCCTATTTTTGTTGACATGAAGGGGCTCCCAGCAGTTCCTCCTCCTGAATGGGGAGAGCAAGGCTTGAATCATTTTCAACATACAGGGAGGAGTAAAAGAAGTATAACTTTGAAGTGAGGCTCTGCTGCCCAGATTCAGTTGTTTATTCAAGAGAATCTTGAAAACACTTCCTCAGAACTGCCTTAGCTCAACACAAAATTTGTCTTATGCAGTATAGTACATATGTACTTATATTCTGACTGGTCTCTTTTCCAGAAGGGGAGGATGGCAAACAGCCCTGCAAAGTTATCATGACATTTCGAGAGACATTTCTCTGGAGTGTTTGGAGGGTGAGGGATGTGTTTGCAGGGTCATGCTCTTACACTGTTTTCCTGAAAAGTCCATGGAGATCAAGATTACTGTTGACCAGCAAATACTTTGGATTTCAAAATATGCACTGCGCTACTTGGTTGTAGCTGTCTCAAAATATAGATGCAAATTACTGAGTCATATATTTACATTGCATTTTGGTTTTTCTCTCTTAAAGCTTCATTTAACAGCCCTGAATGCATTGAAAAGCGCACCAACAAACTGGCAAAGGAAGTAGATGTAGCAGCTCAGACTTTTCTAAATGACTAAGTGGAAACTTTACAGGAGAGATTTTACTGTAGAACTTGCGTTGTTTGGTAGGATAAGTTTAAAAAGACCCTGTGCAAAGTTTTAGGCTGTAGACCTAACCACACGTTTTGTAATAAACTACCTCCCAAACTACCTCTCAAAAAAGTGTGACAAATAGCCCAACATCATCAGCAACATACACAGGTCTTATGAATGCATAATATGGCCTAACAATCTTACGTGTCTTTGCTGCCCATTTCCCTTCACATGCAGTCTCTGTCCTGCTCTTTATAAAAAAAATACAAGCATTACATTGTTTCCTTGTGAGACTCAACTTTCTGTAACAAGTCATGTTTCAAGCTGTTTTCATTGGCTACTTTTCCACCCTTATACAGAATTTGAAAAAAAAAAAAAAAGCTAAGGTATTGCTGAACCAGCTCCTAATTGCACTTTGCCATAACAGAAGGACAATTTGGTATGATTTCAATGCAATAGCTCATTGTTTTGCATATTCAAACAATTTCTAATTAATAGGCTCAGTGAGCACCCTGTTTTATTTTTTAAATATGCAGCTCCACTTTTATGAGTAGTAAAGTACTCATAAGTTATCAATTATTGGTGTTCTGTTACCATTTTCTTCTCATGAAAACAGGGTGAAATTATTCAGCAAGGAGACAGACAAACCCCAGGTGAAAAAATTATACATTCCTAGCAGGATGTCTTGACTGCTGGAAAGAAACCTATAAAAAATGTGTTCCAGTATTCCAAGTTAAGGAGCTCCTCTAAAACCTCACAGAGCAAGAATGCCTTAACAACCACAACATGGACACAGATCTGATGGACAAATCACAGGTCAGACACTTGTCCTGAACCTCTGGGGGGTTAGAAGATGATTTAATTTACTGCAA
This sequence comes from Lichenostomus cassidix, assembly GCF_008360975.1. Lineage (NCBI taxonomy): Eukaryota > Metazoa > Chordata > Aves > Passeriformes > Meliphagidae > Lichenostomus > Lichenostomus cassidix. The sequence goes on from NC_139494.1 coordinate 4,026,409, forward strand.
ATCATGCTCAAATGGTAAATCTGCAGCTCTCAGGTAAGGAGCTGTTATCTCAGATAACAATTGAACACAGATTTCCTCACTTGCTTAACCTTGGGGCCAGATGGAGGTATTAGCTGACTTGAGCTACTTATTTTCCTTCTTAAACACAATAAAGCCAGTGTGGATTACCAGAACCAGGAAGAACCAGGCAAGTCTAACATACCAAACTAGCTGCATAAAGGTATTTTCTCTCTGTGGGCACAACAGGCTGGATTTTACCATAACCAAGGGATGGTGTGGTCTTCCAAATCCACCCTGCAGTGTCGTCTGCTCATCCAAAGCATGATAGGCTCAACACTCTCAAACTGAAACTCTGCTCATCAGCAGAAACTGAAGGCATCAGGCAGACTTCTGAGAGACTTGAAAATTCAGCATGAGGCTTGTAATCAGGGGTTTAAACCCAAGACTTTCAAAGGCTCAGAATACAAAGTAGCCCTATATGTTCAAAAAGCTTCCAGTGTGTATTATTTCAAAAGCTCATCAACTCTCAGCGAGCTTCTGACTCCATAGACTCAGTTTGCCCACATTTCTTATTTCCCTCAGACACAGAAGGCATGCTTACAACAGACTGTAAATTCCAAAACCTCTTCATTTGTGACTAGAGTTGTCAATATCCCTTTTCCAGGCCTCATTATTCCACAAGTTTCATTTACTTGAAATTTAGCAATTAGACTATGTTTCTGTCAATTTGTAAGAGCATAAATTTATGTAATTTATGGGACAGGACAACCAGTGATGGTGGTAATGCTTGCCTGGGTTTGTTTGATTGTTTTCATTATTCTGGGTGAAAGAGTCTCCCATTTTTCTCACCAACTTAGATAATGAAAGAAAACATTTTTTCCAAGATAAAGTAAAATAAGACAAACTGTGAGCCAACAGCTTTGCTAAGAAAAGAACTTCTGGGTATGAACTAAAGGTTGTTGAATTTGTACTCATCTATTAAATTCAAGCAATGGTGCAAAAACAGAGTCAGAATGCTCTTACCGAAGAAAACCTACCAGAAAGTCACATGTATGATCACTTACATAACCAGTGTTCTAATATTTTTGGAAAGCCCATTTGATTGTTGTTTATTTTGTTTTGTGACGGACTAAACCGCAGACACTGCTACAACTGGGATTTTCTTACATACAAATATATAGTGTCTTATCAGGTGTTTAACAGAAAACCCTCTTTAACCCAGGAAATGGACGTACTTAGGGCCAGTAAGGGTTAGGACTATCACCACACTGCAGGGGACAGAGTGCCCAGATTCCCTTTTACACCAAACTCACTCTGTGCTCACACGTGAGAGCAGCAGGGGAAGGGCAATAGCAGCAGGTCTGCAGTGTCAGTTCTTCCCACTGACCTACTCTAGAGTAAATTATATTGTGTTTTGGACATGAAAACAAACATCATTGGATTGTCATTAGTTTTTGAAGCAATGTATTTCACAAGATGACTTTTACTGTACCTTGCAAGTACCATAGAGGCTGTTACAAGTGCAAAAATTAGGTGCTTTCTACTATTTGTAAAATTGAAACAGAAAATATTCACACCTTTTATTTTGTAATGTAAACTGCCACCAGAATAGGCTACTTCCATTTTGCAATTCTGCTACTGCTGCACATAGACATTGAACAAAACATTATTTTTCTCTTATAAATTTCTTGGTGCTACATTTTATTTCATGAGGGCAGTAGGGCTTTTAATACATATCACAAACCACTATGGCCTACTTTTAAAAAATGCTTTTAGAGTCATTTAGAAGTTTAATAACTAAGTATTAGCACACATCCTTCAAGTGCTTTAGCTTTGATTTCAACTTAAGGCTTTTTTTAAACAGCAGTTCAGTCCTTCGTACAAGTTAACATAATTCATTTTAAGATTACTTTCCTTCCAAAAAGCACTACTTAGCAACTCAAACACAGATTTTTTTCTGTAACACTAACCACAAGTGACAGTCTTGCAGAAGCAACTGTAGGATTCTCCTTCCCCTACATTTGTTCCTCACAACCTCTGGCTGCTGCACATTATACAATATACTGCTTATTGAGTCTGCTTCTAAAGCACCAAGGTGGGAAAAACTGATACTCATGTACTTCATGCCATTCTGTTTGAAAGATTAAAACTTTGTTCAAAGTTGATCCTTTCCATCAAGCCACCCTGGTGGAGTGGCTGGTGTTAACTCATCACACCAGAGAAAACACCTGCCCACATCCTGCTCAGAAGACAGAGACAACGCTCGAATGGCAGCTCCCTCAGTTACTTACCCACGCCACTCTTCTCTGTCTTGTGCCATGCTGCCATCACACATGAATCCGGGAGGCTCCCAAGGATGCTCACTGCCAAAGAATCCCAGATTTAAGGGATGCAGATTTGGAGATGGGTGACCAACGCAGGCCCCGGAAGCGCAGTTGATCCCCAACCCTCGGAGGAGCAGCGGGCGGAGGCAGCTGCGAGCGTTCTGCGAGATTTTGCTGCTGCTCGGAGCTTCCTTCCTCTTTTCTCAACTCAAGATAGTGTGCCCCGGTGTCATGGGGGAGGGGAATCCCAAACTGGGTGTTTCTGTCACACGATGTCAGCTGTAAACACATCGGCAGAAAAAAGAAGGACCAAAACCACTCCAGGACTGTGCTGCACCACCCCTGAACCTCAAGTCAGTGCACAGCCTGGCTGCAGTGACAATCCCTGGCCATGGTTAGTTCCATTCTGGATGCCAGACCAACACCAGACTTGAAAGGTTTGACCTCACGGGACACTACATCTTAAAAATTGCTGTTTTCTAACCTGTCCTCAAACACGGATTTGTACTTTTCATGTCTCCTCTCCTAAGAGAAATGGAGTGAAAACAAAGCTACATTTCAAACCACACCCATTCTTTTTAATTTCTGTCATTTTCTGTTTGGAGGAAGAAGTAGGAGACTCTATTGTCTAAACAAAACAGTACTTTCTTAAAGACTTATTGTCAACACAAAACTGCCAAAACCATTTTTTATTATATTTACAGCCTGTGCTTTCACACAGGCTGCTGTGTGAACTAACTTGGGTAAGGACATCTTGGATGTGCAAAGACCAAGCCAAGTTGTTTGTAATTTGGATTAAGGACAATATGCTGAATTAAAGGCAGTATGTCACCTTAAAGCATGAAGTCCGTGCTTTACTCATAGTTTAGAGTTAGAAAAAACCCAAACAAAATACTCTCAAGATTTAGTGTTTGATCTTCTGCCCAGTATAACAAATTCAGTTGACAATCCTGTCCCCTGGATATTCCATTGCAATTTAGCAATCATTGTGCACCCAAATTGTTTAACACTGCTTTGCTACATCCAAAAGGATTTTTTTGATAATACCTTACTTTTTTTTCCCTCAGTTTTAACTAGCAATCATGTGAAGCACAGACTGGCACTTCTCTCTCATTGCACGTGGAGGGCCTGATACATATTTCTGGAGGAAAATCACTTTAACCTCTACCACAGATTTGCTTGAATTGTTCTGATCTTAACCATATCTACATACTAGCTTACAAAAGGATTTAGCTCATTATTCTCCCTTAAAATAACACTGAAAGTTGTTATGTTTACTAAAATGGGCTAAATTCTCAGCAACTCCCATGATATCCATTTACAGACAACAAGTTTCATCTAAAAGTTCTAAATCTTTTCTTTCTCTGGAAAATCCACTTTATATTGTTAATCTGTCAAAAGCAGATCTTGAGGCTGAACCATTTCATCTTTTACTATGGGTTTTGAGTAGTAACTTCCTAATCAGTGGTAATTACTTTCCTTACTCTTCCCAATCCCTGTTGCAGCAAATCCCTTCTTCCCATTCACTATTTGGCCTAAAGGTTGACTTGCTTTTATTTTCTTGATCTGTGTTGCTCTTCCTTACTGTGTTTCCCTGCAATAGAACAGCCCTGAGGACAATTGTTCTTTTCTAGCACTTATTTACAAACCTCCTTCTCCATGTAGGTTTAATAAACCTAAATAATACTACTGTCTTTTGGAAGTAAATTATCTTAAAAACACAAATCTCACCTGCAAACTGGGATCCCATTTGCAACACTCTCCTGATGCCCTGTTGTGATTCTGCAGAGCACAGCTCAAACACAGGGACCAGGCTCTGGCCAGAGCTCACATCCCCTCTAGTACCCTCCCGATTCACCCCAAAAGCTCACTCAAGGGCCAGAACTCCCACAGGAATTGCTGCTTCCCACTGTCAGCCCCTTCCCCACACCAGCTCTCAGCATTGCACACAGCTGCTGGAACTTCCTCCTGGCACAATTTCATGATGACACTTTTGCAACTTCTCAACTACTGGAACTCACTGCCACTTCGTCTCCCTCAGCTATACCACCTTGTCTGACTGTCTGAAGAACTCCTGTCTGGAACTCCTAAGGAATGGATTGGGGAACAAAATCCTCTCTTAGCTGCAAGAGGAAAGTGCTCTCAGAAAAGTGTGCACAGTAACCCTAAAATCCTGTTCTTACAGCAGAGGACAAACCCCAACATGGGCCTAAAGAATTAAGGTGGGTAATAGTTACACCCTTGGTCCATAGAAGCTTTTATTCCAAGTGGGTTTATTTGTGCAGTTACTTCCACACTGATATTCCACAGAAAACAGTGGACAGACTCATCGCCCTCACACACCTTACCATTTTTTTATTAAGTCTTTAACACAGAATGTGTTTTAAGGAAAATAGAAAATTCCCTGTTTCCCCAAAAGATAAAACTCTCTATGCAGGGAGCTCACATGAAAAACTTACCCTTTGGGGGCTGGGGACAGGCAGAAGAGAGACAATTCTTGCTTCTTTCAACGTTGCTATCAGTTCCAGAAACAAGACCTTGTAAGATGCTGAGTAGCTAATTATCCATTTTTAGCTATGCTAATTCCCATTGTAACGAATAATTTGAGCAGAAAACTGAAGTTACATGTTATTGCCTTTAAATTCTATTCTGTGCCAAGATCTGTGAGCACAGTTGCAGAAAAGCAACTGATGAGACAAAACAGAACCAAGAAAGAAAATACACCAAGTTGCCTCATGCAGAGTACCTGCAGTGGATTATGGCAAAGCCAAAGCCTGAATCCCAGACATTCCCTCACCTGCCAGCTGCACTCCTGCAAGAGGATATGTAAACACAAATACATTGCATAAGATGGTAAAGGTTACCCACTCCAAGTGAATTCCAGCAGCAGAGACTGTAAACCAGATCCTGGGGGTAATTAGATCAACCTAATCAATTTCATCATTTGTTGAAATGACATCCCAGTTTTGTTTGTTGCATAAATCGACAACTTATTTTGATCTAGAAAAAAATTTATAAATGCTATATGCCAAGTAGCTCAACATATAGCAAAGTATAATATAAATTAACATACAATTAACATAACTCAACATATAATTGTTTTAGTAGACAATCTACAGCTCAGTACTGCCATTTAAAGTACATTCTCCAATGTCAACTTAGCACAGGTTTTCCTCTAATTAGAGCAATCTTGTACTCCAGTTGTTTTATGCTATTTGTGTCTCAGAGCAGTGACAGTAAACAAATGTAACTTTCATAATTTGCATAAAAAAGGAATTTTTTTCAAACATTTTGTAGCACAAGAAGCAGGATTTCTTCAACATAACATCATTCCAGTTCACATGTCACAGTCAGAAAGAGCAAGAACTATTTCATGGCTGTATATTTGCTGTAATAGGCAACACCATAATAAGAGTTAACAAGAAGATATTCCGTTTATGTAGGTTAAATTAAAAACAGATTGAAAACTTCAGCTACACAGCAAATTTCTTAGATAACGAAGTGATACAATTTGATTCTATGACACATGCATTTCTCATTTTGTTCAACAGGCGTGGCAGCCCCCAGGCTGTTCCTAAACTAAACTGTATAGAAATGATCTGATAATGAGATGGAGCTGCCCTGGCAAGGGAGACAACATGTGGCCATTTAAGGTGACTTTCCCACCTCTTCAGTCACTTCTGCTGTGACCAGAATTCAGTTTTTGCTGAGGTGAGCAACTGATGAGCTAAAGGTACACACATGCACAGTCAGAGTTAACAAAATCCCAGGCATCACTTCAGACCTGGCCAAACCATAAACAAACCAGTGGGTTGCAAGAGTATTCCCTAATGTATTTTTTTTCCATGATAGATTCAAAAGAAGTCTTAAAGAACTTTCCCCTTAACTACTGAGTCTTTTACTTAGAAAGTAGCTAATCCATTCAACAGATGTAGTATGATGACTCAAATGAAGTAATCAACTTGCAAACAAATGCTTAAAAAAAAAAAATTAATGGAACTAGCTTAAAACCTCCCCTCAGAATTATTCTGCACGGACTTCAGAAATTTACAGAATTATCTCCTAAAAACATGACGACACACAGCACCTGCATTAATTTCTTGTTTATTGAGTGGTACAATTTTTTTTTTTAAACAAAGTTCTACAAAAGATATCACCTTCATTTAAAAAATGCATACATGCCTCTTCTCAAATACAACACAGGCCACAATTTACAAAGAAAGAAATAAACTTTTATTTTAATTATTAGTACAAATACAAGAATCCATAGAGTTTCAAAAACTGACCAATGAAACACAAAACGTGATTCACACACAGTTTTGCAATTAGGCCAGCCTGAAAGTTGAAAAGTTACACATTAGGAGGAAAACTACTAAGAACTCTGAATCCAGGAACTGGAAGAAATTTAGGAGCACATCACTAGGTTGTGTTCTCCCTCAACACTGTATGTCTTACCATATAATAAAACCTCTGTTAGGCAGAACTTTTACTCAACAACAGCCCCATGCTTCAAACAAACAGCAATTACTGTGTTTAGAGACTTTGCAAAGAGTCAGGAGCAGGCCATATCTCAGGTCAGGTGCCAGGGAACACAGGTGCCCTCTGGAAGTCATCAAAAGTGCAGTTCTGTCATGCAATCATACCCTTCATACCACCAGAGAGATCAGTTTTTAAGTTAGCAACCTGTACACTGATGTGTGACAGAAGTTGATTCAGAATCTCCTGCTGAAGCAGGACTCCAAACTGTCCAGGCTCCTTCCAGAAGTGTTTTATTGCTGAGCACATTGTGTTTCAGGTCTTGCCTTAGAAGACACATACAATGTTGAATATCTTTTCTTCTGTGTTTTCTTCTGTGTTGAGATTTTATTTTCTTTCTTATCTTCTTCTGTAGTTTCAAATCTGGATTCAGCTGTTAACCTACAGGCAAAGCAACCATTCTAAATACATATTTAGTTAATATAAACCAGGACTAAAATAAGAATTTTAGGCAAAATCAACAAGCCAACTGGCATACAAGACCATCCATATACAAAGACAGAGCAAGCAGGGTTTAAGGAGAAAGTGAGACCAAAGCATTTTTGTATCAGTCCTAATCACATGTCAGCACTTAAAGCTTTCCCCCCACACCTCATCTCCTGAAATGTTGGGTAAGAAAGGTTACTGAATGTGTTAAGTGGCTGAGATCAGCCTGCAAAGCCACCAGTGACTGTCATGCACAGACAGGAGATCCAGTCCCCAAACACACAACTCCAAGTGAGAAGTCTGAGCAAGATCATACAGACAGGATGAAGTAAAGCCTCTTGCTTTTACACCACCCAAAAAACTACCCTTAAAACAATATGCTAGTTTCAACCTAGCTCTATACTATGACTGCCTTTAGCTTAGTGCTTGAATATCTTAAATTGAGGGAAGATTTATCTTCAGGCTCTGAAGTACATCATTTGTCCAGTGTCAGGTTTTAATTCTGCTATGGATGTAAATGGCGATAAAACTGTCTTACTGCTGTTAAAGACAATTCTGAAACCAAAATATCAGATTGTGCTCAGATGCCTAAATCTTGTTTTTAACTTACTGAACATGCAAATATGCCATTAGAACAATTGATTAATAGTGATATTTTACCCAATCAAATCACCCACAGCCCCAATGACTGTTAGACAATTATTTTCAGAAAAAAAAGACAAGATGGAAAATGAAGTTCCAAATTAAACATCACTTCATACAGCAGCACAAACTCTATGCTTATTCATCAGCACATGCTGTACATGCCACCAAAAGCACTACTCTAGTGGTCAAAATTGCCAACAAAGACTCCCCATAAACATGCAGAAAGAACTCAAACAAACCAAAAGACCAAATAAAAGCCATATTGACTTAATTTATGTCCCAAAGCAACACAACTGGATTTATACAAAATGTTGCCAAGTTACAATAATAGGTAGTTCTCTCAGCATATAATGTAACAACTGAAAATTAAATTCACCCTGTGCCTCTTGGTGAGGAAGATACAGAATCCAGGATGAGGGAGTGAAGCCGAGCTTGGGAAGAAGGGCTGGGGCAGTTTTCTTTCTTTCTCACTGCCCCACAGTCTTTACGTGGTAAGGAGTTAATCCTCCCCAAGTCTGGTTTGCCCAGGACCAACTGACCTCTGAGATTTTTATCTCTACCCACAAGCTTTTTCCAGCTAAGGCTCTCATGTATCCTGTGGAAGAGAGGAAGGGGAGCAGCTGATGGACAGCTGGCAGCACGCAGAGCATCCCTTAGGGCACTGTCATCAGGTGTTAGCACAGGGAAATGATCAGAAACAACAGACAATGATTAAATACCTCCACTTTAGGCAAATGCTTGTGAAACTATGACATGATTCTACCAAGCTTTGACTGTATGGACTGCAAAACTGAGATAAAATTGAGGCTCCTTCTACCCATTTAAGGAAGATGAACTTGCCTCATCAGGTGGGGCTTCACTTCCCAAGGCTGAGAACCATGCCTAAAACCCCAAAGTGCATTATTAGTTATCCAGATCTCCTGCTGAGCCAAATGGCCACAGGCAATTGGACACAGCCCAAGGGAAGTAGATTTGGTACATGTAATCCAACTAAATAATTTAAGGGAGCAAATAAGCTCTTAGGCACCCAAGCTCTTTTTCAGATCAAACTCAAGCAAACAAACACAAACCTAAATACAAAATAAATTGTGCAGCAGAATTTGCTATTTCAGTTTCAGAAGGGAAGAAGAACATTTCAGTACAGAAATGTATCTTTTTATTGACCACTTAGTTAGCCAAACAAAAGATATCACTGCACATAACCTTTGCATTGCCAGAATTTTGGTAGCCATTAATAATCACTTTTTTTAAAGTTTATATTTATTTTTTATTTAAATCTTTAGTCTCAACACTCTCATTCATAACCTAATCAGTACCATCACTTAATGAGCTGCTCCAGTGCTTGCTGCAGACCTCTGTAAGGACACAGACATCCCTGCAGATACAGGTGTTGGTTGAGATTATCCAGCTGTACCTTGTTAAATCGCCTCAGCCAGAAAGTCTCTTCACACAAGGGAGTTTGTCACCTCCACAAGCACACACACATCACTTCTGACCACTTCCTCATTGCCTCCTGAGCTGAGCTGACACAGATTTCCAACACCACTTTCTAGAAATGAAGCTTGCAGCTCTTTCACAGCTGCAGTGGCTCTTTTCTCCCACAATTCATGGGCCAATGTCAGCTCCATTAATTACTGCACAAATCTATTCCAGGCACAAAACCAGTCCCCAATGACCACAACAGCCTTTTCAGCTGGAGCATCCTATTTTAATTAACACAAGGTGAAACACTGACAATTATCCACCCTTATTTTTTCCTCCCCCGAACTCTCGCTTTTCAGGTCCACACTTCTGATCCATCTGTCGATATTTTTCATGCCCAAGGTTCAGCCACATCCATCACCAAACAGCCCAGAGATTCAGTGTTTAGAAATCCAACTTCTCAAATACCCAGACTTTAACATGACTTCCCATTTCATAACACATTATAGCAGATCAGCATTAAGTAAATCCTTAATGTTACCTTAACATCATAATTTCAGGTTTTAGTAGTTCATTAACACAATCAGAAACAAACAGAACTTTCTGCCTGGATTTGCCTTTTACAGGCTCATACCACCATTGAAAAAAGCTTAACAGCTTATACGGAGTTTTGTGACAGCTTAATTGTGTTGGTGGTTTTTATATTTTAAGTATTTTTTTATGTTTTGTTCCTTATTTGAACCAGCAGCAATGGGTATGAACTATGATCTCATCTTCCTCCTCCACTTTTTCTAATCTCTCTGCTTTCCAACATCAACTCCATAAATCATTTCCACTCCTCATCCCCTCTCCAGTAGGTTTCCCCCTTCAGTTCACATAAACTATTTTCAACAACGTCCTGGTAGCAGACTATATCTTCTTTTCTAAAAACAATATGAGGAAGTAAGTTAAGCTTTTCCGACTAGGTTGTATTCTGCGTGTTCCTTTATGTGTAGAGGACATTATCAAAACAGCACTATCACTGAATTATCCCAATCTTTCCACTTTCACCCACATCTGACCTTCCTGATCTTCCCTCCTAAGAGTCCCTGTGCATTTTAACCCAGCTGCTAAAACTGCCATATTCTCTCCACAGTTTTGGAAGACTGCAGTGTTTGGTTACTTTAAGTCTGTTAATTACATCCATGCAACCTTGAGTAATTGATCTAAGAGTCAAAACATCAATCCAATTACTCCTGAATGCCATTAACTTTGGCTATTTCTTCTAGCAGACATTAGCACGTTGCAAGCGCAAAACATCTAGACTAGCCTAGACTTTCTCTACCCCCAAACACACAAATATGTGTTTACAGAGATTACGAACTGAACACAAAAGGCATAAGTTGAAAGAGTAGAAAAACAAAGTCAGCATTCTTTTTACCAGGATAAAAAAGCTGGAGATAATGACTGTTTCTCAGTTACTTTACCATCTAGCAAAAAGTAACTTCAATTCTCAGTTCAGGGGAAAAATTTCATCTTAATTTGGCAGTTGTGTTTCCAGCTATTGTGCATCCAGATTTTGCAAGTCATTTGTCTGACAACAGAGATAGCTAATTAATTCTCTATTATCTTGGACGATGAAAGTTAACACAATTCAGGTCAAGAATTATATAAGTAAGTTTTAGACTTTTAGCTAAATCTGGAAGTTGCTGGAGGCTGAAATTAGGTATTATACTGGAGCATGATTCCCACTGCCTTTTTTACCTTGAGCTGTAACACACGTGTGTGACAGTTTTGAAGGGACCAAGAACACAAAGTTTCTCATGCTGGAGCAAACCAAGTGAGCTGTCATGCTACCTGCACACCTTAAATGTCTTCAAGCAATGGGAAAGTTATTTCAGAGACTTTCAAGAGTCTTTTTTATGAGTCAGCATTTTAATCCTTCTAAAAGGCAGTGAGAGGTTCAGTGTAGGCAGCCGGAGCTGAGGAATGACACTGCATGCAACACTGAGGAAATAGATAAAGAAGTGGAGAGCACAGTTCATGCAGCGAAAGAAAAGAGATGCAGGTCTGTGCTGATTGCCTTGACCAGAGACAGAAGCTGACACTGACCTGGGAGCAGCTGGAGCCAAGGAATTGTTTCCACTTCTGCTATTTGAAGTAAAGGCAACATGATGCTCATCTTGAATTTTAACTCTTTTTTTTTCTCTTTCAGGTTCAACAATGTTCCGTATTGCCTGGAGAGCTGTATTTAGTGGGGATGCATGGAAAGGCTGTTTTTTTGGAGAAACATCACTCTGCTCCAAGTTCTTGGGAGTCATCTTTTTTCCTTCCTTACTTGGCAATTGAGTGAGAGCAATTTCTTTCACTGAAGTATTTTTGCTGTCTAAGTATTCACAAGTAGTGTCCACTGGAATTCGCTCCCTCTTCTTTTTAATTTTAGGACCTTTAAGCATTTCTAAGGAAAAAAGGAATAGACTTTTGGTACAAAAGAGAGGCTGGAGATGACTTGCCCACCAACATGTTCATAATAAAACTAAAAAAGAACATTTCATATGACTAAAGACATTGGAATAATTCTTAGACCACTTAGTTTGCCTAAAGAATGCCTCTTCATATAATCTAACAATCCCAACAGAAGTTAGCTTGAAAAAAACCCAACTTCTCTCTCCTCATCCACTCTGTCTTCCAGCAAGGCTTGAAATTAAATGTTCTGAACTACAAGCTACTGAGGTAAGCTTCCACAAATAGCATTTTGAAGTTAAAGCCTTTGGGTATGGATAAAACCCATTTAGCTATCTGGTTCCCCATTCATGGAATCACAGAATGGTTTGGGTTGGAAAGGACCTTAAAGCTGATCTTGTTCCACCCCTTGCCATGGCAGGGACACCTTCCACTATTCCAGGTTGCTCCAAGCCCTGTCCAACCTGGCCTTGGACACTTCCAGGGATCCAGGGGCAGCCACAGCTTCTCCACCACCCTCACAGGGAATTTTGTTCCTAACATCTCATCTAAACCTGCTCTCTCTCAGTTTAAATAGAATCATTTCACTGCACAGTCTACAGCTGCCTTGCTTTGCACATACTCAGCTATCAGCTCTTTTTCAGGTGGGCCTCTGTAGTCAAAACTTATTTCATATTAACTTGAGCTACTAAACCACTTTTCCTGTAAATGCTTTGCACCTTATTAGAAAGCTCCTATCAGCTGCCTACATCCAGACAGCCCAGGCTTCTCATCAACACGAAGAGCCTGCAGCTATTATGGGAAACACCTGAGATTTGTTTCCACCCACCTGAGTATGGTTATCTATCTGTGCTCTATAAAGCCTCTCAACAGTGTCATTTCTAACTGTAAAACTGTACTGTTTAGTCTTCTCAAGTCAGTGTTCACATATTCAAGTGAGGTCTTTGAGCAAGGTAGGGCTTTTATACTTCAGCTCAGCAGGTTTTTGACCAGGTTATAATCAGAAAGGCAGCTATTTAAGCATTGGTTTATTCAGGAACTAAAGCAATGCCTTCCTGTTTAATGTCACTCCGTTGCTAAAGGCTGAGAAGATCAGATATTTGTATTTTCCCAGACAAGAAAAGTAGTATTTACCTTCAGGTTCGTATTTCATTTTTAGCTCATCCACCATAACTCGCAACCTCATATTCTCACTCTGAGAAGCTTGCAAATGCCTCTCATTTGTGAAGAGTTTCCTTTCAAATTCCAGGACCCTTTGGCTCTCATACAGAGCTTTCATTCTCTGCAGGGACAGCTCATTTTTCAATGTTTCTGTTTCCTTGCTGGGGTGGGAGGAAAGTTATAAAATCAGTCAAACTTGGATTGTTCTGGTTTTTGGGGTTTTTTTAAGTAAAGCAGCAGGTTTAAAGACAACTAAGCACTCAACAATTTCACCTTAAATTTGTATTTAATACACTGGTAGAAAAAAAAAAAAAATCAAGCTTTTTTTGTTCTGTAAAACATTTCAAGTGCTATTATCTCTCTTTTTATAAGAGAAAGGAACATAAACAGCCTAAAGACTAAGAATCCTCATACAGCTTCCTTACAGATTAACTTTTAATAGATTAAAGTTCTCAATTGTCCTGTATCTAGGAGTAGTGACAACATTTCTGGAAGAAAGCAATAATAATATACAATAGTTCTGGCTTCTATCTTTGAAAACATAACTGAAACTACAAACAAAACAACTCTCAGTCCTATAATGAAGTCAGGTTGGTTCCACAGCATTAAAAAATGCAACAAGAACAAGACAAGTCTGCACATACAGTCAGTGCATACAAACACTAACAAAAGAGGGAGGAGAAAAACAAGAAGATAACCCTCCTACAACAACTTCTAGGCCTCAGGATTTAAGTACTTACTTGGAGTTGTCAAGTTTAATTTGCAGTAAATCTGCATAGTAACCATTTTCAGAATCGCTTCCTTTTGAGCTGTTAGCAGGTCTGGACTCTTCCATATTCTCATATAAACTCTGATAAAGAAAAAATGTCAGCTTGTCAAGCAGTGACCTTTCAGAAGCACATTAGCTTAGCTATAAGGAGACATTTTCCATGCATTTCTGTGGAAATCTAATTCCTCATCACAGAGGGATTTACACACAGAAGATAAAATTTAGCTGCTCTGAGTACTTTCTCATTTGTTACAAATGTCAAATAGCACTGAAACTGACAGCTCTCTCTCATTCACTGAAGAAAGCAAAAAAGTAAGTTATCTCAACTCCAGACAGTTTGCAAGTAGCACTGCAGAACAGCTTTCTTGCTTTTTGCTTGAAAATACACAATATTTAGTTAACCTACAGGAAATTTTTTCAGCATTTATTTCTACTCTTCAGCAGCTGTACCTCAAAAGAATACAAGCTGTGCTAATCAACAGTCAAAAATCTCAAAATCAATTATATATTTCAGATGAGGAAGTTGGTTCATGGTAAAGATGCTGTAAATGCAGCAACATGAGACACTGGGGTTTTTTGTTTAGATTTTTCTCTGCACAAGCAGTATTCAGGTTTAATCAGGCTTAATCCTGTCCCATAGACCTCACTCTAGAGGTGAGTGAGGCCTCTGTCACTCACTGACTACAGATACTTTTGATGCTTATTGGAATCATTCAGCTTCCTAACACTATTTATGGCCTAGAGACAGAAATTAAGTACAGCCCAAGCTTAAACATGACAAAACTGGTATAACAATCAGGCCTCCTCTACTACTGCTAAAATGGGTCAAGCCTGGCTTCACACCACTTGGGTTAAATACAGAATACAGGAGGTTATCCTGGAAAGCATAATCCTGCTGCACAAGCTAATACACCTCAGTTTACATTCCAGAGCTGTGGTAAGAAAAGGCCAAACAAGTCAAGAAAGATGAAACAATTAAGAAATGCTACTGATGTTTGTGTGTTTACAGAGTGAAATACTGTAGCCTTACACTGGTACATAGAGGAGTCCTCAAGTATTTCTCACTTTTCAAAATATTGACAAGATGTATTCAAGTGGCATAAGAGGACTGAAAAAACTGCCTCACAAGCATAGTTAAGCAATTCAGTTTTGCTAGAAAAGAGCATGCTTCAACTGCAGAATTAAGACACATCAAGAAAATAAATATCCAGGAAATTCAACAGATCTGAGACACTAAAAAAGGCTAAAGCCTAAGTACACACAGTAACAGTGCCAAATGGCTACACCTTCCAAGAGAAAAATTGGATGTCAGAGTTCAGTGAACTCTGACCAAGTAACTGATTTAAATGCTGTAAGTAACTACATAAGATATGAAGGTGCTTCACACAGGAACCCACAAAAATTGTTTCTTCAACCTAGGTGTTGGGTGGAGTAGAATTTTCTGCTTCTCTGCACTTCAGGAGTCTCTGTTCTCCAACTGTAAAATAAAACTTGGGCCAAATAAAGATATGAGTTGCTTTTGGATTGCTTTTCAAACCAGAGCTTGGAGTTCAGACAGTTTTCATGGCTCTTCTCATGTTTTAGCTTCCAATTACAGTTTTCTACTTAATTAAAAACCACATACCTTGAATTTTTCTAGCTGCCTCACTTTCATAAGAAGATCTTCTATTTCACCATTCTTTTGCTCTAACATAGACTGTAAGCGTTCCAGCTGATCAAATTCTGCCTGGGAGCCTTTCAGCTGTAGCAGGGTAGCCATTTGCAGCTGGAAAAAAGGAAAAAAGATATTTTCAACAAGTACTTGGATTAGTGACTGAAAATTCCAGCCTCTTACCCAGAACTATTTGGGTACTCAAGCTTTTTAATTCTAAACCTGAATACAGAAGTGCACTGGATGCTTAAACTCAGTCTTCACCACATAATTTTAGCAATTATCATCATAGACACCACAAGTTATGAGGACAGCTGATATCTTACACAACAGTGCAGTCCTGAGGGGTCACACTCATCTCTGTGTTGGCTAAGGAACACATAAATACACTGCCAAGGACACACACAGCATTCCACATCCAAACAAACACCAAGGCAGCCAAAACCCAGTTGCATTTTAGCTCTGACAAATAAGCCTGGCCTGTATCTCAAGAAACCACTTAGGAAAACCCACAGGTTTAATCCCCCCGCTTTTTTTCATTTCTGATTTTGAGGTATAACACCACCATGTTTGCCTTCTACAATACCCAAGAATTTCAGTTTTTTCTGCTCCTCCAGTGGAATACATTCTTTCAAGCAAAAGAACATCCTCCATCATTCCAAGGAGAAGTTATATGCAGTTAGAACAGTAATTCTCTTGGTGTTCACATAATATTTAAGTACAAAGGTCTTTAAACATTCAGTTATAGGTGATACATTAGACATTTAAATAACATGAAATACAAGAAATGAAAGACTTCACAAGGTATTAGTGAAAACAGACATTTTTATCAGTCTAGTCAGTATGGATAAGGTAACACAGGGAGAAATCACAGAGAAAGGAGCAAGTGAAGAGATTAGACTACAGAGAGGAAGCGAGAAGAGCATTTACCCTATAGAAGATCCTATATCAGGTGAAGGGTATTGATGATTCTGTACACAAGTTAGAGCTAATGGAAGTTTCAATTATCTCCTCAGAGCTTCTACAGGATGTAAGGGAGGCACAATTGTAATCTCCCCCTCACTGGCTGACCAAAACTATCCGTACAGTTCCCAAGCACAGACACCCTCCCTACCTTTTCCCTTAAAAGCCCTCCTGCTAACTGCCAGAATTGCAAATTGCAGCTGATCTACATAACAGAGAATAGGAACGTTAAGAAACTAAAAGGGATGCTCTGGACTGGCAAAAATACACTAGAGGTGGTAAAACTTTCCCAAGAATGCTGTTTACATTATGTTCAGGAGTCAGAGCCTCAGGATGTACCAGTGAATACCACAAAGACAGATTCTTCAACTAAAGCTGCAGCAGCAGTTAACTCTCCTGTGGGAATCAGCTGTGAATGGAGAGATCAGCTGCCCACAGACTGAGCTTTAATTGGCAGCATCACAGTGCAGCACAACACAGAGGATGCTAACAGGGATCTTAAGGCAGCAGCTAAAGCAAAACAGCTGTCATAAACTACCTCTCTCCAATGCTAGAAGAAATTTTATGAGTAAAAAATTTCAAATAAAAGCATTAAGTAGTAGTACAGGAATACCAATTTGCCTCCATTTTTGGTACTTTTAGTATTAGGTGTGTTTTTAATACCATTCAATCAGCATGACTGACTTACCCTGTATTACAAGGGGAAAACTTCCAAAGGAACTGATCCTACTCAATCACTTTCCTCAGTCAAATCTTTGCTGTATCAGTTTTTTTCTACTCCTTTAAGACTGTTTGAACTATTTTCAACCTACTCCACAAAAGCTTGGTAACACAAACCTGTGTCTTCAGTGCAACACATGATCATCTCTCCTGATGTTTAAGCATTCTCCTCAAACTGCTTGACCAAGTAGGTGATCAAACTGAAAAGTTCCACTTTAGCGTTGGAAAAATCATGAGGCCAGCATGAGAACAGTTGGCAGCTCTGCAGCATTATCTTGTAAATCAGCTTCTGATAACAAGTTCTTAACAATATTAACCAACAGGCTCCTATTCTATAACAGTGTCATCTAACTTCAAAAGTTATGATGAAAGCTATGACTTACTCTTACACCAAAAATAGGGAAAAGCAAGAAAAAATATGGACAAAGACAAGAAAGCAACAGAGAAGTGGAAAAACCCAAAAACCTACAGTGTGAGGGGGTAAAAGCCTGTCCTTTTCTTTATGCTCGTTCCTGACAACCACAGTTAATGCATGAATAAGTATTCATGTAGCACAAGAATTAGACAAGAAAAGAAAAAATTATCAAGACAAAGTGGCTGCTAGTTTGACTGACAGGAGTTGTGTTCTACTTTTATCCATTAGACAACTTAAGCAAACATGGTGCCTTCACTGTATTGTGGATGCTGTTGTATGTACCACAGCAGTCACACAGCACAACATCATCTCACTTATTTTCTCTCCCATCTCCATCCCCCCCGACTACTGTATCATATTTTAAAGATAACAAATCCCCTTGCCTGTGCATTAAAGCAGTGCCTTATCAGACCCAAGGATACCCTGGAGTATTACAGGAATCATCATACCTTCATTCTTTGCAATTGTTCTCTACTGAATGCATGCTGTTTTTGTAGGGACTGATATTTTACTTTCACACTGATCAGCTGTCGTTCCATTTCTGCCCTACGGTCCTCCACCTACAGAACATTGTGAACAATTATTACTGTGAAATTACAACACTTGCTGTCACTTGGATGATGAGTTTGATAAGGACATGTTGCTTAGCAATTGGTGTTCAGTCTGCAAATAGTGTCTTTCCGGCAACAGTACCTGAATATACAGGCTACTGTCATTCCCCCTGCAATAGAAGTGAGTAGACAGTGCCACTGAAGCCCAATCAGTGAAATGCAACAGATTTTTTTGTTCTTTTGATATCAAAACAAACATTTCGTGTGCTTCAGTGTTGCTGTAGAATAGTTTTGTCCACTGGCAACAGAACAAACAGTTTAAAAAAATGTGAACTGTTTCCCAACTTCACCCATTCCCTGGATGCTGTCATGAAACATGATGCCTCCCTATGCATTTAACAGCAGCTGACCTCCTTCTCAAAAACTAATTCCAAAACCCTCCCAAATGGTCAAACATCCAGACATTTTTCAGTAAGTTTGTAAGACATCTTTCATAAGCATCTTTCAGTATTTCACATACTGTCTTCTACATTAAAGTTTTATCAGCTGAACAAGACCACTTAGAATCAAGAGCTGCAGACAGAACCATCATGAACCCTCAGTCAGAACTTATGACTTGATAATCAGATAACTTAAAGTGATTCCTTATCTTCAGAGAGAGCATAAAATGGTTTTCCAGGTCAGAGCAACACCGAAGTTATATTTGAAGACTTAGATATACATGCTGGCCAGATCAGGTACAGATACTCTCATATTTTCAATAAATGTAAGAAAGAAAACTGAAAATACTTCTGGCCTGTGTACATTGTCAAGCATCTGCGACATAGCTGTACCTCAGCAAAGAGAGAATTGCCTTTACTTGTAGGGTCCAAAGATTGTTGCACTGCATGATCCAGCTGAACCCGAAGCTCCTGATTAGCCTCCCGAGCTTTCTAGATTAAAGCAAAGAGGATATTGGTCATTTAAGCATCTGATGTACTGCATGCATGAATTTAATCAGATAGCTTTAACTCTTTTTCACTTCCTATACTTTAGCAGAGATTATATTGTACTGAAGTACTTAGCTGTACATACAGTTCTAGTAACTAAGAGACAAACTAATTTCATTCTGCTAAAACACTTAATATTCCACTTGCTCTTCAGGACAAGAACACAACTAAAAGCCTTTAACGGTAAGCTTTGATGTTTGTCAACTCAATTCACAGTATTCAGGCCACTCTCCTTGTGGTGTTGATCAGTCACAAATACTGTACTCCCCGTACAAGATTTTCCAAGCCCTTCGGTAGAAATTTGAAATAAAAATGAGAATTCTGCCAGTGACCTGTGAGAAGGTCCCCCAGAGGCAGAGCAGTGCCATGCAAAGGCTCTCCTTTCACAGCTGCCACAAAACAAAGCCAATAGAGAGCATTTACTAGCAGGCAACACCAACCACGACCAACCATCATCCTTCTCTTTCCCCTCTCTCCTCACAACTCCTCAAAACTCCTATTTCACCAAAAAGCTGGCAACACAACTTGTGAAATTTGGGGATTATCTACCCTGTCAAATAAAATTAGGAGAATACCTCTAATGCATTACAGTAGAAGACAACTTCTTTCTCCCTCTCCTCTTTTTCTCCCTGCAGCCGCTCCAGCTGGTTCCGTAAGTTACTGTTCATGAGTTCTAACTGTTCTTTGCTGCACTGCAGCTCATTCAGCTTTTCTTCATCTTTGGCCTAAACAAACAAGTATGAAATAAAAATTGTTTAAAACAATTGGAAGAAAAGCAGGCCCAAGTAAACCAAATACATTTGTTCATAGTAATTAGTATTAATACAAAATATTACCTTGAAGAAGAGAGGGTATTAAAGCCTAGCTATAAGGCTGTTATATTTTGCTGTGCACACTGAATAAAAGTAAATCCTAACATGATACTAGAGACAACACACCTAAAAGTAAAACAAGCAAGAAGGGCAGAACTTCATCTTCAACAAGGCTACATTGCTAATGATTCAGTGCTACTCACACACCTTCTCATTCTGTAGTTCAGTGAGCTCTATCTGAAGGTTGAGCATTTCTGAAGACATGGTCTCATGGACACGCTCAGACATCATATGCAGTTCTTCTGATTTGGCAGCAATTATTTCTTTCTGATGGTCCACTTTGTGTCTCAGCTGTTTCTCTGAGAGTCTGGTTTCATCTAGTTCTGCTTTCAGGTTCTCCAACTTAAAAACAGTTGACAACTATGTAGTATCATTTCATAGGAAATTCTTGAAAAGCACAATACTTCTGACTGTTCCAATTACAGAAATGTCTTGGAAACGCAAGAGTAAGCTTTTAAAAATAAGCATTGAAATTTAATGTAATTCACAAGTAAGTACACAGATGTTTTTTAAAAACCATCCAACCAAGCTTCTACGCACTGTAACTATGTTTTTTTGTAGTTAAGAGTGCAATTATAAGTTAAACATATAGTATCTAAAGTGGTAATAACAACCTCTTAGCTATGTATTAGTTTCCAAACCTTGTTTTTAAGGTCACTGATTTCCTGTCCATAGGCTCTGTCAAGCTGTTCTTTCTGTTTATCCAGTTGCACATTTTGCTGCTGCTTAAGGGAATCACACTCAAAATTCAAGCTTTCCAACATTCGATTCTTGAGTTCAATTTCTCTCTGTAGAGTGTACTTCTCTTGTTCAAATTTCTGAAAGAAATAACACACTAATAAATCTAGATGTAATTGTACATTGTTCCCTAAGCATTTATGAAAAAGCACAGGCTCAGAACCAAGATGCTTGCAGCTCATTCAGTCCTTTGTTTGGAGTGCCAATTAGAGTTGTAATACCCATGTTTAAAAAAAAAAACTGCTCTAAAATGTTATTTATAAATGTTATGATTATAATTTGATTGTGCAATATCCTCCTCTTCCTGGAAACTCTGTATTTCTCTGCACCCTATATGAAGGGTGTGGGTATCTTTTCTGCAAGTGTCACAAATTTAGCCACAGTTTATATGCCCTTTCCACCACCACAAAACCCAATTATGCTAAAAATTGCTACAGTCCATCAAGCAGAACAGCTGAATTCAATGGTTTTTTTTAAGACAGCTAAATTGTCTGTTTCGTAATAAATCCATCAACCCTTCTAGACTGAAGAACTGTTTTTTAAACAGCTTCCATCTATGCTTGATTGCATGTTAGCTAATTATGCAACATTCAGACAGCAATTAAAGAAAATAAAAACAAAAAAAAGAGTCTTGAAAGCAAAAGAGGTAATGAGGAAGGCAAATCAAATATGCAAGTTTTTTTTCCTTTGAAAAGTTATGTGACTCTTGAGACACAAACCAGAACTAAATAAAAAACCAAAAGCTGTCAGGTATCTAACTGACCTCTGTGGCCTAGACACAGCTTATCAAGGCTTAGCTCTCAAATACCCAGGGCAGGAGCTCTAACACAAAGATAAAGACTGTGCACAGGCCAGGTTTGGGAGTGCACTGCTGAGAAGAGCAAAGAACAACAAAATTCTAGCAGAACTTGCTTGCACTCTTGTACAGAAGAGTACACAGAGCTTTCTGAAAGGCTTTTTTTTCTTTGTGCCTGCTGGTAGAAATCACACTTGTGTTCATAGTAACTGCTTTGGCTCTCAGATTGCACAGAGGAGAGCCAGAGATTCAAAAGCTCAAAAGAATCCGTTGGGTAAGCACAGTTCCCACACAAGATGTTATTCTGCTGGATGAAAGCACACAATTCCTTCCCTCCACCCCTGGAATCTGAGTTACCAACTGATCTGGCTCACAGAGCCCCTAACTTGGCTCCAGCCTCTCACACAGGATCACAATCTATGGGAGCAGCTTGACAGCTCAGTAACTGCCATCTCTGCTGGGCAGCACCAAGCCATGATCCTGCCCTGGCTTCCTTACCACTTGTGCCTTCACTGCCTCTCACACAGAGCTTACTAATGGTGAACTGACCAGACTAAAAAAATTCTGTTCATTCTGAACAGCAGGGTGCTGCAACCCTCCAGCTGCTACAAAACAAACATTTTAGCTCTATCCCAGGAGAAGGGATGGATGCACAACCAGAAACAGACTAAATGAAGATAAATTATTTATCTGAAAAATGGGCCGGCTGAATACAAACATGAAAATTAAATTCTTTATGAAAAGTGGAAGAGATTTTGCTGGTTGTAATTTTCCTGAACAGCCCGTAAGAAGAAAACTGGTTAACTAAATAATACTTCTATAATTCAGCACTATACTACTCTTTTTCCTGAGCTGCAAAGAAATGTGCTAATAAGTTCAGTACCCCTGGGTATTTGGAAAATTTGAAAACTTCATTACAGAAGAAATCAATTTTACAGTCTTGCTGCTAGCATTCTTCTCACAGCTTTTAAGTGATATAAAGCTGACTGGGAGAGCATACACAAATGAATTGCTAAACAGAGGCAAAACACATGCTCTGAAGCAAATTTACTTTAGCATTTAGCATTCATTTTACATTAAAGGCAATTAGTCTTACATGGTACTGAACACTTGATGCATAATTAGCTACGAAACCCTGTCCCAGTTAGACACAATTATGCTCAATGTCTTAAAGCAGAGGAAAGAGCCCTCTCTACAACTACTTAGAGGTTTATTAAAATTAATCTAGATGCTAGAAGGCATTGAAAACACCTATGCCTTTCAGAAAATACTTAAAACAAAGTTCTTGTTTTGAACTTTGAGTAGAAAAGGCAGTCATCACCTCAGTTTTCTCAGTCAATTCACGGCGTGTTTGATCCAACTGATTTTGAACCTCGCTTTGGGACTCCAGTAAATGCAAACCATATTGTGCTGCTTTTCTTCGCTCATTCTCTGCTTCCTTGAGTTGCTGCTTGAGACGTAAAATGGTCTCTGTCTCTGCCTCCATTTTTCTTCCTTTGTTTTATTCAACACTGCAAATACAAAATGATTAAAAAATATATTGCCGTAAATTAGAATGGTTATGCGAAAGAAGTTATTCGATTTCCATTCTTATCCAGGATGGAATGTTTTATTTTCACATGAATACAAGACACACACAAAGACAGGTCACAAGCAGACCTATGAATAGTAAAATAACAGCTATTTCTTCATAACCATGGTTACTGCCTTATTCTTGATTATGTCTAGCAAGCAAAGGCACCCCTGTGTACCCAGCCTGGCTTCTCTGTACACCACAACCAGCGTTAATCTTGGACAGAGCTCTCTTGCCAATTACCAGAGAAGGCAATTAAATAACCTTAGAAAAGCACTGCTATGCACACGGCTGACACTATTTTCTTTGTATCATTAAGCAAGCCACACCAAGTGTAGCATTTCTTGCATACACAAATAACACTTAAAGTTGGCATAGGCAGCTGCATTAGCAGAACAGTGTACTCCTAATAACATTACATGGGATATAGAGTCAAAAATAGAAATCCTGTTACAATACATGGAATTTAACACAAGGCTTTAAATTCATTGCAGCACTTAATGGAATCTTTCTTTACTGATTTTTATTTCAAAATTTACTTGCTGCAGGCAATGTATTTATAAATAATCATCACCTTGTTACATTTCAGAAAATTCATCCTTTTCTAACTTTGGAGTATAAAAGAAGACAAAAGGTGAATTTTGCCAAAAAGTTAGTCAAAGTAAATCAAACAAACCAAATATTTAAAAAAATAAAAATCAATTCAAATTAACACCATAATCTTGTATGACTGCTTGCTCCCAAATCTGCTAAATCAGCCTGCTGCAAAAAATCCTCTTAAGACAGAAAATGCTAATCAACTTGGGCTTCTGAACAACACATGCCAAGAGTTTTCTCAGAAAGTAGGAAATAACAGTTCGACACAAACACAAAAAAAGAATCTGCAGTTGATTTTTCAAAGCCAGGGTTCACAATCTTTATATAATTTCAGAATTAAAGTAATTCTGTATTGAAGACCTAACTCTTAGTTTCTTTTCTCACAGAAGCAATTGATTTGTCACCATTTCTTACTGGCACATACATACTTCTTATGAATGTTGCAATATCCATACTTAATTTTTTTTGCTAACTTTTATTTAACAAGAATAACTCCCAGTGGAGTTACTCAGCTTATGCTAATAGAAAAGAATATAATTAACATGCAAAAGTACATTGTGCCAATACAGTGCCAATTCCTCTCCAATGCAAAAAAGAGAAATTACCACATTCTGGTTTTTGCATTTTCTCCTCGCTTGTTGCTCTCCAGGTTTAATGCATACAAAGACACTCTAGACAGCCAGACTTCAAAACTTCAATTTTCACCTCTAACCACTGCAATGCTTGAAATACTGGTTTTGCACTTATACTATAACAAGCCAGTGAAACACAGGAATTTCGCATACCCATAATTGAGAATCAACAGTATTATACTAGTGCAAGGACAAGTACACCACATACAATGTAATAATGAAGGGTTTAAGGTAAGATGTAGCAATACAAGCATAAAGGCAACAACAACTTCTGGCACGTGCTTCCATTGGTAAAGAGAATAAATGAATCATTGCTCACTTACATACAAAGAACTTTAAAAATAGTTTCATTTTATTTTTGAATCAGACAACAGTACAGAGGCAACACAGCCTTTTGGCAGCTCCTAGCTTACTAAATTAAAGGAATAATGTGTTTAACTCACCTCCAGAAGCCCATTGAAGTATTTCTTGACCTTATTCTTGAACTTCACCTTTAAAAGAATAAAAAGAGCAACAGTTGTCTAGTCTGGATGAGTCTAAGCTGCCATCACAGCACAGCTCTCCACAGCAGTCCCTTTTCAGAAGAGGCTTAACCCTGCTGGCTGTCTCATGAACATGCAGATCACAAGCTAACCTCCCCATTAATGCAAATCTTATTCAAATCTCAGGCAGCTGTCAGACAGTTTAGAAACAGCCAGATCAGGCAATGCTGCCAAAGGATGGATGCTCTGGAATTGGCCTCTGAGGCAAGGAAACACCTTCTTTGGTGACCCTCAGAAGAAGGGTCACCTTCTTCTAGTACACCTGTAATTTTAAAGGATTGTTTGGGAATTTTTGTCCCACTCCCTCCTACTTCTACAATCTCTATGGCATTTCTCCTCCAGTTTCACATACAAGAACTCTAAGCTCTTAATAAATCATTTACTAGTCAATAGAAAAAAAATCTGATGGGAGTTTTTTAACTTTACAGTTGAAGTAGGTTGAAAAACAGAAATAGCTTTCCTATTCACATGTTTCTTGCTGACTAATGGGGAAAACAGCAGGTATGCCTTTTGGAGCACAGATATCCTCAGCTTTTCATTGTCAATTCTGGATGAATAAAACAAGTCCAGGTACGTTTGTTCATGAAGTTGTATAAGGAAATAATTCCCAGAAGTTTGATATTATACACGAGGCTAAATACATTGCTCTGAAAATAATGTTTTAAGATTAATTAAATGGGTAGCAAGGTGAGTAGGCAGGAGGGAGAAATAACAGAAATCAGTCTTAATTTATTCTACTGAGTTACAAGAGAGCTACTGGTTTTTGGCTAAGTATCTTCCAACGTTTTGTAACATATTCTGAGAGCTGCAGACCTCTGTTATTCAACCATTCAAGTACTCCTTAATAAAAGCAATAGAGTAGGAGATAAAAGGCACTGTCCTGGCAGACAAACTTTCTTCTCCCACTCTAGCTCAGTTCTTCCGGTTCAGCTTCTATTCCCCAGGGCCGCAGTAACAGCTGTCTGAGTTCTGACCCTGTCAGCAGCACCTGGGCAGCTCTCTGATCAGGAACACAATTACCAGGGTAGTTTTTCTCCCTTAACCCAGTTATTCCCCCGACAATTCCAGTTACTTACACAAGACCATTTCTTCGCCTACCAGGTTGCACACTCAGGCTGAAAGACTTTCAGGGTCAATCACCTCCCACAGACACGTTTCCGGGTGGGTCAGCACTACAGAGAACAGACAAACAGCACTACAGCCTCATGGTTCAGCCACCAGACAGGCAGGGCAGCCTCTGACAGCGCTGTGCGGAGCCAGTGCCGGGTCACGGCTGTCCCCTCCCTCCCGCCGGGCCCGTCCCGCTGCACACCGGGCCGCTCCCTGGGCCCGACCGAGCCCCGAGAGCGGCGGGGAAGGGCTCCTCCTGCTCCACCGGGGGCCGCAAACGGCCCCACCCGCTGCAGGGAACGGGAGCTGGCAGCGCCATAGAGAGCAAACCGCGCTAGCCCCGCTCGGCCCCGGCCCCTCTCCCCGCTCACCCCTCTCCCGTCACACCGCCCTGTCCCGCACCGGCCGCCGCCGCCGTTCAAACTGGGTTCCGCGGCGCCGCCCAAGTCTCGCGAGATTCGCCCCGCCCCTCGCGCTCAGGGCGGGTTGCCGTGAGGGAGAGCCTGTCTCGGCACAGCCGCCGCGCTCGCTGCAGGGCTCTGTCGGTGCCTCTGCGGGGCTGTGGCCGCCTCGTTCATTGGTATTAATTGCCACAGCCTTGTCCCGACCACGGGCGCCGATTCGCACACCGCGGAGAGCGATTTCTGTGTGTTATTCCAGTTTGCGCGAAGTAGGGATCTGGGTGGTAATACGAGAAAGGCTGGCTCAGCGATCAGCAAAACTTCACACTGTTAATACATTCCAGCAAAGGCATCAGCCTTTTGGTTACAAATTTCATAACTTCCCTGTGAATGAGTACTCACACTCCTGGATCTGGTTAAATCTCTTGTTTCTCCTGCTGATTCGTCACTCCCCCTCCGTGCAGGAGAGCTTTGGGGTTGGCAGCAGAACACTCAAATGTTTGCTCCATGTGCCAAGGGTGGGTTCTGTCCCTTTGCCCTCTTCATCAGCAAGGACAGGTGTGGGCTCTGTCCCTCTGCCCTGTTCCCTCAGCAAGGACAAGTGTGGGCTCTGTCCCTCTGCCCTCTTCATCAGCAAGGACAGGTGTGGGCTCTGTCCCTTTGCCCTCTTCCCTCCCCACAGGGCTGCCTGAGCAAATGTCACCTCCTGCTTTCTCAGCCCAGCCTTTCCTTACCTTCCGCGGCGCTTTACCGTCCAAGATACAGCAAGTTCAGTGCTTGTAGCACAGCTGTCAATAACTTCTCACTTCCCATTTTTCTCCCTAGCTTGCTGCAGTTTCTACCCATCCTCGCTTCCTGTACCAGGGAGGATTCCCAAGCAGGGATTTTATAGTGCTAAATTGTTCACTATGCACAGATTTCCTCAGCCGGTGAATAGCTGAGTGATATCCACAAAGAAGAGCAAAATCTATCAGCAGAGTGTTTCACCATGGCTGTTTGAGATTTCAAGCACAGGTATCTTTCTTTTTGCCCCAAAACCAGCAGTTAAATTTTTAATCTGAGTTGCAAGATTCATATATTTTTGTACTTATTATTCTACCTGATGTGACATCCCTATAAAAAGCCACAGAAATACATGACAGCAAATTCTTCCTCTAAGGAAACTTGCTTCAAGTAATGCAAGGTTAAATTCAACAACAGGCTGTAAGTAGATGTGAGGATAACAATCCTATTTGGAGCAACTGGGACAGAAATAGATGTCTAAAGAAAAAAGGTGCATGGACAAAGAGCACATAGTCTAAAATCTGACAGAGAGAGCCAATAAAACACTGCTACTACTATCAAAATTATGCTAGCTCTACTCTTCTATCAAAATGGGAGTCTAGATTTTTTTCAATAGAAATGGGATTAAAAATTAAATACAGAATGGTCTAGACAGTCAAGACTACCAAGTTGATTAAAACAGGGACAGGAAACAAGACAATCCTGTTCTAATCCTGATTCTGCTGCGTTCACTGTGTGATTAACCACTCCAAATACCCACAGCCAACCCCCCTTGTTTTAAAATAAGGATAACAGTGACTTAATTAACAAATCCATATGACTCCCTTGACAGTGAGTGAGTACATCTGGAAAAAAATTAAAATACATTGTAAATGCTAAATATGAACATGGTTACTCCACCCTCATAGCCTGCTAAATTATAAAAGAGTTAAAATAGCTGCTGCCTCCTCCTCTTTGGTTCCACAGCCATCTATGATAGCTGATGTTTAATACATGAAGTATTTTAGCAAACTCTGTAATATTTTCATCTTACAATTTCCATTTAAGCTCTAAAACAGAGTTAGGAGTTTAGATGCAAAGTAACTAATTCACTATTTAAAATATTCCATTATCTGCAGACCTGTTCTCTTCCCCTTGCTGAACTGGCAATCATTTGGACAGTTTTACAGACTGTATCTACAGCTTGTGAATAGAAAACCTAAACGTGGGTTGCTAACAAGCTGTTAGCAATTTGTCAAGTGCAGTGACCATCTTGTCAGAATGCTGCAGATTGTTCCCTGGTGGTACAATATCTAATATATATCAGGATTCCTTAGCTGTGAAGCTGAATTTCACTTTAAGAGGCTGTAAGAAGAACACAGAATGGCAAGGTCATTATGTCCATTGTTTATGGTAAATATGGCTTTATGGAAACAAATACTTTTGTCCCACTTGTCTATGAGAAGACTGTCACTTTTCATGTTTCTTTCCAGCTTAGGTTATATTTATTCCTAGCTTGCTATTGTAACTATAAATTTACAGTTAGGGACTGTTCTCCTGATTCTGACCTCATCAAAACCATTGCCCTATAGAGACTCTATAAATCCAGTAGCCACTGAAGCATAAATGTTTCCTAAGTGTGTAGTTTGTTCACTTTTGTTTATTGACATTTTATATCACCAAACTTAATTAACTGTGTACTGCTGACCCTGTAGGAAGTGGAAATCTATGTTTTGTGAGTCTTATCTACCAGCAGGCAAGATTTCCACATAAGTAAGGGATTAATTGCAGCAAGTAAATCTGTTGGTGGTTTTTTTTTCCTCTGAGGGGGAGGCTTGTTGCTTTTATCTACATAAAAACCAATGAGTTAAAAAAGCCCTCTTGGTCTTTCCCTGCTAATTGCTCAGGGTAACATACGAGCTGACAAATGTTTTACTAACGCTGCTTAAGATCCCAAATGCTACACGGAGCAAGTGAGTTGCAGCAGTCTGTTGAGAAGTGCTGAGTACTACCCATCACTTTGGCACAACTGACCCAGGGTTCACCACAATAGAAACTTACTGGAGCATTAACTTCTGGTTTGTTTGTTTGTTTGTTTGTTTGGGTTTCTTTGCACATTCTTGCTCTTCATTATTTAAGAACACTTAGAGCTGCACAACTTAAAGCCATGTTATTTTATTTATAGTGCAGCTTCATCAAAAGCCCAGGTTTAACCCTGTCTAGATTTTTCAGTAGGTAAATTTGAAACTGTTTTGCATTTTTGAGATGGGACACTTTCACCTTCCATTAAACAGAGGCCAGAAGAGTGTATGTTTTAATTTATTACCATGAATACTAAGAGCAGTAATACCAATACCTGAGTAGTTCTGCAAGGATCTTGAGTAGCTCACTAATTACAGCAACAGATTGAGGGCCAGTAACTGTTTCTAATCCTCTCTAAACTATTAGACACTGACCTCATCCAAATCACTCAATCTCACTATTTCAGTCATCGTAGCAAAACACATCTTTACTTAGCGTTTTCCTTACCAATTTAACCTTAAATAGCCTTCTGTGGCTGCATGGGATCACTGCAAAATCTATCAAGTAGGTGTGAGAGTCTCTTTCAGTTACAAACTCCGAGGTTTGCAGCTCCCTTATTAAACTTTTCCATTACTTTTATTTAGATTGGTCACATTTTTTTACTGCTTGCTTGAATGGGACAGGAGCCTCATAATGAGTTTCCTGGACTTATGTAATCAAGTAGCCCAGTTGTGAAAATATACTTTCTTCAGTGTACAATATATTCTTAAAAAGTAAATTTTGATGCATCTTTCATATTTTGCAAATATCCATCGTTAAAGCCACAATTGCAAGATTTTGCTAAAAACAATAAAATAACAATGCAAGTTTTATGATAACTTCAAGGAGTTCATTTTTTTGTTTGCTTATACCTGGTAACTCAGGGGATCAGTCAATCCCAGAACAAGGTTACCAAATCCACATGTAATAGAACCTGGAGTGTACAGTGACTGAAACTAATTTTAACTTTTCATTTTTTTAGATTTATCTCAAAAAGTCACTTGAATTTCACACCCACTATAAATGCATTATTACCACTCTGTAACATAATGGTGGGTGAGAATCTTGGCTACTTTTCCCCTTGCATTTTGAGTTTACATAGTTGACACAAGTTTAGATCCAACTTATTGCCCTGATATACGGATAATTCAGTATTTAAATGCTACTCTCCTCTTGGGTAGCAGCATCAAATACTTAAAAGTGACATTTCGTGACATGAAAATATGTATATA
Organism: Lichenostomus cassidix; assembly: GCF_008360975.1. Classification (NCBI taxonomy): domain Eukaryota; kingdom Metazoa; phylum Chordata; class Aves; order Passeriformes; family Meliphagidae; genus Lichenostomus; species Lichenostomus cassidix. The sequence continues at coordinate 4,056,739 of NC_139494.1, forward strand.
AGTACCATCCTCAACACATGAATTAACCCAGAGGATTGCTATTCTCTGAAACGCCTTACAAACGATTGTAGTTCCCGTGCGGTTTTTATGTGCTCACTGCTGGCAGAGCTCCCCTAACGCACTCAGTTACACACCTGACATTCCCTTCGCCACAGGTGGTTTTTCCCAGGTTTTTATTCCCTGGATTGCCCGGGCTGCTGCCGCTAGTCTCCAGCACCATCTGGCGGCTCTCCCGCGCCATTGCGGGAATCCCCGTCCCGGGAGCCAGACGAGGAACAGCTACCAAATATTAACGGCAAAAAACATCTCATGGACTCATATAGCTGCCTTCTGACCAAAGGCATGTTTCGAATTAACTTTCCTGACTGCGCTCCCCCCCCAATAAACAATTAGACGAGTGACTGTCGTTATTTTTAACTACATTTAATTTCATACAGATCATCAGCTACATTCTGGACTATAACTTTAGCACTGTCACTGTGAATCTCTAATCAAATTGAGTAAAAAGTTTAATCAGCTGTGCCAGCTGGAGGTCATTAGCTTTTTTAACCATCAATAGCTTTCACCTGGATCTCGTTTCAGGGCTGCTATAAAAGAGCCTGACTTCCCCCAAAATTGTGGTAGTTTAGGTGTATGCTGTGGGTAGCTATGAAAGATAAGGTAATTATTTTTTTTTTTCTTTGAAATTTTCTCTTCTGTTAAAATACTTCGTATTTGTTAAAGTAAAATATATTGAGCTATAGGCTTTTTTTTTTTCTTTAGGTTTTCTTAAACAGCACTGTAAAGTGTGGGGTTGTGTAACTCTAATAGAGTTCTTGTTAACCTATACTTTCTTATCCAGTAGTTTTGAAAATATTATTTAATGCTTTTATATTTCTGATGCTTTCAACAATAACAAAGAATAAAAGGAAAAATGAAGGATAGTAAGTTAAAAGAGCTGTATTTTGCTACAAAAATGCCTGGTAGCTCAATAAGTATGTTTTATTTCTTTGGTCAGCTTTTACCAAAAGATGGTGTAATGAAATGCTTAAGTTAAGACTGTTCTAACTTATCCGTCTCATGTTATTTATAACAGTGTTTTTATTTGTAATAGGGGACCATATTCATAGCTTAACTTAGATTTTCTAGAAACAGCCTTACATAGGAATGCATGAAAAATTATCAGTTACGTTCTCATTGGTTGAGGTCTGTTGCTCTACAGAAACTAAAAGATCAAACTGTAGGATACTTGGTTGGGGTTTTTTGAAGTTACTTTTTTTTTTCTTAGTTGAGTATATTTATCCTGGGTTGAAGAAAAAAGAGTAATTAATTGAGTTGTAGTAGTTTAGCTTTGTTTCTGTTCCAGGCTTCCTATTTATAAGACTGCTTTTAACAACAATTTTTTTGTTAAAACTCTTGATTTTTATCTTTCGTCCTGACCCTGTTCCCTTCTTTTCTCCTTTAAATGGTGGACTCAAACACCTTATTGGATAAAACCAATGGATGCTTTCTTGTTCTGAATGGAACTTGGCTGATACTGTTTGGGGCTAAGCAGTCCTCTTCTGACTGCAACATGACCTGAGACCATCTGAATCAAGTAGAAATTAATGTTTTAGGAATCTGATTCTATGAAGGAATAGCAGACTAGACATTTGTAGGCTTTGAGGTGTTTTCAGTCCTTTAGGCACTACCAGTTTTCTCTTCAGCTGCTTCTTCCCTGCTAGTCTGCAAGTGCATCATCACCCACAGCCCTGGACAGTTTCATTCTGGGGCTGGGGGGCTGAAATGACATGACCTGGTAAGTCTTACTAGAAAGCAGATAGATTTTTTTTTTTTTTTGCCAAAGCTTCTGGAAAATGTTTATAGAAACCAAACCAAGCAAACCAACACCTTTTTGTGGTGGTTTGGATATTTTTTCTTTAGTGTAATTGTTTCCCCCTTATATTTAGCTTTGAATGCAGAATGAAAAATAAAAGCAGTGAAGTGAATATGATTGAGTAAAATGGGGCAATTTGAAAAGATGAAACAGAAGGGTCTAATCACTTAAATATGTTCTTTGTTCTTTCTATTTGCTTAGCCTAGTAAAATATTCTGACATTAAGAATCTCAATTTCATTTTCTATGTAATTATACTAATTAATAGCTTTACTGGCAGATCAACAGCTTAGAGCCTAGTTTTAATTCTAAACACAGTTGGCTTTTATTTAATTGTTAAACATTCATGCTGTATCTCAAAATATAAATCTATTTAATCTTGAGTGCAAGATTTCACAAAATGCCTCAGTGAAGATGGCCTGGAACCATATTTACTGCTTTGTGGCTATGATTTTAGTGTTCTTAGTAATGTAACTGATCTGTTTCCACAGACAAATTGTGCTATTGAATGGCTTAAAATGTGTGCTGCAAAAAGCTTCCCAGCCAGGGAACTTAGCCTGGCATTTGTTACAAAGTCTTGTTTTAGCCAAACTTACTCTAATCTACTCAGACTTAGGCGGATTCATCTGAGGGTTTTTTAGGTTTAAAATACCTCTAGAAGAAACTATTTTCACTCTATACCAATCCTGCTAAAATATTAACTTATGCATACATTCTTGCTTAAGCCTTGACTTGGGCAATGGTTGCTCAAATTCACACTGACATTTTTTAGTAATTTCCCATAGAAAATCCTAGCAAGAGTGGCTTGTAAATGTGTTCTAAAGGAGAAATGCAAATGGTTCTGATCATTGAAACACTCTTCTTAAAATATGGTTTCTAGGGATTAACTCAGAACTAGGAGAGTAGCAAAATAGCTATGTTGTGCAGCACTCAGGGCCACTTTTTGGTGGACTGTGTCTGCCCCATTGTAGAGTAGCTAAAGATAAATTGCTGGGGTTATGCTTTCTACTAATGAGCTCAGTGTGAAGTGAAGCTGGACTTCTGCTTATTAGATTCTCAAAAATGAGTAAAGTGAAAGAGTACTTCAAATAGAAATGGATGCAAGAGAAAAATTAGATGAGACTTTAGTGATTGTTCACTTGTACTCCTTATGAATGCCAGTGTACTCTGGGCAGCTGGGAAATAATACAATCAAAAGGTTAATTTCAACTTTATTTCCATATTTTTTAGAGCTTTTGAAGTATTTGCTTATGGCTTTTGCTGTATTTTTATTTTGGGTAGTACTGAATTTAAAAAATAGCTATTTATGTGTTTTGAAGCTACTTGCTAAACTTGTTAATAGTCTTGGTAAACTCAACAAATGTGGTAACAGTCCTGTGACAGGCATTGCAGCCTCTCTTTCGTGGTTAAAACAGAGCCCTGAAGGTGCCTTTTGAAGTGTGACTAAGCAGCACAGTGAAGAGCTTTTGGTTATTTGATCTTTAGCAACAATTAGTGTTCCCATATAAACCCTGAACTACAAATTAGGATGCTTATGTATGTCTTCATGAAATAACTGTTTATTCTTGATCATAGCAATGAGAACATAGCTAACTTCTGTTAGGCATTTGAGGTTGAATGCTCTTTAATTGTTAACACATTTTTTCACACTGATTATATCAAAGGATAGCAATATTAAGATTACAATAAGCATCTTTTTTTTTCCTGTGGTATACAGAATGTCTTTGTTGTGTCTCAGGATCTGTTTTAAATTGTGGTGATTTGAGCAGCTGGGATCTGGCTTTGGTTTAAATTATCATGTTTAGATGAGTAATAGGACTTTAGAAATACTTCTGAAAATGGCAATTTTCAAACATCACTGACCTAAGTAATGAGTGTCTGGATGACACTGTCTTTCTTCAAGTGAAAAGATCAGATTTTCTTTGATACTATGAAATAGGTTGGCAATTACTGGTCTTGACTTCTCATAGATACAGCTTCACATTAGAAGGGATTGTGAAAAAGGTTTTTGGATTGTGGTTAACAATAGCTGACAAGACCTTTCAGCTGGTAAAATAGAGAGCTGTTCATATGATCTGATGTGCCCAATGTAGGGTAGGGAACTTGGTTAGAAAACACAAATTATAGGAAATAAAGGGACACATTTCTACAGAAAGACTGCCTGCTGAGGTGGGCTTTGCCTGTCCCCATTTCTTATGAGTAATCTAAAATTAGAATACAAGTTCTATTTGACTCCCATGCCTCATCAAAACTTTTGATTTTATCATTAACGTGGTTTTGTGGGTCTGCTGTTCATGAGGCTTGCATTCAAAATGTTTAGTTGTAGTTGCTTCTAATGTCTTGGTATTTGTTCTATCTGGGAAAATATTTAAATGAACTGCTTTTGTAGCATATTTGTGCTTTGCCTTTGGACTTTGTTTCATTGTATTTTATTATTTAATGTTGGATGGGGCAAGACTGTTCTGCCTGTGTAGTTCTGTGCTACTCAGTTTTCAGTAACTTCAGAGACGAATTCTTATTACAAAGCTTTTCACAGACCACTAATATGAATGAAGTTAAATCATATTTGTTTTCAAAAAGATATATAGAAAAAATGTCTAGTAGTTCATACAAAAGAACTGCTGCCTGAAGTCTTATTGCAGTTTAAATGCTGCTGAAACTGGTGGAATCATGAGGAAAGCATCAAATGTGGCAATTTTTGCTGCAGAGTGTATCATCTATCCAAATAACTGAAGTTCGGTGTGGTTTGGACCTCAAGTTGAAGTTTGTGTTTATTGTCCCTTGTGCTTTGAAAACCTTGTTGTCCCCCTCTGCTGTGGAAACATGGCAGGGTGGATTAGAATCTGCCGCTGTTTGTTTTCTTGAGTTGATTTAATTGCATATTTAACTTCAGTCAACTTTCAGTTGTGCCACTGCTCAAGGGCTTGGTCATTCCTCTGTCCTGTTCCTGCCTGGTTGCTGGTTCAGCAATTACTGAGAGATTTCTGTTGCTCCTCAGTGACATGATTGACTTTACCACTAACTATGATTAGCTTTAGTCACGATACAGGGTCAGGTTCTGTGGAACTGTAGCAATTGCTTGCTGATTAAATGACTGATTGTGAAGATAGTGGGTTTTTTACTGTATCATGCATTTCTAAGCTTTGTTACTGCTGTATCATTTCCCACAAGTTATTTAATCAAGTCTAAGTGGCAATATGACACAGTAGTGGTTTTTCACAGTACATAATGATATACTACATATACCTATTAGAAATTCTCTTTAACTATTATATTGTAATGATGCTTTAAGTGAATTGAGGCTTCAATGTTATCAGATCAAAGGTTGTCTGAGTTGTGATCTGTAGATGTTTTGTGTGAGTTGAGTAATGCATCATTTCATGTTCAGGGTTTATATGTGTAATCAGACAATAGTTTATCTGCTGTTGACTTGTTCTGAAATATCTTCACAGATTAATCTGATCTTTCTGATATGTGTTAGAGTTACAAGAGTATGTGAAAAAGAGGAGGGAGGGGAGAGAAAAAGTACATCTTGCATAACACAAGCAACTGCTACTTTTTGTTATCTTATACAGGGTATTGAATAGTAAAGCTGACTTTGACAAGAAGTAAAGCACTTCTGTTGCCTCGAGGTCTGTTCAGTGAAGTATTTTTTTTTTTTAGTTAAATAATTAGTTAAAAGGCAAAGTTATCAAGACCAAAGATGTAAAGCTTTAATCTTTACAGATATTAAGCAGGGCCATCTCTTGTGGATTTAAGCTGTAGCTGACTTTTTTAGAGGTTTTCTTGATCCTAAAGTGATGTTTCACAGAGTATTATAACCTTATGACAAAAGTTATGCTGAAACTGGTTTTAATCTAGAATTAATGTAATGTATTCCCTAAAGCTGCTATTACACAGTAACTGGTGGATACTTCTAACTGATGTAATGATTTTACTGGTGTGGAAGGTGCTTCCAAAAGGTACATTTGGAAAAGGCTTATTTGTATCAGGCCGTGAGAGCTGCTGCATGTAGGAACTTAAGTCTTCATTGCTTCCTTGGCTGTTTGTGGCAGAGAACACTGTGCTGTGCACTGACTTTCAAAGCAAAAAGTAATTAAACCCTGATATAAAAGAAGAGTCATCAATTGCCAGGTTTAGGGGAAGAGATGATTCATTTGGCTGCTTCTAGTGCCTAGCCTGGAAGCTGCTCATCAGAAAACTCCCTTCACTTCTGGGAGGAAAAGTGTGCAAGTCATGTAATTAATTATAGCAGACATTCATTACCTCATGTCTTCTGCTGAGGCTGGTTTTTTTACACACTTAGCAGATTTTAACATCAAGATTTTAACTCTTGAGGCATAAATTCTGAAGTTGACAAGATGCATTTGCTTAAGCAATTCACTTGCGAGACATAGTGATCCTGGAGTAGTGCAATCCATTATCTCCTTGAATGCCATTCCCTTCTTTTTGCTTTGACTACAAGACTTTAAAAGCCTGAATTTGAGAATAAAAGTCATTTTGAAACCCTATGTGTTTCCTATCTGCTCTGCTGCTCCAATTTACCTCCTTGAACCACTTTGATACTCAGTTACTGCGAGAAGCTTGAGGCCTGAAGAAATAGGCACTTCTTTAAAATTCTTTAAACTTCTAACAGAGGAATTCAGTCAAGAGATTTGTTTCAGATATTTTTGCATTAGATTTTGAACTGTATCTCCCTGCTATTGCTATAATTCTGGAAGATGGACAGACTAATTTGAGCTTTCTGAATTTGACTATATCACTATATATGATCCTATATGAATACTAAATGAGATACTTATCTGTCTTGTGCTTACTCTCAATTCAGTGTACTCCTATGGTTTCAAGGCTTACTAATGCTGCTGATTAGCTAAGCAATTAATGAAAAGGAAAATGGAGCTTGAACTTAAATTCAGAAAGTTCTCAGTACAAAATGTGAAACTCTAATAGAGAGTTTGTGGAGAAGATCTATGAACATTGCATTGCGTATATAAAATTAGCAAATATTTTAGTTCTGGCTTGGTCCATTAGAAACTTGAACTAGAAAAGTTAGTCTACTTAGATCTGCCTTGAACTGTGGGAGATTGTTGCCTCTGGAAATGGAGTGGTCAGACTTCAGCTCTGCTGAGCATTGCTTTATTCCCTATAGTAAGGAAATGGGATGGGTCTGTATTTCCACTGGAATATTTTCATGAAGTAGGTATTGGGTACATTATTTTCACTTCTGTCCTCTTGTATCATGCAAATACAGTACATTACTGACTGGAAGAATAATATAGGTTATCTCACTCTTGAATAGTACTTAGGCTCTGCCTTAAATTTAGCAGCTGCCCTGATGGTAGGTCACTTATATAAGATTTTTGTTGGGTTTTTTTGGTTGTTTCTAGCAGAAAGTGTTTGGGTGGCTTCTTTCCCACTTTGAGGAAGCAAGCCCCAATTAAGCCTTTTCCTTAGGCAAACTTTTAATGTGATGGGCAGAGCAGGAAGACTGAGCCACTGAGTCAGTTGTTTACTACAAGTTTTACTTTATTGGAGAGCACTTATGCTGACTCCTTATACACCTTTGTAAGTTACTTTATTCTTGCTTTTCCTTCAGGGGTACAGAATTAAATGTGCTTAAGTTTTAGGCAGAAAACTGGCAAAAGTTTATGTAATTAATGCTCCTTCCAAGAGAATATGAATTAAAATGAATTGGAGCACATTTGGTTTAATCTCCTTGGCTGGCATCTTCAAACAAATGAAGTGTTTGAGACAGTTACATGTTGAGCACCTGCCTCTCCCCAGGAGTCCTGAAGATCTCACCCTTTAGTGCAGTCACATCCTGATGGAAGTTGGCTGTCAGACAATTCCTTGTTTGCTGCTTTTTTTTAAAGAACTTTTTTATTTTAGCCCATTATGTGCAGCTGACATCCAGAACAGAACCTGTGTTATCCCTTAGAGTTGCCTCCTCCTTTGTCTTTGCATGTAGTCATCTTGCTTCTGGATTTACAGGTGAGTGAAGCAAGTTGAAAAGTATAACACAGAAAGTAGCTGATGAATTTTAGCTTCATTAGAAATGAGGTTTTGTTTCTCTTGGGGATAGAAGAGCAGAAGGACCTAAAAGGTACTTAATATAGCAGACTTGTTAGTGAAAGCTATTCTGATTATTGAGAATTAGATTATAGTGGAAAATGAATGAGAGGGGAACTCATATTTAGGTTACTATTGATAATTTGGTACACTTTTTTTAGGTAAAGTAATTTCTGTCTCAGTTGCAGGTCTTAAAATACAGCTGTTTGGAATAATTAAGATATATCCTAAATGCCTACAAAATCAAGTATGACTTGCAATGAGCAGATGACTTGTGTAGTTCTGGATTAATGTCAGTGCCAGGCTGGTAAATATTGTGCTAACACTGTGTACAGAGCCTGTATTGGAAAACATACATGTTAATATTTTTACTAGTTTGTTGCTCTGTATTCTTCCTCAGGCATGCTGTGGTAGCAAAAGTTAATGGATAGCTGTGGGGTTTGGGTGTTTAATGGGCTTTTTTGTTTATTATTTTCTTCCAGTTGGGGTATATTTTTGTCAGAAATACGTATGCGCTGTGCTTTTCCTTACTTCTATAGCTTAGTGTGAAAACCAGCAGTCAAAGCCTGAATTATTATGTGATCACATTTCATGGAATACCTATTTGCTTATCACTTACTAAATAGATGGATTGCATTAAAATATTGTCCTGTGGCACCATTTCATTTTCTCAGCAAATGAGGTGAATAAAACTGAAATGGAACTGCTCAGAAAGATTTCTTCTTTTCAACTGCATGCTATCAACAGAAATGATAGCTGCCCATCGAATGTGACCTTGGTGACACATCAGGGAGATGGCTCTTGATCCTGAAATTTCATTATGATCTTGGCTATTAGCATAGGGTTTAGAGTGGCTCATTAGGTGAATTGGTTGCTTGAGATTGTGACTGAATACATACATATTTTTGCTTAGGCTCTCGTGAGTCTTTGTGTGTAATTGCAGAATATTTTTGTTGTATGTTAGTCAAAGAAGTTACATTATTAGGCAAGGAGTAGATAAAACTTAGGTCGGTTTATATTTTATCTTTCCCACTGTTGGTTTGCATTGAGTTTTGTGCTGCTGCTGTAAAGGAACCGATTTCAGGATGGGTTGGAAAGATCCACACAAATGTGGCTATGTGAATGGTCTCATTGGACACACTAGAGGTATCTCCTGTTGGTGACTATTTGATGCAGGATATATGGGGTTAAATAATTTCTGGTTTGATATGGCACAGCTGTAAGGAGTGAGGAACCTGAGGGTTGAAAAGAAACAAGAGAGACTTGCTGTGGTTAAATTCTAAACTCACTTTAATCTACTGACAAAACTTGTGTTCTACCACATTGCAGGAGTATTAGAGGTGGTAGAAGAAATCTGTATTTTTCATGGGCTCTATATTGTGGGCAGTATTGGGAAATTAATCTCAACCCCCCCCGAAAGGCTTTGTTTTAGCTTTTTCTACCAAACAACAAAAATTAGTCTCCTCTTGGGGTGTGAGCACAAATGCTATAAGGTTTTTTTCTGTTGTCCTTGCAGGTTTGGGCATTTGGATGTTCCTTGTGCAACAATAATCCATGTGCAACCTTTGGTGTTTGTCCAAGAGCTGCTGTAGAGTAAAATATTGGCTCTAAGTACAATGTTTAGCAGTTTACTTCTTCTGAAGGCCTAATAGAACCATGTTAAGCTTGTTAGCTTAGGCTTTTGATAATATTTTGTGCTTTTGTCTGGAGGCTCATCTGGAGAAAGGGAAGTGAGAGGAAGATATTTGGGCCTAGTGCATTATAGTGGACATATGATTTATACCTTAGCAGCTGTTGAAGTGTTTCCAGACAAATACTACTTTTAATGATTTCTTTTTGCCCTAAAATCACCTTTGGATTCAAAATTTTATAGCTTGGAATGACTTCTTCAGCAATAAAGTACAGTGTACTTACTGAAAGGCAGAAACATTGGATTTAATGAGGGACTTTCAGCTGCTTTACTGAAGGTCAGTGTCTTCTGAAGATGTGTTCAAATGTTAGTGGTGGTTGGGTTTTGGGTTTTTTTGCTATTGTTAACAAGAGGCCAAGAGCCAGTGAGATGTTTGGTGTTGGTAAACCTGTCCCAGCTGAACTGTGTTAGCTGAATTCCCATCTCTGGTTAAATAAACCAGAGTGACAGGCAGCTATTGCTGCCTAAATATAGCAGTTCAGAATTTTTAGTGAGTTGCTGTTCCTTTGGCATGTAATGAGAATTCTGACCATAAACCAAGGAGGAAGAAAGGGTATATCCTGGGTCATTCTGGAGAATATTCTGTGAAATGATGTCTGAGACATTTTTGACTAACACCCATCATTGGGAACTTGAGAAAGGGGTCAAGTTCTGCCACAAGTGCAGATAAATATAACTGGAAAAATTCATGTTTTGCATTATCCATGATATGATTTCTCATTGATCTCATGAACTCTTGCAGTTTCCAAATAGAATTTAATTAGAAAGCATGTGGACATCCATGTGGTGTAATTGAGAAATATGTTTAGAAGAATAAATCCCTAACAGCTAGCTTTTTTAGCTGGTGCTTTGAAATTCTCTAATTGGATTATTAGCAGATGGTGCCATTTCTATTGTTTTGCCTCACAGCAGTCTTTTCTGAAAAAGGAAGAAAAAAGTACTTTATTTCTAATTAGAGGACTGTTTCATCTGGAAAATGTTGCCTTTAGTAATCTGCCTCATAGCTATTGTCAAATAGTTATAGATAAGAATTTTACTGGTTCACAGATCTGTCCTGGACAATATGGATTATAACTGGTTTCTAGCAAAAAGTGCTCTGGTGCTTATATTGAGAAATGATGCCTCTCCAACACATATTTGTGCTGAAGACCCTTTGACTCCTCTAGAAGTTGAAACTTTACTTAGCTTGAATTTTTCTTGTGTCCTACTTTTTGCTAACAGCTGAAAGTACTCTTTCACTTAGGAAATAAACTGTCTGCCATGTTCAGGCAGCAAATAGCTCAAGCAATTGCTCTTTAAGTTCTGTGGAGGTAAAAAGTTCTGCTTGTAACTAATTAATCTTCCTGAATGTTGTCTAACTCATTTGTTGTTTGGATATACATAATTAATCTTAGCAAGTGAAGCATGACTTTGCAACAAGACTTGGGATATATCCTTAGGCTGAGATCTTTATTTTAGTAGGATGGGAGCAAAAAAGCAGAAATCTAGTCTAGAATCAGTTGAGTTACTTTATCCACAAACCATTTAAAGTTATTCATTGATCAATTTCTATTTTGCCATATAAGGCTTGATTTTAATTTTTTAGTGTGTAAGTCCATTTTGACTGTCAATATGTAGGCCTTAAGGTTCCTGATAAAAACAGAAGTTTACCTGTCAACTTAGGGATAAAGGTTCTGTGTTTGGAAGAGCTTTTATTGCAGAATGCCCCCTTTGTGAAAAAATTGATTAGAGTTTCCTCAGGGAAGCAGGAGGCTCCTGTAACCAAGATTACAAGAGTAGAGAGGATGTATAGCTCCCACTAAAGTGGTACATGAAGAGCAGGCCTTCCCAAAATCCTGAACTGACAACCTAAATTTTCTTAATGTCAATGTTAATAGCAGTAAAAATTGCTTAACTGAGTGTCTGTTAAGGTACGTGGATGGAATTTTTGAGTTCTGATAGCATTTAATATTTTCTGTCTATCCTTTCTAAATCACAGTAGGGTTTGAATGTCTTGTTTTGCTCTGCCAGTATTTATGCCCATAGAATATACAGTGATTACCTTGAGAAGGTTGTGGTAACTCCTCTTGCCAGATGAAAAAATCTTGGAAAACAAATGCAGCTTTTGGACTCTTCTTCTAGAGCTGTTGCTTTAATTTTAGCTTTTTGTGTTAAGGATTTGACCTGTGTTGGTTATATTTGATCATCAGATTAGCCACCAAGACTGTTAGAAGGTAAATGCAAGTACCTGCACAAATTTACATTGCTCAAATCTAATCACTTGCAGTGATTGCCACATGGATACAGCACCAAGGGGTTTAGTATTGTACAGTTAATCAGATGCATACAGAACTTCATATAGTGCTGGTAACTTCTGTAGTGGATAGGTAAGGCACGTTTCTTTTTCAATCACTTATATAGATGTATTTTGCCATGTAAAAACTTAAATTGCAATTGTTTACTGGAGTAATATCAATGACAAAGCTGGAGAGGAAGAGTTCTAATAAAGTTAGCATTGATAGAAACATCAAGCAGCTTGCCATTTGTGGTATTGACCAATAATCTCTTCTAGGCTTTTTTACAACTTTCTAACCTCTGTGTCTGGGGAGAGTCTCAAAAAGAAATGTAATGATTCCTTTTCCATTAATGGCTTTCCTGTGGGCTATGAACTATAGAGTTTGTGTTGGTGATTAAATGGTACTCACTACCTACACACTGATTTTTACTATAGAAAGGCACTGCTGTTGTGTACTTGTCTGTACAAAAAACTTGTCTGTGTGGCTGCAGTGAGATCCTGGAGCAAGAAGTGCACCTGCTTGTTAACTTTAATACATCCTGGATGTAGAAGCAGTGGATTCCAGGGCCTGATCTCCATGGCATGTGCTCCTGAATACAAAATCATTGGCAGCCAAATAAGGTTCTGAATGATCAAGGTAAAGCAATGAAATACTACATGAATTTATCTAAGCAAAACACCTGGACTAGAGTTGGAAACTAAAGATTTAGGGATTGGATAAAATAAGTGAGTTTTATTGTTATACATTTGTGAGTTTTTACTGCTTAGAATTAAGGGTTACTTTAGCTTTATGTTGTCATCTGCTCCCTTCTGGAGGATATTTTTTTTTTTTTTTTTTGGACAGCTGTGGTAGTGACTTCATTGCTGCAGCATGTGTTTATAGGAATTATCAGGCTTGAACCCTGTTATGAGGGTTTTGTGCCTTGGGTCACTGTGTCTGGTTTTTCAAGGCTTGTGCTGGGCTCTCTGGGGTGATGCTGCTTGAAGCTACAAAACTGGTTGTGTCTGTAAATACTGGTGATTTGGAACCTCCTGTGTTTTATTGGGTTAAGCAAGCAAAGTAAGAGGAAATCTTGAACTTGCGTAGAATTTGTCTGTATGTTCTGAAGTTGCTTAATGTTTTTTTTTTCTAGCCAGATGCAAAGAACCCTTATAAAAGCCAAAACTGTGCACCAGTAGGCATTATACTGTGAATGCCATGCTAGCTGTGCTTATATGAGAGTTTAGCAAAGCTGGTGCACACTGCCATCCAATTTGAATGACTTTTTTGCAGTCCCCAGGAATGTATTCTAGGCAAGAGAAGTAAACTAAATGTGTACAGAACAGAGTCTGATTTTTCTTTTGGGAGCTGGTAAGCAGTTGTCAAAAGACCTTGATTGGTTGAAGCCCAAAAGAGAAAAGCAGTCTCTTTGAGGTAGATGCCTGGGGTAAGTGGTAAAAGGAAGGGATATGAATATCTAGTGGGAAGAAAGGATAAGAATGAAAGAGCAAAGGGAAGGCTCCCGCACAAGTAATTCACTTGTGCTCTGTTGTCCATGAGGCAGGGGCTGGGACTCAAGCAGTGGTCTGTGCAGAATTAAAAGGAACCTGAGAATTATCAACAGGGGAAAAGAACTTTTTTTACATTGCTTGGTTTTGTCCCAGTATTTTGTGTTCTGATGACAGACTTTTATTAAATCAATCAAATTATCAATTGCCTTTAAGGAAATTAGTTCACTCAGAATTATGTATCGTCTATCACCTCTTACACACTTCAAGACAGGGATTTCACTAATGTTTGATAGGCTGAAAAACTTGAAATCTAGACATTTTTGCTGTCAAATTTAGTCTGAAGTTTGGTTTAGAATAATGCTTTTGTAATGATAATATAATTTAAATGTGTGTAAATCCTAAATCCTGCATTACTTCTGGAAGTTTGGCTGTTGCTGGTAAAAGACCAAACCTCTTTCTACAGCCTGATTTTTGTGCTGAGGTTGTGTATTTCAATAAGTAGTTGAATTTGGTTAATAGAGATCTACTCAAAGGCAGGGGGAATTGTTTGTCATGGTATCTGTGTCAGACTTTAGCTAGTGTGTCTCAACTGCTTTTTGTTACTGGAATAAAACTTTCAAGTGTTGATTTTCTTCTTTATTGCTCGATTAAAATTTCTGACTTGAAGGAAAATCCGTGATCCTTCATAGTTGCTGACACGAAGTTCATCCTAAGTCTCCCAACATTGCTCTGCTTACTCTGCTTTCTGCAGTGGTGACTGGTTCAGGACCAGTTTCATTTCTTGGAGTAGAGCAAATTGACTTAAATCAGAAGATCACTACCCAGGCTGGGCCTGGTGCTGCCACACAAGATAGCCAGACAGAGCACAACGATGCTGTGAGTTGTTTTTCTGCTTATTTATTCCTGCACCACTTAGATGTGCTGGTTCATGCAAATCTGCATTCTAGAATCATGAAACACTTTTTCTAAGGGTACAGCAATCCAGATTTTTACCCAAGACAACAAGCTATCTGTTCTTGGCAGTTCACCACATTATTTCCAGTATTCTTTCAGTCTGATATGGATCTGGTATTGATCGTAAAGGGTTGAAATCTTTTCACATAGGAGCTTTCAAGTATTTGAGTCCTTAATGGGATGAATTCTTTTCAAGCAATCCAAACTCTTAAAAGCTGAAAGGTGAATCACAGACAAACTGCAATTTCTAAGACAAAGACAGATAAAGATATGGATATGTGCCTAAATTAAAATTCTGCTGAGAGCTTATCTTCTGCCTTCACCTCTGTGAATTTCTGCCAGTAACTTGAACAATGAAAGCTTTTCTTCCAGCAGTGAAGTCATGGTACTATCCTCCAGCAAAATTACCTCCTCCAGTTTCTGAAAGCAGTGCTTAGTAGCATCCTGCTAAGTTAATGAAGAGCTGGCCTTGCAAAATTAAGGTGTAATGCCTGATCAAGCAGTGTGAACCAAGTCAAAATGTTCAGTTCTATCTGTAGCATGCTTGTCTACAAGCATGTGTGGTCATAGAAGGGCTTAGAACAGACAAATGGGAAAAAATGTAGGTAGTACTTGTCTTACTTATGTCTGTTCCTCTGGTGTATTTGTGTGGGATAGCAAGGTAGCACCTGTGTTTTAAAGGTGTTCTTGATATGCATTCTTATTGTTTAACTAATTTGTGGTGATGCCCCACCAAATATCCCTATGTTTGGCCCACAGTCTGTAGTTCTATACTAAAGTTTGTAACCAGCTTTCATTGAGGTGAAATTCAAGGAAAACTACTGTATTGGTTTGAAAACAAACCAGTGGGAGATTACAAGTCAAGATTGAAATTAAAAATAAGTGAAATAATATAAGCAAAAGCACTGACAAAGTCAGATACAACCTAACACCCTGTTAGGGTGGTAGTAGCAGTCCAACTGAAGTAGTCCAGTTGAAGCGGTGATCTTGTGAAGGTCTAGTCTCTAGCTGAAGATCCAGTGGTAGCTCTGGTCTTCTGGGAACCCAGTAGACAGGGCTAGCTCAGGCAGTTTCAGGGCCAGGTTATATCCAGGTGGGAACACCTGGCTCTTCTTTCTTCGGCAGAGCATCTCACAATGGGATGAGATAAGTCCATGAGTCACACGGTGGGTCCCTGATGGCCCATTGCCTGTCATGCGGGGTGGGTCATTAGCAAGTGATAATAGCTAACGGATGGCCCATTGCCTGTCATCCGAGTGGGTGATAGCAGCTAATGGCCCACAGCTGGTGGTAATAGAATACTTAACTACCTCAATATTGCAACCTAGGACAACTACTTAACTAACTCAGATACTGTGCTGTTCTTATACGTAAAAAGCTTTTTTTTGCTGGTTCCCCAAATCAAGAAGTTAAAGCACCTGTAACTGTTGCCAGAAATGTTAAACATCTCCTTTCAAGTTCTGTATTTCAGAGTGGGCTCTTGCTTTCTGATCATTTTTTAATGTTATCAACTCCCATGGGACTGGAACAATTCTTGTGTAGCAGGCAAAAGCCAATCTGGAGACAACAGGGTTGCATCTCAAGCTTTGTCTTGAGACAAGGCCCAATAGATAGCACTACTTCTGCTTTTGAAGCTTTATCTTGCTCAATCAAAACCTGGGCAAGATGAAAATGTTTTTTCCATGCCAGATGCCCTGACTGGTAGATGTTCCCTGATCCTTTAGGGGGCTGAGTGGGTTTTGTCTCTTTTTTTTTTTGTTTTGTTTTCTTCACAGAACTCTTTAATCATAGCAAGTGTGACTGAGGTCTCAAACACATAATACAGAAGTGTTCCAATGCTTATGAATTTTTAAGATCTTATCCATCTTATGAAAATGTAATTAGGTCTGCCAACTCCTGAATTTTCCTTCCTTCAAGTTTTCTTTAATGTTGGTGGGGGGTCCAAAGCCATTTGCCTTTGTGTGTCTGTGGAGTGATCCTTTCATCAGAGCTGGTAGATACCAGCTATGTTTCATGAGACTGAAGCCTTGACCATGCACAAAATGAATGCTGTGGGCAGGGCAGTTTCATAAAAAAGGTTTTGAGGAGGAGTACAGAGCTTGGAGAGCTAGACTAGAAATAGTAGGGTGGAGAAAAATAAGGATAAAAATAAAAAGATCATACAAGAGGATAATATGAATTGTGTTAACATCATGTTGTTACTTTAGAGCTGTACTAAAATTTTATCATCAGTTCTTCAGTTTCTGCTCCAAACTGGACAAATATAACACAGAGTGTCAAAAATGCTGCATGTACCACAATGCAATAACTAAAAATCCAAACCAAATAATGCAAATGAGTGGGTTTTAATCATGTTTGTCCACAGCAAGCTTTCTGGTTTGTGTTGCATGTTTCAGGAGTGGATTTGTGCATGGAGTAAGTATTTAAAAATAGGTAATTGGGTGAGAGAATAATTGTGTTATTTGCTTTAATTCTGGAAGGTTTTGCTCCCATCAGCTTTAGATAGGTGGTTTAGCAAAATTTAAACAATAACATTGCATCTCTAAGACTTCTTCCCAACTGCCCTGTTCCAAGTTATACAGTAGATAACCTGCGGTTCTTTTGCAACTATTGAACCCTGTGAAGAAACTGTAACCTCTTTTCACCTGTTCAAAATCTGTAAAGTAAGTTTAAAGTCTTAAATCTTGATCATATCTAACTTACCACCCTTCTCAACATTAGGTACTTCTATCACTGACTCCCCTCACTTTATGTGTTTATTTGCTTTTAAGGTCTCACTAATGTGACAGTTTGGTTTTGTTGGGTTTTTGCATTGGAGTCCGATATCAATGCCCTGAAACAACTTTGGTCAAGTTTTACCTAACAAGTTCTAATAGAAACATGAAGGGGAGAAACAGAGCTCCCATCACCACTAGCTCACCTGAAAATTACAATCCATAAATCCATTGCCTACCAAAAGGAAAACAAGCCTTTCAGTTGTATTTATGCAGCCTAAATGTCAGCTTTGCTGGCAATGTCATGCCCTTGCTTTCCCGGTCCCCTTCCTTTGTGCTGCTTTGCCAAGTTTGCATCTTTGGCAATGAAAGATTAGTACATGTCTTGAGCTCACACCTATGGAATGCTAAGGCTGTTAGGTGAGTGACTTCTCTAAAATTTCTTGTTCTGGTGATATAAGAATTCATGCTTTTAAAAGTGTCAGTAAAGCACAGGGTACTTGTGCTGCTTGGTCACACACAAACTCCCTGCTGCTCCACAGCTGTTTGATAGTGCCCAAGGAATGAATGCCTCTGGAATTATTTGAGATGAAGGCAAGTAACTTTGTGGATAGTTTCTGCCTGTGTGAATGTATGTTAATCTTCTGTGACAGCACTGATTTATCATGGGACTCAGCTTATTTGACATGGCATTGCTAATGAACAAATACATCTTTCAAATTAATCTAGGTGACACAAAGTTTGTCATCTTTATGGAACTTGTTCACTATGAACAGAATTTTGAATAAATCATGGAGCGTCTCAGATCAGGATCAACAAGAAAATGTGTTTGACAGTTACCCTTT
The DNA here is from genome assembly GCF_008360975.1 of Lichenostomus cassidix. Classification (NCBI taxonomy): domain Eukaryota; kingdom Metazoa; phylum Chordata; class Aves; order Passeriformes; family Meliphagidae; genus Lichenostomus; species Lichenostomus cassidix. Next base: position 4,074,631 of record NC_139494.1, read on the forward strand.
GTCAAAGCTGTTTTTGCCAAGTACTGACTAAATGGGACAGTGGAGATTACTTCATGTACTATATTAGGTCTCAATTATTAGTGTGAATTACTATGCTTATTTTCTTCTAGTCAACATCTGGAAAATCATAGAAATTAATGTATATGTTGAACTATCTCTGTGGAGGGCTTGACTTGGAACATTATCTAATATACTTTTAACTGCTGTAAGTTTTACTTCCCATTTCATAGGCAAACTTGAGACAGTTAATAGCTAATTACTCTAGTTTTGCTCTTCTATTATCTTTCACTTTTACCTAGCTGCCACCTTACTGTCTCACTCCCCCACCAAAAAGAGAAAGTGTTCTGAATTTAACCTGTTGATTGTTTCCAGAAAAGGAAGATTGATCCCACATTTCTTGTAAACATGACTCAATCAAGGGCTGAACTTGTCTAATGACAAAACAAAACTTAGGGTGTAGTTTCAACTGCACTGTTAAGAGGACTTTAATTCAGAGAAATGTTTTCCTTTAATCTTTCTTGCCTCAACATGTGTCCTGTTCTTCCTCCCATTTCTTTTTTTTTTGAATCCTGATATTAACAACTTAGGATATTGCATATAAGTCTATATGTTGAAGTTCTGATGAAAGGAAATAATACATAAAACAATTTGCTTTGGCAAGATCATGTGCCAAAAGTAAGCCCTCCCTTGATGTGTCAGTAGAGAAATAAACACAGGAGGGAGGAAAAATGCTGGAGAAACAAATACAAATAGAGTTTGGATCTAGAAACACTATGAGTTTACAAATAGTATCTATTAAACAAACATTAAGACTGGAAAGTTAAACAAAATGAAGTTCCCCAGATACATGAAAGCCCTTACTAGTAAGCCTTAAAATAAAACAGAAGATATGAAATTGAAGTGATGAGGTGATTGTTCTTCTTCCCAGTTTGCATTCCTGAAAGACTTTAATATGTGAATTACTCACATTGTAGTGGCAAATTTAGGGTTCTCATTTGGGCTGTGATTATAATTTTTCTGTCTTGTCCAGCCATGAGACAGCATTTTGCTTTGTTGAATACATGGAGCACATAGGTATTGGTTTGTTACTTTATAGCACATTAATTTGCTTGCAAATCAGGCTTTGTGGCCTGTTGAGTGTGTGGCTTTCAGAGACTTACATATATCTTGTTGGAATGTTGGGACCTATGAAATGAAATGATTTCTAGGAAAGAAAAGGTCTTGGGTCATGTGAGACTCTGTGAGCAGTTCACCTACCCAGGGACAGCAAACCAGGCTGAACCACAGTCTGAACCACAGTCTGAATGGGCTTGGCTGCTTTATGCTTTGTGATTTTCAAGTCCAGGGAGAATTCTCTTCAGAGCTCTGGAGCCCTGATCTGGCCCAGGCTGTAGCAGAAAGTGGTGCCACTTTGCCATCACTCACCTCAGCTTATAAGGATCTGAATGTTGAGGTGTCAGGGCAGGTGAACTAAGTCTGCACTTTGAGTTGTAAATGAAATTATATCCCCATTCTAGTCCTTGAAGTACTACCCATTACTAATGTACTACCATTACTAGTACTAATGTACTACCCATTAATATAAACAATGGGAAAACCACAGTAGTAACTCCTAGTTTAAGTTCTATGGATACATGGGTAATCACAAGAACATTGCAAAGCAAATCAAAGGGAAGATAAACCATTTCCCTATGATGATCTCTTTTCTCCTTAGCAAGATGCAATACTGTCCCTTGATGCCAGAGAGATATAGTAACTTTGGTATTCCAAATGAATAACATGGAATTTATCCTGTTGTTTTCTACAGGATGTGTCGTTCAAGTGATAGTAACTTATCCAATTTTGAATGCCAAGTGATGATGAAGAATTGAATCTTAGTGCTAATTGCAAATATGAAGAAAAAAAATCCCAGAAGCCTGGTTCCTCTCTGTACCTTCCTTGTGCAATAATATAACATGACTGATGTGAATTTAGTTTGCTGAAATTAAAGAAACCTTATGCAAAGGGTTCATTTAGAGTTCTCAAATGCTTTGAACAGTTCCTTAGTTTATATTCCAAGTGTGGCTGCAGCATGTCAACCTCTTTAGAGGCTGGTAAGTAGCATGTGACTGCTCCACGACCATCATCCATGAGACTCTTGCAGTTCATTTTTTGCTGACTGCAGGTGTCTAATAGGGCTTTTTCACCTGGCTGGTTTGAGGGATTTGCAGAATTGTTTCCCCTGGGGCCAGCAGTACTGGGGGAGTGAAAGAGCTTTTTCTTTTATCCTGCATTTCTGTTACCAAGATAGCATTTAAGCCACCATTCATTCATGCTCTTGAGAGAACTGTCTAAGATGTTCTCACCTGTATTGCTTGGGGAATTACAGGTTTAGGAAATGAAACAAGTTGTTTGGCTAATTTAGGTGCATGGCTCCTTGGGTTGCTTCTCTTCAAAAGCTGCAACTTACCTGGGGAACACTTACGAAATTGTCTTGTGTTCCACGGTACCTGTACAACATGATAGAAACTACAACACCAGGAACTGCATCTTTGTAAAAAGTCCTGTGTATGTACCAAAAACCCCCACTAAACTGAGCTGTTTTTTTTTCCTGCACAGGAGGGAAACTGTGACCCTGCCTGGTGTTGGACCCATTCATATACAATACACAGTTAGGGTGCCTCTCTCCCTAAAGTAAACTGAATTCAAATGCCCAATTAGGATAACTCCAAGAGTAGAGCCCTCAAGGGATGTGAGGAAGAGAGCTTTGCCTTCTGGGTGGTATTGTATCTACATAAGAGTTGAGATCAACAGGAAGAGCTGCTCAGAAAAGGGCCCCAAGGATGGATCAAGCAACCTGTAAATGTACCTTGAGCAAAGCTTTCCAGTGGGACATTCCATCCCCACCCTCCCACCCCTTTTTACTGCCAAAAATAAAAGAGCTTTCTGGTTCAAGATTTTATTAGAAGTGGTTTGGATCTATAAACAAAGATTGCCCTTTTTGATTTCTGCTGTGTTGAGGGAAATACAATAGTGTGATGTAACTATAAAGAGAAGGGTGGCATCAAATGCCAGATTCCCTTATCTTGCTGGTTGGAACAATATGTAGGCACTGCAGTTTTTGGCTCACTGAGTTGAAAGTGAGATGACTCATGTAAAATCTTAGCCTTAGGAGTCTTGTTCATTCTGATAATCAGTAACTTAATTAATGCAAATCTCTGAAAACTAATGAAAAGCAAACAGAAACGTATTTGATTTACCACTCCTGTAACTGACTCTCCTTGAGTAGGAGCAAGATTAGTCAGCTCCACTGCAAGATGCAACAAGCAGGGTTGTGCTTTCAGGGAAGGTGATCACGTCCAGTAATGAGACTCTAGTAACCAATAGCAATCCAAAGACTTATCCACTGATGATAGTGAGAGAAATTGATAAAACACTTGTTTTCTTCTGCTTTAATCTCTGTGAGACTCATGACTAGAGTGGGGCTTTTATGGCAGCTGATCTAAAAATGGTTGACAACTGACCAGGCACATTTACCAGCTGTGGTTGAATGGATATTCCCATAACTGGATTTTTCAATGTGCTGGTTGTTGACTTAATTTCTTGGGAGTTACCAGTTTCTGATGAATCTGAATTCAATAGTGGTAGAGGGAGGTATAAGGTTTTATTATGGAAGACTTGGTTTGAATTGCTGCTGTCACAAAATTAATTATAAATTAGAGGCCTTCTTTCTCTTTATTTTAAAGCTGCTCTATTGCAAGTTCTTGGTGCTGAGCTGTATTCCTACATCTATAAAGGTAGTGCTTGACTATGGAAAGAGAGCTATGAGGTTTCTACCTTTAGGTTTGATAAGCATCTTTAAAATAAGAGTAATTGTTTAGAAGACATGACTTTTTTTCATAAGTATTAAGCACAATAAAACCTAGACAGATGATATCACACACAGAGTAGCTTGATAATTGAAATTGCCACGTTGGCTCTGGTAGGTGCTTTCTTCCTGAGAGATGGTTGTTGACTGATCTTAGCATGAGATTTTTTTCTTCTTAAATCCACACCTTTTTAACCTCTAAGCATTTAATATAGATCAAATACATAGCAAGTCTGTACAGATCTCAAAGTGTTAAAATGTACTTTGAGAAGTCTGTCCCACCTAAACCTGACAAAAAAGGTAAAAAATCCTTTTAGTGGTGAAAATGGATAAGCATTACATGTGTGGGAAAGGAGCAGGGAAAATTACTTACTCTCATAGGAGCAATAAAGTGTCATCTCTTGCAATGCCCTTTGCAACTACTTTTGTCACTTTGCACTGATATAAAAATACAAGATAGACACAATGGGCTTAAAACGTTGTGGCTGCTGTTCTGCAGTTGAGGAAAGTACATACTGCAGTAGGAAAATATGGTATCTCTTAAGTGAATATTATAATCACAGAATATCCTGAAGGATTGGAAGGGACCCACTGGGGTCATCCAATCCCAACTCCTGCCCAGGACAGCCCCAAGAATCCCATTGTGTTCCTGCACACTTCAGTTCCATTAGCCCTTCTTTAGCCATTAACATGGGATGGGAATTTTGCCAGTTGTGCTGCAGTCAGAGAACTGCACAAATGACATGGTTTTTTCAAGTATTACTTGCAGTTGTTTCTTATGAGGCCCTAGTCCCTGTAAAATATCCATCTATCACTTATAAACGAGTTTTGCAGATACCAAAATGTCATCTCTTGTGTGGATCCATCAACTGCAACACTCCCAGAATATTAATGTTGAGAATTCATTTGCTGAAGTGTTAGGAAACAGTCCCTGGCTCCAGTGTCCTTCATTTTTATTGTCTATCTTGTTTGGATGCTCTGTAATCTGGGCTTGGCCCCTGTTATCAAGTTATTGTACGAGATATTGACTGAGCAAAATGTTCTCCTTTTCTATGCTATTACCAAGACAAATTTTGTATGTTTTGAACCTCTGTACAAGTACTGATAGACTTTTTTTCCTGCAAACATCAGTTACCCTGGGACAGATGCTGCAGATAAGAATACAAGTTGATGAAAAACAGTGGTGCAGAAAAAAATTCAGTAATGCAAAAACAGTGTGTTCTCTAGGAAGAGTTTGTTTATTTTTCGGTTATTATCAATGCTTATTGCTTTCTACAAGAAATTGAGTTATTTTTAGATAAATAGAATGATAGTGGTTATTTTCTTTCTTTGATACACTGATTTCAGAGTTTGTGTGCAGCTTTCAGGGAGTTGGAATGGAAATATGTTGCATTGTCACATGTATTTTGAGTGGCTTTTTTCCAAGCTCAATCTTTGGGAAATGGGGACACATCCTTTCAGCTCAGAAGTCAAAGGGAATAAAAATGTGCATAAACACCTCAAGTGTGTACCTCAGGATAGATTGTGGCACAGGGTCCTCCTTTAGTCCCCTTAATGCCCCCCAAGTTACTCCAAGTCTTTCCAGTTTCTAAGAACTGCAAGTATGGGAATAAACTGCTAAAACTCTCTTTAGCATAGTCATTTACAGCTTGTTGGTCAGGAATGCTGCAGCAGAGGAGGGTTTTAATGTTACAGTAAAACTCTCTAACAATAATCAAGATGGAGCATTTAACTGCTGGAATTTGAGTGTAGGCTGAGGAAGTTTGGACAGGTCAGGTCAAATGGACAGGAAAAAACTAGAGCTGCTAGTAACTCCATGGGGCTTACTGATTTTAATGTCCTCCTCTTTGCCCCCTTTATTTAGGACTCCATAAATAATTCAATACTGAGTCTTGGGGACATTATATTTTATAGCATTACTAGATCACTGTGCTTTTTGCAGTTAATTCATAGCTATATAGATAATTCACTTATAATTTAACACTGAAAAGTTGACAAAGAAGCCTTACTCTCAGAAGTCAGAAATTTCTTCAGTGGTTCTTGGAATGCTTCTGATGAAAGAAATGCCCATTAACACAAAAAAAACCCCAAAGAAACCCAAAACCCAAAAAAACAAAGACATGGATCCATTTGGCCCCAGTGCTGTGAATTCTGGGCACTTTGTTATCAGCCTTTCCTGCTGTTTATAGTAGCTGAATGTTGCAGCTCGTGTTGAGAAATGACTCATTTGCTCAGGAAAATCCAAACATTTACATGACTTATCACATGCTCTCAGTAGGCTCCTAGATGTCCTCATGTCCCCAAGTGTGCCATTGCCTGAGGTGGAAAGCTTTGCATTGCAATGCAGAGATGCACCTTTTTTAATTGTTTGCAAACGAGCTAATGTGCGTAACGACAGTGCAGCTCATTTCTGATGTGACCTGCAAATCATACGGAGCTTTATTGACTGCTTCTATTGTATTCATATAGCTGGAACATCATTAGGGAGGGACAGGAGAAACTTTAGCTCTTTTGTACCTCACCTGCTCAGGTGTGCTGACAGATGTCCCTGCCCTGATCACCCTCCCAGCCTGGCCACCAGCTCCATCTGCTCCCTGTGCTTTTAGACTTCTACACAACATTTAACAATGGACTTTTATTTTAGCTTTTGCCATGTCTTCATGCCTAAAAAAAGCCTCATAGGTTTTTATTTCTGTGAAAAATGGTGTTGATTCAGAAGCTGTTAAGGTTTAGTTGGTGTGATCTGGAGCTTAAAAATGCTATCACAGGAAATTCTCCTCTGTAACTAACAGTACAATTTATGAACTGTTACTAAGCCTAGTTTTCATATTGAAAGGAACAAGAAACTAAATCTCAACAGCTTCAGAGCTCAAGCAATTGGGTAATATATAAGAGAATTTTAATATGTGTTCTATGACAAATTTTCCTCATGTACTTCCCAGATTTTTTTTTTTCTGAAACTTTCTCACTCAGACCAAAATATACACAGGTCAATTTGAAGAAAGCATTTAGGAGCTGCTGACCACATGCACTCTAATGATGATTGCAGTGCTGGCAGCTCCCATTCCATGGAAGTATCTGATCAAATGATCCTCCAAGGAGTGTGCTGCTGATGGCTCTGGGCAGTGTCCTTGGATTCCAGCACTGCGCTCTGGCTGTGCTCCTCTGCAGAAGAGTCATTTGCAATTCTCTCTTCCTTCATCACCTGCCACAATCTAGCCAATGTTCTAGAATTTTGGCTGTGCTTCATCTCAGTGTCCATTTGTTTTCTTGCAGTCTGTCACTTTAATGCATAGCAGTTAATAAAATAACAAAAATGTCAGAAAGAAAAATACAGTATGAGAGAGGTAGGTAGACTTCCCAGCAAAAGTTGAAAAATGAACTTGAGCAGATTCTAAAACAAACACAACTGCTAGCAGTGAGTTGAACAACTACCAGGGACTGGGTAGTGGCATTGAGAGCTGAACTTTCTTTGGTTGTTTCTGAGTGTATTTAAGCCTCAGTCACACAGAGGTAACCAGGTACATTTTTTCTCATTAGAGGTAACCAGGTATACTCCCAGAACACCAGGCAGGTGAAACACCAAAAATATCAGATTTATGGAAGTTGGGAAGATCTTAGATTTCACTGAACTCTGTACATGCTGCAGTTCCTCATACCTGTGTCTTTGCAGTTTTAACTGTTACAAAAATTAGTGACGTGAAAGCATCTTTGAACACTAAATTTAAGTTTGACCCATCTTGGAAAATAGGAATAAACTGAGCAAATGTTTTAAGCAATTTAAATTGGTATCGGTTCTGTTACAAACTAAGCTAAAGGCTCAGTGGATCTGCATGCTGAGGTTAGAGTGCATCTTTCCTTTACTCCTCAGGATAGAATATTGCCAGTAAATAGAGGCACATGGGTTGACTCAGATGCCACAGATAATGCTAGGTAGGTTAGAAAATTACTTTGAGATAACCTGGAGGTCAAGAACAATCTAAAATGTTTGCTTTGGGGGGTCAGAAATTGTGATGTAGCAGGTATAAATTGAACCAGCAATGCTGATGATCCCTGGGTGGAGCTGTGGTGGCTGCAGGTAACAACTCCAAACATCTAAACAGATCAGCAAAGGTATAAAGGTGTCGAGAGGGAGTTGTCTTTCTGTATCCAAAGTTAATTAAAATTTCCTATATAGAAATTTATATCCTTGGTAGCTTTCAAAAAAAAAAAAACCAACTGAAAAAACCCCTGTGTCTGACAATTCCTCTGGTGTAATTGCCTTTTGTGAGAGCTGATACACTGGCTATGCAGGAGCTAAATTTATTTTGGAAAAATAGCTATTGCTGAATGACATCAACTCTATTTTGCTGTGGAATGGAAGTCTCGGTGACTTAATGGATGGAATGTAACAGCAAACAGAATAGGGAGAATTATGAGCTTTTATGGTTTTTGTAAATATGTGAGCAATATTTTGAAAAGCCAATTTAGTAGTCCACTGAATTGATGTCGGTAGCATTATTTTAAATCATTCACTTTATTGAAGTAGAAAGTGACAAACCATTTGATCTTATATTGTGCAACAGAAAAAGCATCATTATCCAATTTTCATCTCTAGCTTTTAAATTATCCTTAAGTCAAATAGTTCAGTGCACATGTGCTTGCACCATTCAGTCTTATAATCAGTTTAAGATAAATAGAAAGCAAAAATGCTTTTATGAGACTTAGTTGTGATGATTGGAAGACCTTGAACTACGGCAAACTTCCATGGCTCAACTGAGGTCAAACAGTGTGAAACAGTTAAGGCAGCACTTGATCAAATTTAATTTAACATAGACCTGTGCATAGGAAAAGCACTGAAGGTTTACTGAAATGAGTGAAAATGTTACAGCTGAAAACTTCTCATTGGCTGGAAGATGCAAACTTGGGAAAGGAGAAAAACTGGACTTCCCAACCATGCCGTAAGGCAAGACTGCCAAATACTGCTGCCTCTCAAAGCTGCACAGGAGGTGCTGCCTGTCCTGAAGGTGGCTTCAGATCCAGTTTTCAGCATTTTCTGTACAGGTTGAAGGCCTGACACTGCATTGTTTCAGATGTACTAATGCTGCTATGCAAGTTGCAAGCTCAGAGTATTCACCTGCACTGTAGGCTAAGGTGTTTCTTTGAAACCATCCTCAGCTCTAACTGGTGTGTGTGCCAAGTTACAGGGACAGAGAAGAAAACTTCTTGGGTTCTTTATACTGCCTGGTATGTGAGAAATAATGACAAATTTGCAATGCTTCACTATTATTATTCATTTCAGTTTTGTTCCAATAGGTGTGTTAATTAAATCTGGTGCTTTTTGTGGTGTTATACATTGTTCATATTAAATATGTAAGCTTTATAAATGATGGAGCTGAAATGATGTTATAGAGCTTGGCAGGGTTTTCTTGAGGTCTTGACTGATATGTATCACTTTCCAGCTTTCCCCCCCCCCATGACTATGGAACATTATTCAGTTTGTTTGAAGGCTGCTGTAATAGTTTCATTCTGCCATGTCAGAATAACTGTGGTATGTATAAGTCTCCTCACATGCATGATGAGCAGTGTGTGATTCTAGCAGAGAAATAAATACTCAAAATCAGGAAGTTTATTGCCATTTGGCAAGCTAGTTATTAGTGTAGTGAATGGATTATAAAATGTAGTACAGAAGGAGTTTCACAAGATTAACAAAAGTCTTTATCTTGGGATTTGGTGGACTGTGTGAGTAAGTAGCTGGCAATTTCATTGTCAGGCCCAGCAGAGTGCTAAATGAAGTGTTTAGGTTATTAAAAAATACATCAATGTCATTGTGTTTATTACCCAAAGGTTTTACTCATTCTCTGTTTTGGAGAGGTCTTGGCTCTGGACAGTGAAAAAACTTTGTGGCAATATTCCCTCAAGTCCTGAGCCTTAAAACTTCAAACAAATGGAGAGCCACAATTCCATGTCAAACTTCTGTCTCAGACTTCACTGAGATCATAGCAGATGTCAGTGGTCACTAGGAGACTCAGTGAGATGGGCATGGCAACATCAAACTTTCCTAAAGAATAACCAAACCCAAGCATTTCTGATGGTAAAACCTGGCTCTGCTCAAGGGACATGTTTTTTCATCTACCACAACTTCAGTGTTGAGGAACCAACTACTTGTCTAAGGTTTTATGCTCCAAAGATGAAAAATAACCTTGAAACTGGGCCAGGAAAATACAAAATTAGTTTGCATAACACATAGGTAAAATCTACTTGGGGCAGCTGTGGTTTTGGACTTTATTTTATTCAACTTCTATTCCCCTTCTCCAGTGGGCTCAAAGTATACAGTGTCACTTGGGAGGGCTGCTTCCACCTTCTGTCTCTGAGTTTAGGTAGGTCTTTCTGACCCTTAAATGCAAACACAAAAAATTTTCATAAAAATATATGGCCACTTCAAATACTGGCCCATTTTTATCATTTTTTCTTTGATAGTATAATCTGGCTGTTGAATACAAATAGAGTAAGAAGGAATTATTGAACACTTTATTATGAATAATAAATAAAAATGTGTTATCAAGAGGCCCATCAGTATTTTAAATAAAGGGTTGAAATAAAACCAGTTTGAGTCTATTTCTACTAAATTCTTAGTGGTATAAGTGCGAAATCTTGTAGCTTGTGGTCTTTAACTTTGAAACTGACATGATCTAGGAAAAAATATCTTAAATGAGTCTGCCCTTATGCTGTGCTGTTCAAAACAACTAAACATCCAAAGCAAAAAAAACCAAACCAGAACCCCAAAGTTTGTAGTAATAGCATATATCTAATAGCTACAAGTCAGAATGTTGTCATGTTCTTAAAACTAATAATAGTTTTAATAATAAAATGAGACTACTTTATACCTTTTTCTAATTTTTCTATTCCTGAACCCTTCCAGAAGTGCTTACTGTGTGCCTAAATGCTGTTCCCTAGTGACAAACAACTACTGGAAAAGCTATTTCTCTGCCCATATTAGAAAATGTTTCTTAGTATTAGCCAGGCATCTGTCACTTGAGTGGCAGGAAGTAACTCCAGCACTAATTGTCCACCAGGAAAAGAAAGAACTCTTCTGATTTCTCCTGAAATAAACACTTATTTATCTTTGTTACCTCTGTGCACTTAAGTTTGCTTCCCCTTAGGCTACACTCCCACTCAGTGAGCCTTATTTAAGTAATATTTTGGTGTTCATCATCCTGCCCTCTCTGGAGTGCTTCTCATTTCTCTCATGAGCCTGATGGGGCTATATTGAGGTTTGGGTGGGTGGCTGCATTCCAGCACCATCCTGGTTCCCTCACTGTTCTCTCAAGAGTATTATCTTGGGGTTTGTGACCCACTCTTGCCCCTAACTATTGTTCCTGTATTTTGCCTCAATTCCTGATTAATGGTTTGCAGCAATCTGGACTCATCACTTCTTAACAGCCACAGTATTCATCCAGGCTATCTGGTTAATCTTCATTTTAGTATTGTTCTCCAGTGCTCTTTTCATTAATTCCAGATATTGCCAGCAGCATGCTTTGGAAGTACATTTGGTTGAAGGAAAATTATTATTACCTTGAATAATATTTGAACTCTGTGGAGCTCCAAAAGAAAAATATTGTGTTAGCTGAGCAATAGGTACCTAGGTGAGTTTTAGGGATTGTTGTTTTGACCATGTGCAATTCAACCCCTTAAGCTATATGAAGAAATCCATAGAAACTGCTATCCATGGTGAGTTTCTCAAGGGTATTTTGTGCTTTGGTAGTTTGTAGTCTCTGATGCCCAGACTGAATCTTACTAGATACTCCCCAGTCTTCTTACAACTTCTTTATCTCTAAAGATACTCTCTGAATGAAATGGTATTGCAAGCAAACTAATCTCTTGCGGTTTGCAGAGTTTTTGTGGTTTTGAAGGTCTGTTCCACACAGTCTTACTAAAGGATGTGGAGTAGGTGTTCCCCAGTGTTCTGTAATTTAGCTGCTATTCTTGAGGGGTGAACTGTCACCATCAAGTGTGACACTGGGCTCTGAGTGTGACATGTGCTTATGAGTTTAACAGGCTGGTTCCCTGACAGCTTTTCCTGCTGACAGGATTTCTAGAGCTCTGAGAAACATCCCTGCTTGCTTTGTTGTGGCTTGTACAGCTGTTTGTGATGAGGAAGAGACTCTATTTTACTTCAAGCTAATGACTTAATTAGATCTTTAAAATTATTTTCAGCCTGGTTTAGTTCATGTCCTGAGGCCCCAGGAAGAAGTGCTTAGAAATCAATTTATTGGTTGGTGATTAGCCCACACCCTCAAGTGTAAGCAAAGTTTACCTATTCACATGTTAGTTACTTAGCAAGTTACCCTCTATCAAATTATTCCTCCAATTTTTTGTTGCTGTTTGTGGGTTTAGGTGAGTTCTCTTCCTCCTGAGTTCTGAGACTAGCGTGCCTGTACTTGTGATCCTGCTAAGATGCCTTCAGAAAAAATGGATGTTTCCTTATTTTTGGGCAAGATTTGCAGTTTAGACCACCATGTTTTCTCCCCATTATGTTCCTCAAAGGCTGTGTTTTCCATGCTGTGAGCCCTCACAGTGTGTCAGCCACTGACCCTCAACTCTGCTGCCAGCCCTGTTACTGTCTGCTTTTGGTTGGGACACAGCTGGCAACCTTGGCCACATTTGTGATTTAATCTATAATTTACTCTACATAGGTAAACCACCATTTAAAGAGAAACTGATTTGAAGCTTTCAGCTCTCCCTGGTGGATTTTTCCTCTAACATTCTAATAATCTAAAATAGACTACAAGTCTAAACATGAAAATAATCCTGTCAGCTCTAAATTCTTGATTCTCATGAGCCTCTATTTAGTAGAAAATTATTTCTGGGTCAACCAAAAATGAATGAATTAAGGTCAACTGAGAAAATAAGTTTAATGTAGCCCTTGCTGTCCTGAGCTCCCTGGGCATCCTTTCAGATTATTTAAAAAGCCCAAAGAATCAAGCACCTCGAATCTGTTATTTGGTTTTGCTTCTATCAATTTATAGAAATTTTTAGAATTTTAGTTATAGTGGCAACATGGTAATAAATGCAAGGAATATTTTCAGATACCTTTGTTTGATTTATTAGCATGTTTCAGATTGTGAAATGTATCAAAGAATGGAGTTGCTGCTGAAAAAGTGGCTAAATACTTCTGCTATAGAGCAAGAATAGAAGTGTAAATATGCAGCTATAGGGTCTCCATATCCCAAGGCAAGCCTTCAACTAAAAAAGGTAAAGGAAGTTAGGAAAAGGGGAGGTGTTGGGAGACCAAGGAAATGGTTGCAGCAAGCTGGCATGGATCAAGGGAAAAGGAAGCAATTGGCAAGGGATCAAAGTTTCTCAGAAACTGTTAAACTGTCAAAAAACCACGGAAGAAATAGTGAGTGTGAATACTTTCAGGGTTTAATATTTTGGGGTGCTTTCTTCTTTGCTGACTTTGATTTTTATTTTTTTTTTTTCATATTCCAAGATAATAAATTTTCCAACTGTGCTGTTTTACAGCTACTGTTGGATGAAAGTTTCTTCTATTTCTAGTACAGAGTTGGGAAAAATGGGCTGTCATGTGTGCATATCAGTTCTAAGAGACCATGAATAAGCTGGTATACCTCGGTAGAACTCTATTCTTTGTTCATGTCCTACACTGAATAACACTGTCCTTTTTTGGTTGGATGGTTGGGTTTTGTTTGGGTTTTGTTTCTGTGGGTTTTTTTTTTCCCCCATTCCCATGGAACAGACATTTCCTATAGCAGGCTTGGTGTAGCAGCTTATGAGTTCAAAGCTGGATGAGAGAGTGTTCTCGAAATGAGCTTCACAATTACAGTAAACAGCAGGGCAATAGAAAGCTTTACAGCAGTAGGTGATGATCTTTCATGACTTAAACACAAAAAATTCTATCTCATTAGAATGTGAAGTAGAGTGATTGTTCACAACATAATGTTAGGAAAAACTGAGCACCCTGACCTCTGCATCAGCACTGAGGGTTATTTAGCAGCAGTGCACTAGTTAACCTCTCAAGCAGTTAATTAACAGAAACTTTATTTTCCTGTTCAGTGAAATCTAGGATGCTACCATAGAAAAGAAATAAATTTGAAACCAATTTTAGTCTTTCTTGTTTCAGCTGATAACTCAGTGTCTCAAAATTGGTTCTTGATTGTTTTAATCAAGGTTACTTTTTTGATTTCTCCAGGAAATTGCTTTTGGTCCTGGTATTAAACTGTCAGTGATGTGCTACTTTAGCACTTCATAAAGGAAGTAAACATTTGTCTTGCAATAAGTAGTGAGAGTTTGTGAGTGCCAGCTGGCTCTTCTGGGCGTTCCTTAGAAAGGAAAGGGAGCTTGAAAGAAACAAATGTCTTTTTTTTTTCTCTTTATTCAAGATGTACGAGTAACACATCCATCAGTAACTGGAGGAATGTAATGATCTGAGAACTTTGCTGCTTTCCTGGGTTGCTGAAGCTGCCATGCATGTGAGGTATCTTAGAGTTATTTTCTGGTTACGGAAGCAGGAGTGTATTGGCCAGTTATATTGAAATGTAAATGCTGAGACAGTTAAAAAGAGAAGTTCCCAACTGCACACAATAAACATTTTGTGCAGGAGATGCTCAGCTGTCCATGTCTGACTGTTCTGGCTTATTGACCAAAATGTTACTAAGTGAGTGGAGTAAGGGTAATGGATGTGCTTGGAGGAGCTACAGATACCTGATGCCGTCTATAGTGTCTGAATTTGTGACCATCTGTTACCAATTCATGCTTCCCCACTCCCCATGTATGGTCCTATTCCCCAGCAAAGATCAGGGAACTTGCACTCTGCAATGAGCTGATCCAGCACAAAGAGCAGGACCTATCCTGCAAGGCTGATCATGACTCTGGGCAGTTGCTGATCAAGCCTTCTGTAGATCTGTCAGAGGGGACGAGGAGCAAGGGGAGTCTGTTCCTCAGGCAGCTGCACCAGCTGGGTATGAAAACAAAATGGTTTGAGCCAAGGGCAGACCTGTCTGTGGAGGGGTTGTGGAACTCAGCAATCAGCTCGGTGTGCAGTGGGTTGGAGGGATGTGTTTTGTTAGCAGACAGTTCAGATCCTGCTGCATGAGAGTCCAGTTTCATTCCTTGCTCAAAGCAGAGGTTGCAGCCCCCTGCACACAGTGGGGGCTCATTCTGAGCAGTGTCACCCCCCCAGCTCAAGTACAGACATAAACCAGAGCTCACCTTGTGCAGGACAAACCAACACCTCCAAATGGGATGTTTTGGACACTGTCACCACCTGCAGTTCCCCACTGTCAGTTCCAACATCTCTGGTGTGGAAGCCAAGGAAATTTAGGCCCAGCATTCCTAGAGCTCCTTTCATGATTAGGGCAACCTTATTCAGATGGAATACTTGGAGATACTGATTTATGATGTCACTTGAAGAAGCTGAATGACGATCCACACACTTGAAGCAATAGTTCTTGCTGTCACTTTCCTCTAAAATCTTCTGGGATAATTTCTCATACCCAGACTACTGTACAAACATTTTTGATGGGAACATCCATCACTCATTGCTTGTTTAGTTGTTACCAGACATTAAAAAAAGGCAAGATATTTATCCTAGTAATTAATAAGAATCTTTTCAAATCTTACAACACTGAAACTTTAATAAAAAGCTTGTGCATATCCTGCAATGTTATATGGTAGTATGGACTTTACCAGCATTCTACAATCCTGTTAAATATTTAGATTGCATAAAATGCCATACTTTGGCCTTAAATTTTATAAGCACACTAAGTATGTTTCTCAGTGCAGGAAGGGAAAGGTATTTTCAAGGAACACTTGGCACAGTTTTACCTTGAGTGTTCTTCAACAGCATCATTAACAGATTTTTTTTTTTTTTTAGTAACACAAGAATTATTATTTGTTAACAAGAAAAAATTAGGATAGTATGAGCATTGTTGAGGGAGTTTTCCTTGTTTAGGGCTTTTTCCCCAAAAAGAGAATTCTGGATTATCTCTTAATGGTATGATGACAATAGTTATTTTTGAGTTGGTGTGATGTATGGATGTAGTTTAAGGCTAAGACATATGAAATATAAGCAACATTTTCCATCCGTTCTTTTTAACAACAAAACTGAAGACAACAAAAATATGGTTCCTATTTAAACATTCTTCTTGCTGACTGGTTTTGAAGTTAGCTGCTTTAGGGGGTGAGGTTGGATACCTTAGTGACTTAACAACTGTCTTCAAAAGGAAACTCAAAATATTCTGACAATCTGTCCTCTTTGCAGTAAGTGTGTGAACCTCGTTCATCCTGTAAGTGTACATTTTCTGTCTGCTCCATGGAGGGTGTTTCTGGAATGTTTCCCAGTCTTGTCTTTGTGATGTTTGTGCTTTGCTAGTAGTAATTGTTCTAGAGTTCATGTATGTACTGAAATCTTTTCATAAATCATGCTTTTATTATGCCAAATACTTGTTTACGACTATAAGACATTCACATTTGAAATTGGAGGTAACAGTTGTCAAGAAGTCCATGAAAAAAGGCTGACAGGCCTTGCTCAGATCCTGGAGTATATCAGGGAATTAGTAGGTCCTGTTTCTGGTGGCCAAAATCAGTATGGGACAACCCTGTGCATCAGGAGAGCAGAGAAGCAGCATTCTTTCAACTGATTAGTTGTTTCAGTTTGAGTCAAATTAGAAATGTCTTAATTTGAAAGAAAAATGAATGGACTAAATCAGAAGAGAAGAGTGCTGGTGTTAGTTTGAAATTTCCAACACCTCTTCTGCTAAGTTCAATGCCATTAAATGAAGGTCTACTAATGGCTCATTCCTTCTCCAGGTAAGCTTTTCTTATGGGGTGAGTTAATACATCTGATCAGCTGAAAGATGTGTGTGAACAATCAATGCAGAGCATATATCTAATCTAGTTTGAAAATTGAGTATTTTGAAAGAAAACACCTTACTGTAATTGTTTGTTTTTGGCCAAAAGCAGCTACCTCATGGCACTATTTAGCTTTACATAGGTTCTCATTCAGAATGTCATTATCAATTACTTGATTTTGGTAGTGTTATTATTAGAGAAGATGTGGCCTTTAGTAATATATTTAATTAATTTTACCTTGGGGCAGGATTTAGTGCTAAAGCTGAGTCTTTCAGTAGCTGTTTTGTTATTGTACTGTAAGAATCATGCTCTTCTGAGGGTCCCTCCTTGTAGGATCAATTTTTTTTTTCTCTCTTTCCATGGGAGTTGCAATTGGGAACTGATGTGCAAAGCTCCTGCTGTGTGCTCCTTGAATTTGTCCTTCTGCATCGCTGTTAACTCATTTGTCATTCTGCATGTTGTTCTGCTCCTTCACCTTGAGGCATCTCTGCTTCCTAGGTCTCACCTTACTGCTGTCCTGCTCAGGTGAGAAAAGGCAGCTGACTGTTATGCAGCTTTGAACAGAAGAGATTATTTTAGTTAAACAGCATTCTAGACCACGAAGATGGTTTAGAATCAGGATCTTTCTATCCCAGCTGGCCCTGAAATGAAGTCCTTTAAGGCTGCACGTAAGAGTTCTGTGCTGCTCTTCAAGGAGAAGCTGGGCTGATGTAAGAACACATCAGTCAAACAGCTTGTGCTGGTGGAGCTGGGACTTTGTTTGGAGAGCAGCCTCAGGCTCCAGAGAGGGGATGGATGCACCCAGTAGCACAAATCATCCTCTTTACTTGAGATAGCAAATGCTGAGTCCCATCTGGAGAGGACTTTCCCTGTCTTGTGGCATATTGAGCTGTTACAGCTAATTCCTAGAAATGTCCTGTTCCAGAAGAGGATTTGTAAAATCTGAATTCATGAGGTGCAGCTGAAGTACTTTGGGTCTGAAGTGTGTTGGTGTTGCTGCAGGGGCACAGAGGTTCCCCAGCTCACACAGAGCCAGGCTGCAGAACGGGTCAGAATGACTGAAACTTCACAGCACTGCCTTTGTGGGTGGTGCCCAACCCTGGAATTTCTAAATTCAGAATGGAGAGTCAGTCATAGTGAATGAGTCTTAAGGTCTGTGACACGAGACTAAAAAAATAGCAAATGTAGGTAGAGAACTGCTGTTGGCAGCATATCAAATGCTCAGTTCATTCCTGGACTTTGTGCTCATCAAAATGCTCCAAAGGGAATAAACTTGAGCTAGGAGAGCCCTCTGTGGTGGTGAGAGTAGCTGTTGGAGGCAGCAATTGAAAGGGACTTTGAAAAATGATCCTTTTCTAAAGTTCAGCGAACATTGTTGATTACCTGTGCTGGATTACTAATTATCTATGAAGAGAGGTGGTTATTGTTCACTATTAATACCCTGTCATCCTTTCCTTAAGCCTTTAAAGGCTAAATACCATGTGATTTTAGTCTATATAGTTTCCTGACTATTTTGGGTAAAGAAAAATAATCTTAGATTTCTTATTTTGTATTACTGTGATGAGTCCTGATCATGCACAGTCTGCACTGAACACAATACAGTAGATGAAAATGATCATTATTAGGGCAGTGAGTGTGTAAATTCAGCAACAAGTTAATATTTCTGCCTTTGCTTCCCCCTTGTCATATTGGATGAAAATAACTTGGTGGAAAGTGTAAAATGGTCTAGTTAAGATATTGATTTCTATTCCCTTAAGTGATGCATTGTTTTTATTTTTACAATGAGCCTGAGGGCTTTGGTTTGTAGAGGGAATATATAAAATATGAGAATCTAAAAGGTACTTTAGCAATAGGTAGTGAAAATTACATTTTTTTACCTGGGAAGGCTTCAAAAGCTAACCCAGATGGGTGCTGAAACAGCTCTGCAGACTTGGTTAGTGCATTAAATGGGCTGAGCTTCCTCTGCAGGTCAGTAGGCCTCTTAAGTGATTGTGATCCAGTTTTGCAAACTGCTTTAAGATGAGCAATGGTTCAAAATTTATTCTTTTTGAATGTAAAATAAAGTGCACACATAGGTACTCGTTAGTTTGAGTAAAATTTTCAAAGTTGAAATAGTTACAAAGCAGATAAATAAGATTCAATGGACTTTGAATATTTTGTTCAAGGGAAGCTTTAGGTATCCCTTATCTGAATAGCAATTTGTAGGAATACACTTAATTTGACAGATGAACATTGAACTGGTAGTAAAATTAGGATAATGGAACTTTAACAAAGTAAAACACAACTTTAATAGTTAAAAAATGAAGCAAAAAAACTGCCTCCAAAAAAAGCTCCTGAAAGTCACAAACCTCCCATGATTTTAAAAAAGCTGGTTTTTTGGTTCCTGAAAGTATTTGTAGTAGAAATAAAGGTAGTCTTAGAGATTAGAGCTCTTAATTTTAAACAAGTTGAAGGAAAGTATGTCTCCAAGATCTGAAAAAGAGTGAAGTAATCAATAATTACAACCAAAATATTTGCATTAAGCAGATCCAGAACACTTAAAGAGATTTTGGCAATAATTCTATGGAATGGGTTGGGAGGCCTACTACGAAATCTGGGTATTTCTGTGTCTGTATACACAAGTAAAACCCAAAGTATACAGCTTAACATATTTCATCATGGTTGCATTTTGTCTTCGTCTGCATTTTCTAACTCTGCTGTTCTCTAAAAAACATTCTTTGTCATTTCTTGGAATAGTTCTATTATTGCCAGGGTAATTGAGAGTTTTAAATGAGATTTTGTGTAATAAACTTCAGCAGGAAGAACAAATATTTTCCTTGATTATAACACCAGAAACTTAGGGGCTGAGGAAGAAAAATCCTTCCAATTCTAATGCATATTTATTTAGATAAGTGATTACAAAAGTTTATTTTGCACAATTAAAGATCTCTTTCCACTTAGTGTTTTGAGGCAGCAATAAGACAGTTGAACAATGTCTCCAAACATTGAGTTTAAGTTTAGTCTTTGTACAGTTGCCCAGATTTAAGGAGAGGATTCTTCCAGTTCCTTTTTTCTTTGGGAGATGATGATCAGCATGGTAAAAAGAAAACCGAGTCTGTGGTACATCTTGAGCTTAGCCATGATCTCTATTGCACTTACTGTACAGATGATTCCTCTTTAATATTCATATATACAGAAGATATGGCTCAGTTTTCACTTATGTTTCTGAGTTCTCCATGTTTTCTTACGTTAACAAAAGCTCTGTGCAGTCAGATGACAATGAGCTACTTGGTTTTTAGTTTTGCAGCAGCATAGAAGGCACAGGAGTTAATTTCAGAGGTGAAAGTTCCAGCTCTAATTCCATTGAATTTAACCTTGCTCATCTCTTGGAGATCAGCAGCATCTCCAGATGGCTGTCCTGAAGCTATTGAAAAAATGGCAGGGTGGTTTGGAGCTGCAACCCTTATTGATGCTGAGAATTCATTGTGGCTCCTTTTTTATATTGTGGGTCATTTTCAGTGACTTCTGTCTAGATTGCAGTGGATGTGAAAATGAGTCAGATGTTACAACACTTAAAGCCTGTTCTGGAGGTCAAATAAAAATAACTCCCAAGTGCACCGTGATGAAAAGCTTAAGGAAACTGATGCTCAGATGGGACAGAACGGCTTTGTGGCAGCAATGTGTGGTATCAGCGTGGGTAACTTCCTGAAATTTTATTTCAAGTACAGTAGTTTTAGTTCATGTGTGGAGGCTTGAACCTGTGGGGGAAGCCCTTTGCACTGAGTGTTCGCCTCTACCTGTTCCTCTGTGTAACTTTGGCATGGCAATACTTTGCTTTTTTGGAGAGATGTAATCTTTTCTAAGGAAAAAATGAAGTAGAGTAGGGCATTATAATCACCATGCACCTTCACAAAATGGTGCTAAATGTGCCTTTCTTTTGAGTTTCCAGAAGCCTTTTTTCTTCCCACTCAGTCCACTCTCCCATAATGCATTTTTCATCCCATCAATCAAATCACAGAAACAGAGAATGAAACAATGTGTTGGCAAAAATCCAGAATTCAAGACCAGCTTGTTCTAGTCAAACGCTAATAAATGTCACCAAAGGAGAACTGAAGTGCCTGTGAGCCCCTGCCTACCTGGGCTGAATCTCTTGCTTTAAATGCCCAACTTATGGAGCTGGTGGTGGCAGTGCCAGCACAGGGTGGCCCAGCTGCAGCAGGCAGATTGACCAAGTTGCTGGGGAGTGAGGACACTGAGATGCTTTGGCATGGCTGGGAATGTCCTTCTGAAATGTCAACAAAATAAGGACCTTGGAATACCAGTGAGGATAAAGGTGAACACCTGGAAGGGAAACCTTGCTGTCCAACTTGGCTGAGTGCTGTCTCAAAATACACAGAACTCCAAAGGCACATTTCCTGCCATTGTATGTGGATATGGTAGATTTGATGTCACTAAAAGGTGACAGTGTTGACGTCTGTTGATGCCAGGCCCTGCAGAAATGTTTGATTGTAATGGCTCAAGCTGGCTTGCCTAAAAACTGCCTTCAGAGAAAGCTGCTGCCAGACTGGATGGGCATTTGAATGTGTCCAGCCTAAAGTGCAATTTTGAATTCGGTATGTATTTTGCCCGTATTTTAGGAGTTGTTAGCTGAATGTTGGAAAGTGACATGGGAGAGAAAAGTGAAGCCGATATTGAGTTTAGATAACGGAAATCAATAACATAACATGGAAGCAGCTAGAGTTCTTGGCCTTTTATACTCAGGCAGTAGCAATTTATGTCCTGAGAAATAGACTTAAGGTGTCAGTAAGCAGTGATGTTATTCATTGCTGTAGTCAAAATACTTGACTATATTTCCACTGGATATGTTGTTCTGATTAAAAAAAAAAAAAAATCCCAAAACAAATCAAACCCAATACCCTCTTCTGTTTTATGAGTTGGCCTTTGCCCCTGCATATTTACTCTGCCTAATTGCATTGAAAATGTTTCCAATCCAAAATGCTGGGTCAAAAAAATTTCTTGTTTGTGTGAAGTGGAAAAGTGAAGAGTTTAGACTCCCAATTGAAATTTCAAAGCCTTTATCTGGCATTTTTCAAATCTGTCTCCTGTCTGTTTTATGTTCTAAAGAAGCTACTTCAGTAATTAAATTGCCAGAAAAATTCCCACTAACCAGATAAATTTGCACTTGATGCACTTGGACCCATTCCAGGTTGCCTGTTTACAAAAGAAAAATTCTGTCCTAATTCCTGGAATTGCTTCTTACATTTTGGCACAAGGAAGCTGTTGTATGACAATAAAATGGTGGAGAAATGTTCATTGTAAACTCAAACTGATCAAGAGCGAGAAGGAATCCAGGCTTCCTACAGCAATTACTTTCCACTTTCTTAGCTGATTGTACTGTCCAGTAAGAGAATAACTCTATTGCTTCCTTTTTGTCCCCTCAGATCTTCAACTGCTTAATGCTTGTTTAGTTGCTTGTCTTGATTACAGTCTCCCATTCCATCTACTTCCAGAGAGTTAAATACCAAGCCCAAGGGGACCAGCTGGTATTTTGTGCTCACCACCTGGTGCAGAGCAAAGGCAAAGCTGTCACAGCACAAACAGCCCCAGTCCCAGAGCTGTGTCCCACCCCAGCCTGGCTGTCTGTCAGTGGGGAGCTGTGCTCCCTGAGACTCAAAACTGTTGGGGATGGCGTGGGAGGCATGTGCAATGGATCCTGCTAAGTGGGACCACAATTCCACTGGCCAAGCTAAAGTGAGAGAGAAGAGGAATTGAAAATCAGACTAACAGTGCAAGTGAAAATCATGATTGGAAGTTATAAATAATTGTGTTTGAC
Organism: Lichenostomus cassidix; assembly: GCF_008360975.1. Taxonomy (NCBI): domain Eukaryota; kingdom Metazoa; phylum Chordata; class Aves; order Passeriformes; family Meliphagidae; genus Lichenostomus; species Lichenostomus cassidix. The sequence continues at coordinate 4,097,139 of NC_139494.1, forward strand.
AGTGGTTATGGAGGAAAGAGGCTGTTTCTGGATATTTAGCAGTCGTATGGAAACTTGAAATACATTTTCTGCACAGCATCTTGGAAGAGAATTCTACCTGTGATGCACATTTTGCTTTTCTTTGTGCTTAAAGGTAGATGATTGTATATGACAGTAAGAAGGTACAAGTTACAGTAAAAGACACTTTAAATTAATAAAAGTAAATATTTTAGTCTATTTATAATGAGATAATAATCTACGATAGCATTAGAATAATTTTAATGGTATAAAGAGAGGATATTTATGGCATAAAACCTGAAGCTTAGAAATCACTCTGGTTATGAAGCCAGATTTTAGAGTCACTGTAGGGAAAATTGGTTTTTTAACATTCAGAGACTTTCCTTTAAGAAAAAAAAGGTTAATGGTGTTAGTTTTCTTTTGTAAATTACATTCTTTCTTTTGTAAATTGCATTAATATTTGTGAGGAGAGTTGTTGAGGGTGAATCATAAAATGCTTCAGTACTTCTTAAAGAGAAAATGATAGAGCAGTTAGATTACAGAATCCTGAGAGTTCACATTCAAAGTTACATAATTTCAGGATTTCTCTCCTATTTCTTGCACAGTGACAGTGAGTGATGTCATGAAAGTGTGTTTGAAATCAGCCCTACCAGTTGCCACCAGAAAGAGAAGTTTTATTTTATAGTTTTGTTCGTTTCCATATAGTATATGTTCATTAGAGAAAACATAGTTGCCCTTTAAAATCTAACACTTGTGGACAATTTCTCTTGAGAAAAGACAACCACGATCACAGGGAAGTTTGGTTATTTCAACATATTATTTGCCAATCTTTTTAACAATGATGAATGTAGTTAACATTTAAGGCTTTCATTTGTACTTTTAAACTGTTTAAACTCTTAATTCTTCAAAAGTCAGAGCAGATCCATCTTTTTGTGTCTGAAAGTGGAAATAAGGTTTGAAGTAACACTTCTGAGTCTTTTGTGCCCATCAGCTTCATAAATCAACAGCATCTGTTTTCTGGTTAGGAACCATATTGGATACAAACTGCTCTCATTCCAATGGGTTTTACCAACCTTCTACAGCAAGCACAAGATTAAGCTTAGAACCTTCAATTCCAAAGCCTTGGAATTAACTGTTGTGGAGTTTTCCTTCCAAGTATTTACATGGAATAAATTTTGTGGGGAGCCTGTGCAACCCAGAGACCAGAGAAATCCTTTTTGCTCTTTGCAGTGTGGCTGGTCACAGTATTGTCCTGATGGTTATGCTTTCATTGGGAAATTTCTTGTAATTTTTTTTCCCCTGGGGGTTGAGGATGTGAAATTAGAAAGCCCAAACATGTAGAAATCTACAAAATGTGTTAAATAGATATGCAAAACTTTTGAAGTGGAAAAATCCATAAAACACTCTCAGATCCTTCATTCTTTGGTTTTCCATGCCTTTCATACAACATGCAGAGCAGACATTGAAGAGTACTGTTAAAAATACTGTTCTACAGCCTTCCGGATCAATGTACATACATATGTAAGCACTTACAGGGAAAAGTTGGAATTTTCTCCAGTACTTTGCTTTCAATTACCATATCCATTAAAGACATCCATAAGGGAAAAAAATTTTCTACTGTCAAAGACCACAAAATGTTCACATTAATAAAACATTGCATATTTACAAAATACTTCTAGTTCTTTATATTTAATGTGGACTTTAACTTAGACAGAAAAAATAATTCTTGAAACATGCTTTGTAAAGCTCAGACTCCTCTATAACCTGGTGTGTATTATAAATCTTTACAAACTACTAAATGGAGGCCAGAAGGCTGACTTGCCAAGGTCATAGCCCTGAAGTAACACAAAAACAAAATCCAGGTTTTCTGGTTCCTGCTTTAAGCACTAGATATTTCCTCTCTGTACTCAGAAGAATTTTTTAATGTGACTGTGTTGGCAAAATGGGGATTTAGCTGCCTAAGCTTTGCACTGAACATATTTTTAAACTTCTGATGTTACTGAACTTTTCAAGTCAATGTTAGGAAACCACTCTGTTGTGAGGAGGTGAAGACCTGAACCTCTGATGCCAGCACATGCTAAATGATATTTTAACTTCCCTTGCTGCACCTTTTGAAGCCAAAATTCTAGAAAGGCACTTATGCTTCAAAACCAGACAGTTCTGCTTGACACATTGATCATGTGAACCATCCAGGGTGAGGTAATGGAATGTTTCACACTGTGGCAGTGGCACTGCTCTAAGTGCAAGTGCTAATAACATTCAATCACAGTATGTACATGATTTATAACTGCTTTGAATGCTTAATTTTCTCCAAAGATGCCAAGACTTGCACATTAGTTTTGTCCTCCAAGACAATCCAAGGTAATAAACACTTTTTCCATCTGAAAAGGCTTTATTTGGGATGCATATTACCCCATCTTTCTGATTTGGGTTCCAAACTGAGAAACTAGTCAAATATTGCAAGCTTTAAGTATTTAAGTTATAAAGCTGATGGTCTCTAGCTAAAGGAAAGGATTGCTTGGTCTCCAAGTATGGAGTTGTTTTAGCTCTTGTCCAAGAGAAGTGTTCACTTGTGGGCCTACAGCTCTGGAATTTCTACATTTAATACACTTCAATGGTGGAGCAAGAAAGCCTGTATTTAAATTTCTAGCCATGATTTGTGCCCCTCTAACTCCTTGAGGGTTTTAACAACTCATGTAGACAGCCATGAATAATGAATTATTATGCCTTGAATTAGAAGAGCAAAACAAACAACCAACAACAAAACAAACCCTAAATGTCCTCTGATGCAGAAGCTCTCAAAATTGCTAAGTGACAATTTCTACCTCTGACAGAACAACCTAAAGTTAAGGAAATACACTCCATACAGCAATGAAGATCATGGATTACATACTTTGACTCTCTCCTGTAACCATTGTCAAACCTGCTGTGCCCTGCAGTAAAAGTAACACCCTCAAGCCTGAAAGGATGCCACACTGTGACCTCCTTGGCCTTTCATATATTCCATAATTGAAATTATTTAGATTTTCCAACTAATACAGTACTTTTTCACAGGACTGTTTTATGCCCTGTAAACAGAATGAAATGTCTTGACTATTGCCTGCTATATGCAAACCATGCTCTTATTGACTTGAAGGGCAAAATGCTCATCTATTAAGATGCTTTTTTGTGGTAAAAGCATTTAATAGTAAGCTTTACTTTCTGCCTTTTCCTTTTGTCATTCATTTAATAAAATGCTGAATATGAAGCAAAAAAAGCAAGTTGTGTGTGTGTGTGTGCATGTGAACTGTGTGAGACAGGTACCTCAATAGTTAATGCTCTGTAGTTGATGGAATATATGGCAGAGGAAGTAGCAGAGGGGATATCATGTGGAGGGCTTGTTTCTGATATAGGATACAAATCTAATACAAAAAAGCCTAATTTAATTTACTAAGCTTTTAGTGGAACTAGTTTTTGTGTACTTCATAAGCTGTAATCTAAAGTTCTTTAACACATTTAAAACACTTTCAGCACCTGTGAAGGTGCATGATCCCATCTCAATGTTGGCTTTTGGGTACTTCCCACTTTGACTGCTTGAGCAATAGCATATTAGGAGCTAGAATAAAGAGCAAGTGAATTCAATACCATCCATTATTAGAATTAAACTGACAGAATAAACTAATTCCAAATTTCAAGGACAATTGCAATTCACTCTCTGAATCTAAGCAAGAGAGAAAATAGATGGTTTAAGTTTCATTCATGATCTCCTGCATAATTGCTGTGCATGGGAGTGCTGCTCTAAGTGGAGGAAATCCCATTTAAATTCTTTGTTGCTTAAAGTTACCACACTTTTTGGGTACTACGTGGTGAATCTTAGTGTGCCAGGGGACAAAGCAGCAGCAGCCTTCTGGCATGGAGTCATCTCCCCTCTTACCACACCTCACAATACAAATGCATTTATGAGTAAAGATGCGCAAGTTGCTGATATTTGTGGCATAAACTTGTTTGAGGAGCATATGATGCTTCTTTCCTTGGTGCTAGACTTTCTAATCTCTTTGATATTTCAGAGGAAGGAATAACCTTCAGTAGTGTCTTGGATCTGATGGATGTTTTCATTTTATGGTTGGAGTATTTTAAGAGCAGCACATGCTCATCTCAATAGGCACAATATTTAAAAAAAACACCTCACAAGTGCAAACATTGAGTTAAGCTAAGTAAACATTCTTAACAAATAAAACAAAACAATGTTTTCTTGAATGACAAAGAGAAAGATCATCAAAATATATTTAGAAAAAGATACTATTCAGTATTTAATTGATAATTTTTCTGTTGAAATGGGAGTAAAAATAGTGGTGTACTTATGAAATTTGTGTCATCCAACCTCTGTGAGCCCACGTAATTGCGCAAAAACAGTGATTTGGCATCAAGTGAATACATTTTTTGTGCCGCTCTCATCTTGCTGTCGGGTATACCAGCTGTCGTTCTGCACACGCAATTTAAAACCCCAGGGGTTCAAAGAGCCCTTACCCTTTCCCGTGCCCGGGGTGCGCTCGCTGTGCCCTGCCCAGCCGATGGATAGATGGATGGATCCGTGGATGGATGGATGGATGGATGGATGCGCTCAGGTCCGCGCAGCGGCGGCCGCGAGAGGGCAGCGGAACCCCGAGCAGCTGCGCTCCCCGCGCCGCGTCCCGAGCGGCCGCACAGCCCCGCGAGGGACATCTGTCACACCGAACCGAACGAGCCTATTGCCAGCTTCTAGCAATAATCAACTTCGGATTCCTCGGCATTGATAGGGCTCCCGAGTGTTCGCTTCATGGCCTTTTTAGGCAATGTACTCGGAGACTTGGTTGAACTCGGGGTATGTCATTGCTTCCCCGACGGTTGCATCAGTGGCTTTAAAATTAGGCGGGGTTTGAACTGAGCACGTTTAAAATGCACCCATCAGCTTGATCATGTGACGAAGCATAAAGGGATGTGTCTGATGTGCTTGAGAGCTCCTCTTTAAGCTGTTCGGAGAGCCTTGTGACTTATGATAAGATTCAAGGCTTGATTCCTTTGAAGTGATCAAAATCAGTCATTTCCTCTCCACCCTCCTGGTTACTGCTGCGATGGTGGAGGCTCTGCTCTGTTGTGCAGGTAGTCCTGCAGCATGGGTTTCTGCGATGGTCTTTTCTTCAACCAGAGCCCCACATGCCTGAATTCCTTTAATGGGTCTTATTTTTTGCCCATAAACTTTGAGATTTCAGGACTTCATCCAGCTGACCAGTTCCCATAAGGCCTCTAGACAACTCACTATTGTGCATGCAAAAAGTATGAGCATTTGGGAGTCATCAGCTGTGCTGCACATGTGCAGGCCACATGCACAGCACCAGTGCAGCGAGCCCTGTGCTTCTCAGACATGTCCCACTTGCTGCACAGTGTGTGGCTGTGCACAACTGCCTAGGAAGTCCCCAACAAGGAACATGGTGACGTTATGTATGACACACCATGGAATTAATCTTGAAATTAACTGCAAACACTTGTGCTTGCATGTTTCATGAAGAACGTGTTGGAAGTTCCAAATTGTCTAGAGAAGGGACTTTTTTTTTCCCCTCCACTTACCCCTCCCTGGGCAGCTGCCCAGTTCTGCCCACCCTGCTCCCAGAACTCAGCTTTCCTAGGCTGGAAGTGGTATTGAGGCTGCTATTGCAAGGTGGAGGTACTGGTCATGTCAGTGGGGGGCTCTGAGAGAAGGCAGCTATGGCAGTACTTAGGTGGCAGCACTGGTTAAATGTAGATATGCTCTGAACATCAGCATGGTAGATATCCTCCCATGCTAAGATGAAAAGCAAAACTCCTTTTTTTTTCTTTTTTTTGTCTTACTGGAAAACAAATAGGCTAAATAAAATATTTATGTATCAGTCAGTTTCCAAAATGACACAATGCTGTTTTAAGTAGGGAACTTCTAATTTATTAAGAGAAACTATATTTCTTTGTACTAGATTTCTTATTGCAGGAGCAGCAGGCAGGATTTAAATCCCTGCTGAGTAGACAGCACACCTTTGATAATAATCTTGTTTGTAAGCAGTTTTACATATATGGAAATGTTAGTAGTGTCTAATACTTGAGGAAATGGTATAGATAAAAGCTGTCCAGCTTTAGATGGCTTCTAAAAATAACTTGCCTGAATTTGTACTTATACCAGGAAGAAATCCTTTACATATTCAAATTATCCAATAATTTGTAGTTTTGTTCAATTCTGTGTAACATATGCTGTGCTGACCTCTGCCAGTGCCCTAGAGAGAATGAAGAGTGACTTGTTTGCCAGCTTGCAGCAATTGCCATGAGCCAGAAGCCATCAGATGTGTGAAGGAAAACCAGCAGAGTTCACCCTGTTTCACTCTGGCGTGTCTTGAGATTGTGGCCTATAG